>NC_071388.1:126765763-127965763 GCF_022682495.2 Desmodus rotundus
GGTGGAGGAAGACTTAGCACGGCTCTCCCGCGGCCCAAGGGGAGATAAAGGGGTGGAGAAAAGGCCGCTTGTCTAGGTGTGATTGGATGATCCTCATATCGCTTTGAGGATGTACAGCCTATGATTTGTCAACTGTCCCTCAACGAGAACGAATAGGCGGGGCTAGTGTGTGGTGGGAAGGGGCGGGATTCTGCCAGCCGCGGCTGCTGCTGGAGCCGGTGTCCGGGCTGGTGATGGGGTTAATTCCCTTTCGTAAGACTCTTACTTGCACCCACCCAGCCCTGCCGTCGCCCTGCCGCACCGCGCTCCAACCGCCTCCTCCTCCTCAGTAACTCGGGTAAGAGATGCCCTCCTCCCTTCCAGCACCCGGGAATAGCGCGCCTCGCTCCCCTCCCCCGCTGGCCAACCGGTAGCGCTAACGGAGAAGGAGGTAGGCAGCGGAGAGGTGTGTGTGAGAAGGTAGCCTCCCCGCCGAGCCGTTGGCGTTCCAGCCAGGGCCCCGCCGAAGTGCTTCTGCTGCTACCGCTGCCAGCCCACCGGGAGGTCGGGTTTGGAAGGAGCCCGGCTCCCCTGGCCCGCCGCTGTGGGCGCAGCTGCGTTTACTACCTTGTCCTCACCGCCCCCACCCGGGGACCATGTGAAAAGCAAACCCCTCGAGGCCTAGCCGAGGAGGCAGGGGAAAGGTTCCCTAGTCCCTGCCATGGCTGCTGCTGCTGTCCTTGCAGCCCGAGGGACTCGGGAACCAGCCGCAGCAGGCCTGCCAGGAACGGGTGCCGTGCTGGGTTCTGCTCTCTCCCCTGCCCCGGACTCCCCGGCCCACCCCACGGCCACGGCCCCCAGCTTTGCACCGCTAGAATTTTTAGAAAGGAAATAAGGCATTTCCATCGGTTGGTGAAATGTAGGAGCATCTTGCCAGTGGTACCAGAAAAAGCACAATGAGAAAATTTTTAAAAGTTGAATGACTGTCAGCGCCATGGACTCCAGGGAACAGATTTTACACACGTTAAGGTTGAGCCTTAGGCTGCCCCCAAAACCCGGTGTGTTTGAAGTTTTTTTCGTGCCCTCTCTCCTGTCCGTCTGTCTGTCTGTCTGTCTCTGTCTCTCCCTCCGCCCCCACTCCTCCTCCTCTTTTTTTTTTGTTTGTTGCTAGGTGCGGAGGAGAGTGCCTCTGTTCTTTCAGCTTGCTTTTTTATGAAGAAACTTAGATTGTTGAGTCTATCATGTCCCATGTATAATTGTCCTGGGATAGAAAGTCAGCCAGGTAAAAGGTGAAGAGGTGCTTTGTAAAAAAGTAAGGCTTATTAGGAAGTAGCAGGTGATTTTTCCAATAAAGAATGTGTATATATATTATATACATAATATCTCCAAAGTTATAGTTTGCCTAATTGTAATTCTGAAGAAACTCTTTGCTTTTAGCTTAAATGTCATTGATTACAATAACTTTTAAGTAATGAAAAGATGGCTAAAGTCAAACTGGAAGCCCACCTATGTATAATACTTGAAACAGTAAGAGCTATGTAATACTTAGTATAGTAGGATACTAGTATAACTAGAGTAGTTGGACACACCTCAATTTAACAAAATTTGGTATATTTGGCCATATTTAAGAGCAAATAGCTTCTTCCTTATGTATTGAGTGCTCATCTTTTCACTCCTTGCTTTCTTTGCCTGGATAAATATGTCCTTAAATAATAGATTCTGTAATTTGTAGTAGACATGCCTGTAATCAGAGATAAAATTCTACACCCACTTCTAAGGCTTGTTACCAGAATAAACCTGTGTTCTGAAGAAATATGAGTTTTGACTAAACATTAGACAATTTCCTCAGGTCTGAGAAGATTATACCAGCTTAGTGATCTTCCATAATTAATACACCTAGATACAAAACTGGCATAGATCCATAGATTCAGGATCTGGAAGAAATTTGGATGTGTTACAATTTTAGAAATGGAATTCATAACCCTGAAAGGTAAGTTCCCTCAGGTCCCCACAAAGTGCCCATAGCATCATTCAACCAAGCATTTTCTAGAACTTGTTGGTTAATTGATGTTATATAATTGATGGTTTCAGATCTCATGTGCTTCATATACAGAAAAGGCTGATACAAATATGAGGGGTTTCTACATTCTCTTCCTAGCTGTGGGACCCTTCTGTGAGCCTCAGTTCAGTTTTCTTATTTGTGTGTAAAGTTAGGATAATAATGCTTAATTCATGGAGTTATAAAGCTTAGAGGTGAAGTAGGTAAAGCCCCTAACATTGTGCCTAACACATAGTATATATGACTAAATATTAACTATTGCTATTTTCATGGATATTAAGAGAATATGTTTTTCTTCACACACACAAGGTATTATAGCCTCACAACATGTTCTGTCAGTGGGGAGTACAATGGGGGTTTCATTTATACAGTGACTTAAATTAAGTGCAGTTTGCAGCTAGTTGTTTTCAAAGTTAAAGGTATGTGGGAAATTGATTATCCCCTATAGATGAGTTGCTTATTTTATAGAAGGATTTTTTTGTTTTTGCATTAAAATGCAAGTGTTTGTGGATTATATTCCAAGTAGGTTATTTGAAATAAAAATATGTGGTAAGTTACTGTAGTGGTAACTTATTGTAATATCTTTTCAATTTTATTTAGGTGATATGTGTTTCAAGATTTAGTTCATATACAGTAGTTGCTGTCCATACTCATTGTGCTACCAGGCAACTGGGAAGCAACCGTTGAACTCTTAATACTGAGTTAAGATTAAAAAAGTCATTTGAATTCATTACAGCCATAGGTTGACTACAGTATTGTGGTTGTTTTAATTTTCATTACTTATCAATATTTGAGTGTTTCTTTTCTGTGAAACAGCATGCCAAAATACTGTACCTTTCTTCTCCCAGGCACTTTTGAAAATAGACTGGGTCTTCACACATAATAGTGTCCTTGGAGTTTGTACAGTTAGACAAATTTAAGATTATCATGGAGGGAGTTTTTTCATGAAGTCTTCTGACAGTAATGTCTGGCCAGGGCTCAAGGCAAGCTGCAACTTATGCTGAATAGTGAACTGAGGTATATAATATTATGGCAAGCTTCCAATTTATTGAACCCAGTGCAATTGGATGCTTCTTCAAGAGTCTTGCATGGAAGCAGCAGTAGAAAATTTTACAAAATTGAAGTAAGCTTTTTCAAGTATAATGCAGAAGATATGCATTGTCATACCTTGCCAAGTAATAAGTAAGAGATTTTCTTGTACTGGTCCTTTAGAGTAGCTAACCATACCCATTTGAGTTAATGTTGTTTTAATTCCTCACCATAAAGAAGCACTGGGAGTTGATAACAATTTTATTTTTTCCGCTCTTTTTTTTTTTAAAGATTTTATTTACTTATTTTTAGAGAGAGGGGAAGGAGGGAGAAAGAGAAGGAGAGAAACATCAATGTGTGGTTGCCTCTCGCACATCCCACACAGGGGACCTGGCCAGTGGATTCAGTGTGGCTCAGTGGATTGAGTGCCAACCTGAGAACCAAAGGGTCACTGGTTTGTTCCAAGTCAGGGCACGTGCCTGGGTTGTGGGCCAGGTCCTTGGTAGAGGACACGTGAGAAGCAACCACATTGATGTTTCTCTCCCTCTCTTCCCCTCTCCCTAAAAATAAATAAATAAACTGCTAAAATCTGAGTAATGTTGTTAATATCAATGTCAATCTGGTTTTGTTATTAAACTATACTTACATAATGTTATTGGGGGAAACTGGACAAAGAGTGCATAGGAACTTGCTGTACTGTTTTTTCAACTTTCTGTGAATCTATAATTATTTAAAAGTTAGAAACTCAAGGACAAAAAAAATACCCTTTATGTGTGTGTGTGTGTATACACGCACACACAAGTGTATATACACACGTATATGCGTATACATACATATATGTGCACATATACATTTATATGTCTGTGTGTAAACATGTATACATACTTTATAGGTGTGTATACACACACATGTTCCTATATAGTATTGAAAAAAAGGTTTGTTTTTAAGTATATCCTCTGCAAAATACAATTTATATTGTTCATTTGTGTTATTTTTCCTAAGTCATATTCACATATATCTGAGCATAGTGGAAATACCCGTGCATCAAACATGTCCAAGATGTAGTTTCTATTTTCATTTTATATGCCTTGTTTGCTCTAAATGCCAATCCTTTTTCATTCTTTCATTAGGTCTGTATTCCCATTCGTTTTCCAACCCCTTGTCATATAAAGTAAAAAGAATCTGATACCGATCATCTATAATGTTCATTTTCTAGTTGCTATAAGGCCTGTGTTTTTTGACCAAGTTCTTGGGAAAGAAATCAGGCAGATAATTTAGCCTTTGCCTGAACTATTCTAGTGACAGAGGTACATTCCTAAAGAACTTGGTGTCTCTCTGTTAAGTTTCCTTGTTTCAAGGTGGTCACATTAACAGATAAACACACATTTGATACAGGGAGGGAGGACATACAGAAGAGGAAATCCAACTGGTCCCAGACAAAAAATATTATCATAAAGGTTCATCAATATAAATATTACCAGTCTCCTCTCCTATCCTTGTGGCCCCAGAATGTAGAAACCAAGGTGTAGGTAGTTATGGGAGACTTCACTTGCTCAGGACCAAGACTCTACCACTTGGCCCAGTTGTCCTAAAAAGGGGGAAAGGGTGGAGGGGTAACACTAGAGATATTCTCAACAGGTACTGGTCTCCCCTTTAAACTCCACCCAGGCTGTTTGGCACCCTCCTTAGGCTTGCAAGGTTGTATTCCTTATTGTTGCTGCCTGAGAAACTATATCTAGTCCTCTAAACACATCAGATCTTGTCATAGAACTAGACAACTAGACGATAATGGTATCTTTGTGAGTTTAGTTTTTCTCTTTCTTAAGGTGGTATGCCCACAGGAAGGAAATGTTTTGAAGGACAATTTTAAAGCCTATTTTAGATCATTTGGATAACAAGTTGCTTTGAGAGAAATGATGCTCAGACTTAAGCAATTTTACAGTAGTACTTTGACAACTTCTGTGTCTTTTGAAGTCAGAAACATTCATGTTTACAAAATTCAATACACTCAAAAGATTGTAAATTTTTTTTTTTTTGAACTGGGATGGAAAACTGAGCCAGTGTGGAACTTACTACATTTCTAAAATTAACTATTTGGAAAATCTGCATTTATGAAAAGCTTTTTTAAAAAATCAATTCATACACATAAAAATCAAACACTGTGGTGGATCTGTAATTGTATTGATTATCATTCCCTTATGTTTTATTACTGGGATTCATGAGTCTCTCTCTCTTTCTTTTTAAAATTTTATTTATTTATTTTTAGAGAGAGGGGAAGGAAGAGAAAAAGAAAGGGAGAGAAACATCTATTGATTGCCTCTTGCACCTCCCCAACCCAGGCATGTGCCTGGACGGGGAATAGAACCTGTGATGTTTTGGTCTGCAGGACAATGCCCAAACCACAGAGCCCCACCAGGCAGGGCCATGAGTCTTTTGAATACAGAATATTCTTAGCACCAGAAGTCAAATGGAGTCGCTTTTATGCTTTCATAAATTTGTCAAAATCATGTCACATTGTCTTTTACATGTTAGAACATGAATAACCTGTAATTTTTTTTCACTTTTCTAGGAAACTTTGTCTTTTTTTTTTATTGACAAAACAATAATGTATCATCATTGACATAGCCTCAAAGTTATTTAGTCTCTATTTCATAGAGGTCTTTCCCTCAAAGATTTTCTCTTGTATTCTTGTGTCTTGCTCTCATCCTGGGACTTCTCTTCACTGCCTTCCTGGGTTGAGTACTGTGGATCCTTCCTCTTTCTTGGTTTTTATACTCTTGCTAGGTAATAGCCTGAGGTATTTTCCCAAGAAAGGTTGCTTAGGAAGTAAACCTTTTGAAACCTCATATGCCTGAAGTCTTTATTGTGCCATCATGCCTGATAGCATAGAACAGAGATTATCAACCTTTTTCATCTCATGGAGCACATAAGGAACTTAATAATACTCTGCAGCACACCAAAAAATGTATCTTTTTTTACTGACCTGACAAAAAATTGGTAAAATTTGGATCGATTTACCAAAAGATAATAATTGTAATTACCTCCCTTTTGCTCCAAAATTACTTTTAAAAAAAAAATCAGGTGGTTATACTTGTATATAGAGATTTGGGGTACCAAGAATTAACCAATCAGACACAACCTTATTCTACAATGTGACCAATAAGATGCAACTCTGGTATAAGTCCTGTGTATTCATGATTCAAGACAGGACATTCATACCTGATGGCTGTTATCTTTTTATTTGATAATCTAAGGGAAAAGAAATGAGGTAATTGCCCTTGACTAAATAGTTGGGTATTTCCATGTTTAAAAAATTCTTGCAGCACACCAGTTGAAAAATCACTGGTATAGAAGGCTAAGTTCAAAATCATTTTCTCCTTGTACTTAGACATACTGCTGGTGTCTTCTAGCATCTGGATTGCTTTTTTGAGATCTGCTAAAATTTTCCAAGCATACACAAAATTTAATCTATTACTGAATTCTGTAATTATTAGTTAACATTTTGTACTGTTTGCTTTATCCTATGATTCATTTTTGATACATTTCAAAATAAATTGTGAGGATCATTGTACTTGACTCTTGAACACTTTAGCATACATATAATTGGCTAGAGTTCAATATTTGATTACTTGTTTTTAGGTAGATAGGCATACAGAAAAATGCACAAATCACAAATGTATCATTTCAGTGAGTTTTTGACAAATTGTATATATTCTCATAACCCAGATGTTTACCCAGAATAGAACTATCATAACCCCAAGAAGCAATAATCAAAAGTTCTGATTCTTTTCCACCATATATTATATTTTCCTGTCCTAGGACTTAAGTAAATAGAATCATACAATACAAAGGGGCAAAAGTGGGTTTATAATTGTGAGTTGTGACTACATGAAACAGTTTATTCTTGTGTTATTATTTGTTAATTACTGTATTATTTTCCATACAAACAACTGTAAACCTACATTTGCATAACTTTCTATGTACTCCTGTGTAAGGCTTTCACTCAACGTGTATTTCAGATTTATGCATGTTGTTGAGTGTATGAATAGTTCATTTTTATTACAGAATAATTTGTACAGATAAGCAGTTTGTTTTTATGTTCTCATGATGGCCACCTGTGTGCTGTTTTTGGTTTTTAGTTACTATAAATAAAGCTGTGTAACTCACAAGAGTATTTGAAAATATGTTTTAAATACCTAACATGCAATATGGTGCACAAAAACTGATTCGTTCATTTCTTCTTTATTCCATTCTTGTTCTTAAATTTTGATTAATGCAAAATTAAGACATAACTGAGAATATTGTCATGCTTTTTATGATTTCTTGCTATTTTCAGTAATAAGAGCAGGTAGGAAGATTATTTAAATCATCCCACTTTTTAAAATTCTGAACATTTTTGTTGAAACTTTAGAATTGTCCTGTTTTTCCTAGTTCGTTTAGGACTTTAGGTAATTAGGCGTTTATATTAATTGGGTGTAATTAAGAGTGTGTCTTTCCTAGAAGTTAGCATTTCACCATGTAAAGTCATTGAGTTTTAGAGGTAGAAATTTTTAAAGAATATGTTGGTCTGATGTTAACTTTATATACACATTACCCTTTATCCTGAGAAGCTTGACTTTTTTCTTTCTTTTTTTTTTTTTAATATATTTATTGATTATGCTATTACAGTTGTCCCATTCCCCCCCCCCACTCCACTCCATCCTGCCCACCCCCCTCCCTCCCACATTCCCCCCCTATAGTTCATGTCCATGGGTCATACTTATAAGTTCTTTGGCTTCTACATTTCCTACACTATTTTTACCCTCCCCCTGTCTATTTTCCACCTATCATCTATGCTACTTATTCTCTGTACCT
Source organism: Desmodus rotundus (assembly GCF_022682495.2). Lineage (NCBI taxonomy): Eukaryota > Metazoa > Chordata > Mammalia > Chiroptera > Phyllostomidae > Desmodus > Desmodus rotundus. The sequence goes on from NC_071388.1 coordinate 126,773,685, forward strand.
TTCCCCCTCTCTCCCCCTCCCACTCCCTTAATGACAACCCTCATGTTCTAGTTGTTTGCCTAGTTTGCTCTCGTTTTTGTTTTATGTGTGGCCGTTAATAACTGTGAGTTTGCTGTCATTTTTACTGTTCCTATTTTTGATCTTCTTTTTCTTAGGTAACTCCCTTTAACATTTCATATAATAAGGGCTTGGTGATGATGAGCTTCTTTAACTTGACCTTATCTGAGAAGCACTTTATCTTCCCTTCCATTCTAAGTGATAGCTTTGCTGGATACAGTAATCTTGGATGTAGGTCCTTGCGTTTAATCTTGGGTAATGTAATTATGATGTGCCTTGGTGTGTTCCTCCTTGGGTCCAGCTTCTTTGGGACTCTCTGAGCTTCCTGGACTTCCTGGAAGTCTATTTCCTTTGCCAGATTAGGGAAGTTCTCCTTCATTATTTGTTCAAATAAGTTTTCAATTTTTTGTTCTTCCTCTTCTCCTTCTGGCACCCCTATAATTCGGATGTGGGAACGTTTCAAGGCGTCCGGGAGGTTCCTAAGCCTCTCCTCATTTTTCCAAGTTCTTGTTTCTTCATTCTTTTCTGTTTGGATGTTTGTTTCTTCCTTCTGGTCCACACCATTGATTTGAGTCCCAGTTTCCTTCTCATCACTATTGGTTCCCTGTACATTTTCCTTTGTTTCTCTTAGCATAGGCTTCATTTTTTCATCTGTTTTTCGAATAGATTCAACCAAGTCTGTGAGCATATTGATAACCAGTGCTTTGAACTGTGCATCCGATAGGTTGGCTATCTCTTCGTCGCTTAGTTGTATTTTTTCTGGAGCTTTGAAGTGTTCTGTCGTTTGGGCCATTTTTTTTTTTTCTTGGCGCGTCTGTTACTTTAAGGGGCGGAGCTTTAGGTGTTCACCAGGGCGGGGTAACGCTGGTCGCTGAGCTGTGACGCTATACGAGGGGGAGGGGCCAAGTGGGAGCAATGGCGCCCGCCTCACTCTCCTCCGGATTTCAATCCTTCACTCCGATACCCACAATCAAACTGGGCCACTCTGGTGCTGGTTCCCGAGTAAGTGGGCCTGTGCACACTCTAGGCCCCTGTGGGTCTCTCCAACAACCTCTTCCGTGAGGCTGGGAGTCTCTCCTGCTGCTGCCCCAAACCCCAGGGGCGCTTTCAATCAGAGGTTTGAGGCTTTATTTCCCGGAGCTGGAGCCCTGGGTTGCACGGTCTGCTTCGTTGCCCGCGTTCCTCAGGTTTATCTGTGGGCGAATTTGGTGCCTCTGGGTGCTACCCGCTGCTCTGCCTGCCCCACTCTCCGCCACTCTGAGTCCGGCCCTCTGGGTTTATCCGCGCAGATGTGGGGCCGCAGGGTCTGCTAATGCTCAGACTGCCTGCGCCATTTGTCCCACACTCCGCCAGTCTCAGTCCCGCCACTGCCACGCGAGTCCTCTCCACCCCGGTGCCCGTCTCCGCCCCTCCTACCAGTCTGGATGAATGGTTATTTTCTATTTTCTTGGTGTTGGTCCCCCTTGCTGTTCGATTCTCCGTCAGTTCTGGTTGTGCGAGGAGGCGCAGTGTGTCTACCTACGCCGCCATCTTGGTTCTCCGACTTTTTTCCATTATGAATACATTCTACTTAATTATTTAATAAAGATTGTCATTTCTACTTGTTACAGTTTTACAGTGGCAGTTTAAAAACCCAAGTTTAAAATACATTTATGAAGAAAAAATGCAAACAATCTAACTTTATGTTTAAGGGAACTTGAAAAAGAACAACAGAGCCTAAAGGGAGTAGAAGGAAGGAAATAATAAAGATCAGAGCAAAAATAATTGAAATAGTCTAAAAAGTTATACAAAAGATCCCTGAATCCAAGAGCTGGTTCTTTGAAAAGATAAACAAGATTGACAAATCTTTAACCAGACTGATCAAAAAAAAAAAGATAGAGGACCCAAATAAATAAAACCAGAAATAGAAGAGGAGAAATAACAACTAACACCAAAGAAATTGTAAAGTATATTTATGATCTGGAGGGTCTTTTCCAGCTCTAAAATTTTGTTAAACCCATGAAATAAATTTTGAATGTAATTTTCTCGTTCCCCTGTTAATGTTACACAAAATATTTTATCCTGGTATAATGTTCAGTGTACACATTCCACAGGTTTTTGAGTGTTGATTTTCTTTTTAATGAATGCTGATTTTGAAATTTAAACCAGAAAAAGTCATGTTTTTTTATGGTCTAGTGTCCAGGCTGCATTTGTGGCTTATGAAAATTAATTTATGGCTTTTCTGAAAACTGCATACAGCTGCCACACAGCTTTTCATTTACCTTACTACTGAAATGTAAAACTCCATGATAAAATAGGTAACATTAAGAGGACCGACTTAAATGTGAAATGCAGCTTATATTTACTTGTACTTTATTGGCATCCAGTACCTGTTCTTTCATTTAAGGAAGGCTGTATTAATCTTTTCTCATGTCATGTTTTTCTTGGTTTATGTGGGGTTAGTTAAAATGTTTTAGAAATGTTGTTACTAAGATCGGGTATCATTGATATTCTTGTTTGTGAAATATACACTAACAGGATCATAGAAATGGCTGCTAATTAATTTGCTTCTGTCCTTAAAGACATAGATGCCACTGCCTTCAAGAAGTTTATGACTTATGGGGATCCATGTGAGTCAAAATTGTCATATTATAAATGGCTGCAACTTCCATTTCCTTTCTTTTTCTCCTTCTCCTACTTGTCTTCTTCTTCTTTCCGCCTGTCTTTGGACACATTTGCTTAAAAGTAGGACAGGAAGAATGGAGCTACGAAAAAAAAGGCATAAGAGCCTCTGTGGGTAGTCTTTTTATATAAGTATGTGAGGTTCCAAGGATTATGTGGGATTTATACCTTCCTTCTGAATGCGCAGTAGGGAACCAAGTGAAAGTTGGTGGTCAGGTAACTATTAATTGAATTGCTTTTATATATTCTGTCATAAAATTAGAATACTAGCTTTTTAGTCCTACCCTCATTTTCTTACACAACTCTTTACCTGGTATCCTGTGCTTCAAAGATACTAAATCATTTATATAAATTCTTAACATAATCAGTTAATGCCTAGCCAGGACTTTAACCTGGGTCTCCAAACTCCAAGTCTAACTTTATATCAAGTGTGAAAGAATTAATCAGGTCAGCTAATGTGCCAGTTTTTATCTCCAAAACATAATGGAGACAAGTTTATTGGGGAATATTTCACAATAGATAATTTGTCATGCTCCAAACTTTGTTATTTTAGATGTGAAGTTACTCCTAGAATTGCTAGTTGTTTAAAAATAATTAGTTATGTATTGGGTTGGCCAAAAAGTCTGTTTAGTTTTTTCTGTAAAATAAAAGACACATTTTTCATTTTCACCAGTAACTTCATTGATTTGGATATTTTGAGTATGTCGGCTATCTGCCGCTAATGGCGTCTAGTGGGTAGAGACCAGGGGGGCGGCTAAACATCTATCTTCCAATGCATAAGACAGCCCCACAGCAAAGAATTACTTGGCCAAAAGTCAGTAGTACCAATAAACTTCGCAAACTACTTTTGACTCATTCCATCAGTCACAGCACCTTCTCCGTACACTGCACAAATCTTTTTCTGTATTTCAGTAATGTTTCTTGAAATAATAAAGCATAGTATGCCAAAAAAAATCTTGCTTATTTTCTTCCATCTTCAGTATTAAAATGGCTGCACAAAAAATCACCAATTTTGATTTTTTTTTAATGAATGCTGATGTGACAGCTGTCACAATACAATCTAACAAAATTGTTTCAAATGAAGTTAAAGACAACTAAGCACTACTAGAGCCATCTTAGGGAAAAAAAACTAAATGAACTTTTTGGCCAACCCAGTGCTTAATAGACCTTCCCACTAGACTCAAGGGCTAGTATTTATGATTATTAACTCATGAATATGTGTTAATTAAAAAAATGGAAAGTTAACATACCTGTCCATGATATAACTGAAAAATAATTTATTCGTTTAGTAGAGTTTGTTTTGTGTCTACTATGAAAGAATGTTTGCTTTAAACTTTATGAGATTTAATAGTAAGGATATATATACTATAATAAGTATGAAGCATACCTGCATCTCTTTTAATTTGATGACTTGATTTAATCCAAAATTTAAATTCTTCACACTATAGGTAAAGACTAGTCATAGCTCTGTAGTTTCTATTATGACTAGCTTGAGAATGACAATTTGGTTGCTTGTACTAGCCACTTTTATCATGGCAAAGGTACTGTGTTTATTTAGATTGCGTGTTAAATAAGAATGACCTTTATGGAAGTTAATACAGATGAAAAAAATAAGTAATCTTAATTATTTTATAAATCAGGATGTATTTTTTATTTTATTTTTGGGATCTTATTTTTAAATGAGGTCCTGAGAAGTAGAACATTTTAATAGCTAGTTTGTTTTTAACATTGTTTAATGTTTATTGCATGAATAGTTTTCTTGGTTACCTAGATTATTATTCTTTATATATGAAATCATCTTTCTGAACAAAAATGTAGCCAAAGTAGAGGAAACGCAATCTTTCGTACTGAAATGAAGTACAGTAGGTAATTCCATTTATTTGTAAGTTAAGATTTGTCCTTTTTAAGATCACAAGACATGCTGTGGCAAAAGACAAACAGCAGTAATTTGCATAAACTTTCAACAAATGTAGATTAACAGTAATGTTTTATAAATCATCGCCATGAAAGGAGAAGGCAGGTATTGGGGTCTGTAACAGCTGCAGAAATTGGGGATTGAGGAACATGAGAATATGGCTCTTCAGGTATATTATGATCCCAAAGGTAATCAGGAGTTGGATTAGGCTTTCATGAGCAGGCAATTGAATATAAGTTGATCAGATGCCCTTGATCAAGCACTACTATACATACATTTCTACAAAAAGATTTCAAAATGTGGTGTCTGTTTTTAAAACAGACACCAGACATACAAATCATGGTAAAATTTATTGGCCAATGTTGACTTTTTCCTGCTTATATTTTAGCTTTATTGAGATATAACTCACATTCTGTAAAATTCAGCCATCTAAAGTTTACACTTTACTGGAGTTTAGTATATTCAAAAGTTATGCAACTACCATAATCCAATTTTAGAACATTATCATCATTTCAAAAAGAAACCCCATATCCATCAGCAGACACTCTTCATACTCTTTTCCCCCTCCCCCAACCATAGGCAACCACGAATCTACTTTCAGTTCTACAGATTTGCCTCTTGGACAGTTCATGAATTGTACATGAAATCATACATGTCATTTTGGGGGGTCTTCCTGTCACCTAACCACAAGTTTTTAAAGTTCATCCATGTTGTAGCATGAACCAGTACTTCATTCTTTTTGTGGCTGAATAAGATTCCACTATATTTTTTATTAGTTCATCAATTGAGGGACATTTCAGTTTCTACATCTTGGTGATTATGAATAACACTGCCTAAACATTCTTGTACAAATTTTTGTGTAGATGTATGTTTTAATTTCTCTTGGATACACATACACACACACACACGATATAGATCATATACATATACATATACACACAGAAGTGGAATTGCTGGGTCATATGGTGACCCTCTATTTAACCACTCAAGGAACTGATAGAATTTTTCCAAAGTAGCTACACCATTTTGTATTCCTAGCAGCAATGTAAGAGGGTTTTTAATCTCTCCGCATCTCCCCAGTGCTTGTTATTATCTGCCTCTTCTTATCATAGCCATCCTAGTTAGTGTATAGTAATATTTCATTGTGATCTTCATTTTTCTAATGATTAAAGATCTTGATCTTCATTTTTCTAATGATTAAAGATGTTGAGCATCTTTTCATGTACTTATTATTGACTGTTGATTTTATGTATGTAGACTTTGCTGTCTAGATGATCATGTACGTCTTGTGTACTCTACAGTTATCTAACATTCAGGCTCTGTATTCCATGTAAAATAACAGTATAGGCATACCTAGCGAGACTGCAGGTTGGTTCAGTTCCATACCACTGCAGTAAAGCAACTGTTGCAGTAAAGTGAGTTGTGCTAATGTAGTGGTTTCCCAGTGCATGTGTCCTGATCAGGACACAGGCGGTTCCTGGTCAGGACACATACCTAGGTTGCAGGTTCCATCCCCAGGTGGAGTGTGTATGGGAGGTATCCAATCAACCAACAGATCTATGTTTCTCTTTCATGTAGTCCATGTCTCCCTCTCCTTCTCCCTGTCCCACATGCTCCCTCCCCCATCCCTTCTTTTGTCTTTAAAAGCAATGAAACAATGTCCTTGGGGGAGGATAAATAAAATGAAATGCTTCATAAACGTGCCAGCCATCACCTGAGCCTTCAGTTAGTTGTAATCCTTTTGCAGTGGGGAAGGTCTTACCTTGGTGTTGATGGCTGCTGACTTACCAGGGTGGTGGTTGCTGAATGTTGGGGTGCTTGTGGCAATTTCTTAAAATAAGACAATAATGAAGTCTGCCACATTGATTGAGTCTTCCTTTCACAAATGATTTCTCTAAAGCACGTGATGCTGTTTGATAGTATTTACCCACAGTAGAACTTCTTTCAGAATTGGGAGTCCTCTCAAACCCTGCTGCTGTATTATCAACTGTGTTTATGTTACACTCTAAATCCTTTGTTGTCATTTCAGTAATTTTCACCAGGAATAGATTTTAACCCAACAAACCTCAATGTGAAACAGGTTATCATCCATTGGAGTTCTGCCATGAGATAGTAGTAATTCAGTCACATCTTCAGGCTGTACTTTTAATTCTAGTCCTCTTCTATTTCCACCAATTCTGTAATTACTGCCTCTACTGAAGTCTTGAACTTCTCAAAGTCATCTATAAGGATTGGAATCGGCTTCTTCTAAACTCTTGTTAATGTTGGTATTTTTACCTTCTTTCCGTGAATCACAAATGTTCTTAATGGCATTTAGAATGTGAATCCTTCCCAGAAGATTTGCAATTTACTTTGCCCGGATCTGTTACTATCTATGGCAGCTATAGCCTTATGAAATATATTTCTTAAATAATAAGACATTAACATTGAAATAACTATTTGATCTATCGGCTGAGAACAGATGTTAGGATAACGGGCATGAAAACAACATTAATCCGTATTACATCTCCATCAGAGCTCTTGGGTGACCAGCTACATTGTCAATGAGCAATAACATTTTGAAAGGAATCTTTTTCTCTGAGCAGTACGTCTCAGCAGTGGGCTTAAAATATTTAGTAAACCATGTTGTAAACAGATATGCTGTCATTTACACTTTATTGTTCCATTTATGGAGTACAGGCAGAGTATATTTAGCATAATTTTTAAGCCCTTGAGGAAATTTGGAATGGTAAATGAGCATTGGCTTCATTAGCACCTAACAAGAGAGTCAGCTTGTCCTTTAAAACTTTGAAGCCAGGTACTGACTTCTCCTCTCTAGCTGTGTAAGTCCTACATGGCCTCTTTTTCCAATATAAGTATATTTCATCTACATTGAAAATCTGTTGTTTAGTTTAGCCAACTTTATTAATTATCTTAGCTAGATCTTCTGGACAACTTGCTGCAGCTTCTGCATCAGCATTGGTTGCTTCACCCTACATTTTTATTTTATGGAGACAGCTTTCCTTAAACCTCATGAACCAACCAGTCTCTGCTAACTTCAAACTTTTGTTCTGTAGCTTCCTCATCTGTCAGGCTTCATAGAATTGAAAATGGTTAGTTAGGGCTTTGCTCTGGAGTAGGCTTTGGCTTAAAGGAATGTTATAGTTGGTCTGATCTTAAAAGCAGCAAGAGAAAAAGAGATTTACCTACAAAGGCATTCCCATAAGACTATCAGCTGATTTCTCATAAGAAACCCTACAGGCAAGAAGGGGCTGGAAAGAAGTATTCAAAGTCATGAAAAGCAAGGGCCTACATCCAAAATTACTCTGTCTAGCAGAGCTATGTTTGGAATGTAAGGGCAGTTAAAGTGTTTCCCAGAATAAGATAAAGTTAAAGGAGTTCATCATCAGCAAGCCTTTATATGAAATGTTAAAGGGGCTTATTTAAGAAAAGGAAGATCAAAAACAGTAAAATGACAACAAACTCACAACTCTCAATAATTGAACCTAAAAACAAACAAACAAGCTAACTAACTGAGCAAACAACTAGAACAGGAACAGAATCACAGAAATGGAGATCACATGGAGGGTTACCAGCAGGGAGGGGGAGGATGGAGGGGGAAGTTACAGAGAGTAAGAAGCATAATTGGTAGGCAAAAAATAGACAGGGGGAGGTTAAGAATAGTATAGGAAATGGAGAAGCCAAAAAACTTACATGTACAATCCATGGACAGGAACTGGGGGGTTTGGGGGGAGATGTAGGGCGGAAGAGGATAAAAGGGAGAAAAAAATGGGACAACTATAATAGCATAATCAATAAAATATACTTAAAAAATTAAAAATGGCTGGAATGGTAAAAACTTACCTGTATCCCAGCATCACTGTTGGTTCATTGTATTTCCATTAGTTAGAACCTCGAGCCAGTTCTTTTATGGGCTATAATACCAAGTAACTATCTGAAATATAATTACCCATGCCATAATATTTCATTTGAAAACTATTTAGATAGGGGAGAGACTTTTTTTTAAGCTTTATTAATGTATAAATGACATACCATAAACTGCATATCTTCAAAGTATATATTTTGAAGAGATACTGATTTTTTAGATTGATACTATGACAAGTCCACTATTATAATTTGTCTTCTAAGCAAAAGGATGGAGAAATGAAATGGCCTGTTAATTTAACTTGAGAAAACTGTCATGAATTATCCGTACAAGGATGGTTTACATTGGATTATTATTAAGACTTGTCCATATTTGTGGAATAAGTACTCTCCAAAAAATATACAAATGACTTTTCATTTGTATATATTTAACTGAGAGAATGAAAGCAGATAATTACATACCAAATGAAGGACTTGAAATAGTAAATGCTTGAGAAGTTCAAAAGAATAAGGAGTGGCTGGAATGGAGAGGTTAGAAAAAAATTGTGAAAAAGAAACTATATCATGGTTTGAGTGAAGATAGGAAGAAGAGAACCATACTGATGAATCTTCACACTTGCTCTTTTCTCTGCCATAGATGCTTTTCTGACATTTCCACGTCTTGTATTTGTACTGCCTTGAAGTCTGGGCTGAATATTCCTTCATCCAAGAAGGGTTCTCATGCAACTGTATAAAATAACACTATGTCACTCTCCGTCCTTCTTATCTCACCTCATGTTTCTTTACATTACACAAGGTGAGGCACAAGTCAGTTCATAATTGTGACTACATGAAACAGTTTATTCTATATTATTATTTATTAATTATTGTATTATTTTCCATATGAACAGCTGTAAACCTACTTTTGCCCCACTCTATAATAACAACTGACATTTTATATCATTAATTATTACCTATTTTATCATCTGTGTCTAAAACTTTATTCTACCACTGGATTCATAGTTTCAAACAATGCCTACTTTGCATTAAATATTTGTTTGAATTTAAAAAAAGAAAATATATCATGAAATAGGTGAAGGTGACAGAAGAAACAGTGAACTGGAGTTTGAGCTAGAGCTTAGAGAATAGATGTGATTCATCAGGCAGAAATGGGTGGAAGAGCAGTTAAAACAGGACTACCAGTGAATACAGGTGATGAAAGATCTAGCTTGGCTATAGTTTTAGATGGATGAGGGGAAATAACAATGAAGGGTTAAGTTTGAGCAAAACTGTAGGGGATCTTAAATGCCAAACTAAAGGATTTGAATTGTGTCCTTTAAGTCAAATAGAAATACTGAAGGTTTTTTTGAGCATAGTAGTGTTGAAACATATTGTTGCCTTATTGTTACTAGGACTGTGTTTTTCTTAAAGCATTTATAACATCATTTCTGCCTCTTCATGCTGTTAAATGTTTTCCTTTCATATTTCAGTTGTGGTTGTCAGGAAACTGATTTTAAAGTTGTCTTTTAGAGGTAGCATGTTACCTCCTTATTTTTCTTAACATCAGATCTCTTATAAAGTAATATCACATCGGGAGGAGAGAGGGAAAGGTTATCATTACTTTTATTGAATGAGAGTGTAGCTTAATTTAGAAAATGTTATGAGTTTTCAAGTAATATGAATCCTGGGCAACATTTGGAATCCTGAAAGACTCAAATATATTGGGCCCTCTTTATATATGATGATCCAAGATTATATTGTCTCATTACTTTCTTGATCTTTATTTTAAAATAAGTATTTAGAGGAACAAAGCAAATTCAGCTTAAAAAAATGATTCTTTTTTGAAAGTCATAAAGGATGACCTTAGAGATAATAAATGCATACTTGAGGGGAAAATGAGAAAGTCCCAGGAGTATTTTTCTATTCTTACCTCATTATTTAATTAAAAAAAAAATTTTATTGTTGTTCAAACACAGTTATCTCCACTTTCCGCCACCCACTGCCACCTCTCACCTTTAGTCCTCCTCCTACTTTGGCTTTGGCTGTGGGTCCTTTATACATGTTCCTGGACAATCCTTTACCTTCTTTCCCCTATTACCTCCCCTCTGGTTACTGTCAGTTCTTTATTTTAATGTCTCTGGTTATATTTTGCTTTCTTGTTTGTTTTGTTCATTGGGTCCCACTAATAGGTGAGATCATATGGTATTTGTCTTTCACCGCCTGGCTAATTTCACGTAGCATAATGCTCTCCAGATCTGTCCATGCTGTTATAAAGAGTAGGAGTTCCTTTTTTTTTCTGCTGCATAGTAGTCCATTGTGTAAGTGTACCATAGTTTTTTTCATTACTTTTTAAAATTCTTAAGTATATTTCATTGATCATGCTATTACAGTGTTCCCAATTTTTTTCTCCCCTTTATCCGCCCTCCAGCATAACCTCCTCCCTTAGTTCATGTTCATTGGTTGTACATATAAGTTCTTTCGCTTCTCTGTTTCCTTAACCTCTCCCCATCTATTTTATGCCTACCAGTTATGCTTCTTATTCCCTGTATCTCCCCCCCATTCTTCCGCTCCCCTTCCCCACTGAAAACCCTCCATGTGATCTCCATTTCTCTGGTTCTGTTCCTGTTCTGGTTGTTTGCTTAGTTTTTATTTTTGTTTTTTAGGTTCAGCTGTTGATAGTTATGAGTTTATTGCCATTTTTACTGCTTATCATTTTTGATGTTCTATTTCTTAGATAAGTCCCTTTATTATTTAATTTTTTAAACTCAGGTGTACAAATAAAAATTGTGTTTAAAATGAGAAGAAATATGCAGAAGAAGTTCACCTGTTATCTAAAATTGAATTCATACCCTGAGTGGTAGAAATACTCTTCTTTTAGCCCTGGCTCATGTGGCTTGGTTGGAGCATCGTCCCATAGACCTATGGGCTGCAGGTTTGATTCCTGGTCAGGGCACATGCCTAAGTTGTGGGTTCAGTACCCTGTCAGTGTGTGTACAGGAGGCAACCCATCGATATATCTCTCTCTCTCTGCCCTCCTTCCCGCTCCTCCCCCCTTTCTTGCCTGTGTGTAATCAATGGATATATCCTCAGATGAGCATTAAAAAAAGAAGAAATTCTCTTCCTTTAAAGGGTCGTGAGAATGTAATATAGTTTCCTTCACAGTGGTAAGTTACTTCAGTCTATGTCAGATTATGTGCTCTTGTAACATTTTTAAGCTTTTAGAATAATTTTGTTTTCATTTTGTTATCTTCCTACTTTTTTATTTCCTAGGAATTAACTAGCCCTTAAATGTGACACTGCATAAATTATTTTCATTTAATTTTCTATGGGAAAAAATAATGAGTATTTAAGTTTCTCTCATCTGGTTCTACTATACTGTTCATTCGTTTTAGCCATTGTATTTTGAAAAAAAAAAATTTGGTGAATATCTGCAACATGCCTAGCCCTGGCTTTGGCAATATAAAAATCAATAATATGGATTTTTGACCTTCAGGAGCTCAATATCATAGGAGAGACAACCTAATAATTTTATTACAAATCTACTTGATAATTTTGGTTTTTAAAAAACGTATGTTGAGATAAATACAGGGTATAATGGGAGCAACATCCTGCCTTAGTTCTTCTCACACCATAAGGTTAACCCTACCTAAAATCCTCATGAAGTTTCTCACTTCCAAATCTCCTCATAATATTTCTTGTAACTGAAATAACCATTTATCAGTCCTTCCCTCCCCCGCATTATGAATGACACATGTTTCCATAACCTGTTCTTAAATGTCAGTTTCTTTTTGAAACATCCTCAGGAGTATTCTCTCCCATATATTCTTCTGTGGCACTGTATTTATGCATGTCATTTTCATAACCTTGTATTATGCATACTTCATTATGAGTACAGTCCTACCTCTACTACAACCTGCCTTCCCCCCACAGCCAGTCAGAGACACTGCTCCATTTTTAAATTACCATTTAAGGTCAAGGACTTAATCAGCTTGATAATATCTTCTGCACTGTTGTCCTTAATAAAGGTTTGTAAACTGGAATGTGATTAGATTTCTAGTGTTAATTTAAGAATATAGTAGAGGTGAAGGTTTGGCTCTAGAATATTCTATTCAGTAACAGTTTTAGAAAAAGGAACTTTCCTTTCATAAATTCAGACATTTTCAGCTTCAAGTTAAAATGCTATCAAATAGTCGAATCAAATAAAATTCTTCTCCCTTAGCTTAAGTGTGAGTCCAATAAGAAATGATTACAGTCTCTTAGCTGATAGACAGATACCCTTTTTATTTTTATTATTTTTTATTTTTTAAATGTATTTTATTGATTATGCTATTATAGTTGTCCCATTCCCCCCCTTCACTCTACTCCATCCTGCATACCCCTTCCCTCCCACATTCCCCCCCTATAGTTCATGTCCATGGGTCATACTTACAAGTTCTTTGGCTTCTACATTTCCTATACTATTCTTACCCTCCTCCTGTCTATTTTCTACCTACCATTTATGCTGCTTATTCTCTGTACCTTTCCCCCTCTCTCCCCCTCCCCTGTTGATAACCCTCCATGTGATCTCCATTTCTGTGAATCTGTTCCTGTTCTAGTTATTTGCTTAGTTTGCTTTTGTTTGTGATTTAGGTGTGGTTATTAATAACTGTGAGTTTGCTGTCATTTTACTCTTCATATTTTTTATCTTCTTTTTCTTAGATAAGTCCCTTTAACATTTCATATAATAAGGGCTTGGTGGGGATGAACTCCTTCAGATTTACCTTATCTGAGAAGCACTTTATCTGCCCTTCCATTCTAAATGATAGTTTTGCTGGATAGAGCAATCTTGGATATAGGCCCTTGCCTTTCATGACTTGGAATACTTCTTTCTAGCCCCTTCTTGCCTGTAAGGTTTCTTTTGAGAAATCAGCTGACAGTCTTATGGGAACTCCTTTGTAGGTAACTGTCTCCTTTTCTCTTGCTGCTTCTAAGATTCTCTCCTTCTATTTCATCTTGGGGAATGTAATTATGATGTGCCTTGGTGTGTTCCTCCTTGGGTCCAGCTTCTTTGGGAGACTCTGAGCTTCGTGGACTTTCTGGAAGTCTATTTCCTTGTCCACATTAGGGAAGTTCTCCTTCAGTATTTGTTCAAATAAGTTTTCGAGTTTCTGCTCTTCCTCTTCTCCTTTTGGTACCCCTATAATTCGGATGTTGGAACGTTTCAAGATGTCCTGGAGGTTCCCGAGCCTCTCATTTTTTTGAATTCTTGTTTCTTCATTCTTTTCTGGTTGTTTCTTTCTTCCTTCTGGTCCACACTGCTGATTTGAGTTCCAGTTTCCTTCCCATCACTATTGGTTCCTTGTAGATTTTCCTTTGTTTCTCTTAGCATAGCCTTCATTTTTCATCTAATTTGCGACCAAATTCAACCAATTCTGTGAGCTTCCTGATTACCAGTGTTTTGAACTGTGCATCTGATAGGTTGGCTATCTCTTGGTCGCTTAGCTGTATTTTTTCTGGAGCTTTGATGTGTTCTCTCATTTGGGCCATTTTTTTTTTGTCATGGCACGCCTGTTACGTAAAGGGGCGTGGCCTTAGGTATTCCCCAGGGTGGGGTGTCACTGGTCCCTGTGCTGTGTCTCTGGACGTGGGAGAGGGGCCGAGAGGGAGCAACGGCGCTTCCTCCACTCTCTGCCGGTTTTCAGTCACTCCCTCCACTACCCACAATCAAACTGGGCCCTTCTGGTGCTGCTTCCTGGGTGGGTGGGTTTGTGCACACTCTAGGCCCCTGTGGGTCTCTCCAAGGAACTTTTCTGTGAGGCTAGGAGTTTCTCCCACTGCTGCGTCAACCCCCACAGGTGTTTTCAATCAATGGCTTTTGGCTTTATTTCCCCGCGCTGGAGCTCTGGGTTGCACAGTCTGTCACTGGGTCCACCAGCTGCTGCCTTGCCAGCTGGCTGCAGCCTTGCCCGCGGTACTCCACAATCCGCCACCTCTCTGGGTCCGCCAGCTGCCGCCTTGCCGCGAGTCCTCTCTGCCCAGCTTCCCATCTCCGCCCCTCCTACTGGTCTTGGTGAATGTATCTTCTTTAACTCCTTGGTTGTTGGACTTCTATACAGTTCGATTTTCTGTCAGTTCTGGTTGTTTTTTGTTTTTAAATTGTCCTTCCTTTGGTTGTGTGAGGAGGCACAGTGTGTCTATCTATGCCTCCATCTTGGCCCCGAGTCAATACTCTTTTTTAAAATGAGCTGGTAACTCTCATCCATTAACCTCATGTCCATATCCCAGTTAATACCATTTCCCAGTCTCAACAGTGACATTAGAACAATTGGGCAAACCATCCTTATTCTTCCTGATACTCTCATTTCATTTTCTCTGGACTGAGACATTATCTTCAGGGCTGCTTGGGAAATCTGTATTTCTGCCTAGTTAGGAAAATTCACTTTCAAAACTCTTGTGTTGTCTTATCTTGAATTCTGCCATTGAAGGAACTAGTTATGTAATCATTAATAATAAAGAATACTAACCTAAAAAAATGTTTTATAATACACTTTTAAGGTGGCTTCCTATCAAGCCACCTTAAAATTACCTTATTAATGTAAGGTGATTTTCAGTGAGAGAGTCACTTGCCCACCCATTTTGTTTCACAGTAAACTCTCAAATTGCTTTCCATTGTGAAACAAAATGGGACCCTGAGGCCAGTGTCCTGAACTTCATTTCTAGATCACCCATGTGGTCTGCTTTCTGTACTTTTTCTGATATGTGTGTGGTGTTAAAAGATGTGGAACTACTTTTATTGTGGTAAATAAGCAACATAAAATTTACTCTCAACTATTTTTAAGTATACAGTTCAGTAATGTTAAGTACATTCACATCACTATAACCAGTCTCCAGAATTCTTTTCATCTTGTAAAACTAAAATCCTATATCCATTAAACAATTCCTCCCCCATAGCCCTCTTCCCCAGTTCCTGGAATCCAGCATTCTACCTTTTGTCCCTCTGAATCTGACTTTTCTAAGTACGTTAAGTAAAACTATACAGTATTTATATTTTTGTGACTGGGTAGTTTTACTTAACATAATGTCCTCAAGGTTCATTCTGTTTTAGCGTGGGTCACAATTTCCTTCTTTTTAAAGCTTTTCTTTTTAAATTTATTGATTTTAGAGAGAGAGAGAGAAACACTGATTCGTTGTTCCACTTATTCATGCATTCATTGGTTGATTCTTCTATGTGCCCTAATCAGTGATCGAACCTGCAACTGTGGCTTATTGGGACAGTGCTCTAACCAAGTGAGCGACCTGGCCAGGGCTCAATTTCGTCCTTTTTTAAGGCTGAATAATACTCCATTGTCTTTATATATCACATTTTGTTTATTCATCTGTTGCTGGACACTTAGGTTACTTCCAGCTTTTGGCTATTGTGGATAATGCTGCTATGTGGACAAACATCCTTTTGAAATGCTGCTTTCAGTTCTTTTTGTTATATACTCAGCAGTGGAATTGCTGGGTTGTATAGTAATTACATTTTAAAGTTTTTGAGGAATCACCATTTTACATTCCCGCCAAAAGTGCACAGAGGTTCCAATTTCTCCACAATTGCACCAACACTTGTTATTTCCTGCTCTTCTAATAGTAGGTATCCTGATAAGTGTGAGATGGAATCTCTTTGTGGTTTTTATTTCCATTTCCCTAATGATTTGTGATGTTGTGCATCTTTTCATGTGCTCATTTAGCCATTTGTATATCATTGGGGAAATTCCTGTTGATACTCTTTTCCCATTCGTAAATGGGATTATTTGGGTTTTATTGTTGAGTTGTAGATGTTTTTGGTTTTTATCATAGCTTTGTTGGTCTTCAGTTTTTGACAGTACTTTTTTCAAAATCAGATCCCATTATTATTTAATGATGCATAAAGTGTGTTAAAATGTGCTCGACATGTAACTAGAAGCCTAAGTATTAGATAGTTTGTAAAGTAATTATGTAATCAGAATATTGGTATCTTTTTTTTCTTAGCCACAATTGAGACTGTTTGTCACAGATATAATGAGATACTGTATAGCTCCAAGCAGTTTTCAGAGGACTAAGTTAGCATGCAAAAATACTCATTGCATATGGTTTTCAGATTAACTTTAGTTTTCAGTCAATTCTTAAATAACCCAATCTAAGGTGTATTTTTAGTTTAAATTAGAATTTCGTCTTAATAAGTGAAATTGTTTTTAAAAGTCATTATATAAACATAATTTGAATTTCCACACTTTTTAAGTTAAAAGTGTGATGATTCTAAGGAATGCTGACACCAAAATTCTGATGTTTGTGTCAGTTGACTATTTTATGAATAGTTTAATCTACACATCTATGAGATAAGTTTATTTTGTTAAACTCTTCATTTTCACTTCTAGTCTTCAAAACTTTATAACATTACATAAAAGCCTTTTGTATTTGAAAAAAAAAATACTTAGCACTTACCAAGGTACAGTGAAAAGTAAAGTCGTAATGAAAAAGATGACAGCCAATGAACTGCCAAGAGCTTCTGAAATATAGAGGGACTGTTGTGGGATGTTTCTTGAGACAAGTATTTCTTTTTTTTTTTTTCCAATAAATATTTTATTGTAACATTTTTTTTTATTGTTATTCAGTTACGGTTGTGTGCCTTTTCTCCCCATCCCTCCACCCCACCCCAGCCAAACTCCCCTCCATCCCCCACCTCCACCCTCCCCCTTGATTTTGTCCATGTGCCCTTTATAGTAGTTCCTGTAATCCCCTGTCCTCACTGTCCCCTCCCCACTCCCCCCTGTCCATTGTTATTTACACAATGGAATTCTACGCAGCAGAGAGAAAGAAGGACCTTATACCCTTTGCAACAGCATGGATGGAACTGGAGAGCATTATGTTAAGTGAAATAAGCCAGACGGTGAGGGACAAATACCATATGATCTCACCTTTAACTGGAACATAATAAATAGAAAAAAAAAAAAGGAAACAAAATATAACCAATGTTAATATTGAAATATAACTTCAATATTAACATTGAAGTTAATAGACTAGTATTTCTTTAAGAGAACATGCACTTATTATTAGCTTCCTTTGATTGCATTTACAGGAACAGTTTATGAGCCAAACCATGTATTCACAATAAAGGTATCAGGCTTCTGTTCTTGCTGGAAAATGTTCATAGCTGCACAAGTAAGAATCATATCCATGGAAAAGTCATTTTAACGGAGCAAGATCTAGTTTTAAAAGGGAATCTAAGACAAGGCAATCTATGTCCTTTCCTCTACATTACCTTTTTTAAAGCATAAATTTAAAAAATACACTATGTGTTGAATTGCCCTTCCCTAAATTCTTATATTGAAGTCCAACCCCCGGTACCTCAGATGTGACCTCATTTGGAAATAGGGTCATTGCAGGTGTCATACTAGAGTAGGGTGACCCCTTAATCCAGTGTAATTGATGTCCTTATAAAAAGGGAAATGTGGAGCCCTGATTGGTGTGGCTAAGGGGGTTGGACATCATCCTGCAAATTGGACAGTCTCTGGTTCCATTCCTAGTCAAGGTACAGGCCCGGGTTGGTGGCGTGCAAGAGGCAACCGATCAATGTTTCTCTTTCTCCCTCCCTTCTCCTCTCTCTAAAAATAAATTCTTTTTTAATAGAAGGGAAATGTGGAGACAGATACTTATATAGGGAAATTGCCACATTAACATGGATACCACCATTTACAATCCAAGGAGAGAGGAATGGAACTGATACTTCATAAGGAACCACCTTTGCCACACCTTGATTTTTGACTTCTGGCCTCCTCAGCTGTGAGACAATAAGTTTTTGTTGTTTAGGCTACCCACCAATAGTATTTTGTTACAGCAGCTCTTGCAAATTAATACAAACATGAAGTAGTTTATGTTCATCTTACTTCTCCTACCAAATATACAAATATCCTCCTTTGTGCAGATGACATAATTCTGCTGTCACATCCAGGAGTCAACTTAAGAAAAGTAGATAGACATTGTCAGCCATCAAGGGAATGCAAATCAAAACTACAGTGAGAACATGACCCTGTGATACCTATAGTAAAAGATAATAACAAGTGTTGTTGAGGATGTAGAGAAATTGGAATCTTCATATACCACCTGTGATAATATGAAATGGCACAGCCACTTTGGAAAAACTCTGGCATCTATTAGTTCCTCATAGTTAAACATTTAAATGATTAAACCATATGACTCAAGAATTCCACTCAGGCATATAACCAAGAGAAAAGAAAATATAAGTCTACACAAAACATGTACATGAATGTTCATAATAGCATTATATTCATAACAGTGAAAAAGTAGAAAGAGCCAAAATGTCCAGTCAGTTGATGAATGGAGAAACCAAAGGTTGTATATCCATGCAGTGGAATATAATACGACAGCAAAAAGGAATGAAGTACCTATTGATGGTACAACATGGATGAACCTTGAACACATGTTGAATAAAGGAAGGCACACACAGAAACCTCGTATTGTGTGGTCTACATATGTGAAATACCTAGAGTAGGCAAATGTGTAGAAGCACAAAGTAAATTAGTAGTTGCTATTGGCTGGAGTTTTGGGGGGGGCAGAATTAGGGAGATGATGGCCAAGTGGAGTAGGATTGTTTTTCGGGGTAATGAAAGTGTTCTGAAATTTATTGTAGTGAGGGTTGTACTACTCTATACATACTAAAAGCCATTGAATTAGATGCTTTAAATGGATGAGTTGTATGATATGGAAATTACATCAATAAAGCAGTTTTTAAAAAACAAAGTACATGATAAAAGATTAATTTCTGGTCAGAGGCACAATTGATTTATCATGTATTACACATGCTATATTTCAGATTCTTTGTTGAATACTAGGTTTAAAAATATGATTAAGAGACTTTGGTTCCTCCTAAATTGCAAAGACAGACTCACTAAGAACTAACTTTGATAAAACCAATCAAAGACATTTTGAAGAAACAATAAATGGAATTCAAATGAAGGGGGAAAACACTATTAAAATTCCTATACTTTGGTTTGGTAGATCTTAAAATTTTATCACTTACCTATATATCTAGATCATATTGCTATGGTCCCATAGAAATGTATATTACTCTTGTAGGAAAGGTGCCGCTGTTTAAGGAGCATAAAACACACTAAAAATCTTAAGTCTCACAGGGTTTTTTTTTTTTCTTTTTTAATCCATGACTTTTAAACTCGCTCTTGGCTCTAGTTCAGAGTCCCAGAACTGGGAGTCCCATTTTGTGCCACTTGTTCTATAGTGGAAATTAGCAATATATTTATCTTAGTGTAGTATCTTTTATTGTTGGCCTGCTTATGGTTTTTTGTTTTTGTTTTCACTTTACTAATTTGGTAGTTATGCACTATTATATTTCTTTTAATGATTACCCTTTTTTCCATAAGTATATTATTAGTGCCTTATTCTCCTTCCTGAATAATACCCAGGATCTCTGAACTCTTTAACTCTGATTGCTCTTCTCCTGCGCTTTTAGTTGTGAGTGATAGAAATTTAGAGCGTACTAAGTCGTTTGCAATCTCCTTCGTTACATATTGTTTTTGACCACTGAAAACTCTCAGTCAGTTACTAATAATGAGACCCAGAGAAAACAGTAGCTAAAGTGAAAGCTGTGTTCATTTAGAAATCTTCCCTTGATATGAGAAGAATTATTTCTTCTGCAAATTTATAAATTTCTGGAAGCTTTGTGCTCACTTCTTATTTGTCTTTGTATGTACAATGTCTATACATATACTGAAAAAATTAATAAAATTCCAGGGAGACATGTCAAAAAAAAAAATTTAGAGCATACTAAGTCAACAAAAAGGGAATATACTGACTCATGAATGCTAGGTCCAAAAATTAAGGAAAAGTTAAGTCCAGGCCTCAAATGCTATAATCTCTTACTTCCTTTCTACAGGCATTCTGTAGACAGCTTCATCCATCTTGCCAAGAAAAATTGTTTTCTATAAACTCTGAGTTACTTAATTCTGATGGCTCTTGATCCCAATAGGAATGAGCTAGTGGAACGAAGTTGGGCACATTCTGATGAATGACCCAGCTTAAGTCACAAGTTCAACCCTGAAGTGTGACAAGGGATTGTATAGTACAAGCCTAGGTCATGTTCTCACTTCTGGTCATGTTCCCTGGGATTGGAAGTGAGAGTTGAGTCAAGTGTAGGACAAGGTCACTGAGGACTGATAGTACCAAAAAAAGTAGAGGAATAGAGCATTCAATTAAAGAAATGACAGACACCAATACACATAGTTAGTTATTCATTGAACAAAGTACATGGACCAATATGTAAAGGGATGGAAGTCCAAAATAAATTTTGACATCAGACCTTAGAATACATTTGACATATAATTCTTTCCATTGAGGTATGGAGTCCACAGTGCTAGAGAAGTATGTGTACATATTTTAAGAGATCCAGTGTAGTAAGTATAGTTAAAAGAGTTAGGGGGAAAACAACAATAAAACACTGGAAATACTAAATTATAGATTCACTGGTTCAAGGTAATGTCAATTCTATAAGTACACATTACTCATATACAAGTAAGGTAGTCTTATGTAAGGGCTAAAATTGCAGACACATCAGTACTGTCCAATAGAACTTTGTACAGTGATGGAAATGTTCCATATATGCACTAACATAGTAGCCACTAGACACATGTGGCCGCTGAGACTAGAAATGTGGCTAGTATAAAGAACTGAATTCTTTATTTAATATTAACTAAATTTAAATAGCTATGTGGGGTTAGTAGCTACCTTATTAGACATTGAACACACTGGTGTTCATGATTTCACAAAATATGTTACTTGCCATCCAGTTTATTTCTGAATGTTAGCTTAATATGTTGTCTCCTGAAATGCTCTGAGATGTTAGAAAAATCAGCGTGTTCAGCTTGCATTTATTCTGATTTCTTTGATTTGGGTAATTTTTTCCCCTCAGTCCTTGACTGAAAATAAATTTAGTACCTTATTTGCTACATTATCAATTATTAGTTACTTCAGTAGTGCCAAGCCCCTGAGACCCTTGCATTTCTCTACTTCTCAAACTACAATCCACCTGTCTGCTGTCTACAGTTTAATATTTTAGACAGTTGTTTAGTAGGTGGTATCTCTTATTACTCATTGGTTAAAAGATCTATTTCCATGAATGTTTGAACTATGCCCTGACAGAACCCTTTATCTTTTTGAAATGTAGAACTATAGCTTTCTCATAGTGATATTGATGAGCTTTGTTTTAGAAGTTTAGTTATGATATATTTTAATTTATCCTCATTTACTTTCTCATTCCACCTTCATTTTGGATATCGATAATTGATTATTAATATCCTCTTAATGAAAAGGCAATCCTAGTTTTTGTGATTTGTTTATTAAATATAGAGTCCTAAAATTGTTTTTTAGTCTTCCTAATCTAATAACATTATGAAATGATTGATTTCCCCTTTTTCCTGTCATTTAGTCTTTGGTTTGAGTTTTAAAATTTTTTTCATCATATTTATGTAGTTTCCTATTGTATTTGACAGATTGGTATAGGGTAGGTATATTGACATGTTTTTTTTTCTTAACCTATTTTGAACTATGAGCTAATTTTTTAAAGCTTGATATGTTTGTGTAAGTGAAGGCTTTTTACCAAATAATGAAACATTCATTTGCTAAATTAAAGAAAAAAGAGATACTCTAATTTATGTCTTTTATATGACCAGTAGATATGGCTGTACAACCTATAAATATTTTACTAACATGTATAACTCAGCTTGTAGCTGCTCTGTAATTTACTAAATCAATTCAGTGAGAAGCGTTGAGATTTTGAAATGACCGAATTACCAAGTTTTGCCTGCAGTGATGGCATAGAACATAGTTTATCTTTATTTACAAAGTCAACACACATACATATTTTTCTGCAAGACCTATCAATTCTTCTGTTCCAAATCCTTTAATGTTTAAATTTTCAAGTTTTATAATTCATTAGTAACATTGTGGGCAACTAAAAATTGAAGGTTATGTAAACTGAAGAATTTAATCTGGACATCCCACAGATTATATTTAAATTCCTTTGTTATAGTTCTGAGACATAAAGCATTTTTACTTTACCATGAGCATTGATATTTAAAGCCATTTTATTAAAATTTATACTAAAAGTGAAAATTATAGTCGAAATATTTAGAATCATGGAATCTTTGAGGTAGAATAAAATATACAATTCATGTGGAGATGGGCAGTGCTTTTCTATGCCAGTACTCTTCTGCTTCCTTGGGCAGTTGGAACACTACACTTCTCAGCCCCATTGCAATTAGGTGGAGCCAAAAGACTCATTCAGTAGCATGAGCAGAAAAGACTGTCATGGAAGAAGATAGGTGTTGATTTGGCAGAGCCACTTAAAGAAAGAAGCAAGGAGTCACAAGTTGGAAGTAGCCCAAATCTCTTGAGTCACCACGTGGAAGGCAGATAGTAAATATTTTAGGCTTTGCAGGCCACATACCATTTCTGTCACATGTTCTTTCTTGTTGTTATTTTGTATTGTTTCCTGAAGTCTTTAAAAATGAAAAAGCCATTCATAGCTCGAGGGACATCCAAAAACAAGCTGTAGGCCCTAGCTTACTAACATCTGACTGGTATCAATCAAATGTGTGGTGCAAGTGAGAAATAAGTCTCTGTATTAACCCAGTGAATTGTAGCTGTTAATTATCACAGCATAACTTGACTAATACATAGTGATCTCATCTGACTCTCTTGCCCCCCCAAATTCCTGAAGAATGCTTCTGATGTCAGGTATCTGTTTCATACCACACACTCTCAGAAATGGCCTATTCCATTGTTGGATACTCTTACTGTAAGAAACCTGTCTTTGTAGTGGGCCAAGTCTCACTATCCTAAAAGCTATCCTAAGATAGTTTTAGGTCTCCCCTGATCTGTTACATCTACTAATTAAAGGCAAGTAAGTTTTTTTTTTTAATTGAATTTATTTGGATGACATTGGTTAATAAAATTACAGGTTTCAGGTATACAGTTACATAATATATCATGTGTATATTGTATTGTGTCTTCACCACCCCAAGTCAAGTTTCCTTCCATCACTATTTATCCCTACACCCTCTTTTTACCTCCTCCCACACCACCCCTTTACTGTTATTATCACCATATTTAAAGGCAACCAAGTTTTAAAGGAAAAATTGACAAAGTCTCGGGGATGAATGATCATCAGGATGACCAGACTAAAAGTTTAGAAGCCATATCACAGAGGGAGTGATTAAAATAATTAGGGATATTTAGTTTTAAGTAGAAACAGGCTATTATACAACATATGGTGATACTCAAGTGGTTATAATGAAATCCATCTTTTATTAGTTTTCTTTCTTCACACAGAGAATGACTAATGGATATTTGTAAGAATAAGGCATATGGGCAGCCAGGCTTTGGGGGAGACTGAGATAACAGACTATCAGAGTTTGTGAATTTTAAGCAGTTATTCCAAGAAGTGAATATTATCTTTACATTTCTTCTTTCTAGTCAGCATTTACCAGCATGTGTTTGAGCATTATCCCCAAAGCTTCCATGAGATACTTGGTCATAACCTTTTGGAAACCATATAGCACGTAGTCTGAAGTATATTAATAATATAGTAATCCTATCAAAACATGTGATGGTTAGTATTATACAATATACCCTGTCCATGCTAGTTCTCAGTAATTAGCTATCGTATATACCTTTTTAAATTGCTTTTTCTAATAATCCACTCTGTAATTTTGCTGAAGATTGACATCAAATTTATCAGCCTTTAAATTGATTAAATTGGGAGATCACTTACCAATTTGTTGAAAATTGGAGATCACTAACCAATATCTAGACATTTTTTAAATTTTTATCTCCTTAGTTTTATAAAAATTGCCATTTCAGATTTACTTACACTCTCAAGTTTATGAAGACCTTAAGTTGCTAGGCACTTTCACCTCTTTATCTGTCTCTTAGTCCTATACTTTTAGCAGGTATATTTTTAAATCCAAGTATGTTCGATAAACTAACCTTATCTGGCTGGGACAAATTCAGCTTTAGAAAATGCAAACTTCCTATTTTATCCTCAGTAAATAGGTGTCAGTGTTCATTTCATTTCATTGTGTTAGAAATAAATGAGCTAGTTCTTCCTCTTACTTCCTACTTTTACCGTTTGTTAGTGGATTGATAACTAGGGTAACCACATGCACCAGTTTGTACCTGTTGTCCAGCAGAAATAACATGTCCCCTTTACTCTGCCTAGTTTGGGGGGGAAATGAGCATCCTCTGTATCATTCACTTTTTTAAAATTTTTATTGTTATTATACTACAGTTGTCCCAATTTTTCCCTCTTTGCCCTACTCTGCCCAGCCCAACCCCACTCCCATGGTCAGTTCCCACACTGTCTGTCCATGTCCATGGGTCATTCATATATGTTCTTTGACTAGTCTCCTCCCCTTCTTTCCACCATTACCCGCCTCCCCTCTGGCAGCTGCCAAGCTGTTCCATGTTTCCATGACTCTGGTTCTGTTTTGCTCATGAGTTTATTTTGTTCATTAGATTCCTCTTATAGGTGAGATCATACGGTATTTGTCCTTCACCACCTATCTTATTTCATTTAGCATAATATTGTCCAGTTTCATCCATGCTGTTGCAAAGGGTAAGAGTTCTTTCTTTCTTTCTGCTACGTAGTATTGCATTCTATAAATGTACCATTTTTTTGATCCACTCATTTTCTCATGGATACAGGCTGTTTCCAACACTTGGCTGTTGTAAGTAGTGCTGCTATGAAAATAGGGGTGCTTAAATTCTTTTGAATGGGTAATTTAGGATTGTTAGGGTATAATCCCAGCAGTGGAATTACTGGGTCAAAAGGAAGTTCAATTTTTAATTTTTTGAGGAAATTCCATATTGTTTTCCACAGTTGCTGCACCAGTCTACACTCCCTAGTGCAACATTCCCTAGTGCAACAGTGCACTAGTATTCCCTTTTCTCCACTTCCTTGCTAGCACTTGTTTGTTGATTTATTAATGATGCCCATTGTAATAGGTATGAGATGATATCTCATTGTGGTTTTAATTTGCATCTCTCTGATGGCTAGTGATGTTGAGCATTTTTTCATATGTCTGTGGGCCATCTGTATGTCCTCCTTGGAGGAGTGTCTTCTCCTTGGAGAAGTTTGCCCATTTTTAAATTGTATTGTTTGTCTTTCTGTGTTGAGTGGTGTGAGTTCTTTATATATTCTAGAGATTGAACCCTTCTCTGATGTATCATTGGCAAATATGTTCTCCCATTCAGTCAGTTCTCTTCTCATTTAGATGATGGTTCCTTTAACCATGAAGAAGCTTTTTAATTTGATGTAGTCCCATTTCTTTATTTTTTCCTTTATTCCCTTCCTCTAGGAGATACAGTGGCAAAAACATTGCTGCATGGGATATCTGAAATTTTACTGCCCATGTTTTCCTCTGGGATTTTTATGGTGTCATAACTTACATTTAAATCTATTATCCGTTTTAAGTTTATTCTGATGTATGGTATAACTTGGTGGTCTAGTCTCATTTTCTTTCATTTGCCAGTCCAGTTCTCCTGACACCATTTATTGAAGAGGCTACTTTTACTCTATTATATGTTCATACCCCCTTTGTTAAATATTAATTGACCATAGAAACATGGGTTTATTTCTGGGTTCTATTCTGTTCCATTGATCTGTGTGTCTGTTCTCATGCCAGTACCAGACTGTTTTAATTACAGTGTCTTTGTAGTGTAGTTTGCTATCAGATATTGTGGGCCCTCCTACTTTGTTTTTCTTTCTCAAGATTTCTGAGGTTATTTTGGGTCTCTCTTAGTTCGATATAAATTTTTGGAGTATTTGCTGTATATCTGTGAAATATGCCATTGATATTTTAATAGGAATTGGGTTGAATCTATAGATTGATTGCTTTGAGTAGTATAGATATTTTAATGGTGTTAATTCTTCCAGTCCATGAACATGGTACATACTTCCATTCATTTGTATCGGCCTTAACTTCTTTCTTCGGTGTTCTGTAGTTTTCTGAGTACAGGTCTTTTGCATTCTTGGTTAAATTTATTCCTAGGTAATTTATTTTTCTTTTTGCTATAGAAAATGGGATTTTCTCCCCTAGTTTCTCTTTCTGATATATCATTGTTGGTGTACAAAAATGCCATCGATTTCTGAATATTGACTTTGTATCCTTCTTAATGAGGATCCCGACCAGCAGGAACTTGTGTTGTGGCAGCAATAGACATACACATGGACTACAGAAATCCTGTGGAGAAAAAGGGACTGCACGGCCACTCTCTAAGTAAGAGAGAGGGTCCCAAGACCCCTGCCTGGACAGGCTTTTACTGTTTTTCTAGGCATATTACATCAAGGATGGTCCTCATTTACTATACACAGTTTTGTTTTGGGTGGTTACCTTTTACAGAAAACAAAGGAGAGGATGTTGCTAATTACATCAAAGAAGAAGGATATTTGCAAATGTAAAGGGAAAAGTGATCGGACTGGTTATACTCCATACTTGGGAGGTTTAGCTCAGATTTTAGGAAGTTAAAGACACTTCGGTAAACAGTTGCTGCCTCAATTCAGGGTGAGGGAGTTTTAGCAAGAGCAAGTCTCATAGCGGTCCAGGTACAGTGCAGGCCTGATTCCCCAAGGGAGAACCTATCCATGGGCGTGGTTCCTGCCTGCTGGTCCTCGCTCCCCACTGGCTTTTCCGAGTGGAGGCTGGGCTACGTTTCCCACGCATGGAACAGTTCCCTACATCCTTCCATTTTGCCAAATTTTCTTGTCTGATCACTGTGGCAAGAAATTCCAGTACTATGTTATGTAAGAGTGGTGAAAGCAGACACCCTTGTCTTGTGTCTGATCTTAAGGGGAAAGCTTTTAGTTTTTGCCCATTGAATATGTTGTTGGCTGTAGGTTTCTCACATATGGCCTTTATTATGCTCCATCGATTCCCACTTTGCTGAGTGTTTTTTATCATAAATGGGTGCTGGATTTTATGAAATGCTTTTTCAATATCTATTGATTGATCATGTGATTTTTGTCCTTCATTTTGCTTATGTAGTGTATTACATTTATTGATTTGCAAATATTGTACCATCCTTGTATCCCTGGGAGCAATTCCACTTGATCATGGCGTATGATCTTTTAATCTATTGTTGGATCCAGTTTGCTATTTTGTTGAGGATTTTAGTATCTATGTTCATCAGAGATATTGGCCTGTAGTTTTCTTTCTTAGTTGTGTCTTTTTTTTTTTTTTTTTTTTTTTTTTTTTACCCACCCCAGCTGAACCCACCTCCCTCTCCCACCTCCACCCTCCCCCTTGATTTTATCCATGTAGTTGTGTCTTTATCTGGTTTTGGGATTAGGACAATACTGGCCTTGTAAAAAGAATTTGGGAGTCTTCCCTCTTCTTGAACTTTTTGAAATAGTTTGAGAAGTATAGGAGTTAGGTCTTCCTTAAATGTTTGATGAAATTCACTTGTGAAGCCTATCCAGTCCAGGGCTTTTGTGTGCATGGAGTTCTTTGATTACTGCTTCAATTTCACTAGTTGTTATCAGTCTAATTAGGCTTTGTGCTTCTTCTGAATTCACTTCAAAAGATACTATTTCCTAGAATTTATCCATTTCACCCAATTTCTTGACATGTAGTTCTTCGTAGTAATTTTTTATAATCCTTTGTATTTCTGTAGTATTGATTGTAAGTCCTCATCTTTCATTTCTGCCTTTTTTATTTGGATCCTTTCTCTTTATCTTATTGAGTATGTCTAGAAGTTTGTCAAGTTTGTTTATGCTGGATTCATTGATTTAGTGTCTTTATCTTTTAATTCTGCTCTGATCTTGATTATTTCCTTCCTCCTACTCAGGCTGGGCGTTGTTTGTTGTTGTTTCTCTAGTGCTTATAGATGTAGGGCTAGGTTGTTTATTTGAGGTTTTTCTATCTTATTTTGGTAGACCTGTATTGCTATGAACTTCCCTCCAGGACTGCCATTGCTGTGTCCCATAGGTTTGGGGTTGTTGTGTGTTTGTTCATTTTCATTTGTTTCCAGATACTTTATGATTTCTTCCTTGATCTCATTCTTAATTCATTCATTATTTAATAACATGTTACTCATCTCCATGTATTTGAATGTTTTTGAGTTTTTTTCCATGAGGTTGGTTTCAAGTTTCAAGCCATTATGATCTGAGGAGATGATTGATGTGTTTTCAATTTTCTTGAATTCGTCGAGGCTTGTTTTGTGTCCTACCATGGTATCTATCTTTGAAGATGTCCCATGTGCATTTGAAAAGAATGTATATTTTGTTTCATTGGGGTGAAATGTTCTGTATATATCAATTAAATCTATTTGGTCTAGAGTGTCCTTCTGTGCCACAATATCCTTGTTGTTTCTTTGATTTTAAGATCTGCCCATGGTTGACAGTGTGTTGTTAAAATCCCCTATGATGACTGTGTTGCTGTGTATATCTTTTCTTGAAGTCTTCCAAGATTTTCCTTATATATTTAGGTGTTCCTCTGTTGGGTCATGTATGTTTACAAGGGTTATATCCTCTTGTTGGGCTACTCCCTTAAGTGTTATATAGTGACCTTCTTTGTTTCTTATTCTGGCCTTTGTTTTGAAATCTATTTTGTCTGATATAAGTATTACTACCCACCCCAGCTTTTTCTTCATGTCCATTTGCTTGGAATACTTTTTTCCATTTCTTCACTCTAATCCTGTGTAGATCTTTTGTTCTGAGGTGGGTCCCTTGTAGATAGCATATATATGGGTCATGTTTTCTTTTCCATTCAGCTACCGTATGTCTTTGGACTGGAGCATTTAATCCATTTACATTTAAGGTTATTATTGATAGGTACTTATTCATTCCCATTTTTTCCCATTGTACCTGTGTTCCTCTCTCTCTCTGTTTCTTCATCTTCTAAGAGCAGTCCCTTTAGCATCTCCTGCAGTGCTGGTTTGGTGGACATGTACTCTTTTAACCTTATTTTTTGTCTGGAAGGTTGCTTATTTCACCTTCCATTTTAAATGAGAACCTTGCTGTGTAGAGTAGTCTTGGTTGCAGGCTTTTTCTCTTTATTACTTGGACTATTTTACGCCATTCCCTTTTGGCTTGTAGTGTTTCTGTTAAGAAATCTGCCAATAGGCTTATCAGGGCTCCCTTGTATAAAGTTAGCTGTTTCTCCCTTCTTGCCTTTAAGATCCACTCTGTCTTTCAGTTTTGCTGCTTTAATTATGATATTTCTTGGAGCAGGCCTCTTTGGGTTTACCTTGATTAGGACCCTTTGTACTTCCTGGATTTGTGTGACTTTTTCCCTCACTACATTAGGGAAGTTAACCGTCATTACTTTTTCAATCAGGTTTTCTATCCCTTGCTCCTTTTCTTCTCCTTCTGGTATTTCTGTGATTCAGATATTATCATGTTTCATGTTGTCCTGCAGCTTCTTTAAACTATCTTCATTCTTTTTGAGTCTTTTTTCATTTTGTTGCCCTGTGAGGGTGGTTTTTCCACCTTGTCTTCCAGCTCACTGATTCAGTCCTCTGCTTCATCTTGCCTGCTTTTAATGCCTCTAGTGTATTTTGCATTTCAGATACTGTATCTTCACTTCTTCCTGGCTCTTACTCATTGTTTCTACATCCTTTTTCATGCTAATGTAATTCCCACTAAGTACTTGTAGCTCCCATAGAGTTCCCTGTTGTCCTCTTTGAGCTCCTTGAGCATCCTTATAACCATTATCTTGAACTCAGTATCTGATCGATTGCTTGCTTCAATTTTATTTAGCACTCTTTCTGGGAATCCATCCTTTCCTTTTGATTGGGGGTTGTTTCTTCGTCTCCCAATTTTAGGTGACTCTTTTTGTTTGTGTCTTAGTATTAGATTTATCTGCTTTGTCTCCCCTTCTTTAAGGGATGGCCTTCTGTGGTAGGAGACCTATGAGACTCAGTGGTGCAGTCTCTTTGATCTCCTGAGCTGGATGCTCTTGGGACGCCCTTTATGACGTTTATGTGGGCTCTCTTGTAATTGGGTTTTGATTGTTGATGGGTTGTTCTTTGGTGGGTTCTTCCCTCCAGCTGGCTTACTGAGAGTCACACCTCCCACCACATCTTATGTGCTATTGTACAAGTGATTCGAGCACAAAACAAAACAACCCAGGATACAAAACTCACACCTGCCAAAACCCCCCAACCAGAACCATACTATCAATTACAAGTGAGCAAATATCAATAAAGGTGGAAAGAGATTAAGACTATTAGGAGGAAGGAAGGAAGGAAGGAAAAAAAGAATTAAAAGGGAGGGAAGAAGGCAAAATGGAGTAAAAAAGGGTAAGTGTATAATATGAGGTTTAAATAAATAAATTAGTGAAAAAAATAGGAACAAAATTGAAGGAAAAAACCCACAGCAATATCAATAAAAAAATGAGTTAAGATTAATAAAGGTGGAAAGGGAATAAGAAGGAGAAAAGATGGAAAAAAAGAGATTATGAGATGTCTAGAGGAAAGAAAAGTGATTTTGATAGGATAGAGGGGGAAGAAATAATACCAGTGAGGAATGAAAACCAGGCTAAGAGAGGGAAAAAATACAACTTAAAATGAAAAAAAAGAATGGTCAGGAGGAAGG
The DNA here is from genome assembly GCF_022682495.2 of Desmodus rotundus. NCBI lineage: Eukaryota > Metazoa > Chordata > Mammalia > Chiroptera > Phyllostomidae > Desmodus > Desmodus rotundus. The sequence goes on from NC_071388.1 coordinate 126,804,785, forward strand.
CAAAATGGAGTAGGAGAGGGGAACGGTGAAATTTGAGATTTGAAATAGAAAAATAGTGAAACTCTAGGAAAATTGAAGAAATGGAACAACACCATATTAACTACCAATGAGCAAATATTAATAAAGGTGGAAAGAGAATAAGGATACTATAAGAAGGAAAAGAATGTGAGTTGCCAATGGCAAGAAAAATGGTTTTCAGATACTAGAAGGAGGACAAATAGTAAGAGTGCAGAATAGAAACAAGGTGTAGAATGGGGAAAATAAAATATAAAACAAAAATAATAAGGAAGAAAGCAAAATAGAATCAGAGAAAGGAGTAGTAAAAATGAGATTTGAAATCAACTAAAATGAAAAAATACTGAAATAACAGAAACAAACTTGAAGAAAAAAAAATGTTAAAAGCTATGCAGTAGAAAAAATAACTGAAGGAGTGAAAAAGACCATAGTGGAATTCGTCTTACCAGAGTCTAGTGTTTGCCACTGTCTTCTCTTTGTGTATTTGACCCTGGTAATGTCAGATGGTGTCCTAATATTGCTCTAGGCAGCCTGTTGGAGACTGTAAGTGATCCACAGTCTGGGGCTGTCTCCTTCAGGCTTGGCTGGTTGCCACTGTTATGTCCTGCTGGCTTGCAATCAGCACACGGCACAGGAGTGGTTCCTCTAATGTGTGAGAGGACTGCCAGTACCACCACCATAGGGGGCCTTCATAGGGGGCCTCTGCTGCACTTGGGAGGGTGGAATCCCTGGGTCACCCCTGGGAGGCGCTGTTTAGTCTTCAGGGAAGATAGTGGGAGTGCTTTCCTTTCCCCCACTCCCACCACACATCTTGGTCTGTCCCAGATTATTTCTAACAATGTATAGATTCTGACGAATTAGCTGTTTGTTTCCTGTGAGGGGACAATCTGTGTAAAAGGGGCTACTTTTTCCTGCTTGGTGCAAATGGCAGCTCTGTTATAAGAGCCGAGGCTGTGCGGGTCCCTGAACACCCTTTTTTCACTTGTCTCTAATCTCTGCTCTGCCCGTTTCAGTGGATCAGGGCCTGAGGAACCAGCATAATTCATAATTCATAGTGTATGATAGAAGTTCAAAAAGGGCCCTTATATAGCTTCTCCTTTCCCCTCTGGATATACACCACAGGGGACTCCTGAGCCTGTCTCACTCATCTGCAAAGCCTGCAGTCCCGCAGGTAGGGGTTGGGCACGCCTTTTCCCTGTGAGGGAACTTGCCTGGTTACAAGGAATCTCAGGTGTTCAGCTCCTGCCCTTGTAGTCCCCAGCCTGCCTCTGTTGCAGGAAACTCAGGGCCAAACTCTCCACTCTGCAGCCCCCTCGCCAGCCGCATTGTGCCAGGTCCCACAATCTCTTACTGTGCTATTTTTTGTTCTTCCCGCGCAGCTGGACTCAGTGAGACCAAACTGCACTTTCACTCTGGTTTCTTTGTTGGCAGAGCCACTGCGTGCACACAAGCACAGGATTCCTGCCCAGTCTGACTTCAGCTCCCCTTTTAAAGTAGTCTCTGTGTGGCCCCTACACTGCAGCACTGAACCCTGGGCTGGTTCTCCACACACTCCACCTCCCGGAAAAACACACTGTGTCTCGATCAGGGCTGTCCAAAGCCTGTCAGTGCCTCTGACATTTTTAGGAGATAGAATTTCTCTCTGGAACTCTCCCAGTTGGCACTGCAGCTATAGATGTGTTGCTCGCTGTGTGCGTGTAGCCTCAGTCTCCCAGACTTTCTATATCCTTCCAAGACTCTCCCAATTAGGGTTGGTGGTTTCCATTTTCTGTTCGATCTCTCCTCAACCGCAGGTACCTCACACAGGGCATTTCCCCCTCAACTTACGAAATCTCGTACAGGACTGTAAAGCATCCTCTGTACTCCTTGGCTTCAAAAATTCACATCAGTTGAGATTCCGTTGATTGTTCAGGTCACTTGTCAATCAAACTTGTTTAGCCAAAAGTCCATGCTGGGGACCCAAGCAAGTGGGGTCATTTTCTATGTACTGGGCCATCATCTTCTGAATCCTTTATCATTCACTTTTAACAATGATTGACAGAAATATCTTGTATTAATTGGCTGATAGCAACCTGATTCCTTCATTTATCTCTTAACAGCAGCAAGTAGTCTATGAGATGATACTTGGGCTCCCTGAAACCTTTATCATGGGGAATAATTCATTAATGTGTCTGTCATCCTTGTGCAGGGACCATATAACCTAATTTTTCCTTATACACTGCCAAAAGCAAATACAGGAATTACCCTTTAATTTAAAGAAAGAAAAATGCTCTCTGTTCTGAAGGATTTGGTAATTTTCTCAGTTTTGTAGAATGAGAACTACACACCTGCCTTGTATCCCTTTTGCTCTTGCTGCTGTGACACTCAGACCCAAATTTGATCCCCAGTCAAGTATTCGTATTAGCTGTTTTGATAATTAGCATATATGGCTTCCCTTTGGATGAGAGTGATTTGATTGTATACTCTTTGGCTCTTTGTTGTCCATACTAAATTTTTGGCAAGGAATTTGATATAAAATCATAACAGGTACCTTTTCGGCACTCAATAAATGTTAGCCATTACTTTCTTGAAATAAACTGGAGTCGAATGAAGAAAGTACCCAAAGACCAGTGGAATGCCTCTGTAACCTGGGTTTAGAGAGAAAAGACCACTCACTAAAAATAAGCTACATATACTAACCTTAAAGTAATTTTTAATGCTTACTCTTTGGCTCTTTATTGGGCATTAGCCTGTATATTTTGTATCTCAACCTAGGCAGTAAGTTAGTTATGAGCAGTTGCTTGCTTACTACGTGCAAAGTATTTTGTTTAGAAGACTAGAGTAAGACAGGTCTGAAAGAGTCATATTTCCCACAAGTACAGATTCCAGCACTGATATTTTTGTTGATGTTTTTATAAATAAATACATAATATACATTCATAAAGACAAATAAGAAAAGATAAAAATATAAAAACTAGTCACTAATAAATTATTATCACTCACAGAAAACCAATGTTGACATTTGGTATGTATCCTTCCAGAGTTTTAAAAATGTGTTGTTCACATTCCTTTGCACATAGTTAACAGTGAATAAGTTGTTTCTTTTCTTATTATTATTTTAACAAGAAATCAAATCATATTCATATACTTTTTTAAGACTTTATTTATTTTTAGAGAGAGGGAAAGGGAGGAAAAAGAGAGGGAGAGAAACATCAGCGTGTGGATGCCTCTCACATGCACCGTATTGGGGACCTGGCCCACAACCCACACATGTGCCCTGACTGACAATCGAACTGGCGAACCTTTGGTTCACAGGCCAGCACTCAGTCCACTTAGCTACACTAGCCAGGGCTCATACACCGTTTTGTGGTCCAGTTTGTTTTTTCTTTTACCTAACATGTCATCATCATCTTGGCTGTCAGTAAATGAATGTATGCAGTTTATTGAATATATTTCCATTTGCTCAGTCAGTCCTATAGTGTTTAGAGTGTTTTCAGTCTTTTTATACAATGTTATCTAAGGTATGCATTGTAATTTTTCATTAGGGTAAAATGACTACATGATCTCACTGGGTTAAAGTATACATTATTCAGCCTAAGGCTTCAGCTAAGATACGTAGTGCTAAATTGACCTCCAAAGATTTTGGACCATTTTTCACTTCTAACAGTATGAGAATGCCCTTTTTTGGGGGGTCCTACCTGCACTTGGCAGAGTTCTCTTGTATCTTCTTGCCAGTAAAATGCTATTTTTAAAAAATCACTTTCTTTTAATCAGAAATCTTAATTTTTTTGAAATACCTATGGTTTTTTTGGCTACATTTCACAGGTATGTTCAAATCATCTTTTTTTGCAAAATGAAAATACTCTAATAGTAATTATTAAATTTTGTTAATAGAAATCACTGTACAGAGCTAACTAAAGAGTCTTTGCAGTTTCAACTGTAAGAAATTAAATTACTGCTTAATGTAATAAAAAATATGTTCAAAACTTAAATACAGATATATGTATAATAACATTAAATCTTTTCTCGGCCTTTTGGATGAGACCAAGTGTCATATCTGCTTTATCAGTTTAATAAAATTGAAAATGTTCTTAATAATTTGATTCAGATATCATCACTTTTGCATCTTATTTTATTTGACAGGCTTTCCTGAATAACTATTCACCCTGAGCTAGACACCTACTATTTAAGTAAATAGAATATAGATTTCTTACTTTCTCTTTTGTAAACTTGGCAGTTGCTTTAGAATACTGATTTAGGATATGTATAAAACTCTTGCTATTATTTTACATGTTCCCCTTATTAGAAAGTGAATGAATTAGGGCTAAGAGCATTACTGCCAGGAGACCTCACAAAGTATCATTTATGCTGGTGGATTTATACAATTCTAGTGTTTGGGGCATCAGCTTTGAAAACTCAGAAATTTTGTTTTTGTAGACTCACATAAAGCAGGTACTCAGGTTATATATGGTATGTTAACGAAATTACAGAGACTGAATTAATCTGGATGTCAAATTATTAATTTACTGTGAGAGTTGAGTTCTGCTCCTATCAGCATTACCAGTGCATTCTCTTCAAGTTAATTTCCATGGGCTAGTCAGACTACAATTAACAGGTCGTTTGGTGAGCAGGATTTCACATTAAAGTGAACTGGTTGGTTGGATGGTCTGGTAGGAATATGCCTGTCCTAGGGAAGGAAACAGTCAAATCTGTAGGGCTGGGTAAGATTGTTTCTCTCTTGTTGGGATTGGTACTGTCTCTAGTACTTGTCTTCAAGGTCAAGTTCTCAACTTTTTCAAGTATGCAGGAATTTCTTTTTAATTTTGAAAGGGTCACAGTTTGTGTTTGGTATATGAATCTCTTGCTTAACTCAGTGGTATCCTTGCAATCTGTAGCCCATAGTCTGGTTATCTCTGCTATGGCCTAACCATCTTTCTTGTCTTAATAAACTTGGTCCAGTTAGGGCCCAAAATAATTAATTAGTACTCAACTCCTTGAGATTGTACACTCAGGTACTTTGCTTGCTACTAAACTCTGGAGCCAAATTTATAGACAGTAAATTGATTTATTCCCAAATATGGATAATTACATTGTGTGTGTGTGTGCATGCACATAACACATAAGCTTTACTTCTCACCCCCAAAGTGTAATCTTTTCACTGCTGCGGAGGAAGGGGCTAGGGGTTAACTGCTTGCCTGACATACTGTCAAGAATAGTAAAGCTGATAATACACACTGGCAGAGCAGAATATCCCAGAGTTTATCCGGATGCAACTATTATGTCTTCCCTTTTAAAAAGTAAAGTTTAGCAGTTTTTATTTTTAATTAAATGCCTAAACTGGCATGTATTTATAACAGCTCCTTCTCATTGAAGGTTTAAACCATGGCCAAGAATCATCTACTGGTCCCATTTAAGGGTTTATTTCTGGATAGAGTTTTTCTGTCTTTCTCTTTTTTGTCTTTGAAACGGAGTTCAATGTTGGTGTAAGTTTAACAATGCTTTTTAAATTAATTTTCTCATTAAAAGAAATCTATTCAAAAGGAGTATGGATGACCTGTCAGAAGAAGGAGATAAGGAGTTAAAAGATAGCTACTAGGGGAACAGTTCACATAGAAAACCAGCTCAAGTAGATGAGAGATCTAACCATTCAGACCTGGGATTTCTCTGCCCTGAAAGCCAAAGAATGTGCAAGGGGACAGAGGGCAAAGGGAAGATCCCGCTCCCCTAACCCCAGGAATCTTGATCTTAACAAACTTCACCTCTCTGTACTCTGTTGCTTAAGAAAGCAACTTAGGCATCATTTATTTTCTCTATTCTCCCCAATCCAATCACTCACCAAGTCCTATAGATTTTACCATGGAGGCTGGCTTTTAAATTTCCACTGGCTTAATATTCTGGAATATATAGACCAGGCATGCCCTACTCTGTCCTGCAGAAAGGAACAAATAAGAGTAGATGGTAACATTTGTCAATTAAACCAATTAAGAATGTAGAAATGTTTTGAAAATTATACAGCCACAGAGAAATAGTTGATATGTCAAAGTGATTAAGCACATGGACTCTAGATTCACATCCTTGCTTTACCACTCACTAGTTGTGAACCTTGGACAAGTTACTTCACCTTTGTCTCAGTTTTCTCAACTTTAAGTAAAGGTACTTATCCAATCATCTATCAAAGGGCACTTTTGGTGTTTTGACGTCTTGGCCACCGTAAATACTGCTGCAGTGAACATAGGGGTGCATATATCATTGCGAATAAATGTTTTCACATTTTTCGGGCAGAGACCCAGAAGAGGGCTTGCTGGGTCATATGGTAACTCTAGTCTTTATTTTTTGAGGAGCCTCCGTACCTTTTTCCACTGTACACTTGAAACCTACATAGTTTTATTGAGTGTTACCCTATTAAATTTAATTAAAAATAAAACAAGGATACTTACACTACTTTCCTCATAGAGAATGCTTATAATATACCTGTCACATAGTAAACACTTGGTAAGCATTAGCTCTTGGTCCTTTTGTTGTTTTTGTTCAAGAATTAGAAGATCTGTTCCTTGGCTGATGAATTCAGATCTGTTATCAACATCTCTTATTAAATAGAGTATTTGAGATGTGTGGTTTTAAGATTTAAGCAACTAAATTATTCTTATTTTCTGCTACTTGAGCTTGTGTTTCACATTCAATTCTGGATTAATGTTCTGACTTTGTTATTTGCTGTAGAAGTTAAGTGGCCCAGGTGTTAAATGTCACGTATGTACTTAAAGCATTTCCTAAAGTGTGATTTTTCATGTGATCATGTCTCTATAATTTAGGAATGCAAATAAGCAAATACTGCCTTGGTCCACACACTTGGCAAAACAATTATCTTTTATTCATTTGTGGTTAGTGTTTAGATGGCTGCATCATAACTGGGTAGCTTCAGTCTCTCAAATCTATTTTCTGTAACTTAATTATCAGCCAAGAAGGCAATGATCAACACTAGGAAACCACCACCAAATGGACAAGAGAACTTTTTTCAAACAAACAAACAAAACAAAACATACTGATTACATTATGCATCCCACACTTAAGTGCAAGAATAAGAATCAGTTTCTATTTACAAGATCTGGTTCTTCGAAAGTTCTAGAAATGAGCATAAAAAGAAAGAAATTAAGTAATTCTCAGACATTGTTGGAGAGAGATACATATATATAACAAAGCTTCTCACCAGTGTTGCCAGAGGCGTTCTTGTTCTTGTAAGAGGTCAGATGTACATTTTCACTATTCTGGGTGCTTTGATCCTTGATTTGTCTAGGTTGTCTCATTTTCAAAATTATTTTTGGTATACACATTCTTTTTAGCCAAATTTCCCTCAGTAAAACTCATTTAGGTGAAGATTTTGCCAAAAACTGCCCTTTTTGCCCCTCAGAAGTCATACACCTGACTAGCATTCTTTGACTCACTTCTTGAGCCCAAAAAGTACTATACATGGTTCTGTAACATATGTTTATACTACCAGAATTCGTGGAGTTGGCATAGTTTGTTGTTGTTGTCACTGAGGAGTATAAAATGTTTGTGGGTTTTTTTTGGAAAACGTTTTTCAAATATGTCATACAGATAACATGGAACTTCATTAAATTAAAAAGTTTCATATCTCAAATGATACCATTAAGAAAATGAAAAGACAACCCATAGGAAAGGAGAAAAGATATGCAAATATACGGTGGGGCAAATGTAGGTTTACAGTTTTTCTTATGGAAAAGAATTCAATAAGTAATAAACAATAATACAAGGATAAACTGTTTTGTACACTCACAACTATAAACTTGCTTTTGCCTCATACCCTGTATTTATCTGATGAGGGACTTGTAGACAGAAAATATATAAAGAACACTTACAATGGTTTCTAATAAAGACACATAGCCTAATTTTAAAATGGGCAAATGATCTGAATAGACATTTCTCCAAAGAATATATATATATGACTAATAAACTATGGAGAGATACTTGACATCATTAGCCATCAAGGGAAATGCAAATCAAAACTACAGTGAGATATCACTTCATTCCCATAAGAATGACTATAATCAAAAAGAGAGGTAATAAATTTTGGCAGGGATGTAGAGAAGTTGGAACCATTTTGCACTGCTGGTAGTAATATAAAATTGTATAGCCAATTAGGAAAGTACAGAGTTGCCATTTGAACCTACAATTTGACTCATAGGTATACTTGTATATGTAGCCAATAGAAATGAAAACATATGTCCACATAAAAACTCATGCATAAATGTTCACAGCAGCATATTCATGATACCCAAAATACGGAAACAACGCAAATGTCCATCAGTTGACAAATGAAAAACAATTTATATGAAATGCCCAGAAAAGGGAAATCTATAGAGATAGTAGATAAGTGATTGTCTAGGGCTGAGTGGAGGATGGAGGCATTAGGAGGTAATAACTAAGCAGTACAGACTTTCTTTGTGAGGTGATGAAAATATTCTAATATCGATTGTGGTGATAGTTACACAACTCTGTGAACATACTAAAAGTTATTGAATTTTACACTTTGAGTGGGCAATTATGTGGTATATGAATTGTATTTCAATAAAGCTGTTACCAAAAATAAATGTTAAGGAGGGCTTACAAGTAATTGAAAACAATGATGGCCACCTAGCTACTGCCTCCCAATTTTTCTTCAAAAAAATATTGAATAACAAAAATAAATAAATCTAAACAAAATTTGAAGACAGCATCATTTGAGATACCTTAAGACTTCAGCCCTGAACAGTGTTGCTCAGTTGATTGGGTGTCATCTCGCAAAGCAAAAAGGTTGCCAGTTCAATTCCAAGTCAGATCACACGCCTAGGTTTTGGACTTGGTTGCTGGCCGGGGAGCATTTAAGAGGCAGCCAAGCACTGTGTTTTCTCTCACATTTTCTCTCCCTCTCCTCCCTCCCTTCGCCTCTCTCACATATATAGATGATAGATAGATAGATAGATAGACAGACAGACTTCAGTATATCTTTAAGTAAAAAAGAAAAAAAGCCAAAAAATACAGCATGTGATCTTCTATACTCTCATTCCATTCCTTCCTACTATAAGACTGTGGCAAGCAAAGGCAAAAAAAAAAAAAAAAAAAAAAATGAAAAGGGCAAAACAGACAGAACCTAAGCTTGAACTTAACAGAAAGACTAAGTCCTCCCTGAAAATTATAAAAGAAGGAAAAAAAGATGCAAATCAGAGTAAGGAGTATAGGGAAGAAACTCAAAAATACATACAATTTGAAGCAGCAGCCTTCAGTCAAAATGCATAACTTCCAGAGGAGACCAAAAAAGCACATGAGGAATGGAGAGTCACCCTTTGGCAGGTGGATGGTAAAAAGAGCATAAAGCAAATGGAAGAAATTGAGAATCCAGCAAGACAAAGAGAACCACAGAATTGCAGGATTCCTAACTAACATCTCCCAGAACAAAACAATTGGCTGAAATATCTGGACTTTGCAATATTGACAGAAGAGGGCACCATTAAAATAGGAATCTATAAAGCATCCCAATGAAATAGTGTACAGGTAAAAACTCATAGCAGTAAACATTTATCAGTAAAAAATGAAAATAAGTTAATTAAATTTCCAGCACAAAACAAAACTCAGAAAAACAGCAACAAAGTATACCTAAAGGGAATACAAGGAAGGAAACAATAGAGGTAAGCATAGAAATTAATGAGGTAGAGATTAGAAAAAGAGTAGACCTAATTAAGCTTTATTTTGAATTTTTTTAATTATCAAAATAAACAAATAACAAACTAAACTGATCATATAAAGAAATGATACAGGATTTCTAGCCAAGATGGAGGCATAGGTAGATACATTTTGTCTCCTCACACAACCAAAAGAAGGACAACAACAAATTTAAAAACAAAAAATAACCAGAACTGACAAAATCAAACTGTATGGAAGTCCAACAGCCAAGGGGTTAAAGAAGAAACATTCATCCAGACCAGTAGGAGGGCCAGATACGGGCAGCCAGAACAGAGAGGACGCAGGACAAGGAGGTGGCTGGCGGAGCAGGCAGTCCCACATTTGCATACAGATAAACTGGGAGGAAAAGCTGGGGAGCGAGACAGACCACGCAATACAGGGTTCCAGCACGGGAAAATAAAGTCTCAAAACCTCTGACTGTGGGGGCTGTGGCGGCAGGAGAAACTCCCAGCCTCACAGGGCAGTTTGGTGGAGAGACCCACAGGGTCCTAGAATGTATAACACAGGTGGCAAACACAAGGCCAGCGGGCCAAATCTGGCCCTCCCCCTTGTTTTATCTGGCCTGGCACCTTGTTTCTACCCGGCGGCAGCACCAAGCTCTTGCTTAACTGTTAAGGAGTAGTTCCATTTATACAGTCCTAAAATTACATTCAGCCCTTTGAAGGCAACTACGAGGCTAATGTGGCCCCCAGTGAAAATGAGTTTGACACCCCTGATGTACAGAAACCCACCCACCCGGGAACCAGCACCAGAGGGGCCCAATTTGCTTGTGGGAAGGAGAAGTGACTGAAAGCCAGCCGAGCAAGTGGCATTATTCCCTCTCAGAGCCCTCCCCCACATACAGCTCCACAGCACAGCAACGTGGGTTGCCCTGCCCTGACATATACCTACGGCTCCACCCCTTACTAGGTAACAGGTGTGCCGAGACAAAAAATATGGCCCAAATGGAAGAACAGATCAAAACTACAGAAAAGTAACTAAGTGATGTGGAGATTGCCAACCTATCAGATGCAGAATTCAAAACATTGGTGATCAGGATGCTCACAGAAATGGTTGAGTATGGCCACAAAATAGATAAAAAAGAGAAGGCTATGCAAAGTGAAATAAAGGAAGATGTACAGGGAACCAAGAGTAACTGGAAGGAGACGGGGACTCGAATCAAAGATTTGGGACTAAAGGAAAAAATAAACATTCAACCAGAACAGAATGAAGAAACAAGAATTCATAAAAAAAAAAAACAAGGAGAGGTTTAGGAACCTCTAGGACAACTTTAACCATTCCAACATCTGAATCATAGGGGTGCCAGAAGGAGAAGAGAAGGAGCAAGAAATTGGAAACTTACTTGAAAAAATAATCAAAGAAAAATTCCCCAGTCTGGCAAAGGAAATAGGCTTCAGGAAGTCCAGGAAGCTCAGAGACTCCCAAAGAAGTTGGAGGCAATGAGGCACGCGTCAAGGCACATCATAATTACATTACCCAAGATTAAAGAGAAGGAGAGGATCTTAAAAGCACAAGAGAAAAGGAGACAGTTGCCCACAAAGGAGTTCCCATAAGGCCATCAGCTGATTTCTCAAAAGAAACCTTGCAGGTAAGAAGGGGCTGGAAAGACTCTTCAAAGTCATGAAAGGAAAGGACCTCCATCCAAGATTACTCTATCCAGCAAAGCTATCATTTAGAATGGAAGGGCAGATAAATTGCTTCCCGGATAAGGTCAAGTTAAAGGAGTTCATCATCACCAAACTCTTATAATATGAAATCATAGAAATGGAGATCACATGGAGGGTTATCAGCAGGGAAGGGGAAGGATGGGGGAAAAGTTACAGGGAATAAGAAGCATAAATGGTAGGTACAAAATATGGGGAGGTATAGAATGGTATGGGAAATGGAGAAGCCAAAGAACTTACATGTATGAACCATGGACATGAACTAAGATGGGGGAATGCTGGTGGGAAGGGGGGGTGCAGGGTGGAGGGGATTGAAGCAGATTAAAAAATGGGACAAGTATAATAATATAGTCAATAAATATATTTTTAAAAAGCAAACAAAAATATGAATAAGGGTGAATATAACCATAGAAAACATTTTTTTTTAATTTAAAAAATCACAAGAGACTATATATAGCAAACCTCACAGTTTTAATTTGAAAATCTAGATGAATAAAATCCTAGGGAAATGCAGATTGCCAATATGGAGTTTGGGAATTTAAACAATTTCCATGGAAGAAATAAAGGATGTTATTAAGAAATTACCTCACTAGGCTGGTGTATCTCTACACCATGCCCCTCTCCTTTCTTGAAGAGTGAATAAAATCTTTATTCTCTACACTTTCTTCACTTTGTGGATTCTTTCACAACCCATGTCAGTGACCACCCTAACATTTTGGTGGCCCGTACAGGGAAATTCTCTATTTTTTCCTCTCCAGCCTTCTGAGACCTGTGACTATGGTAGCAGTCGGCTGCAGAAGTTCGACAGGGCTGACCCCCTACCCTGTCTTTGTGAGGTTCGGAGAGGGAATTCTAATCCTTCTCCATCTCTCTAGACAACCTCATCCTCACCCATCTTCATGTCCAACAGTCAGTACAAGAAAACTCTTTTTTTCCCCTAGAACAATTCGTAAGTTATACCCTCGTAAGCAATATTGAAGCATTTATGTTTTTCTCGCTACCTTATCCCTCCAGAATTTGGCAGCTCTTAAGAAAGTCATGCCTGGACTCTGGATGTCACCAGAAAGCCTTAAGGAATTAAGATTGACTTTCAAAGCCAGTAAAAGCCCCTTGGAGAAATGGCCTGGTACCTTGCTTGGTCACATGGTTCATGGCAGTCTTTCTAGTAGTGGAAATTACTGGAAAGCAAGAAGAGAACTAACTAACCACTCCATACAGTCACAGGCGGAAGATAACATTGGAACAAACTGCAGCCTCCTGTTACAATGCCCCAAAAGCTCAGGGACCACACAATAGCAACTCCCCCACCGTTTTTTAATCCATTTGTGATCCAATAAAAGCTCAAATCCACTACACTTCCATGCTGGTCTTTCTCTCCACACCATGCCCCTGTCCTTTCTTGGAGAGTGAATAAAAACTTTATTTTTTACTAAAAAAAGAACAAGAAAGAAATTATCTCTCTAAAAAGCATCAGCTACAAAGCCAGATGGTTTCACCATGGAAGTCTATCAAACCTTCAAAGACCAGATACTCCACTGTTCTATAAATTATTCCAGAGCATTGAAAATGATAGATTCCTAATTCCTTGTATAAGTAAATACGGTATTGATACTTAAACCTGATAAGAATAACACTAAATGAACAACTATAAACCAATATCCCTTGTAGATACTGATACAAAAGAGTTAAAATAACATCATTGTTATTATCAAGTAATATGCCAGGACCATGTGAGATTTATTCCAGGAATGCTGAGATGGTTCAGTGTTAGGATATTCATCAATATCATATTCTGTATTGATAGATTTGGAAAGAAAAATCATTTATCTCCATAGATAACTGAAAGAGCCTTCAAAAATATTTCAACCATCCATGATAAAAATAAAACACACATACATACATATACACTCAGGAAAATAGAAATTGCAGGATATTATTTTTAAAACAATTTTAAAAATCTATACCTTAGTTCTAAAGCTAGAAAGCTTATATAATGGGAAAACTGGAAGCAATTCCACAGTATAAAAAAACAAAGTAAGTGCCCACTATCCACTAATACTGAACATTGTGATGGAGATATCAACCAATACAGTTTAATAAGAAATCAGTTAGAGGCATGAAAATGAATAAAGAAGTAGAACTATTTCTATTTGTAGATCATATGGTAGAGGATCCCATATAATAATAAATTATGTTATAATTTATTATAATAATATTATAATTTGCTATTTTTCATAATTTATAATTATTATAAATTATTTCATGCCTCTAAGAAATCAGTTAGAGGCATGAAAATGAGTAAAGAAGTAGAACTATCTCTATTTGTAGGTCATATGGTAGAGGATCCCATATAATAAATTATAATTTATTATAATTTATTATTTATATTTTATAAATTATATTATTATAATTTATAAAATAATAAAAAAATTCAGTAAGATAGTAGGATGTAAAATTAACAGAAAAACTAATAGCCTCATACATACGAACAATCAGCAGTTAGTCATAATGGTAATGAAAATCCCACTTACAATAACATCAAAAAGATTAAATACATAGGGATAAACTTAAAAAGAAATGTGCAAAACCTATATGAGGATAATTTGTTTTTAAAGTTTTGAAAGTCATGTAGGTAGACTTGAGTAGGATGATTTGACATAAAGATGTCAAATTCCTAAACTTAAGGCAGTCCCAGTGGAAATACCAAGAAACATTGTTGTAATTTTTTGTTATTATAATTGTCCCCATTTTTACCTCATTGCTCTCCCTGGTCCTACCCACCCACCCTCCCACATTCAATCCCCCCCCACCATTGTCTTTGTCCGTGGGTCCTTTATACATGTTCCTTGACTTGACCCTTCCCCTTCTTACCCCTGTTATCCCCTCCCTCCTGCCCCTCATCACTATCAGTTTGTTCTTTATTTCCATGCCTCTGGTTCTATCTTGCTCAGTTGTTTGTTTTGTTGATTAAGTTCTACTTATAGGTGAGATCATATAGTATTTGTCTTTACCTCCTGGCTTTTTTTGTATTGCATAATACTCTCAGGAAACTTTTTTGAAATGAAATTAGATATATTGTTACTAAGTTAAATGGAAAAACAGACAAATACAGCCAGGAAAAAGCTACAAAAAACTCCCAAGTGGGACTACCTCTACCAGACTTTAAAACATTTATAGTAGTTCCTCTTTATCTGTGGGGGATATATTCTGAGACACTCCCACTCTTCCAGTGGATACCTGAAACCACAGATAATCCCAAACACTGTATATGCTATGTTTTTCCTATATATAATAGTTATCATAAAGTTTAGTTTATGTTAGTCACAGTATGATAGTAGAAAAATAATACAGAACAATTATGACAATATAGTGTAATCAAAGTTATGTGAATATGGTCTCAAAATAAATTATTGTACATACAGTGTGGCTATGCTGGACACGAGGGATGATTCACCTCCTGGGCAGGACAGAGCTGGACAGTGTGAGATTTCATCACACTACTTAGAACAACACATGATTTAAAAATTTCTAAATTGTTTATTTCTGAAATTTTCCATTAAATATTTTTGGGCTACAGTTGACCATGAGTAGTGGAAAGTGAAACTGTGGAGAAAGGGGAACAACTATAATATAAACTGCTACAATTTAAAGTGTCCTATTGATACATGAGTAAACAAATAGAGCAGTGGAATAGAAAGCCCAGGAAGAAACCAAGGTACAGGTGAAAACAATAAAGGTGGCATTTGAAATCAGTGAGGTAGAGATCGACTTTTTAATAACTGGTCCCAGATCTATGTAGCCATTTAGAAAGAGATAAAATTATATCCACATCTTGCACAAAAATAAACTCAACATTAAAATCTATGCATAGGTGTTCATAGCATTAACCATAATAGGCCAAAAGTAGAAACAACTCAAATATTTACCAGCTGATAGGTAAACCAAATGTGGCGTATCCATATAATGGAACATTATATTGCAATAAAGAAGTCCTGATGCACACTATAACGTGGAAGAAACCTGACAACTTGTAAAGAAAGCAGTCACAAAAGACTATGTATTGTATTCTGTTTATATGAAATGTCCATAATGGGCAAAATATAGCAACAGATAGTAGATTGCCAGGGGCTAAGGGAGTTTGGGGTAAAGAGGAGTGACTGCCGATAGGTACAGTCTTGCTCTTTGGTGTGATGGTTGTGCAACTATATAAATATATTTAAATTGAGTTAGATACTTTAAAGTGTTAAAATGTGTGGTATATGAATTATATATCAAATAAAGCTGTTAACAGAGAGAGAGAGAATAAACTCCAAATATATATTAAGAATCCAAATGTTAGACAGAGAATACAAACAAATACTAGAAGAAAGCACTGGTTTTTTTTAACCTTGGTGTCTGGAAAGACTTTCAAACTACAACTCAAAATCTAGATTCTGTAAAATTTGGTGAATTTAACTACCAAAAAATGAGAAAATTCACAGTGTAAAAGGTGAAGGGCAACTAACAAACTAGGAGAAAATATTTTCATATACCACAGACAAAAGGCTGATATCCCTAATATATAAAGTAATCTTTATAATTAAAGGACAAAAAATGATAGAGGACCAAAGATGTGATAGAATATTGAGGAAAAGACATAAATGGACAACCTACAAATAATGTAACTATAACCCTTAAATACAAAAAAAAACCCCTTGAAACTAGAAAAATATAATTTAAAAACAACATTGTGATAACATATCTATCAGGTTGGCAAAAATTAAAAAGAATGACAGTATGTTCTGTTACAAGATTATTGGGAAGGTAAGTACACTGCTAGTGGAAATGCAGACTGGCATATAGCCCTTCTTCTGGAGGGCATTTGGCAATACCTAATAAATGTACACATGCACTTTTAACCCAGCAATCCCACTTTTAGGAATCTTCTCTAAAGACTTCCTTCCATATCACGAATGTATTCAAAATATTGAATGTATTGCAAAATATTGAAATGCCCATACAGGAGAATGCCTGAAAAAATTATGGTCCTGACACACAACAGAGTACTATGCAGCCATAATAAAGAGTGAGGAACTATTATGGTACAATTAAGTGAAAAGAGTAAAGTGCACTACAGGCATCACCTGGGGGAGGGTGCCCATCCACCGGGGAGTGCCCGCACCTCATCTCGGAGGGAGCTGAGACTACAGGCACCACCTGGGCAGGGTGCTGCAACCGGGAATGTGCCCATCCACCGGGGAGTGCGCACACCTCATTTCAGAGGGAGCTGAGACGACAGGCACCACCTGGGGCAGGGTGCCCAGCAACTGGGAGTGTGCCCAGCTACCTGGGAGTGCCTGCACCTCATCTCGGAGGGAGCTGAGACCACAGGAACCAGGGAGAGTGCGAATCAAGGAAGGCTCTGCATGCACATCCACAGCCCAGAGAAGGCCTACCGTAAAAAAAGAGTGGGTAGAAGCTGGGAACACCAGGATTGCTCCTGGAAGAGGAAACCTACCAACAAAGGAATCACCAACAGATAACAGAATAAGGTGAAGGAAGGAGTGGAAGTCACACTAATTCAACCCAGGGCCTATCTGGAGATACAACTAAATAGTGAGAACAAACAATTGAACAAGAGCAAGAGAAAAGCCTCAAAACCTTGTAAACACGGAAGAACCAGGTCCAACACAACCTGCCCACACCTGCACAACAGAAAACAAGAGGTGGGGGACAGACTGAACCTCAGATAACCAGCTGGTGGGAAAGACCCACCAAAGAAAGACACAACAAGAACCAAAAACCAAAGACACACACAGAGCCAACATAAACCACAGCCCAAGATCAGTAAGATCAGGAGATCAAGGAGACTGTACACAAAATCTCACAGATGTTCTACCACAGAAGTTTACACCAAAAACTCAGGGGGTCAGAACAGAGCAACTTAAGAAGCAGAGGCTAACAGGAAAAATCTCACAAACAATCAGAACACAAAGAAACAATCCCCAAATGAAAGAAAAGGGGGAAGTCTCAGAAACAATGCTAAATGAAAAACAGGCAAGTCAACTATCAGATTCTGAGTTGAAGTAATTGGTTATGGGGAAGTTTAATGAGCTCACACAGAATTACCAAAAACTACAGGGAAACTACAGTGAACTCACTGCAAACTATATCAACATGAAAAAGGAAATAGAAAGTATCAACAAGGACCAAAGGAAATGAAGAATACAATTTCTAAACTGAAGAACACAGTAGAAGGAATCAAAAGCAGGCTCGATGAAGCAGAGGACCAGATCAGCAAACTGGAGGACAAGGTAGAAAAAAACACCCATAATGAGCAAGAAAAGGAAAAGAAGCTCAGAAAGAATGAAGAGGGGTTAAGGGAAATGCAGGACAACATGAAATGCAATAATATCCATATAATAGGGATACCAGAAGGAGAAGAAGAAGAGCAAAGGATAGAAAACCTCTTTGAAAAAGTAATGATGGAAAATTTCCCTAATTTGATGAGAGAAAAAGTCACCCAAATCCAGGAAACACAGAGTCCCAAATCAAGAGGAATCCAAAGAGGCCCACTGCAAGACACATCATAATTAAAATGGCAAATTTCCAAGACAAAGAAAGAATCTTAAAGGCAGCAATGGAAAAAAAGGAAGTAACATACAAGGGAGCTCCGATAAGGTTAGCAACTGACTTCTCAATGGAAACACTCCAAGCAAGAAGAGAATGGCAAAAAATATTCCAAGTAATGTGAACCAGAGGCCTGCAACCAAGACTACTTTACCCAGCACGGCTCTCAATCAAGATAGAAGGCCAAATAAGGAGTTTCCCAGACAAAAGAAGTCTAAAAGAATGTACTTCCACCAAACCAGCTCTCCAAGAGATGCTAAAGGGGCTGCTGTAAGGAAAGGAAGGAAAAGAGAGAAAGAGGGAAGAACACAGGTACAAAGAATCGGTAATGAATAAATACCTGTCAATAATAACCTTAAATGTAAATGCATTAAATGCTCCAACCAAAAGACAGAATAGCTGAATGGATAAGAAAACATGACCCACACATATGCTGCCTACAAGAGACCCACCTTAGGACAGAAGACCTACACACACTAAAAGTGAAGGGCTGGAAACCAATATTCCAAGCAAATGGACAGGAAAAAAAAGCAGGGGTAGCAATACTCATATCAGACAAAATAGACTTCCAAAAAAGGCCATAAAGAGAGACCCAGAAGGTCACTTCATAATCCTCAAAGGAAGAATCCACCAAGAAGACATAAACATTGTAAATATATATGCACCCAACATAGGAGCACCCAAATACATAAAGAAAATCTTGGAGGACTTCAAGAAAGATATTGACACCAACACAATTATAGTAGGGGATTTTAATACCCCACTGTCAAAGGTGGACAGATCTTCTAAATAAAATATCAACAAAGACATTGTGGCATCGAACAAGGCCTTGGATGAAATGGACTTAACTGATATATATAGAGCCTTGCATCCCAAAGAAGCAAAATGCACATTGTTTTCAAATGCACATGGAAGATTTTCAAAGATAGACCACATGATAGGACACAAAACAAGGCTCAACAAATTCAAGAAAATTGAAATCATATCAAGCATTTTCTCTGACCATAAGGAACTGAAACTGGAAACAAACCTCAAGGAAAAAACCCCAAAACACTCAAAAACGTAGAGATTGAATAGCATGCTATTAAACAATGAATGGGTGAAAAATGCAATCAGAGAAGAAATCAAAAAGTTTCTGGAAACAAACAAAAATGAACTCACAACAATCCAAAACCTATGGGACACAGCAGAGGCAGTCCTGAGAGGGAAGTTTATAGCGATACAGGCCTACCTAAAAAGAATAGAAACACCTCAAATAAACAACCTAACCATACACCTACAAGAACTCGAGGAACAACAACAAAGACACCCCAGAGCAAGCAGAAGGAAGGAAATAACCAAGATCAGAGCAGAATTAAATGACATAGAGACTAAAATCACAATTGTAAGGATCAACGAATCCAGCAGCTGTTTCTTTGAAAAGATAAACAAAATTGACAAGCCCTTACGCAGGCTCATCAAGAAAAAAAGAGAGAGGACCCAAATAAACACAATCAGAAATGAAAGAGGAGAGACTACAAGTGATACCACAGAAATGCAAAGGATTGTAAGAAATTACTATGAAGAACTGTATGCCAGAAAATTTGAAAACCTAGATGAAATGGATGAATTTCTAGAAAAATACAACCTTCCAAAACTCAATGAGGAAAAAGCACAAAGCCTGAACAGACGAGTAACGCCTGATGAAATTGAAACAGTAATCAAAAAGCTTCTGACACGCAAAAGCCCTGGACCAGACCGTTTCACAGGAGAATTCTACAGAGCATTTAAGGGGGAGCTAACCCCCATCCTCCTCAGATTATTTGAAAAAATTTAATAAGAAGGAAGACTCCCAAACTCGTTTTACGAAGCCAACATCATCCTAATCCCAAAACCAGATTAAGACATAACAAAGAAAGAAAACTTAAGGCCAATATCACTGATGAACATAGAAGCTAAAATCCTCAAAAAATATTGGCAAATCTCATCCAGCAATACATTAAAAAGATCATACATCATGATCAAGTGGGATTCATCCCAGAGATGCACAATATTTGTAAATCAATAAACATAATACACCACATAAACAAAAGTAAAGACAAAAACCACTTGATCATATGAATAGATGCGGAAAAAGCATTTGATATGGTACAGAACCCATTTATGATAAAAACCCTCAACAAAGTGGGAATACAGGGAGCATTCCTCAACATAATAAAGGCCATATATGAGAGACCTACAGCCAACATCATATTCAATGGACAAAAACTTAGAGCTTTCCCACTAAGATCAGGAACAAGACAAGGATGCCCTCTGTCACCACTCCTATTCAACATAGTACTGGAAGTCCTACACAGCAATCAGACAAGAAAAAAAAATAAAAAGCATCCAAATTGGAAAGGAGGAAGTGAAACTGTCAGTGTTTTCAAATGACATGATAGTGTACATGGAAAATCCTATAGACTCCACCAAAAAACTACTTGACCTAATAAATGAATTTGGCAAAACAGCTGGATAAAAAGTCAATACTCAGAAATCAAAAGCATTCCTGTATACTAAAATGGAACATCAGAAACAGAAATCAGGAAAAAAAATCCCATTTGATACAGCAACAAGAAAAAGAAAGTACCTAGGAATAAACCTAACCAAGTAAGTAAAAGACCTGTACTCAGAAAACTACACAACACTGAAGAAAGAAATTAAGGAAGACACAAACAAATGGAAGCATGTACCATGCTCATAGATTGGAAGAATTAACATCATCAAAATGGCCAGACTACCCAAAGCGATTTATAGATTCAATACAATCCCTATTAAGGTACCTATGACGTATTTCACAGATACAGAACAGACATTTCAGAAATTTATATGGAACCATAAACGACCCCAAAATCTGCAGCAATTTTGAGAAAGAAGAACAAAGCAGGAGGGATCACAGTACCTAATTTCAAACTATATTATAAGGCCACTGTAATCAAAACAGCCTGGTACTGCCTAAAAACAGGCACATAGACCAGTGGAACAGAACAGAGAGCCCAGAAATGAACCCAAGTCTCTATGGTCAATTAATATTTGACAAAGGAGGCAGGAGCATAAAATGGAGCAAAAATAGCCTCTTCAACAAATGGTGTTGGGAGATCTGGACAGCTAAATGGAAAAAAATGAAACTCGATCAGCAACTTACACAATACACATAAATAAATTCAAGATTGGTAAAAGACTTAAATATAAGTCGTAACACCATAAAAGTCCTAGAGGAAAACATTTGCAGGACACTCTCAGACATTCCACGCAGCAACATCCTCACAGACACGTCCACTAAAGCAAGGGACATAAAGGAAAGAATAAACAAATGGGGCCTCATCAAAATAAAAAGCTTCTGCAGGGCTAAAGAAAACAGCTTTAAAATACAAAGAGAACCAACAGTGTGGGAAAACATATTTGCCAATGAAACCTCATGCAAGGGCCTGATCTCCAAAATATATAAAGAACTCACAGGACTGCACTCCAGGAAGACAAACAACCCAATTAAAAAATGGGCAAAGGACTTGAACAGACACTTCTCCAAGGAACACATAGAGAGGGCCCAGAGACATATGAAAAGATGCTCAGCATCACTCTATCAGAGAGATGCAAATTAAAACCACAATGAGGTACCATCTCACACCAGTCAGAGTGGCCACCATAAACAAATCAACAGACAAATGTTGGAGAGGATGCAGAGAAAAGGGAACCCTAGTGCACTGTTGGTGGGAATGCAAACTGGTGAGGCCACTGTGGAAAACAGTATGGAATTTCCTCAGAAAACTAAAAATGGAACTGCCCTTTGACTCAGCAATTCCGCTGCTGGGATTATACCCTAAGAACCCTGAAACACCCATCCAAAAGAACCTATGCACCCCAATGTTCATAGCAGCACAATTTACAATAGCCAAGTACTGGGAGCAACGTAGGTGCCCATCAGCAAATGAGTGGATCCAAAAACTATGGTATATTTATACAATGGAATTCTACGCAGCAGAGATAAAGAAGGAGCTTATACCCTTTGCAACAGCATGGGTGGAACTGGAGAGCATTATGCTAAGTGAAATAAGCCAGACGGTGAGGGACAAATACCATATGATCTCACCTTTAACTGGAACATAATCAACAAAAGAAAAAAGCAAACAAAATATAACCAGAGAGGTTGAAATTAAGAACATTATAACAATAGCCACAGGGGAGTGGGGAGTGGGGAGAGGGGTCTATAGGAGCTACTATAAAGGACACAAGGACAAAATCAAGGGGGAGGCTAGAGGTGGGGGAGGAAGGTGGGATTGGCTGGGGTGGGGTGGAGGGAAGGGGAGAAATGCAGACAATTGTAACTGAATAAAAATAAATAATTTAAAAAAAGAAACAGTAAAATAAAAAAGTAAAGTACAGAATATGTAGAATGCCATTCTTAATGTATGAAGGGAGATGTATGTACATGTATCTCCTTATTTGTGCAAAAGAAATATAAGAACAATAATTTGGAAATTAATGAAATTGGTTTCCAACAGTGAATGGGTAGGAATGGGGTAGAAAGATTGGAGATAATGGAAATGAGATACTAGGGATGGTACTAGGGATACTAGAGAGCAACACTCTAACTACTTTTTTGTATAACTGACTCATAGAACTCTGGTGATTTATCACATATCCTCCAAAAATAAATAAAAATCAATCTGGATGTATGTATTTGATGTGGGGTGGGGGTAGGGTATTTCAAAATGGAATAGAAACACTAACCAATGAATCTATAACTGCATTATAAATGAATAATCATGCTGACTTGAGTGGGGAAGAAAGGGAACTAAGTAACTTTGGAAAACAGTATTTCAATTAATTAATTCTAAGGCTAAAGACAAAAAGAACGAATACTGTACTCTGTATAATAAATGTGTTTCTCACAGAGGTACTAGTTAGGAATTCTGAAACCATCTTTTGTGTATACTGAGATTGAACAAGTAAGTAAATATATTGTAGATAATGAAAGTATGATTTGCTGTTGGGTAAGCAGTTACAGATAAAGGAATAGGCTAGAATGAACCCTGTTTCTTTTGACTGGAGTTGGAGATATCCATATGAATCTATGGTATTTTATATATGCAGAGACAGAGATAAATATAGAGCTGTGTGAATGGGTATGTCCTACCTCTGTGTTTTGATAGGGGCCAACAGCAGTGAGACACTAGTTAGAGCAAGCACACGAGTGCCCTGATCTTCTCTAAATATTCTCCAGAAATAGGAACCGTGGATCCTTGGAAAAATGGTGGACTCTGAGGCTGGTGTAGGGAAAATATAAGATGAAGTTGAAACATTGTGTGGAACCAGAATGTAATTTTAAAAGTTGAAAGTATTGGATTATGACCCACAAAATAAAATATATATCCAGACATTTATACATATAAATAAATACATAAATAAATGGGGAGAAGGGAAAGCACTTTTTTACAATGGAATTCCAATTAGTATAGAAGAAAAGAGGGAAACTAAAATCATTAGGCAAACAGCACTTAATAATTATTTCATGCAAGAACTATCAATGAATGCTAAAATTAGTGAAATTATGAGGAACTGGATATTTTCAAAGCCAGAAAATACCTCCCCACAAGATACTTATTAATCACAAAGGGGAAAATAGTAACTTGAGCATAAAACATGACAGATACCACCTTAATCAAGTTATCAAAGTAAAAATCACCAGTTATAAGACAGAACAACATTATGTAATACCCAGATATGGTACACTAAGAAGGGCACAATTTCACTTCTTTGGCATTCTTGCCAAAAATGCATATTCTTAATCTAATCAGGATAAGGCAAGTTTAAATTAATGGCTATTCTACAAAATAACTGACCACTGTTTTTCAGAGTTATAAAGGTCATGAGAGAGACAGTCTGAGGAACTCACAGATTGGAGGAGAGTAAGCAGACATGACAACTAAATGCAGTGTGCGATCCTGGATTGGATTCTAGATTGGAGAAAAAGGTAGTGGGACACTGGAGAATTCGTTTGCTTAAGGAATTTGAATAAGGTCTGTAGATTAGTTAATAGTATTCTATCAGTGTTAATTTTCTGATTTCAGTAACCGTACTATAGTTTTTTATTATCATTAGGGGAACTTCAGTGAAGTATATACAGTACTGTACTACTTTCACAACTTTTCTCCAAGTCTAAAATTATTTACAAATAAAAAGGGTTTTTAAAAACAGGTAAGGGTTTAAGATAGAGGTATCTCTTGATATCTGAACTCTTGTTACCAAAACTGAGAGTCCAATTAGATTTTGAGAATACAATAACCTTTGCTTATCAGAACTCCTGCTAGTTGAAATAAGGATGAATAGAATCACAAGATACATGTACTGTTACTGGTGTTTCTGCATCAGCTGTCCCTCCCTAAATAAAAAATGTGTTCATGTCACTAATCTGATGGTCTTTGTTGTCTCCCCAGTTAGTCTCAGAAAAAGTCCTAGCTCTTAAACTTCACTCACAAGGCCTTGCCTGTTTTTCTCCTAGTCACATCTTTAGCCTCATTTTAAAAACGCTTACACTTCCTTGGCACTACACTAAAACTACGGGGAATAAGTCACTTAATTTGTTTGTACCTCTGTCTTTTCAATTATATTTATTTTTTAATTAAGTATATTTTATTGATTATGCTATTACACTTGTCCCAATTTTTTTTCTTCCCTTTATCCCTCTCCACCTGTACCGTACCTCCCTCCAGCATTTCCCTCTTTAGTTCCTGTCCATGGGTCTTACATGTAAGTTCTTTGACTTCTCCATTTTCTATACTGTTCTTACCCTCCCCCAGTCTATTTTGTACCTACCATTTGTGCTTGTTGTTCTCTGTACCTTTTCACCCATTCCCCCCTTCCCTGCTGATAACCCTCCATGTGATCTCCATTTCTATGATTTTGTTCCTGTTCTAGTTATTTGCTTAGTTTGTTTTCATTTTTTTAAGGTTCAGTTCTTGATAGTTGTGACTTTGTTGTCATTTTACTGTTCATAGTTTTGATCTTCTTTTTCTTAAATAAGTCCCTTTAACATTTCATATAAAGGCCTGCTGATGATGAACTCCTTTAGCTTTATCTTATTCTGGGAAACACTTTACTTGCCCTTACATTCCAAATATAGCTTTGCTAGATAGAGTAATTTTGGATGTAGGCCCTTGCTTTTCATGACTTTGAATACTTCTTTCCAGCCCCTTCTTGCCTGTAGGGTTTCTTTTGAGAAATTAGCTGATGGCCTTATGGGAATTCCTTTGTAGGTAAATGTCTCCTTTCCTCTTGCTGCTTCTAAGGTTCTCTCCTTCTCTTTAATCTTGGGTAATGTAATTATGATGTGCCTTGGTGTGTGCCTCCTTGGCTCCAACTTCTTTGGGACTCTCTGAGCTTCCTGGACTTCCTAGAAGTCTATTTCCTTTGCCAGATTGGGGAAATTTTGTTTGATTATCTTTTCAGTTAAGTTTTCACTTTCTTGCTCCTTCTCTTCTTCTGGCACCCCTATGATTCAGCTGTTGGAACATTTCAAGTTGTCCCAGAGGTTCCTAGGCCTCTCCTCATTTTGTGAATTCTTGTTTCTTCTTTCTGTTCTGGGTGAATGTTTATTTTTTTCCTTTTGTTGAAAATTGTTGATTTGAGTCCTTGTTTCCTTCCATTTACTCTTGGTTCCCTGTATATTTTTCTTTATTTCACTTTATGTAGACTTCACTTCTTCCTTTATTTTCGTGGCCATACTTAATCATTTCTGTGAGCATCCTGATTACCAGTGTTTTGAACTCTACATCTGATAAGTTGGCAATCTCCACGTCACTTAGTTCTTTTTCTGTAGTTTTGATCTGTTCTTCCATTTGGTCCATACTTCTTTCTGTCCTCTATTTGGTGGAGCTGATTTGAATCCCCGTGTTGGGACTCCTGTTACATTGTAAGAGGAAGAGCCTTAGGTATTAGCCAGAGTGGGGCAACCTGCTTCACTGCTTTGTAGCACTATATGTGGGGAGTGGTCAGAGAGGGTGCAATGCTGCTTGCTCAGCTCTTGCCCAGTTTTCAGTCACTTGCCCTACTTCCCAAAAGTGACTGACGCCCTTCTAGCTGCTACTATGGTGCTGATTCCCCGAGTAGGTAGTTTTGTGTATGTTCTAGGACCCTGTGGGTATTTTAAACAGACTTTCCTGAGAGACTGGCAGTTTCTTCCACTGCTGAAACCCCCACTAGTTTTTTATAGCCAGAAGTTATGAGGCTTTATTTTCCCAATGCTGGAAGCCTGGGCTGTGCAGTCTGGCCTGGAGCTAGGATTGCTCACTCGGGAAGGATTGCTCACTTCCCGATTTTTATCCACTGCATGTGAATGCGGGATCGCCTGTAAGGCTAGCCTGCCCGCTACCAGGAAGTGCATCTCCTCCATTCCAGCTGCCAATCTCTGCCCCTCCTACCCATCTGAATGAATGTTTCTTGTTTAACTCCTTGATTGTGGGACTTTCATACATTCGATTTTCTGGCAGTTCTGTTTGTTTTTTGTTTTTACATTGGTTGTTATCCTCTTGTGCGAGGAGGTGAGGCATGTCTACCTACGCCTCCATCTTGGCAGGAAGCCTGTCTTTTCAGTTTTAAAATGGGGGTGGTTTGTCTCTTTTAGAGTTATTATCATGAGTACTAATTAAATTTTTTTCAAACTCCTCACTACCTGACATACTACATATGCCACATTTTTATGACATAAGTAGCAAATCAGAGTGTATTGACATTAATCTTAGATGATCACTACTGAAGCTTTTTTTTTTTTTAATCTACCTACATGAGTGTATTAATTGGGCAGGAAACACTTAAGTCATGAAATACTTTCACTTCTGGGGAGAAAATACTCAGGTGCAACATATGTTAAAAATGCTTCATGACATCTAAATGTAAGTAATAAGACAGTTGGAGACTCATTACAGCAAGACACAAGGAAAAAGCAGTCTAGGAATGAATTTCATGGTTCACAAGATGAAAGGAATTCATCCCATAAGAGACGTTCCTTCATGTTTGTATTACACACCTTTGTAATTTATCAAATCTAATAGGAGCAAACAAGTCAACGGGTTAGGCCAGGTTAACATTGGGCCACTTCCAAGTAATGTGTGATAGGAACTTGTTACAGAATCTGATTAGCTAGTTTATGCTAAGACTTTATCTAGTTTGTTGTAAGACAGTCACTGTCAATTCACTTCTGAGCTTTAGTTTTCTGAACTATAAAACAAGATAGAGGAATTCTGAGGTCCATTGCAAGTGTACAGCTCTATTTCTTATTTCATAAATTAAAGAAAGCATTTTACTAAAGATGTATAATATAAGTAGAAGTATCTTGACAAAGCCAACTCAAGGTTTTGTACTTTTATTATTTATTGACAGTTGTTAGAAATAAGTGTTTTTATTTAGTGAGCTTTTGTGGCTGAAAAATAAAAATAGACCAAAGGATATTAATTTCTTCCTTTTATATTATTATAATTTCATATTCAGTAAAAGTAGCAGAATTTTATAGGAATGAGGAAATGTCCAGTGTTCAGATGCCTTGGTTATCTTGTGTTCCCTGGGCTATCGCCATGTGTTGCCAAAACAGAATACCACTTGGAGAGACTGGCTTACTCAAAACAAGGAGTAAGATGGGGGTGATGGTGCAGAAACCCACATTGTCGAGAATGGAGTCATGGAAAGAACCCTCTCTTAACAGGATAATGTCCTCTGGTCCTATTTTTCATATTTCTAATGAGGTATTTGTACTTCACATTACTGAGTTTTCAAAAGGAGAATATATTTGCTAGTAGGTATTGCTATGTAAGCCTCCCTACTCCCTCCTTTTCATTATATTGTAAAAAAAAATCCTAGTAAAAGTACATTTAAAAGATAAATTCCTAAGATATTAAAAATGCTGCTGGAAATATAAGACTTAACTCAAAAAGAAAAAAGGAGACCACTGGAAAAGGTTGTAGAAAAAAAGTTTAAAGATAGTGTAATGAACATGTATACAGCCTCTGGCTTTAGCAGTTCTTAACATTTTGTCCCATTTGATCTGTGTGTGTGTGTTTCTCTCTCTCTCTCTCTCTCGTCTTTCTGTCTGTCTCGTATGTTTATCACAACCTCCAAACTTTACATCGATAAAATATTATCATCTAATACCCTACCCATATTTATACTCCCCACTTGTTCTAAATATCCAACTTTTTGAAACACCAGAATCTGGCCAAATATAACACTTAATATTTGTTACCATATTTCTGTAGTCTTTTATAATTATGCCAATTGCTTTCTTTTTTAAAATATATTTATTGATTATGCTATTACAGTTGTCCCATTTCCCCCCGTCACTCCACTCCATCCTGCCCACCCCCTCCCTCCCACATTCCCCCCCTATAGTTCATGTCCATGGGTCATACTTATAAGTTCTTTGGCTTCTACATTTCCTACACTATTCTTACCCTCCCCCTGTCTATTTTCCACCTATCATCTATGCTACTTATTCTCTGTACCTTTCCCCCTTCTCTCCCCCTCCCACTCCCCTACTGACAACCCTCCATGTGATCTCCATCTCTATGGTTCTGTTCCTGTTCTAGTTGTTTGCCTAGTTTGCTCTTGTTTTTGTTTTAGGTGTGGTTGTTAATAACTGTAAGTTTGCTGTCATTTTTACTGTTCATATTTTTTATCTTCTTTTTCTTAGGTAACTCCCTTTAACATTTTATATGATAAGGGCTTGGTGATGATGAACTTCTTGAACTTGACCTTATGTGAGAAGCACTTTATCTTCCCTTCCATTCTAAATGATAGCTTTGCTGGATACAGTAATCTTGGATGTAGGTCCTTGCCCTTCATGACTTGGAATACTTCTTGCCAGTCCCTTCTTGCCTGTAAGGTCTCTTTGGAGAAATCAGCTGACAGTTTTATAGGAACTCCTTTGTAGGTAACTGTCTCCTTTTCTCTTGCTGCTTCTAAGATTCTCTCCTTCTGTTTCATCTTGGGTAATGTAATTATGATGTGCCTTGGTGTGTTCCTCCTTGGGTCCAGCTTCTTTGGGACTCTCTGAGCTTCGTGGACTTCCTGGAAGTCTATTTCCTTTGCCAGAGTAGGGAAGTTCTCCTTCATTATTTGTTCAAATAAGTTTTCCATTTTTTGTTCTTCCTCTTCTCCTTCTGGCACCCCTATAATTCGGATGTTGGAACGTTTCAAAATGTCCTGGAGGTTCCTAAGCCTCTCCTCATTTTTCCGAATTCTTGTTTCTTCATTCTTTTCTGGTTGGATGTTTCTTTCTTCCTTCTAGTCCTCACTGTTGATTTGAGTCCCAGTTTCCTTCCCATCACTATTGGTTCCCTGTACATTTTCCTTTGTTTCTCTTGGCATAGGCTTCATTTTTTCATCTAGTTTTCAAACAAATTCAACCAATTCTGTGAGCGTCTTAATAACCAGTGTTTTGAACTGTGCATCCGATAGGTTGGCTATCTCTTCATTGCTTAGTTGTATTTTTTCTGGAGTTTTGAAGTGTTCTGTCATTTGGGCCTTTTTTTTTTTTTGTCTTGGCGTGTCTGTTCCTTAAAGGGGTGGAGCCTTAGGTGTTCCCCCGGGCGGGGTAATGCTGGTGGCTGCTCTGTGGCGCTGTGTGTGGGGGAGGGGCCGAGAGGGAGCAATGGTGCCCACTCCACTCTGTGCCTGCTTTCAGTCACTCCCTCTACTACCCACCATCAAACTGGGCCCCTCTCTTGCTGGTTCCCGAGTGGGTGGGCTTGTGCACGCCCTAGGCCCCTGTGGGTCTCTCCAACGACCTCTCCTGTGAGGCTGGGAGTCTCTCCTGCTGCCGCCCCAACCCCCACGGGCTTTTTCAATCAGAGGTTTGCCTGGGTTGCGCAGTCTGCTTCACTCCCTGCCGTTTGTTGGGTTATCTGCGCGAATGTGGGGCCGCAGGGTCTGCTAGGGGTCAGACTGCCTGCCCTGTTTGTCCCACACTCCGCTAGTCTCGGTCTGCCATGGTAACTTGAGTCCTCTCTGCCCCGGCTGCCCGTCTCCGCCCCTCCTACCAGTCTGGATGAATGTTTATTTTTTATTTCCTTGGTGTCGGACTTCCTTGCCATTCGATTTTCTGTCAGTTCTGATTGTGCGAGGAGGCGCAGTGTGTCTACCTACGCCGCCATCTTGGTTCTCCCCCATTGCTTTCTTTTTTAATACTGATATTGGAAGAGTTCAAGCTAGCTATCTCATTTAGTGGTCCGCAGTCATTGTCGAACTGTTTCCTCACGATTAGATTCATATTAAATATTTTCAGAGTAATACTGCATAGGTGATCAGGAGGCTTATAATGTTAGCCTGTCGTATTATTGGTGGTGTTAAATTTAGTCACTTGGTTAAGGTAGAGAATATCTTGTTTAAGAACAATCTTTCATCTAATAGGATTTTGTCATCTATTCATGATCCTTGCCAGAATCTGTCATTACATTATTATTTACAAAATACTGATTTTCTGCTTCTAAGATAATGTTAAATTTCTTTAAAAAAAAATTAAGCTCCCTTTAGATGGCCCTTGGCAATGATAATCATTTGCTTTTTAAAAAAATTTAGAATGTCTTGGGCAGTATGTGAAAGTATTAGATTCAAATGTTATTTTCACCTTTAAAGGTCAAGTACTTAAAAAGTCACGTAAGAGCTAAAGATCTAAGGCACCAGGAAATTTAGAAAGTTTATCAGTAGTGTCAGTAATTAGATTTAGACAATTAAATTTCTGTTATTACTTTCATACTTGCCCCAGTTCCTATTATTCAGTTGGGAATTATCTCTTTACCTTATAACTATAGTTAAACACTGTGTTAATAGAGTCAGTGTGTTCCTGTTTTTACAGATGAAGTTGCTGAGCATTCTAAGAAATGCAGTATGAAATTTGAGATGCAAGCATAAAATTAATCTGCTTAATTTGTATTTTCTTTTTGAGGATTTATTCTTTGAAACTTTTTCTTATTACCTGACATTGGTAGCATGTTTTAACTACAGTTCCAGGATGTCCTAAGACACCTTTCTAAATCTGTTTCACTACTTGCATTGGAGCACTGAAAACTAACTTTTGTAATTAATGGTGTAGTATGTAAAAATAATATTGATATGTTTCTGTGTCTTATCAACTAGTTGTAGGTTATTCCTAAATTGTGTTCATTATTAGAGTTGATGATTAACAGCTAAGTCCTTTCCCTTTAGAATAGAGGGACACCTCGACTTTGACAGTAATAATAACTGCATTTTAAAATATTTTAATTATGACTTTTCACTAATTCCGATTACTTAAATTTATGTGGCCTAAAAATTTTTATGACTCAGAGAAATAGAATCACTTGAAATATTATCATCTATGTATACAAGTGAATTTATCCTGATCTTTCTAATTAGTAGAAATACTCATTTTAATTTTTGCTACAATATTCCTTCATTATTCTGCATTGTAGTTTGTCCATCTGTTTCATAACAAGAGCTTTTATTATGGTATTAAGGAAAGATGTCTTCAGTATATGTTTTTCATAAATAACAAACATTTTATCTGAGAAAAAATCATTTGTACTCTCTGACAAAAATTGAATGATTTCTGAAAAAGTCAGGGTTTTGGATATTTGTTCTTGTGTTGCTCAGGATGGTTCTTGATTTTTACATCTTCCAGGTAAGTATCTGGGTACCACAAGGTACAGGGCATGGTAAAGGATTGTACACTAGAAAAACAGGTCTTTGGGGAACCATCAGTGTGAAACTTCTCAGACAAGAATCACTGATATTAGTAGTCTTATGACCTTTGTTGTTTGAATAGTCATGGAAGGTTTTGTGGATTTATATCTTTTATTAACTTAAATCTACTTACAGGGCTGAAATAGAGCCTATTTTGAAAAAGCAATAACATTTGCAAGTTTTTAATAAAGTCAGTGTCTTATTTTGTTGCTTGCTAAGCTAGTATACAAAGCACTGCTGATCTGTAAGTTTATATAAACTATAAGTCTTAACCTTTTAGTGGCAAAGAAAAGTAGCATTTTTGGTTAGTGATACACTTTTTTTTCTTTTAATTGTACAGGTAATGTGTGAATCTTGCCCGATAGAATCCTTGTATAGAATTCTTGTATGCTTATGGAAAATGTGATCTTTGTTTCATGAAATGGGGAGCACAGGCATGTGCTTTACCCAGCTATTACAGAAATCAATGGTTAGCATTTTTTTAAAAATCTCTTGCCTACTTACTCAGTGTCCTGCCCAATAGACACAATATCCTTTCTATTTCCTTCATTTTGTTTTGTCTGAAGTCTCATAGATATTGAACATTGAGGGGTTTTTTTTTCCCTTAATTTGGTTTTAGTTGATTCCTTTTCTTATAAGTTCACCACTTGAGCTGGTACAGACAAGCATCTGACACAGGCAGAATTGTCCTCTGATTGCAGTTCTGTTTCTGTCTCCATCTGTTGGTATGAAGAAGTAATGCTCCTGCCAGAATAAGCAAGCTAATTTTAATTTTAGCAAAAACAAATGAAGAAATAAGGAATTATACTCTTAATGCACTTTTTTTCTTTGTGGCAGTTAAGTCAATTTGAAGATGCAAAACTCTCATGGGATATCAGCTTTTGTAGACAGACGGTCTTTGGTGGTTTTCTTGGTGTTTTTCTTTTTGAGCTTTTTGTTAGTGAGAATAAACTATCAAAGAGTTAAAAATCTGACATATGAACTATGCCTAAATTCCATACATCTTGTTCTTTGGGGAATTAGAGGAAAATACTATTATATCAACTTTTTTTCACTAGTGCAAGGTCAAGTATCATCAGTGTAAAACAAAATTTTTAACAGCGAGAAGTCTTAAAAATCCTGACAGTCTTTGCACATTCAGAGTTTCATGGGCTTTGCACATTGTTGCTTCTGCATTGCTAATGAAGAGCTCAATATAGCTTCTGATGCATTTCAGATATTCTGGGTGGTGACTGGCTAGAGTGTTACTGACATCACAACATACAGCTGTTGACTTTCTATTGTCTCTGAGTCCTCTCGGCAAGTGCTTTAGACTGCTCTAGCAGCAGCTCTCCCAACGCCTGACTAGTCAGCTGGCTGTGTGTGCCGGTAGCTCCGAAGGAGCCATGCAGAGCATCTGTCCATAGATACTATGGGAAGTACGTTCTCA
Source organism: Desmodus rotundus (assembly GCF_022682495.2). NCBI lineage: Eukaryota > Metazoa > Chordata > Mammalia > Chiroptera > Phyllostomidae > Desmodus > Desmodus rotundus. Next base: position 126,837,944 of record NC_071388.1, read on the forward strand.
TTCACTCTCTATGATGAAGTAAATACCAATACAATGAAGGTACGTGACTCTTAATTCATTTGCTAAATATGTACAAAGGGTAATCAAATATATGAAGAGTTATTTATGTTCACTAAGTACCATAATTTTTGCTAGGGACATATGTGGTAAAATCCTTGCTATGTCCAAGCTTTTTGTTTATTTTTGCAAAGATGTATTTGTTTAGGTTGATAGAATGAGGAGTAGAAGTCATTTACTTCTCAGCTATAGTACAAGCTTCTTCTCCCTGATCTCCCAAATTTGTGATACTCTTTGTACTTTATTGATGGAATGGTTTATGTGTGTGCTCATTGGTATTTGTGTATAACAGAACAAATTGTCAGTTGGAAAAATGACTTCTTTTTCATGTTTATCTAAAATAACATGCTGTATGGCTTGTTCGATCTTAAAAATTTCATTGTGGAGCAATTACAGTATGGATGAAAGCCTTCTTTTGGGAATTAAGAAACTAAGAACCTTAACTTTCAAAAATGAGGTTAATATTTTTACCTTTTTTGAGGGGGAAGAGGTAGAATAATTTTAAAAGTACTTAAAAAGGAAAACCTAGATCTGTCATTACTATGTTTAAATAATCAAATACCACATTACAAAAGAGGGCAAATGCTAGTCAATGTAATTTTTAGTACTGTCATTTCTAATCATACTGTCTGAATACTTTGACATTTATTTTGGTATTTTATGATTCTTCAAACTGAATTCTCAGCATATAAATAATAAAATAACTGAAATACATCTGTTAGTGTGTTTGAAAGGTTTTTTAAAGTTTTCCTTGCTTTTTACCTGGAATTAGCCAAAACTTTAACAGTATTTGGAATTGCTGTGATATTTTCAGTCTTCCCCCTCTCCATATGAAATAATCATTTTGATATTGAGAAATAACTGTTCTCTTTTATAGAAGAGATAACAAGAATTCACTAAATGGCCTTTCATCAATTCTGAATCATTACTCTTTCTTTTGTTTCTTTCTGATTTGCAACTGTGTAAGTAATTAGCATCATCAAAATATTAATAGCTATTATTAAAATTAGAGTCTTTTATCAGATACATTATTTCAACCTAATGCCAGGAGAATTTCATCATCATTTCTTTTTTAAGCTTAAGATTTTCTTTTAAGTTTTCTGTTGAGAACTACAAAAGAAAAAACAAATAGCACATACTCCTCCATCCTTGCCTACAACTGCTTTTATCCACCCTGTATCACATTTCCCTTTTTTCTTTTTTTTATAATCTTTACTCTTTCATTTCTTTCCTTTAGGTTTCTTTTTGTGTCTGTCTCTGTGTATCCCCCACCTTGTGTGTGTGTGTGTGTGTGTGTGTGTCTTTGTCTGTCTTGTGGGTGTTGCCTCTTCCTCTCTACCTATCTTCTCTCCTTCTCCTTCCTTCCCCCATTCACTGGTCTTCCCACTTTGTCTAGGTCTCTCTTCCTTTCTCTCCGTCTCTACATGTTGTCTCAATCTGTTTCTCTCTGTCTGTATAGTGTATCTGTCTTCCCTTTTCTGCATGTCTGACTCTCTTGGTGTCTCCCCTCCTATCTAGCTGGCTCTGTATCTCCCTGTATCTGTCTCTCATTTCCCCTCTCTGTCTCTCTCTATCTCTCTTTTTCTGTTAGTCCATCTTCCCCACCCCCCTCTATTTCTTGATAATCCTCTTTCACCCTCTTTTTTTTTCTGTCTTTCCCCCCATGCCTTTCTTCTTCCTCTTTCACTCTTACTCTTCTGTACCTCTCTCCTCCTACCTCACTGTTCCTATTAGTGTCTCTCAGTTTTTGTGAGTGCTGTTCTTTCTATCAGTCTTTCCTCCCTGTCAGCATTTTGCTCCCTTTTCTATGTTACCCCTATGTATTTCCCCTGTCCATGCTTTACTCCCATGCACTCTCCAAATTTTCATTGTCATACAGGTTTTCAGTTTTCATTGGAACCAAATCTGCATTTGTTTTTGGTTTTGTTTGCTTGTTTGTTAATTAGTAGCAGTTACTGAATATATTTTAATTTATGTTAAACTCAGCAGTTTAAAAAAGAATCTATTGGGTAACTAAATATATTTCGAGTAGATTTTACCTTTTGCTTAATTTCTTTAATTTTTAGAAACTTATGTTTTAGGCCTTATAACTTGGTTGAGATTATCACGTATTCAAATCGTAATTTAAACTCTTTTGTCTTCCAAAGATACACACTTTAGATTGTTAAAGGGAATTATTTTTCTCTTAAATGATTTTTCTATTAATTTATCAATTAAGAAGTTTTTTAATTTTTACTTATCAAGATACTTAAGACAATATCCCATTTCAAAATTGTGTTTCTGGCTATGGGTAAACATTTTTTTAATACCTGTATCTCTTTTTTTAATACCATCCTGTATTCTCCAAATGTGTTACAGTGGATATATGTTCTTATGTTTTTCTTTCATTTTTAACTTTTTATTTTGAAATAATGAATACATTCACAGAAAGCAGCAAAAATGGTACAACGAGGTCCCATGCATATTGTTAAAGATTTTTAACATCTTAAAAATGTTTTCCTCAAGATTTTGTTTCTCATATCTCAGTATTTAAATAGTCTGAAGAACAAAAACTTAGCACTTACCTATCTACTTAATCATAAACCCAGAATTGTCATAACAACAATATTGTGTTTTTTTAATTTTTTAAAGCAGATTAACGGCAATTTTTTGAAGGTGTAGTATATCTTAATAGCACTGTGGTTTTATGATAACTAGCATAGAGCTATCGGGGAAGAAAATTAAATGTATTATTAAGTTATATATGTGTAAGAAACAAAGAACGATGTGTAAAATGAAAACCTTTTCAGAGCTGAGTCAAATGTTGTTCTCCTCTAACTCCCTCCTCTGAAATCATGTAGCCCTTCTCATTCTACATTCTTCTGATGCCTCTGCTACTTGTATAGTTTTCTTCTCTGCTATATAGTTAAGATTTCTGGTTGTGTGGGGCAAGGTGTTGGGGGTAAAATAGGACCAAAAAGTCATTGTCTTTGCAAACTTTTTGGTTCACCTTCATAGCTGACCAACCCCCATTCTGGTTTTTATATGATATCTTTGGTAGAGTTAGTACAGTGATTTTTATTTTTTCAAAATAAGTTCCTTTGAGCCTTATAGTGCCATAGATATCCTTTAGGAACTAGAGAAAAGCCTGAAGCCCAATTAATATTTCTCAATCAGCCTATCTTGTCACTTGACCAGAGCAAGTTAGTCTAAAAAAAATGCGTAAACACACACACACACACACACACACAATTACACTTCAGTATCTGCAGGGGATTAGTTTTAGGACTCACCTCGAATACCAAAATCCAAGGATGCTCAAGTCCCTTTAATAAAGTGGTGTAGTAGCAGTGGTATTCTCATATACTCTAAATCATCTCTAGATTACTTATAATACCTAATACAACATAAATGTTGTGTAAATACTTGTTATGCTATATTGTTAGGAAATAATGACAAGAAAAAAGTCTATATGTTCAGTACAGACACAGTCATTATAGGCCTAAATACATAGCACAGTCAGCAACAGCATAACTTTTTTTAAAAAAAATTCCTTCAATCCATAGTTTGTTGAACTTACAGATGCAGAACTCAATACAGAGGCCCAACTGTACATATGTGCACCTGTGTGTGTGTGTATATGTATTGTACACACATATACATACATATATAGGGTTTTGATTCTACAGAGCCTTAACATGAATCCTAGTTAACAACCCTCATTTTATATTTTATGCATAATGTGTAATACATAAAACATTAAACAAGAGTTGCTAACTAGAATTTATGTATAGGCTTCTGGAGAACCAAGAAACCCCTAAATTGTCTGTGAAAAGACACATGTATAGGTGATACATTTGTTCAGTCTACTATGTTGATTTGATGTCTTTCTCCTTTTACTGTGTTTTCAGTGCTTATAAGGGTATATAATTTCCTCCTTCCACAGCAGGCACTTTCAGAAAAATCGCATGCGGCTTTTTTCAGGTAGTGTGAACAAATACAATGACTGATTACCAAACACATCTGATGTTATACTACAATATGAGATCACGAGAGAGAGAGAGAGAGAGAGAGAAGTACCCAGTACTTTCAAAGTGTTAACTAAATTACGTTTTTTAACAGATAGAAAATGAATGACAACAAAAGTTGGAGACTGTGCTCTCACTGAGTTCCAATGAGACAGTGATAAAGAAAACGAAAGAATTTGTGAAGTATTAAAAACTACTAAAACAACTTGATGTGATGGGCATAACTAGGAAATAATGACAGAAAGCCATTAGATTATCAAATCTGAAGTGGATTGGACTCTGATTTTTTTCATTTTGTGCAAAGAAATAGGGAGTTGAGAACCAATTAAATTGGACAGAACCTTAAGGACTCTAAAGAAAAGTTATTTCACTCTATGAATGTAGTGTATAGTGTGAATTTCCAGACATCATGAGGCTCTCAGCTGTGTTCACTCATGCTTAGCAAGAGTATCTGCAAGCCATAAAAGTGTTTGCACACATCTTTTTATAGAGAGTGAAGGTAGTTGTCTATCACAACTGAAAGACAGCACCTGTTCTACCTCAAGCTGCTTTTAAGCTATTTTTACTGACCACAAAGTGATCTCTGCCTGAAAGGAGAAATAAAACATTTTTGAGCCAATTTCCCTGAACATAATCCCTAGGGGCTTTCTTAAAAGATGATCTTGATCCTTTGTTAGAAAGAATATAGTTGGCAATTCAAGAAGTGGAGGGTGGCACATTAATAGTTTTAAAACAGAGTATCTGTCCATTGTAACCTACCTTAAAATCCTACAAAGGAAACAGATTTTTGTCATAGAAGGAAATGGGTCATGTTAGATCTTCTGATTCAAATGCTAGAGAGTATGAAGTTTCACATGTTGATGAAATACATTAAGCCATCAAAGAACCTTTGGGTGGATTAAATAAATGTGCCAGGAGTCCAGCATGAGTTCCACTAAGAGTCTTCTTTTATGAGAGAGCTTAATACTTTTAAGGGTTTTCATTGTGATCCTGTGACAAAAATGAAATGCCTGTCATGGGTAAAAAGTACACAGAGATAAATGCATTTAATTATATTAGTAATACAGAGGAAAAAATAAAGTGCAAAAGAATTTTGAAGAAATAAAGAGAATACATCACAGTCTAGCTAAAAAACCAATAGGCTGAAGGCTTCTTATAAGATGGCCTAGCACTTGCCACAGTCTGTGTAAAGCATATGTCTTCTCATTATTGACACTAAGAATGACTGAATAAAGAAACTGGGATTATGCTCAGAATGATGTTCACTTTTATTCATAAGTTACAGATATCATTATGCTGTGAACCTTAGCACAAAATACATTAGTAAAGAATGTAATGTATGATATTACACTAAATTAAATAAGTCAGTCAGAGAAAGACAAATACCATACGATTTCACTTACACGTGGAATCTAAGAAACAAAATAAATCAACAAACAGGATTGAAAGACTCATAGTCACAGAGCAGACTGGTGGTTGCCAGGGGGCAGAAAGCGGTTGGAGAACTGGGTGAGAAAAGATGAAGGGGCGCTGGTCAGGTGGCTCAGTTGGTTGGAGCATCATTCTGTACACCAAAAGGTTGTGGATTCAGCTCCCTGCCAGAGCACATACTTAGGTTGCACATTCAATCCCCAGTCGGACCGTGTATGGGAAGCAGCTAGTCAGTATTTCTCATATCAATATTTCTCTTCCGCTTTCTGTCTCTCCACCCCCCTTCCTCTCTCTCTAAAATCAATAAACATATTCTCGGATGAGGTTTTAAAAAAAAAGATGAAGGGATTAAGAAGTACAAATTGGTATTTAAAAAAATAGTCACAGGGGTGTAAAGTACAGTATACAGAATATAATTAGTAATAGTTATGTATGATGTCAGGTGGAAACTGGAGATAAGAGGGAAACACTTTGTAAGGTATGTGATTATCTAACCACTATGCTGTACACTTGAAACCAATATAAAATAATACTGAATGTAAAATGTAATTGAAAAAAGAATATAATGTTTGAGACTAGACAATACAAAATATTAGTCACTTCAGTGACTCCTGACACCAACTTCTAACGCCCGGAGTTGGGCCATATTTCTCAGGTTAGGGCATAGTCCTCCACAACTGTGCCCTCACTTCAGACCAGCTGGCTATAAATGAAAAGGTTCCCATTACCTGCTTAGGTTTCATGAGTCACTAGAACTTAGAAAACTCAGGAAAATTCTGTACTTATAACTACAGTTTTATTATAAAGGATACAAATCAGACAAGCCAAAGGGAGAGACACACAGGGCAAGGTCTGGAAGGGTCTCAAATGCATAGCTTCCCTTGTCCTCTTCCTGTAGACTTAGGATGTGTTTGTTACAGTGATAGGTGACAATATACAGAATATTGCTGTCCAGGGAAGTTCGCCCAAGGTTCCGCATTTAAAGCCTTTCTTGGGGTTCTGTTAGATAAGCATAGTTGATTGAATTATTGGCCACGCAGTTGAACCCAGTCTCCTGCCCTACTTCCCTTCACAGAGGTCATGCTAATAGCACATGGCTAAAGCCCCAACTTTTTACCACATGATTAGTCTTTCTGATGTGGGAAGTCCCCATCCTTTGTCATCTCAATATAAACTATGTAGGGGCCCACCATGACTCACCTCAGTAGCATAAACTGTCAGGTATGCCATCAATAACAGAGACACTCCCATCACTCCACAAATTCCAAGATTTAGAAGCTACCTACCAGGAACCAGGGACAAAGGCCAAATTCTTTATTACACAAAATCTTATTCTATAACTATTGATAATGTCTTTGGTGTTCTATATTAAGGAAATAGTTTACTTTTGTGGTTTTCATTTTAAAAGGTAACTCTGAGATCAACAGAATAAATAGGTGTTTCTCTTAACCAATTCCCTATAGTCTGTTTCATAGTTCAGAAGGATCTCATAAGTAGATAAATATACTGTTTAAAGAATTAATTATAATCAGTTCAAATTCAGTAAGGAACAAAAATATATATTCTCTCCATACATGCTCATTATGTTCAATTCTCTCACATCCCCATTATCTGTGCCCAGTTCCCATGAATCTCAACTTGAATGTTCTTTATTTCCCAAAACATATTCAGATGGTAAGGCCATCCTTTTTTCTTTCATATAGTCCTTAAAACATATTTACTATGTGCCAAGAGATCTTACTACAACCTGATTTATTTTAATCTTGCATTTAACACATATATAGGGAGCTCCCAGTATAATTTGAGACTCTGATAGGTTTAGAATTAAGGCAAAATTCATTTTACCCTCACCTGCACTATATTAGGAGGTCATTAATAAAGCCTTCAGGTATAGAGTTGTATTAATGGTTCTGACTTTACTGCATTGTTTCTTGACTTCGTCTGTTATTAGCTAAATATCTTTAGAATCTCACCAAGTTACCCCAGGATTCTCCAGGGTCTCTCCTGTGAGCTCATGAACAGCTCTTTCATGCTCTTCCAGTTTCATCCTTCTCTGGCCCACTGCCAGTTTTGCTAGTGCTTGCCATAAATTTGTTCAAATCCCTGTCAAAGGTTCTGTCTCCTAGAGTTACAACATCATTAGTCTTCAGGATACCAAAATAACTACAATTTTCTGTGCCAGGCTTGATTGCCTGAACACCATGAGCTGTGTGTTTTCCACTTCTCCTTTTCTTTGGTTCTCTAATGAAAACACTTTCTTTAGCTTCTGCTTTGGCTCAAACTAGGACCCCTGCTACATAAAGATATATGTAGAGTTCTTTTAGTACTCCAGCATTTCTAATTTCCAACTTTTTACATTTGGATCTGGTGTTATTAGGCTTTTAAACACTGTACCATACAGCGATGTAAAGTCAGATCTGGAAAAGACTGAAAGGACGCAGCCTGTTCTATAGCCAAGTAGTACCTGAGCTGTCTCATTTTAATAACTACCATTGGCCGATCTTGGTTAAAGAATTGCAGAAACCTCCAGTCTTTTACTCTATAGACTTCTCTCCCAAATGACTCAGCCTAAACAGTGCTGGAAATTGGTGTCAGCCTTAATGAGCCTCCCCTGACAGACTTGCTCCTGGGTTTATCCTCACCCACAGTTCTCCCTTACCCCACAGCCATCTCAGCTTCCTTGCTTTGTAGCACTGGGGTGTCAAACTCATTTTCACCGGGGGCCACATCAGCCTTCAGGTTGCCTTCAAAGGGCCGAATGTAATTTCAATTCCTTAACAATTAAGGAGTACTTACATTCATATAGTCCTAAAATTATTTCAGCCCTTTGAAGGCAACTGTGAGGCTGATGTGGCCCCTGGTGAAAATGAGTTTGACACCCCTATTCTAGCACATAATATTCTAGGTAAAATAAAATATGAAAAGAGTTTGTTAGATAGGAGTTTCCATCCCATTGCCTTTAGTTTCAGAGAATAATAAACATTTTAAAGGCTTATCCTTCCACTTGTCTTCTGTCCCTGTTTTATTTATTTCCACCTCAGATATTCTCTCTCATCCTCTTCCCTTTTCTCTCTTAAACCTCAAGCCTGTCTTCCTCCTTTCTCTACTGACTCCTTCTCTTTTGTCTGTACAATTACTGCCCTGACAGTCCCTCCCCAACTTTGCATCTCTTGCTGTGTTTGTTGCAAAATTCAGTAGATATTTTTGGTCCTCCACCTCCCTACTCATCTCATGGGCTGGGTGTTCCCTAGGGATTTTATCCCAAAGTTACTATTCTCACTCAGAGACTCCTGGACAACTTCCTCTGGGTTGATAATTCAAACCTTCCATCTATGTAGTGATTCTACCCCAAAAAATGGCATCAGCCCTGCCTTCTCCCCTTAACTCCAATTCATCCAATTCTCTGTTAGATTTCTCCAACTGAATGTCCTGAAGGCACTTTAAATTTACATGTACAAAACTGGAATTGTTCTGCACCAGATTCTCTTTTTCCTCCTCGTATATTTCTTAGGTGAATGGGTAGCAAGCACCACCCACACCTTCACTGTGTCATGTCATAACTGTGCCAGCCAGCACAGTCCTAACCGTATCCTGGATGACCCCTGTGTCTAGTTAGCTTCACCCAATTAGTTACTTTCTGTTGTTGTATTAACATCTTCATTTCTAATGGGAGTGTATGAGGTCTGTCCAGAAGGTATCCGGCCACGTAATATGAAAAATACAGGCATTTATTGAAGAAGATACATGATAAAAGAAACATTGTACATAGAACACTAATGCCTCAGTCCCCTTCAAAGTAGGCACTTTGGGACTTCACATAGTTCTCCCAGTCACCATGAGCTGCCCCATTGTATTATCCTGAATCTCGTCAATGGTCTGAAATCTCTTCCCTTGAAAGGTGATTTTAGTTTTAGGAAAAGTCGTAGGGCACCAAATCTGGGCTGTAGTTTTGGGAAGAGGCAGAGTCTTAGGTCACCAAATCTGTGACTTTTGAGTCACCTGGGTGATTTGATGTTTTGCCAAAAAACACTGCACCAGATGTGACATATGAGTGGTGTGTTGTCGTGATGAAGCTGCCAATCACCAGTTTTGCCCATAGCTTTGGCCTACTAAATCATCTGAATAGTTTCCCTAGGGGAATGTGCAGGCTTAACACAAAATTTGATACAGATTCGTTGCTCTACTCATTCAGTCATTTTGAATGTGATGGCCACACAGTCACATGCTCACTCAGTGGCATCTACCACCCCCACTGACTAGTACAGTGAAATCATCATTGTCCATGCATGTGCATTCCAATCCACTCTCCTTAGCTGCCAGGTTACACTGGTGTTGTGCAAACTGTTCTCTTTATATTAACAATGGCTGGGCTTTTTCCAGATAGACCTCATATATAGGTAGTGGCTTAATAGCAAGGACTCTGGATCCTGACTACCTAAATGCAAATGCTAAGTCTGTCAGTTACTATTCTTGTAATCTTGGACAAGATGCCTAATCTTTCTCTGCCTCAGTATTTTTATAAATTTTTAAAATATATTTTATTGATTATGCTATTACAGTTGTCCAATTTTCCCCCCTTTATTCCCCTCCACCCTGCACACCCCCTCCCACCTGCATTCCCCCTCTTTAGTTCGTGTCAGTGGGTCATACATATAAGTTCTTTGGCTTCTACATTTCCTATATTATTCTTAACCTCCCCCTGTCTATTTTACACCTGCCATTTATGCTACTTATTCTCTGTGCCTTTTTTTCCTGTCTCCCCCTCCACTCCCCCTCTTATAACCCTCCGTGTGATCTCCATTTCTGTGATTCTTTTCCTGTTCTAGTTTGCTTAGTTTTGTTGTTGTTGTTTTTAGGTGTGGTTATTAATAGCTGTGAGTTTGTTGTTATTTTAATGTTCATATTTTTTATCTTTTTCTTACATAAGTTCCTTTAACATTTCATATAATAAGGGCTGGGTGATGATGAACTCCTTTAACTTGATCTTATCTGGGAAGCACTTTATCTGCCCTTCCATTCTAAAGGACAGCTTTGCTGGATACAGTAATAAGTTTGCACTTTCTTGCTCTTCCTCTTCTCCTTTTGGCACCCCTATGATTCAGCTATTGGAACGTTTAAAGATGTCCTGGAGGTTCCTAAGGCTCTCCTCATTTTTTTGAATTCTTGTTTCTTCACTCTGTTCTGGTTGAATGTTTCTTTCATCCTTCTGCTCCAAACTGTTGATTTGAGTCCTGGTTTCCTTCCCATCACTGTTGGTTCCCTGTAGATTTTTTTTTTAATTTCACATAATGCAACCTTCATTGCTGCCTGGGTCTTTTTTATGCTGTTGAAGTACCCAGTGAGTTCCTGGAGCATCCTGATAACCAGTGTTTTCAACTGTGCATCTGATAGGTTGGTTATCTCTTCATCGCTTAGTTGTATTTTTTCCGGAGCTTTGCTCTATGCTTCCATTTGGGCCATTTCTTTTTTTTGTCTTGGTGTGCCTGTTACATAGTAAGGGGCAGAGCCTTAGGTGTTCACCAGAGTAGGGCAGCCCACATCGCTGCGTTGTGACACTGTATGTGGGGGAGGGGTCTAAGAGGGAACAGTGCTGCTTGCTCTGCTCTCTGCCGGTTTTCAATCACTTCCCCTGCTACCCACAATCAAATTGGGCCCTTCTGGTGCTGGTTCCCAGGTGGGTGAGTTTGTGTACATTCTAGGCCCCTGTGGGTCTCTCCAGTGAACTCTCCTGTGAGGCTGGGAGTTTCTCCCGTTGCCGCATCAACCCCCACAGGTGTTTTCAATCAGAGGTTTGAGGCTTTATTTCCCTGCGCTGGAACGCTGGGTTGCACAGTCTGTCTCACTCCCCAGTTGTTCCTCCCGGTTTATCTGCATGCGAATGTGGGACCGCTCAGTGCGCGATCTGCCGCCTCGCCCGGAGTCCTCTCCGCCAGGCTGCCCGTCTCGGCCCCTCCTACTGGTCTGGACGAATGTTTATTCTTTAACTCCTTGGTTGTCGAACTTCCATATGGTTTGGTTTTCTGTCAGTTCTGGTGGTTTTTTGTTTTTAAATTTGTTGTTGACCTTCTTTTGGTTGTGCAAGGAGGTGCAGTATATCTACCTACGCATCCATCTTGGCCTGAAGTCCTCTCGCCTCAGTTTTCTCGTTTGTAAAATGGGGATAATAATAGCACCTAGCTGATAAGAGTTGTTATGAGGATTATATTAATACAGTTAAAGCATTGGAGATAGTACTTTGTGAATAATAAGTAGCTGTATACGGGTTTGCTGTTAATATTATTAAAGTATGTATCATAATCAGTAATTGCCTTGTTTATTTAGTCTGCAGTAGAATGTAAGCTCCTTGAGTACTGGGATCCTGTCTGCCTGGTTCACTACTGTTCTCAACACTTAGAGCAGTGCTTAGCACATAGTTTCTAACCAAACATTAGAATGAATGAAATCTCTTTTTGCCCTGACTGATACGGCTTAGTTGGTTGGGCGTCATACTGCAGAGCAAAAGTTCACTGGTTCAGTTCCCAGTCAGGGCACATGCATGGGTTGCAGTGTTCTGTACCCATTGGGGGTGGTGCAAGAGGCAGCTGATGGATGTTTCTCTCCTTCTCTTTCTCTCTCCCTTCCCCTTTCTCTAAATATAAATAAATAAAGTCTTTTAAAAAAGGAAATCTCTTTTTTCCTTTTCAGTCTTCACTTCTTAATCCTTTGTCTAAATCCTAGTCACTTTTCATCACAACTCTCATAACATTTTACCTGCTAGAACAGAGTTTATCTATACTGTAGGTAAAATAATTCTCCATGACTTCTATTAAAATAGTTCCCTTGGGCTTTCACATCCCTCGTAAGATCAAGACTAAACTTTTAATCTTAACTTCAAATATAACCACCCTTTGATGCTGTTTTCCTGTTCTTTGTTTTTATAACATTAATGAAAAGTAGCAAGACCAGGAAAAGGAGCATTGTAACAAACATTCAGTACTTAGTTCTCAGAATTAGCAGATGCTGGCTGACCTTTTCTTATATTTGAAACAGATTTTTTTTTAAGAAATAAAGCCATCATTGAAGTCCCTTTTTTATCTCACCTAAAACCCTCCCTTTCCCTTTCTAAAGATAATTACTAATGTGGATAGGTGTGTACCCTTCCTTTCCAGCTTGTGTGGTTTTTAAATTTTACATAAGTTGCATTGTATTTTGGAGATCATTCTGCTTTTTCATTAAACATTCTAACATTCTTTTGGGGACTTTTTAATATACCTGTAGTTCATTTAATTGTTTTATTGTGCAATGTGAATATACCACAGTTATGCTTAATCAATTTCTCTATTTGATCTTTCCCATTTGCTTTCAAATAAAACAATGCAATAAATATTTTTGTATGTCTCGTGCACATGAGTGTCTTTAGTGTGTAGGTCCAAAAGTGGGTCCACACCGTTGATTTGAGTCCCAGTTTCGTTCCCATCACTATTGGTTCCCTGTATATTTTCCTTTGTTTCTCTTAGCATAGCCTTCATTTTTTCATCTAATTTAATACCAAATTCAACCAATTCTGTGAGTGTCTTAATAACCAGTGTTTTGAACTGTGCATCTGATAGGTTGGCTATCTCTTCATTGCTTAGTTGTATTTTTTCTGGAGCTTTAATCTGTTCTTTCATTTGGGCCATTTTTTTTTGTGTGTGTGTGTCTTGGTGTGCCTGTTACATAAAGGGGCAGAGCCTTAGGTGTTCACGGTGGGGGTGGGGGGGTCAGGGTAACGCCTGGTAGCTGCGCTGTGACGCTGGATGTGGGAGAGGGGCTGAGAGGGTGCAATGGCGCTTGCTCCACTCTCTGCCGGATTTCAGTCACTCCCTCCACTACCCACAATCAAACCAGGCCCCTCTAGTGCTGATTCCCGGGTGGGTGGGCTTATGTACACTCTAGGCCCCTGTGGGTCTCTCCAACGCACTCTTCTGTGAGGCTAGGAGTTTCTCCCACTGCCACCTCAACCCCCACGCGTGTTTTCAATCAGAGGTTTGAGGCTTTATTTCCCTGTGCTGGAGCCCTGTGTTGCATGGTCTGTTTTGCTCCCCCACTGTTCCTCCAGGTTTATCTATGTGCGAATGTGGGGCCATGGGGCCTGCCAGCTGCAGCCTAGCCTGCCCCGTTCCACAATCTGCCACCTCGCTGGGTCTGCCACCGCCTTGCCTTGAATCCTCCCTGCCTTGGCTGCCCATCTCCGCCCCTCCTACCGGTCTGGATGAATTTTTCTTCTTTATCTCCTTGGTTGTGGGACTTCCATACAGTTTGATTTTCTGTCCGTTCTGGTTGTTTTTTGTTTTAAAATTGTTGTTGTCCTTCTTTTCGCTGTACGAGGAGGTGCAGTGTATCTACCTACACCTCCATCTTGGCCAGAAGCCCAAAATCAGATTTTATTTTTTAATTGAATTTATTGGTTGACATTGGTTCGCAAAACCATACAGGTTTGAAGTGTACAGCTCAATAAAACATCATTTGCACGCTGTGTCATGCACCTATTACCTCAAGCAGTCTCTTTCCATGCCCATTTCCCCCTACCCTTTATCCACCCCCACACACCCCATCCCACTTTCCCTCTGGCTATCACCACACTGTTGTCCGTGTCTCTGTGTTATATGTGTGTGTGTATGTGTATACATATATATGGGTTTTTTTTATTTAAACCTTTTCTTTACCTTCTTTCCTTCAGTTCCCCAATCCCCCTCTCTCTGACAGTTGTCAGTCTGTTCCATGTGTCCATGCCTCTGTTTTTATTTTGTTCATCAGTTTAAGACAAAACAGAATTTAAAACAAAGGCTATAACAAAGACCTAGCAGTTGCACTTCTGGGTGCTTATCTGAGAAAACAAAACACTAATTTGAAAAGATATACACACCCCCTTGTTGACTGCAGCATTACATACAACAGCCAAGATATGGAAGCAACCTAGGTGTTCATCAATAGATGAATGGATAAACAAGAAGTAGATATACGAGGTCTGTCCAGAAAAAGTCCAGCCATTGTTAATATAACAAGAACGGTTTCCACAACATTGATGTAACCTGGCAGTCAAGGGGAGTGGACTGGAATGCACATGTGTGAACAATGACAACTTCACTGTACTAGTCAGTGAGGGCAGTAGACGTTGGATACCTTCTGGACAGACCTCATATATGCAAGGTGGGGCAAAAGTAGGTTTACAGTTGTCATATGGAAAATAACACAGCAACTAATAAATAATAATATAAGAATAAACTTTCACATACTCACAACTGTAAACCTACTTTTGCCCCACCTTGTGTGTGTGTGCATGGATAGACCAACAGGGTATTATGCCAAGTGAAATAAATCAGAGAAAGACAAATACTGTATCATTTCACTTATATGTGGAATCTGAAAAACTAAACAGAGTCACAGACACAGAAAAACTGATAGTTGTCAGAGGACTGGGTGTTGGGGGAATGGCCAAAAGGTAAAAGGGGTCAAGAGATACAAACATATTTATAACATAAATAAGTCATGGGAAAGTAAAGTACAGAATAGGGACTACAGTCAGTAATATCACAACTTAGTACAGTGAGAGATGGATACTGGACTTTTCATGATCATTTTGTAAGTTATATAAATATCAATCATTATTGTATACCAAGCTTTACTTTCAATAATGAAAGTTGGGCATGAAAAAAGGTAGATAACAGAATATTGGCATTGATCTTTTGGATGTCTTTAAAAATAGTCATTTTGTTCTTTAGAAACATTGTTTTTAATAGACAATGTGGGTTTCCTTGAAAATGTTGAATGGCTTATTATAGTTATAGTCTTTTGTTATTTTAAAAATCTAGAGTCTGATTATTATTCAAAATTATTCTTCTCTTAATTCTAAGGTGTTGTAACTCTGGGTGAAAATTCTAAAAGTCATAGTTCTTGGAGTTAGGTGGTCCTGGTTGTGATCTCAGGCAAACCTTTTTTCATTATCTGTAAATGATGATAATATCTCCCTTACAACACGGACCACATAGCAGGTTCTTATTATATGTTAGTTACCTGCTTTCTTCTCCCTTCTGCCTTTCCTGCTAAACTCTCTAGGTGGCCTCAGTGAGTTATTCAGGCTCACAAAAGAAATACATATCATAATTAGTTGAAACTAAGTGCTGTGATTCGTGTTTAGGACAAGAAAATAAAATCACCAGCGATAACATCTTTAATTTTCAATTTACTGTATGGTATGCCATTTCACTTGACCATTTTGTTTAAATGTTTTGTTTTATTTTTAGGCCACTGAAAGGTATGGTATATTTTATCCACGACAGTCCGTTTCAGTCCAGGAATCTACAGTGGTGACAAGGACATGGGACTCCTCCTGCCAGATTCCAGATGGTTCAGTACAATTGACATCCTGGCTGACAACTGTGAAAAAGAACCTTGGATTATTTTATTTTATTTTTGTGGGATACCACAATCCAAAATCTATAGGACACAATCCAAAATTCAGGTAACCTCTCTTGTCACTTGAGAAAAACACATTTGTTTTTCTTTCAAAATATTACATGTAAAATGCAAAGAGCCAGGGTATTTTAAGTAACTCCCTTCTCCTTAATAACTTTATTGCTTTGAGAATGAACAATAACCTTGGTACAGAATATAATCTAGGAAGACATGTTCTTTTTTTAATAAAGATTTTATTTATTTACCTTTTAGAGAGAGGGGAAGAGAGGGAGAAAAATACCAGTGTTCAAGAAGCATTGATTGGTTGCCTCTTGCATGCCCCCATCTGGGAACTGGCCCAAAAGCCAGGCATGTGCCATGACTGAGCATCAAACCAGTGACCTTTCAGTTCACAGGCTGGTGCTCAATCCACTGAGCCACACCAGCCAGGGCAAGAAGACATGTTCTTTATTCAGTTGAGTCTGCCTGTGACTTTAGGATTTATTTCTCTTTCTCTTTTAAAACTTTTCAGGTGTACTTTCCCCCTCAAGACTTTATCATGGAATTTTCAGAAATAAAGAAAAATTGAAAGAATTTTACACTGAGCAACATATAATCACTCCTACATTCTACCATTAACACATTATCATACATACTTAAACCTGTACCTGTCCACCTATATCCATTCCTCTATCAAGCCATCATTTAATCTTAAATTTTTTGACACACTTCAAAATAAGTTTTTCTTGTTCTCACCCTCCCCCAAAATTGTAATTGTGTGAGGTGATGGATTGTGGTAATCATTCAGCGCTATATACTTGTGTCAAATCATCATGTTGTACACCTTAAACTTGCACATGATTACAAAGCTAGAACAAAAAAGTTATCTACATCAGCTCTGCTCTTCAAGTTCACATTTTCTAAAATGAAAGCTATCTCTGATACATTTTATTTCATATTCAATGTAAAGTCCCCAGTGTTTTCTTAAACTCACTCAATGCATGAAATAATTTTGGCATCTTATGGAGTCAGTGTACTAGACTGTCTGGTAATATGTGTTGTTTGGTGTTGAATCACATAAATCAGGAGAATTTTCAAATGCTTGATTCATATTGTCAAACAATTATTAATGTAGATATATAACTGTGTTTTGTATAGAATGTTGCTGTTTATTTTTTAAATTATTTCCTTTCAGAGTTGCAGGGTAATCTAAGAAATTTGGAATTTTAGAACTCTAAATAAAAGCTATGATAGGAAAATATTTTTCTCACAGGATGATATTCACAGTATCCCTCTAGGGGAAAAAATTCTAATATCATCTAAATATATATTTAAAATACTCTAGCCACTTCCTCTCATCTGGATGTAGCTTATTCCTTAAGGTTTCTTAAGAATTTTCACAAGTGGTCTATGCATCAAAATCACTACATACCCTTAGGGTAGTTCTTCTCTCATTGTATTATGATTTTTTTTTAATTTGAACTGGTCTGCCACTAAGCTGCATACTCCTTGAAAGCAGGGATTTTGCTTCTATCTGGGTATATTCAACGTTATTTGTGGAACATAGAAAGTATTCAGACAATATTGTGTGGTAACTGAATGCAAGAAATGTTTCAGACTAAATTAAATTTTATTTCTTTTTTTCTAAGTCTTCAAGTTCCCTATAGAATTCTAAAATAACCTTTGCTGATGAGGATGTCTGATACTGTTAATGTAAAAAATGAAACTGAAGCAATGAAGAATTTGGAGGCAGAAGTGAAAGACACAACCAGAGTTGAAAATCTTACCAAATCAGAGAACTATGGGAAGATTTTGGCAGAGAAGAATGAACACTGTATTGACAACAATATTGATTTTCAGGTAAACAGGATTTTCTCTCTGGCTACAAATAATGAACATTCAATATACAATTAACCTTTTCATACAAAACTCACTTTCAGACTTTTAAAGGGACAAGTTGACCCATTGGGACGTGCCTATCAGCTGGTGTTTGAGCTGTCTGGATTAGTTTGTTGAGTCTAGCTCTTTGATTTGCTTGTATCGTGCAGTACAATTCTTTTCATTTATAATGACCGATACTTTTTTTACTGGCTTTCTACTTTTTCATTCCATTCTGCACCTTATCAGTATTGTGAGAGTTCAGAATTTAACCTGAGAACTCTTACAGGATAGAAGAATAAACACATGGAAACTGTACAAGTTCTTTTGGCAAAAAATAGCCTCAGGGGAAGAAGTCAACCATGACTAAGAAAAAATTGGAGAGGAAAAAAATTCCCTTAAGTCTTTTGATGCTATACATATGTGATGACTTAGAACTAACCACTAAGAAGGCTTTTCATTCCAGGTATAGATAGCAATTGAGAAGGTGGTCAACAGATTCAAGATATGTAAAAATTGTTTCAAGTTGTGCTTGTAGTATTTAGTTCTAAGTGTTCCAGTTATCTCTTACTCTATAACAAATTACCACAAAACAAAGAGCTAACAATTTTAAAACAAAATTTGTTAAAAATCTGTTGAATTTTATTTTTTAATATCTCATGATTTGTGAGTTGGAAAATGGAACAAGGGCTGGCTGAATGCACAAGGAACCAAAAGAAGGCCCTCACTAATATTTAACTGGCAGGTGGTCTGGCCTGGAAGGTCCAAAACTGTTTTCCTCACCTATCTGACACTTTGGTGCCAATGGCTGGAATGTTGACTAGCTGAAACTGGGAGTACCTACCTATAGTCCTTCCAGCGTGTAGGCCCCAGAGTAGTCAGACTTACTATGATGGTGACTCAGGCATAGCAGAAGAATGTTAAAATACCCAAGCAAAGCTGCAAGTCTTTTAACTAGGCTCAGAAGCCCCAGAATGTCACTTCCACTGTTGTTTTTTGATGATGCATGTCAATAAAGCTAGCGCAGGTTCAAGGGAAGGGGAATTAGACTCTGCCTATTGATAGAAAAGACCTTTAATTTACCACAAAAAGTTATCTTAAAATACTATAACTCTTTTTTAGTTTAACCCTATTGAATAAAGAATTCTACTCCTATAGGAAATATTCTGTCATTTTTTCTATATCCTAAAGATCTTGAGGGATACATGCTAAAAATTATACCTTCATTTTTTCTGTGATAAACAAAGAAGGCTCTTTTAAAGCTTATTTCATTTATTCAGTCAAAAACTTCCCCCCTATTACGTGCCAGAAATTTGTTAGAAAATGATAGCAACTCATATATCTATAAAAAAGCAGTTAAGCCCCACTGATTAAGTATAGTCAAGTGGTAATTATCTAAGAAATTGGGAAGAATAATATATTTTTTCTAGTCATTTTTATTAATAGCAGTTTTTAAAATAAAACATTGCCGTGTGTTACACTCAGTGATGGTGGCATGCCAGGATCCTGATTGAATCAGAGAAAATCTGCTAAAATTCTATTGTATTTATGATCGAAATACTAAAAGATTTTCTTTTAGTCTCTTTTCTATACCTAGTGTTTACTCATCCATGTTATGCTTATCAACAAGGGATTTATTTGGATTATTAAATTTCCTACCATGTCTGTTGTGTTGGTCTTATCTATAAGCACAAACATGTTCTGATAACCACTATCAGATGGATCACTATAGTATGGCCCAGTTGTTTATACTATAGGGAAAGTTCCATGCATTCTCCAAACACTTACTGAAAACCTACGCCAAAGAAATAATGTGAGCAAAATTGAGCGTGGTCTCTGACATCATGTCGCATATAGCATAGTGACTATAAAGATTGGAAGGAAGAACAGAGAAGATGAGAATTCATTTTATATTAATCCATTGAATGCTGTATGCATGGCTTATTCAAATGTTTATTAAGAATTTAGTACATGTGGGACTATTTACTCTGCTTGGTGTTTTTTGAGGTCCAAGATGCCTCCATGCCAGGTGTCTGGCAAGAGGTTTAAAGTTGAAATAACTTATCAGAAGAGATTTAAGTAATGGATATTAGCAATGCAAGTAGATAAAACTAGAAAAAAAATTTTACCTAATATAATGTAAAATAAAGTCAACAGAAGTTACCTTTTAAATTACTATGCAGTTACCTATTATGAAATGTGTTTTTTTCTAACATACATCTAGGTATTTCATCTTCCTTTGGTACTTCTAAGATACTGCCTAAAAGTTTAATTTTAAATAGAAACTATTATTTTTGCTCAAATTTATATGTATGTACCAATTAATGTAGATCTCCTGTTAAGAATTTTGAATAAACCAATATATTTCTCTCTTTTCTGTCATTCTGAAAGTCAGCTAGCATGAATATAACTTATTTATCTTGTCTTGCTTCAGCATAGAAATATTCCAAGTGACTTAGGGTAATGACAATGTTTACCTAAAGAAGCATACATTTTATCCGTTTCCAAATCTTAATTACCTGATTATCCCCTTAGTATTTTATTTAGAAAAACTAATTTTGTAAAAGATTTTGTTTATTTATTTTTAGACAAAGGGGAAGGGAGGCATAAAGAGAGGGAGAGAAACATTGGTTGGTTGCTTCTCACACGCCCCCACCTGGGGACCTGGTCCACACCCCAGACGTGTGACTGGGAATCGAACCAATGACCCTTTGCTTTGTGGGACGACACCCAGCCTGCTGAGTCACACCGGCCATGGCAAAAAACTTATTTTTAGATGAGGGGTTGTCATAGCTGCTTTAATACCGTAATGAAATCTTACAACTTTGTACTGTCTGTTAAGGATAGCATTTACCTAAAAAATAATTTCATCAAACTAGAAAGAGGCCAGCAAACATTAGGCATCACCTTGGATGTTTCCAAATAATTATGAAAAGAGTTTTTGCTTAGTAACTTTTCTATTGCCATATACTATTTCTATTGCAAATCTTAAATTACAAGTTAGACTTTCTATGATCATTAAGTATGATCATATGGAACATTGAGGTGGTGAGGCGTCAGGTTTCTAAATCCAGAGAAAATTTAATGTGTTAGACTACTACACATCTTTGACACAGGATAAATGGAGTATGGGTTGCTTTGTTTCCTTTTCTATAACTTATATATAGGACCTCTATTGTTTGATTTTTCTCAAGGACAGATTTCTGAGATTAAATTTAGGTAAATTACTTATGTTGATTTTTACTTTCATTTGAAATATAAAATTAAGGATCTTGTGTTCTGCTTATTAAAGATTCAAACTCAACTTTACTATTTTGTTTTTACAACTGTATCTTTGTATTTGACAAATGCTTTGTCTAGGAGTATTCAGTTGTATATATGTGCATATAAATACACTTCACAACATATTATGGGAAAGTTCAAACAACAATTTCTCCCCACATAAACTATTTATTGAACAATAGGATAGCCAGTCCAAATTGTGTTGGTAACCCTTGTTGTGGAGAAAATAAGATAATATATTTTTGTTAACTAAGCCCTATGTGCAGGATGCATGAACAGCTTCTGATATATATGAGTGAATTTTCCATATATATAATCATTTGAAGTAGGTGTTTAATATATTCTTAGTTTCTGTCATAAGCCCTTTGATAATTAAAATGAGACTTTTACATCTTACAGTCCCCCAAGTTCTATTGCATTTCTTTAAAAGGGGAATGATACGGCAAGTAAGGGAAAAGAAAGCAGTGGCAAGCCAATAATGTCATTGGAAAAACTCAGTGTACAGCCCATGCTTCTCCGACAGTGAGATAAGTGGGCATAAAATTTTTTAATTGATGAAGGATGCAAAAAGGTTTCTGTTGAAAGGGTTGATAAGAAGCTTGTCTATATAAAGTCATATAAATCATAACTATTTTCCTGTTTATCTACTAGATAAAAATGATGTATGTAATGTACCTGGTACATAGAACCTGACAATAGTAGATGTTGTAATAACATACTGCCTATAATCATCATAATTGTTTTATTTATTATTAGCAACATAGCACAACTGGCCATATTGTTATATGGCTCCTCAGATTGGTCCCTTTATTGACTTTTTCCTTTGGTAATGAAGTGGAAAGTAAAAGTTATTTCTTGAAATAAGCTGCCAAAAATTACAGTGTAGTAGTTTTTATTCTTTGAATTAAGTTCCCTGTCTATAATTTTACATTTGTTGTCTTTTATTAATATTTAAGGAATTGAAACTTTTTAAAAGTTTGCTATCCTAAGTCAAAAAATTTTATTCTTTTCTGTTATTCCAGTATAAATTGTCAAACTGGTTTCTGTCGTTTTCACTGTTCCTGACTTTTAGCTAGACATTTAACACTTTGATTCATTATCTTCTCCCACATACTTACTATTAATCCTTACTGTTACCTTGAAAAATAGAATTAGTAAGCTCTTCAGGGTTATTAAGGGTCTTAGTTAAAAGGTTTTGTTAATAATAATTACAATGATAGTTGATCCTCTTTTTGAAATGTTTGATTTCCTCTTAATTGAGTGATATTAATTGGTGATTATTTTTATAACTACCACACAATATAACTCAAGGATTATTGTTATTTCTTGGCAATACAATAAATCTCATGGTTTATAATGTCAGTACTTTTGTTTTTTTTTCCTTTCATCATAAAGAAACATTAAATAGATCTATCTTAGCAGAACCAATATAGGCAAAGAAAATTACTGAAAATATTAGGCCAAAGATACATTATGATAAGCAAAGAAACATTAGAAAATAAAACCTATATATCATCCCCTTATATGGAGTTCACTACACAGATTTATTTTTCTTTTGTTATTATTTGTAAAGCTCTCTGGTTTGGAGTAGTAGTTAAGGTAGAGATAATGTTTTGAGGATTCTTTCAGATTCATATTCTGAAATAAAATTTAGATCTGTTTAAAGTTCCTTTACTGTAAACAAAAGACCAAAGTACTGAAATTATTAAACATGTTTGTTTCTCTCTGTTATCTACAGGGCAGTAAATTTAAAAACAGCCTATGTGTATTGTAATTTACACATTAACCATTTGTTATTGAACCTCAGTTTTTCTCCAAACTAGTAGTCAGTAGCTCTGACAACATATTAATAACCTATTTCAAACTGAAATTTCACTAAGGATGTTTCATATTCCATACTCATTTATTGGCCTAGTTCTTGTCCAATACATGATAAACAATATAAATTATAAGTTGGGGTCTTTGTCCATAACCCTTCTAAATTCTAATTTAATGAGCATCTATCTCTAGTAGTAAATGTCTGTAAAGCAAGTTGCTAAATTTTTACTTTGACAGTGAAATTCAGATAAAAGTGAAAAGCAAAACAACAGAGAAAAATCAATGAAACCAAAAGTCGATTTTTCGAGAAGATAAAAGTAACAAACCTTTACCTAGATGTTCTAAAAAACTAGAGAAGACTCACATTACTAAAATAAGAAATGAAATGGGGACATTACTACCAATTCTACAAAATAAAAAGGATTATAAGAGGATACTATGAACAAATGTATCCAAAAATTGGGTAACCTAGATGAAATACACAGATTCCTAGAAACACAAAACCTAAGAAGACTAAATCATGCAGAAACAGATAATAGACCTATAACTAGTAAGGATCAAAGCAGTAATCAAAAAAATCTCCCAACAGTCTTGGCTGGAGTAGCTCAGTGGTTTGTGTACTGACCTGCAAACCAGAAGGTCTCCAGTTCTATACCTGGTCAAGGCACATGCCTGGGTTGCAGGCCAGGCCCCCATTTGGGGCCGCACTAGAAGCAACCTACTGACATTTTTCTTGCACCAATGTTTTTCGCCCTCTTTCACTATCCCTTCCCCTCTCTCTAAAAAATAAAATCTTTTTTAAAAAAATCTCCCAACAGAGGAAAGTCCTGGGTCTGATGATTTCACAGGTGAATTCCACCAAACATTTAAAAGACTAGAACCAATTCCTCTCAAAATTTTACAAAATAAACAGGAAAGAATAATTCCTAATTCATTCTGTGTGGCTAGCATTACCCAGATACAAAATCCAAACAAAGACTGTACTAGAAAACTAAAGACCTATATACCTTATGAACAGTGAGGCAAAAATCTTCAACAAAATACTAAAAAACTAAATTCATCACCATATTAAAAGGATTGTACACCATAACCAAGTGGGATTTATTTCTAGAACATAAGGGAGGTTTAGCATATGAAGAACAATCAATGCAATACATACTAAGAGGATGAAAGGGGGAAAAAATCTCATCATCTTAAATGACGCAGAAAAAAATTTCACAAATAGCACCCTTTTATGATCAAAACATTCATAAAACTAGGAATAATAAAAGGTGTATATGAAAAATCCACATTGAACACCATACTCAATGATGAAAGGCTGAAGGGATTAACCAAAGAACATTTATGCATAACCTGTGGCACAGACAACAATAATGGGAATTGTCTTAGGGATGGCAGAAGGGTGGAGGTTGGGGGGGGGGGCACTGGGTTCAGGGGGGGAAAGGGGGGGAAGTGGGAACAATTGTAATAGCATAAATAATAAAGTAAATAAAATAAAATTTTTTTAATTGATAAAAGACTGAAAGCTTTTCCTCTAAGACAAGAACAAGGCAAGGATGCCTGCTTTCACCACTTCTATTTAACATAGTAGTGAAAATTCTAGTCAGAGCAGTTAAGCAAGAAAATAAAATAAAAGGCATCTAAAAAGGAAAGGAAGAAGTAAAATTATCTCCTTTTGCAGATGGCAATTTTATGTGTAGAAAACCCTAAAGATTTCACAAAAATACTGTTAGAACTAATAAATGAATTCACTAAAGTAGCAGAATATAGATTCAACATGCAAAAAAAAAAGTTGCATTTCTGTACAATAAGCAATCTGAAGAGAATTATAAAAGTGATACCATTTACAATAGCATCTAAAAGAACGAAATACTTAGGAATTAATCAAGGAGGTAAAAGACTTGTGTAACGAAATGGAAACCCATCCCATGTTCATGGATTAAAAGACTTAATATTGTTAAAATGTCAATACTACCTAAAGAAATTTACAGATTCGGTGAAATCCCTATCAAAATCCAAGTGACTTTTTTTTTTACAGAAATAGAAAAACCCATTCTAAAATTCATATGAAATCTCAAGGGACCTGGAGTAGCCGAAAGAGCCTTGAAAAAGAACAAAACTAAAGGACTCACACTTCCGATTTCAAAACTAACTTACTGCAAAGCTACAGTAAGCAAAACAGTGTGGTGGTAGCCTAAAGACAGGCAGATAGATCAATAGAATAGAATAGAGAGTCCAGAAATAAACCCATGCATATATAGCCAAGTGAATTTTTACAAGGGTGCCAAGACTATGAAGGAAGGACAAAGCTTTTCAACAGATGGTGCTGGGAAAACCATATATCCATGTGCAAAAGAATTAAATTGGACTCTTACCTACCACCACATATAGGAATTAACAGAAAATTTATCAGGAACCTAAACATAAGAGGTAAAATAAAAGTCTTAGGAGAAAACATAGGGAAGAATTTCATGGCATTGGATATGACAATGAATCCTTAGATGTGACACCAAAGGATCCAGCCAGGAGGACTTTCTCAGTCTACAGCCCCACCTGCAAGACACCCCTACCTCACAGGGGTATCTCCTACAAAATGGACACCCAAGAGGGAAGGGGCCGAGGAGTCAAAGCTGCCAGAGCCATTTAAACTCAACAACTTTAAGGAAGGAAAAGGGGAAATACTGCAAAACCACAAAACAGAGTAAAGAAGATGTGTGGTGAAACCCCCAAAATTCTGCATCTCAACAAGCTTCCAGGTGATGCCAGTGGCCCATTGACAGTCCTGTGGGGCAGTACTTTGAACAGTGAGGGTATAAGATGCCTAAGAGAAACAGCAGTACTGGTGAGGGAAAGCAACCATTAAGCTGTGGAAGCTACTCCAATCAAATAATGAGGGAAACTGGACTCCCTCCTCCTTGCTTGTCTTCCGAGAGCACAGGCCCTTTATGACATGACAGCAGAAACATACAGCCCAGAGCAGTGACTGGCTGGTTTTGGCCCTACCATTAATGGGAAGAAAGCCACTGAGCCAGTTCACTTTTTACCAGAGAGGGACTGTGGCATTTCCAAGATGAGTCAACACCAAGGTCTGAGGCATGATTGTCATTGGACTCCATACCTAGTGCCATACCTATCCCCATTTGAAAATCAGGCACATCTGTGGAGGTTATCATCACCACCACCACCATCATGGAAGAAAGAAAAGCCCCCAGAGAGGGATGCCATCTGTTATCCATTAGATGACATGTCTTCCAAAAAAGATCCTGAGTTGGCAAGAGGAGCTCGAGGTAATGATCGAACATATTGGAGTTAGATTCATAGAACTCAAAGAGTCACAGCTAAAAAGTTTTCAAAGTTGATGTGAGCAACCTTTAGATTTTCCAGAGACCTACACTCATGGAAGTGAACTGCCAAGGTTACCTGGAGAGCCACTGGCATGGCCAGGACTCAAGCTTAGCCTGCCTCAGCGTGCTTTTTCCAGAGCACCATGCTGCTTCAATCATGACCTTTCCCAAACTCATGTGGCCTGACTACCCTAAAAGCAGCATCTGTGTTTCAGTGCATTAAAGCAAACTCAAATTTTTTGTGTCTTGTAGATGCTAAAACATTTGCTGAGGTCTGGAAGAGATATTTGTGCATTTATGTTCATAGAAGCATTATTTACAATAGCTAAAATACGGAATCAGCTCAAATGCATTCATCAGCAGATGAATGGATATTTCATTATATTGAACATTATTAAATAATATTGGATTGGCCAAAAAGTTCATTTGGTTTTTTTTCGTAAGATGGACCTAGTAGCACTTAGTTGTCTTTAATTTCATTCTGAACGGCTTGGTTAGATTGTATTGTGACAGCTGTCATGTCAGCATGCATTTAAAAAACAACTCTCAAAATTGGTGAATTTTTGTGTAGACATTTTAATATTGAAGATGAAAGAAAATACATAACATTTTCAGCACATTATGCTTTATTACTTCAAGGAAAGTAAAACTCAACTGAAAAGGGAAAAAAAGATGTGTGCAGTGTATGGAGAAGATGCTGTGACTGATCGAATGTGTCAAAAATGGTTTGTGAAGTTTTATGCTAGAGATTTCTCATTGGCCTGTGCTCCACAGTCAGGTAGACCAGTTGAAGTTGATAGCGATCAAGTGAACACATTAATTGAGAAAAATGAACATTATACCACACAGGAAATAGCCAACATACTCAAAATATCCAAATCAAGTTATTGCTGAAAATAAAAAATATATCTTTTATTTTACAGAAAAAACTAAATGGACTTTTTTGCCAACCCAATATTCACCCACAAATATGCAATTTATTTAGCCTTTAAAAGGAAGAAAATTCTTCAATATGGTACAACACGAACGAACCTTGAGGTCATTATGCTAAGTGAAATACGTCAGTCAGAAAAGACATACCATATACTATATGATTTGACTTACATTAGGTACTTAGAGTAGTCAGAATCATAGAGACAGAAAGTAGAATGGTGGTTGCCAGGGACTGGGGGGCGAGGAGAATGGGAATTAGGTTTAATGGGTACAGTTAAATTTTACAAGTTGAGAAGAGTTAATGGATAGTGGTGATGGTCACACAAAATTATGAATGTAATTAATACCACTGACCTGTACACTTGAAAGTGGTTAAAATTTTAAATTTTATGCTTTATGTTATGCATATTTTTTCACAATAAAAAGTGAAAGATGAGTTTTAAATGATACAAATCCATTTTTTAAATAATTTTATTTTTATTTAAAGCCAAATCTAATTTCCACGTTGATGCCAAAAAGGCTGTTTTCTTTAATAAACTGAACTTGTTTTCTCTGATTTATTGTGTGTGTGGCAAATTTTCTGATATATATTATGTAATTACAGTTATTTGCTATTTGAAATAATGACTTGCTGAATAATGCCTTTGGCAGTTTATACTTTACTTATGTAGTAGTATATTAGTTTTCTATTGCTGCATAGAATATTACCACAAACTTAGAGGCATAAAACAATACCCAGTTATGAACTCAATTGTAGATATCAGATCTGTACAATAGAATTTAGTTTGTACTCAGGTAAGCTTTCTGTTTAAGGTTTCACAAGGCTGAAATCAAAGGTGTTGGCTGGACTGGGCCCTTTTCTGAAGACTGGGGAAGGATTTGCTTCTGGGCTGCCTCCAGTTGTTGGCAAAACTCAGTCCCTTGCAGTTGTAGGTCTGAAGTCCACGTTTCCTGGCTGACTGTTGGCCAAGGGCCACTGTGCTCCTCGAGGTTTCGTGCAGTGCTTCTCACACAGCCCCTCCATCGTCAAAGCTGCAGTGGTGTGTCGGGTTCTTCTCACCCTTTGAATCTGACTTGCCCTTCTACTCCCAACTGAAGAATATGATCGGCTTTTAAAGGGCTCACTTGATTGTCAGACCCAGCTCAATTATCTCTGTATCTTATTAAGACCAGTTGACTTGGGACTTAAAATACATTGGAATCCCTTCCCACCTTCACTGACATTAGTGTTTGATTGAATAACCAGGGCATGGTAGTGTTAGGAGGCCATCTTTGGAATTCTCTCTACCATGAGTAGTATTTGATCACAACAAGGTTTTTACAGGCATGATGTAAAGTGCACTGGGTTAAGATTCTGAAGGTCTTGTGTTCTGTTTGACCATTTAGTAACTCTGACCCTGGACTGCAAGTTTCTTGAGACCAGGAACTGTGTCTTACTCATCTTTATAGCCCTACTACCTGATAGAATGTCTGGTGTGTAGCAGGAACTCGGAACACATTTATTAAATAAAGTCACATTGAGGTAATTTTAACCCCTCTGTGCCTTTTTTAATCTTCATTTTCATCAAGACTCCTTATGAATTAATACTGAGGCTGTTAAATGCATGTGTAAATCCATGAAAATCCTAAACTATTACTATAGAAACAATGTACAAAATCCCCATTTCATGGACTTTTTTAAAGTTAAATCTCATAGTAAACAGAAGTAGGACATGGGTCTTCTGCCATGCTAGGTGTCTAACCTTTAGTAGCCTTTTTATATAGTGCTTTAGTTTTTACAAAGCCCTTTAATCTACCCTTTCATTGAACCTTTTTAGGAAACTTCAGAATACAAATAGTATGAACTTTCATACAGGTAGAGTAAACTGAAATCACTTGACCAGGGTTATCTATTAATAAGAAGCAAAGCCAGAAATTTAAATCAAATTCCACATATGAATACAGTTCTTACTTGTCAGTTAGCCATCTCTTTTATTAAAATATATATATATATATAATAGAACGTTTTATACCCTTGATACTTAGAATTTTGGGGAATTAAAGCAGAGGGTCAGAGTTAAGTTGCAAATTCTTTTTCCTTCTGCCTTTGTGCTTGCATTCATCTATTAATTGTCTCCCACTTTTTCTTCAAGAACTCTATATAACATAACTTCTTTTAATTCTGTTTTTGGATATAAGTTACTCTTAGAAATTTTCTTGAATGGAGAATGAATAGAAACAGAAGACAATCCCAACATGCAAAAACTCTTAGGAAGCATTGCCATGTGTATGTGTGTGTGTGAGAGCCATTTTCTTCTCTACAAGAAACAGAAAGTCATTTTTAAAAATTTTTTCCACTTTTGTGTTTGCTAATTGCTAATCTGTATGTATTATGGCTAACCCAAAGTCAAAATCCCAAGAATACCATGCTTCTTATCTCAGGAACTTCGGGCTCAAAATGGGGGACAGAGCACACTAGTACTACAGATTCTCATTTCTTTTGGTTCTACAAGGAAGGCTCTTTCGGATGTTAGAATGACTTTTTTTTCATATGAAACATACTAATCTACATATTAAGGATTTTTTAAATCTGTTTTATGTTTGGTACCAAACTGGCCCCCTGACTTAAATGAGCATAAATGATAGGTACCTGAACCTTGTACTATTTGAGGTTGGGGCTAACGAGGTAGACTGGAAGGAGATTAAAGGAAGGAAAACATTTTTAAAACCTATCTGGCTCCGGTTCACAGGCAATTTCAGCTGCTTTCCTAAACCAAAGCCCAGCATCACAAACTAGGGCTAGTTGCCTCTGTGGGTTCTCCAATCATGTGATTGGTGATTTGACAATCATGCTAAACATGTGTATTGGAACTTTGACTTCTTTTTTTTATCTGCTTCATTGCCTTACTCTAGGCCAGGCAGACAGGATTCTGTGACTGATAAACTGGTGGTGTATTTCAGACAATGTTGAAAAGGCTTAGTAGATAGGTGGTTGTACTCTGATTCAACGTGCATTTGCAGCATTCTCCTTAGTAAGTTTGTAACTTAGCTGAGCACAGCTCGTAAAAATTCCTTAGGATTTTTGTGTTTTTTCCCTCCTAACTTTGCATAAAGTGTAATATGTTATAAAATACTGAAGAAGTATATTTTATTTTGCTACTACCTAAGGAGTTACCTTATAAGTTCCATTTAGATCAATTAACAAATTGTGGTCATTTGCTCACTTACAGAGAATGCCAATCCATAGAAGGATTTTATAGAGTCTTCTGCAGGTGTACTTTTGGGAGGAATCAATACTTTTTACTTGAAACCAACTTTGATTTCTTCATTTTCTATTCTTTGTGCAGTTAGTTGCTCTGCGGTTTAGGATTATGAATTAAGAAGAAAACTTTCTGTTTCAGTATGAAATTTAATACAAATCTTTCTTGTATATTCAGCGGCCATTGCAGTCATTTGGACAGACAGGAAAAAGGTCTAAGGTATAGTAAATATTTTGTGCTGGCATGCCAAGGGCCGTCCTTCATGCTTGATGAATCCTTGTTTTCACATAGCACTACATTCAGTTTAGTTTTGTCATATTTTGTTTGGGGCAGAAAGCTTATTTTGTTTTATTTGGGGTTTTTGTCTTGCCTAGTCGCTTTTGTACATTGCTTTTATATCTGTAATGGTTCTTTATCTATGGAGAAAACGGCTTTCTCACCATTTTGGGGGTTTTGAAATTGGAATTATTTCCATTCTTGCTATTGCTATAATTTTCAAAACTGCAATTGTTTGTTTTCCCTCTTAACAAAAGGTTTTAGGGGTAATTAATGATATATTTAACTTTTACATTTCACCTATGCCTATACGTGGAGAAACTGTAGAGACTTAAGAAACTCTAGGGGGCTTTTGGATATACACCCTAGACTTGTGAAATGTAGTGTTAATTTTAAATACTTTTCTTTAGTCAAGCTCAAAGTTAAAGCTAGTTCGGAGCCTTGCAGTGTGTGAAGAATCTCCACCACCCCCTACAGCAGAGCTATCACAGGAGAACCAGGTAAAAAAAAAAATTACTTAAAGACATGGTGGAATAACCTGCCTCCTGGAGAATATTTTTTTCATAAGGTTAAATAAAAGTTGTGTGTGCATGTTTGTGTATTATGTATGATTTTACTAAGAGAATTGATTTGATAATACTTGCACCCAAGAGACACATGAAAAGTGGGGAAAACCTTGTTACATCAATCTAAGATTTGGTACAGTTTCTCTCTGGAAAAACTTAGGGATAATGTAATTAACTGGGCATAAGACTTTACGGGAGTTGTAAGTTATTTTGGAAAAGTAGTAAAGTAGTACTTTCACTTAATGCAATTCTGATGAAATTTGCTCTTTTGATTTTGGCATTTATAAGTTTGTTAGATAATGCTTGTGTGTAAAGAGGAGACTACCGAAGACTTATGCTTACTACATTATTCTACTTAACTTGAATGCATGCCAAAGCCAATTCTCACATTAGCTTGACTCTAATGTCTGTCTAAAACTTCTAATTCCTTTTCTGCCTGTGCTTGTAAGATACGGAACTACTGAGGTTCAAGCAAATAGCTTAGTTTGCCTTTTTTATTTTTAATGCTGTGACTCCTTTTCCGTTGATCTGAACTGTGGATTGATCTTTGCCTTATATTATATTTGGGCATTTTATACTAAACATTTTTGGATCCTTTACCAATGTGTGTCAATGGTAACTTTGGCTGTTAGTGGCTTGTTCTACCTTCTATGAGTTTAAGCAATGTAAAGTCATATATATATCCCAACATTAGTTTCCAAGGAGTGGAGACAAATTTTGGTTGTTTAAGAAGTTATGACTAAAGGAGGGGAAAAGGCCATAAGAAAGTAGTGTATCTTTTTCTTTTTTAAATAAATGGCAATTGTACATTTGTTGATTCAAGCAAAGACTTCGGCTTTGCCTCGATTTAGATGATGCCCTCAAAAGCTTACTATACATACTGAAGATAGTTGTCACATATTTAGAATGTGTTCTCTTTTTTAAAAGGACTACACTTCTTTGTTTTCAAAATGCAAGAAAAGGAAGGCTTTTAAAATAGGTTATTTATTGACAATAAAAATCCGTTTCATTTTTAATTTTTTTTGTTTATTGGTTTTATAGAGGGTAAGAAACATCAATTTTTTTTTGGTTCCACTTATTTATGCATTCATTCCTTTCTTCTATGTGCCCTGACTGGGGATTGAACCCACAATCTTGGCATATCGGGGTGATGCTGTAACCAACTGAACTACCTTTTGAAATGTGTTCAAATGTCAAAAACATAGGATTCAAAATTTATTTGTGATTTTTATTTAAAATTTACAGAAACAGAGCTGTATGTATTTATTCTATAAAATAAGTGTGTTTAGCAATAAAATAAGACTTTCTAGAAAAAGTAGAAATACAGTCAAAATATTTTAATAAGAACTCTTGCCTTGAGAATATTTTCAAATGTTAAATTTGACTTCTACATGGTTGTTGATAAGGCTGAAGAGTTATGATACACTCTGAAAAAAATTAATAAAATTGCTTTTGAAATAGCAATTTAAAAAAGTTCTTTTGTACAAACCAGAGTAAAGAATACACCCGTTCAGGGTGGAGCAGTGGGTAGTATAATGGTTTTTAAAAACTCATTTCTTCATTTTTTTGTCCAAAATGTTGCACCATCATAGCATCTTGGAATGATCAGTCTAAGGAGATTGAGAAAATGAGATTCATAAGACTGTCAATACAGGAAAACACATTCTTCCTGAGAAAAACTGTAATGTGATTTCTTTTCAGTACATTTTACCTATTTGAAAAATATTAGGGGGAAATTCTTACAGTGCTACATAAATTAGCTGGTAAAAATTTATATGAGAAAAAATATCAGGAGTATATATTGTAAATTAATGAATATACTATTGATTGCAGATAATAATTTTTGCTTTTATAGTTCAAAAAACTCTTATAGGACATGAATAATTAATAAGGTTGTTATACCAGAATTCAGTTATTCGACTTAATACATTCATTCTCAATTTCTCTTGGATACAGTAATTTTTTTCTTTTGAGATAATAACCTATTTTTACCCTTACTGAACAAAAGATACTCCTTTTTCCAAGTCTTGAGTCAACTAAATTGCACCTGAATGGGAATAGAAAAATAAGTTATTTCTCATGAAATGTGCTAGTATCAAATCTTTCATGCTAGAGACACTTTCCAATTAATAATGCTTGCTTCAGAACGTGATTTTTGAAGAATTAATTTGAATAAAACTCATTATTCAAAAGGTTGAGAGGCAATTAATGAGAGATGTTACTTGTGTCTGATCAGAGCTTATGAGAGGGAAGTGACCTCAGTAACAAATGTCACTGACAGAGTAAAGGGTAAAGGAATTACAACTTCCTAGGGAGATGTTGCTTATTTATAGTCAGAAGAGTTTTCGTATAAGGACTTCAGCATTTAAAATGTGTCTTGTTTATTTTGCTGATGAAAGCAAGGTCTCAGTATCAACTGAAGACAGGCCTCAGTACATAAGTGTTGTCTGTTAGATTTTAAATACAGTTCATCTTGATAAAGTAGTTTAATATCTGTAATTATAATGTATAGCTTTAGGAGGACAATTTAGAAATGAAATCTGATAGTCATTGAAACTTCCTTTTGTGATGGTCTAAATGTGAAATCTTCCAACTTGGATTTCATAGATTATCCTTGAGTAACAGGAACAGAAGCTGTAAGTCAGGAAAACTTTCGGTGTTTTGCTTCCAATACATAGTTCTGGGATTCATTTTTAAATATCTATGTTATAATAATTTAAGAATAAGGAAAGTAGATTAGAAAATAAGTCATAGTACAACATGAATGGATCTTGAGAATACTATGCTAAGTGAAATAACTCAGATGGAAAAGGACAAGAACCATATGATTTCACAAAAAGCAACAAATGAACAAACAAACAAATAAACTTGTAGATACAGTACACAATGGCGGTTACCAGGGGTAAGGGATATGAGGACAAAGAGGGTGAAGGGGCTCAATTACAAAGTGACTAAAGGAGACCGGATTTCTGATGGTGAGCACACAATACAATATTCAGATGTATTATAAAGTTGTACACCTGAAATTTATGTTATTAATCAATGTTACTCTGATAAATTTAATTCTTAAAAAAGAAAATTAGTCATGATGAGTAAAATGACTTACCAGTTGAAGAATGTGTGGAGTTTGGTGAGCAAGACAAAAGAGGGCATAAAGCAAGTGTTCATCGTTTTAGTGAAAATTGCCAATACATAGCTTGTGCTCTATATTCTGAGCACAAATTTGAACTTTGGTGGAAGGGGAAGCAGAATTGAAATGAGATGAAAATAGCAGTCAGCAACCCTATAAGAAAACACTATATTCGATCTGATTTCTCTGCCAAATATTATTTTTAAAAAATTATGTGGGGGATGGGGAGTGTTTAGAATAGAAATCTTACTGACCGTAAGTTTAAGAATCCTGAAATTTATATCCCCTTTGATATTGACTTATGCATTTACAACCATCTCTGAGAGAAGCAAAGTACTGTAATTGTCTGATGTTTTTCATCACACAGAACAACAGTATAATTTAGTCTATAACTAAGCTTCACCTTTATCTTTAGTAGAAATGGTCTCGAAATTTTTCTACCTTTCTTTATTACTTTTGCCTTTCTTTATAATACAAAGTCATGTGATTTTTACCCTTTTTAGGCAACATGAATTAATTTTCCATAATTCCTTTGGGTTCTGAAATTGCATGTAATACCATTGTTTTAAAAATGAAATGTATAATTGGTTCTCCTTTTCAGTCTGACACAGTATGGTTACTTTACAATGAATTATTATGTAGCAGACAGGAAAGCAATCTTATTTGAAATCTTTCTGAACTTTTTCATGACTGAAGGAAGAACAGTGTTATATAAATCTCAAACAGGAAATAAAGTCATGTTAATTTGGTTTTGGAAATTTTGTACTTAACAGTTTTTTTACATCTCAAAAGAATGAAGGAGTATGAAATTATAGTGAATACCCAAAAAGTACTTTTATTAAGTGTTGACACTTTTGCATTCCTATTGTCGTGATTGATGGTAATTATCCTTTTGCATAGCATCTCCATTGCAAAAATAGGTATCACCTACGCACATGCTTTGTCATTTGCATGTGTGCTGTCACTACGCACACTCTGTCTGACCCATTTGGGTATAATTCTACTGTAAAAACAGCTTTCCATTTTTTTTATGTTAAAAAATACATTAGGAAGACTTTGGTTCTGATTTTCTAAGGGTTTTGCAAGTAGATACTTTTAAAATATTATAGAAAACATTTATTTTCTCTAAAATAATTGTCAGGATATGTTTCAGTTAATATATTCAACATTTTAACCTTTGCTATCTGGACTTTAATAAAATGGTAAAAATAATTTTACTCTACTTTGAAGAATCTAATTGGATAAAATAATCTTTCTTCTTCTTCATACACTTTTGTGTTACTCAGAAATTACAAATGTGTGGTATTAACTGAATCGCTTTATGTTTTTATTTAATAAGTGATTTTACCATCCAACAGGACAAAATTCAGACCCAGTTAACACAATCATTTGAAAAAGAGGAGAAGCCCTCAAAAGATGAAGCAGAAAAAGAAAAAGCCAGTGATAAGTTGCCCAGAAAAATGTTATCAAGAGGTCTGCAATTATTTTTTTTAATTTTTGTTTCACCGTTCATAATTCCATGCTTTACCCCTCAAATAATTATATATATAATATATATATATATATATAGTACCTGTATTAATTATACAGAACATATTGAAGGGATAACATAATATTTGCTCATCTGGGCAAAATGGAATAATAACAGTTCTGAACATCAGTAAGATATTCAGTTGGCCAAAAAGTTCATTTGGTCTTTTCCGTAAGATAGCTGTAGTAGCACTTAATCATCTTTAACTTCGTTCAAAACAATTTTGTTAGATTGTATTATTGCAGCTGTCACATAGGTGTGCGTTTAAAAAACAACTTATCAAAATTGGTGAATTTTTGTATAGCCATTTTAATATTGAAGATGGAAGAAAACAATATTTTTGGCATATTATGCTTTATTATTTCAAGAAAGCTAAAAACTCAACTGAAATGCAAAAACAGATTTGTGCAGTGTATGGAGAAGGTGCTGTGACTGATCAAACATGTCAAAAGTGGTTTGCAAAGTTTTGTGTTGGAGATTTCTCAACAGACAATGCTCCACAGTCAGGTAGGCCAGTTGAAGTTGATAGCAATCAAATCAAGATACTAATTAAGAATAGTCAACAATGTGGGAGATAGCCAACATACTCAAAATATCCAAATCATTAAAGTTATTGGTGAAAATGGAAAGTGCGTTTTTATTTTACGGAAAAAACGATACGGAGTCTTTGGCCAACTCAGTACTTGAGCCAAAAAACTGCAATACATTCTAGAGTCACTGAGGAAGATAACTTTATTTTATTTCTTATTGGTCTGTCTCTCATATTGAATTATTGGAATCACTATAGTTTGAATACTGATTCCACTAAAAATAATACTGTTTAATTCCTTATGATACAAAGAGCTGATGGCTGAATATTCAGGATTCAGTAAGAATATTCTTGGAATCAAGAAT
Organism: Desmodus rotundus; assembly: GCF_022682495.2. Classification (NCBI taxonomy): domain Eukaryota; kingdom Metazoa; phylum Chordata; class Mammalia; order Chiroptera; family Phyllostomidae; genus Desmodus; species Desmodus rotundus. The sequence continues at coordinate 126,874,743 of NC_071388.1, forward strand.
GTTTATCTTTCATGATAAATTTTATGGGGCTTAACATCATCTAGCATTGCATGTCTATAAAAGTGCTTTTTTAATTTATAAATTCAATTATGCTGATCAGTATTATGATATACAGCATTAAGATATACATTTAAGAGGAAGAAATAAACATGAATTTTTGAAAAAGATTAACTATGAAGTAATATTCCCTAAGAACTAAAATTCCTGCCTACTTCCAAATTGTTTTCTCCACCTATGTTCACAATTGAACTACGCTATCGTAATTTGCTACTAAAGTAGTTAATTGTATAAATCATTCTAATTTTTTTTCATTTGAGACATTTTTAAAAAGGAGAATTGTGGTGAGTATATAAAAGAAACGATTTAAAATAAATTAAAATGGCACATTTGAGAGAGAAACTTTTCTAAGAATATGCCTGTACATGTAGTTATATAAACCCACATCTGCTTATTGTATGGGAATAGAAAAATTGTGGTCATCTGAATTCATCATTTTTTTTCTTCATTAATGTTTTTCAATTTGTGGCATCTCATTTTATTAAGATATATATCATGTAAAAGGGAAAAGGATTTATTTTCAAGTAATTTTATACTGCGTTTTGTTGTGTTTTAGATTCCAGTCAAGAATACACTGATTCAACTGGCATAGATCTACATGAATTTTTAGTAACTACATTAAAAAACAATCCCAGGTAAACATTAAATGTATATGGTTTAAATTGTTTCTAGAGTACCATAATTTGCTACTTATATGTTCATTATCATGTTAGAATATTAGAATAAGATTGCAATATTTGAAGTACACCAGAAATATTTTAGATTCTTAGAGCTAAGATGTTGTTGGTCTGCTGTGTGCACATACGTATATCTTTTTGCATCATGTATGTCACCATGATATAAAAATAATTCATACTTTCTGTAGGAATTTTGAGAAATACAGAATTACCGGGAAGTTTTGTCTCAATTAGAATATAGAGGTAACAGTCATGAAAAAAAGAAAAAAATATTCTTATGATAATGTACTCAGTTGAATAAGAACTCAGTGTGTTTATAATAAGTTTTTGTACTTAAACACAGAATATTTGTTCTTTTTTTTCTTAGTTTATAAACCTTCAACCCAAAGATTTTTCAGGTGCTTATTTGAGTCTACTCCTTTGTTTTACCAGGATACTAAATAAATAGATTTTAACTTTTGGCAGGTCATTGACCCCTTTGAGGCATTTCCCCACAAAAAGCCTTATCCACAAAATATCTCACCAATGCTTTTATGAGATAGAAGACTCCTAGGTTAAAAATCCATTCTCTAAATGCTTGCTTCCCAGAGTGGTAGTTATTTTACATGCATTGAAATAAAACTTAAATCATTTCATTGGCTTTGTGCACATGGAAGGAATATGAACACCTTTCTTCAACTCTTTAGCTTTGCTGAAACTTATGTCATGCTTCACGATAAACCTTTAATTTAGGGTTTATTGTATTGAGTACCATCTTGATTTTCTAGTTTACATTTAACATAAACCTCAAAAAGAGAACTACCAAAATGAAAAGTGGTCCTCTTGTAATATGAATTGAAGGAGTATAGGCATGAAGTGAGGAAGAAGCTAGTCAACTTTGCCCGACTTTTTTGTTTTAAATTCAATCTTAGTCCTTAGTCCCAAAAGAAAAATGAATTCATTAGTTCATGGAATATCTTCTTGAGCATCTATCATGTGCTAAGCATTGTGCTAAAAATTGTAGATATTAAGATGGGCAAAATATAATGTCTGACCCCAAATTATTCACCGTCTCCCTGCTAGGAAAAAAAAAAACACACATGAAATATAATATAAATAGAAAAGATGTTGTAAAAGAAGTTTTTCCAGGTGCTATAAAAACACAGGTCGATAGCCCCAATATCTGTTTGAAAGGTTCTGGGAAGGCTTCACTGAAAAGATAATGCCTGAGCTGAATCTTGAAATCAGTCCTTTGAAGAGGAACTACCTTTACAGAGAAGCATGAGAAAGCCATTCCAAATAGAAATAAAGAGCATTGCCAAGGCATAGATAGTAGTGTGCTCGGGAAAGTGGTATATTCAAGGAAAGACAAGATCGCACACGTGGGCTCTAACAGGTACGTGGCAGGTAATTCTAGAAAGTGATGAGGAAGGAGTTGGTATGACATGAAGACAGATCATATGTCCACTTGTTCTCAACCTAGGATAGTACCAACATGCTGGCTGGTGAGTCCTCCTGGCTGTGGAGTGCTACTGGGAAGTCAGGTGCTAAAAAGAGCTGCAAGATAGTAATGAACAATCAAAAATAGTCTTACTTGAAATGCCAATAGTGCTTTGGAGAAAGCACCATTTGAGAAATACTGAGTGTAGCGTACCAAGTTGAGGAGTAATTAGAGGATTTTGAATGGGGTAATGGCATAGTCAGATTTGTATGTTAGAAAGGTTATTTCAACAGTGAGGGGCCAGTATCACAAGCAAGGAGTACAGAGAGGAGACCATAGAGAAAACTAGAGAATAAAGGACACATAAGGAAGATGTTCAGGAAATACCACGGCAGGACTTGGTGATCGTTTGGATATGGAAGGGTATTGGAACAACAGAGTAGAACAGAGTAGCTGTTAGGTTTCTGTTTGGGCTGACAGCTAGTCTCATTAACTGACGAAGTTAAATAAAGGGCAAACAGGACTGGAATAGGGCAAGTTCTATTAAAAACAAGTATGCTTTGAGGTTCATACAATATTCAATTCCGGTGTACAACATAGTGAAAGACATTTATGGAATATTATATTGGTTTCTTTTAAAACTTATACAGGATCAGTTTCAATAAGTTGGCTACTTTTAGGTTCGTGTGCTAGACCTTATGCCTTAAAAGTAATTTGTGGATCTTTAGTTGAGTCCTATGTGTGTTCTGTATTAATAGGTTGTATTATATGTTATGTGCATCATAAATTATGTGTATTATGTTATTAATGTATTACCATATCAATTTTTGGCTATGTCCATTACCAAAATATTTAACCTTGATTGTAGATTTAAAAATTTGGGAGCTTGGACTGAGCTATACTGGATTTAGCAGGAAGTGTCAGTCTTAAGATCTTGGGAAAGTTATTGACTTTATATTTCTAACAAGTTCCATTTTTTTAGTAACTAAAAGCTTAGGAAACTGAGAAGAGGAACTTAAATAGTAAATGGTTCAGGTAAAAGGAAATCCTCTGCAACCCATAGATCTACATGCAAAAGAAAATAAAAGCCTGAATTTATATCATTGGCTAGTAAAAGTGTTAGATTTTGGGTTTTTGTTTGTTCGTGGAGACAACAGAAATATTTTTCAAATGGCAGTGCATGTACTAAAGAACCTTCACATATTTTATGCCTGCTATTTAGCTCTGACACTGAAAGCCAATTTAAATTCCCTGTTTGTGAATGCTGAATAAGTTGCCTGCCTCGGATTCCTTTTTTCCCCCTACAATAGTATATAAAATACATCAGTAAAATTACTGAAAATTATATCATCTCAAGACATATTTACCCCTAAGTTAGGTGAAAACAGAATCTTTTGGTTAGTTAAGTCCTTTCAGGGGGAAAACTCCGTGAAGTAAAAATTCCTGATACTCCCCACAAAAATTAAGGAAAAAATATTAAAAGACCTCTGGATGTAATAATGTCATTAATCCCATGCATATAATTTGTTGAACTCCATTTATATAGTCCAAATCACTGTGTAATGATAATTGTGATAACTGCTATTAAAAAAAAGTATGAACAATCTAAGAAACGATTTAAGAAGTTGTTATAGGCAAAGGAAGGAGCTTCTAAGTGCAGAGATGAGCCAAGATGATGAGTTTTGTGAGTAAGGGGCAGGAGATGAGGCTAAAGAAGGAGGTGAAGACCAGATTATGCTTGCCTGAGAGGCCACATTGTAGATGTACAATTCTAATCTAAGAGCATTGGGAAACCTGTGATAAATATTTAACCAAGGTAATGATATGTTCACATGTGTTTTTAAAAGATCACTATGGATGTTTTATGTAGAAGAGATTTGGAGGGAATAAGGGAAGATACAGGGAGACAATAAACTTTTTGTACTGTAGTTAAGCCACAGATCGTGACTGCTTGGATCTAGGATACTGGCAGTGGAAACAAAAGAAAAATAGGTAGAAGGTAGATAAAATTTGTAGTAGCAATTAACTCTATATGGGGACTAGAAAAAAGGATCATAACAGGCCAAAAAGGCTTCTAGGACAATACTTTGGGTGAAAGGTGGTGCCACTTACTGAGGTGAGGAATACTAAACAAGGAACAGATTTGGGGGCAAAATTGAATGTTGCTAGAATTTGTATTAAAAATGTAGTCCTGTTTTCAGCTTTAGAGTTGAAATCACCATGTTGGCATGTTTTTCTCTTGATTTTTCAGCTAACATTTTAAAATGTATGGTCAAATATTACTCAGTTTTATGAGACTTGTTTTATACTATGAGGGAGGATCAAACTGAGGGCTGACGTATAGACTTTCATACAACTTAAGCAGGGAACATCATCTCTATTAGAATTTGAGAGAGATCTATATAACATTTATTTGGGAGGAAAACATTAACCCCTTGGCCTAGTTTCCTTGATCTATAAAATTTTAGGAACAGAATTGAATGATCTCTATAAAGCTACTTCTAGTTTTAAGGGTCTGTGAGTTTTTTGTTTTGGGATTTTTTTTTTCCCCCACGTGTACATGAAATTTTTAGTGAGCACAGGAATACTCTCTTGAGCCAAGTTCCTGGTGTGTGAGCAAGAAGGTCCTTTAGGGAGGGGTACTATTAATTTGTTACAGTCTAAGTGCACTGAACAGGACCTTAATGGTCCAAAGGAGCACATGCAGGTACTCCTTAGAGTCTTTATTTTACACATTGGAGACTTTTGGTTCATTTTGACTTGCATGGGGAAAATTCCCAAAGTCTTAAAAATATGTAATACAATAGTGATTTACAGAATGTTTTGAGAAGTCCTCCCCTTCTAAGTTAGAGTTAGTAATGTAGTTCATACTTTTCTGCTCTAGTTCCATCTGTATACTAGCTTTGGATTCCCATGGGAGCATTGCATATTCTTTAGAGTACTGTTTCTGTGGAGTTCAGCATAATAATAAATTCATAACTGTTTTGTCTATTTTCCTGCAACCCCTTCTCAGCTTTATTGAATAAAGAAGTAAAAACTAATATGCTCTTATTATCCATATTCAGGATAGGGCACAGTACGTTTACAGCTGTGAATACATGAAACAGAGTTTATTTTTGTATTATTATTTATTAATTATAGTGTTATTTTCCATACAAACAACTGTAAACCTACTTTTGCCCCACCCTCACTATATTGTACGGACTCCAATATAGTGACACTTAGTAGATCAAAATATATCTGTTTTAAGAATGGCAACATGTTAATAGTTGTTGAAGTTGGGTGATGGCTATATTGAGGTTCATTATACTCTTCCTCTACATTTGTGTATGTGTGAAATTTTCCATAGTAAAAATTAAACTAAAAAACTTACCTTTTTAAAGAGAACCAAGATGGCGGCGTAGGTAGACACACTGCGCCTCCTCCCACAACCAGAACTGACAGAAACTTGAACGGCAAGGAAGTCTGACACCAAGGAGATAAAAAATACACATTCATCCAGACCGGTAGGAGGGGCGGAGACAGGCAGCGGGGGTGGAGAGGACTCACATGGCCGTGGCGGGACCGAGACTGGCGGAGTGTGGGACAAATGGCGCAGGCAGTCCGAGCACTAGCAGACCCTGCGGACCCACATTCGCGCAAATAAACCGAGAGGGCCGGACTCAGAGTGGCGGAGAGCGGGGCAGGCAGAGCAGCGGGTAGCACCCCGCGGCCCCACATTGGCGCACATATAAACCAGGACGAAAGGCAGGGAGCGAAGCAGACCTCGTAACCCAGGGCTCCAGCTCGGGGAAATAAAGCCTCAAACCTCTGAGTGAAAACACCCGTGGGGGTTGGGGTGGCAGCGGGAAAAACTCCCAGCCTCACAGGAGAGGTTGTTGGATAGACACACAGGGGCCTAGGGCGTGCACAAGCCCACCCACTGGGGAACCAGCACCAGAGGGGCCCAATTTGATTGTGGGTAGCAGAGTGAAAGACTGACATCTGGTGGAGAGTGGAGAGGGCGCCCTTGCTCCCTCTTGGCCCCTCCCCCACGTACAGCATCAGGGCGCAGTGACCAGCGTTACCCAACCCCGGGGAACACCTAAGGCTCCACCCCTTTAAGTAACAGAAGCACCAAGACCAAAAAAAAAGGCCCAAATGACAGAACACTTCAGAGCTCCAGAAATAATTCAACTAAGCAGTGAACAGATAGCCAACAAATCAGATGCACAGTTCAAAACACTGGTAATCAAGAAGTTCACAGAATTGGTTGAATTTGGTCAAAAACTAGATGAAAAAATGAAGCCTATGCTAAGAGAGACAAAGGAAAATGTACAGGGAACCAATAGTGATGCGAAGGAAACTGGGACTCAAATCAATGGTGTGAACCAGAAGGAAGAAAGAAACATCCAACCAGAAAAGAATGAAGAAACAAGAACTCGGAAAAATGAGGAGAGGCTTAGGAACCTCCAGGACATCTTGAAACGTTCCAATATCCGAATTATAGGGGTGCCAGAAGGAGAAGAGGAAGAACAAAAAATTGAAAACTTATTTGAACAAATAATGAGGGAGAACTTCCCTAATCTGCCAAAGGAAATAGACTTCCAGGAAGTCCAGGGAGCTCAGAGAGTCCCAAGGAAGCTGGATCCAAGGAAGAACACACCAAGGCACATCATAATTCCATTATCCAAGATGAAACAGGAGAGAATCTTAGAAGCAGCAAGAAAAAAGGAGACAGTTACCTACAAAGGAGTTCCCATAAGACTGTCAGCTGATTTCTCCAAAGAGACCTTACAGGCAAGAAGGGGCTGGAAAGAAGTATTCCAAGTCATGAAAGGCAAGGACCTACATCCAAGATTGCTCTATCCAGCAAAGCTTTCATTTAGAATGGAAGGGAAGCTAAAGTGCTTTTCAGATAAGGTCAAGTTAAAGGAGTTCATCATCACCAAGCCCTTATTATATGAAATGTTAAAGGGACTTATCTAAGAAAAAGAAGATAAAAAATAGGAACAGTAAGAATGACAGCAAACTCACAGTTATAACAACCACACCTAAAACAAAAACAAAAGCAAACTAAGCAAACAACCAGAACAGGAATAGAACCACAGAAATGGAGATCACATGGAGGGTTATCAACAGGGGAGTGGGAGGGGGAGAGGGGGGGAAAGGTACAGAGAATAAATAGCATAAATGATAGGTGGAAAATAGACAGGGGGGGGTAAGAATAGTGTAGGAAATGTAGAAGCCAAAGAACTTATAAGTATGATACATGGACATGAACTATAGGGGGGGAATGTGGGAGGGAGGGGGTGGGCAGGTTGGAGTGGAGTGAGGGAGGGGAAATGGGACAACTGTAATAGCATAATCAATAAATATATTTTTTAAAAAATGTTACCTTTTATTTTTTAAAAACATTACTTTTTAAGAAAATGTTTAGCAGTATAAATTTAACATTTATGATTATTTCAGTGTTAAGCTTTACATATAGGTGTCTTCATTTTTTTTTTCAGGGACAGAATGATGCTGTTGAAATTGGAACAAGAAATTTTAGATTTCATTGGTAATAATGAGTAAGTCCTGACGTTAACAAGAAAAGAAATTGTCATCACATTTATCCTTGATTTACTAAATTACTTTTTTTTCCTACTTGTAGGTCTCCACGTAAGAAATTTCCCCCAATGACATCTTACCATAGGATGCTATTACACAGAGTAGCTGCTTACTTTGGGTTAGACCACAATGTTGATCAAAGTGGGAAGTCTGTCATAGTAAACAAAACTAGCAATACAAGAATGTGAGTATTAAGAAATGTAGGTATATGTCATATGTATGTATAACAATACTTTATCTTTTTACAGCTCCTTTCATCTAAGGTTTTCCACATTTTAGCTGACTGATTAAGCTTCATAATAACCCTACATGATTGGATCAAAAATACATTTAGCTCACTAGATTTAAAATGCACCAGTCTGGCCCTGGCCTTGTAGCTCAGTTGGTTAGAACATTGTCCAGATATGCCAAGGTTGTGGGTTTGATCCTTGGTTGTTGGAGCACATACAAGGATCAACCAATGAATGCATAAATAAGTGGAACAGCAAATGGATGTGTCTCCCCCCCACCTCCAAATCAACAAAAACACCAGTCTGAACTGAAATGAGATGGATGAGTGAGGACTGGTTTAAAAAACAAAAGCAAAAAAACCCTGAGAGGTCATAATATCAGATATTTGACAACCATTCTCTTATGGATTTTTAAATTAATGTAATTTAGATAGCTTTGTCCAGCCTCAGGCAAATTGGGGTGTAGAGGGAATCAAATTTTTACACCATCACCTTTAATCTTCTATCAGTTTACCATCCTTTCCACCTCTGTTTCTGCTCTTTTTCTGCTACAAATCTCAAGAAGGTGAGTCTGTTGGTTAATACAGTATTAACCATAATGTTATGTCCACTTTCTGGGCTATATATAATTTAGTGAGAAAAATTTTTAAGGAGTTAGGAGGAGCCATTTTCTTTAAAAATGATAGCTTTATACTGTTGGTAAAATAGATCATCAGTCCTGGCATTTGGGAGCAAAAGGCCCAATTCAGAGGCACCTAAAATTATAACATGTAAACAACACCTCTTCTGCCTATTTGTAAAGCTGATCCTAAAACAACTAGTTGAGTTCAGCTAAAATTTATAGTTTGGTAGTGATTTGCCTATCAGTAGAATTTTCTGTATTAATTTCTATGTGACAACAATGAATTTGTGTTATTGAGCAGCAGTTAGCTTCAGATGCCATAAATAATGCTCTTTAGTTCAGGATTTTTCTGCCTTTCTTAGAGCTAGACTTCTCTCAGGACCATGAGTCTCAGGACTTATCTGCGGACCATTCAGTTTGCATGATTATAGTTAATTCACTTATATCCTTTCTTTTATAATGGCCTTTATCCTTATAGCTGACATTTTGTTTACTGAAACTAAATTGGTTTTCTTCCTTTTTAAATAGAAGGTTGTCTATAAAATAGATATATTGATGGAACCTAGTATTTTTAAATAATTGTTCCTACAACTAAAATTAAATTAATGAAGATAAATGTCTTTGAAAAGGATCCTATCTTTGGGGTTAAATTTCACCTGCAAATGTGAATCTGATTTAATTTCCCTCTGTCTGTCCTTTAGTCCTTTTTAAACTATCCCCATCAATTAGTTTTTCCCAACTAGTTACGTCTTGGCTAAAGTAGGATAGTTACTATAACATGTGAGCTGGAATGAAGGTGAATAGAACTCTAATTAATCTAACCAGTACCTTTCAACATTACTCAGAGCTGCTGGATACCCAAACATATGCACATTAGCAGGCATTTTGACTAACATTTTGACTGGTGACTCTCTAAGGTTTTCAATACAGTGTAACCTCAGTTATTTGAATGCTATGAATGATGTCATGTAGCTTTAGGGTTCTTTTCATCAAAATTGTCAAAAGTTTAGCTAAACACTAAATGTTTACGATGTACTAAAAGAAGAATGGATCAATAGCATAATTATAACTAGACATTTCGAATCATTGAAGTTACACTGTATTCCTGTATCTTCTGCAATATGAAGAAGGTTGTAAATCAGAAAACCTTAGAGATCTGCTCCACATTGAATAAAAACAAACTTACCTTTTCCTCATAGGCAGATTACCCGCTCCAGCCTTGAACCAGTGGTGTTGTGGATGTCAACAACCCAGTGTCCACTGGGGTATCTCAATGGAGCGGGAAGTTGGAGATTGCAGGGCAATAAATTCAGGCATCTATAAAAGAAAGAGGTAAGACAGTCTTAAGGTTAGCTGAAATGCCTGCTAATGCTATTTGTTGTGGGAATCCAGCTGCTCTTAGAAAAGTTGCCAGGCCCTTGGTTAAACCTTATAGTTCACTTTGGATTAACAGTCTCTCACCCAAGTAAAAACTCCTTGAATAAGAAAATGTGACTTTAAATAGCTACAAAAATAATTGATATAAGTAAACAGGGTAATCATGTGGCAGAAATAAACAACATACTGCCATTGTTAGAACTACATAGACAATCTCACAAACTCCTAAAGAAAGCAGTCTTTTTCTTATCAGTTTGGTCATAAAACTGTTTTTACTCTATAATATCCTCTTTAATTCTGTCTATAGTTTTATGTGGAGAGCTGCTCTCTGTTTCATTTATCTAGTACATTTTAATATAGAGATTTTTTTCAGCTTACTTAGATAATTTTCATTTAAAATCTTACTTTATATCATTTGACAGGTGGTAGATATGACTAAAAATTCACTAGGTGTAAACAAATATTGAGTACCATGTATAATGAAATACCTGGTCAGTTAGTGGAAAATGTCATTATTCAGGTTCATTTGGTTTAGAAATTTACTTTATGACATTCATAATATATTATGTGACTATATAATATATTCTGAGCTATATGTAAAAAAATACTTGGGGGTTTAATTGGACTTTTTAACTTCTGTACATATTTTTATATATCATATTTCAAACAAATAATTCCAATTTTCTGAGAGGATAATATTAAGTCACAAGAGTGTTAGATGAATTAATTTGAGGAAGTAATATTTTACAAAATTGTAATTTTCCAAAGGCCAAAACTTATGTCTGTCTTTTGGATCTCAATAGAACTTGCAACATCTCCATAGAGGAAAGAGCAGTCAGCCATAAAATACAGGGTCCAGCAGAAGTAACATCTGTTTGACTGTGGTTGGTAGTAATAATAATATAGCTGTAATAATTTATAGTTTTAATTTGAACATGTCACCTAAAGTGTCATATGGTATGCTTCAGTGTGATATTGCTATGTTACAGAATCACAAACTTATAATTTTGTAATAAAAGGTGTTATTTGTGTCGGACCCTGTATGTTAAGATTTTACAATAATTACTTTAGCTTACAATATTAACCCCCCAAAAAGACCTTCTCTTTTGTAACTAGTTTCAATTAACATAAAACCAAGATGTACCCTGCTATAGGTAGTAATTCTTAAGAACTTTGTTGCATTTTTAAAGTAGTCTGTTAAGTTGTAGTCAATTCAACCACAAAATACTTGATTACTTTCAATTATATAGCACCAAACCAGGTACTGCAGAAATGTAACATGATGCTGTGCTATTCTTTTTTCTTTGTCTTAGAATTTCTTCTTAGATTTAGAGGAGGCCATGCAAAGAGGACATCTAGTATTTGGGTCTTACATACCAGGGCTCCAACTCCAGCTCAGTCATGTACTTACACAGTTGCTTAAGCCATTTCACTGTTTTAAATGCTGTTTATTAATTCATCTTCAGAATAACCTTATGAATTAGATATACTATGACTAGGGAATATAACTTATGCAAGTCCCAAAGCAACTAAATTGGTAAAGCTGAATATTTGAACCCAAGCAGTCTGATTCCAGAGTCTACACCGTATTTCATAGGGCCTTTCATGCATATCATGGGATAGTTAATATTTTCTTCGAAGATTATTGTAAGGAGTAAATAAAATAACGTAAGTATTGCCCTAGCCAGGTAGCTCCGTTGGTTAGAGCATTGTCCCAATATTCCAAGGTTACAGGTTTGATCTCCAGTCAGGGCACTTACAACAAGCTACCAATGAATGCATAAATACGTGGAACAACAAATCAGTGTTTCTCTTTCTCTCTCTCTGTAAAAGCAATAAATTTTTTTAAAAATATTTTTTAAAGAGAAATAACCTAAGTATCTGTCAATGGCATCAGTGAGCAGTAACTTTTATTACTATTTTTAGTTTTTATAAAATATTATTATTTACCTTTTCTGTAAATGTTGTATATTATCTTTTTTGTTCCCTTGTTTTTGTTTTTTAGACCTGATCAGAAATTTAATGAACATATTAAGGATGATAAAGGTGAAGACTTTCAGAAACGATATATCCTCAAGAGAGATAACTCTAGCTTCGACAAAGATGATAACCAGGTAATCTAGCACAATTAGAGCATTTTTATATGTACAGGATTATACTAGCAGATTATTTTCCCAAGAATTAATTGTTCTCTTTTCTTTAGATAAGAATACGTTTGAAAGATGACAGAAGGAGCAAATCTATAGAAGAAAGAGAAGAGGAGTACCAGAGAGCTAGAGACCGTATATTTTCCCAAGATGTATGTTTTGTTATATTTAGCTATTCATGTAAGAATACACACTAATTACATTGTAGGGGCTTACTCCCCCCTTAATTTACTGATCACATTTGAAAGTACATTTATTATATATCAAGTCACCTTTTAGAACTACTGACATCTGTCTTGTTAATAATTTAATAGTATGTAAAATACTATATTGCAGCAGTTATATAAGTTTTTCAAAAGTTAGTAGCAAATTGACAGCAGGAGTAATGTACTGGACTGAGTCTATAGGTTTTGTAATATTTTTTTTCTTCCAGGCTTGAGATTTTTAGAACATTGGTCACTGTCTACAAAATCATGTATATTCTAAATGCTACTTGTTAGTGAACTTTTCTTGATAAATAACTTGTTTTTTCTTTTAAAATAATGCTAATTGATTATTTAAATTAGTATTTGTTTTCTACTTTGTAAGTGATTATATAAAACAATTCTTTTAAAGGGCTAATTATCTTATGCATACCTTTGAGAAGAGAATCAGCTTGGTTTTACCAATACCTGTTAAGTACCTGTTCTGTGCAGTACTAGTTACTGTTCAAGGATATATGAATGTATATAGTTTGTGTTAACACTGCCAGTGATAGAAATTTCCTCTCTATTAAGAAAACAAAGAGTAAATAGCATTAAGATCTAGACTATCAGTTAAGAATTTATAATATTCATTCAACAAACTTCACTGAGCACAAAATAGGTGCTATGCTGGGTACTGTAGAACATACCCATGGATAGTTACAGTAGTTTATCCCCCAAACAGCTTATATATGGAAGATACCATCATTGTTTTTGTTTTACTGATAAGGAAACTGAGGCTCCAGGAGGCTAAGTAAAATAGCCAAAGATCATACAGTTAGAAAATGACAGAGTTGGGATTTCAACCCCGGTCTTGTGAAATCAGAGCCTAACAAGATGTGTTTCTCTCTAGTTTATAAGAGAGATGAGGTCTCTATCCTTGATGAGTAGCCAGACAGTGATGATACGGTGTTTGAATTGTGTAGAGACATAAAGGTTAAATGGGGACACAGCAGAGAGCACCATAAACCATAATTGAGGGATGCAAGTTAGCATCCAAGAGGAGATTTAACGGACTGAAGTGTTCCAAGTAGAGAGTCAATATTTACATAAGCCCAGAGATGAAGGACAGTTCGACAATGAGGAATCGAAAGATTCAGAGTACCTTGATTATAACTAGGTGACATAAGAAATGAGGAAAGTTTAGATTGGAGAAATAAGCAAGGGGCAGCAGATGACTTGACCCTGAAAACTAGTTAAAGTAGATAGGCTTTTACCTAGAGCAGGAGTTAGCAAACTTTTTCTTATAAAGGGCCAGATGATAAATATTTTAGACATTTCAAGCCATATAGTCTTTATTGCAACAAATGAAGTCTATCTCTTTAATGTGAAAGCAGTCATAGACAGTACATAAATAAGAGGGTGTGGCTGTGCAGGTCTGGCCATAATTTAGTGACTCCTGGTAGTTGGAAAACTAGTTAGAAGACTGTAGTAATAATAGAAACAAAAATGATGGTTGCCTGAGCTAGCTTCATAGCATTAGAAAAGCTGTGGTGAGGCATACCTTGTATGTTCATTGCTACAGCCACAGCCGACGTACAGGTGATCAAAATATTTGTTGAGTGAATGAAGTAGAATCTACGGACTGGTGTATACCTTGAATATATAATAATAATAATAATGGGTTTGTGTGTTTGGAAGATAATATTTTAAAATCAGATTAATCTGTACCACAAAAATGAATGGCTTCAAGATGTATATCTGTTAACAGTAACCATAGTGTCTCCAAGCCAAAAAAAAAATCCATTATCATTTATTTGTGTACTTTTATCACCATGAGGATTACTTTTGGTAGGGGGGGGAGACACTTTTTAAATATTATTACACAAGATTTTGGCTGTTGTCATTGGTTTACAGATGGCACTGTGTTTTGACAAAAGCTCAACTTTGTATATCTCTTCTTTCTTTCTAGTCCCTGTGTTCCCAAGAGAATTATATTATTGACAAAAGGTGAGGGAATTTTTAACATTTGTTTTGGTGACTGTGTGACCGATGCTAATAAAAATAAAAATATGTTATTAAAATGCCAACAGAATCCCAGATGAGGATGCTAGTAGTACTCAGCAGAGACGCCAAATATTTAGGTATTGTGAGCATACTTTCATGCAGCATTGAAAAATTAAAGCAATTTTTAAAATTCTTTTTGTTTTTGTCTCTATTCACTTTTCAAAGATTTATTTCTAAATTACAGAGTTAATAAAGATGCTTCGGGGAGATCAACAAATAGCCATCAGAGCAGCACTGAGAATGAGTTGAAGTACTCTGAACCACGACCCTGGAGCAGCACAGATTCAGACAGCTCTCTCCGCAACTTCAAGCCTGCTGTAACCAAAGCCAGCAGCTTCAGTGGAATTTCAGTCCTGACAAGAGGTGATAGTTCTGGAAGCAGCAAAAGCGTAGGCAGGCTTTCAAAAACAGGTATAAATATCTGTCTAGATGTATATAGTCAAAACATTAGTTTTCAGTGTTGTCTGAGCAATTTGTTTCATATGACTTATAATTATCCTAAAATATAAAATTCCTATCCTATCAGCCGTACATTGAGCACTTCCAAAGTACTTAAGAGATAATATATTTATTGACATTACAATTCATTATCTGTATGAGAGATGTTAAAACATCAGTTAAATAAGAATTCTCTATTGTGACATAAATTTAGTCAGATTGGCTCAATGAAATGTCATTTCTTGTTTGAGTATCCAGCGGTTGGAAATTCGTAATAGCTTATTCATAGATGGAAGGCATGGTTACTCAACTAGGATTATTTAATAGTGATTACATTTTGAGCCAATACTATTGTATTAATTATTGATTGCATTTTTTTCATTTGCCATTCAAAAATGAATAAAATAGCTGAGAAGTCTTTGAGGAATTAAAGAAAAATAATCTGATGTAATTACTATGAATGAGTGGAAATTTCAATAACATCCTCATTCTCTTAGCTTATTTGCATTGAGAGTACATAACATTTAGGCTCATTACATTTTCTCTTTTCACTTTACAAACTGGCTTCAATACTAAAAAAGCTCATGTTTCTCTTAGGATCCTTGTAGATGCTTATATTTATCCCAAAATAATCATGAACATCGGCAGAAGTGGCTCCCTCTTTTTAGCCTTTTTGGGTCAGCGTAAACATTTGGTGTTACACCATGAAAATGTCATTTAGACACTGCCAAATTAAAACATTTTAAGAACAGTACTATTTATTACCTGTATTTTTACAAAGAAAAAGAAGTACTGTTTAACTCGATAGAAAAAATTATTTTTATATAGTTCTGGTTAATAGTCATTTTGGCACAACTTAAGATAGAAATTATCCTTCAGAGGAAATTTGTATAGTGTGTCATATTTGTTTATTTTATTGATTAAAGATTAATTCTCCATTCCAGAGTCAATTCTTTTTCAAAACTTGATTAACTGAATACATTATCAAAATCTTTTTTTCATTTTCTTATTATTCACCTTTAGCCATTATACTGAAAGTCAGTGACATTTTCTATCTCTATGTAATAGAAAATGAAATCAGTTGCAGGCATGAAAGTAGTTAAAAATAAATTATGAAATTAGCTTATTAAGTACAGTGAGAAACAGATTTTAAGCTGATGCTAATATAAGTACTTGGGTATTTTTCATGCTGTTTTTGTCCCTTGATATAATAAGAAATTGAAGGTAACTTTACATTATAGGAAGTTGCTGTGATTATAAGCTAAAAACAAAAGTCTACAATGAAACTTGACAATTGTTTCTCTTGATAGAGAATTTATCTTCTATTTTTAATTCCTACACTACTCTTAACCTTTCTGTGTTCTTATACATCAGGGGGTTTTGATATAAGAGGTTTTGGGCAATTGGCTGGCTGAGTTCTTTTTCCTGGGGGGAAATTATAATCTGTGTACTCTAGGTGTTAATATGAAAGGTAAAATGTGTATATCACTTTGTTGTTTTGGGAATGTGGGTAATGTGCTTTTTGTGACTGTCTGTTGCTGGTGTTATTATAAACTTGTCATTGATGCTTTGGCTATGACTTCTCTGACAACTTATGTGATCAGTTTGCTGTATTAAACTTGTTTATTTTGGGAAGGGAAAGCAAACTTGTATAGTAGATCAAAAATAGCCAATGTATTTATGTGGTAACTGCATGTTATGCAATGTGAATTTAATTGTTACATATTTAAAACCTGCGTTTATATATGAGGTTTAAAAACTCCATATTTTTCATTACTCCTCCCCAGGTTCTGAGTCTTCTGGTAGTGTAGGGTCATCTACGGGCTCTCTTTCTCACATCCAGCAGCCTCTTCCAGGTACAGCTCTCAGCCAGTCTTCTCATGGCGCTCCTGTCGTCTATCCAACTGTCAGCACTCATAGTTCTCTTTCCTTTGATGGTGGCCTAAATGGGCAAGTCGCATCTCCTAGCACTAGCTTCTTTTTGCTTCCCTTGGAAGCGGCAGGCATACCACCTGGCAGTATTCTGATCAACCCACAAACAGGTTGGTATCCCGAAAAAAAAAGTGTTTATTTCAGTTGAGCTATCAGGAGTTACCTGAAAATGAAAGAATCCGTGTTAAATGTAATGTCTGTGTATGTGTTGTCAGCTATTCATTCTAATGCATAATTAGCGTTTTCTCTAGAACTTTAATAAAAACACTTATGCTAGAAAATGTTAAAAGACATATCAGAAAGTATTTTTCTCCTTATAACATATTTTAGGCCAAATAATGGCCTATCTCTAATTAAAAACAGTTTATTTCCCAGAAATGAGACAACTAACTTTGAAAAGAGCTTTATTTGATAAAGAGAGTTTTATTTGTTGAAAGATTTATTCTGGGGAAAATAGTACGCATTTCATGGAGAAGGAGAAAGTTAACAGCTCTTACTTATTATATAATGAAGTGAAAAAAAACCTATAAGTAATTGTCCTCCTGAATATGGTAATTGTTTTCTACTGAGGAAAAGCTAAATGAGATCTTATTAGTAAAAGAAAATAG
Organism: Desmodus rotundus; assembly: GCF_022682495.2. Classification (NCBI taxonomy): domain Eukaryota; kingdom Metazoa; phylum Chordata; class Mammalia; order Chiroptera; family Phyllostomidae; genus Desmodus; species Desmodus rotundus. The sequence goes on from NC_071388.1 coordinate 126,892,092, forward strand.
TAGTCTTTATGAATTAATATTGACAACATGTATTATTTGCAATTAGATGATAATTTGGATATACCAAGCATTTACTATGCGTCATTTACTCTTATTAGGTGCTTTAAATACTTTATTTATAATCTTTATAACAACCCTGTTGGGTAGATTAAATCCCCATTTATGGATAGGAAAACAATCTCAGAGAGATACGGTCATAATACATTTTATTATGTACACTGTCAAAAATGACTTATACAGAAAAAAATGTGATGTTTTAAAAGATCACAAAAAGTCTTGGTCTCTCTTCAAAATAACGTAGCCCAACCATTTGGTAAAATAATGAAAACAGTCTTAAAATATTTCATAACCTTCCTTAGAAATTTATAGACTTAGTTGATGTACTCACATCAGCATGGTAGGAGTCTGGCTAGGTAGAAACAAGTGCAAGTGTCAGGGTCTCTGAGTGTTCCTTCCTTTCGTTGTAGAGAAAACCATGGCTTGAAATTTATTGCCTTCATTTGCATCTTTTTTTTTTTAAGATAAAGTATTCAAACATTTGTGTCTGTATAAGAATTGGATTATCATAAATAACTGACTCTTTAGAAATTCAGCTTTTGCTTAGTAACAGTTATCATCTTATCCTTTAGGATTCCTATTTCCTAGAACATGATATAAGATGATTCAATATTTCACTATCTCCTTTTTCTTTCAAAACATATTAGTTAATGTTTTTTGTAACATGAAAGATTCACTTGAGTAGGGAATAATAGAGTGAGAAACTAATCAATCTGAAATTGAATTGTATTCTTAATTTTAAATAAGTTCAAAAGTGAATTCTTTGCTTTTTGAGAACAGCGCTACAACACATCTAACTTTTTTCAGACAGTCCTTACGGTACTTTTAAATGTGCTTTCAACCCTAAATCTTCCCTACCATTTTGTTTGCAAAATTACTTAGCATTCAACAAATACCCACCATGACTTATTTCTTGTTATTTATGACCAATGCATAATATTGTCAGGGAACTAACTGGTGAAAATAATTTGACTTTGGAGAACTTTTCCCGCTTGATAGCAATGGAGCAGTAGATTCTTCTTTTCCAAATGTTATTATATGTCATAAGTCTCAAAAAATAGAGGGAATTTATCATGGAAGAAAGGATGTTTTAAAGGCAATGTAAGAAACTGTCATTCAAACTTCTCTTATTTTCCTGTGTATTCTTCCCATACTAAATGGGTATCATGTCAATAGTTTATTTCATGTAATCTTTTCTTTAAAAAGAAAATCTAGTGTACAGTGATGAAAAATAATAAAGTCTGGAAGAAGTTGCCCAAATTGTTAATAATAAGATTATGGGGGATTTATTTTCTTTTAGACCTCTATTTGTTGGTTATTTTCCCAAAGTAAAAATAATTTTTTATGATAAGAAAAAGTTGTTTAGAATATGTATAAAGAATAAAATTTACTCAGTTACTTAAAATATCCCTCTGATAATTAATTAGTAAGCACTAAAAACAAGCCTCAAAATCAATATTAAACTTCTCTCTAGTTTTCTCTCATCTATGAATAAATCTCACTGGAATTAAAAAGATTATTTTAGAGTATTATTTAGAATTTAAAAATTATCTGCAATTTCACAAAATGATACTGCCATCAAGTCACATTTGAAATATGAAGCCATTGATCATTTAATTTACATTCCATTTTAATTTTATTAGTTAAATATATGCAGGGTAGCCTATAAACTAGCTATTTCCCATCACCTAATGGAGGCTAACTAATAATATTGCAGTATCCCAAAGTCAAGCATTTTTTTCTGGAAACTGAAATGGTATTACAGCACTAAAGCACCACAAGCTTGTAACTAAACTCAGGAGCAAGATGTATTTCAGAATTCAGAGGTTTTCAGAAAATACTCTATATTATAAAAATAACTTTAGTAGATTTTGGAGCAGCACCCTTACAGTAAAACACTGCAGCAAAATTTTTGAATATTAAAGTGGGGAAAATAAAGACTATTAATAGTCTCATATAAGATCAGACTCTGCTGCCTAAGCTAGGAAAATCTTTTGGTTTTCAACTTGTGGCTTCAAAATTGTCAATAAGAATTGTAGACATGTATTGTTAATTGTTACTAGAATGACCTTTTTTCAAATTCTACTGTAAATGAATTTTTTCCTCCTTTTTCATTTTTTTAGGTCAGCCCTTCATAAACCCAGATGGGAGTCCAGTTGTGTATAATCCTCCTATGACTCAACAACCAGTTAGAACCCAAGTGCCTGGACCTCCACAGCCACCTCTGCCACCCCCACCACCTCAACAACAAGCAGCTAATCACATTTTCTCACAGGTGCTCATATCCACGATTACATAATGCTAAGTTCACCTGCCTTTGCATATTTGGGACTAAATACACTAATTATAATTGAGATAGCCCACGTAAGTATCTCTTAGAACTTTAATATTCTCTACAGTGATGTCCCACTCACAGATTATAGGAAGAGAAGTTAACTTCAAGGGCTTTTCAGCTAATAAATACAGAATATATATGGGAAAGAAGGGAATTATTGTATCTCATGAAATCGTGTGGTGAGTATTTTATCCCTATTTCACAACAGCAAGAAATGGACAAGAGGAATAAAACGAAACTAAGACTATTTATTATCCCAGTGAGTAATATGAGTTGTTTTAAAATTCAAGAGATGTATCAGTTTGGGAAAACTGACTTGAGTTTCTCAAGTTCTGCAATGTACTCTCTCCCACCTAACCTATGAAAAATAGAGACAGAAACATCTCAAGTTAGAATTCACTAGAGCACCCAATAATATCTTAAATTTATTTAAATGTTGAGAGTTTACACATAGATTTTCACATTCAGGCTTTTCCCCTATAGAGGTGTTACTCATCCTTGCAGGACTTGATTAGACCAGTAGGAATTCCTGCTCATTTTGTCTTCAAGGTTCTGTAACATATGAAAGACAGTTTGTACAGTTAAGTTATACCTCTTCTACTTGTGAGAAAATACAGAGTAGTTTCTTATGAAACAATTACGGTGATGAACTTGAGCTAGAAAAATTTCATTAGTTTTCCTCACAAGTTACATCATTTATATTGTAGGGGTGAAGAATATATGAGCTGTTTGATAAAGTTTACAAATATTTTGAAGGTCATGAAAATAATTGTTCCTCTGGCAACTAACACTCCTAATAGTGGGCAAGGCAGTTTATCTTAAGTAAATGGACTTCGCCCTGGCCTACGTGGCTCAGTTGGTTGGAGTGTTGGCCTGTAAACCAAAAGGTCGTGGGTTTGATTCCTCATCAGGTCAGGGGCAGATGCCTAGGATTCAGATTCAGTCCCTGGTCAGGGCACATACAAGAGGCAACTGACTGATGTTCTTCTCTCATATCAATGTTTCTCTCCCTCCCTTCCCCTCTCTCTAAAATCAAATAAATAAGTTATTTAATAAAATAAAATAAATGGGCTTCAAGGTTTTGATGTATTTCTAAAACCACGAATATGAATTCATATATGTAGAGGAAATTGCCTAGAACTATTTCCAAAGATTCCCATATTCACTTTCCAGCCCCATTTGATTACATACACTCAGTTACATATTAAGACTACATAAAACTCCCTCCCCGTTCTTCTCTGTTTTGGCTTCATTCAACTTGGTCTTGCAGTGTTTTTCTTTTATTCTGCTGCCATGTGGTTTTTGCCACACTGTATATTTCACTAGGAGCTTTATAGGACTGATTTTCATTTCATTTAGTGAAAATAATGATACTTTGGTATCTTCAAGATATTCTAAGGATTTATCTGTGGTTATATATCTTAGAAATAACTTTGATTTAGTTATAAAAGACAAGTCTAAGTGAAGGTGTAGACAGTTTAGTTTAGAAATAAATGCCTTAATAGACTGTAATTTGAAATCTTGGGGTATTCATCAAATTCCATGTATGTTTTTTCCTGGCATTGCTTCAAGTGTTTTTGGTAATTCATCATCAGATACAAAAATAGAGAAATGATACTCAGTAAACTATCTTTTGCATACTGAGATAATCCATCCACGAAATTTCAAATAGCCAAACAAAACAATGCTGTGATTTCCAAACCTGTGGAGGGGCTACATTTCTTGAAACCAATCACTTTAAGTGGGTGTTGTTTCGCAGCCAGTTGCAATTTAAGTAGGAAAAGGAAGTGCTAGGGCTTTTTCTTTTCTATGTGGTATCAGAATTTCACTTTGACCAGCCAGTCTTCTTAGCCCACATTTTTCTTATTACCACTTGACACCCTGGCAGACATTAATTCATACCCTTGGTGCTCCTAGTGCTATTCTTTCTTTTATCCCACAGCAGACTTAAGCTTTTGTTTCATCTGACACTTACATAGCAGGTCAAGTTATCTGGAAGAAAGTTAGGTCTTAATGGTGGTCTGACTTAGTAACACATTGAATAGCCTGTGTTTGGAAGTTCTAAAGCTACTCCACCTCATTTAGTGTGAGACCTGCTGTCAGATAGCAGGCTTGCTAATTTCTAGTTGAGAGGTTAGTGAAAAGCTTTATAGATCTTTTAGCTTTTCCCTTTTTTTTACTACTTCTATTTTAACGCTAGATTTTTTTTGTGTGGAATTTTAAGCTAATATAAGCTTTTCCTATTTTTAGAAACTATTGTATTGATTTTGTTTTAAAAGTACAACTCATTGTTTACACATCTTAGTTGTCATAAGAATTTCTCCTTATTTAGATTATTTCCTGGGCAGTCGTATTCAGTTAGTTTATTTTGCAATTTTAAAGTATTTTCTTTGGAAATATTCCAGAGAGAGATTCATGTACATACATTTTGACCAAAACTAAGAGTTTTCATTAGATAAAAATTACCTGGGTTCCTCCAATGCTGGCTTACGTGACTGTCTACAGGTCACTTGACTCACCTTAGCCTGATCGCCACCTATAACATGTATTATGGTAGTGGTTAAGCCAATATGTATATTACCCACTTTGTAATGAACTATATAAAGATGGGAAAACTCAATCAGATGTCAGTGTTAGCCTATAGATGGCCAGCTATATTCCATAAGATTTTGAAATGTTTAAAATGTTTTGGGTTTTGTTTTTAAAACACCTGTTTTTTGAGTGCCCTATGGAAACTTTTTTCTGGAAATGTAGAAGTATTCCATTAGTAAAAAAATTTTAACTAGTTTCTCAGCTCTTAATAAAAATTTTCAGTTACAAGAAAAATATTTATCTTTGGTATGTAAGAGATGCATTTGTGTGTCTGTATGTCATTTCTTTAAGCTGTTATTTTTAATGGTACATATTTTTCTTTAAAAAATTGCTAAAACTTAGGCACTTTGGTCCAAAAGAGTACCTCATTGTGCCTTATCATTTAAAGGGGATAATCGGCATAGATATTATTAAGTTATTACTGTCTGATACTACCTGTTGCAGTGAATCTAATCTTTTTATGGAAAAACTACCTAATTATGTACTAAATTTAAGCATAGGTATGTTCTCAAAACTACAGCTGTGTAGAGTTTCTTCATTTAGCATTGTTTTTGTTTTCTACATTGTATTAAAGATGACTTTATAAGTATAGTTTAAGCTGTTTTCAAAAAATGTTTCCATTTTATGTAGTTCTTTTAATATTTTGTTCTGACATTAACATTGTTCACCAACCTGTTATTCTTTAGCCTGTTTGTCCTCTGCAGTCCTATTCACATCCTATTCAATACTCTACCAGCCCTTACCCATCCCCGCTCCTGCCAGTCTCACCCACCCAGCGATACTCCATGGTACTGTATCTCTGATCACCTCCTGCATTGTTTCTGTGGATAGAGTGTGTTGAAGGCTCGTGAATGTAATTAATGTGATGTGATCTTTCGTGATTATTTTAAAGTCAGGGAAACGTGTATACTGAAAAGTGTTTCTAACCTGCAGTAGGTATAAATCTCTTCCATGACATATACTGGCTTATCACAGTGATTGTATAAACCCTCATCTTTTCCTTCCTCTTCATAATGAAATAATTTTCAGGTTGACTATTCTAGTCCTAACATGTTTTAACTACATACCTCATTGAGATCAGTGTGGCTCTCTGCAATCCTAGGGTGGCAGCTTTCATCTGGGTTTAAGGTTTCTGTTTTTTTCCCAGTGCCATAGGTCCAGTAGACTTAGTACCAGTTATTAGGGTGAGTTGAAGCTTACAACTACAGAAGAAATCCTCCTAAGTAAATTTCTAAGGAAGATCTCTAGATAAATTAATGGTACCTCCATTAACCCAGTGTATGTGCCAAGTTCTGCCGCTCCTTAAGAGCTGAGATGCCCCCTGCCATGTGTTTTCTCTGTGACCTTTGGTTACTAACCACAAGAGATAGCAATGTGAAGTATCTCCTGCATAGTGCCTAACATGAAATATTCAATAAATACTAGTTTTCTTTCCTTAAAATGAGTCTCTCTAATAGCCTGCATACTTTTTGCAGTTATTTCTCAAGCTGCATAGCCATCACATTTTGAAATTGTTTTCCAAGTTAAATTACAAGCAGTATCTTAAAATCATTCTACACTTTTTAGAAACATTTTTATTGGGGGTAGCTTTGTTTTGAGCTGGGGGCAACCTTATTTATCACCCTTGGCTCTGAATTATTTTCAAAAATCATTTCTGGTCTGAAAGGGTGAAATGTTGCCAGCATCGAGAAGGTTGACAACTTTAAAAGAATAGTATAAAAGCCTTAAAAATGTTTTTTAAAATGGCACATCATCGGTATAGCAAAATTGAGTTTTTCCCAAGATGATTGTAATAGTGGTGTGCAGTTAGGATATCTTTTTAAAATAATGGCCATATTACCTTATAATTACAGCTAGTATATTTTTCCTTTTTGAAACTATGCATTGAGTTAAGAAAACAGAGCAGCCATTTGAGAGAAGTAAAACCACTTTTGGGGTTTTTTTAAGTATATTTAATTGATTATGCTGTTACACTTGCCCCAGTTTTTTTCCCTTTGCACCCCTCCATCCAGTACCCCCTTCCCTCCAACAATCACCCCCTTAGTTCATGTCTGTGCATGTAAGTTCTTTGGCTTTTCCCTTTCCTATACTATTCTTAACCTCCCCCTGTCTATAGTGTACCTACCAATTATGCTCCTTCATCCCTACACCAATTTCCCTGTACTCTCCCTTCCCCCTCCCAGCTAATAACCCTCCAAATGATCCCCATACCTATGATTCTATTCCTGTTCTGGTTGTTTGCTTAGTTTGTTTTTGTTTTTAAGATTCAGTTGTTGTCATTTGAATCTTCATAGTTTTTATCTTCTAAAATAAGTCCTTTTAACATTTCATGTAATAATGGCTTAGTGATGATGAACTTGTTTAGCTTTACCTTCTCTGGGAAGCACTTTATCTGCCCTTCCATTCTAAATGATAGCTTTGCTGGATAGAGTAATCTAGGGTGTAGGTCCTTGCTTTTTATCACTTTGAATACTTCTTGCCAGCAAAGTTTCTTTTGAGAAATCAGCTGACAATTTTATGGGATCTCCTTTGTAGGTAACACTCTGCTTTTCTCTTGTTGCTTGTAAGATTCTTTCTTTATCTTTAGTCCACAGCATTTTAAGTATGATATGTCTTGGTGTGGTCCTCTTTGGGTCCAACTTGATGGGGACTCTCTATGCGTCGTGGACTTGCATGTCTATTTCCTTTGCCAGATTGGGGAAGTTTTCTTTCGTTATTTTTTCAAATAGATTTCCAATTTCTTGCTCCTCCTTTTCTCCTTCTGGCACTCTGGCATCGCTGTGATATGAATGTTGGACCTCTTGAAGTTGTCCCAGAGGCTGCTTATACTACCCTCATTTTTTTGGATTCTTTTTTTTTTTTTTTTGATTCTTTTTGCTCTGATTGGTTGTGTTTTGCTTCCTTATGTTCCAAATCATTGATTTGATTCTCAGCCAGATCCGCTCTACTGTTGTTATTGTTGTTTACTGTAAATTGTTCTTTATTTCAATTAGCGAATCTTTTGTTTCTGACTGGATCTTTTTTATGCTGCTGAGGTCCTCACTAAGTTCCCTGAGCATCCTTATAACCAGTGTTTTGAACTCTGCATCTGACAGATTGCTTATCTCCATTTCATTTAACTTTTTCTGCAGTTACGATTTGTTCTTTCAATTGGGTCATGTTTCTTTGTCTCTCATTTTGGCAGCCTCCCTGTAATTGTTTCTATGTATTAGGTAGAGCTGCTTTGACCCCGTGTCTTGGTAGTGTTGCCTAATGTAGTAGGTGTTGTGTAGGGCACAATGGAACAGCCTCCCCATCACCCAAACTGGGTATTTAAGGTGTGCCCTTCGTATAGGCTGAGTATACCCTCCTCTTGTAGTTGAGCCTTAGTTGCTTTTGGCAGATCAATGGGAGGGATTTACGCAGGCCAGTCAGGTGCAGGGATTGGCTGTGAACACTTATGACCAACCTCAGCCCTCCGTGGAGGATCAGTCGACTGTACAGGGGCAGTGTGATGGTGCCCACTGGGTGTGCTAGCCCTTATATTTCTGAGTGATGTTTGGTCTGCATTTTAGTTGTAATTTTGATGTGTTTGTGGAAAGAGGCTAGCCATGTCTGCCTACGCCACCATCTTGACATATATTTTCAATCATTAAATCAGGTTCCCCTTTTCAATCCCTTATCTTCGCTACAGCCTTAATTTACTTTGCAAAAACCAGCAGACTGTAGAAATTGCAGACATTTCAACTTTGATCTGACAATCCATTACCACAGTTTTTTAAGTAACTTTTTTCACAGCTTTCCTTTTAGCAAAATGTGGTATATATTGTTACCAATCTGACTCCTTGAGAACAGGGAAATTATTTTAACCCCATTATTTTCGTTTCAGTGATATTACCTAGACTAGTCAAAACTGTTCCTTATGTTGTTGTTAAGCCAGAAAACCATTTGTTGGGTGACATAAATCGTAACTATAGCTTGGCTGGACACTATTGCCTGCCCACCAAGTAACAGAAGCAGTAGGAAACTGTCATTTGTCTAACATTTGACTTAAGAAATAGACTGAAACACATTAAGGAAAAATAGAATTTGTGGCTAAATTATTTTTGAGAGATTAGAGAGAAGACCAGAGTGGATGGCTTTTAATTGAATTTAATTTCTGCTAGTGTATTTGTTAAGTATGATAGGCAATACAGAGATGTTTTAGGACCTGAGTCTTGCCTTCTAGGAAGAGGACGATGATTTAAAGTGAAGAATAATTCGTACTTACCTGGTGTTTGAGGTCCTTTAAGTTTCACTTTCACATCCTCTGTGCTTTTAATCTCCATTTAAATAAGTGCTTTTTCAATTTTCTACGTGGTATTCATTTCCATTATATGTATTATATATTTGACAAGTAATTTGTAATGACAACACTGTAATATTCCTACCTTACTGCCTTAGAGTTTTAATTTTCTTGAAGCTGTTCTTTTATTAAATCATGTCTGATGTACATAGACGATTTCCATAATATACACTACCGCAGCTCATCTTAAAATATATGACTTTTTTTTTTCTTTCATTAGTTCGGTCTGTGTATGGAAGCACTGATTTAACTTTTTCCTTTTTTCGGCAGGACAACCTTGGGTCTCAGTTTAGCCACATGAGTCTTGCCCGCCAGCCTTCTGCAGATGGTTCGGACCCTCACGCTACCATGTTCCAGTCCACTGTTGTTCTTCAGTCCCCACAGCAGTCTGGTTATATCATGACTGCAGCTCCGCCACCACCACTACCGCCACCGCCACCGCCACCTCCTCCTCCTCCACCTCCTCCTCCACCACCCTTACCCCCTGGGCAGCCAGTCGCTGCTGCTGGCTATTCTGCTTCTGGTCATCCTGTCAGCCAGCCTGTGCTCCAGCAGCAGGGATATATCCAGCAGCCTTCACCACAGGTACATCATTTTTTTCATTTTTTCCCACAGAAGCTTCTTATTTAAGATCAGTTTTAACACTAGAGTGTTTGTTTTTAATTTCACAGGGAAAGAGTTTGTGACAATGTAAGCAAAGCTTGTCATCATTTTCTCTGGAGATTTTTCAGGTGCATGCTAGACAACCACATGACAGTTAAGTAGTTAAGCTATGTGATCTTGGAGTTTCCTTCTGACTCCGAGAGGTTTGGGGTGGTTTTTTTTTTTTATAATTAGCTTTAGAGAAACACAAAAGTAAATGCACTGTAAAATAAAATGCGTTTCAAGAAGAAATAGATCAGTTTGGGGAGAATTATCAGCTCCAACACTATTGAATTTTCCAGTGCAGGAATATGTTATCTCTCTCCATTTAGTTAGATCTTCCTTAATTGTTCTCAACAGCATTACATATCTTATTAAATAGAACCCCTAAGTAGTTAATGTTTTGAAATATTCTGAAGGAGATTTTGTTCAATTAAAGTTGACATTCAATATTATATTAGTTTCAGGTATACAGCATAGTGGTTAGACATTTATTTATATAACTTTTACAAAGTGATCTCCCCTGCTAAGTCTAATACCCACCTGACACCATACATAGTTATTGCATTACTGACTGTATTCCCTCTGACTGTTTTGTAACTGTCAATTTGTACCTCTCAATCCCTTCACCTTTTTCACCCAGTCCCCCAAACTCCATCCTGTTTTGACTGTTTATTTTAATTTTTAGATTTTCCATATAATTAATATCATATGGTATTTGTCTTTCTCTTTCTGACTTATTTCACTTAGCATGATACTCTCTAGGTTCATCTATGTTGTTGAAAATGGTAAGATTTCATTCTTTTTTATGGCTGAGTAATATTCCATTGTATAAATGCACTATGTCTTCTTTATCCAGTCGTCTGTTGATGGGACTTAGGTTGCTTTTATTTTCTTTGCTATTGTAAATTATGCTACAGTTAACAGAGGGATGGATATATCTTTACAAATTAGTGTTTTGGATCTCTTCAGATAAATAACCAGAGGTGGGATTGCTAGATCATATGATAGTTCTATTTTTAATTTTTTGAGGAACCTCCAAAACGTTTTCCATAGTAGTTGCACCAATTTTCAGTCCCACTAACTGTGCACAAGGGTTCCCTTTTCTCCACATCCTCGCCAACACTTATTGATGATGGCCATCCTCACCAATGTGAGGTGATATCTCATTGTGGTTTTAATTTGCATTTCTCTGATGATTAGTGTTGTTGAACATCTTTTCATATGTCTGTTGGCCTTCTTTGGAGAAATGTCTTTAGGAACTCTACCCATGTGAAGTTGTACCAGTTTTTTATATATTTTGGATATTAACTGTTTATCACTGTATCATTAACAAAAATCTCCCCTAGAATCCATGTATTAACTTGAATATAAGTTTTGAAAGTGTATATTCTTCCCTTGTTTCCATGTTCAGGGGAAAGAATTCAGTCTTCAATCACTAATTGTAGTATTATCTGTGGGTTTTTTTGTCCATGCCCTCTATCAGCTAGAGAAAATTTTCTTCTGTTCTTAGTTTGCTGAAAGTCTTTACCATGAGTGAATATTAAATCTTGTGAAATGTTTTTCTGCATTGAAGTGATTATGTGATTCCTCCCCCCACCCCTTTACTCTATTAACACAGTGACTTTTGAATGCCTTTCATTTCTGATACATACCCCACTTAGTCATGATATGGTATCTTTTTTATATATCACTGGATTCAGTTTGCTAATATTTTCTTAAGGATTTTTGCATGTATGTTCATGCACTGGCCTCAAAATAAGTTGGATATTGTTCCCTTCTTTATTCTAAAGGAGGTTGTGTAGAAATCGTGTTATTTATTCTTAATGTTTGCTATATTTCATTAATATTCCAGAGGTTTTTTCGAAGAGATCTTAACATTACAGATTCAATATCCTATTTCTTCCTGGATCAGATTTGGTAGTTTATATCAATTTCATTATGTTGTCAAATTTATTGGCATAAGTTGCTTATAATGTCCCCTTGCTATACTTTCAGTATCTTTTGGATTAGTAGTGATGTCACCTCTGTAATCCCTGATATTGGTAATTTCAGTCTTCTCTTTCTTCTTTACTAATTTAACTAGAAATTTATCAATCCTATTGATGTCTTCACAAAAACAAATTAGGGTTTCATTAATTTTATTGTTTGTGTTCTATTTGAACTATTTCTTTCCTCATTATTTTCTTCTACTTATTTTGGGTTTAATATACTCTTTTGTTTTCTAGTTTCTTAAGGTGAAAGCATAGATTATTGATTTAATTTCATGTGGTCAGAGAACCTACTCTAAGATTTCAGTGTTTTGGAATCTGTTGAGTCTTATTTTATGTTCCAGCATGTAGTCTCTTGGGGGATGGTGACCCGTGTACACTTGAAAAGAATTTGTATTCTATAACTTTAGCAATTTTTGGTTTTTTATATTTGATTTTTTCTTTTTATTGAGATAAAGTTCATATAACATAAAATTAAGCATTTGAAAGTAAACAGTTCAGTGACATTTAGTGCATTACAATGTTTTGCAACCATCACCTCTCTGGTTCCAAAACATTTTTATCACCTCAAAAGAAAGCTCCGTACCCATTAAGCAGTTGCTTCCAATTTTCCCCAACTCCCAGCTCCTGTCAACCACCAATCTTCATTCTGTCTCTACGGATTTACCTATTCTGGATACTTCATATTAGTAAAATCATGCAATGTGTTACCTTCTGTGTATTGCTTCTTTGACTTAATGTTTCAAGGTTAATCCACATTGTAGCATTATCAGTACTTCATTCTTTTTATGTCTGAATAATATGCCATTGTATATATATACCACAGTTTGTTCATCTTTTTGACCTTGGATGGATCTGTAATGTTTCCACCTTTTCCCGTTTGTGAATATTGCTGTTAATGAACACGTAGTTACCTGTTTTCATTTCTTTGGGTATACACATAGTAGAATTGCTGGTTCATATGGTAATTCTCTGTTTAACTTTGAGGAGCTACCAACTATTTTCCAAAAGGCCTATTTTTTAATCAGATTTGTTTGTCTTTTTGTTGTTGAGTTGTAAGAGTTCTTTACATATTTCAGATACTAGACACTTATTAGACGTCTGATTTGCAGATATGTTTGCCTATTCTGTAGATCGTCTTTTTACTTTCTTGATAATGTATTTAATTCACAAAAGTTTTTTTAATTTTGATGAAGACAACTTTATCCATTTTTTTAATTTTGTTGCTCATGCTTTTGGTACCATATCTAAGAATCTTTTGCCAGCCCTGGCCTGTGTGGCTCCGTTGGTTGGAGCATTGTCCCATAACCTAAGGTTTGCATGTTCAATTCCCAGTCAGGGCAAATACCAAGGTTACGGGTTTGGTCCCTGGTTGGGATGTGTACTATCCCCGGTCCAGGCAGATGCCCAATACAGGCATGTACAGAGGGCAACTAATCAATGCACTGATGTTTCTCTGTCTCCCTTCCTCTCTCTCTAAAAATACCATATGATTTCACTCATATGTGGAATCTAATGAACAAACTGAACTAACAAGCAAAATAGAGGGCAGGCTGACAGCTATGGGGGCAGCTAAGAAGTGAAGGGATTCAGCAGAAAGGAAAAAGAATTCATGGGCATGGGCAACAGTGTGGTGATTGTGGGGAGTGGGAGTATAAGGGGAATAAATGGTAATGGAAAATATACAATAAAAAAAATAAAAAGCAATGAAAAAATGTTCTCAGGTGAGGATACAAAAAAAAAAAAAAAACAACAATCCATTGCCAAATCCAAGGTCATGATTTATCCCTGTTTTCTTCTCAGGGTGTTACGGATTTGGCTCCTAAATTTAGTCATTTATCAATTTTGAGTACTTTTTATATGTGGCATGAGGTAAGGGTTCAACTTCATTTTTGTTTTGCATGTGGGTATTTATTTGTTCCATCATCATTTGTTGAAGACCCTGTGTTTTTTTTCCCCCCATTGAAGAGTCTTAGTTCCCTTGCCAAATATTACTTAACCATAAATATAGTTTATTTCTGGACTCTTACTTTTACACCATTCTGTATTTCTATCTTTATGCCAGTACTACACTGTTTTATTACTGTACCTTTGTTTTAAGTTTTAAAATCAGGAAGTGTGAATTCTCCAACTCTCTTCTTTGTCAAAATTGTTTTGGCTATCCAGATCCCTTGTGATTCCATATGAATTAAAGGATTGGCTTTTTCATTTCTGCAAAAGAGGCCATGAGAATTTTGATAGAGGTTGCCTTGAATCTATAGATCGTGTTGCTTGTTATTGCCATCTTAACAATATTGTCTTCATTATTGAACAAAGAATGTCTTTAATTTCTTTTATATTCTTTTTGCATTTAATACTCTTTAAATATCAATTGAGTCAATGTGGTTGATAGTGTCTTTCAGACCTTCTACATTCTTATGTAATTTTTGTCCAGTTGTAGCAATAAATGATAGCAGGTTGTCTATTTCTCCCTTTTTATAGAATTTGAATCTATATTAAGCAAGTTATATTTATTGTATCTTCCTGGTATGTTGACTCATGTCATTACAAAGTGGTTTTCTGTTTCTAGTACTGTTCTTTGTATTGGAACTTATTTTATCTGACTTTAATATAGTGACTTCAACATTCATTTCATTAGCATTTAAATGGGATATCTTTTTACTCCCTCTTATCTGCAACTTTATACTTAAAGTGTCTTTTACATACAGTATATAGTTGTTTTTTTGTTCTGTTTTATTTTGTTTTTGCTGCTTTACCCAGCCTGATTAGAGTGTCTGGTTGTTTTTATCTTTTATGTAGGTCTTGACATGGTTAGACGCAGGTATGCCACATTGCTATTTATTTTCCATTTGTCTTATCTCTATTTTATTTATATCTGCTTCTTTTCCTGCTTTTTGTATAATTTGAACACTTTTAGTGTTTTATTTTACTTCTTTTATTGTTTTTATCTACAGTACTTTGAATCTTGTGTTCGTGTAGTTCCTTTAGGGACTACAATATGTATCTTTAGCTTATCTTTAGCTTATCACAGTCTGCCTGATGTTTCTATGAAACTTTAAGTACAATATCCTGGTCATGTTAGCAGAGTAATTCGTCTTACTCACTCTCCATTATTATCATATATGTTACATGCATATACATTATAAACAAAAAGTAGTGGGGGGGTTGCCTTAAACAGTGATGTCTTTTGTTTATTCAAGAGAAAAGATACTGCTTATTTACATATACACATACAAAAATATAATGGGTAAGATCTGAAATCAGGATCTGATTGATTTGATTTCTATTGATTGCTGAAACCTCCAAGAAAAAGGATCACATCTGTATTGTGTCTAATGTTTCAAAGACAGAAGAATATTACAGTAAATATAGGGGATCTTTGTCTAACAACTGATCTAGAAATTCTTTGCTATGCTGGTTTCCAAGTGAAATGGGCACTCGAAGATCTCTGTAGATTTCTGTCTTTTAGTAGTAACCCAATCAGAGAGAAGAGCCTGAGAGAGCCCATGAACTAAATCAAGTTAACTGCTATATACTTACATGTCACTGGATTATTTATTCTTCACCCCAAATTAGATTAGATTACTTTAAGAGAAATTGAAAGCAGATATAAATAGCTCTGGAAGGAAAAAGAAATCAAGATAGTATTATTGGCTTTTTTTTTCACCTTTATTAAGGTATAATTGACAAAGTTTGTATGTTGACATTTTAATTTTCATTAGAAATACGAGAAAAATTAAGGAATGGAAACTGTACAACTATGCATTGAAATGTGGGCATGGATAAAGTGACTTATTTATATGATGATTGCTGTTCAACATTTAAATTGAAGGAGCTAGCAGTACATGTTTAACCAAGAAAAGTCTCCAAAACAATGTTAACTGCAAAATAAGTTGCATGAAGTTGTAAGAGTGACATAAATGTAAATTTTTTAAATTCTCAACAATTTATATATAGATAACATTATATATATATAATAGACATTTAAAAACATTTATAGAAGTATTATACAAGGTCTGTCCAGAAAAATCCAGCCATTGTTAATATAACAAAAACAGTTTGCCCAACATCGATGTAACCTGTCAGGCAAGGAGAATGGACTGGAATACACATGTGTGGACAATGATGACTTCACTGTACTAGTCATTGGGGGCGGTAGATGCCATTGAATGAGCATGTGTAGTGTGTGCCCATTGCATTCAAAATAACCAGGCAAGTAGAGTAACAAATCTGTATCAAATTTTGCATTGAGTTTGAGCATCTCTGCAAAAACTATTCAGATGATTCAGAAAGCCGTGGCTATGAGCAACTAGTGATTGGCAGCTTTATCACAACAACATGCCCACTCATGCATCATGTCTCATGCAGAGTTTTTTGGTGAAACATATAATCACCCAGGTGACTCAGCCCCCCTACAGCCCAGATTTGGTGCCCTGAGACTTCTGGCTTTTTCCAAAACTAAAATCACCTTTGAAAGGGAAGAGATATCAGACCTTCAGTGAGATGCAGGAAAATACCACAGCAACTGATGGTGATTGGGAGAGCCATATAAGGTCCCAGAGTGCCTACTTTGAAGAGGACTAAGGCATTATTGTTTTATGTACAATGTTTCTTGTATCTTGTATCTTATTCAATAAATGTCTCTTTTTCATATTACATGGCTGGATACCTTCTTGAAAGACTTTGTATTCTAACTACAGGACAATGGTGTTTTTTGTATAATAAGCCTTCAGCTATTTCACTAGTGTTTGGTTTTGTAAAGAGAGGAAAATCTGAAACAAATATAGGCAAAAAAATTTAATATCTACTAACTCTCATTGATACGCTTATTGTCAGATATCTTTTGTTATGTATGGTGTATGTTTGAAATTAAAAAAAAATTTTCAATTAGAGCTAAGAAAGTCAGTTTTCAGGTGATGGGTGTTAGAAATAATTACTACTCATTATAGTCTGATGTGCCTTGCAGAAAAAAAATTTTATTGTGAGTAAAATTGATTTTTTTCCCCTCGTTTCTTATCCTAGGTGCCAGCCTGTTATTGTGCTCCAGGCCACTATCACTCCAGTCAACCTCAGTATCGCCCAGTCCCTTCTGTCCATTACAATTCACATCTAAACCAACCACTGCTACAGCCTGCACAGCACACGGGTGAGCAGTATTTCTGTCATTAATTCTTAGCTCTTGGATGTTGCTTTTTTGTATCTTACTTTATTTCAGTCTTACTGTTAAGATACCTCCACAGTCAGTGTACCAATGGTCTCAGATACGAGACACATGTGAATATGCAAACCAGTGATATTAAAAGAGTGGGCAAATCTTAGCACCTACTAGCAAATACCACACTGTCAGGTTTATATGCTAAAGGGTTAGGAGCCATGATGAAAAAACTGTACCAGCCTGAGCAGCGTGGTGAACAGCTTCCTGGAGCTCACTGCCATGTAGTCGAGACCTTCTTTGCACCCTGGTGATCCACCAGTGGAAACAACAAAAGAGAGTCAAGACAAGTTTAAGTGTCTCCTGAGCCTAAATTTGATTGAAAACTCTAGTGAAAATTTGTTGTCTCAGTATCAGTAGGAATGCCTTTAAAAGGAATGTTCTTAAAGATCTGTTTTTGTGTTTCCTTTTCCAGTTTGCTGGTTGTATTGTGAAAGGTATTTTTAAACCAAATGCAATCTAATACTGGGTATATCAAAATATTAAAACTCCAAAGATTGTTTTCCTTTTGTCCCTTTCAAATTTTCTTTAAACATTCAGTGAAAACAATTGATCTCAATGCACAAACTATCTTATTTTACTCAATTCATTCCTCTCAGTGCTTCCCATCTGGATCTATACTTCTACCCTAGATGTTTAATAAGGTATTTTTTTCTGCGTTTCATAACTCCGGATGTTGAAGTAGAATTTTTATTGGTTTCTTTTTGGGCCTTCTTAGCTGCTTGTCACCCTTAGGGGCTCTCAGACTGTATCAGTGTAACTCCCCAAGGCCACATAATCCTCTACCTCCGCTTGGGCAGTTTGTTGCTCTTGCTGTTGCGTGGAACTGTTAAGGAATACTGCAGTTTCAGGGGGAAGACTTCAGCACTGGGCAGTCTGATGAAAAGTATTCTTGCTTCTCATCACTTGTGCAATCTTCAGTGATCATTGTGACTTAGCAACTTCCTTTACAAGATAAGACTCTTATCATCCCTGCAGGGGAATTTCTGGGTCCTTAATCTGTTGCTCCTAGGAGTTGTCTTGTACTTAGTATGTAGGTTCTTCCTTTTTGTGTGTTACTGGCCCTTTATTGTTTGTGTGCAGATGGTCTTCTAAAGAATTTTGAGTACAAGGATCGGTCCTTTTAGCCATGTTAGAATTTGCCCTCTGTCTCAAATATGACTCTTTAGTTTCAGGTTTTCTTGAAGTTTAATAATATAGTCCACTTACAGTGTAAACTAGTATATGCTATAATTTTGAAGGACATCAAAAGTTCCTTCATACATAGAAACATTGGTTGTGACACTGCTCATTAGCTTTAATACATTACTGTTTTATTCTCATAGAAATCACTTTGTGAGTTTTCCTAGAACCACACTCAACCTCGGTGATGACTTTTCATATTGTTTTTGTCTTGATTTTTTTCTCTCAAAATTATAATACAGGTTATAGCTAATACCATGATGATAAAAAAATTATCTTCACATTCCCCACTCAAGTACCTTGTGTGTGACTAATTAACGTAGTTCATTAATACACCCTATTAATTGGGTAATCAAAGATCCTTTGTTCTGTATTTGTGTGAGCTTACTAGTTTTGTTCTATTTTATGACTAAATTTTTGTCAAATTGCCTACAAAATTAAAACTTGTAGTTACAGGTTGGACCAGCGTGTTTGTACAAATGCATCCCTGCAAAAAAAAATTATACTTCTAATTGAAGGCCAAAATACATGTGTGACAGATAGCATGTGTTTATCATCAGTCATATTTTAATTTGGGTTTTTTTTTTTCCCTAATGCCAGTTAAGGAAGAAAACAATAAGTTAGACTGGATCTGGATAATACAGGCACAGAGAGAGAATATGTCTGAATGAATACTTTTTGACATTGTGTTTGACTCATAGAGTAGTCAGTCATAATATAATACTTTATAATTATAGTTGTTTCTTCCGGTTATTTTTATGTAGAATCCTCTTAACTTACAGCTTAAGTTAGTTGAATCTCATTTAGTTTGAAGAAGAAAAGTGAAATAAATCCTCAAAGCATCCTTGTCTGGAAGAGAAAGAAATTTTGTTATGCTAATAAGTACAATAGAAATTTCCCTTGAAAGAAAAGTTAAGCAGTGCTAGTGCCAAGTATTGTGTTGATAATCATATTGAACCTTTTTATAGAATTTATAGAATTTGAATATTTTAAAAAGCTATCTAAAGACTTTTATAGTTAGCTCATAGTTACTTTTTATGTCAAAGCTTACAGGAAATGTGCATTTATGGTTGTAGATGTCCTAATAGAAAAGTAAAATGCACTGAGAAATGAACAGGCTGTGTTTTGTGTGTGTGTGTGTGTGTTTGTTTTTATTAATTTGGGGGAAAGAGGAAGAGAGAACAATTTTATTTTTCTACGTATTTATGCATTCATTGGTTGATTCTTGTATGTTACCCTGACTGAGGTTTGAACCTACAACTTTGGTGCTTCAGGAGGACACTAACTAACTGTGCTACCCAGCCAGGTGGCAGTTTTTTGTTTCTGATTCTTTTCACAGATTTATACCAATTTCGGTCTCAGTAATTTACGTCTTTATTTTTAAAAATCCGACTTTCACCCCAGCTGGTGTGGCTCAGTAAATTGAGTGCCAGCCTGCAAACTGAAAGGTCGCCAGTTTGATTCCCAGTCAGGGCACATGTCTGGGTTGTGGGCCAGGTCCCCAGTAGGGAGCGCACGAGAGGCAGCTGATTGATATATCTCAGACATCAGTGTTTCTCTCCCTCTTTTTCTCCTTCCCTTCCCTCTCTAAAAATAAATCTTTTTCTAACAAATTTTGAAAATAAATAATCCAACTTTCTGGATTTCTTTTTCATATTTTTTCCTTATATTTCCCTACATTCTACCATCCCAATCTGATTAAAATTAGAAATAGTAACATCTTGCATCTATTTTCTTCAAACAACTTTTAGTTACTCACATTTTCTTTTTTCTTTTTTTTCTTTTTTTTTTTTTGTTGCATAAAATGGTGAAACTAATTCAGCCAAATAATGAAAGCATTGATAGATTCAGAACAATTTTTCTTCACTGAGGCACAGAGAAATAATTTTTACATGTTTGTATATAACTCTAAAAAGTTTTTGCTATAAATTAGTAAACCCAATTGAATCAAGTATTCTTAGACCAGGTAGGGTATGGACAGTAAAATATAGGATTTTTTTTTCCCCCTTTTGGGGAAAGAGAAAATGGATGAAATACTTTGCTCTTTTATCAAGTGTGTGCCAGAGGACCACAGTAGTTACTGGTCTCCTTGACAACCTCTTAGTCTATTATGGGAAATGAATCTTTTGTTGTGAATGTGAAACTACCATGGTCATTCAGAACAAGGTAGAGTCAACCTCTATCACAAAAGCAGAAGAAATTCTGGCTATATAAGGCTTTTCGGACAATGTAGTGTATAATGTGAAAGAAAACAAAATAGGAGTCAAATCCTGACAGCCCTTATTTGTTTTTAACTGGTTTTAGGTGGATCACTTAAAGTCTCCGGGTTTCAATTTACTTATTTTCCAAGTGAGGGAGTTCTACTCTATTGTCTGTTGAAGCCTCTTTGTATCCTGAAATTCCATGATTCTGTGTCTATCATATGTGTCATTTCTAGTTCAGAAAGGTGGGAATATCCGAGAATTGGTTTGTAATAGTGACTTACTATCAAGAACTGGAGTCTCATAAGCAACAATTTCAAAAGATCTGGTTACTTGCCAGTTGGAGTAATAAGGATTTGTTATCCTAACTCTTTATCATAAAATTTACAGCTCGGAGACTATAAAGTATACTAAATGTAAGGAGCTCTGTATACTTACAAAGAAACCTTTTTTCTGCAGGTAGTGATTATAGCAAAGATTTTAGGTTATGAGGCCCTGGTGTTTTCTATGTAGCTGCTTTCATTCTTACAACTCTTTTGAAAAGTTTGCAGCTTCACCATAAATGTTAATATTTTGCAATAATTGGCCTTGTTCCTGAGCTGTTGGATTCGGGGCCGTAGCACTGTCTGAGAGGTTTACATTTCTCACAGTGAACCGGTCTCTTTTTCAGCTGCTTCCTGGCTTCTTTTTACTCAGGTTTCCACTGCTCTTTTTTTTTTTCTTTCTTTCTTCCTTTTTCTTTTCTTTCTTTCTTTTTTTTAATGCTGTATTAAGGTATTAATATTTGCTTATATTTTCCATCAATTGCAATGCCTGTTAATCATGCATCATACTCAGCACTAGGGATTTGAATTTAAATGACAACCTTGGCTTATTATAATTTACCTTTTAAAAATTTGTGAAAGCTGTTGCTTTAATTTCTTTTCCAAAGCAGATTTGGATGGCAGATTCAGTTTGGATTGGAGCTTTTAAAAGTTTAATGTCTTAATTATGCCAGACTCATTAGCACAAGTCAAATATGTCTCTCTTTCTATTGCTACATAACTTTTTAGAATTGTTATGCATGAAAGTATGCCATCAAATAAGACATCTAAAAGCATTTGAATCTACGTGGGCTCTGACCAGTGATATAATTTCATTTTTTTTCTAAACGCTGATACTGTATGCATGTGGAAAGCAAAATGTTTAAAACTAAACGTGGTTTTACAATTGGTCGATGAATTCAAAGAATATCAGTACATTATATCTTCAGTCTCAGCTTTTCAAATAACTCAGAACCATGTGGTTGCAAATTGATTAAGTTTTGTTACCTGCAGACTGTGGTAGGGTCCCGATGAACCACACTGTAGGAGGAACATGTTAGGATAAACACTCTGTAAGATGCACAGAGTATTGGTGGCATTGCAAGGTACAGATTTAAAGTAACTAGGATATAAAAGGCCCCACTGGGTAACGAGGGGAGGGGTGTTAATGATAAAGGATTTAGCTATGTCAAATAGGGACTCTGGGAGCAAAGTCATTTTCCTTACTGACAACTTTTGGTGGGAGTAATAGGAATTTCATATTTATATTACTAGGTTGGTAGCCCTGGCTATTGTTTTTTCATTAATTCTGTGATCATTTCGTAGTATGACCAGCACAGATTCAGACATTATTTAATACCTACAAATGCACCTATTTCCCTTTTCCCTTCTCCATTAACCTGCCGCCACTGAAATCTGGAGCCAAATGTATCTGGTAAGTACCCATAGATTTTCTTGAGTTGTACAGACTCTTCTTAGGACCATCATTTAAATAGCTGTGCGCTATAATATATGTAGCTGTTTTAATTAGATTTCTTTTTTGTGTTTGTATATATGTTTAGTTCAGGCACAGTGGTAGGAGACCAGTGGGTGATAGAGCACAGCAACTGTGTCTTCTTCCGAATTCCCCTAAGGGGCCAGTTAAATTTGCCTGCTCACTGAAATAGTACCACAGATATAAGACAGACCAGCATTAAATGCTTGAAGTTTTGATGGTATGGAAATGGTTCTTCTAAATTTTCTTATAAATACCTACTTACCAATAAATTTAAAGTTGGCAAAATGGTTTCTCAAAAAAACTACCCTCACAGTGCTTCAGTTATAAAAGTTTAGTCTGGAAAAATTTTAATAACATTTAATAAACTTAGTTTTATGGCTGTTCTGACTAAGCACTTGTTAATTCTTTTTATCTTTCTAATGATATCTGATCCATCTTAAGAATGCTTTCCTTTAACACAAATGCTAGTTCAAGTCACCTATATAAAATACAGCTAGCCTGTCATAGCCTGGGCAATACTTCCCTGCAGAACACTCTATTTCCTTGCTTTCTTCTCTTTGAAGTGAAAGAGAGTTAAAAATAGAATATTATTTGGGACCCTCCAGGGAAGTGTCTAAGCCATCAATTTATACTGTCCTAGTTCTCTCAGCTTACAGAATCGATTGTGCTTTCCTCTGAAAGTGCTGGCAGAAATGAGATAATACAACAGTACAGTCCTTTAACAAAGGAGAATGGCAGTGTTAAATAACATCTAAATTGAGGTCTGGATGTTTATTCTGTTTGATATCACTTAAATTGGCATTGCTTGCTTTACAAAAACAGATGTTTTCCTGAAATACTGACACAAATTTCTATTTTTTAAAAATTCTGTTTTCCTCGAACTTCTTGGTTAAATCCATATATATCATAGGAAGGATTTTTTTTTAATTCTGATATATTGAAAGATACTTTTTATTGAAAGAATAATTTAGGTAGTAGCCAAATTGGTTATATATTGAGTGTCAGAATATTGGGAATACTCTTCTTGTGGTATATTTTAAATGTAATGGTACTTTTCATTCTCTAGGAATCTACTTCATTCCTAATCTTCAACCTTCTCCCTCTTTTCCAGATCATTGGATTTTTTTCCTCATACTCGACAGTATGCAAACTATACTTTCGAAACTATTAGGACTATGTTCCTTCCCTTCTTTTGTCTGAATAATTAGATAATGAACCTGAACTACCCTGCCACTTCTTTAAGATGTAAATTTTATTAAGGAAGTGTGCATAAAATGAAGCATGTCATTAATTAGATGATATTTTATGTTGCTAATTATTTTGCCTTACAAAGACAAGGTTCTTGTATTTAATTGGATTAGTAAAAATGGCATCGTGGATACTTTGTTTTTAGTGCTTTTTAACTGTATATTTCTAGTTTTGCTGGTGATTATAGTAACTTTAGCCAATATAGAGCCCATGGTCTATATTTGAAAAAGTCCAATAATCTTATTGCAGCTTTTAGTATCCTGCTCTTTAGAAAGTATACCCCAAAATTACATACTTTTAACCAGTTTCTGGGTTATTGTTAGTTTGTTGTAATTATTGCAATGAATGAACATCTCATTTCACTGCTGGAAAAACAGTTTAAGTACCTGCCCTAATGCCAGTAGAATTTGCCTCCTGGGGTACCAGTTATACAAAGCATCAAATATTAAATGATGCTTTTTTCCCCCTCAACTGTGACAGCCTTAGAAAGATTCCTTGGGCGCTGACAATTTCCTGCTCAATGTGGGTCAAACCTGGTGGGTTTTTCTGCCTTGAATGCAAAAATGAATGTAAAACTACTCAGTGTATAAAAAGGGGACATTGCTTCACAAAATTTTGAGACTTCACCCTCAATACAGAATATATTCCCTGTATACAAGATATCCAGGTTAAAGCTGGCATTGCCCCATTGGATAAAGTCTGACTTCTTTTTATTTGTTTGTTTGTTGGTTTATATAATATATTATATAAACAAAAAATTTATTTCTCACAGTTCTAGAAACTGATAATTTCCAGATCAAGACACCAGCAGATTCAGTGTCTAGTGAGAAACCACTTCCTGGATTATAGACTGTCTTTTCACTGTTTTCACATGGCTTAGGGATCTCTCTGTGGTCTCTTCTCTAAGAACACTAATCCTATTCATGAGGGTTCTTCCCTCATACCTGAATCACCTCATGACCTAATTAACAGAGGAATTTGGAAGATACTTTAACATTCAGTCCATTGCAGAGATGTTTGGAGTAGGAAGGGATAAGTGGTTCCTAGAACATATCCTAACCCCCAAAGAGTAATACAACTGTTTCCAAAGCTCCCTCACCTCTAACCACACCTAAGCAGTCTGAACTAGATCCTGGCACAGTAGATGAGAATGCAAAAATCTTCCCCTCTGTTGATCAGTTGCTTCAGAAATTAACAATCCAATATGAAGTATGCCAAGACCCAAATCTTCATTTTCCACATACAAATTTCAATAGCACTTAGATAGAAAATAGTAAAAGAATTCAATAGGTCAACTTACAGTAATTATCTTGAGGTTACATCTTTTTTTTTTTTTTTTTGCTTTTAAACACGTTTATTTTCTCGTTATAAAAGTTATACATACCATTACAACTGGAAGATACAAGAAAATAGAATTTACTTTATCATCCATAATCTTACCCCTCAACTACAGTACATTAATATTTTTCCTCCAATTTTTTTTATTTGTACCATTTAAAAATTTTTTTACAATAGTAAAATCTGACTCCCTGGCAAAGCAACTCAAGTTGTGGAGAAAAAAACCAAACTTAAGGAAATGCCACTAGAGAATTCTTCTGTCAGCTGACGTGGAATATGGCAACAGGGTGTACATTTTGAGCCAAAGCAGCCTTTGTGATGAAATAGCAAAGGTAAAACCCAAAGAGAAATCCTGGAGATTGACATGACAATAATTAGACTGACAGGCACAGGCCAAGGGGTGTGGAGCCTGAGAAAGTCCGTTTGAGCTTCCTCTTCTCATTCCTAGCTGTTTTATACACATGTGAAATCTAATTATAATTAGTCAAGGAAGTGTAACCTTGAAATATTGAGGTCACAAACCATGCATCTTGAGAGTAGTGGGCAAAATAAGTGGAAAATCCCTCCCAGGGAGAGGACTTCATTGGCTGATCATATAAACTCTTAAATACCTGGTCTTTCTTACCCTCTTAAATTCATACAGCTACCATCTGAACTAACTGTTCAGTAGCCTTTCACTCTGATTCCTAATTTGGATAATAATGCTTGTTCTCGCAAATAATCTTCAATTCAAATTTTAAAAGTTTCCTGGTTGATTATTTACAATAATTCTCTTTTCCTGTAATTAAATTTATCTTGAGACTTAAGTATGTTAAACTACAGTAAAAGTATTCATTAACCAGAATTCTCAGGAAATGGAAAGAGGCCAAGTATTCAGTATTCTGCTTATTTGAACAGTATTACTAGAATGTTCTTTCTACTTCAACATTTGTCCCTGAGAAAAGTAAAATTTAGGATCAGACTGCTGTGTACAAATCCTAGCTGCAGGATTTATCAGCTAGTGACCTTGGACAAGGTATGAACTGCTGTGTGTTTTTGTTTTCTCATCTGAAAAATGGGGATAACAATTGTACCTGTTTTGTGAGGTTGTGAACATGGAATGCGTTAGCCGGTGTAAAGTATTTAGGACAGTGCCTAAAGCCTAATACATGTCATGTAAATGTTAGCTACTTAAATTACCTTATCATACCATCAAAGAAATGAAAATTGTATTCTAACTAAAAATGCATAGGAATTTTTTGGCTAAATTGGTGTTTGGGCTGAATTCCAGAGTGGACATAAGAAACTAACATAGTTGTTCTAAAATGTTAGTCTTTTGTCTCGTGACCCATTCCTTCTTCCTTTAAAGTACACTAGAGACATAGGATCAGTTGAGTGGTTTCCTCATCCATTGATTGATAACTTGAGACCTAAATATGTTCTAAGAAAATTTATTCTATTACTTCCTTCACATAGCCTTGGAAATCTCTGTTAATCACCTGTGGAAACATTACATGGAAAAGGGTTTTGAAAGAGCATGTGTCTTACCATCCCATTTCTGTAAATAATGTAAGTGGGTATGTGTATTGCTATCTACGCATAGAAAGTACGGCTAGCTGTAAATCATTCTTTTCATAAAAATTTTTTCCAAAGTGGTTTTTCCCTTTTTTGTATTTTTTTCATATTTTCTTCCATGAAAAAAATGACCTATTTTATGATCAAAAAGGCTTTTTGAAGGTTTTTCTTTCTTTTTTATTTTTTTTCACTTTTTTCCATCACCATTTATCTCCATATACCCTCTTCCACCTCTACCCACCTCCCCTTCCACAATATTTTTTAAGGTTTTTAATGGCCTTTTCTTTTTCAGTAATGTTCAAATAAAACCTTAATTTAGAGCTTTGCATGTTATAAACTAAAACAGTCCTGTGTTTTTCCTTATCAAGTAAGCACTTTGAGGTTAATTACATAAAATCTGTGGTTCAGCTGCTATGCCATATTCAAGGGGAGTCTTAATGAGTGAACCGTGAATTCCAGACTGAGGTGATTTGTATCATGGGACTCGGTTTCATCATAGTAAAAGGCAATTAAATATGTTTAACCTTATTATAAACATGTTACCTTACAACGTAACTTGACCTTTGATATCAGAAGCCATTCACTGAATATGGACAATAACAAACTAGCCATTCTCAGTCATTCTGTCAGCACATAGTAAGTTCCTGGTTTTGTGTAGAAATACACACACACACACACACACACACACAAACTCATAAGGTATGTTTCTGTATGTTTTTTAATTAAATTTATTGGGGAGACATTGGTTAATGGGATCATAATAGGTTTCAAGTATACATTTCTATGTTACATGATCTGTATATTGCGTTATGTGCCCACCACGCAAAGTCAGATCATCTTCTGTCACCATATATTCCCCCCTTCCTCCTCCCCACTTCTCACCCCCTTCTCTCTGGTAACTATCACACTGTTGTCTCTGTCTAAGAGTTTCAGTTTTATATCCTACATATAAGTGAAATCATATGGTTCTTAGCTTTTTCTGACTGACTTCTTTTGCTTAGGATAATATTCTCAAGGTCCACCCATGATGGCAGTATTTCATCTTATGGCTGAGTACCATTTCATAGTATACGAGGAGGGACCCCCAAAAAACACCAGAATTATCTTCTGGAGGGTAGCCCCTTGTAATAGTATAGGCTTGCCCTACTAGGTGAGTATCCTAGGATACCATGTGTATTAGTATACCAGTTGGTGGTGGTATGAGAAGCCGAACTATATTTTATTGATTATGCTATTACAGTTGTCCCATTTTTTTTCTTCCCTTTATCCCCCTCTGCCTTGCACGCTCCCCTCCCTCCAACATTCCCATCCTTAGTTCATGTCCATGGGTTGTACATATGAGTTCTTTGGCTTCTCCATTTCCTATACTATTCTTAACCTCCCCCTGTCTATTTTTGGCCTACCAATTATGCTTCTTATTCCCTGTACCTTTTCCCCCATTCTCCCTCCTCCCCATCCCTGCTGATAACCCGCCATGTGATCTCCATTTCTGTGATTCTCTTCATGTTCAAGTTGTTTGCTTAGTTTGTTTTGGTTTTTAGGTTCAGTTGTTAATAGTTAACGAGTTTGTTGTCAGTTTACATTTCATAGTTTTGATCTTCTTTTTCTTAGATAAGTCCCTTTAACATTTCATATAATAAGGACTTGGTGATAATGAACTCCTTTAACTTGACCTTATCTGGGAAGCACTTGATCTGCCCTTACATTCCAAATGATAGCTTTGCTGGATAGAGTAATCTTGGATGTAGGTCCTTGCCTTTCATGACTTGGAGTACTTCTTTCCAGCCCCTTCTTGCCTGTAAGATCTCTTTTGAGAAATCAGTTGACAGTCTTGTGGGAACTCCTTTGTAGGCAACTGTCTCCTTTCCTCTTGCTGCTCTTAAGATTCTCTCCCTATCTTCAACCTTGTGTAATGTGATTATGATGTGTCTTGATGTGGTCCTCCTTGGGTCCAACTTCTTTGGGGCTCTCTGAGCATTCTGGACTTCCATGTCTGTTTCCTTTGCCAGATTAGGGAAGTTCTCCTTCATTATTTATTCAAATAAGTTTTCAATTTCTTGCTCTTCCTCTTCTCCTTCTGGCACCCCTATGATTCGGATGTTGACACATTTAAAGTTTTCCCAGGGGTTCCTAAGACTCTCCTCATTTTTTGAATTCTTGTTTCCTCATTCTGTTCCAGTTGAATGCTTATTTCTCCCTTATGTTCCAAACCGTTGATTTGAGTCCCAGTTTCCTTCCCTTCATTGTTGGTTCCCTGTATATTTTGCTTTATTTCACTTTGCATAGCCTTCACTTCTTCCTTTACTTTGCAGCACTACTCAATCATTTCTGTGAGCATCCTGATTACCGGTGTTTTGGACTCTGCATCTGATAGGTTGTCTAGGTCCTCGTTGCTTAGTTCTTTTTCTGGAGTTTTGCTCTGTTCTTTCATTTGGGCCATTTTTCTTGTCTCAAGGTACCTGTTACATTGTAAGGGGCAGAGCCTTAGGTATTAACCAGGGCAGGGCAACCCACTTCTCTGCATTGTGGCTCTGTATGTGGGGGAGGGGTCAGAGAGGGAACAGTGTAGTTTGCCCAGCTCTCCCCATGCTTTCAGTCACTTCCCCCGCTCCCTGCAAGTGAATTGGGCCCTTCTGGTGTTGATTCCTGGGTGGGTGGGTTTGTGTACATTCTAGGACCCTGTGGGTCTCTCCAGTGAATTCTCCTGTGAGGCTGGAAGTTTCTCCTGCTACCACAACTCCCAGAGGTCTTTGCAGCCAAAGATTTTGAGGCTTTATTTCCCTGTGCTGAAATCCTGGGTTGTATGGTATGTCTCTCTCCCAGTTGTTCCTCCTAGTTTATCCTTACACAAATGTGGGACTGAATGGTCTGCCAGCTGCCACAACACCTGCTTGGTCCACTGCCTTGCTAGTCGTCTTCTCTGACCCAGCTGTATGTCCGGATGAATATTTCTTCATTAATTCCTTGGTTGTCAGACTTATATACAGTTTGATTTTCTGACAGTACTGATGGTTTTTTGTAAATTTGTTGTCCTTCTTTTGGTTGTGCCGGAAGCAAAGCATATCTACCTATGCCTCCATCTTGGCTGGAAGTCCTTCACTGAATTTTTTGGAAAACTTTTTTAACACATTTGCCCGTTTCATGATGAGTGACTTTTGAGCACACCTGCCCACACCTCACTAAGTATTCAGAAGTTTTTGACCAAAGATGACATGATCCCTGTGCCCCACCCTCCCTATTCACCCAGTCTCACCCCAAACAACATCTTTTTGTTTCCCTGGATGAAAAAAGCCCTAAAAGGGAACGGTTTTGTCAATGTGGAAGAGATGAAACAAAAAACAGCAGAAACACTAAAAGACATCAAAATCGATGAGTTGAAAAACTGTTTTGAGCAGTGCAAAAAACATCTTGATAGGTATATTACATCAAATGAAGAATACTTCAAAGGTAATTGGACTTTTAACATATACAAATAGCCCTGGCTGTTGTGGCTCAGTGAATTGTGTGCCAGCCTTTGAATCAAGAGGTCACCATTTCGATTCCCCGTCAGGACACATGCCTGGGCTGTGGACCAGGTCCCCAGTTGGGGGTGTGCAACAGACAATCAACATCGTTTCTCTCCCTCTCTCATTCCCTTACCATTTCTCTAAAAATAAATCTTTTAAAAATATGTAAATGTGTATGAATAAATACAGTCTTTTTTATAAATAAGTTCCAGTTTCTTTTGGGTCCCTCCTCATATATGTACCATATCTTCTTTATCCAGCCTTCTGACCACTGTGGGTAATGCTGCAGTGAACATATGGTGCCCATATCTTTGTAAATAAACGTTTTCAAGTTTTGCAGGAAGATACCCAGAAGAGGGATTGCTGGGTCATATGGTAATGCTGTCCTTAAGTTTTTGAGGAACCACTTACATTGTTTTCCATAGTGGACATACCATAATACATTCCCAGCAGCGGTGATTGAGGGTTCCTTTTTCTGGAACACTTGTCATTTCCTGTCTTGTTGACACAGCCATTCTAACAGGTATGAGACATTATCTCATTGCAGTTTTGATTTGCATTTCCCTAATAGCTAATGCAGTTGAATATCTTTCATATATTTGTTGACCATTGGTATGTCTTCTTGGGAAAGGTGGCTTGTTCAGGTCCTCTGCGCATTTTTTAGTTGGATTGTTTATTTGTTTGGTGTTCCGTTGTATGAGTTCTTTATATATTTTGGACATTAACCCCTTGTCGGAGCTGTTATTTGCAAATATCATCTCCCATTCAGTTGATTGCCTTTTTGTTTTGTTTTCACTTTGTTTTGCTGTGTAGAAGCTTTTTAGTGTGATACAGTCACATTTACTTTTGCCTTTGCTTTCCTTGCCTTTGGGATCAAATTCATAAAATGTTCTCTACAACCAAGGTCCGTAAGTTTAGTACCTGTGTTTTCTTCTATATAATTTATTGTTTCAGCTCTTATATATAGTTCTTTGATCCATTGTGAATTAATTTTTGTACATGGGAACAAACTAATCTAGTTTCATTCTTTTGCTTGTGTCTTTCCAATTTTCCTAGCACCATTTATTGAAGAGGCTTTCTTTTTTTCTACATTGTGTGTTTTTGGCCCCTTATCAAAAATATTTTGCCCGTATAACATGTAGTTTTATTTCTGGGCTCTCAATTCTATTCCTTTGGTCTCTGTGACTGTTTTTCTGCCAATACCATGCTATTTTGATTATCGTAGTTCTGTAGTATAATTTGAAGTCAGGTAGTGTGATACCTCTGGCTTCATTCTTTTTTCTCAGGATTGCATCAACTATTCAGGGTTTTTTGTGGTTTCATAGCATCTGATTTTTTTTTTGTTCTATTTCTTTAAAAAATCCCATTGGGATTTTGATGGAAATTGCATTAAGTCTGTATATTGCTTTGGGTAATATGGCCATTTTAACTATTGTTGATTCTTCCAGTCCATGAACACAGAATATTTTTTCATTTCATTGTAACGTTTTCAATCTTTTTAAATAATGCTTTATACTTTTCAATATTGGTCTTCACATCCTTTCCTATGTTTATTCCTACATATTTTATTCTGTTGGTTGCAGTTGCAAAAGGAATTTTTTTCATTACTTTTTCTGAAGTTTCATTGTTAGTATATAGGAAAGCAGTGGGGTTTTGTGCATTGATTTTACATCCTGCAACTTTACTGAATTTGCTTATTGTTTCTAATAGTTTTTTGGTGGAGAGTTGAATCATGTCATCTGCAAAAAGTGATGCTTTTACTTCTTCCTTCCCAATTTGGATGCCTTTTATTTCTTTCTCTTGCCTGATTGCTCTGACTAGGACTTCGAGAACTATGTTAAATAAGAGTGGTGAGAGTGCATTCTTGTCTTGTTCCTGATTTTAGAGGAAAAGCTTTCAGGTTTTCACCACTGAGTATGATATTGGCTGAAAGTTTGTCATATATGAGCTTTATCATGTTGAGGTACTTTCCCTCTCTACCCATTTTATTGAGTGTTTTAATCATAAATCCAAGTCTTATCAAATGCTCTTTCTGCATCTGTTGATAAGATCATATGATTTTTACCCTTTGTTTTGTTAATGTGGTGTATTACATTGATTGAATTGTATATGTTGAACCATCCTTTTACCCTTGGAATGAAATCACTTGATTGTGATGTTAGTTATTTAATGTATTGTTGTAGTCAGTTTGCTAGTATTTTGTTTAGGATTTTCTTATCTATATTCACCAGAGATATTGGCCTGTAGTTTTCTTTGTTGTGTTATCCCTGTCAGGGTTGTGTTGGCCTCATAAAATATGTGAGGAAGTATTGCCTCTTCAATTTTTTTGAGAGCTTGAGAATAATAGGTACCAAATCTTTGAATGTTTGGTAGAATTCACTAGGGAAGCCATTTCATCCTGGATTTATATTTTGGGGGAGAATGTTGATAGTTATTTCAGTTTCCTCACTTTACCAGTCTATTTAGATTTTCCAATTCTTCATGGTTTAGTCTAGAAAGATTATATATTTCTAGGACCTAACTCATTTCTTCCAGCTTATTGAATTTGGTGGCATATAGTCTTTTATAGTATTCTAGTGTGATCCTTTGTATCTCTATGGTGTCTGTGGTAACTTCTCTTTCATTTCTGATTTTGTTTATATGAGTTTTTTCTTTTTTCCTTAGTGAGTCTAGGCATGGTTTGCCAATTTTATTAAACTTTTCAATGAACCAGCTCATTGTTATATTACTTTTTTTATAGTCTTTTTGTTCTCATTCAATTCTGCTTTATTTTTTGTTATTCCTTTCTTCTGCTGACTTCCTTTCTTTGGGTTGCTTTTGTTCTTCTTTTTCTAGTTCTTTAAGATGTAATATTAGGTTGCTTACTTGGGACTTCTCTTGCTTCTTCAAATAGTCCTGTGATGATAGAAACTCCCCTCTTATTAATGATTTCACTGCATTCCAGAAGTTGTTTTTTATTGTGTCTAATTACAATTGTCCCCATTTTCCCCTCCATTAGTCTCTCCCATCCTACCCACCCCCACCTCCCATGTTCAATCCTTCCCCCGGTTGTCTTTGTACATGGGTCCTTATACATGTTCCTTGACCACCTTTCCCCTTCTTTTCCCCATTATCCCCCTTCCCCCCACCCCTCTGGTTACTGTCAGTTTGTTCTTTATGTCCATGTCTCTGATTCTATTTTGCTTGCTTGTTTGTTTTGTTGATTACATTCCACTTGTAGGTGAGATCATATGGTATTTGTCTTTCACTGCCTGGCTTATTTCACTTAGCATAATGCTCTCCAGTTCCATCCATGCTGTTGTGAAGGGTAGGAGTTCCTTTTTTTTCTGCCGCATAGTATTCCATTATGTAAATGAACCATGGTTTTTTGATCCACTCATTTACTGATGGACACTTAGGCTATTTCCAGCACTTGCCTATTGTAAATAACGCTGCTATGAACATTGGGGTGCATATGTTCTTTTGAATTAGTGTTTCGGGATTCATAGTGTTTTTGAAGAAATTCCATACTGTTTTCCACAATGGCTGCACCAGTCTGCGTTCCCACCAACAGTGCACTAGGGTTCCCTTTTGTCCACAACCTCGCCAGCATTTGTTTGTTGATTTGTGTATGATGGCTATTCTGACTGGTGTGAGGTGGTATCTCATTGTGGTTTTAATTTGCATCTCTCTGATGACTAGTAATGCTGAATATCCTTTCATATTATCTCTGGGCCCCTCTCTATGTCCCTCATAGAGAACTGTCTGTTTAGGTCCTTTTCCCATTCTTTAATTGGATTGTTTGTCTTCCTGGAGTGGAGTCATATGAGGTCTTTATATATTTTGGAGATCCAACCCTTGTGCGAGGTATCATTGGCAAATATATTTTCCCATACAGTGGGTTCCCTTTTCATTTTGCTGATGTTTTCTTTAGCCGTGCAGAAGCTTTTTATTTTGATGAGATACCCTTTGTTTATTCTATCCTTTATGTTCCTTACTCTAGAGGACATACCAGTGAAAATATTGCTGCATGGAATATCTGAAATTTTCCTACCTATGTTCTCTTCTAGGACTTACGATGTTGTAACTTCTATTAAAGTCTTTTATCCATCTTGAATTTATTTTTGTGTATGGTTTAAGTTGGTGGTCATGCATCCCCAAAGTTTTGATGTCATATTATCATTCTCTTTTGTCTCTATATATCTTGATCTCACCTTTTATTTCTTTGTGGACCCTGTCACTTTTTAGTAGTGTGTTGTTTATTCTCCACATATTTATATATTTCTCTACTTTCTTTTGCAGTTGATTTCTAATTTCAAAGCATTGTAGTCAGAGAATATGCTAGGTATAATTTCAGTCTTGAATTTGTTGAGGCTAGTTTTGTGACCCAACGTATGGTCTATCCTTGAGAATGTTCCATGTGCACTGGAGAAGAATGTTTAATCTGATGTTCTCGTATGAAAGGCTTTGTGTTGATTTTGTCCATTTGCCTTAATGTGTCATTTGAGGCAGCGGTCCGCAAACTTTTTGGCACCAGGGACAAGTTTTATGGAAGACAATTTTTGCACAAATTGGGGAAGGGGCAGCTCAGGCAATAATGTGAGCAAAGCTTCACTTGCTCACCTATTGCTTACCTCCTGCTGTGTGGCCCCGTTCCTAACAGGCCTCGGACCAGTACTGGTCTACAGCCTAAGGTTTGGGGACCCCTGATTTAAGGCCATTTTTTTTCTTGTTTTTCTGTTTGGAAGATCGATCTATCTAGAGCTGTCAGTGGAGTATTAAACCCTCCAACTATGATTGTGTTTTTGTGTTCCACCCTTTAGTTCTGTTAGCAGTTGCTTTATATTTTGGTGCCCCTGATTGGGTGCATATATTTTAAGAAACATTACATCTTCTTGATGTACTGTCCTCTCTTTGTAATTATAAAATGTCCATCTTTGTCTCTTTTTTACCTTTGTTACCTTGAAATGTTTTGTCAGAAATGAGTATGGTTACACCTGCTTTTCTATGGCTATTATTTGCTTGGGGAATCATTTCCCACCTTTTCACTTTGATTCTAACTTTGTCTTTGAAGCATAGATGTGTCTCCTGAAGGCAGCGTATGTTTGGGGGCTTTTTGTTGTTGTTGTTTGTTTGTTTGTTTATTCTTGATCCAATCTACTATGCTGTTTCTCTTTATTGGTGAATTCAACCCATTTACATTTAGAGTAATTACTGGTGTATAAGGATTTCCTATGGCCATTTTATCTTTTGCTTTCTGGTCACTGTGTGCCTCCATTGGTTCTTTTCCTTTGTGTTTCTGTTGTTTTGTTTAGTGGTATTACATACTTCCCTCTGTTTTCTCTTTTTTTAAGTCTCAGTTTGGGGTTTTTTTGTGTTTGGTTACCATTGGGTTTATGAAAAAGAAACTATATACAGTAGTTCTTTTTCTTTTAAATGCATCTAATTTCCATCCTGCTTTGAAAATTCATACCTTTACCCTCTCCCCTTTTATGTTTCTCTCGTCACAAATTACCCCTCCTTATGCTCTAAGTTTGTCCATGATCCTACTTGTAGTTGTGTGACCTTGTCTTTTTTGTTTCAGGTAGAATAACCCCCTGGAGTATTTCTTGCAGTGGAGGTTCTGTGGTGATAAATTCCCTCAGTGTCTGTATGTCTGGAAAAGTCTTTATTTCTCCTTCATATTTAAAGGATAACTTCTCTGGATATATTATTCTTGGCTGGTAATTTCTCTTTTTCAGTAGTTTGAATATTTGTTTCCATTCTCTTCTGGCTTGTAGAGTTTCTGCTTAGAAGTCCATTGATAACCTGATGGGCTTTCCTTTATAAGTTACTTTCTTCTTTTCCCTGGCTGCCTTGAGATTTCTTTCTTGGTCATTAATTTTTGACAGTTTAAATACAGTGTGCCTTGGACAAGGCCTCCTTGGATTGAGGTAACTAGGTGTTCTGTTTGCTTTTTAGATTAGAGGATCTAGCTTTTTATAGGTTTGGGAAGTTCTCATCAACTGTTTGTTTGAATAGGCTCTCCTTTCCCTTCTCCCTCTTCTTCTGGTATGCCTATTATTCTTCTATTGCATTTTCTAATGGAGTAAGACACTTCTTGTAGTGTTCTTTTATTTCTTTTTATTCTCAAGTCTCTCCTTCCCTCTGTATCACTTCTATCTTTGATATTACTAATCCTTTCCTGCATCTGCTCTATTTCCTGTGCTTGCTAGTTCATTCTTGATCTCTTTTATTGAGTTCTTCATCTCCAGAATTTCTGGTTGGTTCTTTTGTAAAGTTTTGATCTCTTTGGTAAAGTACTTGTTTTGTGTGTTGACTTGTTTTCTGAGTGTATTAAATTGCCTGTCTGTATTTTCTCACATCTCGTTGAATATTGTCAGAGCTACAATCTTGAATTCTCTGTCGTTTATATCACATATTTTCATGTCTTTAAGTTTGTTTTCTGGAAATTCTTTATTCTTTTTCTGAGGTGCCTTGCCACCTTATTATTCATAGTATTTGACCTATTTCTTCTCTGTCTTGGTATCTGTATGAGTGGCACTTACCTACCAGATTTATAGAAAGAGGTCTTTCTCTTATTTTTCAGTAGAATCACTTTTTCTTTTATTATTATATTACTGATTTTAGAGGAGGATAGAGAGACATCGATCTGTCTCAATATGTTGTCCCACCCATTCATGCATTCGTTGGTTGATTCTTGTATGTACCCTGACCGGGGATTGAACCCTCAACCTTGGCATATTGGGGCAACACTTTAACTAACTCAGCTGCCCAGCCAGGGCTGCATCACAAGTTTTTTAGCTCTGTGGAATCCCAGTGCTGTCCCTCTCAGTCAACAGTGTAGCCAAGATGCATGGGAGTAAGATGGGCTGGAGGAACCAGCCAGTTTTTTTGTTGTTTTGCCCTCCTAGTAATGGTGACTTTAGACTTCCATGGAGTCCCCACCCTGTGCCCCGACCCTAGGACTGGTTGCAGAGTGCAGCCTTTACTCAGGGGGGAAAAAGTGATTCTGTAGTACCAGTTCTCAGATTAGCAGATGTGCTCTGCAACTTGACACCATTAGAGAAGGGAGGTGAGCTCTGGGAGACTGTGGGGCAACAGGGCTCTGTGGCTTTGTTGCTCTGCCTGGATTCCCAACCACCTGACAGCCATGGTTGCACCCCATTCTCTGTTCTCCCTGGGTCTTGGCTCAGCTGCAGCTCGTGGTGCTCACACCTGCAGGAATGCCTCCCAGTGAATCTCTTTGCTTCTGTAGGCTGAGTCCTACCATGATCTCTGGGCTGCAGGGCTGCATCTGTGGCTCATCTCAGCACTTGTCGCCTTCCCCTTTTGCTCTCACTTGCCCATGTTTAGATGTTTCAATGCAAAATGCACGGATCTCTCAGGTGTACTTTTCATTGAGCAAGGAATCATTTGAGTGGTTACAGCTGCTCAAAATGTAGGATCTTAAAGGGGATCTCTCATGCCACCATTCTTCTGACGGCATTCTGTTGCTTTTATGCTTAACAACACCTTTTCATATACGATATATTCTTGCTTGTCCCTGTCAGTGCTCATGCTCCTTTCCAAAGGCAGCACCTTCCCTTGTGCACAAGATTCCATCCTCTATAATCATTATATCTTGCTTTGGTTTCATTCTGTTAAGAGTATGTTTTTTCCTATTGTTTAATCACTAAGTATAAATACTGAGTGCCCACTTTTTTATCTTGGCTGTGTGATAGCTGGATATGGGTGTTTTAGGGAGAGGGGTTGTTTGTTTATTGAGGTTGATGTTAAAGTTTCTAACTTCACCATTTAAAAGCACACCATATTTCAGTGTTTTTTAAAGGCATGCACAAACCATGAGTGAATAGTTAAAAGAACAGTTTTATACTACGTGTAGTATTTTAGTGATGTTGAATAAGGCAATGAACAAAATTATGAGATTAGTAAGAGAACTTCTTAAGGAAGATACTTTATTTTAAAGTACATGGCATTCTTATTTTTTATAGCTCTGAAACTGGAAAAAACACCAGAGTTCAGGCTGCCTGTCACTACCAAACCCAATAAGCAGAGACAGGGATTGAATCTTTATGGTTGCTTTATTCAGATGGCCAGCGACAGACCATCTTGTCTTTTCTTTCCAGGCCAAGGTTTTTATAGCAGGGAATAAACAAGGTGCGGTGAGGGGTTTTGAAATTCAGGGAAAAGTTCACGGATTAGAAAAAAACAACTTTAGCATTCTTGTCCGGGGCAGTGGTCTTAAGCTTTGCCCCAAACGGTGGTCTTTAGCTGTGTCCTGGGCAGTGGTCATCTCACCCTGGAGTACAATGGCTCAGATACCATCTTGAGTTGCTTGCAGTCCTTGTGAGGCACAAAGGTGGAACTGCTTATGGTCTCCTGGAGTCAGGGTGGGTCATACCTTCAGTTCCTGGAACAAAAGCTTTTACATGCATTTGATTACTAAGCTTATTAGCTATTACTTAAACTAAAATTTCCCTACTCTTAAGTCCCCTATCAGCTCCACTATTATTTAAGATCCTGTTTCCATTCATTTATGCTGCTTCTGAGTGAAGTACTTAAAATAGTCGTTTTTCTACTTTCACAATCTTTAAAATCTAGAACTTCTGGTTAATTTTCACTGCTTTTACTTGTAAATTTTTTGGTTCTCCACCAATATTCTGTTCTACTTCATTATCTACTTTTTACTCTGTATACCATATCCAGCCATTCCTGTTTCCTGTTCCTTAAACATATTAGTCACTTTTTACTCTTTTCCATATTTTTTCTTTAAGTCAAATGTCACTAACTCATATCAGTCAGGAGTAATTTCTCCCTCTTATGTTTATAAGACCCTATTTATTCTGCTATTCTGATATGGTGTCATCACTAAGAATACCTAATTTCAAATATAGGGACTGTGTCACCCACCAAACATACCTTGTTTACTACCCTCTGTAACAAATGACTAAGTGCTGGGCAAACGTTTTAGATGTCATGTTATATTGTCATGTTTTCAAAGTGTGCATGATGTTTCTGTGGAGATATACATACATATGTATGTATTATCTATGTGTATCTCTATTAGTAGTCATGGATGTTAATGGGGATTCAGTTGCATTCAGGAATCTGAAATACACTAGAAATTCACTGATGCATATTCCATGGTATAGTGTCCCAGTGAGTCTACATGACATCACTATGGTGTTATCAGAGAAATCATTTCACTGACCTTTAGTTATAGAAATTTGTATTTCTATACAAATGATACATACTTTTGCTTCATCCTTGTAGAAACCTAAATACCCTGAAGTTGGAATATTAATTATTTATTTTTATCTGTGTGTTTTTTTTTTTTTAATAAAGGCTTGTTCTAGCTTCTAATAATTTACATAAGTCTCAAACTAATTGGTTTACCTAAAGGAATCCTCTAAGGATCAGGAGACAAAATTTAATCCTACTCACTACTAAAATTTATCATTGTGGATTCTCTTTTAAATAAATGATAAATTCACTTGATAAAAGTAAATTTATACTCTTAGCTGACAAATTACATACCATCAAGGCCTTTGGCTTGGGGAAGAGTTGTCCTCTTTCCTTCAATTTGTGACTTCTGGCAGATTACTTAACCTTTTTTTTAAGTATATTTTTATTGATTATGCTATTACAGTTCTCCCAATTATTTTCTCCCCTTTATCTCCCTCCTCCCTGCACCTGCCCCATCCTCCAGCAATCCCTACCCCCTCAGTTCATGTCCTTGGGTCATACATATAAGTTCTTTGGCTTCTCCATTTCCTATAATATTCTTAACCTCCCCCTGTCTATTTTCTGCCTACCTATTATGCTTCTTATTCCCTGTACCTTTTCCCCCATTCTCCCTCCTCCCCTTCTCCATTGATAACCCTCCATGTGATCTCCATTTCTGTGGTTCTGTTCATGTTCAAGTTGTTTGCTTTCTTTTTGTTTTTGTTTTTCAGGTTCAGTTGTTGATAGTTGTGAGTTTGTTGTCATTTTACTGTTCGTATTTTTTTATCTTCTTTTTCTTAGATAAGGCCCTTTAACATTTCATATAATAAGGGCTTGGTGATAATGAATTCCTTTAACTTGACCTCATCTGGGAAGCACTTGATCTGCCCTTCCATTCTAAATGATAGCTTTGCTGGACAGAGTAATCTTGGATATAAGTCCTTGCTTTTCATGACTTCAAATACTTCTTTCTGGCCACTTCTTGCCTGTACAGTTTCTTTTGAGAAATCAGCTGAGAGCCTTATGGGAACTCCTTTGTAGGTAACTGTCTCCTTTCCTCTTGCTACTTTTAAGATTCCTTATCTTTAATATTGGGTAACTTAATTATGATGTGCCTTGGTGTGTTCCTCCTTGGGTCCAACTTCTTTGGGACTCTCCGGACTTCTTGAATTTCCTGGAAGTCTATTTCCTTTACCATATTGGGGAAGTTTTCCTTCATTTTTTCAAATAAGTTTTCAATTTCTTGCTCTTCCTCTTTGCCTTCTGGCACCCCTATGATTCAGATGTAGGAGTGCTTGAAGTTGTCCCAGAGGTTCCTGTGCCTATCTTCACTTTTTTGAATTCTTGTTTCTTCATTCTGTTCCAGTCGGGTGTTTATTTCTTCCTTTTGTTCCAAATCGTTGATTTACATCCTAGTTTCCTTCCCTTCACTATTGGTTCCTTGTATATTTTCCTTTATTTCACTCTGTATAGCCTTCATTACTTCCTTCATTTTGCGACCGAACTCAGTCAATTCTGATTGATCATCCTGATTACCGGTGTTTTGGACCCTATATCTGATAGGTTGTCTAGGTCCTCGTCACTTAGTTCTTTTTCTGGAGTTTTGATCTGTACTTTCATTTGGGCCATTTTTCTTTGTCTCAATGCACCTGTTACGTGGTAAGGGGGTGGAGCCTGAGGTCTTTGTCAAGGTGGGGCAACCATCCTTGCTATGTGGGATGCTGACTGTGGGAGAGGATTTAGAGAGGGAACAATGCTGCTTGCTTGGCTCTTCTCCTGCTTTCCCTCGCCTCCCACCAGCAGATTGTGCCCTTTCAGGTGCTGATTTGCAGGTGGGTGGGTTTGTGTACGTTTTAGGACCCTGTGGGCCTCCCCAACAGACTCGTATGAGACTGGGAGTTTCCCTCGCTGATACCACAGCCCCCACAGATTTTTTACTGCCAGGGGTTCTCTTTAGTTTCCCATGGTGAAACCCTGAATTTCACGGCTCGTCTTGCTCCCCCATTGTTCCTCCCGGTTTATCTGCACACGAATGTGGAATTGCCTGGACAGTCTGCTGCCTTGCCTTGTCACACATCCTCTCCACCCAGGCTGCCTGTCTTTGGACTTCCATGCAAATGATTTTCTGGCAGTTCTGGTTCTTTGTTTTTAAATTGGTTGTTATCCTACTTTTGGTTGTGCAAGGAAGTGAAGCATATCTTCCCTCACAATGCCTGCATCTTGGCCGGACTCCGCTGAATTTAGCAGGTTACTTAATCTCTTTCAGCATCTTTTTCTCTGTCTAGTGACCTCAACAATACAATAAGGAAATAATCTAATGAATATTACTAAATAACTCTATTTTTCTTGTGCCCTTGACACTTTCTTAATGTAAGGATTTATAGCTTAGTGTGATCGTGGGGGGTAGTGCTTCCAGAAATGCCAGCTTCGTGAACATGCAACCTGTACGGGTTATACAGGGCTCCATGCTTGGGGTCATGTTCTATTACCAATGCAAAATTTTCCATAATTTTTTAACAAGGGGCCCTATGTTTTCATTTTGCACTGGGCCCCGCAAATTACTTAGCTAGTCCTGGTCCCTAGAAACTAGTTGTCATAATAGATTGTAATACATACTAAATATTAATAGTCATCTGTATAAACCAAGTCTGTGATCCTGTAAATCTGCACTGCAAAGGAAATGTTTGTACATAAATGTAATTTGAATGTATTTTAAAGGGGAAAAAAAGTTGCTGACTTGGATTACTACATAGTAAACTTTTTAAATGTCTGCTCTCATACTAGAAGTTTTTTTTGAGATTTGCTGTTTAAACAAAATTTTGTCATTTTAGAACACAAAATACTTCATACAGTACAAAAACATCCTACTAGATGAAATAAAATGAATTCAAAGCAGGATTTAACTCATTGTGCCATTACAGGTTATCAAGTTATGCCCAACCAGCAGCAAAACTACCAAGGAATAGTTGGACTTTCACAACCCCAGAGTCAGACCCTCATTGGTGGCCAACCCAACGGCATTGGAAATCAGATTCAAGGAGTGGTCATCCCCTATCCTTCAGTGCCAACATATCAGGTACATTATCACTCACCTACTTTGGGTAAAGATAATTTTGAATAGATAAAATATATAGCTACATTATATCTCTCTTCTTTTAATATAGGGATAATGCTCTGTAATACATAACTTCATAGTCTTAAGAGTTTTATTAGTCATAGCAGCTTTATTTTATTTTCATTTTATTACTTTATTCATTCACTCCATTAACTTTTAGGAAAAATATCTGAAAAACTTTGAGATTGAAAAGTAAATTTTGTCAGGCATTGACTGTGTTTCCAACTACATAACTATTTGAGCAAGTGTCTCATTCTATAATTTAGGTCCTTAGAAAGTCTCTTTTGAGAAAAGAGTGGAAAGGAAGGAGATATTTGGAATAATGAGATAGAATACAGACTGTAATCAGTGTTCATAGAATAGAGATTGTGCGGTTGCCCATGCTGAAACATTTTTCTTCTCCACCTCAACCCCAAAAAGAATGGCATGGATTAAAAATGATATGGCTTTGAACTTCTGATTCTAAAATGGAAATATCTACTGTTTTATAAATAAGTCATATTTTTAGTATAATATGCCGCATTTTCAGAAATTTGTTTTACCTCCCTTCATCTTTCTGGAATAACTGCAAATGAGTTTGTTTTATTAGCCTCTTGGTTTT
Organism: Desmodus rotundus; assembly: GCF_022682495.2. NCBI lineage: Eukaryota > Metazoa > Chordata > Mammalia > Chiroptera > Phyllostomidae > Desmodus > Desmodus rotundus. The sequence continues at coordinate 126,934,997 of NC_071388.1, forward strand.
CCATAACTGAGTCTAACGTTAAGAAATCCAAAGATCATTTTCATTCGTCTCAACAAAGTAAAAACAATGTAGTTGAAAAGATAAATGTACATGTATTTTATCAAAACATGTAAACAAATTCTTGGTAGTGTATAGACCAGTAACTGAAAGAATCATGAAATACAGCCATGAGCAGATTAAGGACTTAATACAGAAGTCTTCTGGGAAGATAGAAACCTTAAACTATGTCTTAAACGAAAATTACAGGCATAAATTGGTTAGGAAAACATTCTGGGGATAGAGAAGTATATGAGCAAAGGTGCTATCATATTCCATTAAATTCCAGAAAATTAAAATTAAAATGTGAAATTGTCAAGGACTGTTGAACACTAAAGAGTATGTCTAGTTTTGAAGCCCCCTAGTTATAGAAAGCAACTAAGGAAAAAGAGAAAAGATACATTATTAAATTGGATTTTGCATCTTTCTTTTCTCACATTTTCCATGCTTTTTAATTTATATCCTCTGTGCATGACCCTAGGTACATGAGACTGTCTGTCCCCTACTTTATTCATAGCTAAGTCATTAGGATTGGTACCACACCACAGACTCTCCCTTCTCAAGGACCCTGGTCATGCTACCTAATCCAGTACATTGAGCATCTATTAGAGAAGATGCCCAGGCACTGTGTAAATAAGATTTGCCCTTGACCTTTAGTAGCTCACAACCTAGGGCAAGAAATACAACTTTTAAATAAACTACAACCTTGTTGATGTAGTTTTAAAAAATGGAGCTAGATATTAAAAATGCTTCAGAGTGAAGTTATAGTTTCTATTGCATACTTTTTTATAAGCTATAAATTATTTTCCCGTGGTATTTCATGTCATCTTCACACTGGCTGAATGATTGTAAGAAGTGTTGCTCTGATGAACAATGAATGACAGCCTCTTTACACTTCCACCTACATTGAGTAGATGAGCTAGGTGGTGATAAACTGTTATCTACAAAAAAGGCCAGAAAAGTCATCTGTCATCAGCAGAGTGTATTCCATGGCTGTACATTCAGAAATACTGTACTCTCTTTTTTGGTACTTCAGGGTTTTTTTTTTCTTTACTACTAATTATAGATTTATTCTATAGCTTAAGTCATCTAGATTGAGTTGTGTCATTTTCCCTAAGTTCACCTATATGTGTGTTAATTTAAATACAATCAGAAATAATATCAGAATGTTAACACTGCCTCAGTAGACAAAAAGACTGAAATATATTGTGTTATACAGAGTTGGATCCATCAAACCAGTAAATTTCTCTTTGCAATGGTTGAACCAAATTGAAAGTGATTAAGAGATTACTGTGTATTTTAAGAGGACCAGTTACATTTCAGAAACGTGCTGTATAGGCAAGACTTAGAAGTTAATCAGGAACAGGGCAAAGTGGTTAAAGAACTGAGGCACTGGAGCCAGAGGGCATGGGTTCAAATCCGGACTTCCATACTTACTAGCTGTACAATCTTGGAGAAGTTACTTAACCTCAGTTTCCCCGTCTATCAACCGGGGATGATACAAGTAACTTATTAGGGTTGTCGGGAAGACAATGTAATAATATACAAAACTCTTTAGAACAGAACCTGAACATGCAGTAAGTGCTCGGTATTGTTAACTTTTATTGTCTTCTCTATTAGTAATATTGCTATCATTCTACTACTGTTGCTAACATCATCATCATAATCATCAGAACGTTTCAGATTGACTTTATTTACTAAAATTACTTTAATCCAACTGTAATGTTGTGGCATATTTTAAAATTAAGAATTCATTATGCCTGTGCAATTTCTGTTTTAGAAATGATAGAAATTGGAGAATTGAAATACAGAATTAAAGACTCTTATGTTCACATGGTTTTTATGCAGATAATGTAGAAAACAGAGAATTGAAAGATCCACTGTTCACCAAAGGCTACTTACTGTGCTCGAACCTGTAAATGGAGATTGTAATAAAGATAATACTCCCCTGAGATGTAGGTGGCATTCCATTATTTTCAGATAAGGAACTGGGGCCACAGAATAGTTGTCACTTGCCCAGTGTTACAAAGATAGCAAAGTGATGAAGCTGATATCATATCTAAATATCTTAAGCTCCAGGGCTTACACTCTTTCGGATCCAGTGTATCTCACAGGTGCCTTGCCTGGGTTTTTCCTTAGCTCTGCCTGAGGTAAACTGTATTACTCTTTCCTTATCAAATGGTCGTCCTTGTTTGAAAACAGTTTATTTCTTAAAATAACTTTTACTTAGGGACACAAGTCTATTTTTTAATAATGCAGTGCATCTAGCCTGCTGTACGATGGACGAATGCTAGTGAGAAACAATAGCTGGCTGAAAAGACCATAGAAATAAAGTGGTAGTGTTATGGTCAACTTATCAGGACAGTCTATTGACAATTTCAGCTTACTCCTAACTGGTCCTACTTGAAAAGTTTTACGAAGGCTAAAGGCATTAAGATTTGCAAGGTTTTGAAGAACCTTTTCCTTTTAAACTGTCTCAAATTTTAGGTTTCACTGCCTCAAGGTTCTCAAGGAATTGCCCATCAGACTTATCAACAGCCCGTTATTTTCCCTAATCAGTCTAATCAAGGATCTATGCCCACAGCAGGAATTCCAGTTTATTATAGTGTCATTCCACCTGGCCAACAAAATAATTTAAGGTGAGTATGACTAAGAAACCTAATTCTATACCTTCTCGTTTTTTATCAGGATATTGGTCTGTTGTTAATTTTAAAGTTGTCTCTGGGGCATTACCTCTGATCATTCTCTAATGTAGAATAGAAAAACTATGATACAATCTATTTTTCTACTGTTTCTTTTAACAAAATAAGTGTAAGTAAAGCATTCCATATATAAACTAAAGATTCAGATGTTTCTCTTAAAACTGGTCTCCTTTTATTTACCCAAGTAGAATAAAATAGTTGACCATAGACCTTGGAGTTTAAAGCATTTGTTTTTTAATATTTAAGGATTTTGTAGGAGTTTGGTGAGAATGTATTTCCTTATTTTAACATCAGCAGCAAAATACCATGCTGAAATTTTTTAGGCTCTGGGGAGCTCATTTTTTATCAGTAAGGGGAAGGAGGAATATAAGAGAAGCAAATGATAGTAGCTCTATATTAAAGCAAGTTGTGCACTATTCCATTAGCTACTTAACTTGGAAGAGCAGAAGCTTTTCTGATAAGCCTAATGTGTTAAAAATAGCAATCTTTCCCTGAATTGGGTACTTTTAGTCTGTGGCTCAAAGTGTATTACAGTCCTTCATTTATTCTCATGACATCCCTGAAAGGTTGCCAGAGGGGCCTCAGTGCTCACACTAAGAAGGGGTCCTTAGTTATAATTGCTGATAAGAGATACCACCCAGTTAGGGTTACTGGTGGTATTTAGGGGTGAAGAGGGGATTGACATACTTGCTTCATTGAATCTGCTTAGGAAATGGGGACTTGGCTCACATTTTATGTGTTATCAGAAATACACACACCAGAGGAACTCACATGGCTCTGTAGCTGCCACAGATTGAAGACACACAGGTTATTTAAACAACGGGTTGTTTGTGAATCTTACAGGCAGCTTTGGAGTTTTATGTTGTGATGAGCCCCAGGTCTTTTGAGGTACAGTTGTTAACAAAATAAAAATAGAAATGTACACTACATTAGATTTTGCATTTGTTGTATGAGTTTAAGTTCTATAAATAGGGAGAAAATACTCTCAACCTGTGCCTCTTTTTCTGATTTATTAATTGTCAATTAATAAATTGCTCTATAATGCCAATTCAATTTCTGAATTGTCAGCTAGAGGCAGAATTCTGTGCTAAAACACGTGAAATGAATATTGTAAAAATTGCTGAATTATCTGCTTTTTGAACCAAAGTATAATCTTTCATTTATTTGAGAGAAAATTATGAAAGTAATACTTCCTTTGAAGGGCAGAGGCTGAGAAATAAGTACTATTTACTACAGAGACCAAAAGATACCTATGTGAATATGTTACTTCTGTAGCCTATAGGCATGGTGGAAGGGCTTCCATGAAGGAAGGAGATGAAGCCTATCAGAATCTATATAAAATGTTTGTTATATTATCAATTCCTTGAAACAAAAAAGATCTTGACTACCTGACTTCTGAGGGACCTGGCCCTAGGAGTATGTGTGGAGGTGAGAGAGCATAATTCTCTGCCCACCTTTATTTTCAGTCTTATTTTAAGCGTGATGGCAGAATCCAAAAGATGTCAAGTAGACACTAATGACTACACTTTGAATGAACCACACATATTTTTAGCCCCTGGGCCTGTTTTTCAAAAAAAAATTAAAGTTTGAGACCTATTCTTGGCCTGAGGAGTTGCTTAGAAGCACAGTAATTAAAAAATTACTGAAATTCCCCAACAGCCTTCAACTTGAATCTTGCAAAGTAGTCTTTGAAATTACTCAGTTTAGGACCATGACCTAGATAAGGCAGATATATTTGAAATAAGCTAGCTATGAATTGACAGTAATGATTGGTTACCATGTAACAAATTGGCACTGATGTATTCCAACTAGATTACCAATGTTAGAAATAGAATGTGTTGCATAGAAAGCAGAAATGTGTATCCTGTCAGACTTGTATCCTACCTTTTAGACTAGTTATTTGGTAGGAAATCAAGTCATATGCAGGATTAATTAAGGACCCCTTTGGGTAAAACACATTTGGTAATTACCGACTCTTCTAAAAATATAATTAGCATTCCATTTTTAAGTTTATTTTATTGATTATGCTATTACACTTGTCCCATTTCTTTTCTCCCCTTGATCCCCCTCCACCCACCTTCTAACCAGCATTCCATCCCCCTTAGTTCATGTCCATGGGTTGTACATATAAGTTCTTTGGCTTCTCCATTTCCTATAATATTCTTAACCTCCCCCTGCCTACTTTGTGCCTACCATTTATGTTTCATATTCCCTGTACCTTTTCCCCATTCTCCCTCCACCCCATCACCACTGATAACCCTCCATGTGATCTCCATTTCTGTGATTGTTTGCTTAGTTTGGTTTTGTTTTTGTTTTTCAGGTTCAGTTGTTGATAGTTGTGAGTTTGTTCTCATTTTAATGTTCATATTTTTTATCTTCTTTTTCTTAGATAAGTCCCTTTAACATTTCATATAATAAGGACTTGGTGATAATGAACTCCTTTAACTTGACCTTATCTGGGAAGCACTTGATCTGCCCTTACATTCCAAATGATAGCTTTGCTGGATAGAGTAATCTTGGATATAAGTCCTTGCCTTTCATGACTTGGAGTACTTCTTTCCAGCCCCTTCTTGACTGCAAGGTCTCTTTTGAGAAATCAGCTGACAGTCTTATGGGAACTCCTTTGTAGGTAACTGTCTCCTTTCCTCTTGCTGCTTTTAAGATTCTCTCCCTATCTTCAATCTTGGGTAATGTAATTATGATATGCCTTGGTGTGTACCTCCTTGGGTCCAACTTCTTTGGGGCTCTCTGAGCATCCTGGACTTCCATGTCTATTTCCTTTGCCAGATTGGGCAAGTTTTCCTTCATTATTTGTTCAAATAAGTTTTCAATTTCTTGCTCTTCCTCTTCTTCTGGCACCCCTATGATTCGGGTGTTGACACGTTTAAAGTTGTCCCGGGAGTTCCTAAGCCTTTCTTCATTTTTTGAATTCTTGTTTCCTCATTCTGTTCCAGTTGAATGCTTATTTCTCCCTTATGTTCCAAACCGTTAATTTGAGTCCCAGTTTCCTTCCCTTCATTGTTGGTTTCCTGAATATTTTGCTTTATTTCACTTTGCATAGCCTTCACTTCTTCCTTTACTTTGCAGTAATACTCAATCATTTCTGTGAGCATCCTGATTACCGGTGTTTTGGACTCTGCATCTGATAGGTTGTCTAGGTCCTCGTTGCTTAGTTCTTTTTCTGGAGTTTTGCTCTGTTCTTTCATTTGGGCCATTTTTCTTGTCTCAAGGTACCTGTTACATTGTAAGGGGCAGAGCCTTAGGTATTAACCAGGGCAGGGCAACCCACTTCTCTGCATTGTGGCTCTGTATGTGGGGGAGGGGTCAGAGAGGGAACAGTGTAGTTTGCCCAGCTCTCCCCATGCTTTCAGTCACTTCCCCCGCTCCCTGCAAGTGAATTGGGCCCTTCTGGTGTTGATTCCTGGGTGGGTGGGTTTGTGTACATTCTAGGACCCTAGAATGTTGGGTCTGTTGGGTCTCTCCAACAGACTTTCCTGTGAGGCTGGAAGTTTCTCCTGCCACCACAACCCCGAGAGGTTTTCACTGCCAGAGGTTTTAAGACTTTATTTCCCTGCACTGGATCCCTGGGTTGCATAGTCTGTCTGTGTCCCCAGATGTACCTTCCAGTTTATCCTCACACAAACATGGGGCTGACTAGTATGCCAGCCACCACAATATCTGCCTGGTCTGCTGCCTTGCCAGTCATCTTCTCTGACCTGGCTGCCCATCTCCGCCCCTCCTACCCACCTGGATGAATGTTTCTTCTTTAGCTCCTTGGTTATCAGACTTCCATACAGTTTGATTTTTTGACATTTCTGGTTGATTTGTATTTTTAAATTTGTTGTTGTCCTTCTTTTGGTTGTGAAAGGAAGCAAAGCGTGCCTACCTATGCCTCCATCTTGGCCCTCAGTCTTAATCTCTATAATAGCATTCCTTATAGAAATGTTTATTTCTAGTTCTTGGTAGTATTAACAAGTAAATTACCATAATATTCACATTTCCACTTAAAGGTCAACTGTTGGCATTTATTATTAATTAGACCATTAAATTACCATCTAAGTATTAATATATATAGACCATCCCTTTGTAAGTCTAGATGTGCTAGTTTGTGTAAATTATATTTTATTTTATGTATTCTAGTGTATTTACATGCAGAGAAGAGGTTTGTCTGAATACTTACACACCTAGAGCAGGCCTGGCTGAGATAGAAGCTTGGTAAATCCATACTGAATGAAAACACTTCTTTAACAGCAGAGGCCAACTTGCATATCTGTGTCTGTACATGTGTATAATTAATTCTCCTTTATATATTATATTATTGCCCTTAATATTATTGTTTCTGTAACTTCCTTATACTTTTTAAGTTTTTTATTAGATATTTTAATTACAAAATAAGTTATCCTTGCTGACAGAAGTGGAGCAATCAGTATAAAGGTGTGTAAAAGGAAAGCTAACCATCACGTTCCCACTCTGCTCACACCTCCAGGTCACAAGTGCTCACAAGCTGGTATGTGTTCTGTTTGTATTGGCCTGCTGTTCATACAAACATGCACATATAAATACACATATATTGGAATTGGTAGGTTAGCTTCTAATAGACAGTAGACATTATTTTGCATTTTTCCTTTATTAATATATTGTGAATAGCAGATGACTAAGTACTAGTCTAAAACATTCTGTTGTGGGGTAGGTTGGTTTGTTGGTTGGTTGGTTGGTTGGTTTGCTTGTTTGTTTGTTTTGAGAGAGAGGATAGGAAGGAAAAAGAGGGACAGAAACATCAATGTGTGAGAGATACATCGATTGGTCGCCTCTGGCACTCCCCCAGCTGGGGACCTGGCCCACACCAGCCAGGGTTCCTCTAATTTCTTTAGAAACATAATTTTACATATGAGATCATGTTATACAGGCAGTTTTTTGATGGTGTAACCTCCTCTCCCCACCCCATCCCTTCCACTTGTATAATTTCCCATCCACACATAAGTTGTGTAACCCATGTTTCATTTCTTTTTTTTAATTTTAATTTTTTACTGTTATTCAATTACAGTTGTCTGCCTTTTCTCCCCATCCCTCCACCCCACCCCAGCTAAACCCCCCTCCCTCCCCTACCTCTACCCTCCCCCTTGATTTTGTCCATGTGTCCTTTATAGTACCTGTAATCCCCTCTCCTCACTGTCCCCTCCCCACTCCCCCCTGCCCATTGTTAGATTGTTCTTAACTTCAATGTCTCCAGTTAAAGGTGAGATCATGTGGTATTTGTCCCTCACTGCCTGGCTTATTTCACTTAGCATAATGCTCTCCAGTTCCATCCATGCTGTTGCAAAGGGTATAAGCTCCTTCTTTCTCTCTGCTGCATAGAATTCCATTGTGTAAATATACCATAGTTTTTGGATCCACTCATTTGCTGATGGGCACCTAGGTTGCTTCCAGTTACTTGGCTATTGTAAATTGTGCTGCTATAAACATTGGGGTGCACAGGTTCTTTTAGATTGGTGTTTCAGGGTTCTTAGGGTATAATCCCAGCAGCGGAATTGCTGGGTCAAAGGGCAGTTCCATTTTTAGTTTTCTGAGGAAATTCCATACTGTTTTCCACAGTGGCCTCACCAGTCTGCATTCCCACCAACAGTGCACTAGGGTTCCCTTTTCTCCGAATCCTCTCCAACATTTGTGTGTGGATTTGTTTATGTTGGCCACTCTGACTGGTGTGAGATGGTACCTCATTGTGCTTTTAATTTGCATCTCTCTGATGCCTAGTGATGCTGAGCATCTTTTCATATGTCTCTGGGACCTCTGTATGTCTTCCTTGGAGAAGTGTCTGTTCAAGTCCTTTGCCCATTTTTTAATTGGGTTGTTTGTCTTCCTGGAGTGGAGTTGTGTGAGTTCTTTATATATTTTGGAGATCAGGCCGTTGTCTGAGGTATCATTGGCCAATATGTTTTCCCATGTAGTTGGTTCCCTTTTTATTTTAACACTGTTTTCTTTAGCCATGCAGAAGCTTTTTGTTTTGATGAGGTCCCACTTGTTTATTCTTTCCTTTATGTCCCTTGCTTTAGGGGACATGTCTGTGAGGATGTTGCTGCGTGGAATGTCTAAGATCTTCCTGCCAGTGTTTTCCTCTAGGACTTTTATGGTGTTACAACTTATATTTAAGTCTTTTATCCATCTTGAATTTATTTTTGTGTGTGGCGTAATTTGGTGATCCAGTTTCATTTTTTTGCACGTAGCTGTCCAGATCTCCCAACACCATTTGTTGGAGAGGCTATTTTTGCTCCATTTTATGCTCCTGCCTCCTTTGTCAAAGAATTGACCATAAAGACTTGGGTTTATTTCTGGGCTCTCTGTTCTGTTCCATTGGTCTATGTGCCTGTTTTGATGCCAGTACCAGGCTGTTTTGATGACAGTGGCCTTGTAATACAGTTTGATATCAGGTAATTGTGATCCCTCCTGCTTTGTTCTTTCTCAAAATTGCTGCAGCTATTCGGGGTCGTTTATGGTTCCATATGAATTTCTGAAATGTTTGTTCTATATCTGTGAAATATGTCATGGGTAATCTAATAGGGATTGCATTGAATCTGTAGATTGCTTTGGGTAATATGGCCATTTTGATGTTAATTCTTCCAATCCATGAGCATGGTACATGCTTCCATTTGTTTGTGTCTTCCTTAATTTCTTTCTTCAGTGTTGTGTAGTTTTCTGAGTACAGGTCTTTTACCTCCTTGGTTAGGTTTATTCCTAGGTACTTTATTTTTCTTGTTGTTATATCAAATGAGATTTTTTTCCTGATTTCTGTTTCTGCAGTTTCATTGTTGGTATACAGGAATGCCTTTGATTTCTGAGTATTGACTTAGTATCCAGCTGTTTTGCCAAATTCATTTCTTAAGTCGAGTAGTTTTTTGGTGGAGTCTATAGGATTTTCCATGTGCACTATCATGTCATCTGCAAACAGTGACAGTTTCATTTCCTCCTTTGGATGGAATTTGGATGCCTTTTATTTCTTTTTCTTGTCTGATTGCTGTGGCTAGGATTTCCAATACTATGTTGAATAGGAGTGGTAAGAGAGGGCATCCTTGTCTTGTTCCTGATCTTAGTGTAACCTATGTTTCTATCCTAGTTTGTATCCTTTTGGACTTTTCTCTGTACCTAATTATATACTAACAGATATGGGTATGGAAACATGAGCAAGATTAATTAGCACAAGCACATGAAATGGAGTTTATAAATAATTTCACATAAATTAGTCTAAAATGTGTTTTTTAATATGGTTGTATATGTTTACATATATGGTTATGGTATTGATATATAGTGAGAGAATTTAGTCCATTCAAATTTAGTTTTATAACTGATAAAGTAGTTTTTTACTGCCAGTTTACATTTGTTTTTATTACTACACTGTACTTACAAGAGCATACCTGATTGCTTGTTAGGTCATTTTATCAGAAGCCAAAATGTATGTCATGTTCCTTGAGGCTCTTCCTTATGGAATCTCACTGATTTGATATAAGACCATGAGAGGATCTAAATTAGCGACTTTTTTTAGATAAGTGACTCGTGTGCCATTACACATTAATAATCATATGGCGTCATGTGGTTATTAAGAACACAGCTTTGGAATCAAACAAAACCTGACTTCAAGCCTGTGTGACTATAGGCAAGTTAGCCTTTTTTACTTTGGTTTTCTTATTTGTAAGATAGGAATAGTACCTCACAGGACTGGTATGAGTGATTACATGTCTATACTTTGGGTATGGAAATTCCATATTTTAAAAAACATATATACTTGACTATGTTCTTTTGTTTATTTTGTCCTATCTTTATTTTATTTTTCCCATTACCATTTAATCCTCTTATGCCCCCTCTCCCCTCAACAATCACCACACTATGGTCCACGTCCATGAGTCCCCCTTTTCCTTTTTGCTCAAACCCTCCACCCCCTAACCTCTCCCCCTACCCCTAGCTGTCATCCTGCACTCCATCTGAGTCTGTCCCCGTTTTCCTTGTTAGTTCAGTTCATTAAATTCCGCATATGAGTAAATCATGGGTCTTCGTCTTTCTCCAACTGGGTTATTTCAGTTAGCATAATGTTCTCCAGGTCCATCATACTGTTGCAAAGGGTAAAACTTTGAAGTAGTATTCCACTTTGTAAATGTCCCATAGTTGTTTTATCCTCTCATCTACTGATAGACAAAGTAGAGTACGCTAAAAACAGTTAAACTATTTATTGCTGATTCAGAACTGTAATGCTGAGTATCAGTGATTATATTGTGTCCCCACAGTATTTTGGAGCATGTTAGGGTTCTTTCCATTTATAGATGCTCTTTGACTTATGATGAGGTTATATTCTGAAAAACACATCCTAAGTTAAAAATATCATAAGTCAAAATGTTTTTAATATACCTAATCTACTAAACATCATAGCTTAGCCTAGCCTACCTTAAACTCACATTAGCCTGCGGTTGGGCAAAATCACCTAACCCAGCAAATACACTGCAGAGTATCAGTTATTTGCCCTCTTGATCATGGGCCTGACTGGAGCTGTGGCTCACTGCCACTGCCCAGCATCAAAGAGAGTATCGTGCAGTGTATCGCTAGCCTAGGGAAAGATCAAAATTCAAAATTTGAAGTACAGTTTCTACTGAATGCTTACCTCTTTTGCAACATGGTAAAATTAAAACATCCTAAGTTGAACTATCATAGGCTGAGGATTGGACTAAATTTATGGTCTCGTTCCTTGCTGTCACTTATTGTCAGTTATTGTCAGTGAAGTGGCTTTAAATCGGTTATTGGAGTTACCAGAACTGGGTTTTGTTTTGTTTTTTAAAAAGGCTGTGAGTCAGATCCTGGGAGACTCTACTATGAAAAGAGGTTGCGGTATCTTTGAGGAGTTTGTCATATCAGTTTTATCAGTTCACGAGCCTTTAGTGCTTACCTGCTTCAGAGCTCTGTTCCAGATTATTGTGATGGCTAGACAGTTCCTGGAAAAGCAAATAAGAAAGCTGGAAGAAACTGAAATATCTCAAGTTTGTCCTTAAGGCTGCAAATATAGTTTTTATTTTGGGTGTTATTCCCAAGTAGACTATATAGTAAGATGTGAATTTCTGTACCATAACATTTTTTTTCTGACTTACTTGTGTGTTCTTTGTAACCATAATCTACCTCATTGTTCTTTCCTGGTATCCAAAACCAATACTTCTTCAATGACACTCCTTTTTGGGGATTTAAGAAAATTTTATTTATTTACCTCACTGAATTTGAAATCTACATTTTTATAAAAACATTAGGGGTGAGAAATGAAAAATGTATTATCTTTCAGAGTTACATAAAGAAAAATGTGTATGGTTGGTTGATTCTCATTGTGGATTGTATTTATGAATTTGCCTATTCGCTAAAACGTATTTGTAACACCAAAATAGATATTTGCAAACACCTTCTCAGCCTTTCACAAACATGCACAGACAGTAAAAAATGAGTCACCTGGCTTGCACATTCTCAGCTGAGATCAAACAAGTTGACTACTCTGCCTCCTTATTTCAGCTCTCATTCTACAAACAAGTCTTTTTCACAGTCTATTCAGTGCCACAGGTTTTTCATTTTTATACTGTTATTTGGTAATTTCTCTGCTTAAAATGGCCCCCAAACATAGTGCTGAAGTGCTGCCTAGTTTTCCTCAACATACGAAGGTTGTGGTGTGTTTTACAGAGTAAGTATATGTTAGGACATCATCAGTTGACACAAATATTGTGACTCAATATTTGCTTATTCAGTGTTCACCTCACTTTATAGAACATATCTACTATGAATAAGGAGAATAAACTGAATTTTGTGCCCAATACTTTGTTAGGCACCAAAAGGTATGCAGAATGCACCAATAATGAGTTTATATTGTTAAAGAGTTTTAGTTCATTTCCACTGTTAAAGCCCATTAAATCTTACTAAAGCATGATGTTCAAGTGAAAAATATATAAAATTTGACAAGTCTATAGCCTTTATTTGTCAGAACACTTAAATGTTTGCTTTTCTCACCAATTCAAAAGACTCATTGCCACAAGAATTTGCGTATTAAAATATATTTAGGTATGGGAGAAAGATGGGACATAGTCCTTGTCCTTAGGGAGCTACAATTTTTATGGCAGGCTAAATGTATGCATATGAAACAATTAGAATGTCATGCAAAATGAATGTAAGGAAGGGATAATTTGAACCTAGTAAGGAATAAGATATGTCTAGGTACTAGATAGTTTGCTAACCAAATGGTTTATAACATCAGCATTATAGTTTGAGCCCCGTCTACTTGGTCTCCATCTTCCATCCTACTAAACTGGTAGTTTGTTTGCTTGCTTGCTTGTTTTAAATTTTATTTACTGATTTTTCTTGGAGTGGGGAGAGAGAGAGAGAGAAGCATCGCTTTGTTGTTTCACTTATGCCTTCATTGGCTGTTTCTTGTATGTGCCCAGACCACAACCTTGGCATATCTGGGCAATGCTCTAACCATCTGAGCTAGCCGGCCAGGGCTAAACTGGCGTTTTTATTACAGAAAGCTTAGGAAGTCAAATAAAACCTTTCTTATAAAATTTGCTTGCCCAAAGTTTTTATATTTCTCAAACATTGTCTTTTACAGTGTTCTGAAAGGATAAGAATATGTATTTATTTTTATTTTACATATAGCAACTATGACACAGAAAAGGTTAACCACGGAATTTAACTGGAAGGCCTGAACTCTTCTTTCTGATTTCTAGCAACCTTCCTTATTAATATATCTACCAGTGATGCAGTGATCTTCGCAGCGTATTAGATTGACCTGTACAGCTCTTTAAAAATACCAGTCATAACTCTCTATATCAGTCTGGACCTGATCTTAAGCCTAAACATCATTATTTTTTAAAGTTGTCCAGTTGATTCCTTAGGCAACAAGCATGAAGACCCGTTGACCTACACTAACCCAACCCTCTTTTCTTGTTTTCATCCATAGACTTCAACTGTGCATGTGTAGCCCTAACCCAGTAATATTTTACACATTCACAATGAAGTCATAATGTGTTTGTCTTTATTAGTAAATTTTCATCCAAGACCAAGTGTCCCAAGCTAAAACTGTGTATGTGACTTCATACCAACAAGTATAGTACCATATTTTTCGGGCTATAAGTCACACTTTTCCCCCCAAATTTGGGGGGGGGGATGGGGGTGCGTTTTATAGTCCAAACGTAGCTTACTAGCTCGCTGGTGGGGGGTGGGGCAGTGGAGCAGGGTTTTTTTCCTATTTTCCTCCTCTAAAACCTAGGTACATCTTATGGTCTGGTGCGTCTTATAGTCCAAAAGACAGTGGATTTCAGTTTGTTAGATGGCAGGTATATCTTAAACACCAAGCTACAAGGTCTTGATCCAAGCACTCCTCTGTTTTTACTAAATGGACTGTAATATGTAATAGCCTTCACTCTACCACCAGATTATAAGAAATAAGATTTCTTTAGAACACTAAATGAGGCTTTGTTTTGAAAAATGTCTTTTGTAGTTTGAATTGCTTAGCAATCTCATTTCCTTGCAAAGGCTCTGTATGCAGAAACATAAATTGGAAATATTTTGCTTTCAGGCCAACCTCTCAGTTATTGGCATCTTATGTTTGGATTGGATTACAATTTTGTGTGTACTGTAAAGATTTAGTGGTGGGGTGGAGGAATGGGGAGAAAGGCATACAACTGTAATTGAATAACAATAAAAAAAAAACAATAAACAGTTCTGAATAGACCCCCCAAAAAGTTACAGTTTGTTTAAAAAAAAAAAAACATTTAGCATAGCCTAATACAAGTCATGTGACCTGCCACTTTAAGCAAGCTGTACACGTACTAGTTAGACAGGCTAGTCTTACAGCAAATCATGGGATTTCTCCACAGTCTTTAGTGTGGAGAGAAAATTAACTTTATTCCTATAGTTTTCAAAATTGGCAAATTAGTTGGATAATATCTTCAAACTGCTCGTGTTTTAGTGGGTTTTTTTCTCCTATTTTATGCTTCATTTTCCCATTTTTATCTTGAAACTCAAAGGACATACACCTTTGTCTTTGATCTGTAATATCAAAGGGCTAACATACATAGCAAAAACTTAAAAAGACTAGCCATTATTTTTTTAGAACTCTCTCAACAGTGTTTCACAGAATATAAAGTAATGGAAAAGAAAGTCTACTTTTAATTCTTTTCCCTTTTTCCTCCCCACAGTCTGTTTTTCCTCAATTTTGTATCCTATTATTCCTCCAGTGTCCCCTTTATCCTACTTCTGGAACCTATCTTGGATTCATTATATTTCTCCTAATCTGGTTTCGCATTTTCAGTTTGTTTCCCTCAGTCATCCTTGGAAATAATTGTGGAGAACAAAGTCTCAAATTGAACCATGACTTTTAGTGAAGTTTCCCTTCTGTTATTATTGAAAAGGAAGTTGTTAACACCTGTCCTAGAAAGTTATTTTGGGTGCTAAAACATTGCCTTTTAGAACATTCATTTTATGTTTATTGGATATAACTGCTTTTTATTATTTTTGTAGGCATGTATTTATCAGCAAAATTAATTAGTAAATTAAGTTGTATTGACAAAAACAATATTAAATGTGAAAGGAAGAGGAGTATGCTAAAGCCACTTCATATCTCATGAACTCACTAAAAATGAGTGATAGTAATACTCCATTTTTATTTTTTAATTTATTTTTCTACTACAGTTTACACTCAATATTCTGTATTAGTTCCAGATGTATGGCATAATGGTTAGATAATCATGTACTTCACAGAGCAGTGCCCCAATGTTAATATTTTAAATTGAAATAACATTTAAATAGATAACTTTAAGGAATAGGGGGAAGCCCTGGCTTGTGCAGCTCAGTGGGTGAGTGCCAGCCTGTGAACTGAGAGGTCACCAGTTCCATTCCCAGTCAGGGCACATGCCTGGGTTGCAGGCCAGGTCCCCGGTTGGGATCATGCAAGAGGTTTCTCTCACACATGGATGTTTCTCTCCCTCTCCCTCCCTCCCTTCCCCTCAATCTAAAAAATAAATAAAATCTTTAAAAAAAAAAAAAGAGTGAGGGAGAGCAATATTTTATGCCAAAGATCTTCATTTTATGCCTAAGTTAGCTGATCATACTTGTGGCTCTTCTTCAGTCTTTCTCAGTTTCTGTTGTTGAAAAATACCCAAAGTATTTCTGCTACATCTGTATTTTGCTATTAAAACAATCTCTTCTCCATTTAACTTGTTTGGATCTTTCTGGTTACATATATGGCTTGGTCATTATAGAAAATTTGAAAATATGAAAAATTTCAAAATGTAAAAAAGTGTGAAAAGGTAAATCACCTATAATCTCATCACCCAGAAATAATCACTTAAATTTTGGTGCACTTTCCTCAATTCATTTTTCAGTGCACACATAACATGTGAATCATATCTTAAACATTGTATCTTCTATATTTTTTTTAAATTTCATTCATAAGCTCTGGTTTAAAAATTAAGCCATGTAAAATACATGGAATAAAATATTGAAATTCTACCTTACCCATTGCCCCTTGTACAAAGCAGTTACTATTCACCAGAATAATCACTGTTTAGAGTATAGTGTGTATTTTTCTAATACTTTTACTACTTTTTTAGGTAGATATGTGAAAAAGTTGTGGTTTGGGAAAGGAAGGTTGGTGTTTTTATTTTTGAAGTAGAGGGATTCGGAATGTTTTTATTTGTGTTGCTGAATTTTTGTGCATATGTGGAATTCTTTTTATGAAAGTTTTAATTCTCTTTATGAATTTTTTTCATGAAGCATCATCCTTGAATGTCTTTCTGCAGCATATCTGAATTTTCCCTGATAGGTTGGAATAGAGAGAAATCAGCTTGAGTTAAGAGGTCAGGTAAAGAATTTGTATTTTAAACTCTTAATAGGAAATAATTGTGGTTTCTAAAGTATGAAATTGGTGTGATAAAGTTTATCTTTTAAAGAAATGAATTTAGTAGCGGTCATTGAGATGGATTTCATTTGGCAGGACCGCAGGCAGAAGGGTGTCATAATGTAAGCATCGAGTGGCAGGATCGTCCTCTACCATGGCGATGACAATGGAAAGGAGATAACATCTGAGAGACACTTTGAAAGAAGAAATGAATATTTGGTGATTGTATGAATAGGAATTAAAGAATAATTTGAGATAATCTTAATGGAAAATGTTCTACTAGCAACAATAGAGTCTTGGGATTGGATATTAGTATACTTGTAATTTGGATGTCGTTTACTTTAAAATACCTACTATATCTAAGGTCAGCAAATTTTCTGTAATAGGCCACACAGGAAATATTTTAGACTTTATAGACAAAAATATAAAAATAGATGCTATTTTAGGTATTTCTATAACAAGAGAGAAGATACTTCCAAACATGTTCATTGACAAAATTCAAAATATAATAATTATTGAGCATATTTTTAAAAAATACTGGTCCACTAATGTAAAAAATAGAATTACTTTAGTTGGCAGTAACATTTCATTTAATTGGGGTTCAAAGTTAGTGTTCTCTGTCATCAAATTGATTGCAAATGTTTATCTCTAAAAACAATTCTTAGCTTGCAGGGCATTCAGAAGTAGACAGTAGGCTCTAATTGGCCTAATGGTCAGTTTGCCACTTCCTATACTGCATAATTATTAGACAGCAAAAAAGACCAAAGGGAAATGGTCTGAAATGAAGGCGACAGTGTAGAGAAAAGGGTTATGGAAGCCAACAAACAAGGAGATTTCAAAGATTAGCAGTCAGATGTTGCTGGGGAGGAGGAAGACCATTAAGGGGAGTGGGAGGGACATTGGATGTAACAGGAAGAAGTCCTTTGTAACCTTCGATATGGCATGTAGTAGATTAAAGAACTCTTAAGAACTAAATCACAAGTTTAGACAATTCATGATGTCTTTTGGAAAAAAGAGGTAGAATATTTATTTTAAAATAGGTAGTACTCTTTTGAAACAAAGGAAAGAACTTGTATAAAAGAAAAATTCAGATAATAAAATACATTTTTAAAATATAAGGGAAAAGATTAAATCTTTTAAATTACCCTGCCTTCTCTTGAATTATCCATTAGATTTTTTTTAAGATTTTTATTTATTTTTTATTTTTTAGAGAAGGGGAAGAGAGAGAGAAAGAAAGGGAGAGAAACATCAATATGTGGTTGCCTCTCACATGGCCTCCACTGGGGACCTGGCCCGCACCCAGGCATGTGTCCTGACTGGGAATCGAACCGGTGACCCTTTGGTTCACAGCCCATGCTCAATTCACTGAGTTACACCAGCCAGGGCTATCCATTAGGTTTTTACAGCTTTCTTTCTCAAGTAAATTTTAAACTTTGTAAATTGTTGCTGAAAATCCACAGTGACTTTATTCACAGCCCAAGATTTTGTGTGGCTTACTATTTTATTTGATATTTCTCCAAGCTATAAGTAACCTAGATAACAAGCAATCCCCTGAGATATAGCCAAGTTTAGAAAGCAAAAGAGGTTTGTTTTAGAAGAGTCTTTCTGGCATATTTTCTGTATTTATTTTGTTAATTTCTGTGGCTTGAGATGGTGCTGGTTTTTGAATTTTACTAACTGATGTTGGGGACAATATGAGACATGCTGAGGGAAGGATCTTAATAATCTATATTCTCTTGACTTTCATTTCCAGCTAAGATGGACTGGATTTATCCTTCTACATTAACTTAAACCACCCCTCCCCCCAAAAAAAAACTCATGAAACAACAGTTTTCATTAGGCAGTGAAGGAATATAAAGCCTGAGCAAGAGAAAACAGTTTTATTATCTCAGCTTGCTACCTAGAGATAGTTTTTTTAGCTACAACTCAGGGAAGGGGAACCCAAGCAGAGCCTCTCTCTAAGTCAAGGAAGTGGAGTTAGGAGTTTAAGGAAGTCATGGTGTCTAGAGTTTACAGGGCAGACTACTGAAGACAAAACAGCAACAAAGAGAGCTGTGGAGATCTACAGAGAGACTGAGTCTCGGTGCTGACCAAGTGTATGTTTAAAAACTATGCAAGGCCAGGAACAGAATCACTCAAAAGGAAAGGTAGGAGAATCTCTGGAACTCACTCAAGCAAAGGAATAGTTACCAGGACCTTGTAATTCTTTATTTTTTTTTTAATTATATTTCATTGATTATGCTACTACAGTTGTCCCAATTTTTCCCCTTTTACCTCTTCCACCAAGCCCCGCCTCACTCCCTCAGGCAGTCCACACAACATTGTTCCTGTCCACGGATCATACGTGTAAGTTCTTCGGCTACTCCATTTCCTATACTATACTTTACATCCCCTTGGCTATTCTGTAACTACCTATTTGTACTTCTTAATCCCCTCACCTCTTCACCTACTCCCCCAACTGACAACCATCAAAACACTATCTATATACATGATTCTGTCTCTGTTCTTCTTGTTTGTTTAGTTTGTTTTTCAGATTCAGTTTTTAATATGTATTTATTGCTACTTTATTGTTCGTAGTTTTGATCTTTTCTTAAATAACTCCCTTTAAAATTGCATGTAATAGTGGCTTGGTGATGATGAACTCCTTTAGTTTTTTCTTGACCGGGAAGCTCTTTATCTGCACTTTAATTCTAAATGATATCTCTGCTGGGTAGAGCAGTCTTGGCTATGGGTCTGTGTTTTTCATCACTTTCAATATTTCTTGTCAGTCCCTTTTAGCCTGCAAAGTTTCTTTTGAGAATTCAGCTCACAGTCTTATGGGAGCCCCCTGTAGGTAACGAACTGCTTTTCTCTTGCTACTTTTAGGATCCTCTCTTCATCTTTAACCTTTGGCATTTATTATGTGTCTAGGAGTGGGCCTCTTTGCATCTGTCTTGTTTGGGACTCTCTGTGCTTCTTGGACTTGCATGTCTATTTCCTTCACCAAATTAGGGAAGTTTTCTTTCACTATCTTTTCAAATAGAGTTCCAATTTCTTAATTTCTCTTCTCCTTCTGGCACCCCTATGATGCGAATGTTAGAATGCTTGAAGTTGGCCCAGGGGCTGCATATAATATCCTCGTGGGGGCGGGTTTGTTTTTTTTTTTTTTTTTTTGATTCTTTATCCTTGTTCTGTTGCTTGTTTTTTACTTCCTTATGTTCCAAATCATTTATTTGATTCCTGACTTCATCCACTCTACTGTTGTTTCCCTGTAAGTTGTTTGTTATTTATTAGTGTATCTTTCATTTCTGACTGGATATTTTTTATGCTCTTGAGGTCCTCACTAAGTTCCTTGAGCATCCTTATAACCAGTGTTTGGAACTCTGCATCTAGTAGATTGCTTATCTACATTTTGTTTAGCTTTTTCTGGAGTTTTGTTCTGTTCCTTCATCTGAGCCAGGTTTCTTTGTCTCATTTTTGGCAGCCTCCCTGTGTTTGTTTCTGTCAGAGAGAGCAGATATGACACCCTGTCTTGCTAGCTCGGCCTAATGTAGTAGGTGTCCTGGAGGGTCCATTGGCACAGCCTCCCAGGTCACCTAAGCTGGGTACTCCAGGTGTGCCCTTTGTGCGGGCTGAGTACACTCTCTTGTAGTTGAGCCTTCATTGCTGTCGGTAGGTTAATGGGAGGGATTTACCCAAGCTAGTCAGCTGCAAGGACTGTCTGTGACCACTGACTACCAACCTCCAGCCTCCATGGAAGATCATCTGTGTAGGGATAGGGTGGTGGCATTCTGACGGGGTCTGTAGTTGTCCACTGGGTGTGCAGGCTCTGGGATTTCCCAAGTGGTGCAGGCCAAGGTCAGCCCCCGCCTGTATTCTGCTCTGGCCCACCCTGCATGAGCTTTAAAGCAATCTGAGATGGCTTCTACTTGTTCTGGGCTTGGAGATTTCCAGGCAAAGAGATGTTGTGAACCTTGGCTGGCTGCTGCTAGTGCCAGGCCTGGATCCACTTAGCAAGAGATACGGGAGCTGAGGGCTCACTGAGGTGAGGCTGGCTGTTGCTTCTTTGATAGGATTTAGGAAATTGTGAAGCATGAGGCAAGACCAGACATTCATATGGAAAAGTCATGGTTAACAGTTTAGATGGGCCTGTAAGTTGGGAGGGATGGAGTCTCCAACATGGCACCTGTCTATGGGCTCTGTGGCTCTGTTGTGGGAGGGCTCAGAAAGGGACAATGGCCTCTGCCCACATTTCTGAGAGAAAATTGTGCCCCAGCTCCCACCTTGATGCCAGACATTTCAGTTCCTCCCCATATGCCACTGGTGCCTTTCAAGCTGTTACCCTGGTGCTGGAGCTCAGAGGGAGTGAGTCTGGGTAGGTCCGTGTGTGGGTTCTTTAAGGGAAACTGCTTGGGACTCCAGATGTTTCTTCCCCCAACTCAGTCCCTCCTGATTTTTACAGCCAGAAGTTATAGGGAGTTATCTTCCTGTCACTGGAACCCTGGACTGGGGGGCCTGGTGTGGGGCTGGGACACCTCGCTCTAGAGTGTCCGTCCCTAACATTTATCCACCACACATAGGTGAGAGACATGCCCATTCCCCGTCTCCACCCCTCCTGCCACTCTAGATGGATGCGGTCTGTTTAATTCCGTAGTTGGCAGACTTCCATTCAAGTCGATATCTGACCGTTCTGAGTGATGGTTGTTCTGTAGTTTAGTTGTAATTTTAATGTGGTTGTGCAAGGAGGCAATTCGTGTTTACCTATGTCCCCATCTTGACAGTAAATTCCAAATATTTCTTAGGTTTTTTCACATTTGTCCTGTAGTGTCCCATAGTATAGATTTTCCTGATGGTGTCATCATGGTGTTGTTTAGTGTGTCTCCCTGTATTCTCTATAATTCAGTAGTTGGATCTAATGTGGTAATTTTAATGTAAATACATGATAAGTGAGTAGAAAAAGTTATTAAAGCTAGATTAAATAATACTACTATATGAAAATACTTTATTTAAATGATAAAAAGACTAGTAACTAATAGGGTTTCATATATTAAGATTTCTAATTACCTGAGAATTCTCAGAAAGAATTAATAATACCAAAAATGATTTTTCTGAAAAAGTTTGCTAAAAAGAGAAAACTTTCAAACATTTATTATAACAAATTACATGTTAGACTCTTCAGAGACATTACAATAACTAAATACAGCAATAACTTAGGGGTTTTTGCTGACAGTCTTTTGTTTTGGTCAGTATGTTAGAATACATGAGTCATGTTCTGTTGTTTCCCTTATTCTTAGTACACTTTTAAGCAAAAAAAAATTTTTGAATATCATTGTCAAACTGCATATTCTCTTTTCTAAAATATAGCATAATGAGATCAAATAAACTACCTTTTTATTTTATAAAACTAGTGAGTTATTTATCTTTTTTTAAAGTAATTATGTGAACAGTACGAAAGATATTTTAAAATAATTTGTACAAAAGTAAGAGAAATCTAAATAGTTGTTTTTTCTGGTTTTAAAAGATTGTTATTATTGTCATAAACATAAGGTAATTATCTAAAAGATAAAGTATTTATAACTCACAGAGAAAAGAGTTACATTTGACTTTTACTGCTAATCAATTTAAAGAATAATTTTATTTTATAAATTTGTAGAACTGTTTGTTCAAAGTAACTTTACAGTCATCTCCATCTCAATGTGCTGTGTTTTTGTGTGTGTGTGATTTTTCCCCTGTAGTTCCTCAGTAGGTTACTTACAACATACAGGATCGGAACAAATACAGTTTCCTCGAACTACTTCACCGTGCAATTCCCAGCAGCTTCAAAGCCACCAGTGTTCAGGTATGAATGATAACTGAACAGAAGGATAATGATTTTTTCATTTAAGAAATAATTAAGTTCCTTAGGCATTTCTAGAAAAAGGTTTTCACCTTGTTCAGTGCTGAGATGTACCCAGGATATTTAGGGTACCATGCAAAATTAGAGTTGATGTTCTCTAGGATCCTTTCCTAGGTACTCTCTCTCATTACTCTTCAAGGTCTTCCTAAGTAATCCAACCACCTCGTAGGCTTCAACTACCACTCTTAGCCAACACCTTCTAAATCTTACTTCTGCTGAGACAAGACCATATAGCCAACTATCTACTGGATGTGTCAGAAGAACTTTGTATTACCAGCATTCCTTACCTCATATACCTAGGAATTAAAACAGAGTTCAAAGGCCTAACTAACTCTCTCTGTTCTTCCCTTTAGCATTCATGCTGTCACCATTTTCTCAAATGTGCTACTTCTTTCCTTCCCCACTGCTGCTGCTTTTGATCAAATCTTTTCATATCTTATTTTCCGTAATCTCAAGTGGTTTTGCTTATTTTGTTTCCCCTACACCCAGCTTTTCTCCTCCCCAAAACAGAAGCACATATACAGACAAAAATTATTGTCCTGAAACCAGGAGTCTCTTCATGTCATGCCTCTGAATAAAAATATTTGCATGGGTTCTCTTGCATGCATTTCTATCTAAATTTGGGCAAGTATGCCTCCTGAGTATACTTACTTGCTCAATTCATATGCTTAGTTCACACAGAACTTTGTTTCCAGAATATACTGCACTTTTTTATGCCAAAGATACTTTTATACCTATTCTTCCCTCTGCCTGGAATGCCTATCCACCTCCCTCTGTTTGCCAAAATCCTGCTCATCCTTAAATTTTGACTTAAAAATTACCTTTGTAAAGGCTTCATGAGTCCTTAAAATGCAGTTTGTTGCATCTTTTTCTCTGCTTCCCCAGTGTCTTAAACAGTCCTTTCTCATAACACCATATTTTATTGTAATGATTTATTGACATTTTCTCTATGAGAAACAATAAATAAGTATTAAGTAAATGACTAACAGTGGCTGGCTGCATCTGACATGGATGGGCTGCTGTGACTGAGGAGGACTTTGAGATGTCCCTAAGCAGTAGGTGCTTCTATGGTTGCCTAGCTAGATCAGGTTGGTTCAGTTTCTAGAGAACTAGAAACTACCATGGTTACTACAATGCAGACTGTGGCCCTGTCAGCAGAGCACAAGAGGCTGCCTTATCTGACACTGAAGTGCTGAGTAGCAGGCAAAGTATATGCCTGATACTAGCAGTGCTGGTACACAAAAAAAATAAATCAGATAAGGAGGTAGACATAGTAGTCCACTTACCTCTACTGTACAATTAGCAAAATGTTGACATACATGTAATCATCACAGCTCTTTAAAGTCAATCAAGGAGGTCTTCCTAGCCTCCTTTTCCAAATAAGAAAACACAAAGAGCTTAAATTTTCTCAGAGTCATAGGACATGTCAGGGTACTAAAATTGTGCTATGTTAATTCCATTCCCATGTTCCAAACTTTTCCACTGCATGAAATTGATTTACTATAAGATAACTTTTTACTCTATGTCAAAGTTTCTGTGGGATAATTTTTCCCAATTTTACTTTGTATTTAGAAAGAAATGCCTGTTTTAAAATTAATTCACTGTAAAACTTAAACACTTTTATAGATCATATCTCAATTGTTCTACTCTCTACTAGTTTCTGCAATAGATAAGTGGACTATCCTGAGTAACTATAAACCTATTATTTTGAGGAGTAAGATATTTAGGTCTACAGAATTTATCTTAATGCCTTTTTAAACACACAATGCTTTTAGCAAGAAACAATAGGGTTTAAATCTGCCTTACATACATAATAGTAAAATTTTGTTAAGAAATATAAAATTATTGTCATTTATTTTGGTGTATAAAGATATTAGCTGTTTGCTGAAGTATACTGATCATGGTATCCTAATTCTGATTTTCAGCTGTGCCACCTCCACCACCTGGTGGAGGTATGGTGATGATGCAGCTTAATGTACCAAACAATCCACAATCTCGTGCCCACTCACCCCCGCAGTGGAAACCAAACAAATATTACTGTGATCACCCGAGAGGACAGAAGTGTGTGGAATTTAGCAATGTAGAGAATATAGTTCAGGTAAGATGCTTAATTTAAAACTTTCAATATTTTAATCACAGAAGAGTGACCTAAAAGGATTGACACTGAATTGAAACCTCAAACAGATTAGTAAAGAGGTTTGAATATTTTTTATATCCAGACAATTTCTTTCAATATTTAAATATTTCCCTGACAGGTGTGGTTTAGTTGGCCATCGTCCTTCAAACATAAAGGTACAAGTTCGATTCCCATTTGGGGCACATTTGAGAGGCAACCAATTGATGTTTCTCTCTCACATCAATGTTGCCCTCCCCTTCTTTCTCCCTTTCTTCCCCTCTCTCTAAAAATGAATAAAAATCTTTTTTAAAAGACTTAAATATTATTTCCCAACTTTTGCATATTCAAAAAAAAGTTTTAAATCAGAAGGTAAATTAGATCTCAAATTTGATAAAGAAAGAATTAAGCAATTATCTTACATTTTTCATATGAAGTATACTTTGGTGTAACCAGAAAGTTGATGAGGGAATGCTCTTTATCACAAAAGAAATTAATAAATGTAAAAGCAATGGTAGAATTTAAAATCACCATTTTGGAATCACCTATTAAAATAATGGATCAAGGAAAAATCAGCAAATGCCAGAAACATTAGGAAAAGGGTTTTTTGTTGTTGTTTGTTTTGTTTTGTTTGAAGATTTTATTTATTTATTTTTCAAGAGAGGGGAAGGGAGAGAGGAAGAGCAACACCAGTGTGTGGTTGCCTCCCATGTGGCCCCCACTGGGGACCCAGCCTGCAACCCAGGCACGTGCCCTGGCTGGGAATCAAACCAGCAACCCCTTGTTTCACAGGCCGGTGCTCAATCCACTAAGCCACACCAGCCAGGACTAGGAAAAGGTTTTAGGGGGACTTTAAAATGGATAGATGAGGCAGACAACACTTGAAGCAACTAATCAATAGAAGCATCACTAAAAGTGGGTCAATCAAACATTGCCTCCTGCTGTTTAGAGGAAATACACAGTATCATATGATGTACTCTTGTCAAAAAAAAAAAAAAAAAAAATTGAAAACTGAACCTGAGTCTAATTGAGCCTCTAAGTCTAGCTAGTAATTTACAGAAAATCCAGGAAGAAAAAATAACAACTTATATGATATTATGTCCTTATTTTACTGGACAAATTGGCCCAGTTTCTTTAACAGATAGATGGCATTTTGAAATGAAGACTGAGACTGTTATAGGTTAAAAGAGACTCGAGATAATAATCAAATGCAACATGTTGATCTTCCTTTCATACTGACTAGTCAAAAGATGTTTTAGGACAAAAGGGGTTATTTAAATATGTTAATTTTTAGTGTAATAATGGCATTATTTTTTAAATAGTTTTTATCTTTTAAAAATATTTATATACTCAAATACTTCTAAGTGAAATGCTGTGATATCTGAGACTTGCTTTAAATAATTCAGGGAGGAAAAAGCAGGGGAAATCACAATTGAAGTTGGATGATGGGGTAGGTGGAAGTTTGTTATACTCATCCATCTACACCTTTATACACTTGAAAGTTTACAGAACTAAAAGGTTTTTTAAATATCTCTTAAAAGATAAACTGCAGAAAAGTATTTACAGTGCACATGACAAATCATGGCTGAATAAAAAGATCAAAGGTCATTTATAGTCTAGCTCATAAACTATATATAGCCAACGGCCATTAAGCAGATGAAAATGTAAAAATATTTCTTATCTACATAATTGGAAAAATTTAAGAAGACGACTAATTTTCAGTTGTGGCAGAGATAGGAAGTTGCACAGTATACTCTTGGTGTACTGGAAATTACTACACACCTCTTTTTTGCAGTGCAGTTTAGTGACATTTTTTTAAATGTGACAGGTATATAGCCTTTGATCCACAAATTTACTTCTATAACTTTTTTGCCCAGTAAAAATTGTGGAACAAGCGTACAAAAATATGTGTACAAAGATATTTCTTTCTTCCCTGTTATAACATTGAAAAACTGGGAATAGTCTTGATAGTCAGCACAAGCTCTGTAAAGCCCTGTGAGAAGACCTTAAAGTTAGATCTCAGGCTGATCCTTGACGCAGAAACAGCCTGCAGCAATCTATAAAGAAAAACAATAACAAAAACATCCCAGCAAATCCTGAGAAAGTGGAAGAATCTGATTTCCACTCTTAACTACATTATCAAACTACAATCTCCAGTTTTAAACAAACAAAGAAAACACAAGGCATACAGAGAAAACAGAAAATTATGATGCCCTGTTCAAAGGGGGGAAAAAATCAACAGAAATTGTACCTGAAAAAGGCCTAATGGGAGATCTCTTCGACAAAGACTTTAAAACAACTGTCTGAAGGATGCTCAAAGAACGAAAGGACGATGTGGAGAAAGAAAACAATGTGTGAACAAAATAGAAATATCAGTAAGGAGGTAGAACACCTGAAAAGAAACCAAAAATACTCATAAATTCTGGAGTATAAAATACCATAATTGAAATGAAAAAAATAATCACTAGAGGAACTTAGTGGCAGATTTGAGGAGGCAGAAGGAAGAATCAAAGTACTTAAAAATAGGACAGCGGAAAGTATTAAGTCAGAGGAACAGACAGAAAAAAAGGATGAAGAAAGGCAAAAAAGCCTAAGGGACCTCTGTGGACCAACATTCATACTGTGGGCTTCCCAGAAGGAAAAGAGAGAAAATTTGTAGTAATAATGGCTTAAAACTTTCCAAGTTTGATAAAAAGACATGTATATAAATATCCAGCACCTCCACAGACTCTTAAGATGAACTCAAAGAGACCTACACTGAGATACATTATAATCAGTCTTTCAAAAGACAAAGAATATTAAAAACAGCAAGAGAGAAGTGACTCATCACATACATGGATCCTGAGAAAGATTATCAGCAGATTTCTCATCAGAATCTTTGGGGGCTTGAGGCAGCAGGTCAGTATATTCAAAGTGCTAAAAGAAGAAAAACTGTCAACCAAGATCCTTGATCTGGCAAAACTGTCCTTCAGAAGTAAAGAAAAAAGTATGAATTCCCAGGTAAACGGAAGCTGTGCCCTGCCCTTTAAGAAATTCTCAAGAAAAAACCAAGATGGAGGCATAGGTAGACACACTGCACCTCCTTGCACAACCAAAAGAAGGACAACAACAATTTAAAAACAAAAAACAACCAGAAATGACAGAAAATCAAACCACACGGAAGTCCAACAATCAAGGAGATAAAGAAGAAACGTTCATCCAGACTGGTAGGAGGGGCGGAGATGGGCAGCCAGGGTGGACAGCACTCGAAGCAACGCAGCAGGACCCAGAGACGTGGTGGATTGTGGAGCAAATGGGGCAGGCAATGCAACAGCTAGCAGACCCTGTGCCCCCACATTCACGCATAGATAAACCGGGAGGAACAGCGGGGGAGTGAAACAGACCAAGCAACCCAGGGCTCCAGCTCAGGGAAATAAAGCCTCAAACCTCTGATTGAAAACACCCATGGGGGTTGAGACGGCAGCAGGAGAAACTCCCAGCTTCACAGGAGAGTTTGGTGGAGAGACCCACAAGGACCTAGAGCGTGCACAAGCCCACCCACTCAGGAATCAGCACTAGAGGGGCCCAGTTTGATTGTGGGTAGTGGAGGGAGTGACTGAAAATCAGCAGAGTGGAGTAAGCACCATTGCTCTCTCTCGGCCCCTCCCCCACATGCAGCAACACAGCCCAGCGACCAGCGTTATCCCACCCCTGTGAATACCTAAGGCTCTGCCCCTTCACATAACGGGCAGAGACAAAAAAAAAAAAATGGACCAAATGAAAGAACAGATCAAAGCTCCAGAAATAATTCAGCTAAGCAGTGAACACATAGCCAACCTATCAGATGCACAGTTCAAAACACTGGTAATTAGGACACTCACAGAATTGTTTGAATTTGGTCACAAATTAGATGAAAAAATGAAGGCTATGCTAAGAGAAACAAAGGAAAATGTACAGGGAACCAATAGTGATGCGAAGGAAACTGGGACTCAGATCAACGGTGTGGACCAGAAGGAAGAAAGAACTGTCCAACCAGAAAAGAATGAAGAAACAAGAATTCGGAAAAATGAGGAGAGGCTTAGGAACCTCCAGGACATCTTGAAATGTTCCAACATCCGAATTATAGGGGTGCCAGAAGGAGAAGAGGAAGAACAAAAAATTGAAAACTTATTTGAACAAATAATGAAGGAGAACTTCCCCAGTCTGGCAAAGGAAATAGACTTCCAGGAAGTCCAGGAAGCTCAGAGAGTCCCAAAGAAGCTGGACCCAAGGAGGAACACTCCAAGGCACATCATAATTACATTAGCCAAGATTAAAAAGAAGGAGAGAATCTTAGAAGCAGCAAGAGAAAAGGACACAGTTATCTCCCAAGGAGTTCCCATAAGACTATCAGCTGATTTCTCTAAAGAAAACTTGCATGCAAGAAGGGGCTGGAAAGAAGTATTAGAAGTCATGAAAGGCAAGGATCTAGGTCCAAGGTTACTCTATTCAGCAAAGCTGTCATTTAGAATGGGAGGGCAAATCAGATGCTCCCAGACAAGGTCAAGTTAAAGGAGTTCATCATCACCAAGCCCTTATTATGTGAAATGTTAGAAGGATTTATCTAAGGAAAAGAAGATAAAAAATATGAACAGTAAAAATGACAGCAAACTCACAGTTACTAACAACCACACCTAAAACAAAAACAAAAGCAAACTAAGCAAACAACTAGAACAAGAACAGAACCACAGAAATGGAGATCATGTGAAGGGTTATCAATAGGGGAAGGTAGAGAGAATAAGTAGCATAAATGGTAGGTAGAAAATAGACAGAGGGAGGATAAGAATAGTGGAGGAAATGTAGAAGCCAAAGAACTTATAAGTATGACCCATGGACACGAACTATAGGAGGGGAATGTGGGAGGGAGGGGGTGGGTAGGATGGAGTGAAGGGGAGGAAACGGGACAACTGTAATTAGCATAATCAATAAATATATTTTAAAAAAAAATTCTCAAAGGGGTCCTGAAAAGCGAAGCGAAAGTACACTAGAGAGTAACACAAAGCCGTAAGAAGAAATAAAGCTGTCAGTTAAGTTAAATACATGGACAGTTATAAAAGCTGATAGTATTATACCAATGGCTTGTAACTCCACTTTTTCCTTTTGTACATGATTTAAGAGATTCATTTTTTTAATTAAAAGGCAGTGATTTTATAACTTTGATTTGTAACTCCACATTTTGTTTTCTATGTAATTTCACAGATGAATGCATTTACTAGAATTACTAGTTTGTTTTAGGGCACATAGTGTATAAAGATGTAATTTTATGACACCAGCAACTAAAAGGAGTGGTGACAACTTCAAAGAAACAGATTTTTGTATATTAGTGAAGTTAAAAAGGTATAAATTAATATTAGAGTATTATAACTTTAGGATGTTAAGTATAATCCCCAGGCTAACCACAAAGAAAAAAATCTATGGAATATATACAAAAGAAAATGAGAAAGGAATTTAAACATTTTACTAACTACAAAAAATAATCAAGTAAACACAAAAGACAGTAATGCAGGAAATGAGAATCAAAAAGCTATACGGCATTTAGAAAAATAATGCCCAAATAAAAGTAAGTCCCTCTTTATCAGTAATTATCTTAAATGTAAGTGGATTAAACTCCAATCAAAAGACAAAGATAAACTTTAGATCAAAACAGTTTGCAAATCAAAATATAACCAGAGACATTGAAGTTAAGAACAATCTAACAATAGCCAGGGGGGGGTGGGGAGGGGACAGTGAGGAGAGGGAATTACAGGAACTACTATAGAGGACACATGGACAAAATCAAGGGGGAGGATGGAGGTGGGGGAGGGAGGTGGGATCAGCTGGGGTGGGGTGGAGGGATGGGGAGAGAAGGCATACAACTGTAATTGAATAACAAAAAATTTTTTAAAAAACAGTTTGCAAGATACAAAGGACTTCATATACTAATAAAAATTTCAATATCTCAACAAGATATAACATATAAAAATGCACCTAATAATAGACAATCAAAATACATGAAGCAAAAACTTACCCAATTGAAGGGAGAAATAAACAGTTCTAAACTAATATTTGGACACTTTAAAACCCCACTGTCAAAAATGGATAGAATAGCCAAACAGAAGATAAGTAAGGAAATAAAGAGCATAGTAAACCAATTAGATCTGGCAGACATACACAGAGCACTCTACTGGACAACAACAGCACATGCATTTTTCTCAGGTGCACATGGGACATTTTATAGGATAGATAATATGTTAAGCCACATAGTAAGTCTCAATAGATTTTAAAAGGTAGATACCATACAAAGTATCTTCTCCCAACCAGCATCATACCGTCAGTCCTACCTGGAGCAATTAGGAAAAAGAAATAGCAAACATCTAAATTGGAAAAAGAGGGAAGTAAAATGATCTCTGTTCAGAAATAAGATCTCCCCACAAGATACAGGTATAACTAGAAGGGAAAAGATAGTAACTTGACAGTGGAGAAACCAAGCAGACAGCACCTCAACCCAGCCATTGAAACAAACATCACCAACAGTGATGACAAGTGGGCAGCATGTTCCCTCTCGTGAGATGTACTGAGAAGGACACAGCGTCACTTCTCAGCTATTCTTCACCAAATGTATATCATGAACATTTTGATTAGAAAACAGCAACCCAGAAATGAGGAGCACATCACAAAATAACCAATCTTTAAAATGACTTTCAGAAATGTCAGAGTCACGAAAGGGGAGACTGAGGCTGTGTTCCAGATTAAAAACCAAAGAGACATGACAACTAAACGCAACGCTTCATTCTAGATTGAATTCTAAGCTAGTTGGGTTTTTCTTTTCTTTTCTTTTTTTTGTTTTGGTTATAAAGTACATTTGTAGAATAATTGGTAAGATTTCAATAAGATTTCAATAAACTTACACATTATATAATATTACTGTTGTTAATTACCTGATTTTGACAATTATACTGTAGTTATTTATATAAGAAAATTTTCTTGTTCTTAGCAAATAGACAGACTATTTCAGGATAGAGGGGTATTGTGAGCAACTCATTCTCAAATAGTTCAGAAAATAATAGATAAATCCAATATAATAAAATATTAACATTTGGGAAATCTGAGAATTCTTTGTACTATTTTTGCAACTGTTCTTTATGGATGAATTGTTTAAAAATGAAATGTTAAACAGTTAATGTAAACGAAGAATGGGGTTGATGTAAATATTCTCTCATCGAAAATTACCTACAATATTATTGTGTAGATACAAAAGCAGGAGTCAAAAATTGGATGTACAATCTGTTTCCATTTTTGTAAAACATGGATGTATGGATGCATATGCATAGAAATAATCTGTTACTAGTGTTTATTTTTAGGAGTGGTAAATTATAAATTTCCATAATAATTTAATTTTTATAACAAGTATATGTTACAGTAATAAAACAAGTACATATTTACAATCAAAAAGAATAAAAATTTTTGTCCAAAGGAAATTTGAAAAAGCCTAACTAAAATGCTGACCTATTTTCTTGATATAATTACAGCACAGCCCTCAACTCAGTAGTCCCATTATTTCACCAGCTCAGTCGCCAGCACCAGCTCAGCTATCCACCTTGAAAACTGTTCGTCCTTCTGGACCACCACTTTCCATCATACCCCAGTTTTCTAGACCTTTTATTCCTGGGCAAGGTAAGTGTGCACTAAACCAGTCACAGCCTCTGAGAATTTTAAGACATCAATGCCAATAACTGCGATTTACCTTGGTATTGCTACCTTTTAGTTTCCCACAGGACAACATTTTCACCTCCGCCCAGGCACATCTATTTATTACCATAAACTCTCCTGGCCCTAATGTTTCATCACTAATTAATAAGTACTAATTACTTACATTCAGTAGTTACTTATAAGACAAAATTAAATGGTTTTAACTTAATTATCCTCAGACTCCATTCCTCCATAGTAGTAATAAGCAATTTCTATATTTGTTTTATATTTCTAATTTCTATATTAGAGTAATATATCAAAAGTTTCTTCAAAAAAAGGTACTCAACAAGCATTTATTGAGGACTTAACTGTGTCCCTAATGTACAAAAATGAGTAAGATGATGTCTTTTTTAAAAAATGTTTTTTACACCCTGGCTGGTGTAGCTCAGTGGGTATAGCTTAGTGGATTGAGCACGGACTGTGAACCAAAGGGTGATCAGTTCGATGCCCAGTCAGGGCACATGCCTGGGTTGCGGGCCAGGTCCCTAGTAAGGGGCGGGTGAGAGGCAACCTATTTATTTTTTAGAAAGAGGGGAAGGAAGGGAGAAACACAGAGAACTATCCATCAGTTACCTCTTACAGACCCACAATGGGGACCTGGCCCACAACCCAGGCATGTGCCCTGACTCAGAATCAAACTGGCATCCTTTTGATTCGCAGTCCAGCACTCAATCCACTGAGCCACACCAGCCAGGGCTGAGATAAAGTCTTTATCCTCATCAGTCCTCAGTCTAGTTGGAGGAACAGGCACATAAGCAGTGATTATAAAATAATATGGAAACCACCCTGGTTGGTGTGGCTCAATGGATTGAGCACCAACCTGCGAACCAAGAGGTAGGTCACCGATTTGATTTCCAGTCAGAACACGCACCTCTTGCTGGCCAGGTCCCCAATTTGGGATGAGCAGGAGACAGCCAATCCATGTATCTCTCACACATTGATGTCTCTCTCCCTCCCTTCCCCTCTAAAAATAAATAAATAAATAAAATCTTATAAAATAATATAGAAACCATTAATTTTATTCCTGGAATTTATTGTAAGGATAAATGCATACAGTCAATGCAAAAAACAATTTATGCATAGAAGTTTTGTGGTGGGGGGTTTATCTTTTTAATTTAATTTTTGTATTATATTTTATTGTTGATGCTATTACAATTGTCCCTACTTTTTCCCTCTTTGCCCACTTCCACCTCATAGCTCCTCCCCACCTCAGACAATCCCCACACCATTGTTTGTGTCCGTGGGTCATGCATATATATTCTTTGGCTAATCCCTTCACCTTCTTTCATCCATTCCCCCCAACTCCCCAACAACTGTCAGTCTGTTCCATGTGTCCATGCCTCTGTTTATATTTTTTCATTGGTTTATTTTGTTCATTAGATTCCACATATAAGTGAGATAATATGGTATTTGTCTTTCACTGACTGGCTTATTTCACTTAGCATAAGACTCTCCAGGTCCATCAGTACAGGTTAATTAGATTATAGTATATCCATAGAAGGAATACTATGCCGTTATCTAAAAATCATGTTTTATATGTTTAGAGTATTGTGAATGTTTTTTAAAAATCAGTTACATGGACATTTCAAAAATGAAGATGTCCAATAAGCTTTTGAAAAGATGCTCGACATCATTATTCATGGGGGAAAGTAATATTAAAATCTGAATGAAATGTCACTTGGCCCCACTAGAATGGCTATAATCAAAAAGACAAACAACACTGAATGTTGGTGAAGATACAGAGCAACTGAAAGTCTCACACATTGGTATGGGAGTATAAAATGATAAAAAACACTTTGAGAAAAGATTTGACAGTTTCTTACAATGTAACTATTGCACTCCTAGGTGTTTACCCAAGAGAAGTGAAAACATATCTATGTGGACTTGTACAAGAACATTTATAACTGTCTATAATAACCCACACTGGACAGACCCAAATGTCCACCAGCGGAGCCTAGATAAACAAATTGTAGTATATCCTTACAGTGGGATACTGCTCAAAAATGAAAATGAACAAAGCGAATTACTGACATGCAGCAACATGGAAGAAGCTCAGAGTTATATTAAGCAAAAAACCAACCAGACACCCAAAAAAGACATACTATATGATTGTAATTATATGAGACCAACTGCAGGCAAACTAAACTGTGATGTTAGAAATCAGATAATGGTATGGATGGGATATGGAGTTCACTGGAAGTGAGCTTGAGGGAACTTTTCAGGATATGGAAATCTTTATTATCTTTTTTAAGTCATGATTACATGAACTTTTACTAAAGATGTGTGTTTTATGTTAATTATGTCTCAATTTTTTTTAAGTTATAAAATACAAATACATGTGAGTCCACATGTAGAACAAAGACTGAAAAGATACACACCAAAATGTTAAAAATGATTGAATTACCAACGTGGTTTTTATTTTCTCCTTTGTAATACTCTATTTCCAGATTTTCTGCAGAGCCAATTACTTTAATGTAGAAAAATAAAGCATGTCATAAGAAATAAATTGAAACAGCGTGTGGGTTGAAACTATGTGGCAGTATAGTAATATCAAGATGTCTGGTCTACCGTGAATGCCCCAAGAAGAGCGCATAGCATGGCCTGTAAGGAGGGGTCTCTGGTTACTGCTGGCTATGGTTTCCTCTCCGTGTTTGAAGAGAATACTGCTCTGTGGGCCTAACCTTAACTCTGACTTCTTTGCAGCTGTTTTTCATGTATCTTCACAATTCACGTGTGCATGTCTGATCTCAGTGCTAAGCCTCTGTCATATCTGCCCTGCAAGTAGTTAGTGCTTGGGAAGAAGCAAGTATGTCATGGGTGTGTTCTGCCAGGGAGCTGCCCGAGCACCTTCACAGTGTGCATTAGCACAGAGCACCACGGAGGGGTAGAAGTGCACACCTTGCTTCTCTCTACTACGAAGGTGTCAAGAGAAAGGGGATGTGTCATTTCCTGAAGATGCTTTCTAGCATCTACCTATAACCCTCTTCCAAACACAGAATGTGCTAAATTTAGGGACTTGTGGTTCAAATAAAATGAGAATGTAACAAATGAAAGCATTCTTCTCCAGGACAAGTTTTTGGCAATCAACATTTATTAAGTTCCTTTCATGTGATGACTTTAGGAATTCCTGAGTAAAAGAAAATAATTGGAGGATCTTCATCCTGATTACCCCACACTTGTTGATTTAGAAAGAGGGTACTTGCTCATGAATAACACAAGAACTGTGTCACTCTGGCCCTGGCTGCATGGCTCAGTTGGTTAGAGTCCCTCCCATACACCGAAGTGTTGCAGGTTCAATTCCCAGTCAGGGCACACACCTAGGTTGCGGGTTCAGCATTCATTCAGGGCGTGTACAGGAGGCAACCAATTGATGTTCCTCTCCCACGTCACTGTTTGCTCTTTCTCCCACACCCCACCTCTCCCTCCCCCACCCTCCCCCTCCTCTCTCTAAAATCAATGAATATCCTCAGGTGAGGACTAAAACAATAAAATGATTTTTTAAAAAACAACTGTGCCACTCTTTATAAGCAAGTCAAAATTACAAATACAAACTTTAATTTAAAGAGGGCTTACAATGTAAATATATACCTATTGATTAAGATTAAAAATGTATGTGTATATGTAAATATATACATGCATATATTTATAGTAGTTCACAGTGAATTTGGGGAGCTAGGGAACTTAATGTTTTTTCAGGGTCTTTTCCTTCCCCTGAAATGTAAGTTATGTTAATTTTTAATCCTCAGAGAAAATGTGGATTTTAGTATCTCAAGTGGTTGAAGAGGGTATTACAGTTATTTCGGTGGCTTTTGTATGAATGTTAAGGTATATAGAGAAGTTTCTCTTCACCCTACCCCCTATCGACCCAGTTCCCACCACTCATCTGCCTTTATAACCACTGTTACTAGTCCTTAGTCTTTGGAGAAGTTTACCCCAGCTCTTTAAAGGATACTTGAAACTTTTAATTCTTTTTAAAAATATGTCCATACCTACTCAACAGAGTCAATTTAGTAAACTCTAGGAAGAACTTATAACTGAGTAGAGAAAAATGTAAAATTGTTTCTGCTGACTTTCAGGAGATGCCAGATATCCATTACTTGGCCAACCATTGCAGTACAATCCTCCTGCCGTTCTGCACGGACACATTGCAGCCCAACAGGTGAGGAAGCCAGCCGTCTGACCTCCTAGACTGTGCTGGCAGAACGTCATACTTCAGTTGCAGAGGGTGGGCTGCCCTGGGCCCTCCTGTGGCACCGCGCAGGGAGAGCTCTGTGCCTCACCAGTTGATTTCTCACCGTTGTCACTAACGCCACCAAGAGCAGAGCAAGGGAGAAGGTGGAGACTGCTTGGCTGAGCAAGTAATTCAGTTGTGCTCTCCAAACGTGGGTGGTGGCTGGGCATCAGGGCACCCTTGTTTATTGTGAAAGACCAGCAAGTGACTGGTCACAGTGCGGGACAGGAGCGCCATTGCCACAAAGGCAGAATTCAGAAGGCCTGGGGTTGAAGTTTTTCTGCTGAAATACAAAACCCAGAGTGAGTATGGTTAGGTGTTAAGTGTTTAAATATTACAAACACATTTTTCAGCATTATTAACCCTCTTTCTCATCTGTCTGCGGGTTTTCAGGGTCAGTCTGGCAACAGGCATGGAAACCGAGGAAGGAAACAAGCTAAAAAAGCTGCATCTACTGACTTTGGGGCAGGAGAAGCAGGTGTGTCCCTGAGTGGCAACTCGATAGGGTTCTACCAACTGTTGGCCAGTTCAGCAGTCTTTAAAACTGTACCATGGCACAGAAATGGGTTTTCCTCTTCTTAGAGTCCTATAAAAAGTCATAGAAAATTATGCCGTCTATAATGTAGGGTGCTTGAATATGTTCTTGTAGTGCTATTTCATTTCAGGTTTGAGCGCATAGTAAGATACAGGTTGGGTTTAGGAGGGGTGAAGAGACCAAAGGGAAAAGATACAGGAATAGGTAGAATGAAATTCTTTCCCCCTATTCTTTGAGAAAGGAAGTAGTCTTTACACCCATACAGAGATAGTCTGAATGAACAAAAATATCACCTTTCTGTGGCAAAATGCTTTCAAGTATTTACTTGAACTTTCTATTCACCTTCCTTGGGGTGATGAGGGGAAGCACTATTATCTTATTTTACAGTGGGAACGTGAAGTTTAGGAAGCTGCCCCAAATCACATGCCTGACCCTGGCCAGTGCAGCTCAGTTGGTTGGAGCATTATCCCATAACCAAAAGGAATGCTCCCATAACCAGTCAGGGAACATTCGGGAGGGCAACCAATCGATGTTTTTCACATCAGTGTTTCTCTCTGTCCCTTCCTGTCTCCCTAAAAGCAAAGAAAAAATGTCCTCAGGTGAGGATAAAAAAAATTAAATTAAAAATTTTAAAATAACACGCTTCATTTAGAGAAGCCGCTGTACAATGCTGTCTTTTGAATGTGCATCTATCGGGGAAGGAATGATAGTTTAGTACCATTAGCTCTGCACCCCTTGCCTAGGGGATAAGAATGATTTAAAAGATGGCCATAACAATTATAATTTTGTGGATTTGAATGGTTTTAGAAAATTTTGTTCATTTTCTACATCATATGGGTCTACAGTTCTTTTTGGTCCCTCTTCAGTAACAGGGATTATTAATTCTACACCTTTTCATTCTAGTTGTTGGGAAAGTCTTGGAAATTACTGAACTACCAGATGGAATAACTCGCATGGAAGCTGAGAAGCTTTTTGGGGAACTCTTTAAAATTGGCGCCAAGATACGGTGGCTGCGGGACCCCCAGTCCCAGTCCCAGCCACGTCGTCACCCCCCTCTGCTGTGGCAGCGGGGACAGCACTGTCAATTCCGAACGCTCTAAACCCGGTGACTTGGCCTCCACATACACCGTCTTAGCCACATTCCCTTCCATTTCAGCTGCGCAGAATGCACTGAAGAAACAAATTAACTCAGTTAACAAATTTAAACTGAGAACAAGCAAGAAGCACTATGACTTTCATGTTTTGGAAAGGGCAAGTTCTCAGTAACAGAGCCACCTTGGACCCTTGGCCTTTATGATTCCCCAGTCCTCTCCCATCTTTAATTGGCTTGGTACTTGGAGCTTCTGTTAATATGATAGAGATTCCTAGGATGTGTCGTCATGGTGTAACAGCTTTTAAAGACAGGCCAATGTTTCGATAAAAGGGGGAAAATACACACTCACCCCAAATGATGGTAGGAATCCATATCAGAATGATACAGAGTTAGCAGCTTTTTCTGAGGAAATGCTGTTTAAATGCCTCCTAACTTTTATAGTTATTTTGTTTTATATTTCTGAATTCTTGTATCAGATCCAAAGCTCTATTGTACAGCAAATTCTTCAAAATTATTACAATCAGTTGCAACCTGTATTTCTTTTTTTGCAGCCAGCACAGTGTAATCCAACATAAAATTTGGGGGGAAAAGAATACAGGAGTGGAATAACCAAGTCAGAACCATGTGCTGTCTTTTCAAGGGGCTGAGGGGTGACCAAGGAGAGCCCACAAATAGATTACTCTTCCCCTGTGTCTCTGAACACACAAACAATTTCCAGAAAATACAGAATTCCTTCATTGGGTTCTTTCCGTATTTGTTTAGGTAGTATGACCATTTAGTGTAAATTAAATTATGTTATCTTTAAGGCCTCTTAATCAAACCACTTAGACTCAAGGGGAATAGGGATCATTCTAGGCAGGAAAATACTTCCACGTTTTTTAAATGTCCTTCCAATAACTAAATGCCACTTGTTTGCATTTCCCTCCTTGTGGCTGTTTGGTCACCTAAGTAAATGCATTTGATGAGTGCTGGAAACTTCCTAGGCGGTTTAAAATTTGTTTTCATTGTTTGCAGCAGATCACTGGACAGCAAAGACTCATTGCACTTATGAACAAGGAACCTTTTTTTCAATTTCTGTGTAATTTGAAAGGCTGTACAATGTGTGCTGATACAAGCCTTTTTCAGTTCAAGAGAATAAATGTTTACAAATATATACCTACTTTGTCTTTTGTAAGTTAAAATCACTTTTTTTAAATGAGTGATAGTATGAAAGACTTAACCTGTCCTAAAGATTTCAGTTTCAAACATAAAAGATGAAGACAGTACACCCCTCTTTTTTTTTCTTTTTTCTCTATTTATTTATTTATTTTCAATGGAATTTATTGGGGTGACATTGGTTAATAAAATGATATAGGTTTCAGGGGTATGATGCAGACACCAGCCTGCAGTGTCCTGAGCACTGTGGATGAGACAAGATGAGACAAATTCACACGGTCTACAGAAATCCTGTGGAGGAAAAGGGATGACACTGCCACTGTCTCAGTGAAAGAGAGGGCCGGCCCATCCCTTGCCTGGACTGGCTTTTATTGGGTTTCATTTGTATAGGAACACAGGGCGTATATGTAAAGCTCATCAATCATTGCCAGGCAGAAATGATCAAATAATAAATAACATTCAAAGAACTCTGAGGGCTTATTTTGAGTCAGGGTCAGATAGTTAAAGGGCCATAAAACTTTGGGGAACAAACACTTTTTCATGCTTGGACCCTTATCATTTAAATTGTGAGGGTATTAGCAAAGTAGGTTTCATGAGATTTTATGCATTCTTTCTTAGGCCAGATGACCCTAGGGAACCCGCCCTTTCCAGCACAGGGCCACACCCATCTATGGCATTGTTTCAGGCTTAAGTCAGAGAGAGGAAGTAAAGCAGCCAAGAGATTAGGAGACTTCTTGCAGACAGAATGAGGACTCAGTCTATGTCAAAGCCGAGGGGCAAGGGTCCATAACCCCCTTTTTCTGTAGCCCCCCAAGTCCTTCCCTGAGGGCCCCTTTTCTCCGGTGCCTGTCTTAGGTCATCCCTCCTTTGAGGAATCTTAACCCATCATTGGCTAAGCAGTCATCCACCCGGGGCCAGGTAGGGTGAAGTGAAAGGGGGCAGAGGCAGCTCCCCTACCAGGAAGATAAGCTTTGTCTTCTAAGTGGCTTATGGTCCCAAGGTCTTTACAGAGCCTTAGCCACAGGGAATTACAGCTTCTGGAATCAGGCAGGGCGGTTCCCAAAAGGGTAAAATTCAATAATACCTCATCTGTGTATTGTATCATGTAGTAAACCCCTCATCTTACAAATGTTTTACAAAGCATCGCTTTCTCTGTGGTGGTGATTTCGGTGGGTATGATTCATGTCATTTTGTTCTCTCAACGTTAATACCAATCAACTGTAGACAGTTGGAGTATGAACATACTTACATAACTAAAAATAGAACATTGTTTGGTGCGATAAAGAATTTGTTTTTAGCCAATATAGTGATCACCCAATTAATTGTGCAGTTTAGCTGAAATGTTATATAGAAAGCTTTCCCCATTTGTTAGCTAAGCAAAGTGCTGGGAACCTCAGAAGATGGAAGTGTCTGCCATATGCAACTTGCCTGGAAGCTGGCTCGATTCTAGCTCAGAGCAGGAGCAGCTCAGGAGCAGTGGGTGCTCTCATACCCCCACAGATGTTCCCTCACTCCAGAGCATTTGCAAAATTGCACTTGGTCCCTGGGAATCCCAGGTCTTCCCACAAGCTTGTGCATCCCGATTATGAATATTTTACCCTCCAGGAGCAGAAGTTGGAGCTACCTTTGAACTATGTCAGGTTAAGAAGCCATGTACAGAAGAATAAGTAAGGACTATAAAAATAATTCTCAAGGCCTGTTGAATTTTTATTATTTTTGACTGTAGAAAGTCAAAGATCTAGAGAATACGTAATTAGGGCCAGCACTGCAACAAGAATTACTCAATCACACATGGAGGTAGAGACAAAAAACAATGCTGTGGTTTATTTCAGTCCTCTGAATATTTTCTTTAACTCCTGCAGCCGGAATCCTAGTAAACCTAAGTGGAGGTTTTGTTGGCTTTTTTAAATTGAGGTGTAATTGACATAGCATTTTATTTGTTTCAGTTGTACAGCATAATGATTTGATTGGATATTTGTACATACTGTAAAATCATCACCACAATAAGTCTAGTTAACATCCATCACCTCACAGTTAATGAAATTTTTTTTCTTGTGATGAGAACTTTTAAGATCTACTTTTAGCAACTTTCAAATATACAATGCAGTATTAACGGTAGTCATCATGCTTTACATTAAAACCTAAATTTTTGCTTTAGATCCTTAGTTTACCCTGTAAAAGTTGAAGACTCCCCAGAGGAAGTAGATTAGAAACCAGCGAGGGCACTGTTAAGTCAGTGCTCCGCCGCCGCCACACCCCCGTTCCCTGATAATCACATGGGAATAGTTATGAAATTGCCAAGGCATCTGGCATACACACATTACAGAAACAATGCACCCATTCCCTAGACTGTTTTACCCTGTTCTTGTTCAAGAATCTGATTTTACCTACAGAAAAAAATGATGGAAGGAGAAAGCATTTAAGATGTGATTTGACCTAGACTTTAAGTCTTCCCAAGAATAGCTTCAAATGTCCCAGAGCCCTGACGGGTTTTTCCCAAAGCACTGACCATGTTTGGGGGCAGACAGTCCTTATACAAATGGGCTGTTCTCACCTGTGCCGATGCAGGGTGGGGCAAATAGGTTTACCGTTTTGAGTACAAGAAACAGTTTGTTCTTCTATTATTGTATTATTTTCCACACAAATGACTGCACACCTGCTTTTGCCCCACCGTGTATTAGCAGTTCCTGCAGCTCCTTCTGTCGGAATAACAAATCACTTACACACTTCTGCTACTTTACATACTAGGAAGCTGAGAACATGGCTTACGGTTTTTAAACCCTTGGTCCACGGAGAACATGGATATGTTGGGTATGTGTTTGTGAATCTAGAGCATAGTGGTTTCTCATGATGCTAACAGTTTTAATAAAAATAATTAGCTAGTCATCTGAGCTGAAGAAAAAGAATACGATGCCTGCCCCCAGTCTGCCTCAGGCTGAAAAACTGTTTTTCTGGTCCCACCAGGTAGGAACCTGTGGCCTGTGTATAGTGTGGAAACAGGTTTAGGTAAAACCTGTAACGCTGGAGTGGCTTGGGAAGAGTCAAGCCGACACATCAGCAGCTGAAAGGTGGTCTTCACAGGTCAGCAACAGAAAAAAAGTGGAAATGTAGGACTTCAGCAGACTGGCCACAGGGCTTTGTGAAAACAGGCACATCCCCCAGTCCCAGTCTACTGCCTGCCCAGCAGCTAATGAGATGTTGTCTGTATAGTCTTCGAGGGCAGAAAGCACAGCAGATACTGTCTTCCGGTTCCCGGTATGGCCCTAGCATAAAGGTGCTCTCTATGTGGTGGCATGATTCCTAGCTGGCCCCATGTGGCTTGGCATTCCAGAAATCTTTATGAAATGACACTTAAAAGAACCAAAAACTCATTGCAGCCGTTCAGCCCACAGACCTTCACCAGCATGAGGAACAGGTAGACACTTAATCTATCCCCAAGGCCACATATGCGCCAGCTGCAGATGGCATGTTTATTAGTTGTCTTTCCCTTTAGTATCTACACTTGGATTCATTTTGGTTTGATTTCACCAGCGTAAAAATATTGGAGAGTAAAGGAAAGACAGCAGGACCTTCTGAACCAGAAAACTGGTAAAAGTTGGTTCTTTGCAGGGGGAAGCATTGAAATAGATAAATCATTAGCTACATAATCCCTCCTCTCTCTGCTCCCTCCCCCACCCAAAAAAAAATCAGCACTGTTTCAGTTATCTCTTACTGTTTAACAAACCACCCAAATTTAGTGGTTGAAAGCAATACTGAGGGTCAGGAGTTCGGGTGG
Source organism: Desmodus rotundus (assembly GCF_022682495.2). Lineage (NCBI taxonomy): Eukaryota > Metazoa > Chordata > Mammalia > Chiroptera > Phyllostomidae > Desmodus > Desmodus rotundus. The sequence continues at coordinate 126,978,161 of NC_071388.1, forward strand.
GTCTCAAAGAGGATGTCTTGGCTCTTCAGCTGGTATCAGCTGCCCTCAGCTGGGGCTAAGCTGGGCTGGAATTTCCAAAATGACCTCACATGTCTGGGATCTCCAATGTCTAGGGTCCAGCGGCTGGTTCTCAGCTCTGATGCCTCAGTTCTCTATGTGGACATGGACACTTTCTCCTAAGGTATCTCGTTCTCCAAGGCAGCTCTGTCTGATACAGGGGGCAGTTAGAGGGACAGGAGCAGAGCAGGAACAAAAAGCCAGGTAGGAAGGTCACCAGAGTGGAGAGACCCCAGTGCCTAGCAACAGACAAAAGTAGGGTGGGACCTTGTCTCCAGGGTGATCTTTCCTCCCCTAGCGTGATACTCTACATGGTCATGTGATTTAGTCCCCCTTAAGCATTCATATCACTGGTCAGGTGGTTTGGACCCTCCCCTAATCTTTTCTCCCCAGGCTTGTCTCTAGTCCTGCAGTAGACTCCTTAGAGGAGGAACAAGGGGGCCAGAGAATAGCCTCATATGATTTGCACAATCTCTCTTTTAAGCATGAAGCCCTCAGGACAATGAGGTTCTGACCCACATCAAATAATCTTAGGAGCAAAGCCTCAGGTCCAATAAGCACAGAGACAAAGTTTTGGTCAAACTAGGCCCCAGTTGTGTTTTAGGTGCAAGCCCAGAAAAGTGGCAAAACCAGACAAAATGATGCCATGGTTGCCATCAGGACCAGATGCAATGACTGATGACTCTACCCTAGTGTCAACCAATCAGTAGGGTCCATGACCCTGAAAGGACACACCTGGGAAGATGCTGAATATTTCATTGAGATCCTCCCCTGGGACCTCCTCTAAGATCCCCACCATTAAAGAGCAGATTAAAACTCTCAGTGAAACCGGAAAAGATGGCATTCATGCTGCCTGTCATGTACTAAACCCAATAAACAGAGACAGGGATTGAATCTTTACGGGAGCTTTCTTCAGGTGGTCGGCAATCTGAGAGGACAGCAGGTTTGTACCCTAACAGACTGTCTTAAATTCCATTTTCAACCAATCATTTTTATAAGAAGAAAAGTATAGGTAAGGGGTTTGTAATTCAGGGAAGAAGTTAAACAGATAAAAGCTGCAGTATTCTGTCCTGGCTGGTGTGGCTCAGTGGATTGAGCACCTGCCTGTGAACCAAAGGGCTGCCGGTTCGATTCCTAGTCTAGGGCACGTGCCTGGGTTGCCAGCCAGGTCCCCAGCGGGTGGGGGAAGGTGGGCATGAGAGGCAACCACACATTAATGTTTCTCTTCCACCCTTCCCCTCTGTCAAAAAATAAATAACCTCTTTAAAAACAAACAAAAAAACCCCCTAAGAAACAAAGCTGCAGCATTCTTTTATTTGTGTCCTGGACGGTGGTCCTCATCTGTGTCCTGGGCGGTGGGCATCTCCTGCTGGAGCACCACGCTCAGATACTGTGTTGATTGCTTGCAGTCCGCCTGAGCACAAAGGTGGAACTGCTTATGGTCTCCTGGAGTCAGGGTGGGTCATACCTTCAGGTCCTGAAACGAGCTTTTTACATACATTGATTACTAAGCTTATTAGCTATTATCTGAAGCTAAAATTTTTCCAACATTTGAGTCCCCCATCATCAGGATGGAGGGCCCAGCACCTCTCCTCCTCCTCCTCCCAGGTGCATTTTCTTTGTTTCTCTCTCCTAATCACCAAGGGCCCTTCTTTTGCCTCTGTACCTTCTTTCCTGAGTCCGTGCAGCCCAGCTGGCTCACTTCTTCTACCTCTGTGACTTTCTAAATAAAATTTGCTTGTATTTGAGTTCCTTGGCTCTGAATTCTTTTCTTAGCCAAACTCAAGGGCCAAGGTCTAACATCTGGTATCATTCGCCAGTAACATGTCCGTGTGGCATCTTTCTCCATCGTCATAGCCTGGGCTTATTTATAGTCGCCATGCTGGACACTGGATCCCCAGAACTTACTCATCTCATAACTGAAGTTTGTACTCTGACCACCTTCATCCATTACCTCCCACTGCACTGGCCCTGGCAACCACCAATCCACTCTCTGTTTCTGAAACTTCGTTTTTATTTTTAAGAGTCTACGTGTGTGAAGTCACACTGTATCTGCCTTTGTTTGACTGACTGACAAGTTTCAGCCATGTCACAAATGGCAGGACTTTTGCATTTGTGTTTATGGCTGAATAAGAAAAGTTCTCTTAAAACCTGGTTTTGGAGTCTCCAAGTGTCATTTGTGTTGCATTCTATTTGTTTAAAACAAAAATAGGGCTAGCACACAGCAGAAGAAAGAAACCCCTCTTCCAGCAGAAGAAATAAACCCTAGCTCTTGATGAGAGAAGTGGCAGAAAAGCATTTAGGATGGAAGACATGATTGCAACTATCTTTAGAAACAATTTAGCACAAGGGAGGCAGGAGGTAGAACAGGAAACCCTGAGACACTGCAGCTGTCACAGTTCACATCCTGATTTCCAAGAATCTCCTTGTGACACCTGATGATAATTAGCAATGTGGTTTCTCCCCACAATGGGCAGTCAAAAAGGATTGTGGGAAATCTCATGTGTAGAAGCTTAAGTAAAAACCCTATAAAGCCTGTAACCCTTCGATAGAAGTGGGCTATTCCCTGGCCAGAGATGGTCTGCTCCCATTTTGGGGGAAGTATGCTTTCCTTAATAAATTTCCCACTTGCTTTGCTTTACAGTATCTGTGTGGTCAGTCCAATTCTTTGTTCACAATCACCCAGAACCTGGACCCTGTCTCCATCTGCAACACAAGGACAAATACACGAAAATTCCATTGACTCTGCCTCCAAACCAAATCCTGATGTTAACAGGAAAGAGGATCTGGCCCTGATCGGGTCGGCCTAGGGCCAGCCTACGGCCATGTGTGGGTTCTTCATGCAGGCAAGATTTCACAACACAAGTTCACGTGATTTTTGAGAGTATGTTTATTAAAGCTGGGGCCAGTGAAACAAGGAAGGGCTTAGAGTAGGAGAAGCAACAGGAGAGGGACTAGACAGGGAAATGAGCCTAAGCTGGACTACTTTGGCTTACCAAGAAATCAGAGAAAATGGGGCTTTGGGGACAGGTTCAGAGAGTTAGCCAGGGATGAGCTGCCAGTGTCCATTGCTTCCTGGTTGCAAGCTTCATGGGGTCTCTTATGGTTTAGGAGATACGTGCCTGTGAGGGAAGAAGGGGGGGAAGGTGCTGGTGTGCTCCCAGGACCGAGAGTGCACCAGGTCCTCCATCCTAAAAGCTTTTAAAGGTTGGGGGTTTGGGGGAGGTCTCAGAGAAGATCTCAGTAGAATATTCATCAGCTTTATGCTGATGGACCAAAATGAGATGTGTTCCCTTAATCATCTGTTCTTGGGTGTGGTGGGTGCAAATGACACTGATTGGATTTCTGCTGTTTCCCCAAGTAGAGTGATTTAAGCTATTTACCCTCTGGTTGGGGAGAAGTGCAAACCATTTAAGTATTCTTGGTGGGGAAGATAGAATAGCTGCAACTGCTCGTTTAACTATCCGTCTCAGTTTCCCTATTTCACTTGTTCTGGCTTACTAGCCTGTCTCACTGAAGCTTCTCTCAGGCTATCCGGGATTTCCTCTTCCTCTCCATTATCACCTCCCTGGTCCAAGCTATCATCATCCTGTGCTTAAACTACTAAAATGGCCTTTCTAACCAGTCTCCCACCTTCCACTCCTGTTTCGCTATCTGCACAGAGCCAGAATGATCTAAAAAGATAATCAGCTCATTTCATTCCCTGGCCCCAAATCCCTCGATGGCTTCCTATTATTAAAATAGCAAATATTTTTTATTTTAGTGTTACAGAGTTTGTCCACTGGGCGCCAGCAGAGCCAAACACTAAACACCAAAAATTACAGTGGAGGAAGTTTGACTTTTATTATGAATGGCGCCACCCAGGAGAACAGGAAGCTAATGCTCAAAAGCCCAAACTCCCCAATTCAGGGTTTGGGGTGGGCTTTTAGGGGTTTACAGAGAACAGGTATGTGGAAGCACTGGTGGGGAAAGTTCACTGGAGAACCTTGGAGCTTTGCCACTTACGATAAGGGGCGTAAGCACTGGATCTTCCTGGACAACGTACCCTCTGCTTCTCAAGGGTTCCAATATTCAAGTTCCAGTTATGTCCCAGCCCTTCGGTTTGGGGGAAGGGGAGAACTTTGGTTTCGGGTGCAGCTGGAGGTCAAAGTTCCCTTTCCTCTGCATGCTTTGGCAGCATGATGCAGTTTTGGTCTGTTGTCTCTGAAAAGCAAGTCAGTATCTTGCTAAACAGGATAGGACCATTTTGAGCTGGTTCTGCGGTCACATTGGCTTACAGAGTTCAAGGTGATCTAGACCTACATAATCTCTGATCTTATACCACCCCAGGACATCTGTATTTGTTGTTCCCTCTACCTGGAATGCTCTTCCTCTGAACTTGACCTGACCAGTGCCTTATCTTTCATACAGATGTCCTTTTTTAGCCACCAGTCTAATGTAGCTGCCCAATCACAATCTCCTACGTCACTGTACCTCAGTTTTCTGTATATCATCACTACCAAATTTGTTGTTTATTGTCTGTCTCCACAACTAGAATATAAATTCCGTGAGGTCAGAGATCTCATTTTGCCTGTGGCTATGGTCTAAAGCACTTGTTGTTTAACTAAGGCTTTGTTCGCTGTGTAATGACACACAGAAGATCCGGAGAATCCTACCTAGCTTCCAGACCTGGTGATTTCAACAGCTGGAGCTCTCCTAAGTAATATCAGCAGATGGGAGAGAGCTGTAATAGAAGCACAATTCAATTCCTTAATGGCTGGGACTGGGGCAAGGTGGGGGCTGGTCTTCATAGATAAGCTGGATGGTCACAAGGATAAATGAAGTAAAATTTGGGTATGAATCCCCTCGATAATCTTGGTGAAATGCAGATCCTAATTCAGTAGGTCTGGGGTGAGGCTTAAGATTCAGCAAGTCGGTGATGCATCTGGTACTCAGACTACACTCTGAGTCACAAAGCAATAAGGCATCTCCATTTTCAGAGAAATAACTCAAAGTGCAAAGCTAGAGCAAGGAGGTTGTTATTACACCAGGTTATAAGAAAATCATACAGCTCTGATACATCATTAGCTTGATTAACCCCACATGGAGACAAGAAACAAGCTTCTTCAACTAACACAAGGTCAAGGCCAACAAAATATTCATTTTATAGTTTGGACCTTACAATGTCTCACATCAGTAAAAATATCCATGAGCTAGCTATTCCTCTCTAATTGTAGTCTACATCACTCTACATTCCACCTTCACTCACCAAAACATCACTCTTTGTCAAATTTGGACACCTTTTACGTATCCTTTCTATATTTGGGGAAAGTCTACACCAAATGAGCAGCTAGGGTGACTCAGCTCCCATGTTCCCTTTTGCTCTGAAAAGCTGCACCCCAGCATGGCTGTGTTCCAGGCGTGTGATCTGGAGCTCCACCAGCCACAGTCACATCCAGGAGAATCTGATCAGGAAGAGAGCAGAAGAAGCAGACACTACACAGAATTTCTGTTGTAGTTTCTGTGTGGAATTGTAACTGAATGCAGGTCTGGCTGCCTGCTGCAATGAAAGCCCAACCTAGGAGACAGGTGCTGAGGAAAGGAAAGTGATTTATTCAAGTGCTGGCGTCATGAGAAGATGGGGGACTCTTGTTTCAAAGCCTATCTCAACATCTCAGTGCAAGCAGTGGTTTTATCAAGGAGGGAGAGAGAAAGCAGAACAAAGAGATCAAGGGTTGGGGGTAGAAAAGTTCTCTACATACGACTAGCACAGTCCATTCCAATAAGGACCTCAGAACTGGTCAAGCAATGGTCTGGTGTGCGTGCCATTCATCCTGGTTTTCGTCATCCTAGTTCTAGATTGAAGGTCAACAAATCTCAGGGGGTTGAAGGTCAGAGTCTGTATCTTTTGAAGTTAGTTTCTAAGATTCTTATGCAAACATGCTGTTTATCTACAAGCTACAAATCAGAGTCAGCATTTACAAAAACAATGTTAAAAGCATGGTGGGGTGGGCTACAATTTCCCACTGTTACAGAATGCCAGCTTTCAAAACTGCCCAGCCTTGTCCTCCAGAGAGTTTGCGAGCAAATGACCTTTAACAAATCATCTTTCTGCTGAAAGTGGCTAGAATAGATATTTCTGTTTGCACCACTGTTCTCTTCTAGTGGTGAAAACAAGGTATAAAACCTACTATAATAATAACCTCCCTCTCAAGCAGGACTCCAGTTTACTTTCCAAAAATTTGGTTTTGGTCCCCTTGAAACCTCTCCTCACCATCGTCTGTAGTTTAGGCCCTTAATGTTTCTCACCCAAACTATTACAATAGCTAGAACACTTTGAACTTGAGCTCCCTTTCTTACAAACCTTTAATAGTTTCTATTTCCCAGAGGGTGAAGTTCAAATCCCATATAATCGGGCTCTAGTTTAACTTTTGGCCTCATGCCCCTGCATCCTGCCACTTCCTCCAGCTGTACCGTGTACACACTTCTTGTGTCTGAACCACAACATGTGCTCCAACACCTGTTTGCTTACACTGAAGGAAGGCTCGTCCCTTTCTACTTAGACAATGTCCACAGGGCTTCCAAGCCCTCAACCGAATGATTCTTTCTCTACAGCCTTTCTGGCCTCCCCAACTCTCGCAGAACTCATGCCTCTTGCCTGGCACTTTCATGGCATTCTGTATGACCATTGATTCCAGGACTTGTTATGCTTATTCACTGAATTCTAGTTATGTGTCCATGTGTCTGTCTCCACAAAGGCATAGACCATGTCATACCCACTGTATCAACCAGACAACGAGGATGTTTTTAGCTGCAATTAACAGGAAAACAAAGTGGCTTAAACAATCACGTGCATTATTCCACACAACACAAAGCCCTCGGTGGTGCTTCCAGGACTGGTTAATGGAGTAGTTCAAACACACCACCAAGGACCCAGTTTCCTGACATCTTTCAGGCACGTTGCCTTGTCCGTTTGGGCTGGTTCCTGTCATAGCTACTACAGTTCTAGATGTGTCTACAAGTGACAACATTCAGAAGCAGAAATAGGAACATCTCTGCAGTATGGCTTTTCCAGAAGTTCTCACAAAGTTTCTCTTCACTTCTCATGCACTGGAATTATATCACAGGTCCTGCCTAAAGAGATTATTTGATGAGGGGGATGAGAGCACTATAATTAGTTAAAGCAATTAAAATTCACCCCCTTGAGGTGGGTAAGGACTCAGCAGTCTCCCCTGAAGTTCAAGGCCAGTTGGAAGAGCACGAACAAAAGCAGAGAAGTGGTAGGCTGGAAACCAAGATCTGTTCCCTTCACGTCTGTCCTTCCAGTGCTTAGTGTGGTGCTGAGCACATAGCTGTTCAGGAAATGTTTATTAAATAAACAAATGCATGAAGCTCCAAGGAATTATGCCATGACATCTTAATTTCAAAACCGACGCCTATTCTCACTGCTGCCCCTCTAGTTTAACCCCTTATCGTTCACTCCTTGATTACTTCAGTAGCTTCCTAACTGGTATACTTAATTGCAATTTCTTCTTCGCTCTCTTCCACTCCATCTGTCCAAATCCTATGCATGCTTCGTCCATAAAGGTTTACCTGATTACTCAGGTAAATCTACTGAAATAAAAACAACACCTGATGCTTAATTTTTTTCCTGTTTTATTTATTTATTCATTCATTCATTTTTCTATCACATTTATTCCCCCATACCCTATTCTACTTCTACTCACCCCCTTCCCCCTGACACCTGATGCTTTTTGAACATTTATGTGCTAGGCATTATACTAAGGACTTATAATGCTTAAAATTATTTCTTAAAAAAACAATTCAAAGGGACTAAAGGAAACAAGGAAATTTATTAGTTGACTGTATTGGAATATACCAGAGATAGATGCTTCAGGCATGGCTGGATCCAGGAGCTCTGCAATATTATCAGGATAAACTGTCTTTGTCTGAAGGCTATTCTATCCTGTGTTGCTTTATATAGACAGATGCTTTCCATTAGTTGACAACATAGCCACCACCAGACCCAGCTTTCACTATTCTCTTAGCAACCCAAATGAAGAATAGTTCTTTTCTACTAATTCCTGCAAAAATCCTGAAATCCATTGAGTATCACCAGTCTGGTTTGAGTGAAGGGCCCTTCCTAAATTGTTTAGGTGGTCAGACAAAGTTGGCTGACAAGCTCTGGTCTTAGACTTACCTGTGGAGGACAGAGACGACAGCGGCACCACCCCGACCAGGTAGACATAGAGGGACTACCCCAGGGAGGACTGGCATGCTGTGATCACAGGTGGAGACGTGAACACTGATAGACAGAAACACAAGGTGTCTATGCTACATACATGGTACCATTTCATTCTCAAAATAATCCATGATGTCAGTATTGCTACTACCTACATTTTAATGAAGCTTAACAAGTTTAAACAACAAATAATAAGTTATTTGACCAGGTTTAGAACTCCAGAGACTATGCCCTACCAGGGGTGTCCAACCTTTTAGCATCTCTGGGCCACACTGGAAAAAGAGTTGCATTGGGCCACACAGCAAGTACACAAATACTAACGAAAGCTGATGACCAAAAAGAAAAGTCCATGCATAACTTATGATTTTGTGTTGGGCCACATTCCTAACTATCGTGGGCTGTGGGCTGAATACACCTGCAACACTGTATCAGTTTCTAAATTGCATATAACAGTTTATACTGTACCATGTGACATATTTGGTTTTGATCATATACTGTCATGTATTGTTGGCTATCCTCTCATGTGAATATTTCATTCCCACTCCTGAAGCTGTGTTATCCAAAGTGATAGATACTAGGCCTTGGCCAGGTAGTTCAGTTGGTTAGAGCATCACCCCAATATGCCAAGGTTGCAGGTTCAGTCTCTGGTCAGGGCACATACAAGACTCAACCAGTGATGCATAAATAAGTGGAACAAGTCAATGTTTCTCTCTTTATTTTTCCCTCCCTGTCTCTCTCTATCTAAAAAAAAAAAAAAAAAAAAAAAAAAAAAAGTCGAGGGCTTTTGGGACCACACGGCTTTGGCGAAAGTTGGGACTGTAAAGCTTTAGGGTGCTCCCTTTTTGCCACATGGCTTAGGAAGCAGGAGAGACTTTGCCTGGAAGGAAAGGGGTGAAAGGACTCTTGCTGATGGGCCATGAGAAGGTGCCACATGGCTTGGGATTAACTGGAGATCATGGTGGCAACACAACAGATGGTGCTGGGAGCCTGAACCACACGGACTTCTACTTCTTTTCCTGAGATATGGTACCCCAGAATGCACAGGGGGAGAAGGAAGGACTCTGTGCATTTGTGGGTATTCTAAAGGGCTTTAGTATTTTTAACGAAGTCTTTAAATCATTACTCTAAGTTTGTATAACTTTTTTTTCAATTTTCTTTTCTTTTAAAAATATATTTATTGATTATGCTATTACAGTTGTCCCATTTCCCCCCCCACTCCACTCCATCCTGCCCACCCCCTCCCTCCCACATTCCCCCCCTATAGTTCATGTCCATGGGTCATACTTATAAGTTCTTTGGCTTCTACATTTCCTACACTATTCTTACCCTCCCCCTGTCTATTTTCCACCTATCATCTATGCTACTTATTCTCTGTACCTTTCCCTCCCTCTCCCTCTCCCACTCCCCTATTGACACCCCTCCATGTGATCTCCATCTCTATGGTTCTGTTCCTGTTCTAGGTGTTTGCCTAGTTTGCTCTTGTTTTTGTTTTAGGTGTGGTCGTTAATAACTGTGAGTTTGCTGTCATTTTTACTGTTCCTATTTTTGATCTTCTTTTTCTTAGGTAACTCCCTTTAACATTTCATATAGTAAGAGCTTGGTGACGATGAACTTCTTTAACTTGACCTTATGTGAGAAGCACTTTATCTTCCCTTCCATTCTAAATGATAGCTTTGCTGGATACAGTAATCTTGGATGTAGGTCCTTGCGTTTAATCTTGGGTGGTAATGTAATTATGATGTGCCTTGGTGTGTTCCTCCTTGGGTCCAGCTTCTTTGGGACTCTCTGAGCTTCCTGGACTTCCTGGAAGTCTATTTCCTTTGCCAGATTAGGGAAGTTCTCCTTCATTATTTGTTCAAATAAGTTTTCAATTTTTTGTTCTTCCTCTTCTCCTTCTGGCACCCCTATAATTTGGATGTTGGAACGTTTCGAGATGTCCTGGAGGTTCCTAAGCCTCTCCTCATTTTTCCAAGTTCTTGTTTCTTCATTCTTTTCTGGTTGGACAGTTCTTTCTTCCTTCTGGTCCACACCGTTGATTTGAGTCCCAGTTTCCTTCGCATCACTATTGGTTCCCTGTACATTTTCCTTTGTTTCTATTTGCATAGGCTTCATTTTTTCATCTACTTTTTGAACAGATTCAACCAATTCTGTGAGCATATTGATAACCAGTGCTTTGAACTGTGCATCCGATAGGTTGGCTATCTCTTCGTCGCTTAGTTGTATTTTTTCAGGAGCTTTGAAGTGTTCTGTCATTTGGGCCATTTTGTTTGTTTGTTTGTCTTGGCGCATCTGTTACTTTAAGGGGCGGAGCCTTAGGTGTTCACCGGGGCGGGGTAATGCTGGTCGCTGCGCTGTGACTCTGTATGTGGGAGAGGGGCTGAGAGGGAGCAATGGCGCCCGCCTCACTCTCCTCCGGATTTCAGTCTTTCACTCCGAGACCCACAATCAAACTGGGCCACTCTGGTGCTGGTTCCCCAGTGGGTGGGCTTGTGCACACTCTAGGCCCCTGTGGGTCTCTCCAACGACCTCTCCTGTGAGGCTGGGAGTCTCTCCTGCTGCTGCCCCAACCCCCACGGGCGCTTTCAATCAGAGGTTTGAGGCTTTATTTCCCGGAGCTGGAGCCCTGGGTTGCGCAGTCTGCTTCGCTCCCCGCCGTTCGCCCGGTTCATCTGTGTGCGAATGTGGGGCCGCGGGGTGCTACCCACTGCTCTGCCTGCCCCGCTCTCTGCCACTGTGAGTCCGGCCCTCTCGGTTTATCTGCACAAATGTAGGGTTGCAGGGTCTGCTAGTGCTCGGACTGCCTGCCCCCCCACACTCCGCCAGTCTCAGTCCCGCCACGGCCACGTGAGTCCTCTCCACCCCGGTGCCCGTCTCCGCCCCTCCTACCGGTCTGGATGAATGTTTATTTTGTATTTCCTTGGTGTTGGACCCCCTTGCCGTTCGATTTTCTGTCAGTTCTGGTTGTGCGAGGAGGCGCAGTGTGTCTACTTACGCCACCATCTTGGTTCTCCAGTTTGTATAACTTTTTAAATAAATAATCCCTTTCCTTCTCACCAAAAAAAAGGAGATACTATCCATATATAGCTAGTAAATTAATTAAATTTAAATGAATTAAATTTAAATGAATTAAAATTAAATAAAATAGAAATTTGGTTCCTCATTTGCACTAGCTACATTTCAAATGCTCAGTAGCCACATATGGTTAGCAGCTCACAAGGAACAGAGCAGATATGGAACACTTCCCTCACTTTCAGAGGGTGACGACAGTCTTTGGAGCCGTCCCAGAAGCTGAGGCTGTCATAGCGCCTCCACAGCCTATAGAAGCTGTACTATAACAAAAAAATCATTTATTGTTGAAAGTCCAACCAGACAGCACTGTCCTAGAAAAGTGAGATGAAGTCCCATATATCTTTGATGTCCAATAGAATCTTATGTACAACAGACAATGAATAAATGTTAATTAACAAAGACTACAAATATAATGCAAATTGAGTGTGAATCGAATGATTTAAGAGTAACTTCAGGCCTTGGTCAGGTAGCTCAGTTGGTTAGAACATCATACTGATGAGCCGGGGTGGTGTGTTCGATCCCTGCTCAGGGCATATACAGGAACCTACCCAGAATGCATGGAGGAGGGAAACAACAAATAGATCTCCCCTGGCCCCCGCCGTCTCTCTCTAAAATAAAAGATTTTTTAAAGGAGTATTAGTTCAAAAAGATGCAGAGAGATGGGCTACAGTAGTCAACTTGTCACCTTACCTATCCTTGGTAGCAAATGAAAGCAGTGCAGTGCCTAAAATCCCCTGTCATCTCTTATTGGGACAACTGCAATAGTTTCTGAATGCTTTCTTTATACACCCGTTTCCCTTGCCATCCACTCTGCAATCAGGGTGAAATTTTGAATCACAAGTGGAATCATGTCACGTTCATATTTAACGCATTTCAATGACTCTCCACTCTCCAAAATCCTTAACAGCATCTCCCAGGTCTTGCATTCTCTTATCCTTGCCTACCTATCTGTCCAGGCTTACTTGGCCCTTGATCTTTCCCTTCTTAGGTTCTAGTCACACTGGACTCCTTAAGTCCCTCAAACATGCCATACTATCTCGTCTCCAGGGTTTATACAGTGCTGATCTTCTGCCAGAAACTGGGGGGTTTCTTCCCATCTGTGGCAGAGATTGTTTAGGTTTTAAGCAAACTTTGGTAAGGGGTGGGTGTGCCTCTTCCCCATTGCCAGACTAGGTTTTCCAGCCCCCTACACCTATATGGGCCACGTGTCTGAGTTTTGTGCAATGAAATGCAAGCAAAAATAATGCGTGTCCCTTCATGCCTGGTCCCTAAAACCCTCTAAGAGGTTCTCCCTGCCCTTGCTAATCAGACGGGGCGGTAGAAACCAGTTGTTATCAAATCACCAGAGAGTTTGACACAAATGCAGAACATCAGGTCCCACTGCAGACTTTACTTGAACCAGAATTATGTTTTTTAGAAGATTTTCAGATGATCTTTAGACATTGAAATTGGCTTGTTGGGTGCATGTAGAGGATCTAATGGAGATCTGTGGGGTGTCAAGAAAAATAAGAGCCACTGGATGGGAAGACGCAAGAGTCCTTGAATGATTGTGTGGAGCAGAGCCCTTGCCCCAACACCTCCTTACACCTCTGACTGGTATTAGTGTATGAAGTGAATGAGAAACAACCCTTTCCTGCGTTAATCCACTCAGATTTGAGGACTATTTTTGTTCTACATGTAATTTACCTTTTGCCTGACACATCAATTCTTCCCATTCTACCCTCCATCTTCTGGGTAGCTTGTACTCACCTCACATCACCGCCTGCGGGTAGGCTGCTCTCCCTCTGGAGCTCCCTACTTCAGTCCTCCAGACTAAGTCATACCTGCCAGTAATAACTCTAATAACGTCTTGTACTTTCTCCTCAAAGCATTAATCATGATGGTAATTACATGAGTGATTGGCCAATTAGTTGCTAATGTTTTTTATCCATCAGTACGTAATCTTCAGGGCAGGAAAAATGTCTGTTGCTTTTGTTTACATCCTCAGCTGCCACCAGTGCCTTTTTCAGTAAATATTTGTCCAGTGAGTAAATGAAGAAATGATCTTGCTGAGCCAAATGCTTTGAATCCTAAAGGCATATACATGTATTTAAGCGTGATTGTAGCAGGCAGACAGAAATAGTAGCCAACATTTGTAGAGTGGTTAATTACAGTTGACTCTGAACAACACAAGCTTAAACTGCATGGGTCTATTTATGTGCATATTTTTTCGATAAATACTCAGTTGGGCCTCCTTATCAGTAGATTCAATCAACAGCATATCAAAACAGTATTTTTGATCCATGTTTGGAAATCTGCTGATGTGAACTGTATGCATTGTTCTGTGTCATTTTATATAAGGGACTTGATCACCTGTGGATTCGGGTGTTCACAGGGGTCCGGGAACCAACCCCCATAGATACAGAGGGATGACTGCGGTTAAGTTTTGGGAGTCAAAAGTTATGTGCAGATTTTTGACTGCATGGGGGGAGGTTTGGAACCCCTGACCCCGTGTTGTTTTTAAGGGTCAACTGTACCATGTGCCAGCCATTTGCTAAACACATGTAAAAGTCCTTATTTAATCATCACAATAGATTTAAAAGGTAAGTTCTACCATTATCCCAATTCAGGAGTGATGCAACTGAACTCTCAGAGGTGAAGAAGTTTGCCCAAGGTCACACAGCTAGTTTAAGTGCTGGCTGCATACACGAATCAGGCTGTGTACTGCATACATAAGGAAGGCTGACTCTAAGAGTTCATGGGCTTAACTCCTAAGCTACTACAGCCTTACTAATGTAGTGATTGCCATTTCTAATTTGTCGCCTGGATCTATAGGAGAAGCCAGAGAGGCGCACCATCCTATCTTTACTTAGAAAACTCAATTGTTGTGAGTGAAGCTGAGAACATATTCAAGTGTTCCTTCTCTCCTTTTAAAGCTTTACATGCATCCATAAGCCTGATGTAGGATCTAAACTGTTCTCTTACTGTTCAATAGGTAAGTGATTATGCTTTATATAACCAATTTTTCTTACACTCTTCATTCCTTCACTCAAGAAATAAGCAAGAACAGAGAATATTATTTTTCCTTTACAGGTTTTTAATATAAAATGTCTTTGCAATATGTAAGTCACTCAGCCTCCTCTAGTGGTAAACAGGTGCAAATTTCTACGGAACAAAAAACGTCTTTTTTTTTTTTAAGGATTTTTTTTTTAATTGATCTGAGAGAGAGAGAGAGGGGGGAGAGAGATTTGTTGTTCCACTTATTAATGCATTCAGTGGTTGGCTCTTGTATGTGCCCTGAGCGGACTCAAAACCACAGCCTTGGTGTGCACTTTGGTGTGTGATGCTCTAATCAATTGAGGAACCCAGCCAGGGCTGTTTTTTCTTTCTTTTTTTTTAAGCATGATTTACAACTGTATATTTCAAAGTGATATTACCAAGCCAGCTCCAGTAAGAAATGCCCTTTTATTTATTTTTCAAGCAATGGTGAAGATTTGGCACTGAATCATTCACCTTCTTAGGAACATTGAAATCTATTTGAGTGACCAGAGTTAAGAATTCAGTTTGGTTTTGTAAAATTATATTTTATTGATTGTGCTATTACAGTTGTCCAAATGTTTCCCCCTTTGCTCCCCTTTACCTGGTTCTCCCCACTCTCTCAGGCAATCCTCACACCTTTGTTCATGTCTGTTGGTCATGTGTGTAAGTCCTTACTCTACTCCACTTCCTATACTGTACTTTACATCCCCATGGCTATTCTGTAACTACCTATTTGTACTTCTTAATCCCCTCACCTCTTCACCCATTCCCCCAAACACTTCCTCTCATCTGGCAATGATGATAATTGTCTCTGTTCTTTTTGTTTGCGTAGTTTGTTTTTCAAATTCCATTTTTGGTACATATGTATTTATTGCCATTTTATTGTACATAGTTTTGATCTTTTTCTTAAATAAGTCCCTTTAACATTTCATATAATAATGGTTTGGTGGTGGTGAACTCCCTTAGTTTTTTCTTGACTGGGAAGGTCTTTATCTGACCTTTGATTCTAAATGATAGCTTTGCTGGGCAGAGCAATCTTGGTTGTAGGTCTCTACTTTTCATGACTTTGAATATTTCTTGCCAATCCCTCTAGCCTGCAAAGTTTCTTTTGAAAAATTAGCTGATAGTCTTATGGGAATGCCCCTGTAGGTAACTCTCTGCTTTTCTCTTGCTGCTTTTAAGAGTCTCTCTTTATCTTTAACCCTTGGCATTTTAAGTATGATGTGTCTTGCAGTGGGTCTCTTTGCATCCGTCTTGTTTGCTACTCTCTGTGCTTCCTGGACTTACATGTCAACTGCCTTCACCCAATGAGGGAAGTTTTCTTTCACTATTTTTTCAAATGGACTTCCAATTTCTTGCTTTCTCTTCTCTTCCTGGCGCCCCTATGGTGTGAATGTTGGATTGCTTGATGTTGTCACAGAGGCTGCTTATACTATCCTGAGTTTTTTGGGCTCTTTTTCTTGTTGTTCTGATTGCTTGTTTTTTGCTTCCTTATGTTCCAATCATTGATGTGATTCATAGCTTCCTCCACTGTTCTGTTGATTCCCTGTATATTATTCTTTATTTCAATTACTATATCCTTCACTTCTGTCTAGATCTTTTCTATGCTGCTTATGTCCTTACTAAGTAGATTGAGCATCCTTATAACCATCCTTATAATCCTTTTGAACTCTGCATCTGATAGATTGCTTATCTCCATTTTGTTTAGTTCTTTTTCTGAAGTTTTGATCTATTCTTTCATTTGAGCCATATTTCTTTGTCTCCTCATTTTGGGATCTTCCCTGTGTTTGTTTCTATGTATTAGGTAGAGCTGCTATGACTCCCTGTATTGGTAGCATGGCCTAATGTACTAAGTGTCCTATATGGTCCAGTGGCACAGCCTCCCCTGCCACCCAAGCTGGGTACTCAAGGTCTGCCCTTTGTGTGGGCTGAATACACCCTCCTCTTGTAGTTGAGCCTTGTTTGCTGTTGGCAGGTCTGTGGGAGGGATTTACCCAGGCCAGTCAGCTGCAAGGACTGACTATGACCACTGACCATCAACCTCCACCCTCTGTGGAGGATCAGCTGTGTAGGGACAGGGTGGTGGTACTCTGACATGGTCTGTAGCTCTCCACTGGCTATGCAGGCTCTGTGATTTCCCAGGTGGTCCAGGTCAAGGTCAGCCCCCACCTGTGGTCTGCCTGAGGCCACCCTGCATGAGCTACAAAACAATCAGAGATGGCTGCTACTTGTGCTGGGCTTGGAGGTTCCCAAGCAAAGCCAAGCTGTGAACCTAGGCTGCCTGCTGCTATTGCTGGCCTGGGGCCTCTTAGCAAGAAGTGCAGTGGCTGGGGGATCAATGCGGCAAGCTGTTGCTTGTTCACAATAATTTAGGAAGTTGTGGCGCATAAGCCAAGACCAGCCATTCACATGGAAAAGGCACTGTTAACAGCTTGGGTGGGCCATAAATTGGGTGGGATGGAGGCCAAGGGAATCACCAAGGTTGGGCCAAACAGTGTTAGGAGACAATGACTCCAACAGCCAGGTGATGGAGTCTCAATTATGGCACCTGCCTGTCAGCTCTGTGGCTCTGTGAGGGGAGGGTTCAGAAAAAGAACAACGGTCTCTGCCCACTTTTCTGCCTGGGAGAAAGCTATCCCCCAGTTCTTGCCTCGATGCCAGATAATTCAGCACCTCCTGGTATGCCACTGGTGCCTCTCAAGCTGCTGTCCTGCTGCTGGAGCTCAGAAAGAGTGAATCTGAGTAAGTCCATATGCAGGTTCTTTAAAAAGAACTGCTTGGGACTCCAGAAGTTTTTTTTCCACTGAGTCAATCCCTGCTGGGTTTTGTAGCCAGAAGTTATGGGTATGTATCTTCCTGGCACTGGAACCCAGGGCTGGGGGGCCTGATGTTGAGCTGGGACCCCTCGCTTCTGATGTCCCCCTAGAATTTTTATCCACCACATGTGGGTGGGGGACCAGCCTGTTCCGTGTCTTTGTGTCTCTACCCTTCCTACCAGTGTGGATGCATGTGGTTTCTTCAATTCCATCCTTGTTGGACTTCCATTTGACTCAATTTCTGATGTTTCCGAGTGATGGTTGTTCTATAGTTTAGTTGAAATTTTTATGGTTATGGGAGGAGGCGAGCTGTGTTCACCTATGCCTAAATTTAACCAGGAGTCAAGAATTCAGTTTGTGATGTCTTTTTACCTGTGAAAATTGAAATAAAACCTTTGTAATGGGGGAAGTTTGGCCTCAAGACACTAATAAGTCATTCATTTCACAAAGGAAACAACAAGGCATTGTGGGGTATTAGTAGAGCTGCTGCTTTTCATCTCTTAGAGAAAAGAAGACATAAACCCAGAAGTGCAGCGGCTTAATAACTGTATAAAATAAAGTGTTCACAGGGTAAAATAACCAGGAAAAACTGTACACTTCCTCTAGAGGCGCTACATTGCCTGGCCAATTGCCTTTCAGGTTCTTAGGTGGAAGCTGGTACTAGAGCTGATTGGTGAAACACCAGCCAATGTTGTTTGTATGTTTATGTCTGTCCGATGCCAACTAAATATGTACAACAGGGTTGGCAAACTCAAATACTTGACACTGCCAGAGAGTAAATAAAGGAGTGAAGCTTAGAAGTGGAGGGGCTGTGGTGAACTAGAGTGCCCGTGACTTTCTAAAATCTCGTGTAGGCCCAAAAAGAAGGGGACCAGACAAGATATAGTCCATGGACCCCAGCACAAGTGCAGGACCCAAACATCTGAAGATACCACACTGCTAAGACATGAAGAGAGTGAGGGGTCCTGCCTTGGGTGAACAGTTGCAGGATCTCCGTTGATTCAACCTGAAGGAACATGTAGTGATCGGTTACAGAAGAGAACTCACAGATTTCGAGAGGTTGAAGGGCAGGGGGTTTACGGTCAGCCAAATGGGATATAGTTCCCCATCTCAGCCCAGAACCACTGTGAACAACTTCTCTGTTTTCGATGACAAGAAGTCAAACTTTTTGAATTAATAGGAGGGTCAAACATGTGGGTTAAGCTGCTGTGATGGAGGTTCTTCCGACGATGAGAGACACACCCCTTGAAACCCAACCTCCTTCTTCATGGCCTCTAGATCTGGTCACAGGTCTGTATTCATGGTCCTACAAAGAGCTCCTTGCAATGAAACCACTCTTTTCTATCAAAGAAGCCTGGAAAGCCTTGGAACCTAGCTCATGGAAAGTCTTTCATCTCTAGAATTTAGGGATGGTTGTGAGAAGGAAAAGAACAGGATATAACTCATTTCATGGTTTGCCTGCTACACACCAATAAACAAACTTCTGTTTTAAGGGTCTGATTATAAAATGGAGCTTAACTTTTCATCAGTGACTAAGGTCCATTTGAAAAATAGGGTTGATGCCACCTCCTCCAGGCGGCCATTCCTGTCCCTCTCTTCATCTCTGCAATACCCTGTACATGGCTCTTTCATTTTATACAAGCCCATATATAATGGTCACCTATTAATGTTTTGGTCTCTCCCATGACAAGACTGTAAGCTTTTTGAGGACAAAAATGCTGTCAGTCATCAATCAACTAATACATAGGTTTTTCACAGCATCTGATCTACTAAATATTCGTTGACCAAAAGGAAAGAATTCTGTGCAAGAGGCACGGTGTGGACAGAGAAGTAGAGATGATGAGGGATAAGGCAAGGGCAGTGAGGAAATGAATCTGGTTGTCCTGGAGAGCTCAGGTGGGGAAGGAGACGAAACAAATGTTGAAAAGTGGGTTGGAACCAAATTGTAGAGGATTTTGAATGTTGGGCCACATAATTTTTACTTTATTTTTAGAGGTATTACAGAGCCAGTAAAGGTTTTTAAGCAGGAACACACTAAAAAAAAAAATTGGGGAGAAAAGGTGGATATGATATCATTTTGTAGGATGGACTGGAGGGAAAGCACAAAGAGTAGTTAGGAAAGTTGTATGAATCTTTCAAGCAATTAGGGTTCTGTCTCATTTGGGTTCACGGAAACAGACTGAGACAAGATCAACTTGCAGGACATTTATTAGGGAGTGAGCTATGTTGTTAACAACGTTGGTAAAATGCAGTTGCAACAGAGGCCTAGAATGACTCCAGGGAAAGGGCTGGAGATAAAAGGTCCTTTGGGGGCAAAATGAGGCAGAGAAGCCAGGCCCTTCTGTCCTCGGCTGAGTGAACCCTCCAAGAAGCACACAGCTTTGAGCCTTTCAATAGGGTGCTTGGGCAACCAGGGGAGTGGGTGTCCTGGTTCTTAAGCACGGCTGTGAGTGGGGTACCGTTGTATATCCCCTACCTTGAAATGAAAAGAATTTAAAATAACACAAAAGTATGAGAAGTTTGCTATGGCTAGTTTCACACAGAATAAAGGGAGGAGACAGGTGTCACTCTGTGGAAGAAGGAAGAAGAGGTGTTGATTCGGGGAGGAATATGTTTTTTGACTGATTGAATTTGACAACATTACACTTCAAAACTCAAGAATCTGAAAGAAATCAAGAATTTCCATAATTCCCGATTATTTTCCTCCAGAAAATTTAACATTTTAAAATTCCATATTGCCGACCAGTCTCTTGCCTGTCCCTGCCCTGCAGGCCTTTCATCCCCTCTGCTCTTCCTTTCGTGTCCGTTATCTCCTGCCCACCTTTCATAGTCTCTCATAGTCAGCTTAGATTTCTCGTTTCATCGCATTGTGCGATCTTGCTAATCTCCTAACTCCCCCCATTCCTTTGTTCTTTCTCACACTGTCTAGCACCCACAGCACTGGATAATTCTTTGTCTCCACCTTCTTGGTGCCTGTGCCCCCAGAAGTGAGCAGCCACTGGAGAAAATCACACTGGGCAAATTCAGGGCCACCAGTCTCACCTGGCCCTCAGCACTGCCTGGCACACCGTATTCCCACCCCTGCACCCCCACTCCGCCCCCTGTCCTTGCCCTGCAACACTTATTGATATTAATTCAGACCTTGTCCCCCATCTTCAAGGAACAAATTTCCTTACCTCCCTACCCTGTCACTCTCAGCAAATGGCTTCTCCTTCATAGGGAAAAGTCCGACCTTTATATGAAAACTTACTGTTTTCTTATTGTCAGCTTAACGTTCTGAAACATAAATTTATTTATGTCCAAAATTATTTTTCCTTTCTTGTTCCTATTAAAATGGGAAGGGTGTCTCTTCTGCGTGCCTGGGCCCTGTTACCCATTCCAACTTGCTTACAACGGTGGTGTTACAGGAAGCAATAACAGCAGCCTAACCAATGAGGA
This sequence comes from Desmodus rotundus, assembly GCF_022682495.2. Classification (NCBI taxonomy): domain Eukaryota; kingdom Metazoa; phylum Chordata; class Mammalia; order Chiroptera; family Phyllostomidae; genus Desmodus; species Desmodus rotundus. The sequence continues at coordinate 126,998,780 of NC_071388.1, forward strand.
CAGTTATTACCCCACAAGAGAAGACTTGTGGCAACACAGACACAAGTACTTTCCATATTCTATTCTACCACTCTCAGCGTGTTGCCAGTGTCGTTCATCATGGCCACAAGGTAGCTGTAGCAGCACCAGGCATCATATGCACACGGCCACATCCAGAAAAAGTTTGTGCTTTCTTCCATGACTCTTTTATTAGAAAATCCTATCTCTGAAGTATCCACCCGTACTTCCCACACGGCCCTTACTGGCTAAAAGGGGAGGTTAAAAACAAAATAACTACCTGGTAGTTTCCCCTCTCTGCCAGTAAGGAATGACGGGGTGGGGGTGTGGTAAAAGAATGATTGTTGAGCGGGCTATTAGCTCAATACGCCATATGTCTCATTTCTCCTCCCATCTTCCTAGGGGTCTCCCTCTTTCCTGTGGATTCAATCTCTCTAAGACTAGTTCCTTTTCATCAGCATTTAATTATGTACAGGTCTCTCCAATCTTTAAAAGCTGTCTTTCCCAATCCAAATTCCTGTCCAGCTAATGCCCTTTTTTCTTCCTTCCCTTCACTTACTGACACCCCTTCCTTATCTCCCCTCATTCTTCAACCCATGCCATCTTGATTCCACGCAGAAGAAAAACCCCTCTTGCTATGTTGCTAAAAACAATGGACATTTAAAAATCTTATTTAAGTTGACCCAACAGCAGCATTCAACATAGCTGCTTCTCATCACTTCTCAAACTTCTCTACCCTTGGCTTCTTTGGCATCACACTCACCCATTTTCCTCCACATACACTCCCCCTCACCCCACTACCTTTCCTGATGTATACTTTTCTGTACAACCCTGTAGATATCGGAGTTTTTACAACCAGAGTCATATACTCTCACTTCACTTTGCACACTCTGTGATAGCATCCTCCAGAGCCTCAATTATCCTCTGCATGGAGATAAATCTCAAATTCGTTTCTCTAGGTAGGAAATGTTTTCTGAGCTCCAAATCTAGTACCTGTCTGCCTACCTAGCATCTCCACTTTAATGTCTTTCCAGCACTCCCAACACATGTCTAACATTGAACTCACATCTTCATGCACTCCTCCCAACCTGCTCTTCCTTTAACGTTCCCTCTCTCAGTGCCACCTTCTATAGTTTTTCAACATGAAAGCTCCAGATCTCTTCTTGACTACTCCTTCTTCAAATTCCATACGTAGTCAACTAACAAAACCTGTTGGATCTGCTTCCAAAATATCAAAAGTATTCACAGCTCCATCTCCCTTATACATGAATAGCCTCTTAACCAGTCTCTTCATATTCACCCATTCTACTTCCAGTGCAATCCATTTAAATTGCAGCACAGCTGCCTATTAAAAACATAAGTCTTATGTGTAACTCCTCTTTTTAAAATTCTTCAATGACTGTCTACAATTTTTAGAAAAATGTCTGCAACGCTTCACATGACTTCCAAACCCTTGCCGAACTTCCAAGCCTCATTTCTACTACACTCCCTCTCTATGTTCTAGCTGCACTGCACATTTTTTTAGTTTTTCAAGTGTACTGTTCTCCCTTGCTTCCAGCCTTTTACATTGCAGTTTCCTCCACCTGGAACAGTCTTCTCTTTCACCTAGTTAGATTTCTCCTGACATGTCATTTTCTCAGAAAGGCCTCTCCAAACCCTGCTATCCATGTTTGGTCACATCATCACACCTCTGAAACACTCAAAACTACCCCTCTTGTGGCATTCATCATCACTCACAATCACTTGTTCGGCGTCTGCCTTCCTCTTCAGAACAGTCTAAAGTCACAAAAGCAGGGCCTTTGTCTGATCACCTCACCTCCTGTCAATGCCAGGTACAGTGCCTACTTCATAGTATGAGAGCAATAAATATGTGATGAAAGAAAGCCTACAAACGATTCCTGTAATGTTTAATTCTAACAATAGAAATAATTAAAATCATTGCTCTACTGAAAGAATTTATAGGTTGATCAATTTTAAGAAATCCACTTAAAACGTTGATGTTGAAGATCAACTCTAATTCTTCTTGAGGAATGGTGTCCTGTATAAGCAGCAACTGTCTCTAATCAGTATTATATTTCAGTTTATATTAACACTATATGAAAATCCTGATTGGAAAAAAATAAATAAAAATTGGAATGCAATATGTTAGCTATTGTTAGGTTAAATATTTGCAGGAAAGCGGTATTTTCAGTTGTAGTACTGCCTTAATCCCGCAAAAATTATCAAATGGTTGTACTGCTAGAGGAGAAATTTAATTGATGTAGAATCTATAATGATGGAAAATAAATCAAATCATTATTCTCTGTTTTTGAGTGACTTTAGAAAGCAGCTATGGCAATAAGATAGCTAAGTGTTATGAGGTTTTGTAATGATCTCTAGTCAATGACTAGGACAAGCTTACAGTCTACGGATACCTCCCCTTAGGTACACGGGCTGTGTGGTGTTACAGAAGGTGACTGCTGTGGCTTTCATATCCTGTCTTTTCTTCAAGGCTGGGATGATAAAGTTCAGTAGTAATCAAAACCTCTCTAAATCCCTACAAAGCCCATTCAGTTCCATACTGAGACTCCCAACCCTATCACACAATGACCACTCCTCCTAATAGAGAATCCCATCGTCCCCTTCTAAGCAGGGTTCCACTCGAAGCGGGGACTATTTCCTCCGGGGACTACTTCCTCCACACTGAAGCCCTCAGGGGTAAGAACACAGCATTTCCGGTTGAGTGCCCTTTCTCTCTTTCCCTTTATAGATAGTGAAGTGGCTCTCATTGCTGCCCCCCTTAGCCGTGCCCGGAAATCAGTTACATTTTCCTCCACATGAAGAAGAACGAGCCTAAGAAAACTACAATTCCCGTAATGCCTCACGCAGGCGCCACTGAGGGGCCACAGAGGATTAGTCATCCATCCCACAGCCTCGTCCACTTCCGGGACAGAATTCAAGGCCTAGCGGGCGCGCGCACGCACCAAATTGCCAGCGGGACGAGGCGACGGGGCTCCGAGCCGACCGCGACGTGTGGCGTCACGTGACGCCGCGCGCTCTGTTCCCCCCCCCCCCCCCGCCCCGAGGCAGCTGACGAGTTTGCGCGTTCGTGCGTAGCTGGAGGCGGGGGGCGGACCAGCTGGGGCTGCAGGGGCTGCGGGGTCCGACGAAGGGGAGGGTGGGGCCAGCTGCGAGATCGCAGGGACTATACGGCCAGCGAGCCCCTAGACCCGTGAGGCGCTATGCTGTGGTTCCAGGGCGCCATTCCGGCCGCCATCGCGTCGGCCAAGAGGAGCGGAGCGGTCTTCGTGGTGTTCGTGGCAGGTGAAGGGGGCGGGTGCCCGAGATATGGCCAAACACCCTCTCCGGCCTACGTCCAACCCCAGGGTCCTCCAGGGTCTGACCGTCGCGGCCTAGAGAGCGCCTTTCCCCCACCGCCCGGGCGGGAGGTACCGTTCCAGCCTCACCCTCAGAGCGCGCGGAGCCCCGCCGACCCCTCTGCCTGAGGCGAGGTGACGCGGCGAGCAGGCCCTCGCCGCCCAGCCCTGCTGTTCGCTGCCGAGCCTTTCTGCCGCTCCTGCGGAGAAGTCGGCGCAGGCGGACCCCCACAGCTCTCCCGGCGCCCCCACACGGTCTCTGTCCCCAAGGGCCCACTTCGGGATGCCCTAACGCCCGTGGGTAGCTCTGGTGTTTAGGTGGGGATACGACAGGCCACTAACCAGGCAGTTGGGTTCCTAATTAGTTGTGGACTGTCAGGAAGAAAGCTGTGTCATCGGTAAGCGACAAAGACGGACCGCCTGATGTTCGCGGTTTTTACCTTGCTGAAACGCAGACTGTTGAGCTTTGTATAGGTTTGATCTTTTTAATGGTAGTGGGGAGGGTTCCGTTGTGAAATAATTACTTGTTGCAAGTTGATTTTTTTAAACCATTTGTTTAAAAGAAGTAGACGTTCGTCCATGGTTCTTTTTGTTTTCCTGATCTAATATCTACAATTTCCAGGACGTGTATTAACTCATTTACCCTGGGTTACTCTGGGTTACTGTACTCCGTATTTTATTACTCTCCTATTTAATTACTGTAATCTTCTAGACTTACAGTAAATCTATGCCTCTATGGGTTTGCTGATTCTTGTTACAGGACCCAAATCAGTGTTCCTGATTACTGTTAATTTGAAGTGTATTATTGCAACTATATGTGCTTAATAACGGTTTATTCATTAACTCATAACTCTTGGGAGACTGCATAATAACTCATTTTATGCACTGCAGTGAGAACAAGTTGCTGAAAAACGAGTTTTAATTAACATTAAATTTGACATTTATAATTGTGCTAAATTTATAGATAACTTTCAAATGCTGTTAATTTAGAAGAGTTTGAGTAGTTCATATTTTGCTTTCGTACAGTTTTTATTTCACATACATCAATAACTGCTGTAATACTGTAGAAGATTAAAAAGGGAAATTAAATGATACCGTGCTTATTAAGAATATATAATAGTTTTTATGACATTTTAAGTTGTGTCTTTCACATAAAATCTCAATTGATTATTGTGGTAGATAGAACAGGTTTTATTATCTACATTTTATAGACGAGGAAACTTATGTCCAGACTGATTAAGTGACAAGCACCAGGGTCACAAAAAAAAAGGATTTACATCTTGTCTTCACCAATTTTTTTTAGTTTTCTAAAAAGACGTGTTTGTTTCTTATGAAAAAACGGAACAATTGTAGACTTTATGTCATTACTGAAATCAGGAAAGGATTATGGTAGTCATGTTTTTAAACAAAACCCACAATTGGTGGTGTCCAAATGTCCTTAGAAGGCACTCTTGGGCTAACCAGTTAATTTGAAAGAACTAATCTAGATTTAATTAACAAACATTTGGAAAACAGTAGTGCTAATTATTACAATAGTAAAATAAAGTTATATAGGTCTTTGGGGCTTTGTATGTATGTGCACATTCTTCAATTAATTTTTTACTGATAAGCATGTATTCTGTGCTTTTAGAATATCAATGATTCTGTTGAATGTTTGTAGGAAGACTTGTTAACAATCTGTCCCTCGACCCCTTCAGAATACTGTTGCCTTTTCTAGTGTTTTAGGAAGTTATCTCCAAGAATAGGTAAGATTAGAGTCACCGTAGGAATTTGTAGACGATAGTGTCATGAAACCGCAACACTTACAGGTTGCCTAGACCTTTGTTCATAACTCCGAAGCGTACAGTCAGAACTCATGATTTTCTTAGATCTGAGACCTCAACAATAATATACTAACTCAGTAGAAAATTAAAAAGATATCATTATAGCTTTTTAGAGGTGGTAGGAGTGGTCTTAAGGGTAACTTTGGTTTACATAACTACACCAATGGGAAATGTTTTAGGCAAGTTGTTTACATTTAGCAAACTTTTCATGGATGAATTAAAGAATGTTGTAGGATTGACATTAGGAGACTAGAAAGATTATTACTAGTTCAGCCAACACATTAACAAGGATTTTTCAAAGTATTGTAGCTATGTAAATTGAAAGAAAGAAAACTGAAAAAGATTTGATTTTGTTCTTGGGAAGAAGAATAATCTGACAAGGATCCTGAAGGTAAGGTGTCAGTTCACTGACTGGTGTTGCTAGTGGGCTAACATTTCCTTGACAGACACTTTTTACTGCATTTTTTGGTTAAATACACCATAAATGCCTTTAAGTTTTGACTACTGGAAGTTTTCTAGATTTGAATTGCTGGCTCTTCTAGGGTCTGCAGTTCTTTGCTTCTGAGCTTGTACTGTTCTCTTTAAGTACCTTTACTTTGGATACTGTTGATACCACCAAGGAGACAATGTTTTCTCCTAAAATCTTAGGCCCACCTAACTCCATAGAATAGTTCATAATTTGATTAAAACTAAGAAACTAAAGATAGTGAAGTTGGCAACTTATAATTCCACTCAGTGGTGTTAAGATAGCTCTCACCCAGTTAAGTAATTCCAACCTTGCACCTCTTGGCCTTGCAGCTGCTACTGCCACTAGGCTGAGTCATGGACAGACATTGTTCAGGGGGGATGTGACATCTGGGACCCTAACCACATGGTACAACATTGGTGAGGGAGTACAAAGTACCAACCTCAGAAGTAGCAGATTCACACTTGAAGCTACCTACTTGACATCCCCACTTGGATGCCTCACAGGATTCTAAAGCCCAAAAGTGAATTACTGCCTGAACTTGTGTTTTCTCCCTCAGTGTTCTACATCGAAATAAATGGCACCACCTTACATCCAGTTGGTTCGTCTATGACTCAAATCTTCAGTCTCATCCTGTCTTGTGTTCCCTATTGTTCATGACACTAGCAGTCACATAGGCCTTTCCCTATACCTGAATTTCTTTTCCTTGGTGAGCTCTTCTGGCTCTTGGCATAGCTCACCTTTTTCATCCCTTAGGTCTTGAATGTCACCACACAGAGCGCTTCTGACCAGTCTAAAGAAGTCTCATTTTCTCTCATAGTTCTGTTCTTTTTCCACAGCACTTATTACTAAACAAGTACTTTTTGCTGTACCATTACATTTTAATCTCCACTGAGGGTGATGTCTCATTTGTTTTATATTTAGTTTATAGCCCAAAGCCTAGCACAAAGTAAATCTGGAGTAAAATAGTGAATGTATGAAAGAACGAATAAAAAGTATCCCTAATGCCTCACCGTCTTCTCTAAGAAATGTTTGTAGTAACAATGTTCCCGAGCTATTTTCAAGGTTGATATTCTTGTCATTGATTTGGAATTTTACATCTCTCTGTAGCCCATGATGTCTTAAGAGGTGCTCAAAAAATGATAGTTTTCAACATCTAGGAGTCTGCTGATAGGCACTCTTTTTGGTCTTGGTCTGTGGATGCATTAAAGTCCCTGTTTATTTTTCCCCAGATTTCTAAAGCCCCTATTCTTGATATTGCTGGATCTCATCTCCCACAAAATATATTCACATGTGCAGCATTAGTCATACTATATCGAAAAATTAGCTGTTCATTCCATAAAATAGTTATTGAGAGCCTGCTATATGCCACCTACTTATCTTATGCCAGGTTTTGTTGTGGACGTTTGAGTTATTACATCTCAATAAGTAAAGAGGAAAACAACCCTTGCCTTTCTAGAGCCTGCATTCAATGGAAGATACAGACAATAAACAGTAAAAAGAACAAGTAAAAACATACTCTATTAACAGGTTGTAAGTATTATGGGGAAAAAAGCAGGAAATAAGGAATCTTTGGGAATATCTGAAGGTTGTATAATTTTAGAGTGGTGATTAGGAAAGGCTTTATTGAGAAGGTAATACCTGATTAAGTGTTTATAGAAGAACATTCCAGCAGAGAAAACAACTAGTACAAAGACCTTTAGATGAGTGTCTTTCATAATTTGAGGAATAGAAGAGAAAGGAATAGCAAGAAAGGTAAAGAAAATAGAGGTTACTGGACCTTTGTAAGGACTTTGGCTTTTACTTTGAGAGAAAATAGGGAGACGTTGTAGGATTTTGAGCAGAGGAATGATGTGACCTGAGAGCTTAAGGAAAGGTGCTGTGTTAAGAATAGACTGAGTGCCCTCACCAGTGTGGCTCAGTTGGTTGGACATCATTCCACAAAGTGAAAGATCGCCAGTTCCATTCCTCATTCCTGGTCAGGGCACATGGCCTGAATTGCCGGTTCAGTCCCAACTGAGGCAAATAGGAGAGGCAATTGATTGATGTTTCTCTCCCTGTCGTCTCCCCTTCTCCTGTCTCTCAAAGTAAGATAAATAAAATCTTTAAAAAAAAAAAAAAAAGACTGAGGAGGGAGACCATTTAGGAGGCTATTGAAATCATGTAGGTAGGTGTGGTAGCATAAATCAGGGTTGTAGCAGTGAAAGTGGTAAGATATATTCTGGATATACAGTTGACCCTTGAACATCACAGGTCCATTTATATGTGAATTTTTTTCAATAAATATGTAGAGTTAGAAGTAATACAAGGATTTTTTACTCCATGGGGGATTGGTGCCTCTAACCCTGTGTTGTTCAAGAGTCACCTGTATTTTGGAGATAGAGCCAACTGAAGTCAAGGGTAACTTAAGGTTTTTGGCCTTAGAGTGAAAAGGTGGAGTTCTATGAACAGATAACTGAGATGGGGAAGGCTAAGTATGGATTAAATTGGCCAGGGGTGAGGTTGGGGGGGAGTCACCGGGGGCAAAGAAGCTAACAAAAGAGTGGTATAGAATAATCTTATTTTTGTAAAATGAAAAATGTCCTGAAAACTTTTTTCATCTGTAAATTGGCAAAGGTTACTCACCTTTGCTTAGCTCTGCTAACCTCAGAAATATTTTTCAGTAACTTACTGAGATGTGTTTCCCTCTGTCCACTACTAAGTGGTTATGCCAAGTTACGGATATTATAGGTCTAGAATGGAAACAATTTCTTGATAGGCATAACTTTTTTTAACTTAAAAAAATGATTTTATTTATTTATTTTTAGAGAGCAGGGAAGAGGAAGAAAAAGAGAGAGAAACATCAATCAGTTGCCTCTCATATGCCCCCAACCTGGGACATGCCCCAGTAAGGGAACTGAACCAGGAAACCTTGACCTTCAGATTTTGTGGGTGGGTGCCCAATCCACTGAGCAACACCAGTCAGGGCAATAAGTATAACTTTAAAAAATCTTGTCATTGAAGTATGACATACAATATATTAAATGAAATAAGAGTCCAGCACAAATAACACCCTTAATAAATGTGTATAATATTTAATAATTATTTAATAAATAAGGAAAATGAAATGTATATAATATAACAAATGTGTATATTTATTTATGATGTTTTAGGTGAAATGTTCAAATTGCTGTCTGTCTTGTGTGAGACATTCATATACCCTGCCAACCACACTCAAGGGCAGTACTTCTGCTGGACCCTGTATATTAAGTGAACACCTGGGTGAATTTTTACAAATGGGTACACTTGTGTAATTGTCATCCAAATAAGATATAAACATTTCCAGCAGCCCAGAAGTTTCCTTCATGTTCTTTCCCAATCATTAGCACCTCTACTATGGTAGCCACTATACTTAATTCTTTTACCATAGATTAGTTTTGGGTCAGCATAACTTTTATGATTAGCATACTATTAAGAAAAAGCAAGTCCAAGACTGCAAACAGAATTATACCTGCTTATATCTACCTGGGAGGAATTCTGGAGAATAAATGTTGTAGAGGACATTGAGCTCAATGGGAAGGTGCTACATAATGGAGTATTGTACATTTATATCTAAGATCATATGTTGAAAAGTCAAAATAGTTACTCTACATTTCTACATGTGACTTCTCATTATTGTGGATACTATTTGGATGTTTTCTTTTAGAAAATGCTTTGTATAATCTAAATGGCAGTATTTTGTATTTTACCACTTTTTATTAATGCATATATTCACACTTCTCATTTTATGGAAAAATTCAGTTTTCAAATTTGGTAGAAAATAGTATTTGTGGTATTATATTTGCAGTTTCCAGGGAAAAGAAATCAGCAGATACTGGCCTTGTTAAAAGAATCCTTAAAATCTTTTATAGGTGATGATGAGCAGTCTACACAGATGGCTGCAAGTTGGGAAGATGAGAAAGTGACAGAAGCATCTTCAAACAGTTTTGTTGCTATTAAAATTGATACCAAAAGGTTTGCTTATGTTTTAATCTTTCATTTTTAAAAAACATTATAACTATATTCTTTAGTTGTGATTTATAGTGATGCTTTTAGACTATAAAAATGTTGACTTTTGTCTAAGATATATTGGGGTCTTAAATTGTGATTGCTGTTTTCCAAATTTATCATAATATCTTGCTGAAAAACTTAAGTTCTTCTAGTCTACCAAGCAGGAATACAAAATAACTGTGATCCTTAGCTTCTAAAAACTTGGAAGTAACTGTAAATCATATATTGAATATCTCTGAAAGATTGACCACTCTTTTAGGTCCTATTTTGGGAAATGGAGATGTTTAATTTAATAGGAATAAGGACATTTATAGGTCCCTCATAGGACCTGCTATCCACAAGGCTATTTTATTCGTTAATGCATCCCTCCTTCCCACCTTAACATTTTTTTTATAGAAAATTTCAAATATGTAAAAAGTAACCGAAGAGTGTAATAACCCCCCATGCACTCGTCATCTCCTTCAGTACTTATCAATGCATGGTCAGCCTGTTGTCATATATACCCCCACCCATTTCCACTCATCCCATATAATTTTGAAACAAACCTCAATCATCATATCACTTCATCTATAAATATTTTAGTATATCTTGGAAAGATAAAGATACTTAGTTTTTTAACATAACTGGAATACTTCAAAAACAAAATAATTCCTTAATATCATCTATCCACCCAGTGTTCAAATTTTCAATTATCAGAATCGAAGTTTTATTATTAATTTAATTTGTTATAGTTTGTTTGGTTCAGGATCCATCAAGTTTTATACATTGTGATGTAGTGATCTTTCTTAAGTCTCTTAGTCTATAGGCTTTGCCTCTGTATCTCTTTCTGTCTTTTTGTTTGCTGTATATTTTTTGAAGATACCATAGTTTCCTCCAGTATGGATTTTGTAGACTGCAGCTCTGTTGTGTCATTTAGTTTGTTCCTCTGTCCTCTATTCCTCTTGACGGTTGGATTCAGGTCAGATTTTTTTTTTTTCTTCAAGACAACTCCATAGATCACGGGTGGCAAACACAAGGCCCGCAGGCGGAATCTGGCTCTCCACCCTGTTTTATCCCGCCCTGCACCTTGTTTCAGCCCAGCGGCAGTGCTGAGCTCCTTGCCCCTCGTTAAGGAGTAGTTACGTTTATACAGTCCAAAAATTGCATTCAGCCCTTTGAAGGCAACCTTGAGGCTGATGGGGCCCCAGGTGAAAATGAGTTTGACATACCTGCAGATGGTGGTATATCTTCCATTAAAAGGCCCATAATGCCCTGTTACTTCTCTTGATGATAGCAGCAGCAGCCATCAGTGATCAGTTCCTACAAACATTAATTCATTAGTAATTGCAAAGTGGTTTTCCTGTCTTTTTGATATTAATAATATCAGACTGAATAATAATACTTGAAAACTGTCAAGATTAAAATATTCAGAAATTTACCTGTAAGTTTAGAAACTTAAAAAATTTCAGTGTTAATAGAAACTTCATAAAGTAAATTATAGTGCAGTCTGTTTCACAAGAACAGTCACTGAACTATATATTGAGCTGTAATAGTTTTTTAAAAAATCTGTCATTTTAATGTATGTCATTTATTTTGTTAATTATCTTTCAGAAGTACCTTTTAGAATCAGTAATGGCAGGAGGAATGTAGGGTTTTATTGGAAATGTGGAAGAAATATAAATTTCTGCATTCTTGAGACTGTATACAGACTTATTAATCTAGCATTTTTTAAAAACATTTCTCTTAGCAGATGGAGGGATGCCTGCACAAAGTGATAGCTGATGTTTGTTTCACTGTGGAGTGCCTGCTGATAGAATTAGAGTGTCTTTTAAATTACGAGGAGTGGCCCTGGCTGATGTGGCTCAGTGGATTGAGTGCCAGCCTGGGAACCAAAGGGTCACTTGTTCTATTCCCAGCCAGGGCACATGCACGGGTTGAGGGCCAGAACCCCAGTGGGGGGAGTGAGGGGGCTAAAGGGGCAACCACACACTGTTTATCTCCCTCTCTTCCCCTGTCCCCCTCTCTCTTAAAATAAATAAATAAAATCTTTTTAAAAATTATGAGAAGTGAATTCTACTTATTATACAATAATGAAATTACCTAATGTTCTAGGAACATTTTGGTGTATATTTATTTATGGAGATAGCCTCCATTGAAAATAAATTGGTAAGACATGCATCAGAAGTTTACAGTGGTTATTTCTGAGAAAGTAGGGTTCTTGGTAATTTAAAAAATATTTTCACCTGACGTTTTTATGATTGTGTTTTATATTCAGGGAAAAAATGAAACAAATTTCTAGTTCTTGGAAGCATTAATTTATTCTTGGAATTACTCATTTACATTGATTAATATCTTATAGTATAAAATCTCTTTTAAAATTATATTTATTTTTAGAGAGGAAGGAAAGGAGAGAGGATTTATATTGATTAATATCTCTTATAGTATAAAATCTCCTTTTTAAAAATTATATTTATTTATTTTTAGAGAAAGGAAGGAAAGGAGAAAGAGAGGGAGAGAAACAGCAATATGTGGTTGCCTCTTGCATGCCCCCAACTGGGGACGGGGCCTGCAACCTAGGCATGTTCCCTGACTGGAGATCGAACCAGTGACCCTTTGGTTCACAGGCCTGCACTCTATCCACTGAGCCACACCAGCCAGGGCTAAAAATCTCTTATCTATCCCTGTTCTTAATCACCCAGTTCTCTTCTCTGGAGGCAACCAAACCAAGAAAATATATTTGTTTTCCTTCTCTTTTTAATCAAAAAGAAGCAGTTTGACATACTTCTTTGTACCATTTTTCTTTTTACGATTGCATAATTAATCAGTTTTTATTGGTGAATATTTAGGTTGTTTTGAATCCTTTGTTATTTTCAGGTATTGTATTATTGCTTGCATGGGTAATTCATAGGCATAAATATCTTCTTGTTACAAGATACTGTAGTCAGGTGTACTTGCTGCTGAGGAAGCAGCTTGACAGATACTTACTTGAATTTTAGCCACCAGATCCACTCACCATTTTGGGTTGCAAGAGTAAGTTCTTTTAATTTGAAAATTATAAAACAAAAAAAGGTCTGTGAAGTAAGAATTATATTTTTCTCCTGCCAGCTGATGGCTACGAAAGGAACTAGTAGTTTCAGAAAAATGTTTGCAATTGGTACAATAAATTTTTATAAAAACAACTCAGTATTTGGTTAACACTTGCATTCATCTAGCAATTTTTCTGTTTGATTTTGTTTTGCAGTGAAGCCTGCCTACAGTTCTCACAAATCTGTATCCTTTCAACAAAGAATCAGTTTTATATATATATTTTGTTTGAGGATTTACTTTTCTTTTGTTTAATTTATGACATTTAGAAGTCACTCATTTTTATTTACAAACTCATGCATTTTTGTTTATGGGAACTTTTTATTACTAAGTGTCCTTTCATATAGTACATTGTAGCAAATGGAATCATAGTGAGTTTTTTTATTATGAGGATCTAGAAAGTAGTTTGGTTGGCATGTTAGTAGCTGACAAGACGTAATATGAATGTAAAAGTTATGATAGAGGGGAATGTAGTAGATGTTCTCCACTCAGATATACAATACAAATAAATAATAAACAGTTTCCATATCACATGCAGTAATTGAAATTATTTTGTAAACATGGTAGCTGATTATTTTGTGAAATTTACAAAGATGATTTGTTTTGCTTTGTTGCTAGTAGTGTTTCGTAAAACTATCCCTTGTTTCCCATGAATTGTTGGACTTAAGTAAATTGTACAGATCCTGTAGTGTGTGTTCCATCAAGTTTCTTCATTGGAGACAGTGGAATTCCCTTGGAAGTAATAGCTGGAAGTGTTTCTGCAGATGAACTTGTTACAAGGATTCACAAAGTCCAGCAGGTGAGAAGGAACAGAATTGTTCTTCGTATAAACATGTGAAAATGATTAGCCAGGAACTTGACATTAGAATATGTTTGGAACTGCTCTGTATATTCAGGAATCTGCCAGGCCATTAAATTTGAAAGGTAGTAAATACTCTCTTTCTGGACTGCTTTTAAAAATAGTGTTATGAAGTTAGAGGTGCCTGTACCTAATACTTGAGTGACTTCTTATATCCCCTTCTCTTTTCTTCCCTCAACCAATCACATAATGCACATCATTCTTTGTTGCAGGAGAGTTGTCATGTTAAGGTACCTACCAGTATATTGCTTGACGTGTTTTAAGGACCTTACTCAATTTCTCATTGCATCCACTTTGGGCAAATGACTATTGTAGCTTGTAACTTTTCCCCTTGAATTGTAATTTGAAGGAAAAGCAACATTGTACTTTTAAACTATTAGAATCTTTTTATGCTTTTGTCAATTTACAGTAGAATTCCATAAGATGATTATGTCATATTTAGGATTATATATTTCAGATTTATCTACTTAGAAAGTATGTACTTTGACTTTTTCATATTTTCATTTCATCTGCCATAGTAAATTTAGGTTCTTAGCTGTTAATTAAATTTCATTGTGTTTTCTCCTTAGATGCACTCATTAAAAGGTGAAACATCAGTGGCAAATGGCAGCGAGTCAGAAAGTTCAGTCTCTACTCCATCCAACTCATTTGAACCTAACAACACTTCTGAAAATTCTCTGTCCGGAAATGGAGAGCTTTGTGAGACACCACCCACTTCTGATACAAAGTCAGATTCTGCAACAGGTAGTTTTCAGGGTATCTTTTGGGTACAATAGAAGTCTTCCTTCACTTCATTTTAAAAGCCATGGATTACTACCCTTTAAAATATATATTGTATTTCCCCCCTTACATTCATTTAACGTAAAATTTAAGGGTTGTCTTAAATACGTGTTTGTCATTTAGTGGCAGAAGAGGATAAAGTCAGTGAATATGCCCTTCAAACCCAAGTAGGCAACAGTCCAGAACAGTTGATTTGTAATTTGTGCTACTGTGGTATGGTTCAGGGACTGTCATTATGACACTCAGCAGTTTCTAAATTTCTTCCTAGCTAGAGGATTTTGAAAGGCCCAAATGAACTAATATGTATTTGTAATTGTTTTTTATTTAAAAACTATAAAAATATTTTTTTATTGTTGTTCAAGTACAGTTGTCTCCATTTTTCCACCCCCACTTTCCCCCGCCCCAGCCACCCCCACCTCCTATACCCTCTATCCTGTCCCCCTTTGGCTTTGTCCATAGGTCTTTTATACATGTTCCTTGATGACCCTTCAACTAGTAGACTCATTTGAGGATAATAATTTGTATTTTTTAAATTAGAATTAAAAGATAACTATAAAATAGAGCTTGTAGAAATAAGAGGTATGACTGAAGAGGGGTTGATAGAAAAGGCAAAATAAATTTTATATGTATATTAGGGATCATGGTCAGAGTAGTTTGATGTACTATAGCTTTGTATTAGTCAACATAGGGTTAGATGCAAAAAGTTAGAATGTTAGTATCCAGAAGATGGTTCCAGTCTATCATCCTGGGTAATCGTCAAGCCTCTATTTGAGTACATTTAATTAGAGGAATGTCATTATCTTGCCTAAGAAGCCTATTCTGTTGTTGAAGCCCTAGTATTTAGAAAAGTTCTTCCTTATCTTGAGCTGAAATTTGTGCCCTACAATTTTACATTAACTTTAATGCTACTTATGGAGTTACATATAACAGTTTTTTGAATATTTAAAGACAAGCTATCAGGTCCCTTCTTAGAAGTCTCATTTTAAGGTTTTATATGCGTAGATCACTTAAATTCTGGATGCATATAGGACTGGGGAAGTCTATTATGAATGTAGTCCATCAGGTATACAGCAGAATAGTTATCTTTTACATTTACTGGGATATTTATGATTTCCAAAATTTCTCATTCCCCTTTGAATACAGATGCTCCTTGACTTACAGTGGGATTATGTCCTGGTAAACCCTTAAGTTTAAAATATAAGTTAAAAATGTGTTTAATACATGTAACCTACGAAACAACATAGCCTAGCCTTAAATGTGCTCAGAACACAGTATCAAAAAAAAAAAAAAAAACACTGGTAACACAGTACAGTGTAGAGTATCACTTTTTACCCTTGTGTTTGCATTTCTGACTGGGAGCTCCGGCTGGCAGCTGCCGCCCAGAATCATGAACAGAGTGCCTTACCACATACCACTAGTTCAGGAAAGTATCAAAATTCAAAATTCGAAGTATGGTTTCTACTGAATGGGTATCGTTTTTTTACCACCATAAAGTCTAAAAATTTTAAGTGATACCATTGTAAGTGTGTGTTCAGTAGGAAATTAGTAACTTTTCTGTAGTAAATAAAATGAATACCAAAGATAGTCATATTTTGATAACAGCAAATAATTTAACAAAACTTTTATTTGTTTTTTTAAAGATTTTATTTACTTATTTCTAGAGGGAAGGGAAGGAGAAAGGGAGAGAAACATCAGTGTGTGGTTGACTCTTGCACGCCCCTGACTGGGGACCTGACTTGCAACCCAGGCATGTGCCCTGACTGGGAATCGAGCTGGCAGTCCTTTGGTTCGCAGGCTGGAACTCAATCCACTGAGCCACACCAGCCAGAGCTAACAAAACTTTTAGAGGTAACTTGTAGACAAGCTGAAAAAAAGTGCTGTGTAATAATTACACAGTTAGTTGGATTTATGACTGAAAGAAAAATGAATAAGTGTCATATAGTGGGGGATTTCTAATGATGTGCTACAGAGTTCTCTGTCTTTGACATTTTATAAATGACTTGAAAATGTAAAATATACACATAACTCTATGAACAAAATAGCTTATTAGCTCATCCAAGGACTGTATTCAGCAGTGTGCTAGTAAATATTTAACAAAAGGCCTTGGGGGAAAAGAGGCCTTTGGGGGGAAAGAAGCCTTTATTTGTAGTATTTGCTAATTTCCAAGGTGTAAAATACTCCTATTGTGGCTGATAGCAAGCCACCTAAGTGAATGCAGAGGTAGGAAGAGATGTATACCATCGGCTCTACTTAGTAATTCTAGTATTTCCAATATGGCTATAGTAACTAAAACATTATGTTCCAGTCTTAGTAAAAGGCTAAGCATTTAATTTCTATTAACGTGTTTCTCAAAACAATTCTAGGAGATTACCACCCCCCGTTTTACAGATGATGAGGCACAGGGAGATTAGGTAACTTACTCAAGTGACAGGATAGGACTTGAATCCAGACTTTGTTGCTCCATAGTCCTTGCTTTTTCAAAGACCAAA
The DNA here is from genome assembly GCF_022682495.2 of Desmodus rotundus. Lineage (NCBI taxonomy): Eukaryota > Metazoa > Chordata > Mammalia > Chiroptera > Phyllostomidae > Desmodus > Desmodus rotundus. Next base: position 127,015,642 of record NC_071388.1, read on the forward strand.
AATGAAAGAAGTAACAAGTTGGTGATGAGTGGTAAGGAAGGAAATGGCAGAGGTTCTAAAAGGAAGTGCCAGACTGTAGCTATCCTCTGCAACAGGCCAGGACAAAATTCTATCTTTCACGAAATTCTTACAAGAATACTAGTGTAGAGCCCTGACCTGTGTGGCTCAGTGGGTTGGGCGTCGTTCTACAAACCAAAAGGTCTCCGCTTTGATTCCCTGTCAGGACACGTGCCTGGGTTGCGGGCCAGGCCCCCAGTTGAGGGGATGTGAGAGGCAACCAATTGATGTTTCTCTCGTACATCAAAGTTTTCTCCCTCTTTTACTTCCTCCCTTCTCTTCTTGCTAAAAATAAATAAAATCTTTTTTTAAAAAAAGTTTACTAGTGTAGATACATACAAAAAGCTTTGCTAAGGAGTCACTGATGTACAGAAGCATCCGTTGAGTCAATGTAAATCTAAAGCAATATCTAGGGTCAGACTTGGCCTTTAGAACATCTCTGTTGAATACTGTAGCCACAGCCACAGGTGGCTATTTTACTTAAAGTCAAATACAATTAAAAATTTAGACCCTCAATTGCATGGCCTTGTTTCAGGTGCTCATTAGCCACATGTGGCTAGTGACTACTGTACTGTATACCACAGATACTGGACAGCGTTGCTCTAGAGTGAAAGCCTGTCTACATCCAGTCCTGCTTACTCTATGTTTATTGTATCCCCTCGTGCCAGATCAGTATTGCTTCCTGTTTTACCTTGGTGTCCCTCAACTGGGTAACTGCCTTATGTATTTGTTTTTTTCATAAGTGAGATTTTATTGGTTGTTTCGAGGATAGGAACACAGACATTTCAATTTGTACACAATTCTTAACATATGGACCAAAAATGTAAAAATCATGTAGTTTTGATTCTTTTCTGAAGTTATTCCATTGACTTCCCAGCTTAAAATTTGGAGGCTAATTTTCCTTAGTAGAGTATCAGGTTCCAGTATATGCAGATGTTGATTCACTGTTACATCAAAGTCCGACTAATTCACAATTTAATATCATACATACCACATAATTGAATTTTCAGTTTTTCACAGCAAATTAACATAGTTACCAGGCAAACTTGACTATTACACCAAAGATGTTGCAGAATGTACAGAATTTTGACAAGGAGAGCCAAAATTAAGGACTGGTTTTCATTTGGAAACATTGGAACATGGAAACATTTCTACCAAAAACATGAGAATAAAGTAATTAAAAATGTTCAAGACATATAAATGCACGACTGACTCCAAATTGCTATTTAGTATGGTTTGTATTACAGGATGTGAAAACTAGCCACATAAGAAATGTTAAGCTGACACCCAAGATAGTCAAAGCCTGTCGTATTCAAGATGCCACTATTTTCTGGGTTGTACCAAGAAATGAACAATCTGTAAATGATTTCACCTCTTAAAAAAGCATTTACACTTGGATGAGGTGGAATTAATATCCTTATTAGAAATGTTTCTAGAGCTACTTAAAAACTTGCATTTACAAAATAGTTGATAAAAATATTCTGGATTGTAGAAGAGAAATAGAGACCACTGATAAGACATGCTATATGATATTAATCAGGCTTGGCTTCCTTTTCTCTTGCTTCATCTGAGGGTGGACTCTCCTTGTTTGTTGTTTCTCCGTTTCCCATAGGTGGATCTTCTTTAGGTTCCTGGTTAGCTACCCTGGCCTGTTTTCCCTTTGCTCCCCTTTTCCCTTTCGTTTACACTTTTTTGTCTGCAGATTTATCCTTTCCTGCTGCCTTTTTGGCCTGGTTTCTACTTATGCAGGAGCAGGCTCAGCTGACACCCTTGCCAGTCTCCTCTTGGGTTCCTCCTTCGCTGCCCCTTCACGGAGCTGACCTTCCTCTTGGGCATTGTGGCAGTAGGGGGACACAGTAGGGGGGCACGTGTTGAGTGCCTGAAGGCTGGGGCTCTGCCAGAGCCTTCACAAACCTGGATTGCTTGGCCGCTGCCTCTTCTCCCACTGCCCAAGCTGCTCAGACCTGCTGTGGGGGTGTTCTTATTTCTTATTTACATACTATTGCTCATTTCTTATCTCCTCCATTCTTAGGGAAAATATGTAATGTTCACGAAACAAGATTAACAAATGTTATCATCCAAAAGATTCATACCTTTTAAAAATTGGCATTAATTGCAGTATTTTTCTTATTTTTTATATTTAATAATTTAAGGAGGAGAAAGATCAGATCATGCCATGCCATCTCAGGAGCCCAGTGGATGTTCAAATCAGAGACCTACGGAGGACCTCACTGTTAGAGTGGAAAGGTTTGCTCTTATTTTTGCAAATAATACTTCGTTAAAAGACAGTGGTTTTCAGTTAATTTATTAATTTGAGTAAAAGCTAAAATTGTACAAATGAAGTTTCAGAATTCTGGGTTGAAATTTTTTTATTACCTGACCTACTTATTTGTATCCATGAAGATTAATTCTAGAAGTAAAGTTCTGTATCTAAAGTCATCAGTCAGCTTTAGGTCTGATCATTCTAAGAATCTTTTTTCACTGGTATTATGTTACATGTGTGTTTCTGTCTGTCACTTTTGCTTTTTTCTCTCTATGCTATAGGATAATAAGTTCCAGATGGGCAAGAATTTCAGCTGATTTTATGACTGTATACTGAGTCTGGGTTCTGCATAAGTGGGTGTCCATTAAATGTCACGTGTTATTAGTTGGTCTGATAGATACAAATTTCTGAATTTTTGTGGTTTCTAGCTTAATACTTTAATAATTTAGTAATGAGTAAATCATAGTCTTTTATACTGATTCTTAAAAGTTGTATCAATTATTGGTAAATGGATAAGCAGGAATTTTTTTTAATCCTGACTTAAAGCCACTTAGTATTAAATGAACGTTAAGAAAAATTCCTTAGAGGTCCTTGACATTTTCTTGTTTACATAGATGCTATGGAGAAACAAGGTTCAAAATGATTGCTGACATTGGGTATTTGGGTTTGCTCACAATAATATAAAAATCAACTTCATTTCAGCAAAACCTAGATTCTGGTTGTTCTTTGTAGGAGTTGGGTATGGCTAAGATCTTTATGTGAAAAGCCGGATAGAGCCTCACACAGTGGTGAGAAATGGTGTAAGGCTGGAATAGCAGCAGCAGGGAACCGAAGGTCCCAGGAGTTCACCCTCTTTTGTTTCCTTCTGTTTTGCTAACACCAAACCCACCATAGGGCACCCTTACTTGGCTACCTTGGTTGAAGCGAAATTCAAAAATTAGAAAAGGATTTGGAGAGTTGGTGGGAATAAGAAGAAATATGACAGGTAGCCATTTATTCTGGCATAAGGTCAGGTGCTATTTAATTGCAGTGGGAAAGGGGAATTTCTGTTTTTGTTTCTGTTTTTTCAAATGTATTTTTCAATTATAGTTGATAAACATTATTTTATTAGTTTCAGGTGTACAACATAGTGATTAGATATTAATATACCTTACAAAATGATCGCCCTAAGACTAATACCCATTCAACACTATACATAGTTACTATAATATTACTGACTATATTTTCTATTCTGTACTTAACATCCCATGACTAATGTTATAACTGGCAATTTGTATTTCTTAATCCAGTTCATCTTTTTCACCCATCCTCTCAACCTCCCTCCTGTTGTTTCTTAATAGGTTCCTTTGTCATGTGAGGGAATGTCTGCTGTGTCTCCCTGTATGGTTCTACAAATACAAGATAGTATGCCATTTTAGTTTTAAAAAGTTAAATGTATATGGACTGGTGTATATGTGTTATATATAGCATAATTAATGAGTCAAATAAAGACACTTTAAGACATACAACATGTAGGGGGTAGGTGGTGGGTGGAGGTAGAAGAGAGTTTAAGAGGGATAAATGGTAAGAGGAAAATACCATAAAAATAAACTGCTAAAAAAGGACATACAACAAAATGTTTATATTAATACCTATGAAAGATGGGTTAGGGATTTTTTTCCTTTGCTTTGAAGTTGCTAAATTTTCTTCTTGGAGCATTATTACTTTAAAAATTAATGTATCAGGTCAGAGAGGGTATACAGTTGTTTGAGATTCCTTAAACTTGAAAGAACCTTAAAAGTGATCTTGGAGATACATGTATGCAGTTTTTGAAAAAGCATATGCTGTTAGGACCATTTTATGAAATATATGTAGACTGGGGCCTAATAAAAAATGATACTAATACTGAAATTGGATGAAATGTTGACAAACTCTTAATTATGAAACAGTTTTCATTGGGAAGTAACTATTTGCTGCTTAGACAATTTTTGAAAAATCCATGTCATATGGTCATATAGTTAAAATCATGTAAGTACTTCAAATTGTTGCTCAGATTAATTTATCAGATTCAACCAATAAAGCCTAGGCCCTGATAGTATTTAATAATTACAGACTGAGGTCCTGCATTTTACTAATCCCAGTTACACTTCATTAGGAATTTTGTTCCTTTTGTGAAATCTGATTCATTCACCTATATAATATTCCTATTGCAAATGTCCTCTTAGCTCATCATTTATATACCTTAAAGTTACCTTCATCCCACTGTCCCTGTTGAAGACTGTAGTGCTTTGGTGCCTCTGACTCACTCATCCTCTGCATGGTTATTGGAATGTGACACCCTAACATGCTGCTGGTTTCTCTGTCTCACAGAACTGAATTTCAGTGTTTTTTCTCAGCCCACATAAATTGGACTCATTGGTCCCTGTGGTATTCTGATATGTGTACCATTATGTAACACCAAGCTCTGTAAAACAGACTCATGCATTTTTCTCTAACCTTGATGATATTGTAAAATAAATTTTATACAAATGAAAAATTCAGCCTTAAAATTGGGAAAGCTGGATTAGTAAATGTAGAATTCTAACTTTTCTCTCAAGTTGTAAAAATCTCTTTCCAGAGGCCAAATTTTGGGGAAAGTAATTACTCCGTGTTAGGTCTGAGGCTTTTTTCTGATCTAGCTTGAAGGAAAAGTAATTTTGTTAATTTTGATAGGGGAAAGGTAACTAAATCAAATTGATGTTAGCTCATAAACTCATCCTATCTTATACATAATGAGAACGTATACTTTTTACCTTGAATTGCCTTTTCTTGAGTAAGTAAACTTGATTTTTTTTGTTTTTTAAAAAGACTGATGATTTGTAATTGAGGTTAAAAATTTTAATACTAAAAATATATAGTTTTAAAATATAGTTTTTTAGAGCTAAAATATGAGAAATACAAGTCTTAGTGATTCAGAAATACCTTTTCATTAAAATGCATTATTTTGTTTATATCATTTTTTTTTAATATCATTATATTTCCCAGAATTACCTGGGAAAGATAAATATGTAGTACCATCAATTCCAACGTTTTTTGGGGAAGGTTTCAAGCCTCAGAGAATTGAAAGAATATTATAATGACTACTTGTTTTGCTGATTCATTTGAAAGTTACAGACATTTTATTTCATGCTAAATGCTTGAGTATGTATCTCATAATAATAAAAACATTGGCTGGGGTTCAGAGGTTCTGAGAGCTCTGAGCACCTAGGGATTCTAGGGGTTCAGCCTAGGTTGGAGCCTGGGGTCCATACCCACTGACCCATGCCCTGCCCCATCCCCCAAGCCAATGAAACAACAGTTAAGTAATAGATTCCCAGATGCAAAAGTGATGAAACAATTGATTTGTCATTAAGATGCAGTGGGTTTTCAACTAAATAAAAACAAAATTATATCTGTTTTTTTCAGGAGAGAATTCTGCAATTGTTACATAATTGAAGAATAAAGACATTTTCAGATTTTAGTATAATACCATTATCACACTAAAGAAATGGTAAATTGTGAGATTATCTAATATTCGATCATATTTATATTTCCCCAGTTTTCCTAATAATGTCCTTTATAACTTTTTTCCAGATTCAGGGTTTATTCAAGGATCACTCATTGAATTTTGTTTAGTCTCTTTGAATCCAAAACATTTCCTTTCTTTTGTTTTTGTTCTCATTTTTTATGACTTGGACATTTTTTGAGTCTAGGCTAGTTGTTTCTAGAATGTTTGTTGATCTGGTCCCTCTTTCATCATTCTAGGTTCAAGTTAAACTTTGTTAAGAACATTACCTAGGTACTGTTTTGTCCTTCCTGTTATGTTATTAGGCATCTAATATAAGATGTATGAATTATTGGTGATGTTAATAAGTATAATCATTGTTTAAGATGGTGTCTGTTGGATTTTTCAATTATAAAGATGCCCTGTTCCTTAATTAATAAGTTATCTATGCAGTGATTCTTTGAAACAGTGAATATGCTATTCCTCAAAAACTTTCACCCAGTGGTTTTGGCATCCATTGATTTTTGCTTGGATCTGTTATTTCATTGGTAGTTAAAAATTATTTTTCCCTGACTTTACTCCTTTTTACATTTATTAGCTAGCTTTCATTCTTGTATAGAAAAGGGCTTTCTCTTTGATCTACCTCTTCCTAGTTTCCACCCCTCCCCCTTTTTTTAGTGAACTTACTAGACACCAGCACCCAGATCAAGAAATAGAAAATTACCAGTGCATTACATGCACTGGAGCCTATTGCCTTCTTCTTAATTCCTGTTTCCCTCCCCCACATAACCACTATCCTGAATCTAACGCCATAGAGAATTTTTTAATTTGTGAACATCATAACGGAACCATACCACATGTACTCCTGTGTCTGCTCTCCTTTACTCAGTATTGTATATGTGAGGCTCTTCTGTGTTGTTGCATGTGGCAGTAGTTGGTGCACCCTCATTGCTGTGTAGTATTCTGTTATTTGACTATACTACAGTTTATTCATTCTACCGTTAATGGACATTTAAATTGTTTTCAGTTTGGGGCTATTACAAATAGGGCATTATGAACATTCTTGTACATGTCTTGGCGAACGTATCTTCTGGGTATATTTGTAGGAGTAGAAATTTCTGGGTCACAGAAACTGGCTAGTTTTCTAAAGTGGTTATACTAATTTATAACTCCCCTCAGCGATAGGCTGTTTCACGAATCCTTTTTTTTCCTCTAATGTGTTACAGTTTATTTTACTTACTCTTTTTGGTACACAGATTGACGCAGATTTGGGTAACAGAATCCCCTTCATGCTGGGTCTTTTGTGCTTTGGACATACATCTCATTCTTTGAGCACTCCCTTGATTTTTGGCATAAGTTGTTCAGCAAGTACATGTAGCTGTATGACCCAAATCCTTCTCAGAGAAAGTTCTGTTATTTTCTGAAATCAGGATACAATTCACATATGATATGTGAATTATGTAAAATTCAAAGTATACAATTCAGTGGGTTTTAATATATTCACAAGGTTGTGCAACCATTATTACTGTGTACTTTCAGAATCCTTAATTTTTAACTGATGAATTTCTTACAGTTGGGAGTCCATTTTGGTATTACGAGTTTTTATAAATGTTGTCTTTCATTCAGTATTTTGCTTTTATTTTTAACAATTTTGTACCACATTGCTGTTTACTTCTGTGTAAGTGGTAAAGCATATTTGTTCACAAAGATGTATATGTTTATTTTTAAATCAATATCAAATAAATCAGGGGGGATAAAAAGGAACTGATGGTAAGTAGGAGGTAAGGCACTTAGAGCTGGAACTAGGCTTCCCAGTGGCCTTCCCACTGACTCATGGATTGCTCCAGCAGCCAGGGACGAGGCAGACATTTTGTTGCTTTGCCTTCAGGAGCTTTTCTTGTTTGTTTTTTCTACATTTCCCCAGTTGTTTTTAGCTAAATAAATCTCCTAAATGTATTTTATATTTATATGATATGTCTCAGTTAACGTATTTTTTAAAAACTTAAAATACAGACTAACCAAAAAACTTGAAGAAAGGAGAGAAGAGAAAAGGAAAGAAGAAGAACAGGTAACGTTTGTGTACTAAGCTTTGTTTTACTCTTCCATTAAGTGAGGGAACATTTGACTCCCTATTCCATTGGCAGAACTAGGATGGCTCCTTGGTTATAGTTCAGTGTTGCAGCACAGTGAAGGGAATTAATCTGTCTTCTGTAGTAAAGTCATAGTGTCCTTTTTATAAATAAATTGGCTTATTTCTCCCTCTGCAGTGAGTCTTTTACACTAAGAATAAAGGGACTTGAACTAAAATTATTTTGCTTTGATGCAAATCAAAGTTTTAGTTCCTTTTTGGCTTGCATAAAAAAAAATTGCAGACATTTTGCTAAATTTTTCCTTTGGTGTTATTGCATTTTAGTGCACCATTAATTTTTCTCATCATGCACACCTAATCTGCATCATCTCTGTGGGGTTCTAATATAGGAAAGTTATCGTTTCTTCAAGCCAAATTAAATGACTGCCTTGGTGTCCTTATAGGGTAACATATTCACCTTAGAAACCAAAGATTTGTAATTCTCTTTGTTTTCAAACATTGACCACATCGTAGTCTTATTAGAACCATTGGCAAAGATGTAGAAATTGATAGACATTTGACCATTTTCCCATGCTGTTAATAAATTCTACCTACTTCTTACATTTTATGAAGTCATTTTATGCCTTTAGCTGTACCTACAACCAGCTTTCCCTGCACAAAGAATAATATCTAGGGCAGATTATTAAATTAAGTTTTTGGCTCATAAAACTTTCTCTTTAACTCAGAAAGAGATTAAGAAGGAAATTGAGAGGAGGAAAACTGGAAAAGAAATGTTGGATTATAAAAGAAAGCAAGAAGAGGAATTAACAAAAAGAATGTTAGAGGAAAGAAACAGAGAAAAGGCAGAAGATAGAGCAGCTCGAGAGCGTATAAAACAGCAAATTGCATTGGTGAGTGTTAAGTGTATTTGTTTTTTAAAGATTTTGTTTATTTATTTAATTAGAGGGGAAAGAGGAGAGAGGGAAAACGTGTGCTAGGGAAATTCAGATTGGTTGCTTCTTGCACGCCCTCTACTGGAGACCTGGCCCGCAACGCAGGCATATGCCCTGACCTGGAATTGAACTGGCAATGTTTTAGTCTGTCTGTAGGCCAGGGCTCAAGCCACACCAGCCGAGGCTATTAAGTTTATTTTTAATGCTTGACTTTAGAACATTTGTGAAATTGTTTTTCCATGCACAACGGTTTTGGTTTATTATCAAACAGTGTATACAAAAATAGTACATTTTAAGTGACTCAAAAAGTACCAATTCTCAGCTTCCTTTTACAGAAATTATACATTGAATTAAAGTACAGTTAAGATTAAAATTGAGGTGATTTTTTTCAAAATAATTTTTTCCATGTTATATTAGGAATTTTATCAGTAGTCAAAAAGTAGTTTTCAAAGATTCCCTAGAAAAGAAGCTAAGAGTTGGTTACCTAGCAACTTCCTCTAGTCACAAGCATTCTCTTTTGGGACATTCAAAGGATTTAGAACATCATGTAGAAGCTTAGGGTGGTTTCGCAACAACTTGTTTTAGAATTGAGCAGTTGTAATACATACGGAAACCATGCCTACCTTAATATTGTTTGTTCACTTGTTTATTCAACAAATACTTATTTACTATGTGCCAGATCTTGTTCCAGTCTCTGGTAATACCGTACTGACCAAATTCACATCCTTGTTTGTTTAATAGCAACTCTGGTCCTTGGTAGTTGATAAAAACTGAAATATACTATATCCAGAGTGATAAAGTTAATGTGTATGACTTTAAGGAATTTCACTCATGTTTTTATTTGGAAATGTATGAGTGGAGCATTCTAGCAGTGAAAAGTAATTAGTGTCTAACAACTGTTTTAAAGGATCGTGCAGAGAGAGCTGCTCGTTTTGCAAAAACAAAGGAAGAAGTAGAAGCTGCTAAAGCTGCTGCCTTGCTGGCTAAACAGGCAGAAATGGAAGTTAAGAGGGACTCTTCTGCAAGAGAAAGAAGGTACTTTATTTCCTGCTTAACTGTCTTCGTGTATGTAGCTGCTGAGAAGAATACTGGTTGTGGGCTGCTTTTTGATGCTGATGAGTGCTGTGGCTATAATACATAGTTCCAGGAGGACACACTAACCAGTTTGGCAGCTGCCAATGGTATTTGTTATTGAATGTGAATTTTCAATACAACTGTACTAAATACAGATACTCCCTAACTTACGATGGTTTGACTTAGGGTTTTTCAGTTTTACAGTGGTGTGAAAGTGAAAAGCATTCAGGAGAAACTGTACTTCAGCTTTGAATTTTGATCTTTTTTTGGTGTAGTAATGTGTGGCATGTTCTTGTGATGCTGGGCAGCAGTACACAGCCGCAGTTCCCAGTCAGGCATACTATCACAAGAGTGAACAACCAATATTCTACACTGTATTCATTGTATTAGGTGATTTTGTCCAACTGTACACTAATGCAAGTATTCTGAACAAGTTTAATATGGGTTAGGCTAAGGTGTGCTATCTGGTAGGTTAGGTGCTTCAAATGTACGGTATTTTCACTTTACAGTGGGTTTATCAGAACATAACCCCATTGTAAGTTGGGGAGTGTCTGTAAATAACTTTTAATAGAAGACTCAAAAAATATCTTTTCAAAAGACAGCACATACATCAAAATGGTCATAGTGATTATCTTAGGTATTAGGATTCTTTTTTTTTTAATTTTTTAAAAAAGATTTTATTTATTTACTTTTAGAGAGAGGGGAAGAGAGGAAGAAAGGGAGAGAAACATCGGTGTGTCAGAGATACATGATCGATTGCCTGTCACACGCCCCCAACTGGGGACCTGGTCTGCAGCCCAGGCATGTGCCTAGACTGGGAATTGAACCAACGACCTTTCTGTTCATAGGCTGGCTTTCTGTTCAATCCACTGAGCCACACCAACCAGGGCTGTGCCAGGATTCTTCAGTTGTTAGAATCTCAAGTCAAATAGGATCAAGCAAAAGAGGGCATTCATTGGTTCTACATTTGGGGAGTTCCATTGATGGATTTGGTTAGGCACACCTAGATCCGAGAATGTAAAGGATATCTTTAGATATCCTTTAATCTCTTGGTTTCTTCTGTTTTAGCTTCATTCTTAGGAAAACTTCTTATATGATGTTAGGAGAGCCCAGGGCCTCAAAAAATGAACCATTTCTCTCAAAGCCCATGTCATTCACTAAGGAGAATTCTGATTTGACCCTGCTTGGATGATGTGGCCACCTCTAGATCAATGACTAAGTCTGCTTGTGTGGGCTATCTGGTTGGGGTAGTTGACAAGCCCACCCCTGTGGTGAAGGAGGTGGAGGAAATGTTATTGATAATCATACCAGAATGAATGATATGTAACAGAGATAAGATAGTTCCCAAAACAAAAATACGTTGTGAAGACAAAACTTCAGATTTCCAGTGTATTTTATTAGTTGGATTAGGGTTAATATTTATTTTCTTCTTTTTACTTTTCTATATTTTCCATATTGGAAAATTAATAAGCATTACTTTTATAATCATAAAAATTACTTTTAAAAAACGAATTTCTTTTTTTTTAAGTATTTATTTATTTATTTTTAGAGAGATGGGAAGGGAGGGAGAAAAGGAGAGAAACATCAATGTGTGGTTGCCTCTCACGCACCCCCTACTGGGGACCTTGCTGGCAACCCAGGCATGTGTCTTGACTGGGAATCAAACCAGTGACCCTTTGGTTTGCGGGCCAGTGCTCAGTCCACTGAGCCACAACAGCCAGGGCAAAAAAACGATTATTTCTAAAAGTAATAAAATACCTAAGAATGTACTTAACAATATTAAGTCTTCTGACCTGTGGAACACAGAATGTCTTTTCATGTATTTAGGTTTTAATTCTTTTAACAATGATTATAGTTTTCAGTGTACACATCTTACACTTTTCTTAAGGGGGCAGTACTTCTTCCCAAACTGATTTATAGATTCAGCGTAATCCCTATCAAAACCCCAGATGGTGTTTTTGTTGAGATTTTGCAGAAATCTGATCTTAAAATTCAAACTGACAGGCAGTGGACCCAGAATTGTCAGAACAATCTGGAAGAGGAACAAAGTGGGAGGCTAGACTTTTTTAAAAAAAATCCTTACCCAAGGATAATTTTATTGATTTTAGAGAGAGATGGAAGGTGGGGGGGCAGGGTGGAGAGAAACATCTATGTGAGAGAAAAATATCGATCGGTGGCCTCCCATATGCCCTTCGATGAGGGATTGAACCTGCAACTTAGTATGTGCCCTGACCAGGAATACAACCTGCAACATTTTGGTTGGTGTATGGGATGATGCTCCAACCACCTGAGCCACCTGGCCAGGACAAGACTCAGACTTTTCTGACTTTAGAACTTAGTATAAAGCTTCAGTAACCAAGACATTGTGGAATTGTCATAAGAATGGATCACATAATAGAATTGAGTCTCTAGAAATAAACCTATGCATTTATGATCAATTGATTTTTTGAAAAGGCTACCAAGACCATTCAGTGCGGAAAGAAGAGTCTCTTCAACAGTGCTTGGACAAGTGAATATCCACATGTAAATGAATTTAGACACTTAGCTCACACCAAAAACAAACAAACTCAGAATAGGTCATTTACTGAAATATAAAAGTTAAAGTTTAAAATCTTAGAAACAAAATTAGAAAATCTTAGGATCTTGGAATAGACAGTGGATTCTTAGACATGACATCAAAAGCACAAGCAACAAAAGAAAACAATAGATAAGTTGGACTTCATCAAAATTAAAAAATTTTGGACTTAAAGCACAAAATCATCAGAAATGGCAGGGAGGACAAAAAAGGTGAAGGAGACTAAGAAGTACACACTACCAGTTATAAAATAAGTCATGGGTGTTTATGTAGGTTCCGGCCAAGATGGAGGTATAGATAGAAATGCTTTTGCTACTTCATACAACCAAAGGAAGGACAACAACAAATTTAAAAACAAACAACCAGAACTGCCAGAAAATCAAACTGCAAAGAAGTCTTAACAACCAAGGAGTTAAAGAAGAAATACTCATCCAGACCAGTAGGAGGGCGGAAACGGGAAGCCAAAGGAGAAAGGACTTGCAGCAAGGAGGCGGACCAGGCTAGGCGAGGCAGCGGCTGTCTGACGGGATTTCCCATGTGTACGAGTATAAGCCAGTAGGAACAATTGGGGAGTGAGACAGACCACACAACCCAGGGTTCCAGCATAGGAAACTAAATCGTCAAAACCTCTGGCTGTAAAATCCTGTGCAGATTGCAGTGGCAGGAGAAACTCCTAGCCTCACAGGAGAGTCTAGGACCTATGTAGTCCTAGAACATACGCAGACCCACCCACCTGGGAATCAGCACCTGAAAGGGCACAATCTGCTTGTGGGAAGCAAGGGAAGTGATGGAAAGTGGGGCGAGAGCCAAGCAAGCGGCATTATTCCCTCTCTGACCCCTCTCCCACATACAGTGACACTACACAATGAAGTTCTTGCCCCGCCCTGGCGAATACCTAAGGCTCTGCCCCTTACAATGTAATGGGTGCGCTGAACAAAGAAATATGTCCCAAATGCAAGAACAGATCAAAACTCCAGGAAAAAACCTAAGCAATGGGGAAATACCCAACCTATGAAATGCAGAGTTCAAAAACACTGGTAATCAGGATGCTCACAGAAATGATTGAGTTTGGTCACAAAACGAAGGAAGAAATGAAGGCTGTACAAAGTGAAATAAAGGATAATAATCAGGGAACCAACAGTGAAGAGAAGGAAGCTAGGACTCAAATCAACAATTTAGAACAAAAGGAAGAAATAAACATCCGACCAGAACAGAATGAAGAAACAAGAATTCAAAAAAAATGAAAAGAAGCTGAGGAATCACTGGGACAGTTTTAAACATCCAACATGAGAATCATAGGGGTGCCAGAAGGAGAAGAGGAAGAGCAAGAAATTGAAAACTTACTTGAAAAAATAATGAAGGAAAACTTTCCCAATCTGGCAAAGGAATTAGGCGTGCAAATCCAGGATGCTCAGAGAGTTCCAAAGAAGTTGGATCCAAGAAGAAACACACCAAGGCACATTATAATTAAGTTACCCAAGATTAAAGGTAAGTAGAGAATCTTAAAAGCAGGAAGATGAAAAGAGACAGTTACTTACAAAGGAGTTCCCATAATACTTTCAGCTGATTTCTCAAACTTTACAGACAAGAAGGGGCTGGAAAGAAGTATTCAAAGTCAGGAAAGGCAAGAAATCCATCCAAGATTACTCTATCCAGCAAAGCTATCATTTATAATGGAAGGGCAGATATAATGCTTACCTGATAAGGTTAAGTTAAAGGAGTTCATCAACACCAAGCCCTTCTTATAAGAAATGTTAAAGGGACTTATCTAGGAAAAAGAAGATCAAAACTATGAACAGTTTTGATCATAGTTTGAACAGTTTTGTTGTCAAAATGACAACAAACTCACAACTCTGAATAAGTGAACCTGAAAAACAAAAACAAAAATCAAACTAAGCAAACAACTAGAACAGGAACAGGATCACAAAAATGGAGATTGCAGGGAGGGGAAGGAGGAGAATGGGGGGGAAAGGTACAGGGATAAGAAACATAATTGGTAGGCACAAAATAGACAGGGGACAGTTAAGAATATTGTAGGAAATGGAAAAGCCAAAGAACTTACACGTATGACCTATGGACATGAACTAAGGTGGGGTATGAAATGCTGGATGGTGGGGCAGTGCAGGGCAGAGGTGACTAAAAGGGAGAAAAAATTGGGACAACTGTATTAGCATAATTAATAAAATAGACTTAAAAAATAAGTCATAGTCATGGCATATAATGTACACTGTGTACATTATACAGTATTGGGAACATAGGCAATAATACTATTGTGGATGGTGACAGATGGTTACTAGTCTTACTGTGGTAATAATTTCATAAGATATATAAATGTCTAATCACTATGTTGTATATCTGAAAGTAATGTATGTCAACTCTAATTTAAGAAATATATTGTTTTGTTTTTAAAGGTTTTATTTATTTGTTGTAGACAGAGGGAAAGGGAGGAGAAAGGGAAGGAGAGAAACATCAGTGTGTGGTTCTCTCTCGTGCTCCCCATACTGGGAACCTGGCCCGCAATTCAGGCATGCTCCCTAACTGGGAATTGAACCAGCAACCCTTTGGTTTGCAGACTGGTGCCACACCAGCCAGGGCTAAGAAATATATTTTAACAAAGTCAAAATAAAATTAAAGTGAAAAGATAACCCACAGAATTGGAGAAAGTATTTGCAAACCATATATATCTAAGGGACGTGTACTTAGAAAAAGAAGTTTTATAACTCATAGTAAAAAGCAAACAACTCAATTTAAATATGGGGAAAGGATTTGAATAGACATTTCTCCAGAGGGCATAGACAGATGGTCAATAAGCACATGAACAAATGCTCAACATCACCAGGCATTAGAGAATTCAACTCAAGACCACAATGAGATACAATTTCATACCCTCTAGGATGCCTACATTTAAAGAGAGAGCAACAGGTATTGGCGTGGATGTGGAGAATTTGGAACCTTTCTACATTGTTGAAGGGATTATAAAATGATGCGTTCACATTTGAAAAACAACTTGGCAGTTCCTCAAGATTTAAACAGAGTTAACCATATAATATGGCACTTCTACTTTTAGGTATATACCCAAGAGAATTGAAAATAATATGTCCACACAGAAACCTGTATTGAATATTTATAGTAGCATTTTTCATTATAGCCAAAATGTGGTAATAACACAAATAAATGTTCATCAAGTGAAGAATGGATAAACAAAACAGTGTGTCCCATACATTAGAATATTATGCAGCAATAAAAAGAAATGATGTACACATGCTACAACATGGATGAACTTTGAAAACATAATGGCATTTTAAAGAAGCCAGTTACCAAAAGTCACACATTATATGATTCCATTATATGAAATGCCCAAAGTAGGCAAACCTGTAGATTCAGAAAGTAGATTAAGTGGTTGCCAGAATTAGGTGAGAGAGGAATGCTAGTAGGGTTAGGGTTTCTCTGGTGGTGATAAAAATGTTCTGGAATTAGATATTGATGATGATTGTACAACTCTGACTATATTAAAAATGACTGAATTGCCTTGGCTGGAGTAGCTCAGTGGATTGAGCGCGGGCTGCAAACCAAAGGGTTGCTGGTTCGATTCCCAGTCAGGGCACATGTCTGGGTTGAGGGCCAGGTCCCCAGTGGGGGCCACATGAGAGGCAACCACACATTGATATTTCTCTCTCTTTCTCCCTCCCTTCCCCTCTCTCTAAAAATAAATAAATAAAATCTTTTAAAAAAATGACTGAATCTTATGCTTTAAGAAGGTGAATTTTATGTTACATGAACTATATAGCTCAGTAATTCTGACCTTAATACAAACAAAAAGATCTGACATTGTGGAAAAAAAACCTATGTTCATCACACATTTGCACTTTCATTTTCTCTAACTTTTGGTATTGTTTGAGAATGTGTAGAGGTAAAGATGCTGACTTAAATTTTCATTTTTTCATAGCACTGTTGCAAGGATTCAGTTCCGTCTTCCTGATGGTTCTTCTTTTACAAATCAGTTCCCTTCTGATGCTCCTCTAGAAGAGGCAAGGCAGTTTGCTGCACAGGTAAATTTGCCTTGAGTTCTAGTAAAGGTAGATGAGGTAAAGGTTATGAAAATGTAGGAGGGGAAGATTTTTAAAAAGAATTTGAAGAATGTGAATAAATTATGATTTATCCCCAGGAGGGAGGCACAGGACAACACTGGGGTGTTGTGGAGCTACCATCATCTATTAGTGCCACATGGGAATAGCGTATCTGCTGGTCGTGCAAAAATAGGAATTTGCTGACGTTGTACAATAAGCTCGGGAAACTTTACTGCTTAGTACACTCAGCTGGATAAATGAAAATCAAATGATTTTTCAAAGGTCTAATCTGAGGGAGTTGTCAGTAAAAAGGATACAGTATTTCTTGGTCCTTTTCACATTTTCTGCAGGTTACTTAGAATACTTTGAGCTGGCCATTTTCCCACTATCTGCTGGTTGTCTAGGCTTAAAGACCAGCAGCAATATTCATTTGACAAGTACCTTCTTCAGGGATTTACTTCCAGAATTGTGGCCTTACTCTGAAATCTGTATGGGTGTGAAATTTGATATCTTAGAAAATAAGATATGAGTAACTTCCAATTAATTTTTATTTTCTGATTGATTTCTTACTCAGAATGTATTCTAGGCATCATATGTTCTAGACTTATTATCTATACCAGTATTTGTCTCATATATCACTTCAGGGTTAAAATTAGGGTCCAGATCTTTCCACTAGATCTCTTCTTTGTATAATGTGCTACCTTACTTCTGGGTCCTAAAAGAATGGTGCCTGCTGTCTGCCTTCCTCCACTGGTGAGCTGGGCTGGACAATATAAAAATTGATTTTCAGAACTCTTTTTCCCTAAGCTTTATAGTAGAGCCAAGCCAATAGCCACTTTCATTCTTCTTTTGCTTTGGAGCCCCACCTGGGGCCTCCCAAGAGGGGGTGCCTTTTGCTACTGAGTCTTACTGCTCTTGCCACAGGTAAGTGAAAAGGGGGAGCTACAACGGGGGGGGAAAGATCTTTGATTGCATCAGTCCTATTAGAACTTTTCTCCAGTAGAATGGCATAATTTTGTATTTGTGTATGGTCTTATGTTAGAGTGAAAACAATGAGAGGTGTGTATGCTATGACCTACAGCAAAAAACCAAAAACGTTAGTTTTTTTCTTTGGAATCTTCTAGATAAAGTTGTCCAAGATTTACAAATACAGGTGGCTTAAAATTGTGAGGGTGACTGTGATGCTGCTCAGTAAAATGTCCTGGATCTGGGTTTATGTGAATGCTGTGGATTGGTTATGGACTGTTTATTCTTTGAGAGAAGAGGCAAAAACTCCTGATGTATATATGAGGGCAAGTCTGGTCCATTTCAGATTTTCAACAGGGAATACTTATAATCCAAACATATTTGTGAGATATTAATGTAAGTTTGTAAAGGATAGTGAAAACCCTCATGGGAAACTGCAGGCATACTTGAAAAAAATATCTAATTGTTCATTTTTATTCAGTTCATATAATTTTAGGAACTATATTCTTGCTATTTTATGGGCACTATTGATTTATAAAATTTATTAAAATTTTTTTAATTTACTGATTTTAGAGAGAGAGAAAAAAAAGGAGAGAGAGAGGAAAAAAACACATTGATTTGTTGTTCCACTTATTTATGCATTCATTAGTTTATTCTTGTATGTGCCCTGACCAGGATCAACCCCACAACCTTGGTGTCTCAGGATGATGCTCTTAACTGTCTAAGCTACCTGACTAGGGTATAAAAGCTTTTAAATACTATGTGGATTTGACAGCTTTCAGCTACACCAAAGTTTTATGAATGTTTTTTGAGTATACATTAAAATGAACTTTTCAAATCCAGGCAACTTTAATTAAAGCCGTCATTTGAAATGCATGTAAGTATGTAATATCTTACTATAAAAAGGCACTGTTGTAATGTTTTTAAACTCACTGTTATGTTACAGACTGTCGGCAACACTTACGGTAATTTTTCATTAGCAACCATGTTTCCCAGGAGAGAATTCACTAAAGAAGATTATAAAAAGAAATTACTGGATTTGGAACTTGCCCCAAGTGCTTCAGTGGTACTGTTGCCAGTATGTACATATGTCTGTATTGTTTTCTGTTCTCACAGTCCTGTTTGTTCTAGCTTTGATTGTTTCTTACAGTTAGAGGAAGGTAAGATAAAAGGTATATAGTGGATAATTAAAATCCACTTATCCAAAAATGTTAGATCAATTTATTGTTAGATTGTCCTGTGCTTTATATATTTTATTGCTAATGAGGCACTAGTTTAATTTTCAACATTTTTCTTTGCCTATTTTTATGGACAAAAAAATGGTAGGAGAAGAAAATAAGAAATGCAGAGCATCTAATCTATAGACTTAGTTTTTTTTTTTTTTTAATATGTGCACTACTCTACTGTATACCAAGTTTTCAGAAAACATTTTAACAAAGATATCATTAATTTTTAACATATTAATCCCATTTGATCCTTACAATAGTATTTTAATCTCTGATGAGGAAAGGAGGCTCAGAAAGCTTAAATGACTTTGCCAAGGTGCCACCTTACATGCCAGAGCTGGGATAAGAGCCTGGATTGTCTTCTGTGTCTGGGTTAGTATAGTTTTCCCTGCTCTGAGCTACAGCCCCACACCTAAAACAGCCCTCCGAGAATTAGGATTAATTGCATTCACTGAGGTTTGAAAATTTCCCCTTTTTAAAATAATCAAGAAAGACTTAATGAAAGTTACTAATTTTAGTACAAGTTTAGTTCTCTTAAAAATAATTGGTTCATTTCGCCAAAAACTACATTCTGGGTTCTGTGTTGTATTTACTTCTTTAAAAAGCAAAGCTCCAGGAGTTCCCAGAAATTTGTATATACTTGAAAAACCTCAAAGTTAGTAATTTTACTTCTTGGAGTAAACTAAAATTATTAGGAATTTATTTTTTCAGATAAAAGATTCACCTACAACCTTGAATGTAAGTGATTGGACTGTTAATAGTCTTTATTTAGGTTTATTTCTTAATTTTTAGGCAGGTAGACCAACTACATCCATGGTACATTCTTCCAGTGGAGACTTTTGGACATTGTTGGGAACAGTACTTTACCCATTCCTTGCCATCTGGAGATTGATTAGCAACTTCTTATTTAGCAATCCTCCTCCTGCACAGACCTCAGTGAGAGCAGCATCGTCGGAATCCGCACACCTTGCATCATCTAGCAATTCAGAAAAAAGGTATTTGTTTTCCCCATTTTCAAAATGTTAGTAATGCCTCCAAATGAAAATTTTGTTAAAGATACTTTGCCTTCTTTCTGTATGTGGGAGGTGGGGGGGTTGGGGAGAAACCCCGGGGTTCTGAAGATTTATCATCTCTCCAGGGAAGCTCACTTCCCTGGGTTTTCTCAGCCATCTAATACCTACTTCACCTCTGCTGGTTTTATTATTCCATTTACTGAAGTCTCTTCCTCCCGTAACTGTAAAAACTGATTTCTTTCCAGGTCTGAATAGCAGTATTTTTTTTCTTACTAGCTATGTTAGTATCTATCAAGATACTTCATTCCATTAATTTCTCAGTCATCTTGCATAATTTCTTTAGCGGTATTCTGCTGTAGAGAATTTTAACTCCAGTGGTTCTTTGATCTGCTGGCTGGCTGTCTTCTCTCAGTCATTTAGAGAAGGACCAAACTGAGAAAACTAGATATTCACTTGAAAATGGTGCATCCTTCAGAAAATTATTTGGATTAATAAGAGACCTACCATTTTTTGCAGATGGTCAAGGTTAGAATGGAAATACTAATTAATTAATAGACAACACTAATGATTTTAGCTCATAACTCTGTTAAGATTTTGGGTATTTGAAAATATTCTCTAGAAGGTGAGATTATACCCCTTTCTAATAATAGCAACATTTATTATAAGGTATACCTGGTACTACTAAACTGCCTTTTTAGGCCACTCCAATCCTATGTGGTAAATAATGAAAATTCGTGCCTGTCTTCCATCAGTAAGGAGATCCTAGTCTTGTATTCTGTTGACTTTCTAGATAAAGATTTGTGTAAATATTGTAATTGGGCTGACTTAAGCTTGTATCTTATTTCTTTCTTAACTATTAGGCAAGAAGACCAATCATAGCCATGGTCCATTACTCCAGTGGGGACAGAGGGAAATTATTCTCTAGTCTTAAGAACAGCCTTCAAACTAGGTCTTGTTAGTGCTGAATTTTAAGACTTACTGAGCAGTGGGTGGAAGCACTTAATCTTGAATTAATATAATGTCGGATAGCTTGCTGTGTGGCTTTTTAAACATTTTCAAATAAGGGAACAGGACTTGGGTTGGGGCAAAGGATGGGATGAATGTGTATCTGAGAGGTAAAATTTTGTGTTACACTGTTGGTTTTCCTTTTTTCTTTTTGCTCTCTCTTCCCCTCTAGAGTTGGACAGTGAATTATCTTAAATTTCACCTGTTTTCCATTTTCAGATGAAGTCCTGTTTGTTCTTAATTGTGTAAATAAATTGTTTAACATTATAAAAGGATTAAAAATTGCTAATCGACCATTTCTGTAAATGAGGCCATGAATGCAGCTTTGGAATGGAAAATATGATATGGTTGGTTTGTTTTGGAGAACAGATGAAGTTAAAACTGCCGAAAACATATAAAGTCTAGTACTGCAATACTAGATATAATTATTTTCCATGAACTTTCCTTAAAAAGTAATTGCTTATACTAATCAAATTGTAAAGGAAACAGCTTTGTATTACTGCTGTTTTCATTTTATTTCATCTTCTCTTTTCTTCCTCTTTTGTTACATCAGGGAACCTGTCAGAAAAAGAGTGCTGGAGAAACGGGGGGAAGACTTTAAAAAGGAGGGGAAGATATATAGATTGAGGACTCAAGATGACGGTGAAGATGAAAACAACACTTGGAATGGAAATTCTACACAACAAATGTAGTGTGACAAGTACATTATGTGCAATAATCATTGTTTCTCTTATGATTTAATTCAACTAAAATTCAACTGGAGAGAGGTGGGACTACTTTATGTTTTCTAACCAATCTATAAAGTATCTCTTTAATTCCTGCTTAGTGGGTTAAAGTTGTTTAACTCAGACAAGTCAAAAGATAAAATAATTCGCTGTTAGGTCCTTGCATATGATAACCAACTGCTAGAAGCCTAAAAGAATCAAAAGGTCTGCCACAACCTCCCTGTATCAGCTTTCTTACTCAGTATTTCATATACCCATTAACCCTGTGTTCTCAGATGATGAGTTTTGTTTAGAGCTGTTTTGCTCCAGAACTCCTAAGCCCACACAAAGTAACTGGTATGTCACTGAGTAATTTGACTCTTGAGTCAGAGCATTTTAACTAGCCAATCAGATGATAATTTATGTTTTTTTTCCCCTTTCCACTCATCAGCTGCAAGCAAAATCTTGTAGTTTTTAATCTTAAACACTGAATAAAAAAATCTTTTCAAAAAAATCGGAATGATCTTATTTTTGCTTTAAGTTTTGTTATCCTAGCATCTTTTTGTTTCACAGGGCTATGTTGAGGTCATGTGTCTGCACTTTGCATAATATTATATAGTTTTTGTTCTCATTAGATGCAGAAAAACAGCTAATATACAACTAGTGTTCTCAACTTTATACTGAAGTTTTGCTGTCAATAATCACATTTCAAAGACCTGAAGTACTTGTAGTATAGGACAAGAAGAATGGAATACAGACATGCCTTTTGCTCATTTGGTTATTCTTAAAAACTTTGAAGAGATTCTTAATCTGACTTACATGTTACTTTCTCCATATGTTTTTGGTAGTGAAGTCCACTAAACTAATAATGTTTATAAGAAAAGGGGATTAGCTTGACAGTTCCTATTTTAACCTATTTTTAGATGGGAAGATACTACTCTTGAGTGAACATACAAAAGGACTCTATATTTTCTAATGGGAAGGAACGTTTTCTCATCAGACCTTCTTTTTATCACTTACGAAATAACAGTGACATTTTAAAATGGTAATAGTAATTGTCGGCAAGGAAACAATGAGACAGGCTACAGTGGG
This sequence comes from Desmodus rotundus, assembly GCF_022682495.2. Lineage (NCBI taxonomy): Eukaryota > Metazoa > Chordata > Mammalia > Chiroptera > Phyllostomidae > Desmodus > Desmodus rotundus. Next base: position 127,038,207 of record NC_071388.1, read on the forward strand.
GGTTGAAGTATAAACTGGTATAACCTTTTCGAAAAACATTATCAGAAACAAATATTTCATACTCTTTGATCCCATTATTTTTCTTAAGGAACAATCATAAATCAGAAAAAGTTTAGGTATAAGTATATTCATTGAGTGTTATATTTATTTTATCTAATAACTAGAAAGTAACTGAATGCTTTGTGCAGAAATAACTTTTGATGAGGAGGAATGGCACAATACTAATTTGACAATTCAATTTAATATATTTATAAATCAGGATGTGAAGCTGTGGGTACAGTATGATCTTAGCTTTGTAAACACATTTTAAATACAGACATTACTATGCATTAACATAATGCAAAGAAAAAAGAAATACACCAACAGTGTGTAACAGTGGTAAGAGTGGTTATATGTGATCTTAGTACCCTATATGTTTTTTGCACCCTTAAATGTTTTCTCAGTTTTCTGTAATGGTTATATTACTTCTGTAGTTCAAAAAGTAAGCTTGAAAAAAGAAAAATCCAGCAGTCATTCCATTTCAGTGAAGGTTTATCATCTTTAAAAATACAGTGATATGTGATTTTAAAAACAAAAAAACCCCACTGGTCACATGGGTGTGACCCTACTAGTAACTATTAAAAATATATTTGCAAAAACTTGTAGTACCTCAAGTCAGTTTGCCTTGAAAAAAAATCAAACATAGATCTTAGAAAAATGTATGTAAAAGAATGGTTCACAATCTTTGAGTAGGAGGATCCCTCCTCAGTTTTATATTTTAAATAGTATCCATGGTAAGGAAAAGCTCAAAACAGTATAGAAGGCTATAAAATGAAAATGAAATCCCCCTCTTTGCATCTTAACCTCCAGTTTTATTCCCCCAAAGTAATCTTAATCTATTAACAGTTTCTTTTGTAATCTTCAGAAAATTTTTATGTATAATAAGCAAATATGTAATCTTTATATTTTAAATAAATGGGATCCTATTATATATACTACTCTGCATCTTGCTTTTTACTTACAGTCTTGAAGATCTTTCCCTGTCAGTACATAGCTATTTCATCTTAATGGCCATATAGTATTTTTCTTGATAAATGTACCCCAACTTATCCATTCTCTGCTGCCATTCATTGGTCATTGTAGTGTTTTTGCTTGTTTTTGTTTTTCTACTACAAACATTGCTACAGTGAATGTCTTTGTGAAGGTATCTTTTTAGGTGTGAACACATACCTCTAGCTTTGTGTAACTTCTGAGTCAAAGGGTGTTTGCAATTTAGATTATAAAAAATGCTTGCAGATTACCTCTTCTTAAGGTTCTGTGAATTTACACCCCCACCACACCCTTGCCAGCATTGCATTACACCTTTTTATCTTTAGCAACATGATAGATGAAAAATTGTTTGTGTTTTTTATGTATGGTGTTGATCACAAATGAAGTTAGGCATCTGTTAATATTATTGGTCATTTTTATGTACACCTGAGAACTACATGTTTATTCTCTGCCAGTTTTTATTTTGTGTTTTCCACCTTTTCCTTACTGATGTATAGGAATTCCATATATATTAAGAAAATCAGTCCTTTGTCTAGCATATGATGTGAATATTTTCTGTCTGTTTATCTTATGATGACTATTGGTGGTAACTTTTGCCACAATATTTATGTGGTCATATTTATCAGTGTTTTTCTTTATGGCCTCTGGGTCTTAAGTTTTGCTTATGTATACCTTTCCCACTTCAAAAAATAATTTTAAAAATTTCACACTTCTATGCTAGTATTCCCCTGGTTTTGTTTTTATACATTTAAATCTGATACACCAGGAAGGGCTCTGGCTTCTGTCCCCATGCCTGTGGCTGACATCCTCAAGGTCTAACCTGTTTACCTACCACTATTTATGGAATAATCCATCTTTCCCACTGATTTAGCTTGTCACTTTTGTCATGTACTCTATTCCTGTTATGTCTAGGCTTTCTTTTCCTTTGTTTATCTTTCTGTTCTCTTCTTTGTCTCCTTCCAAAATGTTGGATTGGCCAAAAAGTTCATTTAGTTTTTTTCATACGATGGCTCTAGTAATGCTTAGTTTATTTTAACTTCATTCAAAACAATTTTGTTAGATGTATTGTGACAGCTATTATATCAATGTCCATTTAAAAAAACATCAAAATTGGGGGGACTTCCGGCCAAGATGGAGGCGTAAGTAAGACACTGTGCTGCCTCACACAACCAAAAGAAGGACAATGATGACTTAAAAACAAAAACAACCACAACTGACAGAAAATCGAACTGTATGGAAGTCCAACAACCAAGGAGATAGAGAAGAAACATTCATCCAGACCCGTAGGAGGGGCGGAGATGGGCAGCAGGCAGAGAGGACTCTTGGCAAGGCAGCGGCTGGCAGAACCAGTGAGGTGGCGGATTGTGGAGCATGGTGGGCAAGGCTGCAGCTGGTGGACTGGGTGACAGACCTCCCAACCCAGAGTTCCAGTGTGGGGGACATAAAGCCTCAAACCTCTGATTGAAAACACCTGTGGGGTTGAGGCAGCAGTGGGAAAAACTCCCAGCCTCACAGAGAGTTCATTGGAGAGACCCACAGGGGTCTAGAATGTACACAAACCCACCCACTCGGGAAGCAGCAGAAGAAGGGCCCAATTTGATTGTGGGTAGCGGAGGGAGTGACTGAAAACCAGCAGAGAGTGGAGCAAGCGCCATTGTTTCCTATTGGACCCCTCCCCCACATACAGCATCACAGTGCAGTGACCAGCGTTACCCCGCCCTGGTGAATACCTAAGGTTCACCCCTTTACGTAACAAGTGCGCTAAGACAAAAAAAATGGTCCAAGTGAAAGAACAGATCAAAGCTCCAGAAAAAAAACTAAGCGACCAAGAGATAGCCAACCTATCAGATGCACAGTTCAAAACATGTAATCAGGATGATCACAGAAGTGGTTGAATTTGGTCACAAATTAGATGAAAAAATGAAGGCTATGCTAAGAAAAACAAAGGAAAATGTACAGGGAACCAATAGTGATGGGAAGGAAACTGGAACTCAAATCAATGGTGTGGACCAAGAGGAAGAAAGAAGCATCGAACCAGAAAAGAGTGAAGAAACAATTCAAAAAAATGAGGAGAGGCTTAGGAACCTCCAGGACATCTTGAAATGTTCCAATATCCGAATTATAGGGGTACCAGAAGGAGAAGAGGAAGAACAAAAAATTGAAAACTTAACTTGAACAAATAATGGAGAACTTCCCCAGTCTGGCAAAGGAAATAGACTTCCGGGAAGTCCAGGAAGCTCAGAGAGTCCCAAAGAAGCTGGACCCAAGGAGGAACACACCAAGGCACATCATAATTATATTAGCCAAGATGAAACAGAAGGAGAGAATCTTAGAAGCAGCAAGAGAAAAGGACACAAGTTACCTACAAAGGGGTTTCCATAAGACTATCAGCTGATTTCTCCAAAGAGACCTTACAGGCAAGAAGGGGCTGGAAAGAAGTATTAGAAGTCATGAAAGGCAAGGACCTCCATCCAAGATTGCTCTATCCAGCAAAGCTATCATTTAGAATGGAAGGGCAGATAAAGTGCTTCTCAGATAAGGTCAAGTTAAAGGAGTTCATCATCACCAAGCCCTTATTATATGAAATATTAAAGGGATTTATCTAAGAAAAGATAAAAAATATTAACAGTAAAAATGACAGCAAGCACAGTTATTAACCACACCTAAAAAGCAAACTAAGCCAACAACTAGAATAGGGATGGAACCACATAAGTGGAGATCACATGGAGGGTTATCAACTGGGGAGTGGGAGAGGGAGAGGGGGAGAAAGGTACAGAGAATAAGTAGCATAAATGGTAGGTAGAAAACAGGGGGAGGGTAGGAATAGTATAGGAAATGCAGAAGCCAAAAAATTTATATGTATGACCCATGGACATGAACTATAGGGGGGGAACGTGGGAGGGAGGGGGTGTGCAGGATGGAGGAGAGTGAAGGGGGGGAAATGGGACAACTGTAATAGCATAATCAATAAAATATATTTTAAAACATTAAAATTGGTGAAATTTTGTGCAGCCATTTTAATATCAGAAATGGAAGAAATACATAACTTTTTGACATGCTTTATTATTGCAAGAAAGGTGAAGCATACAATGCAACTGAAATGCAAAGTTTTATGCAGTGTGCAGAGAAGGTGCTGTGACTAGTCAAACATCAAAAGAGGTTGGCAAAATTTCTTGGTACTTTTGACGTTTTGGCATAATAATTCTTTGCTGTGCAGCCGTTTTATGCATTGGAAGATGTTTAGCAGCACTCCTGGCCTCTACCTAGTAAAAGCCAATAGCCAGAGATAGCTGACATAGTCAAAATACCCAAATCAGTAAACTTATTGGTGAGAATGAAAAACGTGTCTTTCATTTTATGGAAAAACACTAAAGACTTTTTGGCCAACCCAATAATTTTTATAACTAGTTTTACAATGTTTTAATATGCTTCACTGTTGGGAACCGTCCTACCTGATTTCAGGAACTGTAACCCCTCCAACAGGTGAAGAGGCTCCATGGCTAGGGGACCTTGGGACTATAAGCCACTAAGGAATCAAAACATACCCTCCCGGCAGGGGCGCAACCTGTGTCCCCTTTACTTCACCCTGCTTGGCCCCTGGAGGATGGCTGGATAGTCAATGATGGGTAAGATTCCTCAAGAAAGAAACAACCTAAAACAGGCACGGTAGTGAATGGGGCCATCAGGGAAGGATTTAGGGGTTTGTGGAAAAGGGACAAAAAATCCTCACCCCTCGGCTTTGTCATAGCCTGAGTCCTCATTCTATCTGTTAGAAAGTCCCCTAATCTCTTGGCTGTCTTGCTTCCCCTGCCTGATTCAGGTCTGAAACAATGCTGAAGTGGGGTGCAGCCCTGTGCCGGAACTGGTGGTTCCCGTGGCGGGGTGGGTGGGCGATCAAGCCTAAGAAAAAAATGCATAAAGTCCTGTGAAACCTGCTTTGCTAAGAATGTCCTCAATTTAGATGTTAAGGGTCCAAGCACAAAATAAGTTTGTTTCCCAAGATTTTACAGCCAATTGGCATCATCACCCTGTCTACCAGACCCTGACTCAAAAGGACCCCCATGATCTCAGAAATGTTAGCTGTAAACCATACCTCCTTTCTTTGATATGCAAAGAAAGCTAAATTCAATAAAAGCCCATTGAGAGAGGGGCAAAACGCCTTTCTCCTCTGAGAGACAGTCAGTCTTCCTCAAGCAGATCATATCTTGGTAGAATTATTCTCATCTATGGCAGCCGGGGGAAGCTCTGCTGATGGAGTACCCTGCACACCGCTCCAATTTATCCTGGCTCTTACAAGTTTATTTAATGTGAAACTTTATATTTTGACCATGTTCCCCCACTGAAAAAAAAAATGGTTATCGAATTTTTGAATTAATTTAGGTGTAATTGACAGCTTATAATACTAAGTCTTTCTACTCAAGAAATACTTTATTATCAGTTTTAGAACTCCTCTCCTCTCCTCCCCCATCTAGCAAACTTTGCTAATCTATTGATGGAGAAAATGTTTATGTACTATACAGTTCCTAACTCCAAGTTGGGGCCCACAGCAGTGGAACATTTTCATAGGAATTTTCTGTAGATTCAATTCACGTAAGGAATTCTTACAAGAAACAAAATTTCAAGCATGATCACCCTTTTAAAACAGTTGAAAATGACTTTTCCCCCAAGTGTCTTCACTTTTTTCCTTATTTTTTATTTAGTGTTGACATACAATATTTCAGACATACAGCATACATACTTATTAGACATTTATATAACCTATGAAATGATCACCCTGATAAAGCTAGTACCCACCTGACAACATACATAGTTATTACAATATTATTGACTGTATTTCCTATGAAGTACCTTATATCCCTGAAACTACTTTTTATAACTGTCAACTTTTTATGCTCTTTATTTTATTCTTTTAAAATTTAAAAAAATTAAAAAATTTTCAATTACAGTTCATATTCAGTTATTTTGTGTTAGTTTCAGGTGTATAGCATAGTGATTTGACAATCATACTTCACAAAGTGAACCCCCTGATATTTCCAGTACCCAGCTGGCACCATACATAGTTATTATAATATTATTGACTATCTCCTGTTATACTTTACATAACTGACAATTTATTCTTCTTACTTCCTTAGCCCTATTCACCCATCCCCCAAACCTCCCTGTTATCTGCTGACCATCATTTGTTTTCTGTATCTGAGTTTCTGTTTTGTTTTGTTTTTTGGATTCCACATATAAATAAAATCATACGGTATTTGTCTTACTCTGTCAATCTATGGTGTGCAGATGGCAAGATACTCTTTTATATAGCCGAGTCATATTCCACTGTATGTATGCACCACCGCTATCCATTTGTCTATGAGTGGATACTAGGTTGCTTCCACATCTTGGCTTTGTAAATAATGTAAATAACGAACATGGAGGTGTATCTATCTTTTCTTTTTTCTTTTTTTCATAGTATATCTACATTCAGTTCTTTTTATTTTTAAGTATATTTTATTGATTATGCTATTACAGTTGTCCCATTTTTTTCTTCCCTCTATCCCCCTCTTCCCTGCACCCCTCCTCCCACCAGCATTGCCCTCCCTTAGTTCATGCCTATGGGTCATACATAGGCATTCTTTGACTTCTCCATTTCCTATACTATTTTTAACTCCCCCCTGTCTATTTTTTGCCTACAAATTATGCTTCTTATTCAATGTACCTTTTCCTCCATTCTTCTCCCTCCACCTCCCCGCTGATAACCCTCCATGTGATCTCCATTTCTGTGATTCTGTTCCTGATCTAGTTGTTTGCTTATTTTGTTTTTGTTTTGGTTTTGGTTTAGTTATTAAGAGTTATGAGTTTGTTGTCATTTTACTGTTCAGAGTTTTGATCTTCTTTTCTTTAGATAAGCCCCTTTAACATTCCATATAATAAGGACTTGGTGGTAATGAACTCCTTTAATTTGACCTTATCTGGGAAGCACTTTATCTGCCCTTCCATTATAAATGATAACTTTGCCTGATAGAGTAATCTTGGATGGAGGTCCTTGCCTTTCATGACTTCAAATACTTCTTTCCAGCCCCTTTTGCCTGCAAGGTTTCTTTTGAGAAATCAGCTGATAGTTTGATGGGAACTCCTTTGTAACTGTCTCCTTTTCTCTTTCTGCTTTTAAGATTCTTTCCTTATCTTTAATTTTGGGTGACTTATGATGAGTCTTGGTGTGTGCTTCCTTGAGTCCAACTTCCTTGGGGTTCTCTGAGCTTCCGATTCTCTGAGCTTCCTGGACTTTCAGGAAGTCTTTCCTTCACCAGATTGTGGAAGTTCTTCATTATTTTTTCAAATAAGTTTTCAATTTCTTGTTTTTCCTCTTCTCCCCTGGCATCCCTATGATTTGGATGTTGGCAAGTTTATGTCCCAGAGGTTCCTAAGCCTCTCCTCATTTTTTTGAATTCTTGTTTCTTCATTCTGTTGCACTTGAATGTTTATTCCTTCCTTTTGTTCCAAATCATTGATTTGAGTCCCAGTGTCCTTCCCTTCACTGTTAGTTCTCTGTATATTTTCATTACACTTTTTCATAACCTTCACTTCTTCCTCTATTTTGCAACCATACTCAACCATTTCTGTGAGCATCCTGATTACCAGTGTTTTGAACTGTGCATCTGATAGGTTGGCTATCTCTTCATCGCTTAGTTTTATTTTTTCTGGAGCTTTGATCTGTTCTTTCATTTGGGCCATATTTCTTTGTCTCAGCATGCCTGTTACTTTGTAAGGGGTAGAACCTTAGGTATTTGCCAGCGCGGGGCAAGCCACTTAACTGTGTTGTGGCACTGTATGTGGGGGAGGGATCAGAGAGGGAACAATGCCACTTCCTTGGCTCTTGGCTGGCTTAGTCACTTCCCCTGCTATGCACAAGCAGATCAGGCCTTTGTGGTGCTGATTACTGGGTGAATGGGTTTTTGTACATTGTAGGACCCCTTGAGATCTCCAGTGAACTCTCCTGTGAAGCTGAGAGTTTTTCCTGCTGCCACAACTCCCACAGACTTTTACAGCCAGAGGTTTTGAGGCTTTGGTTTCATGCACTGGAACCCTGGATTGTGTTGTCTGTCTTGCTCCTTAGTTGTTCCTACTGGCTTATCTGCACATGAATGTGGGACCTCCCAGTCCTCCAGCCTCTGCCTTGGTGGGAGACCTTTCCACCCAGCCGTCTCCGCCCCTCCTACCAGTCTGGATGAATGTTTCTTCTTTGACTCCTTGGTCATTGGACTTCCATAGAGTTCTATTTTCTGGCAGTCCTGGTTGTTTTTTGTTTTTAAATTTGTGTGCAGAGGCAAAGCATATCTACCTACACCCCCGTCTTGCCTGGAAGTCTTCGTATGTATCTTTTCAAATTAGTGTTTTTGGATTTCTTCAGATAAATACCCAGGAGTGGAATTGCTGGGTCCTATGGTAGCTCTAATTTTCAAATTTTGAGGAACCTCCATATTGTTTCCTATAGTGGCTAGAAAACTACTTGACCATTCCACCAATGCTCCATAAGTGTTTACTTTTTGCAGCTACTCTCCAACAGTTGTTTGTTGATTTATTGATGATAGCCATTCTGATAAGTGTGAGTGGGTATCTTGTGGTTTTGATTTGCATTTGTCCGATGATTAGTGATGCTGAGCATCTTTTCATATGTCTGTTGGCCATCTGTATGTCCTCTTTGGAGAAATGTCTGTTCAGGTCTTTTGCCCGTTTCTTAATTGGAATGTTTGTTTTATTGATATTCGGTTGTCTCAGTTCTTTATATACTATTTTGTATATTAACCCCTTTATCATTGGCAAATATCTTCTTCCATTCAGTATGTTGTCTTTTTGTTTTGTTGGTTTCCTTTGCCAAACGTGCAAAAACGTTTTGTAGTTTGCTGTAGTCTTATTTGTTTATTTTTTCATTTGTTTCCCTTGACTAAGGAGACATATCCAAAGTAAAAAAAATATTGCTAAGAGTGATGTTAAAGACTTTACTGCCATGTTTTCTTCTAGGAGTTTTAGGGTTTCACAGTCTGCATTTAAATCTTTAATCCATTTAGGGTTTATTGTTGTGTATGGTGTAATAAAGTAGTTTAGTTTCTCTCTTCTTTTTGCATATACCAGTCTAGTGTTTCCAACACTATTTATAAAGAGACTTTCTTTCCCCTATTGTTCATTCTTGCCTTCTTTGTTATAGATTAATTGACCACATAGGCATGAGTTTTTGAGCTATTCTGTTCCATGATCTCTATGTCTGTTTTTTATTTTAGTACCATGCTTTTTTGTGTAATATAGTCCTCTTTAGTATAGTTTGATACTGGGTAGTGTGATACCTCTAACTTTGTTCTTCTATTTAAAGATTGCTTTGGGGTGATGGAGAACCAAGATGGCGGCATAGGTAGACACACTGCGCCTCCTCGCACAACCAGAACTGACAGAGAATCAAACAGCAAGGGGGACCGACACCAAGGAAATAGAAAATAAACATTCATCCAGACTGGTAGGAGGGGCGGAGACGGGCACCAGGGTGGAGAGGACTCGCGTGGCTGTGGCGGGACTGAGACTGGCGGGGTGTGGGACAAATGGCGCAGGCAGTCCGAGCACTAGCAGACCCTGCGGCCCCACATTTGCACAGATAAACCTAGAGGGCTGGACTCAGAGTGGCGGAGAACAGGGCAGGCAGAGCAGCGGGTAGCACCTCGTGACACCACATTCGCCCACAGATAAACTGGACAAATGGCGGGGAGCGAAACAGACCACGCAACCCAGGGCTCCAGCTCCGGGAAATAAAGCCTCAAACCTCTGATTGAAAGCGCCCCTGGGGGTTGAGGCGGCAGCAGGAGAGACTCCCAGCCTCACGGGAGAGGTTGTTGGAGAGACCCACAGGGGCCTAGGGCGTGCACAGGCCCACTTACTTGGGAACCAGCACCAGAGTGGCCCAGTTTGATTGTGGGTCTCGGAGTGAAAGATTGAAATCCGGAGGAGAGTGAGGCGGGCGCCATTGCTCCCTCTCAGCCCCTCCCCCACGTACAGCATCACAGCGCAGCGACCAGCATTACCCCGCCCCGGTGAACACCTAAGGCTCCGCCCCTTAAAGTAACAGATGCGCCAAGACAAACAAACAAACAAAATGGCCCAAATGACAGAACACTTCAAAGCTCCAGAAAAAATACAACTAAGCGACGAAGAGATAGCCAACCTATCGGATGCACAGTTCAAAGCACTGGTTATCAATATGCTCACAGACTTGGTTGAATCTGTTCGAAAAACAGATGAAAAAATGAAGCCTATGCTAACAGAAACAAAGGAAAATGTATAGGGAACCAATAGTGAGGAGAAGGAAACTGGGACTCAAATCAATGGTGTGGACCAGAAGGAAGAAACAAACATCCAACCAGAAAAGAATGAAGAAACAAGAACTTGGAAAAATGAGGAGAGGCTTAGGAACCTCCATGACACCTTGAAACGTTCCAACATCCGAATTATAGGGGTGCCAGAAGGAGAAGAGGAAGAACAAAAAATTGAAAACTTATTTGAACAAATAATGAAGGAGAACTTCCCTAATCTGGCAAAGGAAATAGACTTCCAGAAAGTCCAGGAAGCTCAGAGAGTCCCAAAGAAGCTGGACCCAAGGAGGAACACAACAAGGCACATCATAATTACATTACCCAAGATTAAACGCAAGGACCTACATCCAAGATTACTGTATCCAGCAAAGCTATCATTTAGAATGGAAGGGCAGATAAAGTGCTTCTCAGATAAGGTCAAGTTAAAGAAGCTCATCATCACCAAGCCCTTATTATATGAAATGTTAAAGGGAGTTACCTAAGAAAAAGAAGATCAAAAATAGGAATAGTAAAAATGACAGCAAACTCACAGTTATTAACGACCACACCTAAAACAAAAACGAGAGCAAACTAGGCAAACAACTAGAACATGAGGGTTGTCAATAAGGGAGTGGGAGGGGGAGAGGGGGGTAAAGGTACAGAGAATAAGTAGCATAGATGATAGGTGGAAAATAGACGGGGGGGGGGGGGTAAAAATAGTGTAGGAAATGTAGAAGCCAAAGAACTTATAAGTATGACCCATGGACATGAACTATGGGGGGCGGGGAATGTGGGAGGGAGGGGGGTGTGCAGGATGGAGTGGAGTGGGGGGGGAAATGGGACAACTGTAATAGCATAATCAATAAATATATTAAGAAAAAAAATAAAATAAAGATTGCTTTGGCTATTTGGTTTTTTGTTGTTGTTTTGGGGGTGTTTTTTTGTGATTACATATAAATTTTAGGGTTATTTGTTCTAGTTCTGTTAACAATGCCATTAGTATTTTGATAGGGATTGCACTGAATCTGTAGATTGCTTTGGATATTATGGACATTTAGCTTTACCTGTGGGACTTTAAAAAAATAATTGACTTCTAGTTTCATACCATTGTGATCAAATAAGATGCTTGATATTTCAGTCTTAAATTTATTGAGACTTATTTTGTGGCCTAGCAGGTGGTCTGTCTTGGAAAATGATCCATGTGTACTTCAAAAGAATGTATATTCTGTTGCTTTTGGGTGAAATGTTCTAAAAACATTAATGAAATCCATTTGGTCGAATGTGTCACTTAGGTCACTGTTTCCTTGCTGGTTTTCTGTCTGGAATATCTATCCCCTGATGTCAGTGGGGTGTTAAAAGTCCCTTACTTTAATTGTATTACTGTTAATCTCTCCGTTTGTGTCCATCCATATTTGCTTTATATATTTTAGGTGCTCCTACATTGGGTGCGTAAATGTTTACAACAGTTACATCCTCTTTTTCGATTAATCCCTTTATCATTATAAAATGCCCTTCTTTGTCTCTTGTTACAGATTTTGTTTTAAAGCCTATTTTATCTGATATTTCTACCCCACCTGTTTTTCTGCTTTCATTTGCATGAAATATCTTTTTCCATACCTTTCAGCCTGTGTGTGTCTTTTGATATGAAGTGGATCTCTTGTAGGCAGCATATGCATGGGTTTTGTTTTTTTTTTTATTCAGCCACATTATGTCTTTTTATATGTTTTTTTTGATATAGAACAATAAACACCTTTGTTACATGAGCTAAGACAGGAGGGAGGAGGATTTATTTGCCTTTCCTGCACTTGATTTTCCTCAGCTAGAACCCTAACTCCTTGCCCTCTAGCACATAACCCTCTCTGTGGCCATGTGGGCCTGGTCTTGGAGTGATGCATGCAAGCAACTTGCCTGCTGGAACTGCTCCTCTGGAAGACAGCTGATTGTGGCATTCTTTTTACTTTATCATATATTTTTTAAAATCTTCTATGATCATTTTTGTTTATAATTTCTTCCTTCTCAGGAGTCAACTTGGCCCCCTTCTTGCAGCTGAGGGGCAGTGCCCAGGGGACTCGTACCACTGCCAGTACAGTGTGCTGTCAGTGAGCACGATGCAGTTCTTTTATGGGGTCGATGTGGGCCAGTTCATTGGTGCATACTTGTAGACATCAATAATCTTTGTTTTGCACGTACTGCACTCTGTTTCCAAGAAGTCGCCCACATCCAACCTCAAGGCTAGGTACTTGGTATTGCCTCCCCGCTCATGGACTCAGTGTTGGCAGCAGGGTGTCCCAACTCATATTTTCACTTCTCGTGTTGGGGCTTTCTCTTACCCCTGGTCCTGCAGTGCTTGTGCCAGTTGTCCCGAGAGAGGCCCATGGCTTGGCACCACCAGAAAGAGCTACGTTATGTCTTTGATTGGAGCATTTAGCCCATTTATATTTAAAGTAATTATTGATAGGTATGTAGTAATTGCCATCTTATTAGTTAATAAAATTTACTAATTTTATCATTGTTTTTGTAGTTCTCTGTTCCTTATTCTCTTACTCTCCTGTATACTGATAAATTTCTGCAATTTTGTGTTTGGATTCTGTTTCCTTTATTTTTTTCTTGTGATTTTTAGTTTGTGGCTACCAGGTGCTTCATCTATACAAAGCTATGCTTATAATAGTCTATTTTAAGTTGATAGTTGCGTAAGTTCCAACATATTCTAAAATCACTCTTCCTCACTTCTGTTTTTGTTACTATTTTTTTACTTTGGTGTGTATTTGTTAATTGTTGTAATTACACATTATCTTCTTACTTTTGTCTTTTAACCTTTGTAGCTTTATTGTTTGTCCTCTGCTTTTATAAGGTGTTGGCCTTCGTCAGTGAGAATTTTTATCTTTCCTATATTTTCTTACTCATGTTTTTTATCTTTTCTTCGTAAAGAAATCCCTTTAACTTTTCTCATAGTACTGGCTTAGTGGTGATGAACTCCTTTGGGGATTTTTTTTTTTCTTTTTAATATTATTTTTTAATTTTTAAAATTATATTTTATCATTTATGCTCCTTTAGCTTTTTCTTGTCTTTATCTTTCTGTTTATCTTTCTGATTATCTCTCTTTCGATTCTAAGTGATGGCCTTTCTGGGCAGAGTGCTCTCAGGTATAGGCCTTTGATTTTCATCACTTTGAACATTTCAGGCCAGTTCCTCTGGCTCGCAAATTTTCTGTTGAGAAATTAGCTGACAGTCTTATGGGAGCCCCTTTGTGTATAACTAATTTGAAGTTCTCCCTGAGCTTTTCTATTTCTCCTTGGAAGTTCATTGTGCATTCTTTTAACCAGTGTTTTTAACTCTGCATCTGGTAGATTGCTTGCCTCCTTTTCATTTAGATTTTTTCTGGAGTTGTGTCCTGTTTTATCATTTGGAACATATTTATCTCCTCTTGGCTGACTCCCTGTATTTGTTCCTATGTATTAGATAGAGCTGCTACATACCCTGGTCTTGGTAGAGTGGCCTTACGTAGTAGGTGTCCTGTGGGACCCACTGGTGCAGTCTCCCTGATCCTTGAGCCAGTTGCTTCGTGGGTGTCCCTTGTGTGGGTTTCGTGTTCCTTTCTGTTGTAGTTGAGCCTTGATTGCTGTTGGCACATCAGTGGATGGGGTTGACCCTCAGGCCGACTGGTTGTGACTACAACAGATGAGCTCTTATGTGATGGCTGACACCACAGAACAGGAGTCACTTCAGCAGAGCTCTGGTGCCAGCCAAGTTTGCCCTTCAGGTATGTCATTTATGGAGCTTGCTGGGTGGTGCTCTGGTGTGGTCTGAAGCCAGCCACCAAGTGTGTTGGTTTTGGAGCCTCTTGGGAGGGACTCCAGGGCAGGCCAAGGTCAACTGCCACTTGTGCTGGGCTTGGGGCTGCTTAGTTGAAGCTATGTTCTAGGCCAAGGCTGCCTGCTGCATGTGCTAGGCTTGGGAAAACCTGATAGGAACTACAGTGAAAATTGAGACCAGTTGTTGCTTGTGCTGGGCTTGGGGCTGCTTAGCAAGAGCTATAAGGCACACTGGGGCCAGCCACTGTTTGGGGTTTGTGGACCCTTGAGAGATTTTGGGAAAGTCCACAGCATGAACTTAGGCAGGCTGCTTATGTGGAAAAGCCACTGGAAGAGACTTGGTTGGGTGTGTGAATTGTGTGGGGCAAACCATGTTAGCCTGGTTTGGAGAGCACAGATTTGGCGAGTCTCTGAGCCTGCAGGCTGGGTGAGAGGAACATTCAACAAAGGAACAATGGAGCCTGCCAGCACCTGCATCGTAGAGAGAGCTGTCCTGACCCTATGCCCCTTTAGCCCTTTTTCTGAAGTTAGTTTAATTCATATGTACCTAGCACTTTATGAGCTGCTGCCCCTGTGCTGGAGCCCAGATCAAGTAAGTTTGTGTGTGAGTAAGCCTGTGCATGCCCATCCCCCTCCCAAGAGGCGCTCCTAAGTCTCCAATAGGCCTCCGTCTTGCTAGGACACAATCCTAACTGGTTGTCACAGCCAGATGTTATAGGGACTCCTCTGCCTGGTAGTGGTGCCCTGGGTTGGGGAAACCTGTGTGGGGCTGGGACCCCTCACTCCTCAAGGGGACCTCCGCAAATAACATATCCCTCCCGATTCTCAATCACCACACAATTGGTGTGGGACCTGCCTGTTCCAAGTCTCCCCTATCCTACTAGTCTCCACCGTGTGGCTTCTTTATAGCCTCAGGTGTAGGACTTCTGTTCAGCTAGTCTTCAGATGGTTCTCCAGGTTGATTGTTCTATAATTTAGTTATAATTTTTTTTGGCATAACCCTCTAACTTTTATTTATACTGTGACCTGTTGGGGTTTTTTTTTAAGTATATTGTATTGATTATGCTATTACGGTTGTCCCAATTTCTCCCCATTGGCCGCCCACTGCCTAGTACCCACTTTCCTACAGCATTCCTCCCTCCTTAGCTCATGCCCACAGGTCACACATATAAGTTCTTTGTCTTCTCCATTTCCTATACTATTCCTAACATCCCCCTATTTTGTGCCTACCTGTTATGCTTCTTAATCCCTGTACCTTTCCCCCCTTTTACCCTCCCCACTCCCCCTGATAACCAATCCTCCAAATGATCTCCATATCTATGATTCTCTGTTCCTGTTCCAGTTGTTTGCTGTGTTTCTGTTTTTTAGATTCAGTTGTTGGTAGTTGTGAGTTTATTGTCATTTTACTGTTCATAGTTTAGATCTTCTTTTTCTAAAATAAGTTCCATTAACATTCCCCCTGGCTGGTGTAACTCAGTGGATTGAGCACGGGCCTGCAAACCAAAGGGTCGCTAGTTTAATTCCCAGTCAGGACACATGCCTGGGTTGTGGGCCAGGTCCCCAGTAAGGGGCATGTCAGAGGCAACCACACATTGATGTTTCTCTGCCTATCTCCCTCCTTTACCCTCTGTCTGTAAAAAATAAATTTTAAAAATTTCATATAATAAGGGCTTGGTGGTGATAAATTCCTTTAGTTTTACCTTATCTGGGAAGCACTTTATCTGCCCTTCCATTATAAATGATAGCTTTGCTGGATAGAGTAATCTAGGTTGTAGGTCCTTGCTTTTCATCACTTTGAATACTTCTTTCCAGCAAAGTTTCTTTTGAGAAATCAGCTGGTAGTCTATGGGAGCTCCTTTGTAGGTAACTCTCTGCTTTTCTGTTGCTGCTTTTAAGATTCTCTATCTTTAACCTTTGGTATTTTAATTATGATGTGTCTTTGTGTGGCCCTCTTTGGGTCCAACTTGTTTGGGACTCTGTGCTTCCTAGACTTGTATTTCTATTTCCTTCAGCAAATGAAAGAAGTTTTCTTTTATTATTTTTTCAAATAAGTTTTCAATTCCTTGCTCTTCCTCTTCTCCTTCTGGCACCCTATGATTCAGATGTTGGCACTTTAGGAGATGTCCAAGTCTTCTTATTCTGTCTTTTTTTTTTTTTTTTTTTTTTTTTAATTCTTGTTTCTTCATTCTGTTCTGGTTGACTGGTTATTTCTTCCTTACGTTCCAAATTGTTAATTTGAACCCTGGCTTCCTTCCCTTCACTGTTGGTTCCCTGTGGATTTTTCTTTATTTCACTTAGTTTAGCCTTCATTTCTTCCCTTATGCTTTTGTCATACTCAATGAGTTCTCTGAGAATCCTGGTAATCAGTGTTTTGAACTCTGCATTTGACAAGTTGGCTATCTTCATTCCATTTAGTTCTTTTTCCCTAGGAAAAAACACTGCTGTTCTTTCATTTGGGCTATATTTGTCTCCTCAATTTGGCAGCCTCCCTGTGTTTGTTTCTGTGTATTAGGGAGAGCTGGTTTGACTCCATATCTTAGCACACCTGTTAAGTTGTATGGGGTGGAGCCTTAGGTTCTCCAGGTGGGGCAACCTGCTTCACCGCTTTGTGGCACTGTATCTGGGAGAGAGGTTGGAGAGGGGACAGTGCTGCTGCCTGGCTGCTGGAGGCTTGCATTGGCACTCTCCCCATTTCCAGTCACTTCTCCCACTTCCCCTATGCCACTAGTACCCCTCTAGCTGTTGCCCTGGTGTTGGTTCCAGAGCAGGTGGGTTTGCATATGTTCTAAGAATGTATGAGCTTTTTAAATGGACTCTTCTGAGAGATTGGCAGTTCTTCCACCATCCCAACCCCCACTGGTTTTTATAGCCAGAAGTTATGAGGCTTTATTTCCCGTTGCTGGAACCCTGGGCTGCATGGTCTGGCCTGTATCTTGGATAACTTGCTCCCCAGTTATCTTTCCCAATCTTTACCTACCACACATGAACGTGGGACTGCCCGTTCTGCTGGCTGCTGCCTCCTCGCCGCTGCCACACCATGTCCTCTCCACCCCAGCTGCCCATCTCCACCCCTCCTACCCATGTTGATGAATACGGCTGCTTTAAATCCTTGGTTGTCAAACTTCCATACAGTTTGATTTTCTGGCATTTCTGGTTGTTTTTTGTTTTGAGTTTAGTTGTGATCTTTATAGTTTTGCAAGGAGGCAAAGCATGTCTCCCTATGTCTCCATCATGACTGGAAGTCTATAGTTATAATTTTTTTGTGTGTGATCATGGAAGGAGGTGAGCCCAGCATTTATCTATTCCACCATCTTGACAAGAAGTCCTGAAAATTACTTTAAACATTTTTTTAATTTATTGATTTTAGAGAAAGGAAGTGGAGAGAAACATCAATGTGTTGTTCCACCTATTTATGCACTCATTGGTTGCTTCTTGTATGTGCCCTGACTGGAGATCGACCCCTCAACCTTGGCACACTGGGACGGTGCTCTAACCAAGTAAGCTGCCCAGCCAGGGCCCACTCTTTATTAAAAAAAAAACAAAACAAAAAACTCACAGATATCTAGAAAGGATATATAGACCAAATAAGTTGGTACATGTTTCTCACTCAGACTGTCTCATCAGCACATTCTAGGGGAATGGATAAGGCCACGTCTTTCTGTTCTCCCACCACTACTCAGGTATGTCTTGTGAATAAACACACAGAAGGGGCGGCTGTGCATTCTGGGCCCTGTCTCTAAAACATGCATGCTAGAGACGGTGAGACATGGGCCTTTGACCTCAAGAAGCTGATAATAGGGTAATTTTCAATTCCAGTGTAATGTGGTCATAGGAGGTATTTACCAGCAAAGTCAAAGTAGTGTCTGCCTGGGGGATTCAGGGCAGCTTTCCCCAATGGGAAAGTACATATCTGACCTGAGACTTAAAGCATTTTCTGAAGAAAGGGCATCCTAGGTAGAAGCAATAGTATTTGCAAAGACACAAAGGAGCATGGGATAGTCAAGGGCTAATTAGGTGCAGTTTAGATTGAGAGAGGAACAAGGGAAACAGGCTAAGTGAACCAAGGTAAGATTGCATGAGCCTTGAAGGCCATACTTGGGTCCTTAAAACTCTGCCTGCATGTGGCAGTGGTTGGAATAAAGGATTCGCAGGTCATCTCTTTGTTATGGTTTCTCTGCCCCAGGGAGCATATATAAAAAGTAGAGAGCCTTGGTCTGGTGGGAAAGTTTAGACACCCCAAGTGGCTTGTGTGGCTTTGTAACTTTGGTAGAACCTACTTTCTCAAGCAGTCACTCAGGGAATAGGACACAGGGAACAGGACCATTTTTACTTTGAGAAACACAAGGTATGAGGCTGGGAGGGATCGGGAAGAGGGCAGGGGTGACAGTGCAGCACTTGTCCTCAACGGAGTTCATTTCACTGAAAAAGGGTTCCTCTGGTTTTTAACCCTGTTTCTATCTTTAAAATCTCTTAAACTTCAAACTGCCCAGTTAAGTTAAATCAAGTGGCTCAGAGAAGCACTAGATGAGCTCAGTATCTGCACATTTCCACAAGAGCCAGTTGCAGGGTCTTTTTTCTTTTTTAATTTTTATTGTTATTCAATTACAGTTGTCTGTTTTGCAGGGTCTTTTAATGCCCAAATGAATTCCTGCTCCTGGGGCAAGGTGCAGATACTTCCGTTTAAATCAGGGACCTGAAATTCTTTAAGATTAGACTCTCACACTGTACAGAAAGCCTTTATGAAGAAGACTGGTATGGGCAAAATATAAAATCCTGAGGAGTTTTGTGGGTTGACACAGATCCCGGCCCGTGGGATTGTGTGTTGTGGCGGCAATATACAAATACACACGGACTACAGAAATCCTGTGGAGAAAAAGGGGCTGCGTGGCCGCTCTCCAAGTTAGAGAGAGGGTGTGAAGACCCCTGCCTGGATAGGCTTTTATTGTTTTTCTGGGCACATTACATTGAGGATGGTCCTCACTTACTATGCACAGGTTCACCACAGGTGTTTACTTTTTAAGGATGACAAAGGACAGAACACTGCTAATTACTTCAAAGAGAAGGATGTTACAGCTCAAGGGGGAAGCTGCTCACACTCCATACTTGGGTGGTTTAGCATAGATTTTAGGAAGATGAAGATACTCAGTAAACATTTGCTGCCTCAATTCAGGGTGAGGGAGCTTTAGCAAGCGCAAGTCTCATAGCAGCCTGGGTACAATGCAGGCCTGATTCCCCACTGGAGAACCTATCCATGGACGTGGGTCCTGACAGCCAACCTCAGTCCCCACTGGCTTTTCTGAGTGGGGGCTGAGCCACAGTTCCCACGCTTGGAACGGTTGCCCGTAGTGGGTGGCAAAGGTACAAAGGAAACCTGGGTTATTTTCCAGAACTGAAGGAGGAGGTAACTTGTGGTCAGAATGAGGAAATGGGGCTCAGTTCCTGTGGGCCTGGTTGTGTTGTCCCTTTCCTGGAGTGCTTACAGTACTTGTACGACAGCAAGGCCACACCACCGGCTCCCAGAAGCGCAAGAGAAAACAGTGTGTACAAAGCTGCCTGGGCTTCTGCCGCGCCTAGTGCCAGCCCCAGGAACTGAACTTGCTCTTCTCTGCTGGGGCTGATGGTGGGTCCAGCACCTAGGAGAGGACAACAGAGCGCAGTTCACACACTAGTGCAGATGTGCGTATGGGACTTGTGTTAACCTACAGTAAGTCCAAGCTTGGTCCTTGGAATAGAGAGGTTGTACACAGGCACCCAGAGTGAGCCTATCGCTGAGATACATATCCCTTTCACTGACTTATGAGCCTCTGAATGAAGTTCAGTAGTTTTATTTCTTAAACATCTCTGTCAGCAATTAGAATATAATCTAAATGGGATGACTGTCTCTTACATTTGTAGAGCAGTTTATATTTTTTCAGTCATTCAACAAATGTTGGGCATCTTTCATCATGCCAGGCACTGTGTTTTCCATTGTTTCATTTGATCCCCACATCAGCCCAGAACATTCGCCTGGTTTCTTGCTCAACGTCACACAGCTGGCTAGTGCAAGGGCTGGGACAAGACCGCAGGCCTGCTATTCCCAGACCGGGGCCTAGCGTGTAAATGTAGCATTAACCCTGCTAGTTGTTCTGTTCCATCCTAAGAACACTGAAGGAAAATATTTGTTAAACGAATGAGGGAATGGAGAGGCCAAGAGGAGGGTAACAAACTGGAAGAAATGACTGAAAAGGCTCCTCTCACCCCTCGCTCTCTGTGTTAGTCTACCCCAGAGCTACATCTCACCTTGCGGCTGGAGACAAGGGTGCGGGCCCGCCGCTGGGTCCGGGAAGCCATTGCACCGGGTTATAGAGGCGTAGAACTTGGCTGACGCTTTGGGAATCCTTGGCAGAGAAGGGTCAGTATAGTTGACAAAATGTAGACCAAACCTTTCCGAGAAGCCTGTGGCCCACTCAAAGTTGTCTATCACACTCCAAACAGTGTATCCACGAAGGTCCACCTTATCCTGCACAGCTGTCCAAACAGAGGCCCCGGCATGAGCTTCCCTCCTAAGACCTCCTTCCACCAGGCCTGCCGAGGCCCTGCCTGCCGGGGCTCTCCCCCGGTTCCCACCTGCAGGTCAAGGGGAGCCTTTCTTTTTAGCTTTTTGAGAAAGCTGCCCATCCATTGCATGCAGTATTTGTTATCTGGTTCTCTGTGGATGGAGCTATAGCGCCATCAGCATTTTTCTAGAAAGGCCCAGCCCTGGATGGGAGTCAGAAACACGGGCAGACTAGTGCTCCTCTTTCCAGACAGTAAATGGCCCTTGGAAAAGATTGGAGCTGGAAGGGGGTTTCCTAATTGTTCATTTTCACTGCTGCGTTGCTCATTCTCTTTTTAAATTTCTTTCTTACTCTCTTACCAGCATTGCCGTCTCATCCCCAGTTCTGCTGAGCTGAGGGTCTTAAACTTTTGCGTGGGGAACTAAAGGTCCTGCAGACACCAGACCCACCCAGCCCATCCCTCCTGGCCCCTGCCCAAACCGTCCTCAGGAGGGCACTGCAGCTCGGGGACAGGGGACGTCAGCGAGGATCGAGGAGAACAAGGCCTGCCTGGTTCAGGCCAGGAACGCAGGTCTAGCTGTAATGGGCAACTGGATTTGCCTGCTGAGCTTAAATTTAGGAAGGAAAAAACTCAGAGAACAGCTAACCCAACAGGAGTCAGATGCCTCACCTTTCTTAATTTGGGGGTGTGTGGATTGAGCGCCACCCTAAATGCAGACGCTGGCAGATGTGGGCACAGTGCAAGGTGCACGGGGAGGAGGGCAGGCCTGCCCTACCTTTGAGAGCCTCGTTGATGTAACTGCGGAGGTAGTAGATCCTCACAGTGTCATTGAGGCTTACTTCCCCACGTTGGGACACTCCGTTCTCCGTTACGTAAATCGGGGGGTTGTTGTACTCCTCCTTTATCCAGTTCAGGATCCTCCGGAAGCCGAAAGGTGTCATCTTCAGCCAGGAGGAGCCAGAGTCTGGCCAAGAGGGATCTGCGATGGAGGCAACTCCCCTACCAGGTTAAACATGAGATTAGGTCTTGTTTTGAAAATCCCTAGAGCAAAATCCCTTTGCCCTAAAGACCAAACAGGATTTGTACTAGGAAAAACCTTAGGTTTTGTCTAGACTCGAGGGTCATGAGTAAACCCGGGGTAGCCACATCACCTCACATTCTCTTTCCACAAGCTCTGTCTGCACTACTCAGGCCCGTGTGACTGGAAAGCCACCTCAGCTCCGTTCTTCATGCTTCCCACGCGTACACTGGCACCGTCTAGCGCGGGGGCCCGACGCTCCACGGGCTCGGTGTTGACACACCTCACACTAGATGCAAAGGGGCTCTGGGTCCACAGTCTCTAGTGGGGTGTGAGCTTTACGTCTTCAGAGGATGGGCTTCCCTGAGTCACCTGCGTCTGGTCAGTGCCACAGGCACCGAGCCATTTGTGTGATGACAGGGAGCAGTAGGCTGGGGCCGCTTCAGGGCCCCAGACCCGGCCTCTGTCTACAGTGAAAGACGAGAAGGCAACAGCTTGTGCCAAAGGAGCGCCCGCTGGGGGAGGCAGGGTAGCTCAAATGTCTGAGAGTCATACATTTCAAATAAAGACCAGTTGTTTAGATAAAGAATAAAAAAGCCCTTATTATTGTTGTTTTAACTGAAATACATCTGAGAAGTAAAACAAATTTGACAAAATAGGAGAAGATTTATCTCAAAAAACATGATTTAAAAACTCCAGGCATGTTCATCGCAGTGGGAAGCGTCTTGGAGTCCCGAGGCTGCACTACTACTATTGCATGATGGGGCTTGATGAGGCGTCGCAGGAGATGGGGCTCATCTTACAAACTCCAGGACATCCAGCATCAGGAGGCGGTTTTCTGAGGCCCTGCAGGCCTCCAAGTAAGGGGCGGGTAAAGGGGCAACTTACCGTCTTTTCCAAAGATTGCTCTAGGTGGCCCTGCTGGCCGTCTTACCTGTCTGCGTCAAAGGAAGAGACCCCAGAGTCATAGTCGAGATTGTAGGCCAGGACAGTGGTGTAGTGATTAAACCCAAAGAAGTCATGAGTGCCTCTGATCCTCCTCTTCTCGCTCTCCGTGAACTCTGGGAGCCTGAGCGGAAGGAGCCTTTAAGGGTGTGCAGCTTTGGGGAGGTCATGCTTTGGGAGGAGAATGCCCTGGGGTAGGGTGGGAGCGAGGTAAACCACAGGTGACTAGGGTGCAGCTGGCTGGGAGCAAGGCAAGGCCCTTTCAGCTGTTGCTAGAAAGTGCCTGAGGCTGCTCTTACCAGCCCACAAACCTCACCTCCCTCTGTTGTTACAAAGCCCTCTCTCTCTTCCTGTTGGCAAAATGAAACAATTACTCTTTCATAAACCTCCCCTTCCAGACACACACACACACTTTCATTTCCTTCAAAAATTAACAGGCAACGTCTGATAGTTACTATCTGTGATAGATTTTGAAATCAAGGACACTCTGAGCTACATATCTTAGGACTAAGCCTTAAGGCTATAATATCTCATAATCTGTGTTTCCATTATCTGCCCTTTATGAGTTACTCTGCTTTGTTGTGGTTGGTTTAGGCTGGCCTCTTTTTTCCAAAGTTTATCCTTATTAGTAGGGGAAATATTTTTACAAATTATATTTGTTGAACTTTTCAGATTAAAACTTCTGCTCACATGATTTTACCGCACTTTTTAAAAATAAACATTTGCTGGGGCACATTCTTCGTGTGCTCTGATACTTTCCTATAAAATCCGACTCACGTACACTTGCTTACAGACTGAGGGGCTCCCCTCAGCCCAGTCTGACGACTGGTGCCTTCCGACCAGGATACCCTGGGGCTGCTAGTTTAGGGTTGCCTAGAGATTGCCCTGCTTAGGCGTCTGAAGCCTTCATCTTGACCTTCCTGCTACCCTTAACCTCAGAGATCGAAACCTCCCTCCCCTGAGGTTTCTGAAACAGCTGGGAGAACAGTAAAGCATGGTCCTGTCACACCCCTCGATCCCCTGCTCAGGAGCCAGCAGTGGCGCCTCAGGGCCCACTAGGACATCAAAGCTGAGCCCCTCTACTTGGCCTCCAGGCCCTTCATCTCGTGCCCTTGGCCCCTCCCCTGTCACCAGGCCAGACCCCCTGCCGTCAGCTGCACACGCCCCACTCATCCCTTACTGCCAGGCTGTGCTGGTGCCCTTCCCCTTGGATGGAATGCCCCCTGTTCTCCCACACGCTGTTCATTGTCAAGGCCCAGCGCAGCTGATGTCCTGCCTCATCATGAAGTCCCTTGGGCCCACCCACCCTGCCATGGAGTGGGGAGGGTTACTGGCCTCCCAGCTGGTGAGTCGGCAACTTGGAAGCTTCCCTTTATGTGGACTCTGCCGGGCCAGGCTGGGCCCTGACCTGACCCGAGCACTCAGCAAAGTTGTTGATGGGCTGGAATGCACTTGCTTGTGGGAGAGCAGAGTCTGCTGCCGAGACCTTCAGGCCCAGCCTGCTGAGCAGGACCTGGCCTCACGTGGCCAGGATGTGTGCTCTGAGGGTGGGGACTGGATTATTTCATCCTTACAGCTGGGCTGTATGGGGTGGTTTGAGGGAAAGACTCAGAGGCCTTTTGAGCTATGGTTACGTGAGCTACCTTGGAGCTTGTGGCTATGTTTCCATAAAGCCAGTTTATTCTGTCCTCATCTACATACCGCACCCCTAATCCCAGCTGGGTGACGCAAACCCCCTGTGGGCCCTGGAATCAGACAGCCTGGTTTCATAGCCCAGCTCCATCATTTAGTAGCTGGATGATCTTGCTCTAATATTTGTGCCTCATCATTAAATGGGAATAGAAGTACCAATAGAAGATGAATACAAGTTAGCTGTTGTTGATGTTGCTCTTACTGCCTTGACAAAAAGGGGTGAGCCAGGAAGTAGGACGGCAAACCACCGCCACCTGCTGGCCAAATGACAAAAAGCCCCCTCTGTCTATTACCCACTGCCATCCACATTCACTCACAGGTGATGGGGTGGGGTGGGATGTGCTGGGGCATCTGTCCTTGGAGTGAGGTAGTGGGTTGATAAGTGGGTATCCCACAGATAGATTTTCTGGCTGTTCTGAAGAATAATAACAGTAAAAGGGAACCCTCGTGCACTGTTGGTGGGAATGCAGACTGGTGAGGCCACTGTGGAAAACAATATGGAATTTCCTCAGAAAACTAAAAATGGAACTGCCCTTTGACCCAGTAATTCCGCTGCTGGGATTATACCCTAAGAACACTGAAACACCAATCCAAAAGAATCTATGCACCCCAATGTTCACAGCAGCACAATTTACAATAGCCAAGTACTGGAAGCAACCTAAGTGCCCATCAGCAAACGAGTGGATCCAAAAACTATGGTATATTTACACAATGGAATTCTACGCAGCAGAGAGAAAGAAGGAGCTTATACCCTTTGCAACAGCATGGATGAAACTGGAGAGCATTATGCTAAGTGAAATAAGCCAGGAAGTGAGGGACAAATACCATATGATCTCACCTTTAACTGGAACATAAGCAATAGAAGGAAAAAGCAAACAAAATATAACCAGAGACATTGAAGTTAAGAACAATGTAACAATAGCAAGGGCGGGGGGGGGGGGTGTGGGGGCGGGGACAGTGGGTAGAGGGGATTACAGGAACTACTATAAAGGACACATGAACAAATCCAAGGGGGAGGGTGGAGAGGGGGGAGGGAAGTGGGTTCACCTGGGGTGGGGTGAAGGGATGGGGAGAAAAGGCATACAACTGTAATTAAATAACAATAAAAAAAAAAAAGAATAACAACAGTAATAGCAACTGTCTTTTGTCAAGCACAGCGCAGTGCCAGTTCCTGGGCTAAGAGCTTCACATATACGATCACGTTTAATCTCCCCAGCGAGCAAGGAAGCTCAGACAGACGGTAACTTGCCTCTGTCACACCTGCCTGACCCCAGCAGCCGCTCTCACCACTGTGATGTCCACCCAGGAGCCTCAGCTCAACCCCGCACACCAGGGTCCCCCCCCCCCCCCCCCCCCCCCCCCCCCCCCGCCTCTCCTGGCTGAGTGTGTGGGCACCAGGACCTTACCGAGACTTGTTGAGGCCTTCGGCCAAGCTCCTGTCACGAACCCGAGTCTTCATCACTTCATTGTAATCTCCATTTTTGAAAATAGGATGTGCAAACCAGCCTCCCATAAACTGCAGGTGGGGTTGGGGGGGGGGACAGTCAGCCTCAGCATTAACAATGGGCACAGCTGGAGACATCCCTGCTCAGAAGTCACTGACTTCAGACCACCCCACCCCCACCCTTCACATTCTTCCCAAGTCCCATCCTTTTTGGGGAGGGGGTATTCAGTAGTTGCCATTTTATTGATTGATTTTTTTTATTTTTAAATTACAGTTGATGTATGATATTAGTTTCAGGTGTACGACCCTACGATGAGACATTTCTATATCTTATGAAGTGATCACCCTGATAAGTCTAGTACCCCTCTGACACCATCTGTAGTTACTGACTGTACTTCCTGTGCTGTATTTAACGTCCCCGCGACTCTTCTGTAACTACCAATCTGTACTTCTTAACCCCTTCCCCTTTCCCTTTCCTACCCTCCTTCCAACCCCCTCCCATCTGGCAACTCTCAACATGTTCTCTGTCTCCATGAGTCTGTTTCTGTTCTTCTTGTTTTCTCCAAATCCCATTGTTAAACTCCCATCTCCACGGCTGTTTGCAGGCGGAAGCTTTAGTGCCCAGAGGTCTCTTCACCTCCTCTGCTTTGCTGAGCTGTGCTCTCACTGAGGGCAGCTCGAGGGGCGATGCACTGGACTGAGCACTGGCCCAGGGCTCGGCCAGTGCTGCCCTTAGGAGGGTCCAAGGAAGACAGGGAGACCCAACAAGCCTCCAGGCTGCGGTTCCCTCTCTTACCACAGAGCAGGTCCTTCCCCACCATCATGCCTAGGGCTCACCCAGAACTTTCTGGGGAGGGCTGAGCTGCAAGGCTGTCCCGGCAGCCAGGCAAAGGATGGCTTTTCATGGGCATCGGATTCCTAGAGTAGGAACTTTGTATCTCTTTTCTTGAATAAGGTCTAGGCCACCCTTACCTTAAAGGCACCCAAATGCTACAATGCTGCAGTCTCGAGTGGCTTCTTCTGTCTCCCCATATCCTCCCCTCATCTGCTAGCCAATGCCCCAACTGGGGGCCTTGCCTTCTCGGTCAGAGATGAGGCCGGGAACACACTCTGATCAAAGAGGCTTCCGTGGGTGCTGAGGTAACAGCGGACCCTTTCGTAGACTCTGATTTTACTAGACGATGTGTGTGTCCTACTCCTGGGCTGCAGTCTCGCAGTTCACCTGCAGGTGTCTCAGTCAGATGAGACCACAGCCTAACATTTCCTGAGGTTTGGGGATTTGATTTCAGAAAACAAAATATTGCTCTAATTCAATATATTCTGAAGAGAGGGATGCACTAATTTTGTCCTAAGACTTTTTACTTCAGCTGCCTAGCAAACAGGAAAATCAAGCTTTTATTTTCACTTAATCTGAGTGCCTTTGCCAACTTGTCTTGTGAAGAGTGTGGCAAACCAAGGCCCTTGGCATCCCCGCCAAATGCTGCAGTCTGCGGGCTCCTCCGCAGAGCCAAACATGGGGACCGGTGTGGAGAGGCTCTTGCTTGCTTTCCTGACGCGGAAACATGGGAGAGGGTGACTTCTAACCCCTTCAGAGGCATTAACAGGAGCCAGGGTAACACTGTTCCATGAGCGGGCCGTGGTTTTCTCTCTCTCTTGTCCGGGCCCAGACTAAAGGGGGGTGGGTCATCTTGTTGGCACCTGCTTACTAGTGTCTCTGCTTCCTGGGAGTGAAATTCCACGACCAAAAGATGAAATGTGCTAATGTTAAACTCATGGAATTGGAAAACTAGGGGCACTGATGAGTTTCACAGTCTGAAGTTCCCAACCTAAGGAACGCTTAGGCTGAGGAAATAAAATTAGATGGTGACACCTAGAGGTTGAGTGTGACATTGCAGCCCACCTCTATTTACTACCGTGGTCAAACCTGACATTTGAAGAAAGAATTTCTATTTGTCAGCTTCAAGCCAATATTATACCAAGCAAGGACTACAAGTAAAAATAATTCTTTAAAACCTAAACAATAACCCCCAAAAACTTTCATCACAGCAAACCGATGAGGTAGGTAGGTCATCTCCACTTCACAGAAAACTAAGGTCCAAAAAGATCAGGTTCACATAAAAGATAAAAGATATTACCAAGTTCACAAAATCAGATAATAGCAAAACAGGGCCTAGATCCTAAACTGTAGTTTTGCTTTCTAATTCTATTTCCATCAGACAGGAGGGGGAAATGGGGAAGAGTAAAAACAATGCCCGGAGGGAAATCAGACCTGAACGTATCTCCTGGCTGCCTCCACATCCTCCTGGTTGGAGGGGTCTCTGGGCTCAGCCCAGTCGCTGCTGATGGTGATGGAAATTGTGCCACCTTGACTGGCGCGGTACACGTCATTGTACAGGTGCCAGGCCTCGGCATGTGCCTTTATGAGGTTGTGGCCAGCAACGTAGGGGCCGGTGCCAGGCCTAACAGAGATTCCTGGGAACATACACATAGATGTCAGCGAAGACTCAACATGGCCAACGGTGTCACTTTCTGCCTATAGACGCCCACTGGGAGTTTGGGAGGAAGAATGCAGATTTCAATATTAGGAAGAATTAACTTAAATCTTGGCTCCAAGCCAGCTGGTATGGCTTGGTGGATTAAGTGCCAACTTTCAAACCAAAGGGTTGCCAGTTTGATTCCCAGCCAGGGCACATGCCTGGGTTGCAGGCCAGGTCCCCAGTAGGGGGCACGTGACAGGCAACCACGTATTGATGTTTCACTCTCTTTCTCCCTCCCTTCCCTTCTCTCTAAAAATAAATAAATAAAACCTTAAAAAAAAATCCTGGCTCCATTGCTTACTAGTGGGCCAGGCAACCTGGGGCAAGTATTTCAGCCTTTCAGTATTTTCCTCTGCACAAATTGCAATTGGGAGTTCTTGCGAGAAGGAAATAAAAACTGTGTGTGGAGCTCCCAGCAGCACTGTCTGCAAAGACAAGGTACTTGATAAGTGTGGGGCTTCTGCATCCCTCCCCCAAAGCGTGGCTCCTACGTCTCAGGCAAAGCACCCAGGAGAGTTGCCCCTGGAGTTGACATCTGGCACTCTCAGGGGTTCCCGCTGTGAAAGGAAAGGTTGGAGAACATGCTGATGGAAGCAGCTGACGGAGATTCCTTGAGAGCCAATGTTAGGAGGCCCCTCTCATGCGTTGAAGGAATGGTAAGCCACAGTGCCAACCAAGGACCTACAGGGGATACATCTGGTAGCGATTCCAAATCTCCCTGAGACTCCGGCTTTTACACGTGATGATGAGGATCACACAGATGAACACAAATTTCTCTTACGCTCAGAACTAGAGAACAAGGAAACTGGATGGTTCTGAAGGGGTGAAGGCAGGTCCACAATCCCTTACTCAAAGCTTTTAGGGTCAAATGTGTTTGGGAACAAAAAGTGTTTTTTTGTCTTAGAAAAGTATGAAATTGTATGTAATGTATTTACATGTCACCCCAGCCAGGCCCAGAGCAGCTGTCCCTAAGCAGGGGCACAAACGTGCCTGCAGCAGAACTTAAGTGGAGTAAAGACCACAGGCAGCCTCGTGTCGGTTCAAGTCAGGCCAAACTCAGGCCTGCCAGGTCAATGACCTAAACTTTGGGGTTCCGGAGTTGCAGAAAACAGACTGTGGACCTGTGTAGCCTGGTGAATGAATAGTCTTCCTATATCGATTAGTCCACGTCCCTGACTCAAGGAGCTTCCCATCTGAAGCATGTTGGAGTCTCAGAACAAAGGAAGGAAGCCATCAGAGACACGGACATGTGAAATCCACGTTTAGCAAAAGTAGTGTCAGAGGGAAAATGTGCCGCCCGTTAGGCAGCCCTGAGCTAGAGGCAGGGATTCGGGGGGCACTTCCGTGCGGCTCTCCTGGCCTCCTCCTCCAATGCTACCTGATTTCACGTCTTACAGGAGCTGAGAATGCCACTCTCCAAAGAGCTGATGGATTGGGCCTGGGCCCTTACCTGGAGCGGCTGTCCCGTAGCCATAGCCCTTGTAAGCGATGACAAAGGGCTCATTCAGCGTGATCCAAAACTTCACCTTGTCCCCTAGCTTCTGGAAGAGCACATTGGCATATGCTTTAAAGTGCTCTACAATGGTCTCATTCTCCCAGCCCCCAACATCCTGGAGGGCCTGGGGCAGGTCCCAGTGGTAAATGGTCACCTGTGAGAAAGCAAGATCAGCAGTTCCATCAGCCAGCTTTAAATAGGAAGCCATTGGTGCTATACGTGCACCAGCACGAATGTTTGCTGCCAACGCGGGGAACGAAAGATCAGACAAAAAAGCCCAAAGTTTTCTGGTGGCGGGTGCGGGGGGAAGGCAGCAGTGTGAAGAGCAAGAAATTCGCACATTGCCTCAGCGAAGCCTGGGTCTGAGCCCAGCTTTGCACCTCCCACTCTGCGCGCAGGCACTAAGACCTCCATGTCCTGGAATCGCCAGGAGGCCTAAAGCAAGAGGCACCCCTGACTGCTCTTTGATGTTAGCAATGGGTGTGCTCAGGTCAGAGCCTGTCTGGACAGAATGCTGAGAGCCTGAGACCCTGAGGGTCCCAGGAGGACAGAGCCATTTTACTTGTAAAGGGACACCCCAAGACCATCACCTGCTGTTTCTGGAGGCTCCTCCTGTGCAGCTGGGGACTGTTTGCTGGGAGGGAGCACCCCTGGCCATGCTGATGGGGTGGCCTCTCTCTCTCGCCTTCCCCTCGATGCCCCTGACACCACCCTCCACCCTTGTGCAAGCTTCGGTCCCCACTGTCCTTAGTCTGCACCAGGCTTCCAACCACCGTCAGCCCAGGCGGAAATCTTTCCCTCTGCCTGAAACGCC
Organism: Desmodus rotundus; assembly: GCF_022682495.2. Lineage (NCBI taxonomy): Eukaryota > Metazoa > Chordata > Mammalia > Chiroptera > Phyllostomidae > Desmodus > Desmodus rotundus. Next base: position 127,068,847 of record NC_071388.1, read on the forward strand.
CTTGCCTTGCACGGCCACGCATCCAAACGCCCCTCTTCATTTGAGCCCCATCCCTCCCTGGAGCTCCTGGGCCAGGCGCTTTTCCTTTCTGTCATGTCTCTGTGCCCTCAAGAGGTACAAAATCATTTTTTTCTGAGTCGTGTGCTCTCTGACCTTGTTCTGAAGTGTGGTAGGTAATGAACCTCACTGCCCATCCAGCTGGCACGGTCCTGCAGGACAGCCCCTTGGCCACCTTCTCCCCCACCACGCCCAGCACACATATTCTGGGGCTGGTGGGTTCCTGCAGTGCCATCAGTGTGAGGAGAAGTCCCGAGAGCACTCTTTCCCCAGATACAGGTCGGGTGGGAGGAAGGGGGCTGTACTGTGGGGACTGTGCTCTTGCCGTGGTGCCTAATCACCAATCACAACAAGAGGGACACCGAGCTTCATAGAACTCGTACCTCCTGTGCTCCATCATACATGGCCCGGGGAAAGGAAACATGTGCTTAGGCTCTCAAGTTGTACAATTTTGGCAACAGCAGAGTAAGCCCACAAATGAACTTCTGTATTATTCATAATAGCTCATTGCTTAAGAATATAGACACTTTGGCCCCAGCAGTTCTGCCCCAGGACCGTATCCCGCAGAAAAACCACCCATGTGTTTGGCTGTATGTCTGTGGTCACTCATCGGAATACAGGCTATGATGGCAAACAAGCAGAAAGGTCACAGGGAAAGTGCCCATGAACAGGGAAGTAATCAGAGAAGTAAGGTACAGACACATAACAAAAAAAATGAGGAAACTATGTATGGATTTGAAAATATCTGTAAGAAATATTGTTAAATAAAAGCAAGTTTCTTACCATTATGAAAAGAGAGGGGAAAGGAATATACATACACATATACACACGTACGGACTCCTGTACACAGAGGAAGGACATGAGAGCCTAGCGAGCGTGGCTGCCCATAGAAAGGGGAACTGGGTGGCTGGGGGTCAGGGACGGAAGGAAAATCTACAGTGCGGGCTCCTTTATGCTTTTGGAATTCTTCTCCATGTGAACCTGTTAACAATTCAAAACTTAAATTTGGAAACAGCTTTTGTTGACAAGATAAATGTGCTCCCCGGCCCAGCTGGCTCCCCTACGTGGACAGGCCTGGCCCGGGCCCCACCTCACCTGGGGCTTGATGTTGGCGGCCAGCAGCGCGTCGATGAGCCGCACGTAGTAGTTCAGGCCCGCTTCACTGAAGGACTTGGTGGTTCCGTCTGGGAGGACGCGAGGCCAAGAGATGGAAAAGCGATAGTGGGACACGCCCAGGTACTGCAGGGCGGCCACGTCCTCGGCAATCTTGTGATAACTGTCGCAGGCCACGTCTCCATTGTCATTGTTCTCAACATTCAGTGGTGTGTGAGAAAACATGTCCCAAATACTGAGTCCTTTGCCATCTGCTCTCCATGCACCTTCGATCTCAAGAAGACAACACGTGGTCTAGTTAAGTCCTGCAGTCAAGCCCTCGCGAGTTCCTTTCTGCCAGCAGGGAAGTGCTGGGCAGGACCTGAGTCTGTACCATCTCCTCTGGGAGCCTGCATGGGCCTCCCTCCGATTCCTGCACCTCAGTGGCTCCCTGTGCCTGCCGTGTGGCCGTCCCGGCACTGCCACACTGCATCACGCAGCTGTGCGCTTGCCGGCGGGCTTCCCACAAGACTGAGAGGACTAGGCGTTGTGTCTTTCATCTTTGTGTCCCACTAGTGGACGTAACAGTGTCTGGTGTATGGTGAGTGCTCCCTAAAACTTTAAATGAACAGTTCCACGTGCCCCAACCCCAGTCAAGGCCAAACAAATCCCAGTGATGCCAGGTGTGGAGGCAGAATTTGATTAAAAATCAAAGTGACGTGTGTCACTTTCTGAGCTCCCTTCTGGTCCTCCCACCTACCTTAAGAGGAAACGGACCATAAGCCACTGGGCAAACAACTAGCTACCAGCTTAGCTGATCTGACAGGTACAATTTCTGTAACTTACTTCAAAACCCTTCAGCATCTATGGTGTGGTATCATGGACTGTGTGCAGCTAAGGTGGCGTGGCATTTTCACCAAGGCTTGCCCGGCACAGCCCCTGTGAGAGTGGCAGGCACACATCCTGTGTGGGCGGTCTGGGTGGAGGAGACAGCCTCGGTGTTGGGGGGATTAGTTAATGCAGGGGGTGAGCAAATAAGTGCCTATGTTGAGGAGGTTAGGAGCTAGGTCTCTCACTACTGGAGAAAGAACTACAAATACGGAAGACAGCAAAGCTAGCCTTCAGCCCGTGTAGTTGGGTTGGAATTTGGGGTATCAGTGTGAGCTGCCAGAGATGGAGGTGGGTGCAGAAGCAAATGTAAGTGCATGTATGTGCGTGTGTGAATGCACACACGTACTTCCTAGCTCTGCCCACTGAGGGCCTAGAAGCGATGGCGCCAGCAGCAGCGAGCATGCTTAGCACCTACATCTCAGTTTCTAGAAGCCCGTATCCAGTGAAAGGAACCAGGGCTCATGAGAGAAATGGCTGATCACAGGGCCAGAGCAGAAACGGTACACGGTGAACCAGGAACGCCTCGGGTGGGGAGAATCAGAGAAGTGCGCAGAGGATGATGGGCCGTGTTAAAGGACACGGGACCGGGCCAAAAGGCACTCTGCCTGGGAAGATGTGGGTCCATTGAACATCTCAACACATAGTGAGAGCAGAAGTATCGCCCATTACATAAAATAGGGCTTTGTGAAGCCATACTGATGCTTATAGCAACATATATTTACATATAGATAAAATGTAAATAAGTAGGAGAAGAGACAAAGCGTGACCTTTCTCTTGAACGCCACATAAATGGAAGGGAGTGATGAAACTGGAAAATCACCATTTGTCATCTATCATAGTAGTAACTGGTACAGGCAAAAATTATCCACAGTTGCTAAAACTAGTGGGTGAAATTTGATGAGGAATAAGATATTTATATAGTCTCCAAGTAGCTCACCGTAAATTACTTACAACTACAAAATACTTACTCATTTCATGGTAGAGAAAGCGGGTAGACACCTTCTTGTTCAGGTGATAAAGTCAGCTTCATACACATATATATATAATGTGCATATACACATATACACACATACTTTATATACATACAGAAAGAGAGAACAAGGCAAATGGTAAAATGCTAATAGCTGAGGAATATGGGAGAAGGGTATGTTGGAGTTCTCTACTAGTTTTGCAGATTTTCTCTATGTTTAAAAAGATTTCCAAATAAAAGGTTTTAAAAATAATACCCAGTCAGATGGCATCTACTTAGAAAGCCTGCTCTATAGGCACTTCTCATCCATCCTTGACTCATACCCCACACTTGGCTAATTAGAATATTCAGCATCACAAATGGTGTGAATCCTGCCGGCTGAGTGCCCTGAGAATAGAAATGGGTGCTCACTGCCACCAATTTAATCATTCAAGATGTGGGCTGACCAAAATGTTTTCAAGACCCTCCCCGCCCTGGCATGGATAGGGTTTAAGGGTCCAGCAAGGCCTGCAGCCTGCACCTTGCTAGATTCCTGAACCAGAAAACCCCTACCCCTTCCCATGTCTAGAGGTAACCCCGTGGAGCCGTGGGTATTTTGTCCCCGAGGAGAATTGATCGATGTCTGGAGACATTCTCACAGTTACAACTGGGGGGAAAGCAGACTGACATCCAGTGGGCGGGGCCAGGGATGCAGCTAAACCTCCTACAATGCCCAGGACAGAGAACTATTCATCCGAATGTCGGTAAGGCCACACTGGAAAACCCTGCTATAGAGAATCCTGTTTGCCTGAAATAAGAGTAACAGAACCCTGTCTCTGAAATCTCGCATTTCTTCAAGTGAACCTTCCATGTAAAATACTGTCCAGGGCACCTAACAGGGCCAAGAACTGGGTTTCCTCCAGTCCACACAATCCGCTACATGAACAGTTTTTGTTCACTTAGGTAATAAATGTCTGGATCTGGCAGGCTTTGGTCTGATAATTCGTTATAACCTGGTAGTGTGGTCCTCTGGGTAGCTGACATTCATCCACCTCAAAACTATTTTCAGCAACTCCGGTCATCTAGAAAAAACCCCAGGGCAGAGCACACCCAGAGTCAGGTCAGCTCTGGCCACTGCCCTGCCCGAGTGCCACACTGAGCGTACAGAGCCCCTGCTCCTGTGTCAGAGGAAATAAACGGAGGCAGAAGAAGGAAAGCAGTGGCCCGCAGCTTGTGCCAGAGCAAGACCCTCTTCGCTTTTTCTCTTTTATTTTCTGAGGAAAAAACCCAAACCCTCATATTTTCTTTATCAGTAAGCTTCATTTGACATGTGTAAAGCAATGGTTTGATATTGTGAAGACGCCAGAGAAACCCATGTGACAGCCATGTTGAGTAAACTCCTGGCATGGAGGAGACGAGGTAAGAAATAAAGGAGAGAATCTTCATACTTGCATGTCTTTGCTAAGTGTTTCTGCCCTGGCTCCCTCTGCCCCATCTTGCCTGAGAACCCCCATCTCCAGGAAGAGGGCCTGCAAGATTCCCCAGAGGGCATCCTGCACTTCCCTCCCACAGCCCATGAAATTCCCCTGCTCACGCCCGCCCTCCCCAGCACAGAGCCCAGAGCCCGGCACATAGTAGGTATGCAACAGATGTTGCTGAACTGCCCTGAGCTCCTCACCTGATACGCAGCGGAAGCCACACTCCAGATGAAGCCCTCGGGAAACTGACCGTAGAGAAACTCCTGTTCCCGGGGCCGTGGCATGCCGTTGTGGGTGATGACCTCCGTGTAGTAGCTGGCAGAGACTCTGGCTGTGCGAGGCCTGCTCGCGTGACTGAAGTCAACACGGTAGAGCCCGAACTTGACCGTGTAACCATTCAACCAATCAAAGTTGTCCATCAGAGACCATGCGGCATACCCTCGAAGGTCTACACCATCGAGCCTGTAAGCTGGGAACATTCCCAAGGGAAAGAGAAGAGCTTTACCCCAGGACGGCAAGGACCCTGAGAAGCCCAGGTAAATAGTGGCTCTTTAACTCCAGACAGCAGTCCCAAATCATCTGGTGCACACCTGTTGGACAAGATCACCTTGCGTCTTTGTTTTTGCCAGCACTGATGCCTCCAAATGAGTATTAATGAGTGATCTTTGTAAAATCAAACTCTTTTACTGGGGTAAACGGATGTGCTCCAAATTCAAGTGCCTCAGCCCACTTTGGAAGTTAAACACAAATGTGAATTGGAGAGCAGTTTCTTGCTCTGGGGTTGCACGGAGCCCATCAGCAGAAAGTTATCTGTTTTGTTCACTGCTGTTTCCCCATTATTTAGTACAGAACTTGTCACGTAGTAGTTGCTCAATGATACATGAATGGGCCCCTGAAAACATTCTTGTGGGGACTGTGTGTGTGTCCATTTGGGGAGATGATCATAGCTTTTCTTAGATTCCCAAAGCGTTCTGTAACTCCAGAGAGGGGAAGAATTACAGAGTTAGTGCGTAAGAGAGAGACTTGTTGAGGGTTTTTAATCCACTCTATCAAACTATTTCAGGCACATGACATATGGATGTTGGAAGATTTTGTAAGGGGGTCGTGAACCCTCACATACCTTTCAAAGCTTCATTGATGTAGGTTTTGTGGTAAAATATCCTACTGGTATCTTCCTCCTCCGGATTTGTCAGCCCCGCCCCATTTTTGGTGATGTAAATGGGGATGTCCCCATACTCTTCCTTGATCCAGTTGAGCAGCCTTCGCAGCCCCCAGGGAGCAGCTCCGTTCACAGCGGTGGCAGGCCACGTAGGGTCCTCCTCCTCAATCATCTCCTGGTCATCTTTGTAGGAGGGTGGGTTCAACCTGGGTGTTGTATGCTGCACGATTCTGGAGGAGTAGGTGCTGAGGCAGAACACATCGGCCGTGCCCCTGATGTACCTCTTCTCTTCCTCGGTGAAACTGGGCAGGCGGGATGTGGCCAAGTGTTGGAGTTCACTCCTGTTCCCCACTTTCCACTTCATGGCGTCGGGATAGTCTCCATTTCGGAAAATGGGGTGGGCGAACCAGCCCAGTGAGAACTGCAGCATCCGGTCAGCTGCCTCCACATCCCTTGGGACCTGCGGTGACTTGGGCTCTGCCCAGTGTGCACTGAGACTCAAAGAGATGACCCCCTTCTGCACTTGTCTGTATTTCTCATCATAAGTGTGATAGACTCTGGCATGAGCTTTGATGACTGTGTGGCCAATTCTGTAAGGTGCCCATCCTGGGTCCTTCACACTTGGGGGAAAATCCCCTGAGCCATAACCCAACCATGCCTGGTATGTGGGCTCATTAAAGGTCATCCAGAACTTGACTCTGTCACCAAACGTCTGGAAACAAAAGTCTGCATAGCTGTTAAACAACTCAATCAAGGAAGGGTTCTCCCAGCCACCAATATCCTGGAGGGCCTGGGGCAGGTCCCAGTGGAACAGTGTCACCATGGGAGAGATGTGGCTTCCCACCAAGTCATTGATCAGACTGTTGTAATAATTAACACCATGACTGTTAACAGAAGTGTTTCTACCAGTTGGGAAAATCCGAGACCAGGAGATAGAGAAGTGATAGGCCTTCACCTTCAAAGCTCGAAGTATACTCAGATCGGCATTCAATTGGTTATAGCTGTCACAGGCTATGTCTCCAGTGGCATTGCCTTTCACATTGCTACCTGGCGTGTGCGTAAAGTTATCCCAGATACTGGGGCCTTTGCCATCAGCATCCCAAGCTCCTTCAATCTGATAGGCTGATGAGGACACCCCCCAAAGAAAGTCATCCCGAAACGTGCCATGGTAGAAGAAATCTCTTTCAAACTTGGGTTGGTTGGAGAACTTCTCCCAAACGACTTTAGCCTTGGAGGGCACCTCAGATGGAAAAGTGAAGGCTCTGATTTTAGGGGGGAAGTTTGCTATATTGGGTGGTGGCAGTCTTTTTATACGTTTAGTGAGGAAACCATTTTTCTCAATGATGCTGGTGAAGAAATAGGCAGATCTCCTGGGAGTCCTTGGCTTGCTGCTGTCATTGAAGTTGACGTGGTGCAGCCCAAACCTCTGGCTGTAACCAGAGGGCCCTTCGAAGCCGTCGATGAAGGAACGAGCAATGTAAGATCTAACATCCACGGAGTCCTCCTTGACAGCTGCGGGGGAAAACAAAAATAGCATTGTGTTAAAGACTCTGGTGGCTTTTGAAAGGTCTTCCACTGGACATGAAAGTTTTGGAGGTGACTTGGGTTACTCCAAAAACATTAACCCTTTTTCTTCCTCAGAAAGAATAAGGAAAATCCATAGGACTCCCACAAAACATCAGGCCATATCTATGGCCATAACTCTCAATCCAAAGGAGCAACCTTGTCCTAAAATGAATAATGGAGAGGATGTGCCCCATCTGCTAATATTAAGACTCCTTGGTTTTATATATAACACACAAATCACTGAATCTTTCAAAATGTGCTTTTGTTTTTCCTGGTTTATGTCTAGCAATATTGACCAAAAAATGATCACACACTCCATGTTAAAAAGAGAGAGAGAGAAATAAAGCCTGAAGAAATATATTCCCTGATTCAGTGGGTTGAACGGTAGTCGCTAAAAAGATACATCTAAGCTAACCCTTGGCACCAGTGACTGTAACCTTATTTGGAAAAGGGTCTTTGTAAATGTAATTAAGCTAAGGATGTCACAATGAGATCATCCTGGATTGACCAGGTGGGCCCTAAATCCAATGACCAGCATCCTTATGGAGACATAGAGGAGATCGGAGTGATGCAGCCACAAGCCATGGAATGCCTGGATGTCAACAGAGGCTGAAGGAAGCAAGGATGCATTCTCCCCTGGAGCCTTTGGAAGAAGAGCACTTTCACTGACATCTTGATTTCAGACTTCTGGACCCCAGAATTGTGAGAAAGTAAAGACAGTCTGGCAAGTCAACCAAGAGCCAGAGGTAAAATAAGGCAATGGTTGTGGCCTCTAACTGGGAGTCCACGAAGTATTAAGCTTTGTTTTTATCAGGTCACACAGCCTCTCAGCAAACATCGGTTGTATAAAAGGTAGGAAAAGTCCCTACTCATTCACTCAGTAAGTAATTCAGTAAGCATCTCCTTTGTGTCCAGGCTGTGCCAGGCTCTGGCAACATAAAGAGGAATAAAAAGCCTCGTAGGTTAGAGGGTGGGGTGAAGAGCTGAGCCAGAAATAGAAAGGCCTGTGGTTCTGCTCACAGGATGTTCTGGCACATCATTTAGCATCTCAGGGCAGCAGGAAAGTATCTGTCCCTATGCACTGCATACAGCTGTGCCAAGGCTCACTTGAGGTCAGGTCTTACACGGATTCCAAGATTATGAAGATTATAGAATCATAAGCTGGATGCTGAGAAGAGTACAAGTGAAGAATAAGAGAGGGAGTCTGATCTCCCCTCAGTGGGTTGTGCCCTGCAGCGCCAGGGCAAGTATCACTTATCAACTCTTTCTCTCTGAGTCTAGACAAGACCTTGAAATAGACCTCTTCTCTTCATAGACGTCTAGGCAGAAAGCTAGCCACTCTCAACTGATTAGGACTGACATATGAGATAAAACCTAATTGCCATTCTTTTTTACTTGGAATAGAATGACATGTGAAACAGTATGTTATGTAAGAATGAGACTGTAGATACGACTGTAGATTCTTTATAGCCAGTTAAAGGAGATGAACTCTTTTCTCCGGTGTGGCTGGGGCAACAAAAGGAGGCTCAGTGGGTTGGAGTCCCATCTTCAGTCCTCTCACACCATCCTGTAATGCCATTATCACCCTGTGTTGCAGTTTTCTGTCCTTGGCCCTCTGCAGACTGTGAGTACCCGATGGCAAAAGACATTTTTTATTCACAATTGTACCCCTACTGTCTTACACAATGTCTGGCACATAATAGGCAGCTAATAAATATCTGTTAAGTAAGTGCATTAAAAGATGGTGAGGCTTGATGAGTGATAGGACTCAGATGGGCGGAACTGAGAAGGCAGGCATTCTAGGGACTAAGCATGTAGGAGCAAAGAAAGACTTGGGGCCTTTGAGGGGGAGAGTTAGGAGGCTGATGTGAAGGACTTGTGCTCTTATTACCAATATTACTTTTTAGCTTCATTTACTTGGGAGACTGTCTTTGTCCCATAAAACAAAACTGTGAAGACTTTAAGAATTACCGCCCATCTTTCAGCCACCAGCATATCCACTGTTCTTACCCTTGAGTACTTCATTGATATATTGATTGAAGTAGTCTACTCTCAGGGAATCATCAAGGAGATTTTCACTTTCCCCTATGGGCATGCCATTCCCAGCCAGGTAGATTGGAACTTTTCCTCTTGTGTATTCCAAGGATATAAACCGCAACAGTCTCCTTATACCCCAGGGAACCACGTGAATCCAAGGGGATGAAGTCCGGGGCCAAGCAGGGTCCACGTGCTGGGAGAAGCCACCAATGGTATCATAGCTGGGGATGCAGGTGTCTTGCCGGGCCTTGCTGATTAGGCGGGAAGTATAATGGGACAGACCCAGAAAATCAGCAGAGCCTTTCAGGAGCTGCTTCTCTGCTTCGGTGAATTCAGGGAGCTGGGCCACAGGACTGCGGCACTGCTTGTTTATCTGTTGAATCTGGGCTCTCAGGGCAGCTGGGTAGTCTCCATCCACAAAGATAGGGTGTGCAAACCAGCCCAGCATAAAGTGCAGGAAGCGTTCAGCAGCTCCTAGGTCCTCAGGCCTCCCTGGGGATAGGGGTTCTGCCCAGTCTGAGTTCAGCACAATGCCCACACGCCCCTGCTGCTGTGGCCGATGGTGGCTGTTGTAGAGGTGCCAAGCTCTGGCATGAGCCTTGAGGACCAAGTGAGCCACCTTGTGAAAAAGAAGAAGAAGCCAATAGCAAGTCAACAACAGCAATGTCAACAAATTAACACCAGTGTCAACAATATCAGCAAGTTAATAACAGCAACACTGAAAATGTCAACATTAACACTAATACCAACACTGTCAGAAATTACCAACAAGTTACTACCAATGTCAAAAACGTCAACAAGGTAAGCATATCAACAAGAAGTTAAGACGGATGCTAACAGTGTCAATGAGTCAACAATTTAGACAGTGCTGACATCAATGACATCAGCACCAGTGCCCCTAACGTGGACAACAATGTCAACAAGTCTACACCACCACCGAGAGGTTAATAGCAACAGTTTCAACAGTCGTATTAACAGTAACAATTGTTAATGAATTCTCTCATGTAATCCTCACAACAACCTATGTGACAAGTACATTTATTATTATTGCTATACAGGTGTGGGAAACAAGACCCGGAGAGGGGACATGCAAGCAGTCTGATCCCAGGCCTGTATTGTCACCCACAATGTTACTCTGCCTCTGTTCCCAATAAGTATTTGACTAATTAGTCAACAACTAATGGGGAATGGACATCATTTTAGTTAGTACACAAAGAAGGGCACAATTCTCCTAGACTACCTCTCTTCTTTCTATTAATAAAATCTAAGAAGAAACACCATGACCAGGAATCTACGTAGTCTTATAAAAATCAACAGCTTTCCTTGGTGGAGCACCCTGAGAAAACGAGCAAGAGCAGAGTGTCTGGAGTAGAACAAGCCTAGACTTAAATCTCAACTCTGTCACTAACTTGCTCATTAAACTCAAACCATCTTGTGTTTCAACTTCAGCTCCCTAGTCTGCAAGAGGCAGGTAATTATGGATCCATAAAGGAGGATTAAGTGAGGGAGGGCACACAAAGCACCAAGCAGAAGAGAACTCGCCACTGCGCAGCTCCCTTTCCTTTTTTATCATCTCAAGATGATGACACTTTTCAAGAATTTCATATCAAAAGATGCCCAGGAAGTGAAACTCCTGAGTGCTTCTCATGTCCCAAATGTTAGTGCTTCACTGTCCTAAACTCCAGCAGTAAACCGTGGCTATTCCCAAAAGGTAGGGAACCGTGGCTATTCCCAAAATGCTTCTCTTCTAGACCAGTCAATGACAGTTCAGGTGCTCAGGGAATATGAGACGGCCATCAGAAACGGTCATTGTGAGTGTTATAACAGGGAAAATTAATAACAACATGTCAAGTAAAAAATGCTCACTACGGTGATTATGATTTTCCACAACGCAGGCTCGTTGATTGTAACAAATGTGCCATGTTGATTATGGAAGAGGCTACGCATGTATAGGGGTAACAGGTACATGTACTTTCCATTCAGTTTTGCTATGAACCTGAAAATACTCTAAAAAATAAAAAATAAAGTCTATTTTTATTTTTTTACATTTTTTATTTATTGATTTTAGAGAAAGAGAGGAAGGAAGAGAGAGAGGGAGAGATAGAGAGAAATAGAGAAGGAAACATCCATTTGTTCTCCCACTTACTTATGCATTAATTGGTTGATGCTTGTATGCGCCCTGACTGGGGATTGAACCTGCAACCTTGGCATATTGGGACAATGCTCTAACCAACTGAGCTACCTGGCCAGGGCAGAATGAATAAAGTCTAGTTTTAGAAACTGGTACTAAATTAAGTGTACACTGTGATTACACTATGAATGCATGGAAGCCAAGGCTGGAAGACACATGAGAGAAACCTTTTCTTTGAAATTTGTCTTTAATGGTATTATAACATTTTAACTAATGAGTTAGAGAATGAATGAAGTAGAGAAGTGAAGTGGGTTTTCTCTGTTTGAAGTCTCTGTAGAAAAATCTCAGGAACATGTTGTGGGGATGAGGAGCCTAAGGAGAATCCAGCAAAGCTATCATTTAGAATCAAAAGACAGATAAATAGCTTCACAAAGAAAAGGCCAATGAAGTTCATCACCACCAAACTAGTATTACAAAAACTGTTATGTTTAAGAAGAAGAAAATATATATATATATATATATATATATATATATATATATATATATGAATAATAAAATGGCAATAACTACATACCTATCAATAATTACCTTAAATATAAGTGAATTATAAGTAAAATAAATGCTCCCATCAAAAGACATAGGGTGGCTGGATGGATAAGAAAATAAGACCCAAGTGTCCATCAATAGATGACTGGATAACAACATGTGGCACATATACACAATAAAATATTACTCGGCCACAAAAAAAGAATGAAGTCCTACCATTTGCAACAACATGGATGGACATAGAGGGTATTATGCTGAATGATTTGTCAGACAAAGGCAAACACCATATGATTCCACTTATATGTGGAATCTAAAAAAACAAAACAGAAACAAACTCATAGCTACAGAGAAGAAACATGGTTGCCAGGTGGGAGGGGTGTTGGGGGTCTGGGTGGAAAAGGTGAAGAGATTAAGAAGTACAAATTGACTTCAGGCATAGGTAAACATGTCTTACCTCCTCACACAACTACAATAAAAATTATAACTAGACTACAAAACATATATCACCCAGAATTGTCAGAAAATCAAGCTGTATGGAAGTCCAACAAACAACGATTTAAAGAAGCCATTCATCCAGACAGGTAGGAGGGGCAGAGATGTGGAGATGTGGAATAGGCGGTCCCACAACCACATGTGGTGGATAAAAATCAGGAGGGATACCTCGGGAGGGAGGGATGCCAGCCCCAGAACAAACCACCCGGCCCAGGATTCCAGTGCCAGGAAAATAAGGCCCTATAATTTTGGACTGTAAAAACCAGTGGGGGTTGGAGTGGCAGAAGAAACAGAGGGATTCTCAGGAGACTGCTATTACAGGGCCCACAGTGGACTTAGGACTTATGCAGACTAATGATCTCTGGGCTTCAGCACCAAGCAACAGCTGGAAGGGCACCCGTGGCATATGGGGAGAAACTGAAGTGACTGGCAACTGGGGAGCACCAGGAGACAGCGTTCTCCTGGGCAAAACTTCAGAGGCCAGGCAGTGGCATTGTCCCCTCTCTGAGCTCTCCCCCACACAGAGTCAGAGAGTGGTGACACGTGTTGCCCCGCCCTGGCGAGGAGTCAGTCTCCACCACATACAGCTTACAAGTGCACTTTTCTACAATAGGCCAAATTACTAAGACAGGGAGTGAAGACAGCTCCATCTAATGCACAGAAACAAACACAGGGAGGCTGCCAAGTTGAGGATACAAAGAAATATGGCCCAAATGAGAGAACAGAACAAAACTCCAGAAAAAGAAGTAAATGAAATGGAGATAAGCATCCTATCAGATGCAGAGTTCAAAACACTGTTTATCAGCATGCTTGAGGAACTGATTGGATACTTGAACAGCGTAAAAAGGATCCAGGCAGAAATGAAGGTTGCATTAAGTAAAATAAAGAAAAATGTACATGGAATCAACAATGGAGGGGATAAAGCCATGACTGAAATCAATGATTTGAACATAAGGAGGAAAAAAGCATTCAATCAGAATAGCAAGAAGAAAAAAGAATTCAAAAAAACAAGGATAGGCTAAGGAGCCTCTGGGACATCTTTAAACATTCCAGCATCTGAATCATTGGGGAGCCAGAAGGAGAAGAGGAAGAACAAGAAGTTGAAAACGTATTTGAAAAAACAATGAAGGAGAACTTCCTTTATTTGGTGAATGAAATAGACATATAAGTCCAGGAAGCACAGAGACTCCCAAACAAGTTGGACCCAAAGAGGACCACACCAAGACACATCATAATTAAAATGCCAAAGGTTAAAAATAAAGAGAGAATCTTAAAAGCAGCAAGAGGAAAGCAGATAGTTACCTGGAAAAGAGTTCCCATAAGACTGTCTAGCTGATTTGCAGGCTAGAATGGACTGGCAAGAAGTATTCAAAGTGATAAAAAGCAAGGACCTACAACCTAGATCACTCTATCCAGCAAAGCTATCATTTAGAATGGAAGGGCAGATAAAGTGCCTCCCAGACAAGATAAAGCTAAAGGAATTCATCATCACCAAGCCATTATTATATGAAATGCTAAAGGGAGTTATATAAGAAAAAGAAGATCAAAACTATGAACATTAAAATGGCAATAGATTCACAACTACCAACAACTGAATCTAAAAAAACTAAGCAAACAAGCAGAACAGGAACAGAATCATAGATATGGAGATCATTTGGAGGGTTATCGGTTGGGAGAGGGAAGGGGAAGAATGGGGGAAAAGGTGCTGGGATTAAGAAGTACAAATTGGTAGGTACAAAATAGACAGGGGGATGTTAAACAGTATAGGAAATGGAGTAGCCAAGGAACTTATACGCACGACTCATGGACAGGAACTAAGGGGGGGATTGTTTGAGGTAATGGGGGTACAGGGTGAAGGGGGGCAAAGGGAGAAAAATTGGAACAACTGTAATAGCATAATCAATAACATATTTTTTTTTAGTTATATTACTTAAAAAAAAAAGTACAAATTGGCCCTGGCCAGGTAACTTAGTTGGGCCAAATGTCATCTCAATATGCCAAGGTTGTGGGTTCAATCCCTGGTCTCTCTCCCCCTTCCTCTCTCTAAAAATCAATAAATAAAAATTTTTCAAAACATTTAAAAAAAGAAGTACAAATTGGCAGTTACAAAATAGTCATGGGGATGCAAAATACAGCATAGGGAATATAGTGAATGATATTATAATGACTATGCATGGTCTTGGGGGGAGTAGACATGGGGGAGATCACTTGTAAGTTATACAAATGTCTAACCACTATGCTGTACACCTGAAACTATATAACACTGAATGCCAACTGTAAATGAAAAAAATTTTTGATTAAAAAAAGAAGCCTAAGGAGAAAACGCTTGTATGAGTTTCTCAACAAGCAGATAAACCTTCCTTTTTCTGAAGTGTGCCTCTCTTCCTTGTGTGCTCACTTGCTGAACATGAGCAGAATGGAAATCTTGACTTAAGTGCTGTAGTTTTTGGCATTTTGTTGAGTCATTTATTCATAGTACTCCAGCTCCCTCTAACTGGATGTTTTGATTCTCCAGGTTCCTTACATGTGTTAGTATCATCGTCCCCCAAATGTTTTAACATCTCAGGGGCCTGGGCTGCGTGTCCTCCTTAACACCCAGCATGGGGTACAGTCAATCCTCATTTTGGAGCAAAGTGCAAAGTGTGGCAGGGGAAAGCCAGACTAACACGTCCATCCTGAAGAATGCTGCCAGGGAAAGCTGGTGGGTTTTCTGGGAGATTTCGAAAAAAAAGGAAAACGATGGAAGGAAGCTGTAAGAATCCACGTTAATTTTATCTTCATTATACACATCTCCTTCTTGTTGAAATGATACCCTGACAGCTCTCTGGAAAGACAACCCGTTCCCCCAACCTGCCCCGCCCCACTTCCCAGCCTCTCAGCCAGTGTGCTGAGGGATAGAGCTGGGACCTGTACCAGACAGTGCCCCACAGTCCCCTACCATAGATCAGTGATTGGTTTAGGGGGCACACGTGACCCACAATGAGACCAGGAGACACAGGCAGAATTTGCTGGGGGTGACAGAGGCCAGCTTTCTCTCCCACTGGCCTTACCATATGCGAGCAGGGCTGCTGCCATCTGGCCACCAGGTAGCCCAAGAATAACGCCAACGAGAGGAGCAAGAGAAGAAAAACTGGGTCCTGGCAACATCGTTTGTGGTGTGATCAAGCTCTACTCTGATTACGTAAAACCAAGACTTTTCAATTTCCTGAACTCATAAATTCCCGATCTGCTTAATTAAATTTGGATTGGGTTTCTGTCACTTGCAGCTGAGAGTCCTGGATGACACAGGAAAATTGTTCCAGAGTCAAGTAGACTTGGGCTCACATTCTTGGGCTTCAAACTAACCCACTAGTGATATCATCGTAACCAAGCTGTTTCTCCTCCTGGGCCCCAATTCCCCCATCCATCAGTGCTGTTCTGAGGATGTAATAACTATTTTTAAAGGGCCAGCACGATATTTGGACAAAATTAAGTGATCGACCATTTATGGTCCTCTCCTTCCTCTGATCTTTAAAAAACAAAATGTAAACACTTGCTGATGGGAAGATAAAATGACTTTCTTCCAGCCAAATGTCCTATCTCTTGCAACGAGTAGGAGCTGCGAAGATGAGAAATACCTTAAAGGAGGCCACCCCTGGGTCGGAGATGCCCGGTGCGTGTTGGCCAGTGCCGTAGCCAGCATAGCTCATCACCCACGGCTCGTGGAAGGTCACCCAGAGCTTCACACGGTCCCCAAAGGTGGAGAAGCAGAAAGCTGCATAGTCCAGGAAGGCATCCACCACACTCTCATTCTGCCACCCTCCTTGATCCTGCAGGGCCTGGGGCAGGTCCCAGTGGAACAGCGTGGCCATGGGCTCGATGTGCGAATCCAGCAGGCTATTGATCAACTTGTTGTAGTAGGCGACACCCCGGAGGTTGGGGCTGCGTCCATGCCCAGTGGGGAAGATGCGGGACCAGGAGATGGAGAATTTATAGACCTGGGCCCGGAGGCCACGTAGCAGGGAGACATCAGAGTCCACCTTGTGGTAACTGTCACTGGCCACACCTGGTGTTGCTTGGCCCTTGGTGGCCTTCTGGAGTCCAGGTCGGTCCCAGACACTTGGCCCTCTTCCGTCCTCAGCCCAGCCTCCTTCCACGTGAAAAGCTCCTGTGGAGACGCCCCAGAGGAAGCCTTCAGGAAAAACATCCCACAGGAAGGCATCCCGTTCTGCCTTGGACTGGTTAGCAAATGTTTCCCAGACTCTGTGGTAGGCAGGGCTGGACGGTGCGGAACCCACTGCAGTCTGGAAGTCCTGCTGCTCGGCAGCCTGAAGGGTCAGGCTGTCAGTCAGAGAATAAGACCTGCCGTGGGATTGAAGTGACATAAAAGGACATAAGTAGTAATGACTCTGAGTTACAAATGCCCCCAGGCTGATGAACAGTGACATGTTTAATCAGTAAGATTCCAGAAACACTGAGTGGAAAGCCACATCTACAGAGTCACAGGCAGGAAGTGACTGGGGGATGGGAAATTATTACCATCACCCCTCCCTAGCTGAGTTATCATCGCTCCGGCAGGAGTGCGAGCTCGCTGCCAGTGCTGTTCCCCAAGTCAGCCCACCCTGAGTCCTGCTGTCAGTTTCGATGCCGTGCTTTTTTCCTCTTATAATTTCCTCCTCTTATAATTGATTGCTTATAAAGTATAGCTGAGAATAGTGTTGACTTCGATTTATTGAGCTGTAGTTCTGTGCTGGCTGCTGTGATAAAAATGTATGTATATTATCTCACTCAATGTTCATAGTAAATTTATGAGATAAGTACTATAATTATTTATCTTCATCCCACAGAGGAAACTGAGACTTAAAGAAATGAGTAACTCAGCGTCAGGAGCCAGCAGCTATTTGCCAGCTGGTACAGAAATGTTTCCGTAACTGAACGGCTGGTGCAGCTCTGCTGCCGTGCCCCGGTTAAAGATCCACACCAGCCGCAAGCTCTCTTCTTCTTCACGCTGCCTGGAGGTGAACATACCGCAGCCCAGCCTCCTTCCAGGTTAAAGGCTCCCGTGGAGGCACCCAGAGGAAGACATGAGGAAAAACGCCTTGCAGGAAAGGTCCCTTTCTGCCTTGGACTGGTTAGCAAAGGTTTCCCGTGCTGGACGACGAGCCAGACGCCTTGTTAAGGGTGACAAAGCCACAAGATAGGGGCCTGGATTCCCGATGATTATACCCACTGTCCATCCCAGACTTTATTATGTAAGTGATCTCGTATCATGTTTTTTAAGGAAAACTTCTCCTGGATCACATAGCTTGCAGATGGTACAGCACAGTCTGTACTTTCAAACACGCATCACTACGTCCATGCATGGATATATAGATGTCCATAGGTATTTTGTTATGCTTTATTTCAGAAATAAATATATCTGAAATAAAATATATAAACATGTTCTCGGTTTTTTGGAAAATGCTTGTTTTTTAATGTTTCAAATCAAACCTCTAAACTGATTTCCCAACCTATGAGTCATGTCCTGCAGCAGTTCCGCCGGCAGAGGGCAGCTTTGCGGGAGGGAGGGCCCAGGCGGGCGCGTCTGGTCGGGAGAGGGGAACACACCTGGCGGAAATGGGGTGGGGAGGGGATGACACTTATACTAGGCTGGCCCAGATGAAGAACTGGTAGAAGTGACGGGGGTGCTGCAGAGGGACCTGCCTCCCATGAAGGGAAGCCTGGGCCTTCCCGACCTAAGCACCGTCTGTTTTATGAAGGATCATCCACATTTGCTAGGAAAGTGGTGAGGGAAAACGATGACCTGCAGTAGTGAGTTGTCCAAAACATACGCATGACTCTGGAACACAGCAGGGACACTGGTGACGCCCACTCCGTGCACAGCCTTGCTGCTCTGACCCTGACTGTCCTAGCCTGGGTGAAAAGAGGTCCTGAGGAAATAAATAAGCTGCCCCTGGATAAAACAGAACCTGCCCTGAAAACCTTGGAACTGGGAGTCCTGGGTTTGCCTAGCTTGGGAAGAGATTTAGCACACAAAGCCTCAGTCTCTGTCTGCCCAGCCCCTCCACTGTCCCTCCTTCAGCTGACCCTGCCCCCACTGCAAGCCACCTCAGAACATCTCAGATAAGCCTCTTCTCCCTCCTCTGGGGAGCAGCGCTGAGTTTCAGGCCACAGTCTTGTGTTAGAGTCACTTCTGGGCTCTCTGTCTCACCTCTGAGGTCTAAAATTCTCAGGTGAGAAAACAAAATTAGGCCTCCTGGAAGCCCTTTCACCTGCCCCTGCACGTGGCAGGATCTCCATCAACACCTCCCCCCACCCCCCGCCCCCCCACCCCACGGTGGTCAGTTGAACATTAGCCAATGGTACCTTCCCTTCAGGCAAATTACCAAAAGATCAAGGGCTCAGAGAACCTTGGAAATGGTGTCGTGTATCATCTCGTGGTTTTATAATCACTAAGCTCTCGAGGGACCCCTTTTATTATGACGCTTGAGTTTTACTTTCTGAAAAGGCATAGCCCAGCACTCCTCAGCTGACGCCAAGCGTGGTCAGGGAGCAGTTCTGACCTATTTGCTCATCACACTGTTCATACTCCCAGCACAAAGCTTGCCATGTAGCAGCCACTCAGGGCCCGTGGTCCCGAATGCTGACTTGGAGTGACAGGACTTGAGTTGACAGGAGTAAATGACAGAAGGAGCTACAATGCAGGATAGCCAAGAGCTGGGAGAGGAAAAGTACAAAGAAGGGGAGGCGACTGAAGTTTATGACCTCGGACAGAGCCTTGCTGAGGTGAACAACAAAGCGAGCTCTAGCTGAAGTTCTGGGCAGCCAACTGGCTGCCTCCGCTGGCCTTCATTGCTCCTTCATACAGGGTGCCTGGGCTCCCATGGGTGACATACCCCCATGCAGTGCTGGGGGTGCCGGGGAACTCCCAGTGCTGGTTTCCACACTGTCCTTTTCTCGCTCACTCAAGAAGCACATTGGGATATGAATGGGCGAGAGTCCGATATTTACGGGGATAACCTCAAATCTGCTCTTTTTTTAAGTATGTCATTTACATATGTGGATGCTTTAGTCGTTTGTTAAGAAGTTATTTACAACCCCGCCATAAATAAAAATCTCTGTTCTGAGAACACCACGGAGTTAGGCTTCTGCCCCGCTTTCCTATCTGCACCGTCTGCTCAGAGGAAGACATTTCACGCTGTACGTGAGGAAACGTGCAGAGGACTCACCCTACTTACTCATATCGAGCAGCCACAGTGGGACGGTCAGATCTATCTTTACCCCAGCTTGCTCTGCCACAAACTCACAGGTTCTTAAACTAGAAGGCAGGGGTTCAAATCCCAGCTCCACCAGGTGTGTGAACTGCAAGGTGGCTGAATGACAGGTGAGAGTGCCAGAACCATGTTGCACCCACAGTAAGACTCAGGAGAAATAGGCTCTCCCTGCTTTTCCCTCTGGGCCTTCATCTCTCTTCTCTAGAATGTCTCGATGAACTCCCTGGCCTGAGAGGCAGATGACAGCAGTCTCCTGAGATTACGCGTGTGAAAGAACAGCAGAGTATTCTGCAAATATCAACCATTGGTAGCTTGACAAGACATCTAATCTTACCTTTTCTTGGAATCTGATGAACAGTTCAAGAATATGTTAACATCAAACCCAATGGTGAACACTTGCTCTGTACTGATGGCTGTAAGAGAAGACGTTTAATTAACTCTACCTGAAGCCCAACAGACAATGCACATGATTGCAGCCAATAGTCTTCCTCACCTTACACAACACTCCTAACCTCCAAGCAACGGCTCTAAGTCCCTCTGGAAAATTCCATGGGCGAAGCATTTAAGGAAGTCAGAAGCAGTTTCTACCTTCTTATGACTCAGAACGGTGGTTCTCCAACTGTGCGCACCAGCAGCAGCTGCAGAGCTTATTAAGCATGGATGGCTGGGCCCCCTCCAGAGTTTCCAATCAGTTTCTGATCTGAGGGGGACTTGAGAAAGGGAATGCCCGGGCGATGCTGCTGTGGCTGGTCTGGGGACCACACACAGAGAACAATTCGTTTAGAAGAAATCAAATATCAGAAGGGTGGATTTTTTTAAAAAATTGTAGTAAACTACACATTAAACATAAAATCCACCACTTTAACCGTTTAGAAAGGGATGGAATTTAGGAACAGAAGTTGTTATGCCATGAAAGGTGAGTTAGGGTAGGGGCTATTAAGTGGCATCTATGGACAAGTTTCATGGCGTCTGTGAAACCAGCTCAGCACTGGTTACAAGTGACCTGTCCCATACTCTGACCTTTCAGGGTGACCGGACTGGATATCAGGGCACCAGAAACGTGCCCCTTGGCCCCTTCCTGCAGAGTGTCTAGTGGCCCTCAGCACCTAATGCCTGAATAGACCCCCCCTTTCCCTTGACCTAACTGGACCAGGAGCAATCTCCTGAACCACACCGACCACTCTAAAACATTTTGGATATTGAGAAGGTGCTCCATTGGTCAGGTACCCACCAGGGACAAGAGCAAGTTGAGGTAGTGGGGAAATGAACAAGGATAAGCAGAGCGGGCTGTCTGGAAGAAAGGCAGCCCTGCTAAGGGCTGCAGAGACGGGAAACCTGGAGGGAGGGTAATGGAAGGGAACAGAGAGGCACAGAGCAGTTGCCATGCTTACACCTGACATCTTGTTTCCATAACCTGTACCATAGGTTCCATAACAAGGACCACCTGGTCCTTGACCAGAACCTGTCATCTTTCTTAGGTCAACAGTAGTTGAGGGACGGACAATAGGAAGGCAAGGGACACTAAACCCATCTGGGATTGGTTGTCAGACCAACTCTTCTTGGGTCCCTCCTCCTATTGGAACCCCAGACTTTCAAAACGGCTGCCCCCCAGTCAGTGTGCCAAATGTCACTCAAAGCCTGTCCAGTGGTGGTCCACGCACCTTCAAAAAGGCTGAAGAGCAGCTCAGCTGGGTTACTCCTGGTGGAAGGGCAGTTCTGGAGTTTCAGACTGAAGATGAAAACTTTCACTTTTGGCTCAACAGTCTGAAAAAGATAAAGGCCAGCTAGTGAACCAAAACTGCCTAGAACAAGCCTTTCGATAACAGGGACAAATATTTCAAGATGAGAAGCTACAAATACTCAATCTGGTTTCAGAAATTACCTCCAGCCATCTCAGTTAATAAAGGGAGCTGACTCTAGACTCTGAGGGAGAAAGAGCTACACTTCTCAATAACACAGACCACCCTCCCCAGAACCCCAGCAAAGAGATAGGCCTGTGTTTTCATCTCGGGCTAACGAGGCACCTCCTAGAACCAGGCACTGCGTTAGGACCAGGAACAAGGCAGCCACGCTTGTCAGGGGTCTGTGTCACAGGAAACTTAATCAGGTGCCACCTCATGATATTTATGGATGTCTGGGGTTTGCTTCTAAACAATCTGGTTTTGGGGGGTGATGGTAGGGTAGAGAAGAAACCAGATCAACCACAAGGTGATAGGTTTTGAAGCTGTAGGTAGTTTCATTATTCTTTTCTCTCTACCTTTGGATATGTTTGACATTTTCCATAATAAAAAGATAAGAGGATCTGTTTTCATTAAAATTAGAGCAGGTATAATTTTTTCTCCCATTTCCAGCTTTTCAATATCAAAGGAAACATCTCCAGGCTGACATGTTGTTTGACTTCACTTTAAATTACTTTTGGGGGGGAAGTTGAGTTTGATCATTGTCCCCTTGCTAACTTTCTCCTCCTCTGAGCAGATAAAGGCCACTGAGAGGTTCCAGCAGCAGCTACTGGAAAGGGAGCCAGGCACATTATTTTCTCAAAGCCGCCTGTAACCACGTCCCTTCTTTACAGATGAAATTCCTTAAGCTCTGAGAAGCCGGGTAACTTGACCAGGACCATAGTAACTAGGGCAGCGACTCACCCAGCCTTGTCCTTTGCCTGGGCCAAGGCAGGACAGCTACACTACCAAGGGAGCCCCGCAGTTCCTCCTTCCTGAGAGATGGGCACACAGCGGGGCAGCTTGTGCCATCTCTCGCAAGAAGGAAGAGCTGGAGGAGTCATCTGCTGAGCAGAGAATTCCCCAGGCAAGCAGAGCCGCTTCTGATATGTGGCTGTGGGACCCTCGTGTAGCTCCTGCAGAATCTGTGGCCATGGCATGGCTTTTCATCACTGTGCTGCGCCTGAGGACGTCCTCTGGCCCTAGACGTCAGCTTGTCGCGGTGGGGGGTTGGCAGCTGAGGGTCCCCGGGACACACAGAGGCAGGCAGGAGCTCTGGGGAGGGGGGCAGCTGGGAGTGGGTGAGGATGCCTGCTCTTTCCTGTCCTGAAGTCACCCTCTTCCCTTGCAGCCCATGGGAAGAGGCCCCTTTAAGACGAGGGTGTGGGGACCTGGGATGAGGAGGGAAGGTAGGTAGTTCAGGACGAAGCTGTGGGCAGCACGATTCAGATTCCTGTGGACACAAGGGCAGCCCCTCTCCATGGGGAGATCTTGGCTGCTCACCCTGCTCTGGGTGTGGTGACTGTGTGGGAAATGCTGCCAGGCTCGGAACTAACGATCCCAGAGAGGGACCGCCTCCTCTCCAGCTCACTTCACTCCACTGCATAATCAAAGTGGTCATCTCGAATCTTTAAGGCTGCTTCTGAGCTGTCAAGTGCAACATCTGGAATTTAATTCCTACCTGAGGAAACAAAAGGAATAAAGAACTGGTGCAGGGGTGTAGTAAGTGGCTGCTATGTTTATCCAAGGGAAGGATAAGTAGCTGGTAGGCTATGAACTGAGGGTTCACAGCTTTATCTAGACACTGGTGGGAGCCGGTCTTCTTGAGAATGTTTTGATGTAAAAGGGAAACTGTAACCCACATCCTCAAGCAGAAAAGGAGCCAGGGCTCTGCTGGATGCCTCTCTGAAGGCCACATCTGCATAACCCATGTACTCTCAAATGTCAGTGTGCCTCAACCCGTTAGCTAAGCAACAAGCTCTGGATGAATTCCTTGAAGAAGACCAAAGGCAGATTTATTTACTTATTTGTTTTTAATTATATTTAATTGATTGTGTTATTACAGTTGTCCTGATTTTTTCCCCTTTGCCCCCCTCCACCCAGTGCCCCCTACTCCCTCAGGCAATCCCCCCATCATTGTTCATGTCCATGGGTCATGCATAGGTTCTTTGGTCACTCCACCTCCTATACTGTACTTTACATCCCCACAGCTCTTCTGTAACTATGTATTTGTGTTTCTTAATCCGCTTACCTTTTCACTCATTCTCCCCCTTCCCCCTCCCATCTGTCAACCTTCTGATAACTGACTTCTTTTCTCTTGCTTTTAAGAGTCTCTATTTTTAACCTTTGGCCTTTTAATAATGATGTATCTTGGAGTGGGTGTCTTTGCACCCCTCATAATTGGGACTCTCTGAGCTTCTTGGACTTGCATGTCTATTTCCTTCACCAGATCAGGGAATTTTTCTTGCACTGTTTTTTCAGATAGATTTGCAATTTCATGCTCTTTCTCTTCTCCTTCTGGCACCCCTATGAGGAGAATGTTGGACCTCTTCAAATTGATCCAGAGGCTGTTTATACTATCCTCATTTTCTTTGTATCCTTTTTTCTTCTTGTTGTTCTGCATGGTTGTTTTTTGTTTCCTAATGTTCCAAATCATTGATTCAATTCTCGGCTTCATCCATTCTGCTGTTGTTTCCATGTAAATTATTCTTTATTTCAATTAGTGTATCCTTCATTCCTGACTGGGCCTTTTTTATGCTGCTGAGGTCCTCACTAAGTTCCTTGAGCATCCTTATAAACAGTGTTTTAAACTCTGCATCTGATAGACTGCTTATCTCCATTTAGCTCTTTTTCTGGAGTTTTGATCTGTTCTTACATTTGGGCCATGTTTCTTTGTCTTGTCGTTTTGGCAGCCTTCCTGTGTTTGTTTCTGTGTATTAGGTAGAGCTGCTTTGATTCTGTGTCTTGGTAGTGTGGCCTGATGTAGTAGTCATCCTGTAGGGTCCAGTGGCACAGCCTACGTTTGTGTGAGCTGAGTACACCCTCCTCTTGGAGTTGAGCCTTGGTTGCTGTTGGCAGATCAACGGGAGGGATCTACCCAGGCCAGTCAGCTGCAAGGACTTGCTGTGACTGCTGACCACCAACCTCTGCCCTCCATGGAGGATCAGCTGTGCAGGGGCAGGGTGGTGGTTCTCCGACATGGTCTATATCTGTCCACTGGGTGTGTTGGCTCTGGAGTTTCCTGGGTGGTGCAGGCCAAGGTCAGACCCAACCTGTGTTTTGCTTGGGACACCCTGACTGAACTGTAAAGCAATCTGAGATGGCTGCTACTTATGCTGGGCTTGGAAATTCCCAGATGAAGCCAAGCTGTGACTAAGCTAGCTGCTGCTAGGGCTCACTGAAACCAGCTGTTGCTTGTTTGATAGGATTGAGGAGGGAAGACCAGCCAGCCATTCTTATGGAAAAGCAGCTTGGGTGGGCCCATAATATGGGTGGGGTAAAGCCTCTGTGGATCTCCAAGGTGGGTCACACAATGTTAGCCAGGTTGATGGAGTTTCAGATATGGCACCGGCTTGCCATATGGCACGCAGTGCCTGCGGTAGAGCAGGCACTAAAACCCTAGCAGCTATTACTCCAATGTCTTATGAAGGCATCTGCTACCTTTGATGAGATCATCTCATTATGTGTAGATAGCAAAAGCAACAGCATCTACATGGGCCAGCTGGAGAGACACAGATATGGGGATGGGATCAATGCTAATTTGTCCATTTTGAGCCACTTGCTTCAGGAAAAATGGAAGTTCTACCTAGTTGCAGCACTGAGGGTTTGACATTAATAAGCTTGGCCTTTAAATGAATAGTTCCTCTTGCAATCCATCCCTCTTGGTGATGGAGGTGGTGGGATCAAAGCCAAGAGGAACAGGGTTGAAAGCAGAGGCAAGTGGCTTTGTGCCAGAACCTGCAGAGGCCAGAATAAGGCCTGGGTGAATTCTGGTGGCATCAGAGAGAGACCTGCGAGAGGGCAGCTCTTCGGGGGTAAGTATAGGAATACTGCTAGGACTCAGGAGGTCCAGAGAGAAACTACTGGCTATGTAATCAGTTATATCCTGTCAGGAGATGGGGGAATAGCGGGGACTCCAGGGAATTAAGTAAGGAGGTTGCACGGCAGTGCCCAAGCAGAGGAGAGGCAGCTAACTGTTGGGTAGGAGACATTTAACATACTTTCTCAGAAAAGAGTCAGAATCATTAGACTTGATAAAAACAATACTAGGTACAGGAAGAAGGGGCCTGAGGTTATGGGAAATTTCCGATAGCTGGTATCTGATTTAGTGGTCCTGGGTGTGAAATGTCTTTTTAAAAAAATTGTGGTAAAATACACATACCGTAAAATTTACCATCTTAACCATTTTTAAGTATACAGTTCATTGTTATGGAACCATGACCAAAATCCATGAAATGTCCTTTTTAATCTAGAATTTTAATTCTCAGTAGATTTCTATACAAGAGAGCAGGAGATGCATATAAATATTTACCTGAACAAGCCAACCCTCATTATCCTTCCCCGGGAAGACTGACTAACCTGATGTTCTCTAATGGTGCTTTCAGCGGAAATCTCCCAGACACCACTCAGCAGGTCTGCAGACTGTGGGGTAGCTCAGTTTACACCTCAGCCGAGCATTAAATGCCTGATATGTTCTCAGGACCCTTTGCCACTCCTCATCAATGTGGGAAACGGCTCAACTTACCGGCAATTCACTCAGCTTCTGCAGCAAACTTGCATCACCTTCACAGTCATAAGACACATCAAGCGAAAGGAAATCAACTGTATCCTAGAAATAAAGGAACAGGGTCGTCAGAGCACAGTAATTTCAAGAGGAAGAACTGCTCAGAAGTGTCCTTCTTTGTTTCTCCCTGATTACTGAACTGAATCCTCCACATAGGGTTTCCCAAGGGACAAGAGGACAGAGGAGAAGCTGGGGATGGAGTGAGTGTGTGTGTGTGGGGGGGAGGGTGCTGCATATTGTTGGGGATATATCATTTATGTACTTGGCAAGTGCTTGGCACACAGTAAGTGCTCAATTGCGTATGAGTAAAGGGATGAATGAATAAATGGAGTACTGGATGCCAGACATGGTGGGTTTCCACCAAGCAGGTAAGCACTAAGGAGGGAGTCAGAGGCCACAGCAGCCCTGGGCAGCATCCTCCTCAAAGTGGCCCTCCCACTCTGTCAGGACAGAGGTGGTGGAGCCCTCTGCCACCCGTGGGTCCCTCAGTGATCTCTGCAGAGCCTACTGGGGTACTGAGTTTTGTTTTCATGGTAGACTACAGCCATTGGCTACTTTCAGGCCACAGCTTAAAGTCCACCCCAGTTGGCCCATGCCTGGGCCATACTATT
Source organism: Desmodus rotundus (assembly GCF_022682495.2). Lineage (NCBI taxonomy): Eukaryota > Metazoa > Chordata > Mammalia > Chiroptera > Phyllostomidae > Desmodus > Desmodus rotundus. The sequence goes on from NC_071388.1 coordinate 127,095,610, forward strand.
ATCCAAGAACATAGTTCTCATGGCCCTAGTCTTCGACATCTCCACCCACACTCCAGTGAAGGGCATACCCCTCCGCCCTGCCTCTGGCCTGCATATACTCTGAAAACTTCAGATTCACAGAATCTAAACATATAACCATAGCACTGTGCTTCCCTCCCCACCCTTCTCAGCAAGCCACTTCTGGTCATAACTAGATCACTGCCGGTCTTCTCCCGCTCAGAGGTCATCTGGTCCTTCACCACAAAGACTGTGGATAATGGCATCTGGTGACAATCGTGTGCTGTGGACCTCGGACTACTGACTCACCACTAGAGCCCTATGGCTTTCCCAGTCAAGTTGCCATCAGTGTTTACCAAGCGTTCCACAGGCTCACTCCACTTTGGCGAGGTTCCAGAAGGTTCTGGAAGTTTCCACTCTAACATTCCGCCACCTGCCCTCTCAGCCCTTGCTTTGTCAAGTCCATATCACACAGTCATTGAGTTTTGTTGAGAGCTAGGAAAGAGGGCTAGACAATTATAAGCATTGCTAAGCAGAAAACCTCTTGAAGGTCACTAGAATGGATAAGGAAGAGAAACAAATCGTCATCCGAAATAAACTTATCAACAGGAGACAGACAGATAGTTCCTCCTGAACCCAGAGCAAAACTCCTCCAGAGCTCAGAGCTATGCAGAGATAACAGCAACTCCCGCTTTTGTAACTTGCTTGCTTGCTTCTCACTGTATAAAAGAGCTAGCCTGTGAGCGTTTGGCGCGGCTCTCATCTGCAGCTCTTCTGAGCAAGTGTCTCCGGGACACATCGAGAGTCCGCCCCTGCGCAGGTTAAAAGAGTTGGCCATTAAAGTAACATCTCTGTAAACGTCCTGAAAGTCTCCGAACGTCTGTTTCTTGCGTCAGTGGGTGCAACAAGTTTCTACTCTTGAAAGTCACTGTACTGGGTACAGTGGGTGGGGATTCAGGTTTAAAGATGAGTAAGATCCACAGATGCTGACAACTTAATAGAGAATGTTAGTAAATGCACCAATTACATGAAGAAAAGGCAGAGATTTGGAAGTGCCATAAGGAAAGTCCACCTCAGGGGTCCTGAGACCTTGTGAGGATTAGGCTGGGAACTGGGGACACCTATGAAGGCCTAGGCCTGTCCTTCTGCATTAAGCCTTGGCCTCTGTGTGCATTACTAGCCCTCCAGGCAATTCTAATAAACATCAGAATTTGGTAACTGCTTGTCTAAACAAATGACTAACGGTTTCACGTGGGGAGAGACCACAGTGAATATAATCTCACATATAATCAGTAGGACCTCCCTGCAAGAGATGTTGGAGGAAGGCTGGGCGGTAAGAAGGGAATGCAGGAGAGCAAGAAGAAAGTGGAGCACACGCTGGCAAAGTAAGAAGGGAGGTCAGACAGAGAGCTGAACTTGCACCAGTTCAGGGGAGTGTAACTTCCCAGCAGGGAACTGGGCACAACTGTGCTTTGAAGAATAATTCAGCAGCACTACGTGGCATGGACCAGTTCAAAGGCTCTTGCTCTGCAAGCACTTTCTGATCAGCACTTTGGTCTGATGGCCGTTATTGGCCTCGTAAATTAATTTAGATGGCTTTCTGGCCGCACAATCAGCCTTGGAGCAGGTGGTTTACAGCTTATCATGTCTGGATTTTAAGTTTCCGAGCTGTAAATCTGAAGACCAGATGCTAACGTGGGGGCCTCCGTCATGTCGTGGAGAGCTAGTGTGTCCCAGGACAGCGCTATCAGCACAGCGCAGGTCAGCACCCAGGACGACAGCAATCAGCTCTCCTCCCTGACTCTTTCTACACTGCGAAGCAGCCAGCGCCCCGGGGCCGATGCTGTTTCATTCTCGGGGTTCTAATTTTTCTAATGAGGATCATAGTTCAGAAGTTCTAGTTAGAGGAGGTAGACACCAGGGTGAGCACTCTACAGAGCACATAATATATAAAAACAAACAAACCCTTCGCCCTAGTACCTGTTTTGCTATAAACTGACCTGTCTTTTAATAAGCTACTTTGGACTCTTTTAATAAAAAATCAGAACAAGCAGAGGCATTTGGCTTTTTTGTGTAGGCCAGGAGCTGAGATTTTGTTTTAAAGTAATTACGAATTTAGAGAATGTATAACATTCAGGAGGGACATTTATAGCAGTGTCAAGCCAACAGACAATACATCTCTTGGTTTTTAAAATGAAAATCGCAACTTTCCTCAGATATTACAGATGCTGTTTCAGGGACCGTCCTCACCTTGGCAAGTGAAGACGTGGACGGTTCGAGCAGGAGCTCCCGGACCGCTGTGGCTGGTAGGACGACAGAGAGCTTTCCACCTGAAAGCAGCCAGAAGAGGGGGGTGCAGTGAGCGAGGCAGGAACCTGTGACCACGGAAGCCGCTTTCAGACTCATTTCCTATCGAACTTTCTATTCCACGGTCACTGGTTTAAAAAGAATTTCTGAAGAAATCACTCACATGACTTAACCCTAGCTGAAAGAGTTTAGAAAATAAGGGGGCTTACAAAACATCCCTCAGGGAAAGTTTCATACAAACCAGGACTCTGAAATGCAGTATGCTTGTAAAAGTCTTTTAAAATAAAAGAGTAAAAGCAGTAAAAGGGAGGGTGCGCTCAGGGAGCTGCTGTTTCTTGTCCTTATTCACTGTACAAACATCGGTGCAGCCCCTACTTTGCCCTGTGGGGTCAACAAGGAATATAAAGAGTGCAGCTTGTACCGCTTGCTTTGACATTTGGTCACCTAACAGTGGTGCTCAAATCTGTGTGTGTCGGAGCCACCTGCCTGCTTCTCAGAAGACTGGGGTGCTCCCAGGAACTGCTGCCTTTTAACGGGCTTCCCGGGTGCTTCCCGTGCAGAGGTCCTGAGACAACAATCAGAGAAACGCAGTCCCGGGCTTGGGACCCTCAGTTGTTTGTGCTGCTCACCCTTTGATGCGCACACATCTTTATCTTTCACTGGAGGGTAGGCTGCTTGAGGAACAAAACTTAGACATTTCTTTATTCCTCCCAAATATCAAGCTTAGGACTGGGTGCGGGGTAGGTGCTCTGACCTATAATTAGAAAACGCTGAACAAAAATTGAACAGAACCACTGTTTGGCACTTAAACTGTAAGACAGAATTTCATCCAAATTCTGGACTTGAGGAAAGATTTCCAGCCAATGAAACCAGCACTACCAACCACCTGCCACCTCCAAAGTGCTTATTGTGATAAGCATAATGGAACTTTGAAATCCTCAGAGCAGGGAATTTCACCCAGACACAGCGAGCCCTCATTCTGATAACGCCGTTTCCAGTTATTTAATGATGTGCCGGCGGCTGCACTTCACCTCTCACCCACTTCCCTGCTTCAGTCTATCCTCACGCCAGCACACGAAGACCTTACGTTATCAGCTTGTGCTGAACATTTTGAATTGTACAATTTAGTACCCTCCCTAGGCCAATAAAATGAAACTAGGGCACAGTTAATCCTTAAGCACAATTAACCCACAAATCATTTCTATTTGACTTCGAAAGCTGTTTTAAGAATTCAGACTAAACAAATGAGCCTAAAATTCCAGAATTTCTCATATTATACAAAATGATCAAACTTCCCCAATAGCATTCCCAACTGGTTCTCAGTTTAAACATAAACTATACTTCTTAAAATAATGTAAAATGCATATTAACCAAAAACTAGATTCTCAATCTACACCTGCAGCTCATGTTTTCTATGGGACCGAAAGGGGGGTAATTATTCTGGTTTAAGATAACTTATCTTGTAATTTTTCGCTGAATGTGGTTAGAGATAGGTATTCACGTCTACGGGACTCAAAATCAGTATTTGCTGTGGGTTGAGAATTAACCATTCCAAGTCTGGGTAGAAAATCACCGCACATCGACTGCCCTGTGAATCCTGTCCCTCCGAGTCGTTGCTAGACCTCACTAAGGATCAACTCCTCTCTGTTTCCACCACAAAGGGAAGTTATTTCTCCCCAAACCATTTCAGTCATCTGCACAAACAGCCCCTTTCCATTTGCTCCTTTCCCTTTTGGCCCAAATGCCTCAATAAAAGGAACCTGGTTAATACTGAACTGCCAATGTCAATGCTTCAAGCCGCTACGGCCAGGGCTGAGTGGGGTGAGCCGCGCCGCGCTGGGTTGCGCGCGCCTGGTGCTGAGCGAGGGGAGGACGGCGCACACGCTTCTGCTCTTCCCATGGAGGGGGGCGGGGGGGGGGGGGCGGGGGGTACGGGGCGGGTGTCAGTGCCCCTCCCCCTCCGACTCCGCCAGGGCCAGTCTTTTGTGTCCTCCTCAGTGTTGGCACGCTGAACACGTCAATATGAGGTTTGTAAGGCTTAGTAAAAGATCAGAAAAGAACTTTTCAAAAATTGCGGTCAAATATTAACATAAAATTTACCATTAAAAAGTTAAGTGTGCAGTTCAGTGGCATTAAGTACAAAACATGGTTGTGCAACCGCCACCACCACCCATCTCTAAAGGTCCCGCCCCCCCAGACTGTAGCTCTGTGTCCATCGAACAGTAACTCCCATCCCCTCCTCCCAGCTTCTGGTAACCACTATTCCACTCCCCGTCTCTGTGAATTGATCAGTCTAGGTCCCTCATGGAGGTGGAATCATGTAATATCTATGTTTTGTGGCTGGCTTATTGCACTTAGTATGATTTCTTCAGGGTTCATCCATGTTGTAGCACGTGCCAGAATTTTATTTCTTTTTAAGATTGAATAATATTCCGTCATTTGTATATTCCACAATTAGTGTACCCATTCATTCATTTACGGGCATTTGTTTGGGTTCTTCCTAACTTTTGGTTATCGGGAACACGGCTGCTGTGAAAATGGGTATACACATACCTGTTCAAGTCCCTGCTTTCACGTTTTCACACATACACTCACAAGTGCTAGGCCCTACGGTAATTCTATATGAAATTCCTTGAGGAACTGCCATGCTGTTTTCTATAGTAGCTACTCAGTTCACACTCCTTCCAACAACGCACAAGGACTACAGTTTCTCTACACCTCAGCTACACTGGTGGTTTTCTTTTTCTTTTTGAATAGTAGCCACCTAATGAATGGGAAGTAGCATCTTGTGGTTTTGATTTGCATTTCCTAATGACTGTCAACAGAGCATCTTTCTGTGTGCTTACTGGCCATTGTCACAACTTCTTTGGAAAAAATATTAATTCAAGACCTTTGCCCATTTGTTAATACAGTTGATTGTTTTGTTGTTGAGTTAGAAGTTTTAGAATATATTCTGGATATTAATTTCTCAGCAAATACATGATTTGCAAATATTTTCTCCCATTCTGTGGGTTGCTTTTTCTCCCTGTTGATGGTGTGCTTGGATGCACAAAGTTTTTACATTTTGATGAAGCATAATTTACCTATTTTATTTTCTGTTGCCTGCACTTTCAGAGTTGTAGCTAAAATATCAGCACCAAGTCTAACATTATAAAGGTTTTGTCCCTATGTTTTCTTCTAAGAGTTTTACAGTTTTATTTCCTATGTGTAGGTCTTTGATACATTTTGAGTTAACTTTTGTATATGCTTTAAGGGTTAGGATCTAACCTCTTTCTTTCACATGTGGGTGTTCAGTTTTTCTGGCACCATTTGTTGAAAAGACTGCCTTTTCCCCCATGAAATGGCCTTGGCACTCTTGGTGGAAATTATTTGACCATATAGGTGAGAGTTGATTTGTGGGTTCTCTAGTATATATGCTCATTTATGCCAGTACCATGCTATTGTGATTACTCTAATTTCAGTCTATCCTTGAAGGAAACATCAGACAAATCCCAATAGATACAATTACAAGAGGCTACATATTAAATGAATTATTCCATTCATGTAAAATGTCCAGAACTGGGAAATCTATAGAGACAGTGAATTTGTGGTTGCTTAGGGCTGGGGTGAAGGAGGGAAATGTGGAGGTAAGAAAATGAGAGCTAAAGGTTACAAGATTTCTTTTTGAGGTGACAAAAATGTTCTAAAGTTGACCATGGTGATGGTTGCACATATCTGTGAATATACCAAACACATGCAAAAATATACTAAAAACTTTAAAGGGGTGAATTTCATGGTACATGCATTATATCTGAGAAATCTATTTTTAAAAACAGGCATCCAATAAAATACCTGGCCAGGACCCCTTGAAACTGTCAATCAGGTTATTATAAACAAGAAGACTCAGCCCCAGCCTGTGTGGCTCAGTTGGTTAGAGCGTCCTCCCAAGGAGCAGAAGGTCACAGGTTCGATTCCCAGTAGAGGCACATACTAGAGGCAACAGACCAATGTTTCTCTTTCTCCCTCCCTTCCCCTCTCCATCAGCATGTCCAGGATAAAAAGAAAACAAGAAAAGTCTGAGAAATTGTCACAGGCCAGAGGAACCTAAAGCAACATGGCAGCTAAATGTAATAAGATCCTGGAATTGAAAAAGGACATTTAGGAAAAAATACTAAGGAAATCTAAATAAAATAGAGACTTTAGTTAATAATAATGTGTCAATATTGGCCCATTAATTGTAACCAATATGCCATGCTAGTGTAAGATGTTAGTATAAGGAGAAACTAGGCTCAAAGAGAGGGGCATATGGGAGCTCTGTACTATCTGGTCAAATTTTCTGTAAGTCTAAAACTCTTCTAAAAACTAAAGTCTATTAATTTGTTAATGTGTTAATTAAAAAGGAAAAAATTCTTACAAACCAAGAATGGCTTTCAAATTTGCATATTATCTCTGATTTTCTAACGACTGCCCCTCAATCATTAAGAAATGTCATAGAAGTGACAGAAAATCACTCTCCAAAGAAGGGGCATGAAGAAGAGGCACAATTACCTGAGAACGTTGAGATTTACCAAGGAGGGGAAAGGGATTAAAACATTTGGAAACTAGATATTCTAAAGACTGAAGACATTTAAGTAATTGTAAGTACCATGAAAATATATTTAAAAAATCAACCAAAAGAAAAGATTGATAACTTTCTGTTAGCAGCAGGAACTTTTGTTCATCAAAGTCTCCACAGAAAGAGTGAAAGAAGAAGAACTAGAAAAATATCATTACATATAACCAATCAGATTAGATTTAAGAATATATAAAGAATTCTGATATGTCAATAAGAAAAACACAACTCAATACATAAACGAATAAGAAATATAATAGGAATCTTATAGAGGAGGGAACAAATATGGCTGATAAACAAGAATTCTTATACATTGTTCATGGAATTGTTCATGGGGGTTGTTGGTACACCCCCAATGGAAAACAATTTACATTCTCCCTCAAAGCTAAAAACACTGCATTCCCCACAGGAGAGAAATGCTTGCACATGTGCAGAAATAAATGTGTACAAGAATATTCATACCAGTTGTGTTCATAGTAACATAACTTAAAAACTATTTAAATGTCCGTAAGCAGGCAAATAAATTAATAAAATGTGGCTTAGCCACACAATGGAATAATTGTATAGCAGTGAAAAAGAACATGCTATAGATATATTTGACAGCATGGATAAGCTTGGAAACATAATTTTGTTTTTTAAAAAAGGAAGCCCTAGAGGACTACAAAAAGTATAATACTCTTTTATGGTGCCTCAAAACCAAACCAAGAAAAATTAAATACTATATTGTTTAAGCATCTATAAGCACTTGGGATAAAAAATTATATCTTAAAAAAGTAATGGAATCATAATGAGATATCATCAAAATGGCTAAAATAGAGAACATGAGCATGCCAGTGTTGGCGAGGGTGCGGGGCCGGTGGGGAGGCTGGACGGTCGTGCCCAGCTGGCGGGGGCGGGGCTGCTAAATGGAGCAATGGCTTCGGAAAACTGGCCTGTTCTGAAAGAGTCAGGTACATCTATGACCCAATTCCACTCTTATGTATTTATCTGAGAGAAATGAAAATGTAGTTGCACATAAAAACTTACACAAGAATGAATACTCCTAGCAACTTCACTCATAATAGACGAAAACTGGCAACAGCTCCAATGCCCCTCAACAATGATATATCCATAATAGAATACTGCTTAGGTAAAAAGGGAACAAATAACTCGTGCAGCAACAAGACGAATAAATCTCACAGACTTTAAGCTGAATGAGAGGACAGCAGGCACAAAAACTCTGTGATTCAAAATCAGATCAGTGTTTCTTCGGGGCGGGGGGCGGGTAAGGATTGATTAGGAATCGTGCATTAACCAGAAAGGGGATTTTCTGAGGTGTTGGTTTATGTCTTATCTTGATAAGGTATGGGTTACATGGATGTGTTTGCCAAAACTAATCAATTGTAAAATCAAGATCTATGCATTTTACTATATGTTAATCATAGCTTGATAAAAAAAATCTTAGGAAAAATTCAGAACCACAATTCCTATTGTATTTCCTAGTGAGGAGTAAATGGAAATTTACTTCTTTAACATACTTTTTAAATTTTTATTTATTTATTTTTAGAGACAGATGAAGGGAAGGAGAAAGAGAGGGAGAGAAACATCGATCGGTTGTCCTGATCAGAAATCAAACTGGTGTCCTTTAGGTTTGCGGGACTATGCCCAGCCCACTGAGTCACACCAGTCAGGGATTTTAACATATTTTTTAACACACTGTCAATGTGCTCTATCCGCTAAAATTCCACATGTTCTGTAACTAAAAAATTTTTTATTTAAAATGTTTGGCCTTGTACCTTTAAGTCATCATGGACACCAAGTTGGGGGAAAAGCCATCAAATAATAAAAGGTAAACAGAATATTTAGCATAGTGGTAACCTGCATGGGGAGGGGAGACAAAGGAGAGGAGGGAGGAATACACAAGTAGATGTGAGTTGTGGTATGGTTTGCTTTGTTTTGTTTTATAAACCCACACACCTCCCGTTTATATTTGTATATTTTTAAAATTAATATATATTGCATACAGTTAAGATATATAGCATAAAATCCACATCTCCTGAGACTAATATAAAATAATATTTAATATAAACTTTAATTGAAAGAAATTACCCCTTTAAAGTATACAATTCAGTGGTTTTTAATATATTCACAAAGCTGCAGCCATCTCTGCTATTCCGAGACCATTTAGCCACCCAAAATGAGTCCGGACCCAGAGGCAGTCACTTCCCGTTTTCTTTTAGCCTCAGATACTGACAATCTGCTTCAGTGTCTCCACAGGCCTGCCTATTCCAGACACTTACTATGAAGAAATTCATGTACTATGTGGTCTTCTGTGACTGGTACTTTCATTTGGCAAAACGTCTTCACGGTTCATCATGCTGTAGTCCGTAGCAATACTTCATTCCTTTTAAGGCTGCAACACAATATCCACTGTATGTATATACCTCACTTTGCTCATCCATCAGCTGATGGACATTAGGGTTGTTTCCACTTCTGGTTATTATAAATAATACCGCTATAAATGTTTGTGATGACTTTTAGTCCAGACCTTTGTTTTTATTACCCTTGCATACATACCAGGAGAGGACATGTTGAGTCACATGGTCACTCTAGTTTAACTTGAGGAAATGCCAGGCTGTTTTCCAAATTGGCCACACCATCATTCATTTCCACCAGCAGTGCCTGAGGCTCTCAATTTCTCCTCATTATCTCCAGTGCTTATTATTGTCTGTCTATTTTTTATTATAGCCACTGTAGTTGAAGTGGTATTATGTTATATTTTAATTGTTGGATTGAGTGGCCACTCCATGTGTATTTGCTACACTATTTTGCTTTTAACCAACACAAGTTACATACTTTTTGTGTATATTAAATAATAGATTTTAAAAAGAACAATAGGGTTATAATTAGACTAAAAAGTGAGGAGAGAGCGTGAGAGAAGGAGAGTGAGAAAGAGAGAGGGAGAAATTATACCTTTTGAAATAATAAAAAGATTGAAAAGAGAATTTATTTTGTTTCCTGCATTATATTGGGGGCAGATAATCTAGTGATATTGATGAAACAGAAAATAAAGGATAGGAAATATGAGCACAAGAAGAAAAGAAGGAAATAAAGTTTTAAAAAGAAACAGTCTTAAAAAAAGAAAGTCTTTAGTAACCTGACATAAATTAAATATAAAATATGCAAACATTTTAATAAACATGTATATTTAGTTTTATAATTGAACTAATTCTATGGAATCCGACTCAAAATAAGACAGATGTTCCTTTATTTGAGATGATCCAAGTTCAGTCTTGCCTTCTTCCGAAGTTCATTTTATACGGAGCTGCATCAGCAGAATTACAGCCAACAAACCTTTATTTGCTCCCACACCCAAGACACGCTTTCCAAAGAATTCACTCCCGACCCAGCATCTCTTCATCTGCCACCCTCCATTCCCCATTCACTAAACTGACAGCTGGCTCTTCGCTGTTCCCACTGCGGGGGCTTCACACTCTCCCCGGACCTGGAACCCTCTTCTGCACGTCTCAAGGCTGAACCCCTCCTTCACTGCTCAAAAGGCGGACTGAAGACTGCCTTCCTCACAACCCGACCTGAAACAGCCCCCTAGACTCACACGCCTTTTATTTTTCACATAGAAAAAATAGGTTTAATCTGTCTAAAATCAAATATATGCAGATGAAGATTGTAAGGAGGTAATAGTTTTTAGCTGTCCAATTCCCAATGATAACACAGGCTAAGTGGCGTCAGAAGAACAATTTTGTAACTGTTGATGTAAACTGCTACAACTTTTCTGGAAAATAATTTAGCACCACGCTTTAAAATCTTAAAGAATGCACTCTCTTGATCCAGTAATTTCAATTTTAAGAATCTATCAGAAAGAACTTGTTAGAAGTTAGGCAAGCATTTATAAATATGCATATTTATAATTTGTGATAATAAACACTAAATAAACATATATTAAAATGAGAGCAATATTTTAAACTTTATGATTCATTCATATTATGGGAACCTATAAATAAGCCCATGGAAAATCATGCTTTCAAAGAGTTTTTAATAAAATGAGAGTATACTCATAAAGTAGACTATACAGGCATGCATATATTATATACTACATGTATATCATAAAACCAAGAAAGCATGACTAATCCAAAATTGGTTCTCTAAATTAGGGTACCTCAGATTCACCTGGAGAACTTATTAAAATCGCAGATGTCCCGGTGCTGCCCAGATCTGCTGAATCAGAACCGCAGGTGAGCTGCGAGGCAAGGGAGGGCGAGGACCATTGAAATGAGGCTCTTTTCACCGCCTCGCGGCGTGTCCTCATTTCACCTCCGCATTTGTCTGTCTCCCCCGCTGCGACGCAAGCTGCAGCTGGAAGTGCAGGTTGCTTTTCGTAAGGAAAGGGGAAGGCTGGGGTAGGGTGGGCAAGCTGGCCGCCCGGGAAGCGCCCTCCGGGAGGCGGGAAGATACCCCGGGCCCGCTCGGGCGCAGAAGCTGCGCTCACACGGCGTGCGGGGCGCTGTGCGCACAACGCCCCCTGCCTGCCCTGAGGCATCTCTCCTCGACGGGAATTCCTCTCCTGAATGTTCGACGGCGCCGCTGACGACGAGGGGGAAGGAAAGCTGGGTCCTGCCTTACGGGGGTAGGGGCGGGGGGCGACCACGGCTGCGGGCGCGCGGCCGCTCGCGCGAACTCACCCGGGGAGGCGTGACTCCGGCGGTAGATCTCGGCAGCTCTTCGGTGGGCGTCGGCGAGGGTCTGGAGACGGGAAGAGCCTGGCTTCTGCGGGGGGCGCTCCGCGACCGCCGCCTCCAAGTCACTAAACGTGAACCAGACGTCCACCAGGTCCCCGAAGGCGCGGAAGGCGAACGCGGCGTAGTCGGCGAAGAGCGCGGCCCAGGCCTCGCCGCTCCCGGGCGCGGGGGCGCGGGGCGCCGGGCGGTGCAGGACCGCGAGCGGCCGAAGGCGCGCCGCTCGCACGGCCTCCAGGAGCCGCCGGTAGCACCGCACGGCGTCCTCGTCCGGGCTCTCGGAGCTCGCCGTCGGGAGGAGGCGCGCCCAGGGCAGAAACACTTTGTAGTGCGTGACCCCGCGGGCGCGGAGGCCGCCCATGTACGCGGGCAGGAAAGCCGGCAGCGGCAGGCGGCACGGGGCGGCGTCTCCGTCCGCGGCCGCGCAGCCGGGGCCCCGGCCTCCCAGCGCCGCGCTCCCGCCGCGCAGCAGGGCCCCGGGCAGAGGGCCCGCAGCCAGAATGACGTTTCTGTCACGCGTCCAGTCTAACCCCCGGCAGGGAAAACTTAGAAAAGCAACAAAGACTAAATTCCAAGTCAGCTCCATTTTCGAGGACCTGTTAGGAGGAATGCAGAATCCTTACTTTATAACTGCAGCCGAGGTTGTAAAATACTAAGTGATTATTAACCCCTAATATTTAGCTGCGTTAGCAATGATAACGAAATCAGTACATGGTTCGTCAATGCAATATCAAAAAAATGTGAAGACCAGAAGAGATGGCAAAACCTCAAATCTCTCACACAATTGAAGCAGAGGAACCTGGAAAATGTCCAAAGGAAACAGTTCTCCACATTTTTGTCTACAAATTATTTAAAAATTTGTTCACAGAACAGGACAAAAACGAGTCCCTTGCCAAATATTTTTCCCCTTTAAAAATATGTAGGTAAATGATGAACACATTTTGTAAAAGAGTCGAACAATATAGGAACATGAAATAGGTGTGAAGTCGCCTTCCCTCTCTCCCCTCCCTTCTCTGGCTCAGCGCTTTCGGCGCAGCTTCCTTCTGGTTTCCTTCCTCGGTGGAGCTGCGCGGTAGCTCGGAGTCGGGATGCCCGGGATTAAATCTCCTGCGGAGAAAGTCCCTCAGTTTCTCTGTGCCCGCTGCTTCACCTGTAGAATGGAAGTAGGTGGGTGGTGAGAATTAATCAAGGTCATTCCTCAGCTTGTTTAGAACAATGCAACTCAATGACCGCCCTTACTGCATGTGTGCAACGCAAAGAGACGTAGGTGTACAACACTTTGAGTGTGGAGCATAATTTAACGTACGTGAAATTATGATTTAGGTATTGCTCTTCCGCTGTCTTTTTTTTTTTCACTTAATAGCTGTTGGAGCCTTCTCTACATCAGAATTATAGACCCACCTCTTTTTAATTATGTTTTGTTGACTATGCTATTACAGTTGTCCTGATTTTTCTACCTTTACCCACCTCCTCTCAGCACCTCCTCTCCCGCAGAAAGTCCCCGCACCGCACCGCACCGTTGTTCACGCCCAGGGCAGACCTAACATTCACTCCACAGTGAAGAGGTACCATAGTTTAACCTCTTGCATACTGAACACTGGTTCTTTTCCTACTTTAATTAGTTGGAAATAAATATCTGTTTCTATACATTACATATCTTTGTCCGCATGTGTGACTATTTCTTTCACATATATTCTTAGGAATTAAGCTGCTGACCCAATGGCGCACAGATTTAGAATTTTGACTGAAATCCACAGCCTTCCAAAACAAGCTTCTTCAAATTTAAATCCTACACAGTTAGAAGTGTGCTTAAATCTCTCCACTTTGCTAGCACCTGTTACAAAACTTCACATTTTTGACACTTGAAAGAATAAAAATATTATCTCCATATTGATTTCTCATTTTTCTGCTTAGAGTGGTAGCTCTTCATGTTCATTAGCCTCTTGTCTTCCTTCTGAGATTTATGTTTATATCCTTTGTACATTTTTATTATTTTAACTTATTACTGAAGTGGAAACTTTTAATAGAGTTTAGCTATCATGTATTAAAACACGATAGAAAAAAATTCCCCCCAGGCTTTTGATGTGGCTTATGGTATCGTTTAAGGTACCTATCCAGTACCATAGTTTAAAAGTCTCATGTGAAACCTGTTTTTAATCTTGAGATCTTTAGCCCATCTTGAATTTTAACCTCAGGTATGTTGTGTGGCAGGACTGGTCAGTTTCTAACATGTTATTGAATAGGCTATTCTTCTTCTACTGTTTGAGTGCCACCTTGTCAGAAACAAAGTATCTATGCGGACACAGATATTTCAGGACTGTCTACTGCTTGACTATGCATTTCTGTGACAATACCTCACCGTTTAAATTCCTATACCTGTGTATACTTTTCATTTTATGGCAGGAATGACCTCAGCTTTCATTCTTTTTTCTTGGCATTTCCCTCGTGTGTACTCACCTCCATGTTTCTATTTTGTTTTTTAATAGAAACAGTTTTATTTCATTAACTGGAGTTTTCATGATGGTGTCACATCCGCTAACCACCGTTTTCTTGTCTGTAGCAATGAGTTTGTTGGTTTTTGTGTTATATCCCACATCTGAGTGGAATCCAGCAGTTCTTGTCCTCTTCCATCTGACCTATTTCACCTAGCGTAGTACTCTCAAGAGGCACCCACGTGGTCACAAACGGCAACGTTTCATTTTTTTAATGACTGAGGAATATCCCATCGAGTAAATGTACCACACCTGTATTCAGTTGTCCATCAAAGGACACATGTTGTTTCCATGGCTTGGCTATTATCACTAATACTGCAATACGTGTAGGAGCACCGCCCGAACCAGTGCGGCTTGATAGGCCGTCATCCTGCAAAACAGAAGGCGCGGTTGGGTTCCCAGTCAGGGCACATGTCTGGGACACAGGTTTAGTCCCTGCTCAAGAGGCAGCTGATCGAAGTTTCTCTCTCACATCGATGTTTCCTTCTCTCCCTCTTTCTCCCTTCCTTCCCCTCTCTCTAAAAAATAAATAAATAAAATCTTTAAAAAAATAAACACAGGAGTACATATATCTTTCAGAAAAGTTGTTTTCAAAATTTTCAGGTTGGTGCTGCATCATACAGTAGTTCTATTCTTAATTTTGTGAGGAAACTCCATACTGTTTTTTGTACTGGCTGCTCCAATCTACGTCCCCACTGGCAACATGTAAGGGTCCCCTTTCCTCCACATCCTCTCCAACCCTTGTTATTTCTTGTCTTATTGATAATGGTCATTCTACTATCTTCTAATAGGTGTTAAGTGGTGTTTCATTGTGGTTTTGATTTGCATTTCCATTATAACAAGTAACATGGAGCATCTTTTCATATATCTGTTGGCCTTTTTATTGTTATTTTAGAGTGTACTCTTTCTACCTATAAAAAAACAGGATGCCATGTTATGCTGGCAGCAGCCTCATGTTCACTGTGCTTCTTGATGGCATCATTTTCCTTTGTGCTTCACATAATGTTGTGTCATTGTGTTCGTCAAGGCCCCTAAGCGTGCAAAATGCACAGCTAATGATGCCGCATTGAGTGATTGACATGGAAACGAAGTGAAGAGTGATTACGGACTGCAAAGGCGGAAAATCAGTGATGGCTACTGCTCACCAGTCAGGCACGTCCCATCCACCACAGCTAGTCTTGAAGGGCAAAACCAAAGTGATGCAACCTGTTAAAGGGTCTTCCTCATTGAGGAAAAGGAGACTAATAAATATTTTTAAAATATTAACAAATATTTCCTCCGTCACACATGGAGACATTTCTAATGACCTGAATTAAAGACAAGACACAGAGACGAATCCCTCTCAGCACCACAATGATCATGGCCAAAGCAAAGAGTGTGTTTGCAACGTTGAAAGAAAAGGCTGAACCTAACCGTGATATTGAATTTACTGCTAGAATTGGCAAGTGATTCGAGATGCATTACGCATTACATAATGTGAACGTGAATAGGAAGTTTGCAAGTGCTGATGTGAAAGCAGCTAAAGAATTTTTGGAAACACGAAATAAGCTGATTGTGGAGGAAAATTACTTGGCAGAGCAAATATTCAGTGTGGATGAAAGCTCCCTAATCTGGAAACAAATACCTGAAAAGACTTTCATCCATTTGGAGGACACCTCAACACCAGGTTTCCAGGCATTTAAGGATGGGATAACAGTTTCTCTCGAGGGCGATGTTGCAGGCTGGAAAGTGAAACCCTTTGCGACCTGGCACAGTGAGAACCCCAGGGCCTTTAAGCAAAGCAATAAGCACACACGGCCGGTGTAGTACATGAGCAATAAGAAATCATGGATGGTCCAAATCCTCTTCCAAGAAGCCTTCCTAAATTGCTACACCAGAAAAATGGAGAAGTAGTGTTTGGAGAATAACATATCTTTCAATATTTTACTTATTACTGATCATCCTCCTAGACATTTTCTTTTTATTGGGGATCTGCATCCCAACATCAAAGTGGTGTTTCTCCCTCCAAACACCACATCTTTGATCCAATCAATGGGTCAAGGTGTTATAGGAGCTTTTAAGGACCACTGCCTGAGGTGACCTTTGCTTAGGCTATTGCTGCAATGGAAGAAGACCCTGAGAAAACACTGATGCATTTCTGGAATGATTACATTGATGGCTGCATTAAGAACCTTACTTGGGCTTGGGTGATGTCACCAGGGAGTATATGAATGGCATCTGGAAGAAGACACTCAAGAGGTCTGTGCATGATTTCAAAGGATTCGCCAAGATGAAGAGGTTACAAAAATCAAGGCTGTGGCTGAGATGGCAAACAAGTCTAGCCCGGGTGTGGATGAGAGTGACACTGAGGAGCTCCTGGAGGAGGTTCCTGAGGAAATGACTAATGAGTTGTTGGAACTGGAACAGGTATGCATGGCTGAAGAAGAGACAAGAGGAAAGGAAACTGCAGAAGAAGAAAAAGAACCCCCAAGAAAATCATAGTGAAGTGTTTAGCAGCTTTTTCAGACCTCAACAAGCTGATTAAAAAGTTTGAAAACATGGACTCCAACACTGAAAGTTTTCATTACTAGAGAGGAATGTTGATGATACATTATCTACTTACAAGCAAATCTATGATTTAAAAAAAGAAAAAAGAGAGAGGGAGGGAGGGAGGGGGGAGGGGGGAGGGAGAGAGAGAGAGAGAGAGAGAGAGCGCGCGCTCTGGTTGCTGTGACTCTGTGGATTGAACGCCAGCCTGTGAACCAAAGGGTTGCCAGTTTGATTCCCAGTCAGGGCACATGCCTGGGTTGTGGGCCAGGTCCCCAGTAGGGGGTGTGCAAGATGCAAACACATTAATGTTTCTCTCCCTCTCTTTCTCCTTCCCTTCCCTTCTCTCTAAAAATAAATAATCTTTTTAAAAAAAGATACAGACCAAGCAAATCACAATGGACATATTTGTGAAAAGAGTGACACCTCCTCAAGAACCTCAGACAGGTCCTTCGGGAGGTGTTCCAGAAGGAAGAATTGTTTTCATGGGAGTTGACAGCTCCATGCCTGTTATTGTCGCTGGAGACCTTCCAGTGGGACAAGACGTGGTGAAGACAGTGATACAGATGATCCGATGATCCTGCCCCTTGTGCAGGCCTAGGCTAGTATGTGTTTGTGTCTTAGTTTTGAACAAAAATTTTTTAAAATTAGGTAGAAAAAGCTTATAGAATAAGAGCATTAAAAAAAGCATTGTATAGCTGTACAATGTGTGTTTTAAGCTATTATTATAAAAGTTGAAAAGTTTTAAAAAATTAACTTTATAAAAGTTACAGTAAGCTAAGGTTAATTTATTATTGGAAAAACATTTAAAAATAAGTTTAGTGTAGCCCAAAGGTACAGCGTTTACAGTCTACAGCAGTGTGCAGTGATGTCCTAGGCCTTCGCGTTCACTCACCACTCACTCACTGACTCACGGCACCTTCCAGTCCTGCAGGCTCCGTTTATGGTGAACGCCCTGCACAGGTGTGCCTTTTTGGGGTCTTTTATAGTGTATTTTTACCATATCTTTTCTATGTTTAGATACAAAATACTTACCATAGTATCACAATTGCCTACAATTTTCAGTACAGTACCATGCTCTACGGGTTTGCAGCCTGGGAGCAATAGGCTGGACCACATAGCCTAGGTGTGTGGTAGGCTACACCATCTGGCTTGTGTGTGACCGCGATGTTTGCGCCACAACGCAACTAACGGTGCGTTTCTCAAAGCATATCCCTGCCAATAAGTGATGCGGGACTGTGTAGCCTTTATTATGTTGAGGTACTTTCCTTCTATACACACTTTCTTGAGTGTGTATTTTTTATCATAAGTAGATATTGAACTTTGTCAAATGCTTTTTTCTGCATCTATTGAAATGATCATATGATTTTTATCCTTCATTTTTTTCTTTTTCAATTACAGTTTATATCCACTATTATTTTGTATTTAGTTTCAGGTGTACAGCACAGTGGTTAGATAATCATGTACTTTACAAAGTGGTCCCCCTGATATTTCAAATACCCACCTGGCACCATATATAGTTATTACATTATCATCGACTATATTCCTGATGCTGTACTTTACATCCCCATGACAATTTTGTGACTCCAAATTTGTACTTCTTAATCCCTTCACTCTTTTCACCTAATCGCCCAACCTCCCCGCTTCTGGCAACTATCAGTCAGTCTGATCTCCATATCGATGAATCTATTTTGTTTGTTCATTTGTTTTGCTTTTTAGATTCCACATATAAATGAAATCATATGGTGTTTGGCATTCTCTGTCTTGTTTCACTCAGCATAATACCCTCCATCCATGCTGTTACGAAAGGGTAAAAATTTAACTCTTTTTTATGGCCGAATAGTATTTCATTTTTACCCAGTTGTCTATTCACGGGCCCTTGGGCTGCTTCCACATCTTGACTATTGTCAATAACGCTGCAATGAACACAGTGGTGCACGTATTCTTTCGAATTAGTGTTTTGGATTTCTTTGGATGAATACCCAGAAGTGGAATCTCTGGCTCCTAAGTTATCCTTCATTTTGTTAACAATGGGGCATCACATTGGTTGATTTGTAGACATCAAACCATCCTGGTATCCCTGGAATAAATACCACTTGACCATGGTGTAGGACCCTTTTAATGTATAGTTGAATTCAGTTTGCTAATAATTTGTTGAGGATTTTTGCATCTGTTATTAGGGATATTAGCTTATAATTTTCCTTTCTGGTGACCACCTTTTCCAGTTTTGGTGTCAGGGTAATAATGGCCTGCTAAACTGAGTGTGGAAATGTTCCCTCCTCTTCTATTTTTAAAGTTTGAGAAAGATCGGTATCAATTCTTTAAATGTTTGGTAGAATTCGCCACTTAAACCACCTGGTCCTGGACTTCTGAGTTTTTTGAATATTGATTCAATCTCCTTCTAGTATATGGTCTGTTCAGATTTTGTTTCTTCATGAGTAAGTCTTGGCAAATTGTACGTTTCTAAAATGTTACCCATTTCTTCTAGGCTGTCAAATTTGTTGGTGTATATAATTGTTCATAGTGGTCTCTTTTTGTATTTGTTATTAGTTGTAATGTCTGCTCTTTCTTTTCTGGAGTCCTTTTTTCTTGGTGAGTCTAGCTAAAGGGTTGCCAATTGTTTCCTAGAAAACAAAAAAACCTAGCTTAGTTTCATTGATCTCTTCCATTGTCTTTCAAGTTGCTATTTATTTCCACTCTGTTCTGTTTTTTCCTTTCTTAAGTAAGCTTTGGAGCTTCATTTGTTCTTTTTCTAGTTCCTGTGACATAAAGTTAGGTTATTTGAGATCTTAATCTCATTTCGATGTAGAAATTTGTGCTTATGAACTCCCCTTAGAACTGCTTTTGCAGCATCCCTTAATTTCTGGTGTGCTGCATTTCCATCTTCATTTGCCTTATTTGAAAATTTTTGATTTGTTTCTTTGACCCATTCAGTAGCATGTTTAATTTCCATATATTGAACTTTCCAGTTTTCTTCTCATTAATTTCTAGTTTCGTATGATAAGAAAATATGCTTATGATTTCAATCTTCTCAAACTTGTTTACCCAATATATGAACTATCCTGGAAAATATTCCATGTGTGCTTGAGAAGTAATGTGTATCCTCTTGCTTTTAGATGGAATGTCCAATATGTCTGTTAAGTCCATCTGGTCTAACATTGTTTAGGGTCATTTTCTTATTGATATTCTGCCTGGAAGACACGATATTCATCCATTGATGAAAGTAGAGGGGGGTATTAAAGTCACCTAGTATTATTTTATTGCCATCTCTCTCCATTTAGGTGTCTGTTAGTATTTGCTTTATATTTAGGTGCCTCTATGGCTATATTTGCACATCTTCTTTTCCAAGTGTCCTGGAGATATTCCCATTTCAAAGATACAGGTTTACCCCCATTTTTGATATCCCAGGGGTCCCCAGCCCCTGGATCCATTCCAGTCTGTGGCTGGGCCTGAGGGAAGCTTGCCTGAGCTCTGCCTCCTGCCCACTACCACCCCCTTCTGCCCGTGTCCATGGAAAAACCGTCCCTGGTGCCAGAAAGTTGGGGACTGCTGGTATATCCCACAGCACAGCTATAACACAACTTATGTAGTCATTTCCTTGTTGATGGGTATCTGTTGGGACTTCATTAAAAATACATTAAATTTATAGATTAGTTGACAATTTCAACATTCAAGTAGTCCCAGTCAGGAACATGTTACATCTACCCACTTTTTAAACACTTCTCTAATTTTATTTATAAAGATCTTATACGTGTTCCATCATCCATTATCCATCTCACCTTCCTGACAAGTAACATGTGGAGGTAGGGGATATGTGGAAATGTATTCTTACTCAGATGTATTGTACAAAAACTGACAATTTTTGTAGTAATTACCTCACCTTGCACTGGAGTCTGCCCTCCCACTAATGGCAGAATTGAGAAAGGAAGGACAGATTCACCAAAAAGAAACTCATGTTTCCTGAGCTTCGAAGTTTTTCTTTGGGCTCCCTGGCCAGGTAGCTCAGTTGGTTACTATTATCCTTACATGCCAAGGTTGTGGGTTCGATCCCCAGTGACGGAACGTACAAGGATCAATGAATGCATAAATAAATGGAAAAAAATCGTTTCTGTCTCTAAAAAAAAATAAAAAATAAAAAAATTAGAGTTGTTTAAATGTATTTTTCCTTTGGGCAAATATTTGGTTAATTTAAAGTTCAAATTTTTGTCAGCCTGTTTCTCTTCTTTCAGGACCTCCTGACCCCATTTTGTTGATCAAGTTGGGAGTTATTACAGGGAGTGGGTCTGCCTATCTCCTAGTTTTTCCCTAGAATGTTCTAATATCTGTTATTGAACATCCTGCCTGATATTTGTCCATTTTTTATATTACTATTTCCTGCCCCAATAGGAAGTCTTGAGATCCTGCTCCCCAAGAGTTCTTCATCCCAACAGCCTCTTATACCTTCATTAATTAGGAACATACTTTTGAGGAAGCTTGTAACTCTGTATCTGCTAACCGTGCAACTTCTCCATTCATTTCCAGTGCTCCTCATCCTATCATTTTCAAACCAGTGGAGAGTGAAGTTACTATTAGTGAACTCACACACCACACATAATCATTTCCTAACTGGCTCTGCAGGCCAAGAATGACATCTGTTGTTAAAAGATGCAACAATAAGAAGTGCTATATTATCAGTATACTGATCATAACTAAGCTTCAGGAAGCTGGTACCATAAACAGTAACAACTTTTACCTGGAAAAAAGCCATAAAATTTAGAAATGGCTTATAATATAGAAAACGACATACTTATCTTTAAAAAGCAGTTAGAACGAAAAAGTAAAACTATTTTAAAAAACTGGAATTAACCTTAGAAAGTCATCTCCAAGCCTCCCTCAGCATTCACACAAATTCTAACAAAGGCTCCTCCCCACAGGAACGGGATCCTGAAGGTTTACCCTAATGCCATCCTTACCACCCCCTGCTTCTGATTAAGCAAAAAGTGAAAGACTCATCACAGGGACGTCTAATGCAGCATAGGGAACGTAGTCAAAATATTGTGATAATTATATATGTGGCGCCAGGAGGGTACTAGAGTTAGCAGAGGGATCATTTCATAATTTATTTAACTGTTTAACCACTATGCTGTACACTTGAAACAAATATAAAATTAAAAAAGTGAAAGAGTCAGTCACAAGTATATAGAAACAATAATTGGAGTACAAATAAACCCAACAGACACATACAAAACAGGTTATTTTAATTTGATGAAAAAAAGCAGTGGTTAGAAATTGAAAAAGTTATTTCCTCAATAAACTACTACACACCATAAAAGGAACAGACCTTTTTCCTACACACGAAAGCAAAGGTCTAAGTTACAGAAACCACACATTACTGGGTTCCAACTTCACTTAGATAAGAAGCACACTAAACAAAGTGCTAAAGCCCATGTTGGCACAGAAGTGTATGACGGGAATGTGACACACAGGACCATCAACCTCGTTCTTTTTATGCAAAAATAAATCTTCCCAAAGCAGCGCTCCCGGAAACATTTCTCTCTGGTTGAAGTCCATGCAGACGCGAGGCCAAGAGGTAGAGGGCCACAGTTTCTCTGGTCAGTTGCTTTTGATATCTCAATCTTCAAGCAAGTAATTAGGGTTAACGACCAAGTAGGGATCTTCTTCATAGCTCTCACTTCCTTCTGTGGAACCTTTCAATCCAGCTTGGGTGAGCTCAATTAGAACATGATCCTGTGAAACACAAACATTTGTCCTCAGGCCTCTGGCTTTATTATAAAAATGCCCAGGCACACAGCACTTGACCCTTCTGAATGTTTGCTACTAGCTTTTCTTTCATTTCCCCTCCAGAAACTGCTAGACAAAGGACTATAACTTAAAATCATTATTAAAGTTCTGCTAATCCTCCCCATTCCCATCAGGATGTAGACCTTTTCTTACCATAAACCTGCTTTGAAAAATTAAAAGATATGTAAGTAAGCTCAACATTGTGATTTTAATGAGGTTTCCTGGTATATTACATTGAATACCTGTAAATATATTTCAAAAAAGTCTAGAAATCATGTATGAATTTTAAGATTATGCTACTGGGTAAAATCCACTGACGAATATGTTTATCATTGTAATATAAATGTTTGGTTTCAATTAATATTTGCCAATTTTAATTACTGGTCACTGAAGTCTTTCATATACTACTGATTCATAATTTAGTTAGAAGTAGAATCTGAAGATAAGTGAAAAATTTTTACTCTGATTTGTTAGCAAATAAACTAAAAAGAATATGACTGTGGCTGGTGTGGCTCAGTGGATTGAGTGCCAGCCTTTGAAATGAAAGGTTGCCAGTTCGATTTCCATTCAGGGCACATGCCTGGGTTGCGGGCCAGGTCCCATTTGGGGTATGCGAGAGGCTGTATCTCTCATACATTGATGTTTCTCTCCCTCCCTATCCCCCTGTCTAAAAAATAAGAAAAATTAGGGGGGGGGGAAAGAGTGTGCCATAGGGCTTAAAAATACTAATGACCAAAATTCAAGCCTATGATGTACCTATACATCAATCTAAAATATCCCAAATGAGAAGGAGGCAAAGTCCCACAGAATGAGCACTAATGCTATTAAGAGGGACTGGACACTTTCAAGCACTCTTTGTACTAACACACCCTCACAGAAAGAACATTTAATCAGCACAGTGCAAGTTCTTTAGTCTTTTGTAGTGAATTAACTCAGGCAGTGAGTCAAGCTACCAGTTAATTTCACAACGTGTCCCAGTGAGGATTTCTCGCACGGGTCATTTCATCTTACACTGCTCCCAGGGGGCCCTAGGGAGAAAAGGGCTGGCTTGGTGCAAACACACTGCCCACTACTAGAAAGCCACTTCTGGGCACGTGCCATTCTGGTCCAGGTTTATTTTCACATATATTATTTATTAAATTCTGATCTGAGTAGCTGTTCTTATCCTCCAACCCCATTGAAATCATACGGTCATTTGCATTTGCTCTCACAGGTAAACAGTTTTCCATGTAAGACAATCCTCGTATGTGACACCTATAATATTTATAAAGTGAGCATTGAAGTGAACTGCAGGACAGCTGAATCTCTCCCATTAGAACAGAAAAATTCAGTCATTCAACAAATATTTGACCCCTATATGCGCCAAGCAAAACCGTGGAACCTGGGGATACAGTGGTTAACAAGACAAAGCCCCGGCCCTTGTGGTGCTTGCATTCTAACGAGAGAGAAAAAGTAAACACCTAAATAAAGAATATACTGCCAGGCAACAAGTATGGTGAAGATACACAGAGTGTGATTTTGAAATGTCAACTCTCTAAATTTTTGGTGCTCAGAGCATCAGATGAAGACTTCATTGGGTGTTTTTGTGGCTTTCTGATTTTGGTAGTTCATGGAAGAAGGGAGTTGAAAGTTGTATATTGTTAACAATTGTTTGCCCATATCCTGCCTGAAACACCATGACTGTTTATGAAAAGTATGTTTAATAAAGCTGGATACAATATGGCTTGGGGGGAAGAAAAAGAAAAAAGTGTAAGAGTGAGTATTAGAATGTAAGCTGGGTAATGAGGGTAAGCACCTGAGGAAGATGAAATGTAAAAAATAGGTAATAGTGGTCAATGCTTGAAGATTTATGGTAATTGGAATGGAAAACAAAGATTAAAAATACACAAAAAATAAGACCCTAAATCCCTGTTCCCAGATTTAACTTATATTCTGCTTGTTTTAGTAGAGAAAATAAGTCAATTACTTTTAACTCTTTTACAATTCATAATTCTGCCTAGACCCCAATGATTCAAAATAAATGAGCATCTAATGAATCCACACGTAAATAAGGCACGAACTCCCTCCCCCATTAATACCCGAGCAAGCAAAGTTCTATACGTACGTAGTGGGTGAGTCGATAAATGACTTTCTCAATGATTCTCTTTTTATTTATAAGTTCCTCTTCAGAATCTATTTCTGATTCAATTTCCTTCAAATACCAGTTAACAAGCTCACTCCTCTTTAATGCCGACTCATCCTCTTCTGCAACAACAACAAAAATTTTAAAAAGATTAAATTATCTTTCTAGCAAATTGTATTGTCAATCCTCGGGGTGTGCATACACAACAAAGTATGTACAGACTAGATAACCATCCACCAGTCAGAAAGTACATCTGCTGAAGTAAGAGCTGCAATGTTCTATCGTAAGCCTAAAATAACCTGTGATATTACTTGTACTAAAGTACACCTAACTTTATCCTGAAGAGAAAAATCAAATTAAATAGATTGTAAAAAATAAGTTTCTTAAAGCTACTAAGATTTCAGAGGATAAGGTGTTTCCCTTCACCTTCTTATACTTCATCATCTACAACAACGTTTGCCAAAAGCAATTGAAGACATAAATTAGTAATGAAACAACAGCAAGCAAAACTTCTTAAAATACAACTTTTCCTTTTTGGAAAAAGGAAGACTTTATGGAGGTCAACTGAGAAGTAAAAACCATGGGAATTCACTCAAAATGAAAAATTAACCATTTATTCTGGCAAAGTCTATTCATACTGAATGAATGGATATCCACAGGGAGGGGGAGGAGGGAGAATGGGGGGAAAGTTACAGGGAATAAGCATAATTGGTAGGTACAGTATAGACAGGGGGAGGTTAAGAAAAGTATAGGAAATGGAGAAGCCAAAGCACTTATATGTACGACACACAGACCTGAACTAAGGCGAGGGAGTGCTAGAGGAAAGGGGGTACAGGGCAGAGGGGGATAAAAGGGAGGAAAAAAATTTGGGACAACTGTAATAGCACAATCAATAAAATATACTAAAAAAAAAAAAACCAACTTTGAGTTGGCTATCAAGTTTTATTAAGGCTGTACATTAAATACTCACTTAACATTGCAATAGGTTCTGCAATTTTAAGCAAAATGACATGTAATAAAACCAATTTTACCATAGGTGAATTGACATAAATAAGAGTTAAGTTCCTATGGTATCTCATCGGTGCCATAACTAAATGACATTATTTGAGGACCTGCTATACTGAAACTTGAGTGGTTTGTCCAATGTTCTTGGTAAGTGACTTTGGTTTAAAGTTCTGATCCCCATGCTGTCGACCTGAAGATTGAGAATATTTTATTTGACTGGGTGAACAGCATCTTCTTTTTCGAAGAAAGGAAGACCTGGTGGAATTCATCTATGAAATGCAGACAGTGTCTCAGTGCTAATCATATCTTTGCCCCATCAATGGTCTGCCATTTAAAACTTAGTTGTGCGAGAAAAGAAATAGAATAATGAAGTATTATGTGAACACAAGAATATGTGAGCTCCCAAACCTTTTCATATGAGAAGGGAGTGCAGCTAAAGCCTGTCTGTCCTAGTGGCTTCTTTACACTCTTCTCTCCCACTGGTCTAGTTACCAGGAAAGAGAGAGATGAAATCACAGAGCTCAAATCTTCAGTAAGCTCAGAGAATCTCTGGTGTTCTTTTACTCCATCTCATAGGACAC
Source organism: Desmodus rotundus (assembly GCF_022682495.2). Classification (NCBI taxonomy): domain Eukaryota; kingdom Metazoa; phylum Chordata; class Mammalia; order Chiroptera; family Phyllostomidae; genus Desmodus; species Desmodus rotundus. Next base: position 127,121,745 of record NC_071388.1, read on the forward strand.
TATGATGACAGAATCTGTCTGAAAGCCATCATACTGGAACTTTTAAGTAAGAGTTACCTGATGATTAAACACCAAATTAAAGTTGAAGCTTGACTCCTTGATTTCATTATTTTCCCTCCTACCTTATGGCTGACTACAGGTTGATGTAACTTGGAACATCATGGTAAAGCAGTTAAGGGTATGGGAAATGTACTAGTGCCAGATATCACACTTTACCTATGGAGAAATGAGGGTTTTACTTTATTTCTATTCTGGAATGTGCCTGTGCTGATATAGTCTTTTGAGTTCAATACTAGCCTATAAAATATAATAACCTAGGAGTTCATACGTTTTAATTAAAGCTATTATAAAGAACAGTGATTTTACATCTGTAAAAACATTATAAAGTACTTCTTTATACATTATCAAATCCCAAATTCTGCTTTAAAACTATTACGATTGGCCAACAACATTAACAAGTATAATCCATAAACCTTTGTCTGAGAATGAACTTGTGGGGAAATGTCCAGGCTGGCAGATAGGCCGATTTTCTCTGCCGAAGTGAGCTCATTTCACAATTTATCATCTCTTCTGACAAAACACAATCTTCAGGGATCAGAAGCGGTTTATGTGACTAGAGCTCATGCAAATGAGCATGTGAGCAACACCAGGTAGAGCCCCACCTTCTTCCATCTTCCTGAGGTGGAGCACAAGAAGGTTGGAGATTCGGCAGTATTCGGAGAAGCCCAGCCTTAAGGAGGTTTTTGGAACAGGATCTTGGTTTGTGTCTTCACTGTGGCTGTTAATTCCATTCACAGGAGCAGGGCTGTCAGCATGACCTAAGTGAAACATCAACCATTTGAATCTTCTTTCTGTTCCTCAAACTTCCCTATCAAATGTTTATAAATATACTACTTATACGTTAATACTAATTTCAAAACAAGCAAAAATATATACTCAGTACTTAGTAATTTTATAAATAAAAATTAAAAGCAAATTTGTAAGTGCTCTTAGTGAAGACAAACTAACTTGGAAGAAATGGGAAGGATAGGAGATATAAAGATTTCATGATCTAAAAAGTGCATTTTCACTATATGCAAAATTTTTAATCCTGATAATTTTCTGTTTTAGTGTACCTGAGAACATGTTTTTAAATCAAAAACAAAATAACAAAATACAAATAAGGCTCGGGAATTAAATCCACTATCTCCATTTTGGTCTATTTTGTCTTTTAAGCATATATATTTTATGTCAATTATCTAATTGAATATTAACTTATAAAGAGTTAATTACAATTCAATACCCATTGAAAACCGTCATCAACAAATGCACTTTCACCATGACATCTCAGAGAACGTCATGGTCTCTAACTCCAGAACAGTCATAAACAAGCACCTCACCATTGATGCCATCTGGGGCCTCATCTACCTCCATTTGGGCTTCTTCGTCTTGATCTAGATTGACATCAGGTGTTTCTACCCGGATGATTGATTTGTTCAATAACCTGAAAGCTTCCTTCACATGTTTAGGCTGGACCTAAATCAAGATGAGGTAAATCAGGAAGTCAGTCTTTTCATATACCAAACAGACTCTCTCCATACAAAATCACAGTGGTATTTTGGTTTTCCCACACTCTGCCTCTTTGACACACACATAAAATATGAGATAGTACCGTAAAATCACCAGCATGGCGAAAATGACCAACAATATTGAGTGCAGGAAAAAATGTAGAACAACTTTCATTCACTGCTGGTGGGAATATAAATGGATATGACCACTATAGGAAACCGTTTTAGTCATCTCCAGTACACTGAACACATGTATACTACTACCTAGGACCCAATAATTCCATTCCTAAGTATATATACGACGCAACTGAAAGGTACATATAATAAACATCATGAGCCAAAAGATATGTATATCCCATAAGAACCCAAACTGGAAACTCTTCAAGTGCCCATTAACAGAAGAATGGGTGAATCACTGTGATACATTCAATGACAGACCATCACATAGAAATAAAAACAGAACTATGGCTACACAAAAGTTAAATAAGTTGTACAATATTAATCATTATAGTGTCAATCAAAATAGTGTTAATCAATATAGTGTTAATGCAGTGTTCAAGAAACCAGACAAGGGAGAACATACTCTATGACTGCTCTTACACAACGTACAGAAGCAAGAAATCAGAAAAATGGTTATCCTTAAATCCTTACATATGTGGCCAAATGATCTTTGATAAGGGTGCCAAGACCACTCACTGGGGAAGGGACAGTCTCTTCAACAAATGGTGCTGAGAAAACTGGAAATCACATTCAGAAGAATGAAGCTGGACCCTTGCCTTACATCATATGGAAAAATTAACTCAAAATAAATTAAAGACGTAAAACTATAAAACAACATATAAGAAAATGGGAAAAGCTCCATGACACTGGGTTTGGTAATGGTTTCTTGGAGATGGCATCAAAAACACAGGGAACAAAAAATAAAACTGACAAATGAGACCACATCCAATTAAACCGAGTATTAAAGGAAACAATAGAGTAAAAAAGGCAACCTATAGAACAGGATAAAATATTTGAAAATTACATATCTGATAAAGGGTTAATATGTAAAACATAAAGAATACCCATGCTCATTGTAGCATTATTGAAAATAGCCAAGAGGTGGAAGCAACCCAAATATCCATTGACAGATGAATGGATAAACAAAATGTGGTGTATACACACAATGGAATATTATTCAACCTTAAAAAAAGAAATGCTGCCACATGCTATAACATTTATGAACCTTGAGGACATTATGCTAAGTGGGATTAACTATTACAAAAAGACAAATACTACTATGATTCTAATCACAGCACTGTTTAGAGGTATCTAAAGCAGCCAAATTAGAAAGCCGAATAGTGGTTTCCAGGGTAGATGGTGTTTAATGGGTACAGAGTTTCAGTTTTGCAAGATGGAAACGTTCTAGAACTTTGTTGTGTGACAATGTGAATATGCTTAATACTGCTGAACTGTAACATCAAGTATAACTAAAAAATGGTTACGATAGCAAATTTTATATTGTTTTTAACCACAACTGAAAAAAACAGAGCTGAAAACAACCTAAATAAACCATCTCTCTCTCTCTCTCTCTCTCCCTCTCCCTCTCTCTCTCGGATCTGGTTATATACATTCACTGAAAGTAGAATGAGTTGTACAATTGTAATTTTTGCACTTTTCTGTATGTACGTTTTGCTTCAATAAAATAGCTTACTTGAAAGAAGAGTGACACATGCATGTTTTTAGGGGGATTGCTTTAATGCCTTTTATAAATAACCAATTGTCTTGCTAAATCTTCCTCTCTAACTAGCTGAGCTCCTTAACAAGATAAACCCAGCAGAGCAATTAAAAAAAAAAGTCAGCCATGCCTGGTGTGGCTCAGTGGACTGAATACTGGCTGTGAACCAGACGGTCATCAGTTCGATTCCCAGTCAGGGCACATGCCTGGGTTGCGGGCCAAGTCCCTAGTACAGGGCACTTGCGAGAGGCAACCACACACTGATATTTCTCTCTCTCTCTCTTTCTCCTTCTCTTCCCCTCTGTCTAAAAATGAATAAATAAAATCTTAATAAATAAATAAATCCATAAAAAATTCACGAGGAAATTTTAAGTTGTTTAATAAGTCAATATCAAGGCATATCCTACTAAAAGTACTGATCTATAAAAATTAAAGAATATTTAGAAAAAATCAAGTTATTTATGGAAGCAAAATTAATAATCAGGGGCTGGCTTCAGAGTCTCCTACAGCAATAGTTAATGTCAGGATACAGCAGGAAAATTCACAAAAAAAGAACGTATGACCAAACGTTATTGATCAAGCCAAGCTGTCATTCAGGTAAAGACTACAATAGATCTGTTGAACATAATAGCACTAAGAGAATATTATTCTCACAAATGTAGTTGTTTTTCACTGAACTCTTCTTATCCAAATTTCAATCAGCCAAGAGATGGATTAGGAAATCATGACAAAAAAAAATCTCCACTAAGCCTTGCATATATTTAGCTACACAACTAAGACTAAAACAAATGTGGGAATTAAGCGTGATAGAACACAATGTAAATAACATGAGCCCTGAAGAAATAATATAACTAATAAAAATGGGAAGAGAACGGAAGAGAACAGGGAGACCTGACAAATTTGCTGATTGCCCCTTGCCTGTACCAGAGTCAAAATATGATAAACCAAGTGACAGATAAGCATATTTGACGGCACAAAGGTACACACAAAGATATTATTTACTAAAATCAGGTGGTTGAGAGGCAGGAAAGTAGGGGAAGTGAAACATGTTAGTTTTATCACTGCTCATAGTAGGGAACCAATAGACAACTAAGGGCATGATATAAAGCTATAATAATACAAGTTACCACTAAAATAAAACAGAAACCTTCTGAATATCAGAACTGCATATACAAGCAAAAGCAAAGAGGTCATACAAAGAAAAATCTTTTCAACTGTAAGAGGAAAAAACCAAATAAACCTATCTCTCACATCAATATATCTAAATGGTTTTAACTCATGTACTAAATGCAAAAAAGAGAAAATGCAGACAATTGTAACTGAATAAAAATTAAAAAAAAAACTTAAAAAAACAAAACAAAACAAACAAAATAAATGCAAAATGGAACAGACTCATAGATACAGGAAGAGACTGATGGTTGCCAGAGGGGATGGGGTTAGGAGGCTGGGTGAAAAAGGTGAAGAGATTAAGAAGTATATATTGGCCCTGGCTGTGTGTCTCAGTGGATTGAACACCAGCCTGTGAACCAAACCAAAGGGTCGCTGGTTCGATTCCCAGTCAGGGCACATGCCTGGGGTGCAGGCCAGGTCCCCTGTTGGGGGTGTGTGAGAGGTGAAACAACACACATTGATGTTTCTCTCCCTCTCTCCCTAAAAATAAAATAAATAAAATCTTTAAAAAAAAAGGTACATATTGGTTGCTACAAAATAGTCACAGGGATGTAATGTACAGCATAGGACATACTGTTGGTAAGATTGTATTAACTCTGTATGGTGCCAACTGGGAAATATTGGGGGGGGGTGCATGTGCATTTTGTAAAGTATGTGATTGTCTAACCACTATGCTGTACACCTCAAACTACTACAAAATAATATTGAATGTAAATTAAAAAAAATAATAAAGCCAGTCAAATTGGGAGGGGGAAGCAAAAAAGATTTTCTATTTTGGTCCCAAAATAAAAAATAACTCCATACTGTGTTTTGTGATCCAAATGTCATATATATGTGAGACACACAAACTTATTCAGAAATGCTGAAAATAAAAAGTTAAGGTATACCAGGCAATGCAAGGTGGAATTCAGGCCAAATGCATAAATGAGACAAAGGAAGGCACACTACTAAAGTTAGAGGGTACAAATCACAATGAAAATCAGTTAGGAGAGCAACAATATTAATAATGCTAATAATACTATTACTAATTATAGTAAATAGAAGAATAAATGGAGAGAAAATTGTATTATTGGTACAGAAATAGAAACTGTTAATGAGACTTTTAATTTTCAATCTAGAGATGATGCAGTAGACCAAGAAGACCTACAAAAAATCCTATCTATGTAACATAATAAGGTAACTTCACCCTTCAGGGACATATGCACACGTGCAATTACATATATTATATATGCTGTAAACAGAGACTAGGCCTTCCTTAAAAGTGCCCACAGAACATTTATGAAAGCTGACATTAGGCTACAAAGAACCCAACCATAAATTCCAAAAAACAAAACTAAATTAGAAATAGACATCATTTTCTAATTAGAATGTAATAAAGTAAAACAAGCAAACAAAAAAATTTAAACAAGCAAACATTCTAACTAGATATTAATAAACTACTAAACAACTCTTAGAAGTGGACAATTTTCTAAGAAAATATAGGTTACAAAAACCAACCAGGAAGAGAGAAAAAAATCTAAACAAGACTCATTTCCATGGCAGAAATGAAGAACCATGCATCCACATTATACTGGACTCAGAGGGTTTTACTTGATAATTATTATAAAACAGCAGATAACTTTAAAGTAATGTAAGTGCTAGAATTTAAAAAAGGGAAAAACTTCCCAATTTCTTCATTAAAAAACAACCAATACAAATACTGCAAAAACAAACAAAAATATCTTGAGACCAATTTCACATATGATTATTGCTTAAAAATTCCTAAGTAACAGCAAATAGAAGCCAGCTGCATTAAAAGACCCAGTGGGATTTACCCCAGAAATTCAAGGATGACTTGATATTAGAAAGTCTATTAATTTATTTTTCACATTAATAGATCAGGGAGAAAACCCCCCCACAAAACTCTATAGTCACTTAAAAGACACCTGGTAAAATAACCTTATTGAAAATATTCAAGATAGGAATAATAAATGTATACTTCCTATTGATAAAAACACCTCAGTCACAGAGCCCATCCAAAAAAAAAAAAAAGGAAAAAAAGAAAAAGATGGTCCAATGTCATTATTATTACACATTATACTGCAATTGCAAAAGCCAAAGTAAATTAGTGCAGAAAATGGGAAAATATTAAAATAAAGTTTATTTTTCATTAAGACTGGAAAGACATACATATACCATTATATTATTTGCAGATACAAATCAATATCTGGAAATCAAGAGATTCTATTCAACAACTAAAATAAAAGATGTCAGTAAAGTAAAAAACTAGATCAATATATACAAATAGTTACCATTAAAAAAAGCCTACTGTCATTTGTGAAGAGCGAGCCTTTATATCAGTCTGAATCTGAGTGACATGAAGAGAGCCCCTTGTTAACATATAAACAAACACATAGCATGAGCAGGAAAAAGAAAAGAGACTTCCAGTCAAGATGTAGGTGTAGGTGTGGATGGAGGCCTGGGTAAATCCTTTCAATTGACCTGCCAACAGCAAACAAGGCTCAACTACAAGAGGGGGGTGTCCTCAGCCCACACAAAGGGTGCACCTTGAGTACCCAGTATGGGTGGCAGGGAAGGCTGTGCCACTGGAGCCTACAGGGCACCTACTACAGTAGGCCCCACTACCAAGACAGGGAATCAAAGCAGCTCTACCTAATACATAGAAACAAACACAGGGAAGATGCCAAAATGAGGCGACAAAGAAATATGGCCCAAATGAAAATATAGATCAAAACTGCAGAAAAAGAACTAAATGAAATGGAGATAAGCAATCTGTCAGACGCAGAGTTCAAAACACTGGTTATAAAGATGCTCAAGGAACTCAGTCAATAATTCAACGGCATAAAAAAGAGCAAGGCAGAAATGAAGGATATACTGATAGAAAGGAACAATCTACAGGGAATCAATAGTAGAGTGGATGAAAGCCAAGAATCAAATCAATGATATGGAACATATTGGAGACAAAAAACAATCAAGCAGAGCAACAAGAAGAAAAAAGAATCCCAAAAACAAACAAACAAAAAAATGAGGGTAGTTTAAGAAGCCTCTGGGACGACTTCAGATGTTTCAACATTCACATCATAGGGGTTCCAAAAGGAGAGGAGGAAGAGCAAGAAATTGAAAACTTATTTGAAAAAATAATGAAAGAAAACTTCCCTAATTTGGTGAAGGAAATAGACATCTAACTCCAGGAAGCACAGAGAGTCCCAAACAAGAAAAACACATAGCATGAGCAAAAATAAATGTCCCTGGTTAAAGTGGCTGAGAAACATAACCTAGATTCTAACTGCTATGTTTTCTTGGGTAGGAAAAGCCATTATAAAGATATCTATTCTCCATATTAATATAGAAATTCAATGTACACTTAATAAAAATATTAATAATTATTTAAAGAAACTAAGCCAGATAACTAGAGCCAAAAGAGAACAATGCAATGGTATTAGCTGTATATTTAAAATATAAAGCCCCATGAGGGGATTAACTACAAATAGGTAGGTACAGAATAGCCACGGGGATGTAAAGTACAGTATAGGAAGTGGAGCAGCCAAAGAACCTATAATCATGACCCACAGACATGAACAATGGTGTGGGGATTGCCTGAAGGGGTGGTGGATGCTGGGTGGAGGGAGGCAAAGTGGGAAAACTTGGGACAACTGTAATAGCATAATCAAGAAAATATAATTAAAAAATATAAAGCCGCGTTGATTAAAATATTGTGGTACCAATGCAAAGAGGAGGCTGACAGACCAATGGAACAGAACAGAAAGTCCAGAAAGAGATCCTAACAAATGCAAGAATTTAATGTATGATAAAGGCATACCAAACCAGTGTGGAAAAGGTGGATTGTTCAACAAGTGGTGCTGGAACTAGGAAACTAGCTGAAAAAGAATCAAAGTGACTTACACCTTACATCTTACAGCGGAATAAATACCAAATGTTTGAATGACTGAAATACAAACAACCAAACCATGTAAGTGCTTGAGGAAATCCTGGGACTACTTGTAAAATCTTAGAGTAGGGAAGGCCTTTCTAATAAAACAATAAATAAAACATGGACAAAGAATATGATCATGAAAGGAGATAAAAACAGCTGTTAAATATATGCAGAGACACTCAATTTCATTCAGAAAATGTATTTCTGTATATACACAAATATATGTAGTTATTTTCCTATGATGTGAATTTGCTACCTATTTAAAGGAAAAAAAAAAAAAAGAAGAAGAAGAGAGAAATCTATTAAAGATTTCCCAGGACACATGTCAGTTCAATGAAACTCATTCCAGGAAAAATCACAATGGAGGAAAAAACCTTACATTGTCTAATAGAAAACCAGGTAGAGCAGGGTGGCTTTGCTTGAAGCAGAGATGATGGCTCGAATACCCTGCCATACCACTTCCCATTTACTCCCTAAATACCCACTGACATATACCTGGTAGAACCCAGGGCTCAAATAATATGTTCATAACCATACATTATACAAATCAAAGGAGAGTTCCCTTGGAGGTAAGGGGCTATATTTTTATATCTGAATTCCCAGCCCAGAGGTCTAGTGCACTGTAGGGTTTAAACAAAAATTTTTTTGAATGAATGCCATTATCAATAACTCACCTCTATATGTATCCTGTAATCTATGACATGATTATCTCATTACTATTAACCTAACCACACTCAATAAATGCTTGGCAGCAACCTTCAAGGGAGAAATCCCAAGGTCATGTATCCTATGGGCACTCAACAGTTATATAAAAATAAATCTGCAGCAAATGCTGGTATGTCCCAAACAAGATAAAAACATGTTTATAAGCCAACAAATCAATTTCTCTTCCCACCCATTATGCTGAAGTAATTTTGATACCTCATCACAGCAGTGCATTCGAGCCATTGCCTCGGAGAGACGGATCATGCTCTCTAGCTGTCGCACTGTAATCCTCCATGAAGACTTGGCTACTCCAGAACCATCCCTCTGGCGGAGACGCTTATACTGTTCCACAATGAAGTCCTCCGACTCTCTGGAAATCTGTTTGAGAACATCACTCAAGTCAGAGTATTTCTACTTGATGGGAGCTGTGTTAAACATAGGTTTAAGGGACTTCCAGGTGGAAACATTTTTGGGGAACTAAGAAAGCCAAAATTTTGAAGCCAATGACAAGGAATTAACATGGAAATGTCTTTCAACAGAAGCTATTACTAAGGAAGCCTTTGCATATATTGGTACATAAATTCCATGTACTAATTTTATGAACAGGAAGGCAGAATGGCTGGTGTTTAAGCAAATGGCCATTTCTAAAAGATATGTAACAAACTGAAATAATGGGATAGGATGTAATAATACCTTTTTACCCAAGATGACAGAGCTCAATAAACAAATTAATGTTCAGACTATTCTTGAGACTCAGTAAATTAATTTATGCTGTCTTTAAGAAAAAAAGAGGTCAAAACACACACATATATATCATACACCAGCTATTTCAGTAAACCTTAATATTTGCTGAATAATAACAAAGTGAGGCATACTAAAGAATCCTCGGTTTTTCAGAACAAGAAACTCAGCATGTTAATGAAGCATGTGGTAGTCACCATATTCAGGGACCATATTCAGTCACAGAGAACAAATGCCTCTTCACACAAAAGTGACTCATAACCCCTAGATGTCAATGACTCACTAAGCTTCTTTTGGGACAGTGAAAGTCAATCCCAATAGTACTGTGGATAATTAAGTGAAAGTGATGGGATATTAAAGTCTAAGAATAATCCCCAAAGTCAAGCCAGAAAATAGTATGTAAAAACTTGGAATCAACCAAAAGCAACCAAATTTTTTTCTTTTCCTATTCTGTTTTAGTAAAATGTAAAAAAAACAACAAAAAAAAAAACAACCAGATGCATTATGAAGGTTTATTTTATTTATTTAATTTTTAAATGGAGGTTTACTTTAAAAATAAATGTCCAAGTGAGTATCCTGGATCTAGTGCAGATTCAATCCAATGAACTACATCAATTACTATAAAACAGCAATCATGTTCATTCACAATTACCTAGAGGAATCCAAGATTTTCCTTAGAGAAAGAATTGAGAGCACTCAGTAGACTACTGATTTAAACACATACAGTTTTACGATTCTTAGGAATGGTTGAAATAAAGGATGCCCTACTTTACTTGGTTATTCAAAAGTCTTATCACTTTTAAGAATATTTTTATTTTTATCACCTAACAAGGAAAAGGAATGGGATTGTTCACTTTTAAAATGCACTTTACTCAACTCTCTGAAGAAGCAAATTGTTCTAAAAAACAAAGAAACAAAAAAACCCCTAAACACCCAAAACAAACAAAAATACCTTGAAACAAACAAACAGACAAAGTTCAGATTCAGTTTTTTCCCTATCACTCTTTTGTCTTAATGCCACTTTAATGTATCCATTACAATCTATTTCAGTACAAAAAGGGCAGGTTACCTTTGGTTTAAACTGCCTTGCAAAGAGAAGGTATCTCCTGATATCATCAAGGGAGTAGACACGATCAATCGAATCCTCAATTCTTGAATGCAAGTCTACTATGCGCCTGGCAATAGCATAATCTGTAACCTAATTGAAAGCAAAAAGAAAAAAATCACTTTGATCAGCCATTGCAATATCCACTCCAGACTATCATAGGCATTAAAAAATTATTTATAGCTAAAAACAAGCTCTAACATGACAATGAAAGAGTCACAGGCACAAAGTTCCTGAGGAAAGTTTGGTACCAGTTGCATTTAAAACCAAGTTTAAATGTTTACCTTTGCCCCACTCCAACAATATTCCTGAAGGAATGAACTGACTTTGATAACAACAGCAGAACTATGACTTCTATGACCCTTAGTACATGAAAGACACTATTGCCTGAAGCGTGTCTAACCCACACAACCTTCACAAGAACCTTGTTAAGGAGGTAGTTATTATCCCTAGTTTACAAATGAGTAAATTGAGGCCCAGAGAGGTTAAGTAACTGGTCCAACATCACACTAAGTAATGGGTCCAGGATTTGAGCAGTCCAGCTTCAAAGTCTGTGCTCTTAGCCACTACACCACATTGCCAGTTGTTAATATATGGAATTAATTATCACAGAATCATTAACATTGATACAAAAATCATACAAAAAATAAGCAATTTACTCTCAAATGGTACAGAAAAAACTATATAGATGTAAAGAGAACAAATGATACAGTAAATGGAATAAAATATTAATATGTGAATAGAAAAAAGGAAGGGTATATGGGTGCCACATATACTATTGTTTCTTGCAGTTTTTCTGTAAGTTTGAAATTATTTCCAAGAGATTAAAAACTAATTTAATGGATTATATACAAACAGAAATATATACCCTCAAATAACTCCCAAGTAAGGGGGTTGGTTGGGTTAAATATTTATATGGATTTGTAAAGGAAAAAACAAACCAAAACATAAAAAACTAAAATCCTGCCAACATTCACACGATGGAAGGCAGCTTTTTTTAGATAACAAAGTTTTGCTGTAAGAGACATGTGTTGTGCAATATACAATCTCCATGCTCAGCAATCACCGGCACAGCCTGCAACATTAGCTCCTACAGAATGCCATTTTGCACAACAGTTCTGGGCACATGTGAGCTGTGCAATATTGTTAAATATTGAAGTATAAAAACCCTAATAACTGACACGTTAGAATCCAAGTAAACTCAGCACTTTACACTCAATCTTCAAACTGTCCCATAATTAGGGAAAAAAGTAATATACACTAAACTTTGTGAGAAGATATGGGAAGGCTAATGACTCCTGATTTGGAGGGGGGAAAAAAACCTTCAATATTCCATTTTTTTCCAAGCTTACTAAAAAACCCCCAACAAAACAAAAAATTCTTATAAAAATCTTAGAGTATGGTTGGAAATTAACTGTAATATGTTTCCTTTTTCTTCTGAAAATTAAAAAGCAGTAGCAAAAACAAAAAACTCAATATTCTTCCACACAATTAAGTGGAACCAGAAATTCAAGTGATTTTATTTTGAATTGGTCAACAAATCCTTGCCCAATCCGTGCCACTCTGAGAGAAAGGCCTGTGCAGACACATGCACCATCTGTTCAGCAGTATATATTCAAGCCCATCTCACTCAATCACTCAAACTGGAAATAACCAAGGAGGTTAAGAGTGACAGCTCATGTTGGATACCTCATTACATTCATCCACAAGTATAAAGAAGAGATCAAATCGGGACATGATGGGAGCTGACAAATTTATATTCTGTTTCAATGACTTTGATCTGTCATAGTGTCCACCGACTGGATTTGCTGCTGCCAAAATGGATGTCCTGGCATTCAGAGTAGCCTGAAAACAAAAGAAAGAATTGTGACAGGTTTAAAAAGACATCTGGAATGGCCAAGAAACATATGACAAAACGCTCAATCTCTCTCCTAATTAATTAAACACTAACCAAAACATTAAGATATCATTTATCACCTACTGAAACATTAAAAATTAAAGTCTAATAACTTACAGCACACAAGCACTACCAGATGATGATGGAGAGATGTCGTGCACACCCTCTAAGCCAGCAATTTTTTTTTAATTTTTTAATTTTTATTGTTGTTCACATACAGTTGTCTCCATTTTCACCCCCCCACCTCCCACCCTCAAACCTACCCCCCTTTGGCTTTGTCCTTATGTCCTTTATACTTGTTCCTTGATGGCCCTTCCCCTATTATCCCTCTTCCCCCTCCCCTCTGGTTACTGTCAGCTTGCTCTTTATTTCAATGTCTCTGGTTGTATTTTTAAGCAAGCACTTTCTTGTTAAGATTTTATCCTGCAGCTAGGTACAGGAAGATGTGTGTTCAAGGATGTTTACAATATTGTTTGTAATCAAAAGGCTGAAAATGACCCAAATGTCACTCTGTAGGAGTCTATTTGGGGTACATAAAATTGAAAACCATGCAGTAACTAAAAAAAAAAAAACAACCCACAAAACCCAAAGTGGATCTAATATGTGCTGATATATAGATTGCAGAAAAAAAATTATGACATTAAATAAGCAAGGAACAAAACTATGTATTATGTTTATTTAAATATAAAATATTCCTAAAACGGGCATAAACTCAGCAGGTATTTCTGAGTATATATTAGTGCTGGGAGTTGTAGAGGAAGATCTCTCTTTTTTATATTTTAGTGTACTGCTTAAAATTTCCTTAACCATTTGAATGTATTACTTTATTTACAAAATTTGATTTCTCTCTACTGTTGGTCACAGTACTGTACAGTCAAGTGCCAATTAACGATAAGAATAGGCTCTGAGAAACAAGTTGTTAGGCAATTTCATGGTTGTGTGAAGATCACAGAGTGTACTTACACCAAATTAGATGGTATAGTCTACTACACACCTAGGCTATACACTATAGCCTACTGTCTAGGCTACAACTGTACAAAACAACATGAGCTTCAATCAAGCACAAGAGAAAATGATGTAATTAAGAGATGCAAACACAGGTGTATGAAGCTGCTGCCTGTTTAACATGGCAAACTGTTTTACAGCAAACTTTTTTGTATAAGTAGAAAGAGAACACTCTAAATTAACAATAAAATGTGTGCCCTGGCTGGTGTGGCTCAGTGGATTGAACGCCGGCCTGCAAACCAAATGGTCACAGGTTCAATTCCCAGTCAGGGCACATGTCTGGGTTGTGGGCCAGGTCCCCAGTAGGGGTGTGTGAGAGTCAACCACACACTAATTGTTTCTCTCTCTCTGGAAATAAATAAAATGTTAAAAAAAAAATCTAGTATAATAAATCAATAACATGGTCATTTATTATCATTACCAAATATCATGTACTATACATAATTGCATGTGCTATACTTCCTACAGCTGGCAGCACAGTAGGTTTACACCAGCATCACCACAAACACATGAGTGATGTGCTGTGTTAATATATTACAATGACTGAGATATCACTAGATGACAGGAAATTTTCAGCTCCATCATAATCTAATGGGACCACCATCATATATGTGGCCTATCCTTGACCGAAATGTTGCTATGTGGCACATGACTGTACTTAAATATTATTTCCATTTGAATCGTCTGTGAATTATTTTGTTACAATTTCGGACAACTCACATTTTCTGATGAAAACATGCTTTATCAAAAAATGTAGAAGCTTTGTGGAAATTTTAAGAAGTGAAATGCTAAAAATTTCACCAGTAACCTCTAATTTCTGTCAAGCAACACATTTTCACAGCACCCTAAAGAGCACCTATAATTTGGATTAGTAATTCTCAGGGCTGTGTTTTCCATGTCAACGAACAGTATTTCACGTTGAAATAATTCATTTTACCCAGGGGAATGTCTCTAGAGCTACGTTAATCTACAAGGCACAATGCAGTGGAACGGAAATGGACACACACATACCTTCACTCCCGCTTTAGTGATGGAGATGGTCTGCTGTTCCATAGCTTCATGAATAGCAACTTGATCCCGTATATCCATCTTATCGAACTCATCAATACAACATACACCCTGTAACCAAACAAATCTAGCATGACATACTGCCTTTTAAGTGTCAAATGGGAAGTCAACTCAAAGTTTGCACCAAAAATCTTTTAATACTCTCTAAATAAGGTACATAAGCAATCCTAATTCCCTCTATTAGATTAAGATAGTACAATAAATCCCAGAGCTAGAAGAAATCATATGCTTTTGACTCATTTTAAACTAAGATAAGACTAAAGACATATATTTATTGCATTTTTACTCAACATAAAAATCTTGTGTAAATGTCAGGGTCAAAATATTCTGGATCACTTTAGCACTGATCTTCAGCTGAAGAAGTAACAGGTGAAATTTACTGATATAATTAATCAATACCAAATACATATTATTTACTAAAAATGCCCCCTTTAAAGGACTTTAAAAATATAAACTTATAGGCCTTTACTGATAGGGTAGGGAATAGTCTGGTTTTCCTATATCCAAAAGTCAAATGTTCTTACATTATCAGCCAGCATCAAAGCTCCAGCTTCAATGACAAACTCATGAGATTCTTCATCTCTCACAACAGCTGCTGTTAAGCCAGCAGCACTGGACGCTTTGCCACTGGTGTAGACAGCTCTGGGGCTGAACTCCTCCACGTGCCTGTTCGAGATTATCATATTCATTAACATGTGACTGACTACAAAGCATCCTTTCCAGGAATATCACCTGATAGCATTTATGTCAATTAAGAATATAAATTTCTTTTTAAAAAATCTGAGGAAAGCATTAAGCTATATAAGCAATCCATAGATACATGCTATGAACTAAATATAAAGCCATAGGCTGAATATAAAGACTTTCTCCTTTGGTCTTTTAAAGAGTCTCATGCTCTACTGATCTCCTTTGGTCATTTAAACAGATTTAAATCCATTCCTGTCAAATGTAAGATGCAATTCATACATGATAAAAACATCAACTTTAAAAGTTTTATTAACAGTTTAGCAATAATGATCTATTAGAAGGTCTTGTCCTTAAAAAAATGAGACAAAACTAGATGTGAAGTTTATTCTAAAAATGCAAGGCTGGTTTAACAGCTAAACATCAGTAATATGTTATGTTAATAAAGGATAAGAAACACTTCAATAGATGCAGGAAAAAACCACACGTGACAAAATCCAACACACCTTCACGATAAAAACTCAACAAACTAGGAATAGAAGAGACTTTCCCTCAGCCTGATTAAGGGAACCTATAAAAATACACAGCTAAGATCATTCTTAAAGGTTAAAAGGTGAATGCTTTCCCCCTAAGATCAGGAATGTTCACTCTGCCACTTCTATTCAACATTATACTCAAAGGTCTAGCCAGGACAATTAAACAAGAAAAAGGCACACAGATTTGAAAGAACAACAACTATCACTATTTGCAGATAACATGATCTTATAGGTTGAAAATCCTATGGAATCCACTAAAACATTAGAACTAATAAATGAGTTCATGCAAGGTTGAGAGACAAAAAGATCAACAATCTTATTTACAATAGCATCAAAAAGATTAGAGAACACTTAGGAATAGGTTTAACAAAAGTGCAAGCTTTTACCCTGAAAACTATAAAACATTGTTCAAAGAAATTAAAGAAGGCCTAAATAATGCAAAGATATTCCATATTCACGGATCAGAAGAGTTAATACTTTAAAAAGCCAATACAGAGAACCAAGATGGCAGCGTAGGTAGACACACTGCGCCTCCTCGCACAACCAGAACTGACAGAAAATCGAACGGCAAGGGGGTCCAACACCAAGGAAATACAAAAATAAACATTCATCCAGACTGGTAGGAGGGGCGGAGACGGGCACCGGCGTGGCTGTGGTGGGACCGAGATTGGCATAGTGTGGGACTAACAGCGCAGGCAGTCCGAGCACTAGCGGCCCCTGCCGCCCCACATTTGAGCAGATAAACCGAGAGGGCTGGACTCAGAGTGGTGGAGAGCGGGGTGGGCAGAGCGGTGGGTAGCACCCTGCGGCCCCACATTTGTGCATAGATAAACCGGACAAACGGTGGGCAGCGAAGCAGACTGCGCAACCCAGGGCTCCAGCTCAGGGAAATAAAGCCTCAAACCTCTGATTGAAACCGCCTGTGGGGGTTGGGGCGGCAGCAGGAGAGACTCCCAGCCTCACAGGAGAGGTCGCTGGAGAGACCCACAGGGGCCTAGAGTGTGCACAGGCCCACCCACTCGGGAACCAGCACCAGAGGGGCCCAGTTTGATTGTGGGTATCAGAGTGAAAGACTGAAATCCGGAGGAGAGTGAGGCAGACGCCATTGCTCCTACTCGGCCCCTCCCCCACGTACAGCGTCACAGCGCAGCAACCAGCGTTACCCCGCCCCGGTGAACACCTAAGGCTCTGCCCCTTAAAGTAACAGACACGCCAAGACAAAAAGAAAAAAAAAAATGGCCCAAACAACAGAACACTTCAAAGCTCCAGAAAAAATACAACTAAGCAAGGAAGAGATAGCCAACCTATCTGATGCACAGTTCAAAACATTGGTTATCAAGATGCTCACAGAATTGGTTGAATCTATTCGAAAACCAGATGAAAAAATGAAGCCTATGCTAAGAGAAACAAAGGAAAATGTACAGGGAACCAATAGTGATGAGAAGGAAACTGGGACTCAAATCAATGGTGTGGACCAGAAGGAAGAAAGAAACATCCAACCAGAAAAGAATGAAGAAACAAGAATTCGGAAAAATGAGGAGAGGCTTAGGAACCTCCAGGACATCTCAAAACGTTCCAACATCCAAATTATAGGGGTGCCAGAAGGAGAAGAGGAAGAACAAAAAATTGAAAACTTATTTGAACAAATAATGAAGGAGAACTTCCCTCATCTGGCAAAGGAAATAGACTTCCGGGAAGTCCAGGAAGCTCAGAGTCTCAAAGAAGCTGGACCCAAGGAGGAACACACCAAGACACATCGTAATTCCATTACCCAAGATTAAACGCAAGGACCTACATCCAAGATTGTATCCAGCAAAGCTATCATTTAGAATGGAAAGGCAGATAAAGTGCTTCTCAGGTAAGGTCAAGTTAAAGAAGTTCATCATCACCAAGCCCTTATTATATGAAATGTTAAAGGGAGTTACCTAAGAAAAAGAAGATAAAAAATATCAACAGTAAAAATGACAGCAAACTCACAGTTATTAACAACCACACCTAAAACAAAAACAAGAGCAAACTATGCAAACAACTAGAACAGGAACACAACCATAGAGATGGAGATCACATGGAGGGTTGTCAATAGGGGAGTAGGAGGGGGAGGGGGGGGAAAGGTACAGAGAATAAGTAGCATAGATGATAGGTGGAAAATAGACAGGGGAGGGTAAAAATAGTGTAGGAAATGTAGAAGCCAAAGAACTTATAAGTATGACCCATGGACATGAACTATAGGGGGGAATGTGGGAGGGAGGGGGTGGGCAGGATGGAGTGGAGTGGGGGGGAATGGGACAACTGTATTAGCATAATCAATAAATATATTTAAAAAAAAGCCAATACACCTCAAATTGCTCTACAGATTCAATGCAATCCCTATTAATATTACAACTGGCTTCTTTGTAGAAACTGACAAGCTGATCCTAAAATTCATATGGAAACTTGAGGGAACCAGAATAGCCAAAACAATCTGGAAAAAAAGTCAGAGAACTCCTATTTTCTGATTTTAAAACTTACTACAAAGCTATAGTAATCATGCCAGTGTAGTGCTGGTCTAAGGATAGACACAGAGATTAATAAAATACAATGGAGAGTTCAGAAATAAACCCTTATGCTTATGGTCAACTGATTTTTGACAAGGGTAGCAAAACAACTCAATGGGGTAAAAATCATCTTAATGTTGGGACAACAGGATATTAATTTGCAAAAGAATAAAGCTGGACCCCTACTTTATACCATACTCAAAAATAAACTCAAACTAGATCAAGAATCTAAATTTAAGAGCCAAAATTATTTCAGAGAATCAAAAGCAGGGACTTGAACAGATACTTTGCACACCGATGTTCACAGCAGCATTACTCACAATAGCCCAAAGGTAGAAACAACCTAAATGTCCATTGGTGAATGAATGGATAAACAGTGTGATAAATACATACAATTTAGTCTTAAAAAGGAAGGAAATTCCGAGACTCTACAACACGGATGACTCTCGAATATATTATGCTAAGTGAAATGAACCAGTCATGAAAGGACAGATACTGCATGGTTCCACTTCTATGAGGGACCAGGAACAGTCAAATTCAGAAACAGAAGGTAGAATGGTGGTTGCTAGGGGCTGGAGAGAAGGGGATATAAAGAGTTACTGCTTAATGTGCGCAGAGTTTCAGTTTGAGAAGATGAAAAATTTCTGAAACTAGATGGTGCTAATGGCTGTGTAACTTAAATGTACCTAATGCCACTGAACTTTTTATAGCAGCATTGTTTGCTATAACAATGTTTGTAAGCCAAAGTAAAAACAGCATTGTTTACAAAAGCCAAGTAAAAACAATCCAAATGTCCATGAACTGATGAATGAACAATTAAATGTGGTATATACATATGGTAGGATATCAGGCAATAAATAAAAATAAAAGTATCGACGCATGCTCCAATATGGCTGAACCTGGAAAACATTATGGGAAGTGGAAGAAGCCAGTCAGTCACAAAGGCTCATATAGTATATAATTCCATTTACATGAAATGTCTGGATAGACACCAGAGTAGGTTAGGGATTGCCTATGGCCAGGGGGAGAATGAAGAGTGATGACTAGTGGGCATAACTTTTCTTTTCGGGGGATGAGAATGTTCTAAACTTACTTTAATTATGTTGTACAAATGTGAATATACTAAAACCATTAAATTGTACACTTAAAAGGGACAAATTCTATGATACGTAAATTATATTGCAATAAAGATGGTAAAAAACTCACTAGGCTGAAAAGGCTATTTCTAAGACAGTCACATACAATGTAATACTGTTACCAGAGGCAACATTGTAGTACATCTCTCCGTGGTGGTGGGTGGGGGGGCAGGGAGGGGAGGCAGGAAGTAGCAGCAGAGAAAATGAAGCATGGAAAAGAATTCCTTTTAACACAAGACTATTATCTTTAAATCCAGAACTCAGTCCCTGATTTACTTGAAAAAAATATTTAATTAGAAAACTTCAAACCAACTAAAAATGTTTTATGGTCTAGAAGAGTACAATGTCACAAATTTCCCAAACAAAAAAGGAAAGGGATCTTGATATACAGAGTGGGAAACAGTAGGTTTATAGTTTTAAGTTCATGAAACAGTTTATACTTGTATTATTTATTATTTTATTATTTCCCATACAAACAACCATAAACCTACTTTTGCCCCATCCTGCAGTATGACCACATGCTTTACAGTATACATCTGAGTTCTAATACTCGTGGCTTAGTGTCACTTGTCAGCTATGAGAAAATGGGCAAGTCACTGAGCCTCAGAGAAGTTTTGTTTGCCTCCCTGAAAAAAGAAGATAATATTACATACCTGCCTGGTGCTGCTAGGATAAGACAAAACACACACACCTAGATAAAAAGGCTAAAAGGGTACATCTCCACTAAACCAGCATTGCAAAAGATGCTAAAGGGACTGCTTTATTAGGAAGATGAAGAAATAGAGAGAGAGAAACACAGGTACAAGGGGAAAAATGGCAATGAATAAGTGCCTGTCGACAATAACCTTAAATGTAAATGGTTTAAATGCTCCATTCAAAACACACAGGGTAGCTGAATGGATAAGAAAACATGATTCACACATATGCTGCCTACAAGAGATCCATCTCAGAACAGAAGACCCACACAGACTGAAAGTGAACGGATGAAAAAAATATTCCGAGCAAATAGACATAAATAAAAAGCTGGGGTTCCAACACTTATGTCAGACAAAACAGACTTCAAAACAAAGGCCATAACAAGAGACCAAGAAGGTCACTACATAATCCTTAAGGGAGTAGTCCAACAAAAGGACATACCTCTTGTAAGCACATAGGCATGCACCCAACATAGGGGCAACTTAATACACAAGGAAAATCTTGGAGGACTTCAAGAAAGATATCAACAGCGACACAGTCATTGTAAGGGATTTTAACACCCCATTGTCAGTAATGGATAGATCTTCCAAACAAAGAATCAATATAGGTATTGTGGCATTGAACGACACTCTAGATCGAATAGACTTACTTGATATATACTGAAACTTTCACCTCAATGAAGCAAAATACACATTCTTTTCAAACACAGATAGATCATTTTCAAAGACAAACCACATGGTAGGACACAAAACAAGCCTCAACAAAGTCAAGAAAATTAAAATCATATTAAGCATCTTCTCAGATCACAATGGCTTGAAACTAGAAACCAACCTCATATGGAAAAAACTAAAAAACATTCAAATACAAATACACGGGGACTGAATAACATGTTATTAAATAATGATTGGGGTAACAATGAGATCAAGAAAGAAATAAGAAAGTATCTGGAAACAAATGAAAATAAACACACAACCCAAAACCTATGGGACACAGCAAAGGAAGTCCTGAGAGGGAAGTTAATAGCAATACAGGCCTACTTGAAAAAGATAGAAAAATCTCAAATAAATAATGTACCCCTACATCTACAAGAACTAAAGGAAAAACAACAATCAAAGCACAGAGTGAGTAGATGGAAGGAAATAATCAAGATCAGAGCAGAAATAAATGACAGAGACTAAAAAAACAATTCAAAGGATCAATGAACCCAAAAGCTGGTTCTTTGAAAAGATAAACTAAATTGACAAACCTTTAACCAAACTTAAGAAAGAGAGGACCTAAATAAAAATCAGATATGAAAGAGACATTGCGACTGATACCACAGGAATACAAAGGATTGCAAGAATTTACTATGAACATGTACCAAGAAATTGGACAACCTGGGCGAAATGGACAAATTTCTAGAAAAATACAATTTTCCAAAACTGAATCAAGAAGAAGCAGAAAGCCTGAACAGACCAATAACAACTGCTGATAATGAAACAGTAAAAACAAAACAAAACAAAACAACAACAACAACAACGACAAAAACCCCAACAAAACTCTGGGCACACGAAATCCCTGGACAGGATGTCTTCACAGGTGAATTTTACCAAACATTTAAAGAAGAACTAATATCTATCCTCCTCAAACTATTGCAAAGAATTCTGAAGAGAGAAGACTCTCAAACTCTTTTTATGAGGCCAGTATTATCCTAATTCCAAGACCAGGTAAAGACACAACAAAGAAAGAAAACTACAGGCCAGTATCTCTGATGAACACAGATGCTAAAATTCTCAACAAAATATCGGCAAACTGGATCCAGCAATACATTCAAAGGATCATACACCATGATCAAGTGAGATTCATCCCAGGGATGCAAGGATGGTACAATATTCACAAATCTATAAATGTAATACACCACATAAACAAAATGAAGGAAAAAAGTCACATGATCATATCAATAGATGCTGAAAAAACATTTGATAAAATACGGCACTCATCTATGATAAAAACACTCAGCAAAGTGGGAATAGAGAGAGCATATCTCAACATGATAAAAGCCATATATGAGAAAGCTACAGCCAACATCATACTCAACAGGCAAAAACTAAAAGCTTTCCCACTAAGATAAGGAACATGACAGAGGTGTCCTCTTTTGCCTCTCTTATTCAACATAGTACTGGAAGTTGTAGTCACAGTGATAAGACAAGAAAAAGAAATGAAAGGCATCCAAATTGGAAAGGAGGAAGTAAGACTGTCATCACTCGCAAATGACACGATAGTATATGTAGAAAACCCTACAGTCTCCACCAAAAAACTACTCGACCTAATAACTGAATTTGACAAAATAGTGGGATACAAAGGCAATATTCAGAAATCGAGGGCATTTTTCTACTTTAACAATGAAGTATCAGAAACTAGGAAAAAAATTCCATTTACTATAGCAACAAGAAAAATACAGTACTATATTTTGTTGTGCATAATGCATACCTTTTTGCCCAAATTTTGAGGGAAAAATAAGGATGTGCATTATAGTATCTGAAATTCCTTGTATCCTTTCTTGTGTTTTGTAATTATTTGTTACATAATTTCTTGTACCGTAACATGTTCAAAAATAAATGCTAAAATTCCCTTATAATACAAAAAAGTATCTAAATATAAATAAAAAATTGAATTAAAGAATTAAAAAGATTTTTTTCCTGAAAGTTTGGGCCCAAAACATGGGTGTACATTATAGGGGGAGTGCATTATACATGGCAAAACAATGTACCTAGGAATAAACCTAACCAGGGAGGTAAAAGACCTGTACTTGGAAAACCATAGAACACTGAAGAAAGAAATTAAGGTAGATACAGATAAATGGAAGCATGTACCATGCTTGTGGATTGGACGGATTAACATTATTAAAATGTCCATACTACCCAAAACAATCTACAGATTCAATGCAACTACTATCAAAATACCAATGACGTATTTCACAGATCTAGAACAAATATCTCAAAAATTTGTATGGAACCAGAAAAGACCCTGAATAGCCTCAGCAATCCTGAGAAAGAAGAACAAAGTAGGAGGGATCATAATACTTGATAACAAACTATACTAGAAGGCCACTGTAATCAAAACAGTCTGGTACTGGTGTAAGAACAGACACATAGATCAGTGGAATAGAACATAGAGGCTAGAAATAAACCCAGTCTCTATGGTCAATTAATATTTGACAAAGGGAGCATACAATGGAGTAAAAACAGCCTCTTTAATAAATAATGTTGGGAGAACTAGACTGGTACATGCTAAAAAATGAAGCTAGACCACCAACTCACACCATATACCAGAATAAACTCAGATGGATAAAAGACTTAAATATAGGTCATGACACCATAAAAGTCCTAGAGAAAAAAGCAGTGAAAAGTCCTAGAGAAAAAAGTCCTAGTGAAAAAAGCAGATATCCCATGTAGCAATATTTTTGCCAATATATCTCCCAGGGAAAGGAAAATAAAGGAAAAAATAAACAAAATTAACTAAGAAGCAAAACAGAACCAGAGACATGGCAACATGGAACAGACTGACAGTGACTAGAGGGGAGGGGGGAGAGGGATAATAGTGGAAAGAAAGGGAAGGGAGTAGTCAAAGAACATGCATGAATGACCCGTGGACATGGACAATGGTGTGGGGATTGACTATGGGAGTGGAGGTGCAGCCTGGGTTGGGGGGGGCAAAGTGGGAAAATGGGACAATTGTAATGGAATAACAATAAAAAATTAAAAGCAGAAGACATAACATACACACATATAGAGCACCAAGAACACAGGAGGTGCTCAAAAATAGGTTACGATCATTTTGACCTCTAAGTTTCTTAAAAAGTTAAAAGTAAGCAAGTACCTGTAGCTGATAAGTTTAGCAAAAATGTTTCATGTTTATAGCATTCCTTTTAGAAAGTGTTTTGTTTAAGAACTTTAAAGGTGTTTGTATTCTTAATCTCAGCAATCCTATAGCTTGAATTCACCCAAAAAATCCCAAGAAAAGTAAAAACAGAAACTTATATACATCATGGTGTTGACTGTATCTGTATCTATAATCATTAAAATAAACTATGACAGGCTAGGAAAATGATTTTGATCGTTATAGTACACCAACATAAAATAGTTGTGAAACTAAAGAAAATGAAAAATGTTTAGGGTATATTAAAATAAAAAATATGTTGTGATTTATAACCCGGAAAAGATACAAAGACATTACACAAAGATCAAGAGTTCTATGCAGAAATTGGATTACAGGCAATTTATCCCTATTCCAAAAAATTATAAAACATTGTTATATTCTATTCAACAAATTAAGGTGTATTTAATCTAAATGAGTTGTATATCCAACACGGTCATAATTATACCGCTGCTTTAGTAAAGGCACACTGACCGCATTCTTGCTAGCACAGAGAGGCTGGAATTATGCACACTGTTTTTCCCATTGTACTACTTCAGGCAAACACTTACTTGAGAAACTGGCTCTTAGCTGTACTTGGGTCACCAACAATGCAAACATTTATGTCCCCTCGAAGAGAGGTTCCTTCCCCTGTTGTCTTTGGGACACCACCAAAGAGCATGAGCAGGACACCTCGTTTTACTTCATCATTGCCTGAAATGAAAACCCAAGGTATTTTTCAACATGAGGTTAACAATTATCACAGGATATTAGAAAGGCATGTTTACCTTTCCAACCAAAAGAGCAGATAAAGCTGAAGAAAAGCATAAGACTTAAGTAAAAATCCTTGGCTTCTCATCTGGTTCTTGCTCCTTGAACTTAGTCACCTAATCACTGTCCTGATGTTTTCTATACTGCAGGTGTCATGCAACGCGCACCCTTCCAAGAGCCTTTTCTTGTTCGCAAGTCTTAGTACCGTACACAAAGCTTTTCTCTATCTCTCAAATCTCTCTCCCCATGAATAAACTGTGTCCACCACAGCTTATATTTGCTAGTTCTTTCTAATGGCATGTCTCGCATTTCTATCAACAATTTGAGAAATGGTCCATGATTGACTTCTTTTTTATTACCAACAGTGACCAGAATAGAAATACATGCTAACTGAACTAATTGATGCCTCTAAGAACTATTTATAAATCCAATATAAGAAGAAAATGCACAATTAAAAAACCATTGGATCTTTAGAAATGTGCTATTAGAAGAAAGAGTTTTCTGTGCTAATGATTATGACTTTCTGTGAACTCCATCAACAAAGTGCTAGGCACACTCACAAGAACCACTTTTTAAAAGTAGAAAATTAAAAAACCCATTCCACAAAAAAAACTTCTGACTCATGACCTCTGAAAGAAATGTATTGGAGGCAGGTTCTCTTACATCGACCGCCTAAGAGTCGCGCTGTAAGAAGCAACAACTTTTCTTCCTCTCCGCCATCCGCTCGGCAGCCGCAAAGCAGCAACCATGCGCGAGTGCATCTCCATCCACGTGGGCCAGGCTGGTGTCCAGATCGGCAATGCCTGCTGGGAGCTCTACTGCCTGGAACATGGCATCCAGCCCGATGGCCAGATGCCAAGTGACAAGACCATTGGCGGGGGAGATGACTCCTTCAACACCTTCTTCAGTGAGACGGGTGCTGGCAAGCACGTGCCCAGGGCAGTGTTTGTAGACCTGGAACCCACAGTCATTGATGAAGTTCGCACTGGTACCTACCGCCAGCTCTTCCACCCTGAGCAGCTGATCACAGGCAAGGAAGATGCTGCCAATAACTATGCCTGTGGACACTACACCATTGGCAAGGAGATCATTGACCTTGTCCTGGACCGGATTCGGAAACTGGCTGACCAGTGCACGGGCCTTCAGGGCTTCTTGGTTTTCCACAGCTTTGGTGGGGGAACTGGTTCCGGGTTCACCTCCCTGCTGATGGAGCGCCTCTCTGTCGATTATGGCAAGAAGTCCAAGCTGGAGTTCTCCATTTACCCAGCCCCCCAGGTTTCCACAGCTGTGGTGGGGCCCTACAACTCCATCCTCACCACCCACACCACCCTGGAGCACTATGATTGTGCCTTCATGGTTGACAACGAGGCCATCTATGACATCTGTTGTAGAAACCTCGATATTGAGCGCCCAACCTATACTAACCTGAATAGGTTGATAGGTCAGATTGTGTCCTCCATCACTGCTTCCCTCAGGTTTGATGGAGCCCTGAATGTCGATCTGACCGAATTCCAGACCAACCTGGTGCCCTATCCCCGCATCCACTTCCCTCTGGCCACATACGCCCCTGTCATCTCTGCTGAGAAAGCCTACCATGAACAGCTTTCTGTAGCAGAGATCATCAATGCGTGCTTTGAGCCAGCAAACCAGATGGTGAAATGTGACCCTCGCCATGGTAAATACATGGCCTGCTGCCTGTTGTACCATGGTGACGTGGTTCCCAAAGATGTCAATGCTGCCATTGCCACAATCAAGACCAAGCGTACCATCCAGTTTGTGGACTGGTGCCCCACTGGCTTCAAAGTTGGCATTAATTACCAGCCTCCCATTGTGGTGCCTGGTGGAGACTTGGCCAAAGTACAGCGAGCTGTGTGCATGCTGAGCAACACCACAGCTATTGCTGAGGCCTGGGCTCGCCTGGACCACAAGTTTGACCTGATGTACGCCAAGCGTGCCTCTGTCTACTGGTACGTGGGTGAGGGCATGGAGGAAGGAGAGTTTTCTGAGGCCCGTGAGGACATGGCTGCCCTGGAGAAGGATTATGAGGAGGTTGGTGTGGATTCTGTTGAAGGAGAGGGTGAGGAAGAAGGAGAGGAATACTAAAGTTAAAATGTCACAACAGTGCTTTTACAGGGAAGCTTATTCTGTTTTAAACATTGAAAAGTTGTGGTCTGATCGGTTAATTTGTATGTAGCAGTGTATACTCATATACAATTACTGGCCTGTGCTTTAAAACAAGATGCTTTGTTACAGACCCAACCAGTTCATTTCTCTGATGGGTTTGAATAAAGTATTCCCTGTCTTAAATGAAAAAAAAAAAAAAAAAAAAAAAAAGAAATGTATTGGAGATTTGTTAGTTTTTAAATAGCCCACAAATTCTTTGACACTCCTCATTTCAAGATGGAGCTTAATTCTCTTCTCCCTAAATGTGGAAAGACTTAGTGACTTGCTTCTAACGAACAGCGTATGTGCAAGTGAAGATATGCAACTTATGAGACTAAGTCCTGAGAAGCATTTTGCTTCTTCCTTGCTTTGCTTTCTTGGATCACACACTCTGGAAAGGAAGCCAGCTGCTGTGATATGAGAATACTCAAAGAGCCCTGGAGATGAGATTTACGTGGTAAGGAACTGAGGCTTCCAACCAACAACCAACACTAACAGGTGGGCCATGTGAGTGAGCCCCCTAAGTAGATCCTGTAGCCCTAGCAAAGCCTTCAGATGACTGCAGCCCCAGCTGATGTCTTGGCTGCAACCTCATGAAAAGACTGAACCAGAACCACCCAGCTAAGCCTCTCTCAATTCCTGACCCACAGACTGGATGAGATAATGTTTGTTGTTTTAAACCAGTATGATTGAGTTAATTTGTTATGCAGCTTACTTTATAGGAAAAGCTAAGCAGCATAAATATTGTGACCCAATTTGTTAGAAAGGACACTCTAAAATCCATAAATGATTATTAACATACAGAATTTCAGTTCAATTTCATTTACCAAGCATTTAGATAGGAAAAGTTAATTGTAAATGATTAAAAAATATATACCTAAGAGAAAAATCCATTATCTTGAGTTCTTAGCCTAACTCCAATTGAGTATGGAAGATAAGGATTAAAAAATGGGTATAGCATGAGGCCTGAAAATTCAGTCATATCCTTCAACATACAAAGGGATTTCTATGATAGTGAGCAGCTAGCAACCAAGAGCCAACAAAACGTTGAAGAGACCACCAAAGGTACACACAGGCATATGTAACCAAGGAACATCAAGAAATCTCTAGCTCTGAAAATTAAAAGATATTAAACTAGCGTATTGGAATATACTGAAGTGCAGTTCTGTCCTAAAGCCAGAAAAAGATGACTAAATTACCTTTTTTTCATTAAAAAAAAAATTGTGGTAAAATATACGTAACATAAAATTCACCATTTCAACCATTATCCCTCATTTCAACCATTTTTAAGTGTACATTTTAGTGGAATTAAATACATTCACCATGTTTTATAACCATCACCTCCATCCATTTCTTGAGCTCTTCTTCACCCCAAACAGAAACTCTATCCATTAAACAGTAACTCCCCATTCCTCTCCCCCAGGTAATCTCCTTCCTTTCTGTCTCTATGAATTTGCTTATTCTAGGTACTTCATTTTAAGTGGAATCATGTATCTGCCCTTTCATAAATGACTTAAAAAGACCCCTTCTAAACCTACTAAAAACTTTCATGATCTGTTTAAGGAAATCATGTATTACTGTTCTATAATCATTTCTTTGGATTTCAAGTTTATGCCACATATGGATAGAATTCTTACCATGTATAGTAGGAAACAGGCTGGTACAAAGATTGTGGTATAGATTTTTATCTTGACTCATTTCAAACACTTTCTCCCATTCTTTCACAGTCATTTGGTTCTTAATGCTCTCAGCTGTCTGTTCCTCATCTCGGAGCTCTTTCCCTCCAAACTGAAAGATGGAGAAGGAAGGAACAATAATAGCATAGAACAGTCAAAGTCAAAATAATGTGAAAGAGAAGAAACTTCATTACAAACAAAATATAGTCTGGGAGGTTAGCCTCAGAATCTGTTGACTATAAAGGTTTTTTTTAAAAAAAATCCTCAGCCCTGTGGCCAGGTGGCTCATTTGGTTGGAGCATCATCTCATACTCCAAAAGGCTGTGGGTTCAATCTCTGGTCAGGGCACATAACTAGGTTGCAGGTTTGATACCCTGTCGGGGCAGGTACAGGAGGCAACCAATGGATGTTTCTCCCCTTCTCTCAAATCAATAAGCATATCCTTGGGCAAGGATTAAAAAAAAACATCCCCAAACTAGTAAGGCCTTGGTAAATCAAGATCCTGAGGAGTCTGTTGTTTGTTCTGTGAATTAAAAACAATAAAAAAGCTACCACGACTGTTTTGTGTTATTATCTAAATAAATCTGAATAGTTAAGTGATGAGCCATAATACAAGGCTAGTCAATAATATGAAGATGAAAATGAAGTGATAGAATACAGGGTAGAGCAAAAAGTAGGTTTACAGTTGTTTGTATGGAAAATAATAAATAATTAATAAATAATAATACAAGAATAAACTGTGTTTCAGGTACTCACAACTGTAAATATACTTTTGTTCCACCCTGCATTATGTTCATTTCTCTTTTTCCAGAACAAGGAAGAGCCTTCTTGTTTTTGTATGTAAAAGCTCATTGCTTTAAGAACATTGGTACAAATTATCCGTGGTGGGGATTTTTGGTTTTTAATTACTATGGTACCTCTCTCATGCTCCTGGAGAAAGTATAAAATGCTCAAATAAACGAAATCCATATATCCCAAGATTTCATTTAGGTTTTCCCATTCAGGACACAGTTCTGAACAACAATAACACCAGAGGTCCATCCTTCTCAGAAGTAATTTACTTTACTTCCCAGATTACTAAATCTTTCTATTTGTACTTTCTCCAGAAGCATGAGAGAGGAACCATGATAGTTAAATAACAACTGCCCCCCCTCAGTGGATAATTTGTACAAACGCTTTTAAAGCAATGATCTCTTACATATGAAAACAAGACTTTTCCTTGTGAGAAAGACAGACATGAAAAGATTTGATTTCAAAACTAAAAAGGGTCAAATCTCAACAACCCCATACCTTTAACATTGACTAGATAACTCAGATGTTTCAGAAACCTATTAACTTTGTGGCAGCCTATAGGGGAGGTCTTTCTCAAGCTTTGCCATTCTACTAAGAAGACTCACCCTTGGGTTGGTTGGTGCAACACAGCAGGCAAGAAAGACCAGCCTGTATGAAAGGTCTCTAACACCAAGGGCCCGGAGTCCTCGAATGCCTTCGGTCTCATAGCCATCAACACCACTGACACGAGAATTAGTTTCTGCACGTGCTCCTGAAAGATTGAATAAGTTGTTTCATATCTCAAATACTGAAGGTGCTGAGAGTCAAAATTGCTCAAATAAATCAAACCTATATATCCAAAGATTTCATTTAGGCTGATGTTTTTCAGACCAGTACCTTTTATAGCAAAGTCAGTTTGTCTTTATTCTCATCATACTTCCTTATTTACCTTCTGATTGGTAGCCAGAAACAAGACAAGGAAGATACAAGAAGCTATTGTAAATACTCTGCAGTTCAGGTAACAGAATTTGAGCCTCAGATTACCAACCTGGTGTGCTAAGCTTAGAGACATCAGGCACAACAATCAGTGTCCCTGTAAAGTCACACTTGTCACCAGCTTGAGCTGACTCCACAGCTTCAGCCCTCAAGATCACTTCTAAACTACGTGGGATACTTCCTCGAGGAAGTTCAGCTTGAGTCTCTTGGATACGAACCTAAAACAAAGACAAATAGCCAAGAATAAGAGATCTTGTTCAAGTGCCATATGATCTAAATTAAATACCACAAATATTGACATATTCTAAACCATCTTACCGTTTGTAGACTTTTGACATATGCCAAAATTTATCATAAAAATTCTCTACCCTAAAGCCCCTTTCAATTTTGTAAAAGCTATTTAAAATCTTCACTTTTACTCTTAAAAAAACATTGTTTCTCTTTGATCAGTTTGACTAAGTAGTTAAATATCTGTTCTGTGTTCCATCTTCTTCTAAACTTCCAGGAAAATTTTATGAAAAATTTCACATAATTTATACCTTCCATCTCAATGCAACTATTAACATTACTTAGACACACATATTTTTACTGTATTATTTGAAACAAAGTATAAATATCAAGATACTTCACACCTAATTATTTAAGCACTGATCTCCTAAGAAGAAAGACAATCTCCTATATAACTAATACCATTATCACACCAAGAGAATGAAGTAATATTTACTTCCATGACTGTTATCCAGTCCACCTCCAAATTCCCCCAACTGTCAAGAATATCCTTTATTACAGATGCTTTTTATTACTCCCCCCTTCAAACCAGGACCTAATCCATACATAGTTTGTATGAGATTGTTATATCATGTTCTTTTTCAAATATAAAGCCTTTCCTACCCAGAGTTGTTGGTAGAGTATGTACTTCCTATAAACTAAGTATCGGGTTAATATAAGTAATCTAAGTGAGGACTAATAACTGAATTAAATACTAATTACTTTAGTCTAATACTCATTCTTCCATGCTTTAATGCTTGAACTATTGCCAACTTCCCCCTTTGCATGACCCAGAGTTACTAAAAGTCTTGCAGAGATTTGAGACACCACCCCACGCCAGCCCTTCATTCTCACTGCTACCATCCAAACATTGCCGAGGACTACAACTGCCTAATTATTAGCCTCTTGTTAAATACTACAAGCCATTGTCTCATTAATCTTCCCCTAAAAAGAAAAATTCATATCCCCTAAAAAATATACTTCCCTTATTTATCAAGATAGGCCCAAACCTCTCAATCTGAGAGTTAAGTCTCCAAGTACCTCCATGCCGCACACCAAATCACCTCTTAGGTAACCCGCAATTCAGGCCCTCTACTTCAGTCATGGTAATCGTCATTGCTATTGACAAACGTGCATTTGCACCTGTCCTATCACTCGTGCCGTCTCTCTTCTACCTACCTACTTGAAGTCTTACACCAACAAGTCTCTAGTTCTCTAAAGTTTCCTTAATTGTAGTTAGTAATAGTAGATACTAATTATTCTTTAAGAAATGCATTTTGTCAGTCTGAAGGAGTTTTCAATCCAAATTACTAAAGGTTATAACACATTTATATGCTGATAACCGAAGTTGGCGTTAAGAACTTTTGGCTTAAATCTGCAGTCACATTTGATGATCTTTGACTTAAATAAAAACTGAGTTTAGTATTATTTATATAAGCTTTCAATAGTAATTACAGGTCCCTAGAAGTGAATTATTAGCACAGGCTGAATCTGATATAACAGAAGTTAATAAATACCTTTTGAAAATCAACAAATCTTGATTTATTTGTATCTAGCAGGAATCTCCTTCTGTTGGCACAAACTGGATTTCGGCAGATGTTTGGTTGTGTGTATTTGAACTGCTGCTCTACATCCTTGATCACCGTCTGACAGTCCAAGCACAGGAAAGTTCCACTCACAAGCTCTGGGTGCACTGGATGAGTCCGTACCACCTGTCCACTGATGCGAGTGAGCAAACCAATTCTGGATGAGGTGAGTTCTCGAATTCTGTTTAAAGACAGATGTCCCATTGGTGAATAAAGGACACCAAAGAAATAAAATAATTATAAAACAGGATGTTCCGATTTTTGTTTTATAGGCAAAAGTATTTTTTTGCTTACCTATTAAGTTCTAAATAACCATGTATTATTTTCACAGTAAAGTTATCACGGGAAAAAAAAAATTTTTTTTTAAGATTTTATTTGTTTAGAGAGAGGGTGAAAGGGAGAGAAATATCAATGTGTGAGAGATACATCAATTGGGTTGCCTCTCACATGTTCCCATCTGGGAACCTGGCCCGCAACCCAAGCATGTGCCCTGGCTGGGAATTGAACCGGCAACCTGTTGGTTTGCAGGCCAGTGCTCAATCCACTGAGCCACAACAGCCAGGGCATCACGGGAAAAATTTTAAACTCAAAAGTTCAAAAACACTTTCTTTACTTCAAAACCAATTTTATATTAAATAACTTGGCAAAATTTTACAAGTAATTTCAATAGTTTAAGTTTTCAAAATATCACTTAAATTTCCTCCAGTAAATTCTTTAAATAACTGCTAAAGGAGAAACTTTAAAATTTATGTCACTTAAGCTCTGACAAAAATTTCCACCAATTTATGAATTTCTGTGACTGTTCTCAGTTTTCAAATTTTCTCACTAGATTTTATCCCCAAATGTCCCCTAAAAGGTACCCTAAAACATGACAACTCCGAAACTGCTTCACTTATTTCCCCATCCTATCTTGCTAGAAAAATATTTCTTTAAAATTAAAAAATCAAAAATCAAGAAGCTCAAATAAACAACCTAACTTTATACTTAAAGAAACTTGAAAATTAACAAGTAAAGCCCGAAGTGAGTAGAAGGAAATAATAAAGATCAGAGCAAAAATAAATGAAATAGTCTAAAAAATCCCGAAAGATGAATGAATCCAAGAGCTAGTTCTTTGAAAAGATAAACAAGACTGACAAACCTTTACCAGATTCATCAAGAAAAAAAGAGAGAGGACACAAATAAATACATGAAAGAGGTGAATAACTGATACCAACAAAATACAATGAATTATAAGAAAGTATGAACAAAACTATATGCCACCAAACTGGACAACTTGGATGAAATGGATAAAATTCCCAGAAGCACACAATCTTCCAAACTAAGTCAGGAAGAATCAGAGAATCTGATTAGACAGATTATACCTATTGAAATTGAGGCAGTAATCAAAAAACTCCCAACTAAAGCAAGCCTGGTCCAGATGGCTTCACAGGGAAATTGTACCAAACATTCTGAGAAGAACACCTCTTCTTCTCAAACCATTCCATAAAATTCAAGAGGAGGGAAGGCTCCCAAACTTATTTTATGAGGCCAGGATTATCCTAATTCCAAAACCAGATAAAGACACTACAAAGAAAGAAAATGATAGGCCAATATCCTTGATGAACATAGATGCTAAAATCCTCAACAAAATACCAGCAAACCTAATACAACAGTGCATCAAAAAGATCATACACCACGATCAAGTGGGATTTATCTGGGTATGCAAGGTTGGTACAACATTCACAAATCAATAAATGTAATTCACCACATAAACAAAACGAAGGATAAAAACCACATGATCATATCAATACATGCAGAAAAAGAATTTGGTAAAATCCAGGACTCATATATGATAACAACTCTCAGCAAAGTGGGACTAAAGGGAACATATCTAGACATAATAAAGGCCACAAATCCACCGCCAGCATCATATTCAATGGACAAAAACTACAAGCGTTTCCCTTAAGATTGGGAACAAGACAGGGATGTCTGCTTTCACCTCTTATTCAACACAGTACTGGAAGTCCTAGCCACAGCAGCCAGACAAGAAGAATAAAAGGCATCCAAATTGGAAAGGAAGCAGTAAAACTATTTGCAGATGACATGATACTATACACAGAGAACCCCAAATATTTCACCAAGAAACTACTAGAACTGACAAATGAATTCAGCAAAGTATCAGGATACAAAATTAATATCCAGAAATCAGTTGCATTTTTATATGCCAATAACAAACTAGCAAAGAAATTAAGAAAACAATCCCATTCACAATCGCTACAAAAAGAACAAAATACCTAGGAATAAACCTAAGCAAGGACGTAAAAGACCTGTACTTGGAAAATGAAGACAGTGAAGAAAGAAACTGAAGAAGGTACAAATAAGTGGAAAAACATACCGTTATCCATGAATAGGAAGAATTAACATCATTAAAATGTCCATACGACCCAAAGCGATCTAAAGATTCAATGTAATTCCTATCAAGATTCCAATGATGTATTTCACATAACTAGAACAATATTTCAAAAATTTATATGGAACCACAGAAGGCCATGCACAGCAATAGCAATCCTGAGAAAGAAGAACAAAGTTGGAGGAATCACACTACCAAATATCAAACTATACTATAAGGCCACAGTAATCAAAACAGCATGGAATTGGCATAAAAACAGACACACAGATTAGTGGAACAGAATAGAGAGCCCAGAAATAAACCCACACCTTTATAGTCAATATTTGACAGAGGAAGCAAGTGCATACAATGGGCTAAAGAGTTTATTCAATAAATGGTGTTGGGAAAATTGGACAGATATGTTCAGAAAAATGAAACTAGACCATCACCTTATACCACATACAAGAATAAATTAAAAAATAGATTAAAGACTTCAATGTTAAGACCTCAGACCATAAAAATCACAGAAGAAAACAGGCAGCAAAATCTCGGACGTTGCTCGTAGCAGGATTTTATCGTATATATCTCCCCAGGAAACAAAAGAAAAATAAACAAATGGGATTACATCGAACTAAAAAGTTTTTGCACAGCAAAGGAAGTCATCAACAAAATAAAAAGACAACACAGAGAACGAGAGAACATATTCATGAACACATCTGTTAAGGGGTTAATATCCAAAATTTATAAAGAACTTAAAAAGTTCAACACCCAAAAACCAAACAACCCAATTAAAAAACAAGCAAGGGACCTGAAAAGACACTTATCTAAAGAGGACATACAAATGGCCAATAGACATATGAAAAGATGCTCAATGTCATGAATCATCAGAGAAATGCAAATGAAACCAGTGAGATATCATCTCCCACCTGTCAGAATGTCTGTCATCAATAAGTCAACAAACAACAAGTGTTGATGAGGGTGTGGAGAAAGGGGAATGCAAATTGATGTGGTCACTGTTGAAAGCAGTATGGAGATACCTCAAAAAATTAAAAATGGATCCGCCTTTCAATCTATCTAGCTATCCCACTTCTGGGAATATACCCAAAGGAACACAAAACACTAATTCAAAATAACATAAGCACCCCTATGTTCATTGCAGTGTCATTTACAATTGCCAAGATATGGAAGAAGCCCAAGTGACCATCACTAGATGAGTGGATAAAACAACTATAGGATATTTACACAATGGAATACTATTTGGCCTTAAAAAGAAAATTTTATTCTTTGTGACAGTATGGATGGACCTGGAGAACATTATGCTAAATTAAATAAGCTAGTCAGATAAAGACAGATAAATGATTTCACTCATATGTGTAATCTAATCAACTGAACTAATAAGGAAAATGGGGACAGACTCATACATGGACAGCAGGATGACAGCTAGTGGGGGTGGAGGGATTGAGCAAAAAGGAAAAAAGGACTCATGGACATGGACAACAGTGTGGTGATTGCTGGGGGGAGGGGGGTATATGAGAGCTATATGGTAATGGAGAAAAAATACAATAAAGATTTTTTAAAAAACAACAAAAAAATTCTGCCAAAATGCCTACCAATTCATGAATTTCTGTGACTGTTCTCAGTTTTCAAATTTTCTCATTTGGTTAATTTTTCCCCAAATGTCCCCTAACAGGTACCCTAAAATATGACAACACTCAGAAACTACTTCACTTAACTTACTTCCCACCCCATCTCACTAGAAAAATGTATTTCTTCAAAATTAAAACTTTCTGGATAACTGGGCATAACTTTTCAAATATAAGACTACAACCTCCTGAGTTGCCTGACAATTACATAACGCCTATACTATTTGGTAAACTCCTTTTCTTTCAAAGAAGGGTTTCTTACTTGTGTCTGGTAGGTAGGTCTTGGAATGCAACATAAAAATCCTTGGCAAGAGGAATCTCTTTACGGTCTTTGACGAAGGTTTTTAAGGCCCGACATAGGTAAGGATAAACTCTGAAAAGCAAACAAACAAAAAGATCAACTGATAGTTTTAAGAGGCTTATTAACAAGTTCTCCTTCCCCCTTCATCCTTGCCAACAGCTGAGACTAACTTATTTCATCTGGTTACAACCAAGCCTTAGAATTTAACTATGCAGGATACTTGTGTTACCTGGTCCAGGTTTAGGAGACTCTTTTAATCCTCCCCTTTCCTATCACAAGTAGATCTAAGGCAGCACCACCGCCAAAGATAAAATGCTGTGTCCGACTATCCATTCTCTTTAACTAATCAGTTAGCAACCACAACACAGGCCACTTCTCTGTCCAAGACTCCAGTTGAACAATCTGGGGCAGTGAGGGGTGGTGTTACAATCTAGCAAGGCAGCCTTTCATTTGGTATCAAGGCTAAGTATATTTTTCTAGGCTTCACTGATAAGAAATGGATGAGGTCAGGGGAGGAATGTGTGTACATCAGAAAATGGCAGAATGTCCCATTTGACTGATTAGAATGAAGTGGCACATGTCCCCTGGATAAAAGTCCCCAATAGCTGCTGCATCTTGGTCTAAGCAGTGGAATCTGAAGTCCTCTGAAAAATTAGCTACTTTCATGAGACAGAACTGCTCCATGGCCTGTGCAGGAGGTATGGAGATACATTTTTCCACCACCAGCCCTGATTTTCTACTTCCCTCTTACTTGTCAGTGTAACTTTTACTGCTGCATGCTTTCACAATAAATCCTGCTGCTTATCTTTCCAACCTTTCTTGATGGTCAAATATGACTAGAAACATGGAAGACAAGTCCTCCATTTCCCAATCCACCAAGTAAAGGAACAGGACTGTGTTTCCTCATTCCTGGGTCTCTGTTTCTTTCAAAACTGTCCACAATGTTTATTTTAACCTTACTTTATTTATACAGATTGCAACATTTATTTAATCCAAATACAAAGACTTGTGTAAGAAAATGCTTCTTGCTTTATATAGCAATTAAAAATAAAATTTACGCCTAAATTATTAAATGACTAATTTCTGCCCCCCAAATACCAATCAGCTATTAAAATATTTTCAAGGGATTTTATATGACATGGAAAAATGTTATACTGTTAAGTGAAAAGGGCAGGATGCTCTATCTGTAATGATGCCAATAATTACAGATGCACAGAAATACATCAGAATCTGTCAGGAGATCCTCAGGAAACTGCACTTGGAGACCTACAAAGCTCTTAGAACTTTGTTGCCACAGACCTGTGGATGATGGTTATCTGTGGGTGGTGGGATTACAAATGTACAGATGATTTTACTTTCCCTACTTTTCTCTATTTTCTAAATTTTCTACAACATTCACTTTTATAGTCAGAAAAAAAAATTAAAAGAACAATGTCACTGCTGAAAAGGTATCCCTGATTAAGAAGATCCACATACTTTTTCAAAACACCCATGGCATGAGTGGCAGTGGGAAATGAAATGAATGACATCAATATCACTGAATGCCTGACACAAAGTAAGTGGTTCTCTTAAAGCTTAGGCAAACTATATAGAAAGCAAAGGTATTCAGTATTTACATGTGAAAAATATTCGGCTCCAAAAAGGCCTAAATTGGTTCAGAGAAATACTAAAATGACCACTGGCTGTATCAAAGGGCCTCTGTGACAGCTGTCCTTCTGCCTCACAAATGAATACTCCCAGTCCAAAAAGAGCTGGCCTCCCAGGCTCCATGCTTATTTAGAGTAAAGATGACTAATATACCATACCTATAGAACTCCTCTTGAATTGTGGTGGAAAGTTGCTGGTTAAACTGCTCCAGGTCCACAAAACTCACAACCAATGTATTTCTCTCAGGACGAATTAGCTCTTCTGCTAACTGCAAGTACTTAGTTTCTCCATCACTGTTCTGGAATCTGCAGATATATGTAAGTCAGATTAAATCGAATAATTAGGCAGTAAAAAGAAAAATCCGCCTGATAATTAGGTGTATTGGTTAAAGATCATCAGCTTGAAGTCAGACAAACCTATTTTAGTAGTTGTGTAACTTGGGGCAAGTTACTTACCCTCTCTAAATCTGCCCCTCACCTTTAAAAAAATTATAAGAAAACGGAACAAAACAAATCAGGGCATCACTTTATCTCGTGAAATGTTTTATGCAGAGCCCAGAACATAGAAACACTGGGTGTTCAGATTTTAACCTGAATTTTTCATTTAATATTTTCTAATCAACAATGCTAACTATTATTTTATTATTGTTATATATCACTAAAATTGGGAATTGTTAGATCAAGAAACTCAGGTCAAAATCCAAAGACTCAATTTCTGTAGGGAAAACTGACAGATTAGTTGTTGGTTTAAGAACCAAAAAAAAAAATATATATATATACATATATATATGTATATATATATGTATATATATGTGTGTATATATATATGTATATATATGTGTGTATATATATATGTATACACAGAAAATAAAGCTGGTGTTTTCCCCCAAAAGGAGTATCATACAAATACATTTGCTTTTTGTTTTTTAACATATGAAAATTAGTTTTGAAGCAAAATCAATTCCTCCTTTAAATACAGCATGTTCTAACTCTATTAGATATTAACTGAACATCTATCTGCAAAGCTCTATGTCAGAAGAAGCTGCAGATAAAGTGACAGTGTTGTTCCTGCCCTAGGGTTGACACTCTCATAGGAGACACCCCTACTAGAGAGAAGGTAACTTAAGTGTCCAACAAAAATGATTCAAGAAAATGTAGTATACACATACAATGAAACGCTACCCAGCCTTAAAAAAGTAAATTCTGCAATATGTGTCAGTGTGGATGAACCTGGAGGACATTTACTCTAAGTGAAACAAGGCAACCACAGAAAGACAAATATTGCATGATTCTACTTATGAGGTATCTAAAATAGTCAAATTCATAATAAAAAAAGTGGAATGGTGGTTGCCAGGGGCTGAAGGAAGGGGAAAATGCTAACCTAGGTGTAAAGTTTCAGCCAAGCAAAATGAGTAAGTTCTAATAACACTGTATTGTACCTACATTCAACAATAAGCTACTGTACAGTTAAACATTTGTTAAGAGGGTACATCTCGTGTTTCTTCCACAATAAAATTTTTTAAAAGGAGGGGGAAGGAGAAAGTACAAAACAGTGATAGGGTAGACTACTAACTAATTCAACCTAACATCTAGAAAGGCTCCATACATATAAAAACACTGGAATTCAGCCTTGAGACTTATCAACTGAAAGAAAAACAAGCGGTTAGATAGACCAGCTACAGGTGCCTGCGAGTATGAGGCAGTGAAGAGGTATGGGAGAAGTGTGGATAACAGGCTGTTGTGGAAGAAACCGAAAAGAGGAGCTGTGAAGAACTTGGACATTTTCCATATGCAGTTGCAAATCAAAGTTGGTATAGTGGAACCTCAGTTCTCAAGCTTAATTCGTTCTGGAAAACTTTTCAAGTAGTAATTTGTTCAAAAACCAAATCTCTTTTGTTACCTGAGAGACGGGTGACTGATCATAGAGGTATCAGCATGAAAGGGCTGTCAAGTAGAAAATTGAGACCATAAGTTTTGTTAAGACACCGTGACACTTTTTCTGTGAACGACTTGGTCCAGAACTGCACTGCTTGAGAACTGAGGTGTGATTGTATTTTGAAAGAGAGTAACATCCCCCACCCCCCCACCGTGAAATACATTATTATCCTCCTCAGCATCCAGGTGTATGGTAACTGCAAGGTTGTAAAGGTGATTATATTGTTTGTTGAAATGAAACATTAATTGAGGACCTTTGTACTATGGTGTGGTGGCAAGGATGGGATTTACACTGAAGATGAAGTGGTGGGCAGGAAAAGAGACAAGAAGTTCTATTACCATCTATAATGGAAAATGGTGACCTGGGAACATAAAGAAAGGACTGGTGCTGTCTGAAAGGTTTATGGTTTCACGAAGGAGGTATGAGTCATTGCCAAAGGTAGAGAAATATAAATAAAATTATGTTTTTTTAAGTACATCGGAATTTCATGAGACGGCAGAATTATTCACAAATGTGTAAGTGTATAAACAACCCACGTGTCCATGGACAGATGAATGAACACACAAAATGTGGTATATACATGCAATGGAATATTATTCAGCTTTAAACAGGAAATTCTGGCACATGCTATAACATGGATGAACCTTGAAGACGTTCTGCTAAGTGAAGTAAGCTGGTCACAAAAGGACAAATGCTGTATGATTCCAAGTATATGAGGTAGTCAGATTTATAGGCAGAAAGAAGAATGGAGGTTGCCAAGTATTGAGGGTGGGGGGAAAGGGGAGTTATTGTTTCATGGGTGCAGAGTTTGACTATGGGAAGAGTTCTGGAGATGGTGATGATGGTTGCACGAATAACAAGGAGAATGTCACTAGACTCTATGCTTACAAAAGGTTAAAGTAGTCAATTTTATGCTATGTGTATTTTACTGCTAACAACAAAGAAAGAATTTCATAGGACATTCCAAAGTGTTTACACTTCACCCTGGAGGCAGCAGAGTCCATCCTCTAAAAGTGAGTATCCGCACCATCTATAAGAACAGTAATTGGTGGCAGTGGTGGAAAGCCGGGGCAGTGGGGTGGGGGGTGGGTTAAGAGAGGCCAGGAGCTCAGAAGGCAACTGAAGAAAAAACAAAGTGCGTGTGTGGGGGGTGGAGGTTGGAACCAAAGGAAGTGATGGAGGGCGCCTTTTCAGCTACTTTTAAGCAGGGCAGGGCTCACCCCAGCATCTGTGAAGCCGCACAATCCACTCTAGTACTTTCATCTCCAGATTCCTAGGGTTGCCAGGGCCCTCGGTGCCCCCCAACATCAAGGTCCTGGCTGTCTGGTCCCA
Source organism: Desmodus rotundus (assembly GCF_022682495.2). Lineage (NCBI taxonomy): Eukaryota > Metazoa > Chordata > Mammalia > Chiroptera > Phyllostomidae > Desmodus > Desmodus rotundus. The sequence goes on from NC_071388.1 coordinate 127,163,570, forward strand.
TCAGGCCTCTGCCAGGATTCCAATGTCAGTTCGGCCTCCTGCTCGAACCTGCCAACATGTGGTCTAGCAGGACAAGTTACCTACCCTCCCCGAGCCTCAGTTTCTGCACCTGTAATCAGGTTGTGAAGATAAACGACGGGGATAAAGCTCGTAGCTTGGGACACTGGTCACAATAAGAGTTTACGGAAGGGCTCGCAGTGGATTTTAATCTTGGAAACCAGCCCATCCCATCCCAGGCGCCTTGCCGCGGCCTGGTTAAGCCTCAAGTGGGGCGCCGGCCGTCCAAAAAGACGCGCGACCCCTCGGTTCCCGAAAACGCGCGGGCCCACGCTCCCCCGGCTCCGGAAGTGGGGAGGGGCGGCTCGGGAAGTTCCGCGAGGAAGGGCAGCCCGCGACTTACTCCTCCAAGAAGTCCAGAAAGAGCTTTTGGCACTTCTCTGCTACCTCATCGCGGACTTCTAGGTGCTGGCTACCGGCGCCTGGTTCCGCTGTCGCCGCCAGGTCCATCGCTGCCTAGCGCTGAAGAGCCACCACTGTCACCCTCAATCACCACGAGTCGCTTTACCCGGACGCCACCGATTTGCGCGCGCCGCCGCAGCCTCCTCAGCCCCGCCTCCTCGTCTTCTGGGGCAGCCGGAACCAATCCTGGCGCTAGAGATAGGGGATTTCGCGCCAAGCCTGCCCAGTGAGCGCCGCTTCTCATTCGCCCCGCCCACGGAGCGGGGATTTCGCGCCAAATGCAAAGACCCAGAGAAAAACCAGCTTTTGCCTTTGCGACTGCGCAGTTTGGTCGGTCCTGAGGCTTTTGGCTTCTGGAACAAGGTCGGGTCTTTGGGTGTGTTTTCAAATGTTCTTCAAGTCATTCCACTTGCGTTAAATGTACAGAAGGCTAAGGGTCTAGGAAGAGAAAAATAAGTAAGATTTTGACCTCCTGCTTGAACCGTCTAATTGGAGGAAAAAAACTGTAAACCAGCCGGCAGAACTGTGTAAAAGAGCCAACTCTGAAGTATAAACATTACCGGGGATGGGGGAGGGTGGAGTTGGCATAGTTGTTCTGGTACTGTTGACCCGGGAAAATCAGTGGAATATTTAACACTGTTGATTTTTTTCAATTAATTTTTTTTTATGATTGTATTATCATTTTAACTCGTGTATTTTGGCATCTTTTTAAAATGGAATTTGGGTGACATTGGTTCACAAAACCATACAGTTTTCAAGTGTACAACAAAATAAAACATTTGCACGCTGCATCCCGTGCCCTTCCCCTCAAAGTCTCTTTCCATCTCCATTTCCCCCTTCTTTCTACTACCCTTTCCTCCCACCCCCTTTCCCTCTGGCTATCACCACACTGTGGTCTGTGCCTGTGTTATGTATACATGTTTTCTGGTTAATCCTTTCACATTTTTTCATCCCGTCTCCCAACTCCCCAGCTGTCAGTCTGTTCCATTTATCCATGCCTCTGTTTCTATTTTGTTTGTCAGTTTAATTTTATTCATTAGATTCCACATAGAAGTGAGGTCATATGGTATTTGTCTTTCTCTGACAGTTATTTCACTTAGCATGATACGCTCCAGGTCTATCCATGCTATTGCAAAAGGTAAAGTTTCCTTTTTTTTTTTTTTTTAACAGCCGAGTAGTATTCTATTGTGTAAATGTACACAGCTTTTTTATCCACTCATCTACTCATGGGCACTTGGGCTGTTTCCAGATCTTGGCAGTTGTGCATAATGCTGCAATGAACACAGGAGTGCATATATTCTTTCGAATTAGTGTTTCAGGTTTCTTTTGATATATCCCCAGAAGTGGGATTGCTGGGTCAAAAGGCAGATCCATTTTTAGTTTTCTGAGGAAATTCCATACTGCTTTTCACAGTGGCTGCACCAATCTGCATTCCCATCAACAGTGCAAAAGGGTTCCCGTTTCTCCACATCCTCACCAGCACTTCTTGTTTGTTGATTTATTGATGATAAGATATTCCCACAGGTAGGAGATGATAACTCACTGTGCTTTTAATTTGCATTTCTCTGATGATTAGTTATGCTGAGCATTTTTTTATGTGTCTATTGGCCAATCTGTACCTCTTTCGAGAAGTACCTTTTTAGGCCCTTTGCCCATTTTTTAATTGGGTTGTTTGTGTTCCTGGTGTTGAGTTGTTTAAGTTCTTTATATTTTGGAAATAACCCCTTATCAGATGTATTATTAGCAAGTATGTTCTCCCATTCAGTGAGTTCCCTTTTTATTTTGTTAATGGTTTCTTTTGCATGACTGGATAGAGGGAGAAGTTGAGCTGCAGTGTGGTTGCATAGAAGACTTAAGCCAAATCCTACAGGGAGCTCAGGAGTTCAAATGATCTCACAAAGGTATCTCAAATAAAGGCATAGGGACTGGGCCTTGATTCCTGCATCAAGGAGTCATTGGATGCAGGCTACCCTTGGGGAAAAAGTGCACCTTTAGGTGAAGCAGCTTATTTTGGTCAAAAGCAATTCCCAGATGGGGATATGGCTATGAGCCTTCGTACAGCCAACACTCCCAGCAGCTGGTGGGGAATGACGTCCTGAATAGGGTATCTGGGTGGCACATCACAGCATCCACCACAGCTCACCTTCGCACCTTTCAAATCCACTTGCTTTGTATAGTAACTCCACTGCATCTGGGTATAGCATCTTCTGGATCCTAGTTGGCTCTTTTTGTAGGGAAACTTGTAAGAGGAAGGTTAGGATTAATTACAGCCCTTGCTGCTCGAGCTGATCTTGAGTCTACAACACATATTCATTATGATTCCCTCCTCTTCCGCCCATCCTAGGTTCTCCTCTCAGCCAGCACCTTTGCTGGTTTAGGTGGCTTACCTGGTGAGGAAACACAGACCTTTATTCCTGAGGGGCCTGAGCCTTTAGTGACCATACCTTTCTCAGGCCATAGCTAAAATTGGTGAGTGGTTGTATGAAAAGAAAACCAACTGGATTATCTGGTGTCAAATATTTTCCCCCACCCCCACTGTGTAACAGCTGCCCTCCCTTCTGCTGATCAGATCAATTAAACCTGTCAATATCGTGACTCTTCCTTGTCTCCTGATTCTGTCGTGAGGACAATAAAATGGCAGAGCAGCAGCTATAGTTTCAAGTTTATGGTGTTCTATTGTGTCTCCAGTAGAAGTGTAAACTTTCTGGGAATCAGGATCTCCCGATCCAGAGTCTCAAGCTATAGGGAAGGGAGCACAAATTTCCCAAGTGGATCACTGGAATAGATGGCAAGCAGGGCCACTCTGTCCACCTTTTGTATCCCGGACCCTTGTATTCTACCTAATGGACACCATGCATCTTACAGTGGTTGTTGATTTAAGGTATATACCATGTCCTGGTTAGGTCATATCCCCTCCTTGCACTGGCATTTTAGTTGATCCTTGAAAAGTTCCCTCCATATAAGGCTTGAAACTTCTGGGTGACCCTATGTAATAAGATCAGTGTCAGGAGCTCAGCTGAGTTTGGAAGGAGCTGTTATCAACTGGCCAAGTAGCTCATTAAAGCAACAAGCCCAAAATGAAAGAGTTAAGTCCTTAATCATTTACTGAAATGGATATGCAAGCGGCTAAAACCAGGGAAAGACTCCTCTGTTCCACTTCCCTTCATGGAGTGACAGTGGTGGATGTGGCTGTTGAGGAAACCTTGAACAAAAGGCTCTGGCAGTGTTATGGATTCTGAGGTGAGGGAATGGCTAAGAGTGGATGAGTACTGGATACTAAGTTGAAGTGGGAAAAAGGATCTTCAAGTTTGTTTCCCACTCCTCTCTTCAATAAGTAGGTCTCAGCAGAGGTACTTAAAGATTTCTGCTTAAAGCCTCAGATAACGAGACCTACGAATGAATGAATGCAAATGTATGAATACAGCCAAAGGAGTCTGAGTCCTTAACTTCCCCTCTTGTCAGCGATTGCAGTGCATTGGCGGTGTACCAACTCTGGTGTGGGGAGGGCAGCTTTTCCCTGCGAGGCCTGCCAAGTAATGCCTTTGTAATCGCTTATGGCCAGGCCTGAAAAATCATATATTTTTAACCAGCACCTGGACTCCTCAATCAGTAGATCCCATAATATTGTGTCTACTGCTTTGCTATAAAGTGGGACTCTTAGTCAAGAGTCATAATGTGAGATCCCATGTTGGTGGATCAAATTTTGTAAGCCCAAAACAAGAGACTTTGTGGGCGGGAAAGGAAAACCCATACTTGAAGTATGTATTCAGTCAAGATGAACTGCCTTTTCCAGGGTGGAAGGGTCCAATGTAATCAACTTGCTAAAAAAGTGAATGGTTGGTCTCCTTAAGAGATGGTGCCACACTGGGGCTCAGTGTAATCAGATCAGCCTTGGTGAGTGGAAACTCATGCTGGGCCCATAGCCTGTTTCTCTGCTACCTGGCTGCTCTGGCTAAATCACTCTACCAGTGCCTCTTCTGTGGGGGATATTTCCTGGTGGGCATTAACATGTGATACTAAGATCTTTACATTTTGTGCCTACTCCCATAGATCCATTTATATACCTTTTCTATAAGGTTCCTTATCCCCAAATTTCCAATCTTACTCTTTCCTGGCCTCTGACTAGTCAGCGTAGCCATTCACTGATGTCCACAAATGTGTATGTATAGTCTTACCTTGGGCCACTTCTCTTCCCACACAAAACAGATGGCCGGCAGCACTGTCCATTGGGAGGACTTTTGAGTCTTTCAAGGACACCCTTGAATGGTAATAGTGCAGCCAATAAGCAGCAGCCAATTGCCAAGTCAGCCCCACCATAAGCCAAACATGGCCCTTTTCCTCCTCCGCCAGTTGGTCTTAAGGAAGTCTTCTTTGTCCCCTCTACCCCCACATGTGGCTATAAGTTTCAGCTGAGAAACATCGAAGCAATAGCAGTAAGGAGCTTTAGGAGTTCTGATTATCCAGTCTTAGGCTGTTTTCTATTTATGTCCAGTCCCAGATGTACCAACCACTATCTTTTGATGGGTTGCTTTTGATCCTTATAATTTGGTGGATCTGATAGAACTCAAAATGTAATGGGAAGGTCTGGCCACATGTTCACCTGATGTCTTATAGTCAGGTGCTCTATCTCCACCACAACCTTGTAGCAAGCCAGGGGCTGTTTACTGAATGGTGTATAGCTCTCTGATGCAGATGGCATAGCCTTGCTCCAGGGGTCTATGTTGTTTCTCCTATTGGGGTCCCCTATAAACTCCACATGGTGCCTTTTCCCACCACTGACACCACTAAAATTGTGGGTTCTGCTGCTTGGACCACAACCTGGACCTGTTTAAGTGCCCTCTCCTGTTCTAGGCACCTCTCAAACCTGACAGCATTCCATGTAGATAGGTTGGAGCAGCACACTGTTTAGTAGTTATTATCTCCATGTATTCTAGACTTGGAAAGTAAAATAAAGTAGGATATTATTATTATACTTTTTGAATGTCTTATAAAAAGTGGGACAGCTGTAAAAATGTTATGGAGGAAATCTCTCTTTAACCCACAATGCATTTTACAAGTAGTGCAGTAGAAACTTCAGGGCAAAGGTAAGGGAATTCCAGTGAACTGATCTTTTAGGATGCTCTTCTGATAGGTTTCTTTAACAACATTCGATAATTGTTTTACTTTCCTATCACCTTAAAACAAATAACAAAACCTTCAGCATTTCAGTTTTTCTGATCCACCATCTGCAGTGGAACCACCACCATGATGTAGATTTTTGTGAAAACCCTTGACAGGGAAGACCATCACTCTCGAGATTGCACCCTTGGATACAGTAGAAAATGTAAAGGCCCAGATCCAGGATAAGGAAGGAATTCCTCCTGATCAGCAAAGACTGATCTTTGTTGGCAAGCTGGAAGATAGACGTACTTTGTCTAGCTACACCATTCAAAAGGAGTCCATCCTTTACCATGTGTTGAGACTTCGTGGTGGTGCTACGAAAAGAAGTCTTGCACCACCGCCATGAAGAAGCATAGAAGAAGGTTAAGCTGGCTGTCCTGAATGCTGCAAAGTGGATGAGAATGGCAAAATCAACTGCCCTCAACACGAGTGCCCTTCAGATGAATGTGGTCCTGGGGCTTTTATGGCCATCCACTTTTACAGATGTTATTGTAGCAAATGCTGTAGGACCTATTGCTTCAACAAATTGGAAGACAAGTAATCGAATATGGGTTAATAAAAAACAGCACTAAAATAAAAGACCTTCAGCATTTCAAATGATAGTCACATAGCCATTTTCAAAATCCAATTTGTATATATTTAACACCTACCATGTCTGCTTGCCTTGTTAAATATTCTGGTGCCTGCAAGAAGAATACAAAAGAATTCTGCAATTAGCATTTTAATGCTTCTCACAAGTGGAAAATTCAATTAGGTCTGGTTCTGAAGGAAATACTAAGTTGAATATGTGGAGGCTATGATTAATAACCAGTCAGAGCAGCAATAAAGCTATGTTTGTTAAGTCACTGGTTTTCCTTCAAACTAGAAATGTTAGCTATGCCAAATTGGATCCAGTGACAGCCCAGATGCAGGAGTCTGTTAGGGTATAAAGCATATTCTAAGTTACTCTATTTAAGAAAGCAGACAACTAATCTCATTTAATTCCTGAAACTTGTCTCTGCTCAGCAATTCCTTAATATGAATTGAGGCATGATCAATTCTTTGTTAGAACAGCTTCAAAGAACATTCGTAGAGATATGTCTGGCTGCATGTTAAATACTAAAGTAATTAATTTGGAAACTTCTATAAAGATTTGACTAAAGTAAAAAATAATTAAAGCTCAAATGATCCATCAATGTATGCAATTTGCTTATTTTAAAAGCAGAGAGGAAAAAAGCAAAATGTTAAAAATAATGCTGCTACTGCCTTGACCAATGTGGCTCCGTTGGTTGGGTGTTATCCCACAAAGTGAAAGGTCGTCTGTTTGATTTGATTCCTGGTCAGTGCACATGCCCAGGCTGCCGGTTCAGTCCCATCAGGGCACATACAAGAGGCAATGGATTGATGTTTCTCTCCCTCTCTTCTGCCCTCCCTTCTCCTCTCTAAAAGTAAATAAATTAATTAAAAAAAAAAGAGCCCTGGCTGGTGTGGCTCAGTGGATTGAGTGCTAGATTGTGAAGCAAAGGTTCGTAGGTTCCATTCCCAGTCAGGGAGCATGCCTGGGTTGCGGGCCAGGTCTCCGATAAGGGGCATATGAGAGGCAGCCACAAGCTCATGTTTCTCTCCTTCTCTTTCCCCTCTCTCCCTGCACCTCTCTCTAAAAATAAATAAAATTTTACCAAAAAATAAAAAAAAAAGAAATTACCCATATTTACATGGTAAACTCTTTTCCACAAAAGTACCGAGGTAATTCAATAGTGAAAGGATAGTCTTCTCAACAAATGGTGCTGGATCAACAAAATATCTATGTGGGGGCGGGGGAATAATCTTGACACTTTATATGATATATAAACATTAACTTGAAATGGATCATAGACCTAAATAAGGGGTCCAATTATTAAAAATATAGAAGAAAACATAGCAGAAAATACTTGTGACATTGGGTTAGGCAGAAACTTCTTAAACATTACAAAAAGCACAACTATAAAATTAAAAACTTTTGCTCTTTATAAGGCAGTTAAAGAACAAAGAAAAGGCAAGCCACAGACTGGGAGCTAACACATACATCTGACAAAGGGGTCATATTGCAATATGTAAAGAGCTCTTATAATTCAAATAGAAGACAATTAACCCAATAAAAGAAATGAGAAAAGACTATGGCCAATAAGCACATGAAATGATGCTCAAAATCATTAATAAAGAAATGCAAAGTAAAAGTCACAGGGAGATAAAACAAAACAAACACATGAATGGCTAAAATTTAAAAGGCTGACATTTCTAAGTGATGATGAGATGAAATAGCTTCAAGTTTCTTTTACTGCTGTTGGAAATGCAAAATGGTACAGCTACTTTGGAAAACAGTATGACAGTATCTCATAAAGTTCAACATACACTTCTCATATAGCCTAGAAATTTTTCTTGTAAATATCTACCTAATATGGCCCTGGCTGGTGTGGCTCAGTGGATTGAGCACCAGCCTGTGAACCAAAGGGTTGCCGGTTCGATTCCCAGTCTAGGGCACATGCTTGGGTTGCAGGCCAGGCCCCTAGTAGGGGGTGCATGAGAGGCAACCACATCTTGATGTTTCCCTCTCTTTCTCCCGCCCTTCCCCTTTCTAAAAATAAACAAAATCTTTAAAAAAAAACCTCATATGAATGAAAATATGTCTATACAAAGACTTGTAAACGAATGTTCATATTCATAGCAGTGTTATTCACAATGGGTTAAAAACTGATGTTACTTATATGCCCAGCAACTGGTGAATGGATAAGCAAGTTACTATTTTGTGGAATACTACTTACTCATCAATAAAAAGAAATACACTAATAACACATGTAACAACACAGATGAATCTCAGAAACATCATGCTTAAAGAAAGAAAAAAGACTATGTTATACTGTTCCATTTATGTGAAACTATAGAAAAGGCAAAATAATAGTGACAAAATTAGAGATGGGGACTGACTATAAAGATATACTATGGAACTTTCTGAAGCAATGAAAATGTTCTGTAGTTTAATTATGGTGGTTACCTGACTGTATAAAATTACCAAAATTCATCAAACTATATACTTAAGATGAGAGAATTTTGTTGTATATATTAGCAAGTTGAATTCATATAAACATATGAATTGAAAACATATAAACATAAAATAATACATGGTGATCGTGTAGTACTTATTCCAGAAAAATATCAGGAATTTCTACTATTGTAACCTACTATACTCAAAACTGAAAGAAAATAACTATAGCAAGTACAGAAAAAGTATTGACAAATTCAAGTCATTCGTAACAGAAACTCTTAACAAATGGAATCTTCTTGAATTTGACAGAGGGCATTTATCAAAAAGCTACAGAAAATCACACTTAATCTTGAGATTTAAGTACTTAAAAAAATTAAATAAAAACCAAGAAAAGCATGCCCCCATTACTGATTTACTCAACATTTGATTAAGAGGGCTTAACTAATATAGTAAGTAAATATAAGAATTAGACAGGAAGAGATAAAGCTCTCCTAATTTGCCCGACACTATTCTAAGTGACAGGCATTGTTCTATGTGTTTCACACTTTTTAATCCCCACAACAGTTCTATGAGACTGGATTATGAAAATGAGGAAAGTTGAGGATAAGCAAGTTACTCAAGGTTATACAGCTAGTCAACAGCAAAATCAGGATTTTTTTTTTAATTTTTATTGTTATTCAATTACAGTTGTATGCCTTTTCTCCCCTTCCCTTCCCCCCACCCCACAAAATCAGGATTTGAATACAGGCAGTATAGGCACAGAATTCATACTTTTCACTACACTGCTATCCTTCTTCACATCTATCTGTCTACTTTGAAAATACAAGATACTCAGTCACAAACTATTAGAACTAATAACAGTTCAGGAATGTTGTTGCATGAAAAAAAGCAACATACAAAAACTGGTAACTGACAGTGTCCTCATGCCTTACTAACAATTTAAAAATGTAATAGAAAAAAATCCCATTCCCAGTGAAAACAAATTGTAAGGTATTCCAGCATAAACTAAAAATTAAAAAAAAACAATTTTGAAAGAATTAAAGAATACCAATTTATTTTATAATTAAAGAAAAAATATCAAAAATGAAATGGTACAACATTCATTCATTAAAGGTTTAAAGAGAGGAAAACTCCAAGTCTTTTCAATTTATTCTATAAATTCAAGGTAATTCCAATCAAAATCCCAGAATATATCTCATCAAAAAAAATCTGCAGAACAATATTAGTGCTTATAGAAACATAAAATTTAGTTAAAATATAAGAACATGGAAAAAAATTTAAAAATACTGAATTGATATAGTAGTTACCACTATGGGAGGAAGAAATAGAATCATGGTGGGTACACACAGGAAGACTTACGTGTATCCACAATTTCTTTTCCCCTAAAAAACCAAAATATTGCTCATGGAACCAAGATGGCGGCGTAGGTAGACACACTGCGCCTCCTCGCACAACCAGAACTGACAGAGAATCGAACAGCAAGGGGGACCAACACCAAGGAAACAGAAAATAATCATTCATCCAGACTGGTAGGAGGGGCGGAGACGGGCACCGGGGTGGAGAGGACTCGTGTGGCTGTGGCGGGACTGAGACTGGCGGAGTGTGGGACAAATGGCGCAGGCAGTCCGAGCACTAGCAGACCCTGCGGTCCCACATTTGCACAGATAAACCCAGAGGGCCGGACTCAGAGTGGTGGAGAGCAGGGCAGGCAGAGCAGTGGGTAGCACCCTGCGGCACCACATTCGCCCACAGATAAACCGGACGAACGGCGGGCAGAGAAGCAGACCGCTGCACAACCCAGGGCTCCAGCTCGGGGAAATAAAGCCTCAAACCTCTGATTGAAAGCGCCTCTGGGGGTTGGGGCGGCAGGAGAGACTCCCAGCCTCACAGGAGAGGTTGTTGGAGAGACCCACAGGGGCCTAGAGTGTGCACAGGCCCACTTACTCGGGAACCAGCACCAGAGGGGCCCAGTTTGATTGTGGGTAGCGGAGTGAAAGACTGAAATCCGGAGGAGAGTGAAGCGGACGCCATTGCTCCCTCTCGGCCCCGCCCCCACGTACAGCATCACAGCGCAGCGACCAGCATTACCCCGCCCCGATGAACACCTAAGGCTCCGCCCCTTAAAGTAACAGACACGCCAAGACAAAAAAAAAAAAAAAAATGGCCCAAATGACAGAACACTTCAAAGCTCCAGAAAAAATACAACTAAGCGATGAAGAGATAGCCAACCTATCGGATGCACAGTTCAAAGCACTGGTTATCAATATGCTCACAGACTTGGTTGAATCTATTCGAAAAACAGATGAAAAAATGAAGCCTATGCAAATAGAAACAAAGGAAAATGTACAGGGAACCAATAGTGATGAGAAGGAAACTGGGACTCAAATCAATGGTATGGACCAGAAGGAAGAAACAAACATTCAACCAGAAAAGAATGAAGAAACAAGAACTTGGAAAAATGAGGAGAGGCTTAGGAACCTCCAGGACACCTTGAAACGTTCCAACATCCGAATTATAGGGGTGCCAGAAGGAGAAGAGGAAGAACAAAAAATTGAAAACTTATTTGAACAAATAATGGAGAACTTCCCCAATCTGGCAAAGGAAATAGACTTCCGGGAAGTCCAGGAAGCTCAGAGAGTCCCAAAGAAGCTGGACCCAAGGAGGAACACAACAAGACACATCATAATTACATTACCCAAGATTAAACGCAAGGACCTACGTCCAAGATTACTATATCCAGCAAAGCTATCATTTAGAATGGAAGGGAGGATAAAGTGCTTCTCAGATAAGGTCAAGTTGAAAAGGCTCATCATCACCAAGCCCTTATTATATGAAATGTTAAAGGGAGTTACCTAAGAAAAAGATCAAAAATAGGAACAGTAAAAATGACACCAAACTCACAGTTATTAACGACCACACATAAAACAAAAACGAGAGCAAACTAGGCAAACAACTAGAACATGAGGGTTGTCAATAAGGGAGTGGGAGGGGGAGAGGGGGGTAAAGGTACAGAGAATAAGTAGCATAGATGATAGGTGGAAAATAGACAGGGGGAGGGTAAAAATAGTGTAGGAAATGTAGAAGCCAAAGAACTTACAAGTATGACCCATGGACATGAACTATGGGGGGGGAATGTGGGAGGGAGGGGGGTGGGCAGGATGGAGTGGAGTGGGGGGGGAAATGGGACAACTGTAATAGCATAATCAATAAATATATTAAAAATAAAAAAAAAACACCAAAATATTACAAGCAAATACAACAATGTTAAGATTTTATTAAGATGAGTATCAAGTACAGGGGTATCCTTTTTATTATGCTCCAATATGGTTGTCATGTTTGAAATACTTCATAACAAAAAATAATTAAATTAAACATACTATTCTAAGACTTTACAAACCAATTATTTTGAAAGAAGCTATAATTCTATGAGTTTGAGAAGAATAACTCTAGGGCCATTTTATTGTACTATTTTAGGGCCTGGGGAATCACACAATACAGAAAAAGATGAACCATAGTCCATTTTTTTCTTGTGGGGATTAAATTTATTAAACACTGTTGGGGTGCCCGCTATACTCAAATGCTCTGGTAGGATATAAAAGATATAACAATTGTATCTCTATTTTCAGAGAGCTCATAATCCAAATGATGAGATAAATTAACTTTCAAGAATAATGAGCTGGTATTTATGGTCCAGGGGTAAAGTCCTACCTGTAGAAAAATATTTGCATTACATTGGTTTGTTCCTGCCCATTCCATATATGATTCATTGTAAAATTAGCGTCAGCATCAACATACTTAATAATCTAGAGGGAAAGTATTTCTAATTATAATTCCTACACAGGAATTTCTTTCTGGTAGGGAAAATAGGAGTGCATTTTTGTGACATTCACTAATACCAGTAGCAGTTAAAAATGGAAAATAGTTTTTTAATTTATGTGAAATAAACTATTAAGCAATCCAAACTTTCAGCTTTAAGAGCTCTATCCTTACACCCATCTGAATGTATATCTTGATATGAATACATGTTGTGAATATATCAGTTTTCATTTGTTTTAGGTTATTTACATAACCAGTTATATATTTTTTCTTTTCCCAAATTATAAATGCCAAGAGCCAGTTATCAAATCAGTCTGCCATGAAGTTATACAAAGACAACTATGAGTAGCTTTCAAATTTTATTGAAATTCAGGTTTAGAACTTAACAACTTAATACAATATTATAATGAGTATTTTCTAACCAGTATTCTCTCACCTGCTTTACATGATATCTGGGCACAACCTTTATGAATTGATACTTTCTGCCTAATTTTCCACAATATGTCAGTTATACATTCATTAAAATCTCAGATACTTCTCTAAAATTGTTATTTCAATGTCAGAATTTAAAAAAATAAGCTCAAATATTAAGAATTTCATTGGAGCCACTGTTAACATAGAAAAGAAAAAAAATTACAATCTTAACTGTTTAAAATTGTTAACATTTATTTTAGTAATGCAATACGAATTTTTAAGACAATAATATGAATTTTTCATTAAAATGTTCAACCATTTCCTACTGAAGCACGTCCAAAGTTATAGAAATCTTCTCTTTTAAAGTAACCTATACTGAATTATCCAAAAGTAACTGTGGCACTTTAGTTAAAGACATTTATTTTACTGCATACTTTAAGGTACTGCCTAAGGTACTGCCTGATCAATTGCAGGTTACTGGAAGAAATATAAAACGTGGCTTTCTTTAAGGAGTGAGTCGTTTAGGATCACGGGGGAACATTGAGGTCTGACGAATATTGTGTAATCCCAAAAACAGCATTGTAACTCGTTCCAACCCTAGGGAAAACAAAATAAATATAAATAAATAAATACTCCCTTTCTGAAACCTCTCAGGGTCTTACTTACTGAAAACTACCAACATAATATCACTGATCAACAAATACTTTTCCTTGTTGGGAAGGAAAATAACTTCTATTATTCTGACTTTGTTTAAAATAGGTCTGATTCAGAAATAGAGATGATGCTGTATATGAAAAGGACAAAGTGCGATATCCTTAAGTGGCATGGTTGTGAAACGTGAACTACAAAAATCTATGTAAGTGTCCAAAATTTATGATTTGAACAAACAAAAAACCCCCCATTGTATTAATATAAGCTTGTATGTTTTCAAATGAAACTAGATTCTAATTATGTAGTCTAGGTCATCAGTATAAGATGAGAGTCATAAACTTGTTCAAGGAAGTTCATTAATATACAAGTACCAGAAATTCATTGTAATTCAATAGACACGTGACATGGCGGGTCCTAGTATAAAAGACTCTAGAGTACGTTGTTGTACTAAATACTTTGCGTGTAGAAGAAACTGACTTTAACATGTGACTTAAATACTATATTATCGATGAGAATTACAACCAAGTACCAGGTAAGAAAAAGTGTAAAACTAGCAAATGAAACTCTTTATATGCAATTTGATTTATCTATTTCACTAAAGTTGTAGAAGACTAATATTTTACACAAAGAAAGCAAGGTCAGAGAATATTTTTATTTAACAATAACTCTTCATTTTAAAGGATTATATTTAACTCTAAAATATAAATAAGAGAATTAACATTTTTATTCCTATACCTTACAAAAAAACATCCACAGACATATTTGAACCTTGTATTACAGTAATCTAACACTAATCAAGGTGGTATTTTGATAACCACTTAAATGTCCTCTTTTATGAGTAAGATTAAAATTTAGATCATCAGTCACAAAAGTTTGTAATATTATACAAAATGCACATCACTGAATACTCTTAAGAGAAAATAGTCATAAACATCCCATTAAAACTTAAACTACATATTTAATGTAGCTTTGTTTGTAATAACAAAGGGCCAGTAACAACCTCCAGGTCCATCAACAGGAAGCTAGTTAACAAGGTTATTTATGGTGTACCCCTTTCAGTGGAGTCTCTGCAGGAGTTTATCTAGTGATAAAGAATGAAAAAGCTCTTGAGCTATTGATAAAGAACAAGTTATGAAATACAGTTAAGTGGAAAATGCAAGTACTGAATGGTTTATATAGTATGCTACAATTTGTACAAAAACTGTATTTTAAAATGTGTGTATATTTTTGCATATGCAAGGACTGTCTTTGCATAGGGAGGTAAATGCACACTCCCCTATACCCTTTTAATTTGATATTTTTTGTTAGTATATTACCTAGTCACCAAAACTCTCCCCCAAAACAAACAAAATTTAACAAAACTATAAATTTGGAATTTGTCTTTGATATGGATATCCAAAAATTGGATATTTACTTATTTTAACTCACAGAGCAATAGATTACATATACGCTAGAAGTGGTCCTAAAAATCAATGAAATGTTACATTTCAACCAAAACATTTAGCAGCAAACTCGAAGGACAGTTTTAAATTTGGGCTAATCTGAATGAACTCATGGATGTGGAAAGAAAGCAGGACATTCAATTTATAAGACAGTTTGCTTGTAAACCATTAAGACAAAAAGAAGGACTAGAAATTTATTACAGTATTTTAGCTGTTCATTTTGTTCTTTGGAAATCAAATTTTTATTTAGTTATAACTCACTTTAAAAATTCTTGTAATTCAAATTTGTATTACACTTAGCACTTAAGGACTTATTTGTAAGCAATAACAATATACAAAATTTACTTTCTGTAGTTTAATGCTGAAGAAATTTAGCTGGAACTGAATGAACACTTGGCCAAATGAAATCCGGATTGGAAATATTATTGTCATAGTATTAAAGGAGTATTACCAATGCCTCCACCAGCATGAGGAGGGGCTCCAAAGCGGAAGGAATCAATATATGCCTTAATCTTCTCCAAATCTATGGAAAAAAAGACCAAACAAACAATTTATCATCTTACTTAGCTTTAAAAAGGTATAAGAGCAACGACTGTTAAATGAAGAGTAAAACAAATGACTCTCTAAGGAGTCTTTATAGGGTTTAAAATATGTTTTTTTCAGAATATTCACTACTCTCCTAAATATATTTAAGTTGTTTACCAATTCCATGATGTAAGGCTCTCTCTGTCAGCAGCTGAGGATCGTGTATTCTTTGAGCTCCTGACAGTATTTCTTCTCCTCTCATGAACATGTCATAAGAGTTAGACTGTTTCTGCAGGAAAAACAAACTAAAAACATCACTTTTCAAGTAGCTATCATTCTATTTCCATTACACATGTAGAAAAAAAAAACTGTTGCATGAAGAGTAAGTTCATTTTTTCCTACAATTAATGATGTACCTGGCTCCAATGAACATAATTGGTTTCTCTAAAACAGGATTAAATTAGTGAGGGTGGAACAGTAACTTCTTCCTTGCCTCTATCAGATTTTATACTTCCCTTCTCCCACAACGTTCAATATCAAATCAGAGCACCATCCCTAACTTATAAGTAGTATAATTCTTATTTCACTTTATCAATAGAAATATATATATTTTAAAAGATTTTATTTATTTATTTTTAGAGAGAGGGGAAGGGAAGGAGAAAAAGAGGGAGAGAAACATCAATGTGTGGTTGCCTTTGGAGCACCTCCTACCGGGGACCAGGCCCGCAACCCAGGCAAGTGCCCTGAGCGAAATCAACCAGAGACCCTTTGGTTCACAGGCCAGCCCTCAATCCACTGAGCCAAACCAGCCAGGGACACTAGAAATATTTTTAAGTGGGTCACTTTTGGAACTTCAAATTATCAATTAAAATTTCTTATTGTATTTTAAGGAAAGCAAATTAAACATCAATTTACCATAGCTCAACCTATTCCCTATCAGGTTTTAACTTACTTTCCCTGTCTTTCAAAAAACCAGTTGTTCTCAAAATGTGATTTCTGGGTCAGTAGCTTCAATATTACCAGGAACTTGTTAGAAATGCAAATTATCAAGCCTACCCAAACCAACTAATCAGAAAGTCTGGTGACAGGGACCAGAAATCTGTGTTTTAAAAGGCCCTCCAAGGGATTCTGATGCACACTAAAGTTTGGGAACCACTGCAATGGGAAAATAGTAAAAGGCCACAAGACATTATTTAGATTAACTCCAAGGACAGAATGTGAATGCTTATTTCAAGGTCAATAACAGACTTTGCTCATGTCGAAGGAGGGATCCCAGATGGTGGGAGGATTAAGGAGAAGCTGCACAAACCTCCTCCCAGGACCCAACTGGATTCTGCTAATGGCTGCAAATCTAGTAATACTATAAATTTACATTTTTTTCTTCCTTATAAATATTTAAAATATGACATGAGAATGATTTTTAATGTAGATTTTTTGGAGCTAATTTGCTAGAATATTCAGATTTCACTTTGACCACAGCTGACACAAACTAGTAGTAATACATATAGCAACATGAACATTGAAACTGCAAATTACTAGTGAAAACCATTGTACAATTTGACATGGTGACAATAAAGTTTTCTCTCTTCCCCAAAGCAGGTTATTAAAAATCAAATTACTTACAGAATTTCTTGGGTCAGGCATAGTATAGAAAGGTCTTACAGCCAATGGATATTTATCAAGAATATAAAAATCTGTATCATACTATAAGAAGAATAAATACAATTAAAAGATTTATTAAAAGTTTAATGAAAGCAAAAAAGAAGGCTAACATTTTGGTAATTAACTGTCCTGTTTTTTTTATACATAAGTTTTGTGCTTCAAAATGAGTGTAATTGCACTGTGTACACAATAAGCATTGTTTCTTTCAAGTAGTATCTGCAGCCTACAGTATTACTGCCATGTTATACATTTTTCCAATATTTCATTTTTAGGAGCTGCTGACTATTCAATCATAGTGTAAATGTTCATTTTTCTTTTTGGGGGGAACATATAATCTCTCTCCAATTTCTCTCCCACCGAAAATTATGCTGCAATAAGTTTCTTTGATTTCCATTTTTTCCTTTGCTTTTCTAGTTCATTTAGTCCTTCAGATGCATTTTATAGATGTTTATGTTGAATTATCCCAAATATCTTTGGGTCATATGAAGAGTAACAAAAATTTTAAATCTAAATTATTTTGGGAAAAACTGACACCTTTATAATAATTCATCTTAAAAAAACATTATCTTCCCAATAATCAACATTTTAGTTTAGATATCTAAAAGAAACTTGGTAGTTTTCTTCAAATGAAAACTACAATAGAGATAAATAACAATTAACATGAAATTATGACAATTTTGTTAGAATACTTACTATGTGACCTAGGTATAATTAAAGAAACCAGTAACATTTCAGCTGCTTTGACATTAAACATTTTTGCTAAAACTGGAGTGTAGAGGGAATGTCAACAAAGCCAACAAACTAAAATTGGCTCTGCCGAAATAGCATTTTAAAGTTATAGAGTCAAAGCTGCAGTTTCAGAAATAGTTCCCCAGTCAGTTTAACAGCCAGAGTACCACCAGCAGGTGTGCTCAAGGACTGTTTTTATTTCATCACACAATTCCCTTAATTTCTTTTAACACCACACTAAGTTTAGCTTTTATCTTCTTTGGAGTTCTAGAAAATGAGATAGGAAAGTAGCTTTCAAGCAAGAGCCAGAAAGGAAATTCATTCTCCCGCATCTTGCGGTCCCTTCCAGCTCATCTGACAATCTGACATAGATACCACTTTTAGAGATACCTCAGTACACAACTCAGTACAAAAATGGAATACTAAGTTAATCAAAATGGGCAAACCTATTGGAATATTTTTCATTTTTCCAAGATTAAAAGAAAATATTGTCCATTTTGGCCTTTATTCTGGAATCATACTATTCTAGGAAAATTAGTCCCTTGTGCAACCGTTCTTTAGTACAGGATACTTTTCAGATTTAGAAAAAGAAATCCGTATGTACAAGAGTCCTACCTTTTCCTTCACCAAACGACCCAACAGTTTTTCATTTGGCGTACTGAAAAAAAACAAACCCCAAACCCCCAAACAACATGAAATCAGGTGTTTGATTAGCTCTTAAAGTGTTAATAATGTACCTCTTCTATTCAAAGTTTTTAAAGGATAAAAAATTCAGCCAAAATACACAGTTATCTTCTATCCTGATCATTTTAAAAAAGGCAAATAGTGCTGGAAACTACTTATAAGTGCACCTGGTACAAGGACTTAGCATTTAGTAGGTGCTGCTCAGTAACATTTAAATAAAACCATAAACAGAATTTAGCAATTCACTGATTCAGAAATAGTATAGATGAAATAATTTCCTTCAATAACATATAATAAAAGTTCACTATACCAATACAAGCTATTCTTGCCATTAAATGGTTCCACTTCAGAATGGTCTCTTTTTGTTACTCTTTATCAAAGGTTTATAAAACAAAAAAATCAGTACTTCTGAGCTTTAAAAATATAATAGTGTTTATATAAACCAGTTAAATTTCTATAGTCAAGAGTTTGTTACTTTAGCATCTAATCTATTTAAGAACAATTTGCAAAATACTATGAAAACATTGTCTAACTTAAAGTAATTATACAATGTATGGTTTGCCTTAAGATGTCATCTAGCAATGTAGGGGATGCTTAAAACTATACATACAGATATATTTGTTATACAAAAACAAAGGGTTTTGAGTGAAATGTTTTTTAAAAACCCCTAACACGTAACAATAATCATCCCTTTCCCTCTTACACCAGGCTGTGTTGTGATTCCTTAAATATTTTAACTTAAGAACCCCCGAATAAAACCTAAGTAGATAGTAATTTCATAGCTTTATTATACTACATAATGTTTCAAAATTATAAGCTGTATGACCTGAATTTAGATAACATAATACTGTATGTCAAATAGAGAATAGTGATTTTCATAAACTTTTGGAGATCTTAACAGCTGTACGCCCTAATCCTGTGTGGGGATGATTTAGACTGCTGTCCACCTTCTCAACAACCACTGAGGAGGAAGAGAGGTAACATATTAGATGACAAAACGCATAGGCAAAAGCCTCTATATTCTGTAAAGCGTTACAAACTTGGGAAGGTACAAAAATAGTGTTTATTAGAGTATAGGCAAACCATATTAAATCATTATTTCAGATCATACATTAAACAAAACAGCATTATACTATATGCCCAAAAGTTAATAAAACTGAAGTTATCAGCTGGGTAAAAAATTACCATTCATTAATAGCAATTCTTGCATATCTTAAACCTAGCCACTAAGGTTTTAAAAATCACAAAGACAAACCTCAGATCTTCTTCGTCTCCCATTTCAATGCCAGCTTCCCTAAGCATAGCCAATGCTTCACAATACTCTAGTCTTAAAGTTGGCTCCAAAAATTTGAATGGCTCACATGGGAATTGTTTATTCACCGTCTGAATTTCAGTTTGAAACCTATTTGAATAATGATTTAGAGTTAATAAAAATGTGTGAGATAAATGTTTTCTTTCCCCACAAGAGGTCACTGTGGCCCTGACTGGTGTGGCTCAGTGGATTGAGTGCAGGCCTGAAAACGGAAAGGTTGCTGATGCGATTCTCTCTCAGGGCACATGCCTGGGTTGTGGGCCAGGTTCCCAGTAGGGGGCGTGCGAGAGGCAACCTATCAATTTATCTCTCACATGTTTCTCTCCCTCTCTCCCTCCCATCCCCTGGCTCTAAAAATAAATAAAACCTTAAAAAAAAAATCTCCCCCCCCCCCCAAAAAAGAGGTCACTGTGGCAATACCTTTAAAAAATTATTTTTTTACTAATACTGCTGAAATAAGAAACATAGATTTTACTCTTCTACACATTGGATAAAAATTTTTTTCTTTTAACAAAGAACATTTTAAACATTTCACAGGAGTCACTATATGTGCCATGATGAGGAAAAGACAACCTGAGAAGTTCAGGGGCGGAAGCTCCATGGTTAGCTAATTACCTGTCCAACTGAACCACTCCGCCCCACAGACCCCCCTAGCTATCCAGAGTCTGTTCCTAAGGGGCCAGTTGGCAGGGACCCAAGAGCCTACACGCACTATTAGATTTATGCATTCCACTGGTAATAATTTTGGAATACGGAGGTAACTCAAAAGGAAATGCTTTTAGAGAAAAGCTCTTTGTGTAAAATCAGCCTTAGTGAAGAAGTTGCCCGGGGGGACTTTTAGGCTCTTCTGTAGTAGTAGCAACAGCTAAGAAAAAAGTATCTGGTAGGTATCGTGCACCTTCTGTGTTACATAAAATCATCTTTCAACCAGTGTTACCAAGAAATTATTTAAGTTAAAGTATGAAACTTAATTACTTAAAATATTTAATACCACTTCTCAGACTTATGTTGTTTGTCATGATGGTGGCACTAAAGGATTAAAACTTTCTTTATAACTCATATCAGCTAACATTGTTAGAAACATAAAATACCTATTATATGAGGCATTAAAAAATCTGACTTTTAAATCCTTTAACAACACTTGTTACCATCAAGGAAGACCAAATTACGGAATACTTGGCCTATCTTTCCCCGTGCCCAGGACAGTGTCAATTTGTTCAGGAGAGTGCCAATTTCCCCCATTTTAATAATCACTACAGTATAGTGTCTACCCTCTAAACAGTAGGCATGAGACAAATGTTTACTGCACTGAATTGCTGCTATGGAGGATAATATTTTATTAAGATTGCAAAATATATTTTTGCTAAAGTATTTATGGATGAAATGATAGCTGGAATTTGCTTCAAAATAAAAGGGGGTAGGAGGAATGGGTAAAACAAAACTGGCCATGGGCTGGCAATGGTTGAAACTGGGTGATGAGTACATGGGGGTCATTAGGCTAACCTCTCCACTTTTGTGTTTTGAAATTTTCCATAATTAATAAAATTGAAAAAAGTATGTTTACATAAAAACATACTTCGAAAAGAGCAGAAATTAAAACACTATCACTTCCAGCCCTGGCTGGTGTGGCTCAGTGGATTAAGCACTGGCCTGCGAACCAAAAGGTCACTGGTTCAATTCTGGTCAGGGCACACTCCTGGATTGTGGGCCAGGTCCCCAGCAGGGAGTGTGTGAGAAGCAACCCATCGATGTTTCTCTCCCTTTCTTTCTCTTTCCCTTTCCCTCTCCCTGAAAATAAATAAGTAAAATCTTAAAAACAAAGAAGAAACACTATCACTTCCTGATTAGTCTTAAAGACTTTCATGGGAGCAATGAAGCTTAGCTATTGATTTATTCAAATCCTGATGTAAGAGTTGAGAAGACCCCAATAATTGATTTTTAAATTGTTTTTCTTTGCTTTCGATATTAACTCTCATCATGTTTTTCGGTGGTAATACAATGGCTATCAATACCTTCAAATCCACTTGTATATTACTTTTCTGTTAGAGAAAATTTTAATGAAAAACATGAAAGGGACACAACACAAGCCAGGTAACCCAATTTACAATTGACACAGAAACTTAAAATTCCTAAATGACTTAATAGAACATAGGAAGAAGGCTTTTACTTCCAAGTTGCTCCCTCAAGTCTACTAAAGAAGTCCAGGACCCGATTTATGGTTGGGCTATTGTTACAAAAACCAAAGTGGAAATTTCATATTCCAATAGAGAAAATAACAATACCTAAAATAAATAGGTTTCAGGAACTTTTTTTATTGTAAATATGAAAAGAAAATAAGACAGCTTTTACTTTGTTATAGTTTCAAAGAACATTTTGTTTTATAAGAAAATATTACTTGTTCCACATATTATATCTGAATAAAAGTTGCTTTAAAAATCCTGTACTGAAATGTTTCAGAGAACAGAGTTTTTTTCCAAAGGCTATCTACAATTAACTGGTCATCCAGAGTATAATGCAATGCAGGGAATGCTGGAAAATACTGCTACATATTCAACAGCATTTTAATAAGATCAACAATTAATTTTTGTGTTCTTGAAATCACTTATTAGACCTGCAACAGAGTAAGTAAGATTCATAATATTTTTGAACTCTTTTTATACATCAGCGAGGCATATCCAAATATATGAATAATTTCTAGCTAAATCAGTGGTCTTCAAATAAAAATTTCAAAGAGGCCTTTGTTAGTTATCAAAGCACTAGGTTAAGTATAGTATAACCTACTTAATATAGAATTATAGTCACCAGTATGGAGAAAAAAAAGACTCTCTTGATTCTATTTAACTTGCTTTGTATTTTCTTTTCTTTTTTTTCCTGTAAGACATCATCACAAGTAAACAACTTTGAATGACCTTTACAGGAGAAACTATTTGCTAGTTTAGAGAGTGCACCTAAAGTAAACATTTCCCATACATAATTCGATTTTCTGAACATCAAGATTATGTCTAATAATTTTCTGTAAATACTGTCAATTCATCAGGCCCAAATAAGTTGAAAGTCCCTTCAGGGTACTAGTTCCTAATCTTTATTGGGTACTCAATGTAAAAATCAATTGATCTAAGAAGTAAACATTCTTGACACAGGCTTAATTTACATACATTCAGTAAAGATTAGAAACTAGTAGACTAAGAGAACTTTTTGCCTCTGAGGTAGGAATAATATTATCCTCACTTATACTAGCTGAGGAAACTGAGGCATCAAGTTAAATAACTTGCATAAGGCCCATACAGGTAGGTAGCAGAGTTAGGGTTTGATCTTAGCTACCTGGATCTAGTCAAATCCAAGCTCTTTAATCACTACCCCACAGTATACCTCCCAAATAATAAACTGCTATAAATGTAACATAGGCTCTACTTCTTGAGATATTCAGGATATCAGTACAAAGGAAAATACAAATAGAGTTAGGCTGTTCACAAGCTGGTAAACTTCCCCACAAACCTGAGGTTAACTGGCTGAAGCCACACTTCACTTGGATACAGAATAGTATTTTCCAGAATAGTGTGGATTTTTTTCACTAACTCTAACTAGCAAGCTTATATATACAAACACATATGTTCAATAAAAATTTAGTTTCCATGTTTCAATTCAAGAATTGCTTTATTTTGAAGAATCCAAACTGATTTGAAATTAAGTCCATTTAGGGATATAAAATATATATTTTTACCTTTCTTGAAGTCCTTTGAATATTTGTACCAAGGTGTCAGCAATTTCTTCCACAACTTCATGGTAATGGTAATTAAAAGCCATTTCAATGTCCAGGCCAACAAATTCAGTTAGATGTCTGTGGGTATTAGAGTCTTCAGCTCTGAATACTGTAACATTAATAAAAGAAATACACAGTAAACAGTGTTTTAAGTTTTGGAGAAATTGGGATTTAAATACAAAATTCTGTTTAATAGTACTTAAATGGTACTATTTTCATTATCATAAGATTGGGAAAACCTTTGCTAAGACATCCATTTCAGCATTCTCTTGGATGGCAAGTTCATTACAAACTCCTACAGTCATGTAGTAAAAGCTGTAACAAATGTAAATTAAATGAGACTCACAAGAACCCAGAGGGAATGTGAGATCCTGATGTGCCTTCTCATAATTAAAAATACTCAGTATAGTGAGTTCTCAATTTTATTAAAACTTAACTCAAGCTAAATGAAATCTATACAAATGAAGTAACATTATACATATTTTAGCCATTACCTCAGTCCAACTCTTACTCTCCTCACTGCACTTTCATCCTTTCCAGTCCTTACTCTAGCCCTGTTCCATCTTTCACATTAATATTCCTAAAACACATCCTTGCTCACTAACTTACAACGGCTCCCAAATGACTACTGTAATAAAACAAAATGACAAAGTCTAAAACCTTCATGTTCTTATAACTTAATCCCACCCTATATTTCCCATTTCTTCTTCATACTAACTAGTCTTATTTTTATTTTCTCCCATGCACTTTACTCGTCTTGCTGCCTCTGACAAGAATGCCATCTCTGTTGTCTTTATCCTGTACTCTGTCCTTAAAGCCCATTTCATTTTGAATTTTCTTTCATGGTAACTAGCAAACTCCATCTCCTTCCTCTTTTTATACTACTTACACCACATAATTAACATCAATCTGCTGACTGTACAGCACAATCAGATTATTCACTATGTATGCACATCTTATTGTATCTTGGAAGCAGGGACAATCTTTACTCCCTTACCACTCAACGCATGGTCTGCAAATCAGCAGCATCAGCAGTACCTGGGAGCCTGTGAGAATGCAGAATCTCAAGTCTCACTCAGACCTACTGCATTTAAACAAGATTGCCAGGTGATTTGTGCACACATTAACATTTGAGAAGTGCTGGATGAATCTTCTTTTATGTACAAGGTACCTAGAGCAAGGCTATATATGCAGCAAGTGTTCAACAAATAATTGTTTTAGTACATTCAGAAAATTAAGACATTTAGTGATCTTGTTATTTTTTCTATTAGGAGATATTTATCTTAAGTTATCAAAAAACTTACATTTATAAAATAACTTGTTAAGTTTTAAAGAATGAAGTAAAGCTTGTCTTTTATTTCTGATTATCTTCATAAAAAATTTTGTTTGATTATGTGTACACACTTGACTTTTAGCAAATACACCTTAAAAACCATATTAATATAATCTATTAAATCTAGATATTTGTTAGTAATTTCTAATGGGCTCTAGCATATTATCAATACTAAGGACAGTACAAATAGTAATAATAAAAAATAGCAGCTTTGGAATAAACTGATAGCAAAGTATGCAGAGGTACATTTGTAAACTTACAGCAGTAGTAAGGGGCTATTAAGGAAAACAAAATTTATTACTTGGAAGACTGCAACTACTTCTTCGGTATTGATGGAGAGTTGAAAGGACAGTCCAAATGGGGGCTAATTCTATTCTAATTACACTTAAGTTAATAAATAATATACTTACATATATTTCAGAGGGCATATATTTTCAAAGCATGCATTTTTAAAATGAGATATGCCCAAGATATAAGTTTTCTTCAGCAATCTTCTGCAGGAATATTGTATATAATGCTATGATTCTATTCACATGAATAAGGCTCAACTGTTTAAAGAACTACTAAACATACAATTTTGTTTTTGGAAATGTCTCTACCCAAGCAACACTGTCATTTTTACCTCAAACTCTAGTGTTTGTGTAGTCAGTATACAAAAGGATATAAGCTTTAAAAATGTCTATGTGAAATCTATTTCTAAAACCCTAACTATGGCACAATTAATGAATTTGAGGAAACCTTAACTACCAAAATCTTACCTGGTCCAATACAGAAAACCTTCTCAAAATCAGCACAAATACACATTTGCTTGTATAGCTGTGGGGACTGAGCCAGATATGCATTATTTTTAAAATATGACACAGTAAATACATTGGCTCCTCCTTCACTGGCAGCTGAAATATAAACATTTAAGTTATTATAATCAATTGTAAGCTTATCAATGCAAATTTCTAGTAAAAACAGTTTATATTTTTGATTCAAGTACTTCACTTAAAAAAACTGGAAAATCAGAAATTGTAGAGAAACTATATGCTAGGTATGTTTTATACCTGATTCTAAACAGTTTATATTAGGAGAGATTGGCTTCTTTGGCTATAACTTCATTTTACATATTTGGACATACATGCTCCCTTTGTGCATCAATTTTAAATCTATTAAAGCTACTTTAATAATTTTTCTAATTATCATGGATTCAATGTTCAATTTTTAATTTACACTAGTAACACACTTTTTAGTGTTATTTAAGCAACTCTAAAAAGGGTAAAATAATTAAGATAAGGTTCTCATATAAGAATAAGAATTCATGAGATTTTCCCCAACTCCAGTATTGAGTATTAATTTTACAAAGAAGTTTATACAAAACAAAATTGTAATACCAATTTAAAAAGAAACCTTTATCATGAAAGTAGTTTCTGGTGCAACTTATTTAACAATAATCTTCCTTGGTGTGTTATCGTCTCATTTTATAATCACTATCACATAATGATTCCTGAAATAAGGGGATATAGTATCATTCATGTTAGTGAGATGTGAGTGCTGCTATATAGCATAGTCTTTGAAATAGTCTCACAGCAATAAGCCTTAAGGGATACTTGGGATTCTCAAATTAAAAACAAAACTAAACTAATAGTAAGCAACTTGGGCTAAAGCAAATTCTTCTTTAAAAATAAGAGAAATATCTTAAAGCATACCTGAGATAATTTTAGGAGTTTGAATCTCCACAAAACCCTTGTTAATTAAAGTTTCTCGGAAAAGATGGCAGATGCCAGACTGGAGACGGAAGACAGCCTGACTAGTTGATGTCTATAAGACAATAATAAAATTTAATTAAATCAATTTGACACATAAAGGAAATAAATCAGCAATGCCTCCTGGGTGGGGCAGGGCTTAGCAGAAAACATAATGCCCGGTCTAGAGTGCTAGCTGGTGCTGCTGTGAGGGCCCACTACTGCCAGATTCATCCCCAACTTTTTAAAGAAAGCCATTTATATCTAATGTGAAAACCCCCATTTTGCAATGGTGGCAATGAATTTAAATTAAAGAAAAAATGATGTGGGCCAAGGAAAAATATTCTTTGGGCCAAATTCTAGAGGCATTACCAATATAACTTGTGTGAACAAATAGCACGGGCAAACACAGCATGATGTTTAACTGCTGTGGCCAAAATTATGAAAATCCTGAGGTTT
Source organism: Desmodus rotundus (assembly GCF_022682495.2). NCBI lineage: Eukaryota > Metazoa > Chordata > Mammalia > Chiroptera > Phyllostomidae > Desmodus > Desmodus rotundus. Next base: position 127,190,704 of record NC_071388.1, read on the forward strand.
CTAGTCAGTATCAAGAGGACTTTTGATTATTTCCAGCCTTTTCTATATACTACACATTAATATGGAAAAGGTAGGAGTAGACAAAAAGCAAATAATCAGGGGAAACATGGGTATACAATAAGGGTAGACCTGTGTGACTGCAGAAATGTTAGAAAGAACTTATAAAGTGACGAAGAATTTAAGCTGTAGGTGGAATATATTATGGAAAGGAGGAAGATGCCGTCAAAACATTAAGAAAGAAAGATGACATTGGTTTTACTAGAATGATGAAACCACTGAAATCTTTCACTTGCAACCAAGCCAGAAAAGGAAACAGAAGCCTATGAGATTACTATCTAAACCAAGGGACCAAGTACTTCTTTATTATTAATTCTGTGCTCAGATCAACTTCAGAGGATTGAGGCATTAATTATTAATCTTCACCAGGTTGTTCTAAAATGTACACATAGTGTATTTCACAATTTTGTAGTGATATTAATGGTTATTATATTTTCACTTGCTTACTAACTTGTCTAAAACAAGTATCACCCATTTACTGGCTTCATGTTCCTGTTATTTTAAAACAATGCAACTCAATATCCTGTGAACTGTTACCTGAGTGTCCTTGCCCGCAATTCTTTTTAGGGGAAGGGTCAGTTGGAAAGGCAAACTGTTTCTTGTATTATCATACTTACATATAAGCAAATGGCACTTAGTTCTACAAGCCTGAAATAGGTATGTTATCCCAGCCCTCCTAGATTTTTGCATAATCATGTCACTTAATAAATAAATGAGGCATACCCTAAGATCAATGACTCTGTTGTCTAATCTTGTATCCTGGTTAACAGTAGCTCTTCCTTCCTAAAACAAACAAACAAACAAAAACAGAAAAAACAACAGATTGTACTTTTTTTTTTCACAACAGGAAAAACACTGTTAGAAGCCATGTTTACCCTTTTTTTTTTTTTTTTTTTAAATCTTCACCTGAGGACATTTTTTCATGGTTTTGAGGGGGAGGAGGGGAGACAGACAGACAGACAGACATTGATGTAAGAGAAAAGCATCAATTGGTTGCCTTCTCATCTGTACCCTGACCGGGGATCGAACCCACACCCTGGGTAGGTGCCCTGACTGGGAATCAAACCCATGATCTTTTGTTCTACAGGATGTTGCTCCAACCAACTAAGCCACACCAGTCAGGGCAGCCATGTTTAGTTTTAAGTGACAGATGTGTTTATATAAGTTAATATTATACTCTAATGTGGATCCAAAAAACAGGAGTAGGGCTAGAAAGAAGTTACTGTTGAGAGAGAGATATGGAAAGAAGAGAAATGTGAATGAACAGGATTAATGATTTCCTTCTATCTCCACCCCCAAAAGCCTTGCCTCATTATTGGTACATTAGAAGAATTAATCACCTGTACCTTCATTGATTCTTGGATTTTACCTGCTAGTTAAAAACTAAAGTAGTTAGCAGTTTTCTCATTGTATGTTCTGGACACCAGTGAGAAACTTTCGGGGAGTCCATGAAGTCAATCTATTTTTCATAATACCTTTTCATTCTCATTCTCTCCTGACTATACTGAGAGTCTTTTAAAGGCTTCATAACATGTGCTATCACAACAAAATGAATGCAGAAGCAAATGAGAATCTAACTGTAATGCCTATTAAGCCAAGCATTATAAAGATATGTAGATGTATTTATATTATTGTTACTTCTAATAAATAAATATTAAATTTTTTGTTTTAACTTCTAATACTGCAAATATTGACAGATAAACCTACAAAACAAAAACTTGTAAAGTCAATTACTTTTGAGAGTAAAGGGGATTAAAAAGTTTAAGAATTGTTGATGTAATAATAAATTTAAATAAAGATGAAACTCATATCAACAGGGAATCAAGTTTTCAATGTTTTGCAAACTAAACATACAGAGGAAGCACGGTATTTCAAAAGCATAATTTTTACCTCTTCTCCTTCTACCTCAGGCCGAATGGCATCATCCAGCTGCAGGGGCAAACGGGGTTCAGCCAAACTGATCACATAAATCTGAAAGTGAGAGATTACCAAAAATATCACAAAGCACACAAAACCTGTCATCTTTTGCTCAAAAAAATCTACTTGAACGTGAAGCAATATTTGCATACATGTTTAACTGAAACTACATGCTAAAATCAAACAATATAGTACATGTGTTTTCATCTATAAAATGGGGATAATACTATTTTTTGCCTACTTCCCTGGGTTGTTGAAATAGTCAAATGAGGTAACATATATACAAATACTTTGTAAACTATAAGGTGCATACCAGTGTGGTAAGTAAGTAATAACTGCAGTCGAGAGGTCTAGGTTTAAGTCCTCACTTTGTCACATGAAAGTTGTCAGGCAAATCAAACCTCAGAACTTCAATATTCTACTCTATAAAATGAGGTCAACAGTAAAAATCAAATGGAATAATGAACAGAAAAAGTTTGCTCATTTGAAGGGGCCATTAACAAATGAGTTATTATTGTTAGCAGCATTTAGCCATTTTTACCATTAAAACTAAGGTCAGCCCAACTCTGCTGTAGCTCCCCTTCCTTTTCTAATTCTTTTCCGAACTATCCCTTCATTGCCTTTTTTCATTGAACACACCTCCTTTCCTGCTGCTCTCCTGGTTGGGAGCACTGTAAGAGGGTATTCCTTTAAGGTGTTAAAAATCCCTCAATATTCACTCACATTAATTGCACATTTTAGTGTGAAAAAGTAGTTAGGTCATAATGAATTAGCTACCCTTAAAAAATGTTACCCTATTAATTATTCCCAACTGCACCTGGAAATCCTGCTAAATCACAAAGGAAAACAGACCTTACTTAGTTAATTCAGGAAATTATATTCTTCCAGTTGGCAGATCACATTTAGCATTCAGCTGAGATACTTCAAGAAAATGTGTCAGGAGGACACTCTAGTCCTCCTCATAGTAAAATAGAATTATTTGTCAGCACTTCCCACAGCCAAGCTATGGCACTTCCCTTTGATGAGTTAACAGAAACTTGATCTACAATGCAAAGTTGGAGAACTGGAGAGCTACCTCTTTTATTTTTATAACTAGTAGAAATTCATTGTCCCCTTCACTAGGTTCTGAGCACTCAAATCCCTAGAACCTCACATATTGCTGGCACAAAGTGTATTTTCAGTAACTGCTGGCTGAATAAATAAATAAATGGTAAGTCATTCCTTATTATAAGGTTCTATTTACTATAAAATATTTGTACTTTGTGAGATAATTTATAATTATATTTATTGAGGGAAAATTTGTCTATAAGCTGTCTGGGCTTTATATTTATTATTAACATTTATTAAGCTCATACTAAATGCTAGATAATTAGAATATTTTGGAAGTACATTTATTTGCTCTAGTCACTAAAATTTTATTTATTAAAGTACTGAAAAATATATGTTGCTTGGAAAATAGGGGGTTGGTTTTCTTGGTCAGAATACCCATATATTTTTCTTTACTAGGTTATAGACTTCCTGGTGCGTTGGTTTAAAGTGAGCCTTGCACAAAGAGAACAAAGTAATTTGGCAAGTTGGGTCAGTAACAAATACATGATATTCTAAGTCTTGAAGAGTTCCACGATAATCAATTCCAGTTAAATAACCTTACTCCCAAATAAGTGTGCATGTATGAGTTTACCTTCTGCATTTGTCTGTCAGTCTGCCTGACTGCTTTATCTTACGTATGTTCACAGGGGTGTGTGTGTGTGTGTGTGTGTGTGTGTGTGTGTGAAGCATATTTAAGATAGAGCAGTCAGGTAGACTGCTTAAGAGAAGTCGTTATTGCTGGAGCGTAAGATAAATATGGTATTGTCTCTTGATTTTTCTATACTGTAAAATATCAGAAATAAAATGATTATAAGAAAAGATAATGATCAAGATAGTATAATTAATCAATATTTAGAAGTACATCATCATAAGGAAGTTCATGGCTGATTAGATTCATAATAGTGAATAAAGCTTTTTTAATGTGTTTTATATATTTTCCTATGTGACTATGATAGATTGTTTGCAAAAATGGCTGCCGTAATTCCTCCTGCTCCTATATAAATGTCCTTTTCCTATATTGCCTCTCCCACCATTTAAAGGTGGAATATATTTCTGCACCTCTTAAATCTGAATTTGGCCATGTGACTTGCTTTGACCAATGAAATTCTTAGCAAAGGTGACAAAAGCAGAAGCTTGAAAAGCATTTGCACACTAAGGCTTCCTTCTCTTGTTGCTGGGAACCATGCTGGTACCATGCCAACAAGCCTGAACTAGCTTGCTGGATGAAGAGAAGCCACAGGAAAAGATGTTCTAGAAATATCAGTGAGCCCAATCGACAACACATGGAGCAGAAGAGCCAATCAGGATGGGCCAACCCTAAACGCCCAATGCACAGAAAAGTGAGCAAATCAATGTTTGTTGTTTTAAGCCACTAAGTATGGGATACTCTGTTATAAAACAAAAGCTAATTGATTCAGTAACAAATTTATAAATCTCAACATTTTATATCAACTCTAATTATTAAGAAATAGACTTAACATGAATAGTTATAAGAACTACTCAAATCTATTTCTGTACACAATGTTGTATTTTGAAAAAAAGTTACCTTTTGAACATGTAACTCTACATCTTGTTGTGTACAGCTTCCAATTTTCTGATTGACTTTTCTCACAACACCCTCTACATCTACGATGCTCTCTTTGTTGATGCTGTCAAAAGAAAAAATTTCCAACTTTAATCATCTTGTCAGAGGTGTCAGAACTCATTTGAAATTTCAACAGTAAAGTTGAATTGATTAAACGCTTCTTTAATAGAGTAAACCACTTGAGATGAACCCCGTCTATTTAACACCTTGTGAGACTCCTTGAAGAGACGATTTTCTAGATGCCATAATTTGGTTACCATTTATAAAATATTCTGGACATAAAAGACAATGGGACCAGCAATGAATCATGAAAAGCAGGAAAAGGTCTTTCAATTATTTATTAAAGAAGTTTCTCTCACTATAGATGAAATTTACTAAGATCAGCATTTCCTATAACAAGAAACATTGGCTTCAATAAATGCCATTACTGGTATGTAATACAACTAAATAATAAAAGAAGGTCAACTGAAAAGATCTCAAGGTAATAAAAGGACATTGGGGCGCTGCAATTAAATACTCATTGCCCACAGTTTCTCGGTATACACTGTCCCTGACTGGATTTATGGCAGACAGCCCAATGGATGGTGTAATCCTAATTAACAATGTCTGTATGAAGCTGAATATACACTAAAATAATCTTCTAGGTAGTTTAGTTCTACAGCAAACAAGAATTCTGCACAACAGACACTCAAATTCTGAAATATAAAATTTATAAAGTAGTTTATAAACTCACCAATTGATTATTTTTGGTCTCTCATACATAACTAAAAGAGAAAGGGTATAATCCAAAAAGGTAGTTCCCATACAAAATATATCAGTTTTACTTTTGTGTACATTCTTGTACTGACAGAATGTGCCACAACGTATTTGTGGAAACGGGTAAGATTCAACTTTCAGGTCTTGGAGACTGATGGCAGCATCATGGTGGCTCAACTAATGTACGACTATCAATTAAGACTCTCAGGAGGTAACTGGAGCTGCAGAGTGAGGTGAAAAAAGGAGGGAAGAATAATGCCAGTGTGACACCTGGGACAGAGTGGATTTCCTTGAACTAGGGCTATTGCCTAATGTCTAACTAAATCTCGTGTTTCGAAGAAACTCACAACTGCTAAGGTAAAAGAGAGAGTTGGTGAACTAAGATAAGGCTCCTCTAAGACCTGAAGGGATCAAGACTTCAGTTATTGTTCAAAGGGCTTTCTAATACCAGCAATCTAATGTCACCGCATCTTCACCATGCCAGCTACCTACCAGTTTGCCTTGTCTGTCTGCATGAGCAAACTTGATATTGGAGTACATAATCCAGGTCTTGTGAGAATTCTGCTGCTCACGTTACATGTTTCTCTCAGGAAGGTTTTCTCTGCCCTACTGATCTGTGTATTGCTTCACTGAGTAACCTGACCTGCCCCAACTAGAGTTCTACCCTGCTACATTCCAGCTATGTCCCTGGCCACCTTGGCTCTCTTATCTCACTTTCTTTGACTCCCTAGGGAGGGAGGCCTTCCAGAATCTTCTTCATGCCTACTCAAGTCAAACACATCTATTCTCAAGAACTGAGCACTAATGCTACTATTTTTCCAGCAAGAAACTGGTAAAGACATCCTGCCCAAGGCTAGCTAAAGTTTCAATTAAAGAAAACAAAATTTTCTCTTCCTTCTCCCTCAATAGTACCAGATGATTCCTTTTATCCAGGAGCTGAACTTGGAACTAAGTTTACCTTTAGTACTTTACTTAATTCAGTAGTATTGCATGCTGAAATACTTGATTAGCTAGATTAGAAAACCACCACCATTTTAAACATTGTTTCCAAAACTAAACAATTCACAAAAGAACTTCTGAAAACCTGACCTGTTTCTTAAACTAGGACCAAAGTTAAACTTCTGTTATCACAAATTGGTCTACAGAATCAATTATAAGATAGGATTAATCAGATACAGAGGATGCTTATAACTAATATTTTTTACTCTTCCAAACTCAGTATTTCCCCTTATTGTTATCTAGTAGTTACATGCTCTTAATAGCCTATTTAGATACTAGTAAAATCATTCCATAATTTTTTAAAACTCGGACAATTTAGCTATAATATCTCTATATCTACATCTATCCTTATTTATTTTTAGACATAAATGAATTTAGACGAAAAAACATTACAACCGAAGTGTGAAATTTGTGAAAAAGGATCAGACTAGAACTTGCTAGTTAGAACTAATAAAAAGTTATAGTGTGTATTATTAATGTCCATACAAGAGGGACAGGAATACTTAAATAAACTACTGCCAGTATTAGATAAAATTCCACCTTGTAGAAAAAATCTAATTATTTTAATTGACATTGTATGTTAAGATGGCGTAATACTTTATAGTGTATATTCTATAGCTTGACTGTTACCATAGAGAGACCCTATTTTAAAACTAATATGCCACTATGTCTGTATTTTAAGAGTGCTATGACTAACAAGCAACCAAAAGCCTTGGCAGAAGAAAGCATACATGGTGAAAAGCAGAGGAACTCCTGGGAACTATTTTATTATAGGAGAAATAGATGAAGTAAATAAAACACATTTTTTTAAGAGTTAAGTCAGCTATTTTTATTACCACCCCCTTCCAAAACATACTATCACTGCATTGTCTTATACCTTTCATTTTCCAACTACCTTTGTGATCCTAAATATAATTAATCACTCTACAAATAAGATGAATAGAGCCTTGATATTAAAAGTTAAAAAGAATGTGTAATATAGACTTCAAAGACTGTTAAAATTGTCAAACTAGTTTCAGTACTTGAAGGAGGTAAGCTTCAGTCTACAATAATGAGTAACGTCTTACTATTGAATGTTTCTGGAAAAAATTTAAAGCTTTTCCACATATCTCTGTAGTATACTAAATTATTGGTCCCAAACCTTCATCCCCCTCCAGCAGCAGTACGCACCCACACCTTTGCCATGGCTTCAGGGCGGACAGAAGGTACTTCTCTGCCCCTAAAATTTGCGTTTGGCCGTATTACTTGCTTTATCAATGAGATGTCAGTGGATGTGATGCCAGCAAAGGTTTAAAATGTGCTCGTGCAGTTGAACTTGCCCTTCAGCATTTCTGCTTTTCTCTTGAGGAGATGATGCTCAGGTAGCTGCATGTCCAAATTTGAGAAACAAGGAAATACCAGGACCCGAACCACAGCTTCAAAACAAGCCTAGGTGAGCCAAACTCTAGCTGACCCACAGCTGTGAAAGCAAGAAATCAGTTTATTGTTGTATGCTGCTCAGGGTTTTATTTTCCCTTTACAACTTTTTAAAATTATAAAATATGTAGTATGTAACATTCACCATCTTCGCCACAGCTAAGTGTATGTTCAGTGGCAGTCACAATGTTGTGCAACAATCGCCACTACCCATTTCCAGAACTTTTTCAGTATCCCGAATAGAAACTCTGTACTCATTAAACAATGAACTCCCTTCAGGTACCTTCAGGTACCCCCAACCCCAGCTCTTGGTAACCTCTATTCTCTGTCTCTATGAGTTTTATTATTCTAGGTACTTCAGGTAAGTGGAATCATAGTATTTGTCCGTTTGTGTCTGACTTACTTCACTTAGCATAAGGTTTTTAAGGTTCATCCATGTTATAGCATATATCAGAATTTCATTCTTTTTTTAGGCTGAATGATATTTCATATATATACATACATTTTGCTTATCCATTCAATTATTCATTGGTTGTTTCCATCTTTTGGTTATTGTGCATAATGCTGCCATGAACAACAGAATACAATGGTCTCTTTGAGTTCCTGCTTTTAATTCTTCTGGGTATGTATCTTGAAGAATAATTGCTGGATCATACAAAAATTCTATGTCTAACTCTGAGGAACCATCACATTGCTTTCCAAAGCAGTTGTACCATTTCACAATCCCACCAGCAATACAAGGATTCCAATTTCTCCATTCCTCACCAACCTTATTTTCTGTTTTTTTCCCCAATAATGGTCATCCTAGTGGGTATGAAGTGGTATCTTATTGTGGTTTTGATTTACATTTCATTAATGATTAATTGAGCATCTTTTCATGTGTTTACTAGCTATTTGCTTATCTTTTTTGGAGAAATGTCTATTCAACTCCTTTGTCCATTTTGAAATTGGGTTTTTGTTGTTGTGAATTGTAGTTCTACATGTATTCTGGGTATTATTCCTTTATTGGATATAGGATTTGCAAATATTTCCTCCCATTCTGTGGGTTCTCTTTTCACTCTCTTGATGGTGCCTTTTCATGCACAAGTTTCATTTCTGAAGTGCAATTAATCTAATTTTTCTTTTATCACCAGTGCTTTTGGCTAAATCTAATATTATAAAGCTTTTGGCCTATGTTTTCTTCTAAAGAATGTTATAATTTTTGCTCTTACATTTAGGTCATTTATCTATTTTGAATTAATTTTATATATGGTATAAGGTAAGGTCTTTGGCATGTGGATATCCAATTTTCACTGTGCCTTTGTTGAAAAGACTGTTTTTTACCCACCAAATGGTCTTGGAACCCTTGTCAAAAATCATTTGACTACAAGGTCTCCCAGAAAGTATTCAGCCACGTAATATGAAAAATAGAGACATTAATTGAAGAAGATACAAGAAACATTGTACCTAGGATAATGACACCTCAGTCCCCTTCAAAGTAGGCATGTTGGGACCTCACACAGTTCTCCCAATTGTTATCAGCTGCCCGTTGTATTTTCCTGAATCTTAATGATGGTCTGAAATCTCCTCCCTTTCAAAGGTGATTTTAGTTTTGGAAAAAGCCAGAAGTCGTAGGGCATCAAATCTGGGCTGTGGAAGGGCTGAGTCACCTGGGTGATTTAACCATATCACCTAAAAACTGCATGAGACATGATGTATGAGCTGGCGTGTTGTTGTGATAAAGCTGCCAATCATCAGTTGCCCATAGCTGCAGCCTCCTGAATCATCCTTATAGTTTCCGTGGAGAAATGTTCAAGCTTAATGAGAAATCTGATGCAGATTTGTTGCTCTACTACCTCAGTCATTTTGAATGTAACAACCACACAGTACACTTGCTCACTCAATGGCATCTACCATCCCCACTGACTAGTACAGTGAGGTGGTCGCTGTTCACACATGTGCATTCCAGTCCACTCGCCTTGGCTGCCAGGTTACATAGATGTTGTGCAAATCTGTTCTTGTCATATTAAAAATGGCTGGGCTTTTTCTGCACAGGCCTCGAATATGTTAGAATTTATTTCTGGGCTCTCTATTCTATTCCATTGGTCTATATGTCTATCCTTATGCTAGCACATTGTTTTGATTACTGTAGCTTTTTAGTAAGTTTTTTTTTTAAATCCTTACCTGAGAGAGAGGAAGGGAGACAAGAGGGAAGGAGGGAGGGAGAGAGGGGAGGAGAGAGAGAGGAAGGGAGAGAGAGAAGGAGAAATATCAATGTAAAACAGAAACATCTACTGGTTACCTCCCATATACACCCTGACTGGGGATCAAACCCATAACCTATGTGTGTGTCCTGACCAGGGATCAAACCCATAACTTTTTGGTTAAGGGACTACACTCTAACAAACTGAGCCACCAAGCCAGGACTGTACTAAGTTTTTAAATCAGGAAGTGTGAGTCCTCCAACTTTGTTCTTCTTTTTCAAGACTGTTTTGGCTGGCTAGGGTTCCTTGTGATTCCATATGAATTTTAGGAAGGATTTTTCTATTTCTGCAAAAAAAAAAAAAAAAAAAAGCCATTTGGATTTTGACAGGGACTGCACTGAATCTATGGCTCACTTTGGGTAGTACTATCTTGCTACTGAGTTTTAAGGTAGTTTGTTACAGAGGGTTTTTGCAACAGCTGACTAATACAATGTTAAGCTCAAGAAAGTTATGAAATTTTAATAAATCCTTGAGTTCAAAGCTATCATCTGATCATAATAAAGGTCTTTAAAATAGTAAAAGTTTGTTTACAGTTCATCATGTACACACTGCAAACCAACAGTGTGTATTATGCACTGTAAAGATATTTTTAAAAACCAGATACACAAAATTTTACTATAAAATATTGGGGTTGATTTCTAATCAAACCCAGCAGAATTCATCCATTCAAGGGAATACTGTCCTCTTCAAAGTGACTGCTCTGGGAAAGAAGGTTGTAAACACACTTCAAAAGCAGCACTGCTGGAATTGGAGACTATCGTGTTAAGTGAAATAAGCCAGTTGGTGAAAGACAAATACCATTTGATCTCACATAAGAGGAATCTAATGGAAAAAATAAATGAATCAACAAAATAGAACCAAAATAGAACAGCAGTAAGAGGGCAGGAAGGAAGGGGGGATGGTTTGAAAGAGGGTGAAGGAATTAGTCAAGGAATATATATGAAGGACCCATGGACATGGACAACGGGGTGGGGGTTGACTATGGAAGTGGAGGGTGGGCTGGGTGGAGAGGGGCAAAGGAGGAAATAATTGGAACAACTGTAAAACATTAAAAAAATCAGTGCTGTGTAAACAATATGAAAATAACTTATATGGAATCACCTCCTGGTTTTGGCACACACATATCAGTTCTTTTTTGGGGGAGGGTGTCAATCTCATTTATACATATTATTTACTATCCTTTAGAAACACTGAAGACCGTGGTAGAAGTGTGGGTGGGAGAATAGAGGAGACATTTAAAAAAATATATCAAAAAAATGGAACTGCCTTTTGACCTGGCAATTCCACTACTGGGATCATTCTCTAAGAATCCTGAAACACCAATTCAAAAGAACCCACACACCCAATGTTCATAGCAGCATTATTTATAATAGCCAAGTGCTGGAAACAATCTAAGTGCCCATCGGTAAATGAGTGGATCAAAAACCTGTGGTACATTTACACAATGGAATACTACACAGCAAAAAGAAAGGAGCTCTTACCCTTTGTGACAGTATGGATAGACCTGCAGAACATTACGCTAAGTGAAATAAGTCAGTCTGTGAAAGACAAATACCGTATGATCTCACCTGTAAGTGGAACCTAATCAACAAAACAAACAAGCAAGAAAAACAGAACCAGAGACATGGAAATAAAGAACAAACTGACAGTGACCAGAGGGGACGAGTGAGGGGGATAACGAGGGATTGAAGGGGAAGGGTCAGGTCAAGGGACATTAATAAAGGACCCGTGGACAAGGACAACAGGGGGAGGGGAGGATTGAATGTGGGAGGTGGGAATGTGGGAGGTGGGCAGGGTATGGGAGAGTAATAGGGGGAAAATGTGGACAATAGTAATTGAACAAAAAAATTTAAAAAAAAAAATCAAAAGAGAATAGCATTAGAAATGCAAGGAAGTAACATGTATCAAAAGAAACAGTTAATATATCAACTATGCAGGATTAATACAGATAGAAGATATTAACCTTATATATAAGGTTAACATAAATATAGATAACATATCAACTATAGGACTGAATACCTGTCTCTGAGCATTTTTGATAATTATAAAAGATTATACTTATTACTAAAAGTTCCAAACTAAAATTCCAATTACTAAAAATTCCAAATATACATGTGAATTTAAAAGTTTAAGTCCCCTATCATCTAACTCTTATATCTAACCCTTTTTTTAAAAAAAAAAAATTTTATTGTTATTCAATTACAGTTGTCTGCCTTTTCTCCCCATCCCTCCACCCCACCCTGTTTTTCCTATAATCACTGTTTACTACTTGGTCTATATGCCTCCACATTTTTTCTCATTTGCAAAAAAAAATATGGAATGCTTCATAAATTCTGTCATCCTTGTACAGTAGTTTTGCTCATTTTCTCTGTATTCTTTAATGTTGATGAAGCTTAGTTCTTTTAATATTTACAGCTGAAATGAAACTGGTCTTAATAGACATAAATACCTAAATCATCACTACTCCCACGTCAATTTCCTTTCATGTTTCAGTTCCTACATGAAGTATTTTATACACATACCATCTCACTCACACTTCACAAGGGCCTACACGGTGGGTATTACCATCGTTTTATAAAGAAAACTGAGACTAAAAGGTCAAGTAATTGGCTTAAGATGATACAGCTTAGTAAAATCATGTACAGATTATTGTACTAGAGTTGTTAGGCTCAAAAATGAGCATCCAATTTTACAAACTCCAGAACGCATCATTAGCTCACTTGCCCTTCATGAATAGTTTTCAAAATGCCCAAGAATTGTGCTATCTTCTCCAGTAATGCTGATGAACCTTAATGTCTGCTGTTCTTGCCAGACTCAAAAGAAATTCATGAGAATTTTTGTATAAAACAACATGAAGTTATTACTTAAAGTTATAGTTAACTTAGAAGAATTAATTCCATGAATTGTCTAGAATTTTGACCCTAGATTTTAGACCTACTTTTAAAGTACAATACACCTTTATCAAAGTTTTTGATATAAATATTGAACCGGACAGGACCAAATACAGAAGTTTGTTTCTCCTACAATAGATAACCACCTCATTCCAACAAAGAGGTATACACCATCTAGGTACAGTTGTTCAGAGTTGCAATCCACAACAGTATAATGACCCAGTAGCCTATGTTTACCAACTTATCCACATGACGCTCAAGGTGTCCCCACATGCCCACCTCCCTCTGGGCCTCAACTGTAGGTGATGTTTACATATACTTCTACCACAGTACATGTACCATGTTTACCTATTTTTACCCTCTCCCCAAATTAAGTTCCTTAAGTGATATGTGCCATTGGGTACCCCAGCCCAGCAGAGTACCTGTATCAGAGCAGGTGCTAAATAAAAGTTTTCTAAGTCAATGAGACTTCTGAGTATTTTGATATTTTGGAGTTTTAAAAGTTAATGTAGCAAACTGAAATTTTAATCTACTGGCTAAGTAAAACATTATTTTTATGTAAAAGATCTAAAAAGGAAAGTAAACAAACTTGTATGCAGCTAGGTGACTCATTAGAGATGGGAAAGATACTTGTGACTCATCAGTTACCTATAAATCACTTAACCACAATGACTAATACGAAGAAAAATAAAAAAAAATACCTGTGTATACAAATAACAGTCTGAAAAAAGTCCCCCCCCCCCCCCCCCCAGAATCCAAACATTTCTGTGCTGGGAGGGAGGCATGTTACATTAAGCACACAGAGGAAAATATAATTTTTAACTTTAACAACTGCTATTCAAATTAATGGTAGCCCTTTATAGTAGTCACGGTAACTTTAGCTTTAAAATTCAAAACTTCACATTTACATTCACTATAGACTGTAATAGCAGTCAATACAAAAAGGCTGCCAGGGCTGCCTTAAAAAAAAATTGCCTTTAAAGTCTCAACCATAACTAACACAGACTACTCTCTGTTCATTACTTTAAAATGGCATTAAAGAAAAAACAATTTAAAAAAGAAAAAAAAAATGATGACTTTTTGCCTGAACTCAAACACTAGCTACTAAACATTAGAAAATTAATATCAACATAAAGTGGAGGTCCAGAAACACAGGCTTGGATATATATCCCACCTTCCTGCCTCCAAACATTTCATTTAAAGATCTCAAACCACTTTGTACACACTATTAAGGACCTGTTCTTAAAGATCTGCAGGGAGTGAAATTTGCCAGCCTTCCTATGTAACTCATTTGATTTGGTTGCTTCATTTTTATATGCATTCAACCATGAGAAAATTGATCTTTCCAACAAATTGATTAAAATAATGTGTTGAAGAGTCCTGTGGCACTTAATCCAATTGGTAAATGAACTTTTCAGATTAATGCATTAATTAACTGGACATTCCTAGGAAAGGTAATTTTGGGAAAAACAACTGATCCCACATTAGGCTCTAAATTTTGGTCTTAAGGAGAATACTGAAAAGCTAGAAACTACTAACAATATAATCTAGTCAGTAAGGCAAAGATAAGAATCTCAGATTTAATATCTAAAGTAAATGCTAAGATAGTTATCTACTTAAGATATTAAAAGCGACCTCATATTCTGCCTTTTAAATGATTAGAAAACCCCAGCTGGAGCTATCTGACTTGATATTTGTAATAGTGGAGTCCTTGCTTTATTCCATCTGGTATATGGCCAGAGGGAATACAGTGAAATGTAGGGCCTTATGGAATTAACATATAAATGCCATTCTCTCTCCCATTTGGTTATATAGGAAGTTCACATGTTTTAAATGCCCACTCTTTTTTTGGTAGCACTATTCAAAACAGAAACACCTTGAGAATAAGCAGTCCTTAGGCACTGCCCTAGTACTAAAGATAAAAATTTCATATGTAAAAACTCAGACAGAATGAAAATTAGAGGATAGAAATGGTCTTTTTCTCATGAATATATTTCTACCTATGCTATTTTCCAAACCAAAGATTATAGCAGAATGGTTAGTTGGCTCACTAAGCTGCTAGTTTCTCAAAGTAAATGTTACTAAATGTTCATTTGAATTATTTCATGCTTCACTGGTTCTCAAATTTCTGAAACAAGTTGGAAACATCTACAAGAAGGATTTTTGCTTTATTTAAATAAATAGAATCCACCAAAATTTATGTTGTTGTTCATGTGCTTTTTTAAATCATAATGGAATTCCATCACTTAATGTATTATAACTTCTAAGTGTCTCCCAAATTTTCCTTTTCTAATTATATTTAGAAACTAAGGGATAAAGAGGAATAGATCCTGAAGAGTTCACAGAAACAATGAAAACAGGCAGCCTATAAATTTCTATTTTCAAGATAAAGTCCAATATGCTCTATTGGGACAAGCCAAGGAATAATGAAATCAATTGTTGTACCACAAGTACACAATATACTCTTTAACCTCAGTGTTATGATTGCTGGATCGGGAGTCTACAGGGTACGGGAGTGTGTAGGGCATTCACAGGGCAAGAGAAACAATGAGACAGGGAACAATGAAAAGGGGTGCTGTGAGAGTAGTTCTCAGAATGGAACTGGGGCTGCATGAAGTCAAACAGATTAGGAGGCAGGAGAGAGGAAGAAAGGTGGAAATTACGGTTATAATGACCACTGGAGTTTAAAATGAAGTTCTGAGCGGCAATATGCAAGATGTGGCCATGGGAGTGAGTTAAAATAAATGGTGAAGATAGTAGAGAAAGACAAAGGAATTTTAAGGTGAAAGTGTTCCATACAGATACCCAAAAAACATTTAGAATGAAAGGAGCAGAATACTATCAGCCAGAAAAGCAAAATGGTTTTCAGTAAAACAACCTATTTTAGTGTTTGGGCTTTTCACAAACTCAAAAGGCTGTATCTTCTCTTCATTTACTCAGCATACATTACTCAACATATATAAACTTATTTATATTTAAGGCTGCCTATCCAAACCACTCTTTCTTCATTGCTAGCAGAGCTCCACCCCTGTTTAATATCCACTCTTCATCTGGCCAAATGTTCTAAGGGAAGGTTAAGTTCATCCCAGCTCCAGAGAGTGTCTTGTGTTTAGTCCCAACCGATAGGGGAATTTACTCCAGTTTGTTGGTGTCATTTCCACATAGTTTCTCAAACTTAAACCTTTGAAGTCGATTTTCATGTTCTTTTCTTTACTTCCACACATAAAGAGTCAGCAAACAGGTAAGACTCGTAATGTTTTCACCCACTCACTGGGCAAACATCATTATCTCTTTTTAAGAGTACAGCCAGTTTTGCTGTAACATTTGTTTTGAAAATGTGAGTCAATTCCAACACAATTGATATATTATGGATCAATCTGAGCATAATGAGAATTTTGTGCTTCATCAGTGAGAAACACTAGGCCAATATAGACAACTATCCTCTGGTGAACTAAGACATGTAGGAGTACGTGAAACACACATCTCAAACACCTGCTGTGTCACAAGTCCCACCCATCCCCATGATGGTCCAACTTTCCTTCCGATTTCAAACAATCTTCCTTCTACCACATTACAATAATTTACAAGCTGCAACTCTGCTGACACCCACTTCCACAAGGACACAGAGTGTCTTTTTAAAGTGAGACATTTATTGTTTATAGATTTTTCACCCCTTCAACATGTATAAAACTGTTCTATGTTTTTTTAAATCAGGTTTTTTATAAAACTTTTTCACTGATAGTTTTTTATTGTGCCATTAACCTGTTTTCCACGTAAGCCTTGATTTTTTAATTGCATCATCTTGCATATCAGTGATTTTAGGAATGCACCTGTTACATTACAGCAGAACTGACTGAATATTAGCACCACTCTACAAAATGTTAACCCAAAAGAACACCTACCCTACCTGAATATCCCGAGATGTCCTTCCTTACTGACACTAGAGCAATTCTAGGAGAGGAGTTTAGTTTGTGCAAGTGTATAAAAAAGAGCCTGATGTGTTAAGGATAGCATCAGTTACCCAGCCAAATTCTTTCACTTCTTTCCTGTATCCAGAATGTTAGTAAAAAATAAATTCTTATCTTAAAACCCGAGTCTGTGGTCTTATTTTCCACATCAGCTGCACACACCATACAGCTGCTTTGTTGAGTGGCACTGTGTTTTCTCATATCTAGAGTGTTAAGAATGTGTAAGATGAACTGTGTGGCAGTGCTGATGATGATAAGAAAAAAAAAGGAAGCAAAAGTAGATGCAGTTATTAAATTGCCTAGTGAATTTTAGATTTCATGTTTATAGTTAGAGCTATCAAATATTTTTACATTGAAATTATTCAAGAAAAAATAATTTTATAAACATAAAGCTCTCTAGTTTCTAACTACCTTTCCTGCCACTGTTTTTATAGCATGTTTAAAAAATTAATTGGGGTGACATTGGTTAATATTATATAAATTTCAGAAGTACATCTTTATAATATGACATTTAAATATTCTATTGTGTGCCCACCACCCAAAGTCTAGTCTCTTTCCATCACCATGTATTTGACTCCCTTTACCTACTTTGTCCTTATTCCAACCCCCTTCTGCTGCGTAACCACCATTCTATTGTCTGTACTGATGAGTTTTTTTGTTTTATTTGTTCATTTCTTGCTTTTTGTTTTATATCTCACATATGAATAAAATCATATGGCTCTTGTCCTTTTCCATTTGATTTATCAGCATAACATTCAAGATCCACTCATGTTGGTGCAAATGGCACTATTTCATTATTTTTAATGGCTGAGTAGTATTCCATTGCATATATGTACCACACCTTCTTTATCCAATCATCTACTGACAGACACAGGTTCCATGTCTTGGCTATTGTGAATGATGCTGCAGTGAAAATAGGTGTATGTATATCTTCACAAATAAGTGTTTTCATTTATTTATTATATTGAGTGTAAGTCATAGATTAAATTTCTTAAATATTAAAAATACTATTTCATAAGCAATAAAAGTCTGAGTGTGTATGGGAGGGCTTTTTTCAATGGCTTTTCACTGAAAAAATATATGGCACCTGCCCTGGTTGGCTGGCTCAGCTGGTTGGAGTATTGTCTGGTACACCAAAAATGTTGTGGGTTTGATTCCCAGTCAGGACACATTCCTAGGCTGCGGGTTCAATCACCGGCCATGGCATGAACAGGAGGCTACCAATCGATGTGTCTCTCTACCCTCCTCCTCTCTCTCTGTTTTTTTTTTAAGTTCTTTTAAAAATATTTTATTTCTTTTTAGAGAGGGGGGGAGGGAGGATAGAGGGAAACATTAATGTATGGTTGCCTCTTGTGCACCCCCTAATGGGGGCCTGGCTTGCAACCCAGGCATGACCCCTGACTGAGAACCGAACTGGTGACCCTTTGGTTCGCAGGCCAGCACTCAATCCATTGAGCCACACAAGCCAAGACTCCCCTCCTCCTCTCTAAAATTAATAAACATATCATCAGGTGAGGATCAAAAAAATTATGTGTTTGCATATATAAATTATACACATTAACATATAACACCTGTTACAGAGGTCACTGAAGAAGAGTATACTCCATCAGTATTTACAGAATCTATTCAATATACCCAAGATAATTATGAAATGGTTAACAGCATAAACTTTGTATAAATAATGGTTTTTACCTTTTATTTCAGATTGTTTTATGTACCACAGATTTAATCCCCTCAAGAGGTTTATTATACTACATTGTTACAATAAAGGCCTAAAATATGTAAAAATCCTATATATTGATATATACTGATGGTTACTTGTTGATGGTAAGGGTAAACTTGGGAGTGGGTGAAAGCTAGGTGATGATCATGATTGTGAGTTTAGGTAGTTACCAGCTCATATTCTTTAATACTATTTCCATTTTATTCCTATTTACCTCCTTTTGCCCCCTCCCAAGTCAAGAATGGTAAAGGTATTGTTTTAAACATTTCTTTCTGCATATTTACATATTCTTATATCAACAAAAACTTAAAATTTTAACACAACTTACAGGTACTTGAGTATTAAAGGCTTTTAGCAAAACTGGCAACAAATTTGCTAGCCTTCTAGTTGTCAGAAATAATTTGCTGAAATCTTACTATACGCAATGAGAAATGTGTTCCACAGATCTACATAACCACCCACATTTAACTTAATAATTTTAAATCTTAGAAAAGGTATAATACAAGATTAGTTAGAAAGAAGGACAGGTTATAAAGTTGCCACATACTAGTTTTTCGAGTAACACACCAACAAAAAATGCTGCAATGATGTAAATTAAATTGTACAAATCACTGAGGAAAGAATTCAAAATGCCCAAACAGGAGAAACAATATATTTGCCATTTAAGTCAAACAGAACCTCCAAAACATAAATTATTTTTAAAAATATTAAACCACTGTGATAAAAAAATCTGTATTTCAATTCTAAGGCAAGCACAAACTTGTTTTAATATATCAAGTAACTTCTTTCAATTACAGTGAATTAATACCATACTCAATCTCAGACTTTTATATTTCCCAGGTGAGTAGAAATAAAGATTTTAAAAGAAGAGTCTTAGCTCTAAAAATGAAGTGAGAGTAGCATACAGTAAACAATTTATGAAGTCACATGACTAGTTTAGTGGGGAGCCAAGCTTCTGGGCTCTCTGGCTCTCTATTATATCCAGCATTGGTGCTTTCTAAAAATTAAAGGTTTAAATCATCCTGGTAGTTCCATAATGACTTATTATGTGAACTAATTTTTCTTCACCAAAAACCTCCAGAATTTTAAGATAAAAATAAGCTTGGTAAGATTCCATTCAACATGGCGTTGACCATTGGTTCTCAAACTATTGCATGGGCTCTCTTTAGTGGAACAAAAAATGCCAGGAACCCTCAGTGAGCACTTAAATAAGTTTTATTGTGTTACTTAAATATCTACAAGTATAAAACTAGTATAAATGCCTTATGCTTACATCCCTTTAAATCAAAATGAAATTTTAAACAAAATAAAGATACAAAAACAAAAAATTCAAATAAACAATATTAAAGTTTGCAAACACTAAATTGCAGACATTTGATTTACTGTATGAAGCTGTAACCTTTGATCCAGTTCTATATTTAATCTGTTTCTGTATTTTTACTTTAATACTAGTAATGTGAAGAATGCCTGTTCACAATTACATTAAATATTAACTTTGAGGTTGGGTCTGAATAATTAGGCCTCAAAATTAACCAAAATTCTGCAAAGAGTGATTTAAATAAAGTATCAGTTGATATTTTTATAAAACTATCTCTTGTTCATGTGAAAGTTAATAATGTAGCATTGTTAATTGAAATTTTAATCAAATGGGTATCTAATCTGGTAACTACTAGAACTGGAAATGGAAACATTTTTCCTTGCATGGACATGATTATACTTCTTAGTGATTTTGTGGCCCTTACACAAAAAATTGGATTCAATATATAGGATTCAATACATTTCTTTGAATGGCATAGGCTATTAAAACTTTAGAATGCCTCTTTTAAAAAAAGATTTTATTTCTTTTTAGAGAGAGGGGAAGGGAAGGAGAAAGAGAGGGAGAGAAACATCGCTGGGTTACCTCTCAAATACGCAGTGACTGGGGAATCAAACCCAAAACCCAGGCATGCGCCCTGACTGGAAATATAACCGATGACCTTTAGCTTTGCAGGATGATGCCCAACCTACCGAGCCACCTGGTCAGGACAGGATGCCTCTTAACTATCAAGTGCCACCTAGTAAACCAACTCGTTCAGCATGTGTCACTATTCAAACACAGGGAAATCTTAATTTGTACAGAACATGGACATCATCTGACTTTGTTTGGCATGAACACAGATGTAAATATGACAGTAAATGCTAAATGAAAGTACTAAATTTACACAGTTATTCTGTTATAAGTTAGGTTTTAAAATGATATAGAATAATACCCTTATATGACCTTAAGACAATAATAAAAATAGGTACACTAAAATTTAAAAAATATAGAATACTTCCAAACTTTTAAGAACGTATCTGTGGACCCCAAAGAAATGATAAGAGAAAGTAATCAGTGAGGATCATGATGTACATGGGCTTAAACTAAGTGAGAAAAAATGAAAATTTACTAAATAAAGCCAAAGCTTTTAGCACAAGCAGTAAAGTAAGAAGAAGCCATTGCAGATACGCAGTCTGCCCAACCTGAAGAGCGTACCTTGGGAAGCAGTGGCAAATAACACTGTAACGAGGGAACCAGCAGTCAAAATTGGACATGGCTGGAAATAGAAAGCCATTAAAGATTTTTGAGAAAAATAGCACTTAAAAGGAAGCTTCTGGCAAGTATGGACTTAAAGAGGGAGCAGAAAGAGCTTGTATATATCAATAAATATTAGTCTAATAAATTATTGGACTGTTCTGTTTAAAACCAACTAACATATGGCAGAAATTATAATGAGCAACACTAAAATGAGAAAAAAGAATTAATGCCAAATACGTTAGAAAACTCACAATAGAAGACTTTACTCTCAAGTATTTTTTAAAACATCAGTAAATAATTATATTATTACTATCATTCTGGTGCCATAACTGAAAATTGGATTATCCTTCATGCTTCAAAACATAGAAAGTTCATGTGAGCCGTAGTTTAGGATTTTTGTAGTATAACGCTAATAATATAGTTAGACCACAGCAAATTATACAAATTTTACTCTCCATCTGTTAACGTCAGAGGAATTTTTCTTTTTTAAAATATATTTTATTATATTTTTTCCATTACTATTTAACCCCCTTACACCCTTCTCCCCACTGCAATCACCACACCATTGTTCATGTCCATGAGTCCTTTCACCTTTTTGCTCCATCCCTCCACCCCCTCACCTCCCCACTCCCAATAGCTGTCACCCTTTTCTCTACCTTCATAGATAAAGAACTGTCCATATTTTGCTTGTTAGTTCAGTTTGTTCATTAGATTCACATATAAGTGAAATTACATGATATTTGTCTTTCTCTAACTAGCTTATTTCACTTAGGATAATGTTCTCCAGGTCCATCCATGCTGTCGCAAAGGGTAAAATTTTGTTTTTACGGCCAAGTAGTATTCTACTGTGTAAATGTCCCACAGCTGTTTTATCCACTCATCTACTGGTGGGCACTTGGGCTGTTTCCATATCTTGGCAATTGTAAATAACACTGCAATGAACATAGGGGTGCTCATGTTCTTTTGAATTAGTGTTTTGGGTTTCTTTTGGTATATTCCCGGAAGTGGGATCACTGGGTCAAAAAGCAGACCCATTTTTAATTTTTTGAGTTAACCCCATACTGCTTTCCACAGTGGCTGCACCAGTGTGTAGCCAACCTCAAAGATAAATGTATGTAACTACCTTAGTCATTGTTTTCACAATGGAGCCAAGGCACACCCATTTTATATAAAACATATTTTTTTATGTTAAGCCTAGTCAGTAAAGATAATTTTTAGGAAAAGGATTTTGAATGATGAAGGAAAAAACAACACATTTTTTTCTTAAGTAAGTTCTGAAAGTTCTTTAGAATTTACAATATGACTTCACTTGATTTATTTTAATTCATGAATAGAACAGGCCATTTCAAAGTAAAAAAAAATTTTTTTTAAATCCTTACCCAAGGATATGTTTTTCTACCATTGATTTTTATTTCAGATGGAGAGAGAGAGGGAGGGAAGAGAGGGAGGTGGGAGAGAGACTATCTCCCCACGTGTCCTAACCCAGGCTCGAACCTGCAACCTAGGTACGTGTTCTTACTGGAAATCAAACCTGCCATCTTCTAGTGTACAGGACAACGCTCAAAACAACTGAGCCACCTCGCCAGAGCAAATTTTTCTGTGCTTGAATTTCTTCTTTAAAAATTGGTACTTTGAATATAAGATCATACTAGCGTTTGTCATACAAGCCATGTGCCAATTTGTGAACTACCTTAAAAGTATAGTGTAAAATCACATAAAAAAGACAAGCTGACTTCCCAGAAGCACAAAATTATGTTCCTAAGAACAATCAACACAATCAACCAACCACAAAAATTAAAAACTCATCATTTTTTGCCAGAGGGTCTTAATCAAGAGAATTTTCTTTTTTTCACTAGGTAGCAAAAGCTATTAACACATTTACTCCTAATTATTCAGGCCAGATTCGTTAACATATGAGTAGTGCCAAAAGTGAAATAATTATGACCTAAGTATACATGTTAGGCTTATTGTATAAAACTGGCTCCATTCACTTGTATATAACCAGTCAAAAGCTTTATAATCTGCAACAGCTCTATTATGAAACCATATTTTCTCACACATTACTAATTATATAAAGTCAATTTTTAAGGGACTAAAAATAGCTCCATGTTCTTTGTTTAAAAAAAAAAATCAAAGTCACAACTTAATTGTTCAGCCTGAATTACATCTTGATTGAGTTCTACTTCAGGATTATGAAATCCAAGCTGAGTTATCTGAATTATTTTATTGCCTAAAAGAAATATCTCCCTTACATTCTCCCATTTAGATGAGGGCCTTTTTAAAATTTATATATTATAAGGGCATTAGTGAACTAAGTTCTGTTTGAGAGACCATTTCCAAGTAGCTATTCCAGTTAGTGCTTTGGTTAATACCTGATATGATCAATTGCTCTTAATCAAGTCCCAGGAGTTTCTAAAAAGATCCAAAATAATAAGAAAAAACTATTTGTGGACTATTTTTATGCATCTACTTCTGAAGACATCAAATCAATAGATTGTTTTGTTAGTAGAATGCCTCTTAGTAAATCTTAAGGGTAAATAGGATTTTCAAAAGATTTTTAGACCTGAATCTTTTCTTCAAGAACATAACAATAAGCTTACAATGCAGTTTAATGGAAAAAATACAGTCTAAATAGAACTGCCATCTTCATATATTAGTTTTCAGAACCAATTAAAATATAAAAAACAAAAGACATTAAGGTTATTTTTTTGCTGATTTAAAGATAACCTCCCAGTAGTTTTCAGTATATTAAATATATTTAGCATATATGTCTGTAGTTTCCAGGGGCTCTCTTTATTAGAAGGCTCTTTATATAGAGTTTATATTTAGGGGCCAAGCTTATTTATGCCCCACTTCATAGGATATAGATTGACCTTAAAAGGCTAGATGATATGCACAACCCACAAGCACAAACCCTTACACACTATGAGATGCAAACAACAAACCTAGTTGCAAGATATAAGTAGAAGAGATGAAAGCGACAGTCTCTGGGCAACAGGGCTAGGAGCTAGGGAGAGACGGGGTTACTATAATAGTAGTACTAATACTGTTGAATTCGCTGGTTAATTGATGCAATCAATGGCATTGAAATTTTTAAACCAGAGTGCAGGTATTGCTATGATACAATAAAACTAAATTTGATAAATACAGCTAAACCAAAACCAGTTGCTGAGCATCCACTCATTATATTAAAACACTGTGATATGAGGTGATAATGAATTTGACAAATAAATCTCTAAACCAAAACCAGTGGCTAAGCATCCACTGTACATAAAATACTGTGCTAGGGGAGTCAGGGGGGCCCAAACATAAATTAGGGTATTAAATTAGATCATTTTTTAGTTTCTTTCTAGTTCTAAAATTGGTAATTTTATCTATATTAACTTATCTTTTAAAGCATAGGTCTAAAGACAAGACATAAAAATCAATAGAAAAAATATAACATTTACTCTAGATTACATTTCTTTCTTTGAAAAACATGTATGTCTATGAAGAACTCTAATACTTAAAATGAAATAAAATTTTAATTGAATTGAGAAAAACAAACACCACTAGCCATATCACCCACTATTACTACCTTAGGGCTACAGCACGCACAACCAGTACACTATCTCTGCACCGTGCTCTGTGTAAACTAGACAAAACAACGCGCCTCTTCTGGGACTCTGAGCCAGACAGCAAGACTTTGGGGAAGAGAAAACAATTTTTACTTTTTTTTTTTAACCTTTTGGTTGTCAAAGTTGTAAGATATGTTTTCCTTCAGGAGAGAATCATTTGCAAAACTACATTTTTTAATTTTATACACTTTTACTTGGTTAGAAAACTTGTTGCTTAATATGCAAATCAAACTGAGGGAGGGAGGGAGGAAATGAAGCTCAACAAACATCACAAAATAAAGTTGCTCTGCTATGTTGAGACTGCCAGGCTTTTTGTTATTCTACTTGAAAGTAAATGTGACTTGTCTGTAGAGAGTGCTGCTTCAGCAGTTCCGAATGAATTTCAAGCCTGTGCTCCATATTTTCTCTTTTGTTAAGTTAATGTATTCAGCAACACTGAACTGACGATTTAAATAACTACATTTTTAAACAAACGGAGCATTGATGTTAATGTATGAAAATGGTCCAAACCGCTGGGAGTCTTGGTTCCCACCATTGTTTATTCTGACAACAGGATATAATTGCTTACTTACTTGGCAGCAAATTTAACCATCTGTTTGCTTGCATGGTCTCCCACTGCCACAAGAGCCTGGACATTAAACTGCTGCTGACGCAGGACTAAGAAACACTGTTTTCCTGAATAAGACAGAAAGAACACAACTGTATTAAGGACATGTTACCTCTGGTTTTACAAAGAAAGAAAATGCTTCTCTACTTTAAAATAGGACCAAAACTTACTACATTCATCAGGCATGTAACATGTGTATACATGGCTTTCACAGTCAAAATACTCACACTCAGCTGACAAGTTTTAAAGAGACCAAAGTTCCTACTAAGAGAAACAAAAACGCTTTTTAACATGTTTGTTTTGAGAACACCGGCAAATCACTAATTTAAAAAATATTATAAATCAACAATTATTTTGTCATTGTACTGATTTATTAAACAAGTTTCAAGTAACTTCAGATCACTTTCAACATTCATTTAATAGCTAGTATATTCTACAGGCAAAGGCATTATGCTAACCACCATGGGAGCTTCAATGATGCAACCACGGAAGTACTAATAAAGAGCTTAGGAACTATGGGGGTGGTCCATTTTACTTCCTACCAAAGTACATTTGAAAGCGCATTTAGAATGACAGGCTAGTTTCTTTCATGTTCTATTTCCTTTATTTTTCCTTTATCGTCTTCCTAACCCTTCATCCTTTATAGTAGTTCCAAATATTTTTACTCCAAATAACTTTATAAGAGATCATTCTCTTTATGCCCTACAGCCAGTTTTATTTTTATGTATTCTGGGCCTCTTGGTGTCCCCCTCCTTTCATAAGGAACCGCCATTCCTTATTCTTAAGCTTTCAAAAACATTATTTGTAATAGATTCCAGTCACTATATATCTTTGTGACATCTCTTTCCTTCAAAGCAGATCCTTTTTAAGTCTCTGGTCAAGTTTTGGAAAACTACTTCCTCATAAAACAAGACAAATCTTTTCAAGACCAATTTTCTCATCAGCGTGTCTTGTAAAACATCAAAAGATGATTTTGGTTTTTGAATTGAGAATTACTCGTGCAAAAAAACCCCAGCAAAAATGCAAGCAGACTTATAGTTATTAATACTTTCAACATAGAGTATTTTGAAATAAAAATCAGACAGCAATCATGAGTTTAAAAAAAACAAGTTGTAAACAAAATGCCAACACAGACATAATGTACAGACTTCCAGGTCATACATGATTAACATATTTTCACCACTAAATAGACACTCATTTTCTTTCCTCTGGAATACCATCCAGTCACAAAGTAAAATGTTGAAAAAGGAAGTTCTGTGTACTAAATAAATTCAAAGGGATTTTAAGACACTGAATGGATAAAGACTGATAAAGTTAAGAGAGAAATCTGCAGAATAGATCAAAATGACATCCCAGGAACTACTGAACCCACAGCCAGGTATTAGCCCACATGGAACAGAATGTTAACGTGAACTGGAAGGCAACCTGCATGATTTAGTTAGTGTTTTAGCTGCTCTAACAGGACAGACAGGCAGCACAGACTCAGCTGCACTACAAAGCCATCCTGCAATGAACTCTAATACACAAAAGGCCTTGAGAGAAAATGGAGCATACAAATGGTGAGCACAGGAAAATGTCTCTCCAAGTCAGGACTGTGGGGAGCAACATTTAGTGTAAGGGTTTGGTAACAAGAGAAAGTTCTGAAATCTAAAGACCCAGGATCATATTTAGCCTATCATTCCTTATGAAGGAGCCTGTGGGAAAATTATTAAACTACACTATGCTTCAGTTCATCTGCAAAATGGAAAAAATAACAGATATAACTCATAGAGTTTTACTGACTTTTCTTATATAATCTTGAAAATTATATATTTAGAGTTGTGACAATGTTAACTATGAATATTAAATATTGGTATTAACTATAAATATCAATGTTAACTACTACTATAATATCAGAACTACTGCTGGTTCTTTGAGGATTGTCATTCCCATTTCACAGCTGGATTACTATGTGAGAAAACTATGCTGAGTGCTGGGAACACTAAATAAATATCTGTTAGACACTCATGATGGACTATCATGTGAAAACATGATAAACACTATACATAGAGTATAATCCCAATTTTGTTCGTGTAAAAAGCATATTAAAATTGATTGTATAGGAAAAAAAACCCATCAAAATGTGGCTACTGGTGGATGGTGAAATTCCAAGGAATTTTTCTGTTCTTCCTAATTGCCTGTATTTTCTGAACTTCCTACACAGTAAGTATGTGCTACTTTTCTAATCAGAAAAAATTGTTTTTTAAGACAATGATATAATCAGAGAGGTAGGTATAGAAGAAAGTTAAGGCTTATACATGCTGTTTATAAGAGATTAACCCTATATTGAAAGATACACACTGACTGAAAGTAAAGGGATGGAAAAAGATATTTCATTGAAATGGAAAAAAACAAACAAAAGGTGGGGTAGCAACACCTATACCAGACCAAACAGACTTTAGAACAAAGGCTCTGTCCAAAGAAGGACCTAGCAATTTCCACTTCTGGGTATTTATCTAAAGAAAACCAAAACATTAAATCAAAAAGACATACATCTGTATGTTCATTACAGCATTATTTACAATAGCCAAGATATGGAAGCAACCCAAGTGTCTATCAATAGATAAATGGATAAAGAGGTGGTGCATATAGCACTGGCTGGTATAGCTCAGTGGACTGAGTACCGGCCTGTGAACCAAAGGGTTGCCAGTTCGATTCCCAGTCAGGGCACATGCCTGGGTTGCAGGCCAGCTCCCCAGTAGGGGGAATGCAAGAGGCAACTGCACACTGATGTTTATCTCCCTCTCATTCTCCTTACCATCCCTCTCTCTAAAAATAAAAAAAATCTTTAAAAAAAAGTGGTGCATACATACAATAGAATATGACTCAGCCATAAAAAAGAATGAAATCTTGCCATCTGCAACAACATAAAAGGACCCAGCAGGGGTGTCCAACCTTTTGGCGTCTCTGGGCCACACTGGAAGAAGAGTTATCTTGGGCCACACATTAAATATACAAACACTAACGAAAACTGATGAGTAAAGAAAAAAAGTTTTAATTACATTATGATTTTATGTTGGGCCACATTCATTGCCATCGTGGGCCTGCCCCTGAGGGTATTATGCTGAATGAAATAAGTCAGATGGAGGAAGAAAAATGCCCTATGATTTCACATATATGTGGAATCTAAAAATAAAATAATTGAACAGGTGGAAAAGAAACAGACTCCTAGATACACAGAACATTTTGATGGCTGCCAGGTGAGAGGGGGCTTGGGAGGAGAGGTGAAAAGGGTGAAAAGATTAAGAAGTATAAATTGATAGTTACAGAATAGTCAAGGGGATGTAAAGTACAGCACAGAGAAAATAGTAATATTGTAGTAACTACATATGGCATCAGGTGGGCACTGGATTTGTTGGGGAAGTCACTTAGTAAGTTACATAACATCTAATCACTGAGTTGTACACCTGAAACTATTATAATATTGTATGTCAACTATAACTGAAAAATAAAAAATTATCTAAAGTGAAAAAAAAAGTTTCCTGGGAAGTTCTAGGAAATTAAACATAGAAGCAAATGCATTTCCTAAGATTTGACATACCTACTACTGAAAAGAAATCATGAAATCAATGGTTAAGGGTGAAGCAAAGAATGTTTACTGATCTCTTTTAATGTTTAATGTGTTTATCCCATATAATTCTAAAAATTAAACTTCTTCTTTATATAACAAATCCAACAGATGAGAGGAAGGGAGGTGAAGCACAAAAACAACCAGCTCAATGGAGGATAAGAAGGGATTCTAATTCTAGATGGAATTCAGAAGTTTAAGAAAAAACCATAAAAAACAGTAAAAAAATGGAACTGAATATTCAAGTATACAATAGAGATGGGAGAACTTTCTAAGTTTAAAAATTATAGAATGACTATATACAAAAACTTAAAACACTCAGGGAAAAATATTTGCTGAATATCATATAACCAATATGAATTAATATCTTTAATACATTAAAAATCTTAAAGAAATCTGTCTATTCCACCTAGGTTTTCAAATTGGCATACAGTTCTTCGTAGTAATTTCTTATAATCCTTTGCATTTCTGTGTTATCAGTTGTAGTCTCTCCTCTTTAATTTCTGATTATGTTTATTTGGATCCTCTCTCTTTTTTCTTGATGAGTCTGCTTAAAGGCCTGTCAATTTTGTTTATCTTTTCAAAGAACCAGCTCCTGGATTTATTGATCTTTAGAATTGTGTTTTTAGTCTCTACGTCGTTTAATTCTGTTCTGCTCTTGGTTATTTCCTTCCTTCTACGTGCTCTGGGCTGTCTTTGTTGTTGTTCCTCAAGTTCTTGTAGGTGTAGGGTTAGGTTGTTTATTTAAAATGTTTCTTTTTTAGGAAGGCCTGTATAGCTATGAACTCTCTCAGGACTGCCTTTGGTGTGTCCCCTAAGTTTTGGATTGTTGTGAGTTCATTTTCATTTGTTTCCAGAAACTTTTTGATTTCTTCCTCAATCTCATTCTTCACCCATTCATTGTTTAATAACATGCTATTCAATCTCCATGTTTTTGAGTGTTTTGGGGTTTTTTCTCTGAGGTTGGTTTCTAGTTTCAGTCCCTTGTGGTCAGAGAAAATGCTTGATATGATTTCAATTTTCTTGAATTTGTTGAGGCTTGTTTTGTGAAAAATATAATTTTCCAAAACTGAATGAAGAAGCAGAAAGCCTGAACAGACCAATAACAGCTGGTGAAACTGAAGCAGTAATCAAAAAGCTTCTGACACACAAAAGCCCTGAACTGGACAGTTTCACGACAGAATTTTACAAAGCATTTAAGAAAGAGATAACTTCTATCCTTCACAGATTATTCCGAAAAAGTCAAGAAGATGGAAGACTTCTAAACCCTTTTTATGAAGCCAGCATCATCCTAATCCCAAAACCAGATAAAGACATAACAAAGAAAGAAAACTTCAGGCCAATATCACTAATGAACATAGACGCTAAAATCCTCAACAAAATATTGGCAAACCGCATCCAGAAATACATTAAAAGATCATCCACCATGATCAAGTGAGATCAATCCCAGGGATGCAAGGATGGTACAATATTTGCAAATCAATATATGTAATACACCACATAAACAAAACGGAAAACAAAAATCACATGATCATATCAATAGATGCGGAAAAAGCATTTGATAAGGTACAGCACCCATTTATGATAAAAACACTCAGCAAAGTGGGAATAAAGGGAGCAGTCCTCAACATAATAAAGGCCATATATGGGAGACCTACAGCCAACATCACACTCAATGGGCAAAAACCTAAGAGTTTTCCCACTAAAATCAGGAACAAGACAAAGATGCCTGCTTTTACCACTCCTTTTCAACATATATTGGAAGTCCTAGGCACAGCATTCAGACAAGAAAAAGCAATAAAAGGCATCCAAATTGGAAAGGAGGAAGCAAAACTGTCATTGTTTGCAGATGACATGATAGTGTACATATAAAATCCTATAGACTCCACCAAAAAACTACTCAACCTAATAAATGAATTTGGCAAAAGAGGGAGATACAAAGTCAATATTCAGAAATCAAAGGCTTTTTTGTATACAAACAATGAAACATCAGAAACAGAAATCAGGAAAAAAAATCCCATCGGATACAGCAACAAGAAAAATAAAGTACCTAGGAATAAACCTAACCAAGGAGGTAAAAGACCTGTACTCAGAAAACTACACAACACTGAAGAAAGAAGTTAAGGAAGACACAACCAAATGGAAGCATATACCATGCTCATGGATTGGAAGAATTAACATCATCAAAATGGCCATACTACCCAAAGCGATTTATAGATTCAATGCAATCCCTATTAAAGTACCCATGACATATTTCACAGGTATACAACAAACATTTCAGAAATTTATATGGAATCATAAACGACCCCGAATAGATGCAGTAATTTTGAGAAAAAAAGAACAAAGTAGGGGGGATCACAATACTTGGCATCAAACTGTATCACAAAGCCCCTGTAATCAAAACAGTCTGGTACTGGCATAAGAACAGACAGATAGACCATTGGAACAGAACAGAGAGCCCAGAAATAAACCCAAGTCTCTAGGGTCAATTAATATTTGACAAAGGGGGAAGAAGCATAAAATGGAGTAAAAATAGCCTCTTCAACAAATGGCGTTGGGAGATCTGGACAGCTACGTGAAAAAAAATGAAACTCAATCACCAACTTACACCATACACAAAAATAAATTCAAGGTGGATAAAAGACTTAAATATAAGTTGTGACACCATAAAAGTCCTAGAGGAAAACATCAGCAGGAAAATCTCAGATATTCCACACAGCAACATCTTCACTGATATGTCCCCTAAAATAAGGGACATAAAGGAAAGAATAAACAAATGGGACCTCATCAAATTAAAAAGACTCTGCATGGCTAAAGGAAACAGCATTAAAATGAAAAGAAAACCAACTACATGGGAAAATATATTTGCCAATGATACCTCGGACAAGGGTTTGATCTCCTAAATATATAAAGAACTCACACGAATTCACTCCAGGAAGACAAAAAACCCAATTAACAAATGGGTAAAAGAATTGAGCAGACACTTCTCTAAGGAGGACATACAGAGGGCCCAGAGACATATGAAAAGATGCTCAGCATCACTAGCCATCAGACAGATGCAAATTAAAACCGCAATGAGATACCACTTCACACTGGTCAGAATGGTCATCATAAATCAACAAGTGTTGGAGAGGATGTGGAGAAAAGTGAACCCTAGTGCACTGTTGGTGGGAATGCAGACTGGTGCAGCCACTGTGGAAAATAATATGGAATTTCCTCAGAAACTAAAAATGGAACTGCCCTTTGACCCAGCAATTCCACTGCTAGGATTCTATCCTAAGAACCCTGAAACACCAATCCAAAAGAACCTATGCACCCCAATGTTCACAGCAGTACAATTTACAATAGCCAAGTACTGGAAGCAACCTAAGTGCCCATCAGCAAACGAGTGGATCCAAAAACTATGGTATCTATACACAATGGAATTCTACGCAGCAGAGAGAAAGAAGGAGCTTATACCCTTTGCAACAGCATGGATGGGACTGGAGAGCATTATGCTAAGTGAAATAAGCCAGATGGTGAGGGACAAATACCATATGATCTCACCTCTAAACTGGAACATAATCAACAAAAGAAAAAAAGCAAGCAAAATATAACCAGGGACACTGAAAGTAATAACAATCTGATAGTAACCAGAAGGGAGGTGGGAGGGGTAATGGGGGGAAGGGTTTTCAGGAACTACTATAAAGGACACATGGACAAAACCAAGGGGGAGGGTGGAAGCAAGGGAGGGAGATGGGTTTGGCTGGAGTGGGGCGAGTGGTGGGGGAAAATGCAGACAACTGTAATTGAACAATACAATAATTAAAAAAAACATCTTAAAGACATATACATAAAAAACACCATGATCCCAATAGGTAAAAGGGCAATAGACTAGAACAGATAATTTGAAAGAAAAAGAAAAAACCCCTAGTAAAGGAAAAAATGTTACTGGAAAAGAAAGTAATTCAAGTTGAAGCAAACAATGACGACCCATTCTTTACCTCTGAAATTAGGAAAGATTTAAAAATATGTAGTACTATCCATTGCTTGGGAGAGTTAAGTGAAAAACGTTCCTTTCTAACTTGCTGATGGCAAGGTAAATTTGCCCAATGCTTTCAGAACAGTTTGGCAATGGGCATTAAAAGTCTTAAAGATGTTGTCTTGGACTCAAGACATACATTTCTTAGAAGGTATATTAAGGAAATGAAGTATGGAAAAAGTCTTAGTGACGAAGATGTTCATAACAGGGTTACTTATATAAGAGAGCTCAACTTCTATTATCACTCACTTCATACTAATGTAGTCTTTACTACTGGAACAAATCTACATTTGACTCTAATTCTGTGGTCTCCAAAGTTTTTGTTCAAAGCATTTTCAATACTAGAATCTTGATAGTCCACTCAAAAAAAAATTTTTTTTAAATACTCAAAACAAAACAAAAAAATATTAGTACTGGTTTCCTGGTAAATTCAAGTTCTTTTGAGACCAAGTTCTTGCCAGATGTTAGTAAACAAAATTATTTTTTCTTTGGCTCTGGTTGGTAATACACTGCATTTCAGGGTCTGCTTAGTTCGCTGTTTTGCAAACTATTATTTTATGGACACTGGTGAGTTGATAACAAGAAGCAGAGTGTGTATAACCCCTTTTATATAAATTAAAAAAACCCCCAAAACAAAGGATATATCCATGCTTGTAAATACATTGTTTTCCTGGAAGAACCCACAAGAAACAGCAGAGGTTATTTTGGGGGGAAGTGACTGTGATAGGATAGAGGAGCTAGACTTTTCTTTTTCATGTTATATCTTTCTGTACTATTGAAATTTTTATTTATTTTTATTCTAAGAATCAAGTACGTAATATCTCAGTTTAGCACAAAGTCCTCATGCACTTCAGTATAGTAACTTTATAGGACAGATAAACCAACTGCTAACTACTGCTTATGTTTCTTCTTGGAACTTTCCAACCAGGAGATAGTTTATAGAAAGATATAAGTCAATGAATGCTCAAACAGCTGAATGAAGTCATTATTTTTAGAATGTTTAAATTTAAGCCATTAACAGTTAAAATGTGTTGATTTTGATTCTTAAGTTTTCAGAAGCATCTTATTCCTTAAATTTCACAGAAGTACTGTTTCAGAAAAATGTAAAGTTGGCAACTTTCTT
This sequence comes from Desmodus rotundus, assembly GCF_022682495.2. Classification (NCBI taxonomy): domain Eukaryota; kingdom Metazoa; phylum Chordata; class Mammalia; order Chiroptera; family Phyllostomidae; genus Desmodus; species Desmodus rotundus. Next base: position 127,224,877 of record NC_071388.1, read on the forward strand.
TTACAGCACCATGAGTGAGATCCTTATTTCTGAGCTGAAGAACAAATGTGGTATGTAGTCAGGACAAAGAAGTTTATTCTCATCTCCATTTTGGTGATGCCCCTTAATGAAGGGGGCCCTTGTGGAAGAACCAGGTTGTCAAAGATATGAGGCAATCTTGTTTTCTTTTTTTTTTTTTTTTTTTTTTAAATATATTTATTGATTATGCTATTACAGCTGTCCCATTTCTCCCCCCACTCCACTCCATCCTGCCCACCCCCCTCCCTCCCACACTCCCCCCCATAGTTCATGTCCATGGGTCATACTTATAAGTTCTTTGGCTTCTACATTTCCTACACTATTTTTACCCTCCCCCTGTCTATTTTCCACCTATCATCTATGCTACTTATTCTCTGTACCTTTACCCCCCTCTCCCCCTCCCACTCCCTTATTGACAACCCTCATGTTCTAGTTGTTTGCCTAGTTTGCTCTTGTTTTTGTTTTAGGTGTGGTCGTTAATAACTGTGAGTTTGCTGTCATTTTTACTGTTCCTATTTTTGATCTTCTTTTTCTTAGGTAACTCCCTTTAACATTTCATATAATAAGGGCTTGGTGATGATGAGCCTCTTCAACTTGACCTTATCTGAGAAGCACTTTATCCTCCCTTCCATTCTAAATGATAGCTTTGCTGGATACAGTAATCTTGGACGTAGGTCCTTGCGTTTAATCTTGGGTAATGTAATTATGATGTGCCTTGGTGTGTTCCTCCTTGGGTCCAGCTTCTTTGGGACTCTCTGAGCTTCCTGGACTTCCCGGAAGTCTATTTCCTTTGCCAGATTAGGGAAGTTCTCCATTATTTGTTCAAATAAGTTTTCAATTTTTTGTTCTTCCTCTTCTCCTTCTGGCACCCCTATAATTCGGATGTTGGAACGTTTCAAGGTGTCCTGGAGGTTCCTAAGCCTCTCCTCATTTTTCCAAGTTCTTGTTTCTTCATTCTTTTCTGGTTGGATGTTTGTTTCTTCCTTCTGGTCCACACCATTGATTTGAGTCCCAGTTTCCTTCTCATCACTATTGGTTCCCTGTACATTTTCCTTTGTTTCTCTTAGCATAGGCTTCATTTTTTCATCTGTTTTTCGAATAGATTCAACCAAGTCTGTGAGCATATTGATAACCAGTGCTTTGAACTGTGCATCCGATAGGTTGGCTATCTCTTCGTCGCTTAGTTGTATTTTTTCTGGAGCTTTGAAGTGTTCTGTCATTTGGGCCATTTTTTTTTTTTTTTTTTTTGTCTTGGCGCGTCTGTTACTTTAAGGGGCGGAGCCTTAGGTGTTCACCGGGGCGGGGTAATGCTGGTTGCTGCGCTGTGATGCTGTACGTGGGGGAGGGGCCGAGAGGGAGCAATGGCGCCCGCTTCACTCTCCACCGTATTTCAGTCTTTCACTCTGCTGCCCACAATCAAACTGGGCCCCTCTGGTGCTGGTTCCCGAGTAAGTGGGCCTGTGCACACTCTAGGCCCCTGTGGGACTCTCCAACAACCTCTCCTGTGAGGCTGGGAGTCTCTCCTGCCGCCCCAACCCCCAGGGGCGCTTTCAATCAGAGGTTTGAGGCTTTATTTCCCCGAGCTGGAGCCCTGGGTTGCGAAGCGGTCTGCTTCTCTGCCCGCCGTTTGTCCGGTTTATCTGTGGGCGAATGTGGTGCCGCAAGGTGCTACCCGCCACTCTGCCTGCCCCGCTCTCCGCCACTCTGAGTCCGGCCCTCTGGGTTTATCTGTGCAAATGTGGGGCCGCAGGGTCTGCTAGTGCTCGGACTGCCTGCGCCATTTGTCCCACACTCCGCCAGTCTCAGTCCTGCCACAGCCACGCGAGTCCTCTCCACCCCGGTGCCCGTCTCCGCCCCTCCTACCAGTCTGGATGAATGATTATTTTCTGTTTCCTTGGTGTTGGTCCCCCTTGCTGTTCGATTCTCTGTCAGTTCTGGTTGTGCGAGGAGGCGCAGTGTGTCTACCTACGCCGCCATCTTGGTTCCCCTCTGGCAATCTTGTTTTCATCTCTTCCTATATTGTCTTTTAGCTTGCCAAGCTCCTGAATTCATTATTTAAATAAGGTACCTTAACTCCCTAATTCCCACATTAACATTTTCTACATCATTTATGCTAATCAGGGAATAAAGCAGCAAAGACCTGTTTTAAATACTTTCCATTTGTTATTTCCCCTAAATTATTTTTGGCAAGCATTTAAGTTGAGGTTCCGACCTTTGGTATTAAGAATCCTAAATTAATCTGTTTACCAAAATAATTTAGCTATTTTCTAAGTGTAAGTAAATTTTTAGGAAAAAGATTATTGAAAGAGAATTATTTAATGCCATTGACTCCCATGTAGTATGCATAAAATTTGAAAGGAACCACTGATATTTCAATTACTCTTTCAATATATAGACTTAAGCTCAAAAGCTTTCACAATGCAAAGAAAGTAGTTTTAAATGTTAGCATTAAGAGTTAAAAAATTTCTCCTTGCTCCTATATTTTAGACTTATTTTAGAAATGTGACATGTAAACTTACTGTAAGAAATCTGATTTTAATATTTAAGAATATGTAAAAACACTGCCCTGTAAGGCAAGATATAGGTATTTGTTATGCCAACTGACTCATTTTTTTTGTTTGCACAACAGGATTCTAGTTGTCATACTTTTGACACTATGATTTTGACACTTGCATTTCCTTATTTATAGTTTTTTTACAGCTTTGCTCTACTTGATATGCTAGCATAGTTTTATTTTTCCAAAGCCAGTTTTAATGTGTTATTACTTTTGAAGTTAAAGCACATGAATGATTTATGTCACATTTATTGACATTTTTCCAATGTAAGAAATGAGAAGAAAGGAATGGGAGCAATCAGGGTTTTGCAAATTCAAAGCATAAGATTTCATTTATTTGTTTAGAAGATCTACTTCGGCACAAATAAAAAACATTGACAGTCACTATTAGCAAGATGTGAAGCAAGCGGTACTGTCACATACCTGTAGGATAGCTGAATACAACTTTACTGAAAGGTTATTTTGGTATTAAAAAATTTAAATATGCATATGCATACCCTTCAACCCAGCAATTTCGCTTCTAGATATTCATCTTGGAGAAATACTGCCTTATGTATATCTATAACGAGTATCATGAAAGAATCTACAAGCAAAATTGTTCACCGAAAATTTAAAAAGTTGAAGAATAACATGTAAAATGTGTCATCTACATAAAATAAGACAAATTAAAACTCACACACAAGTAAAAAACTATGTATCTGTGTGTGTGTGCATGCGCATATATATATTAAAAAGCAAGATTTTTGGAAAGATGCTGAACAAATTATTAAAAATTAATAGAAAAGGTTGAAGCAGAGGATAGACAGTTAAAAAAAGAAAAAAGTGAGTATCATTTCTGTATTCTTTAAAAAATTCATGTGAAAATACTACTCGAGTAGCTTATAACTTAAACACACACACACACTTAAAAACAAAATAAGATTTTCCAATTAAAAATTATGAAGATCAGCTTAATGCAAAATTCCAAATTTTTTGAAACTTAACCTAGTACCATACTAAAAGAATACTACCTACACCTTTCCCAAACTGTTTATTTCAAGAATCTACAATGGTTCAAGAAATTCATTATTGTAAATCAAGACAATTGCATGTAGTTGATTCTTGTTATTTGTGGTAATTATGTTCTATAAAGTCTCCAGGAACAATGAATTAGCAAATATTGAACCATTGCTCCCAGGGGAAATAAAGGGTTAGGTTCCTGTGAGCCTCTGATCACAATATTTTCATTAGTCCATCAATACATAAGCTTGTTTTGTGTGTTTCTGTTTAAAGACACCTTATTTAATATAGGTTGAGTTCATTTAGTAACATTGAACTTACAGCCAACAGCACTATACCTCATGCTAGTACGAAGCTTATCTAGAACATGTACTTTCTCCATAAGGCATATTACAGTCTTCTTGGACTTGGGAACACTTGAAAACACTTCAGCTCTATGTTTGGGGCCATTTTAAACAGCTAAATCAATAACAAGCAGCACAAAACCGAACAATGTCGTATTAAACGGATTGTGAAAAGGACACCTGCTTGTGAGACCTGATTCAGGAAGACAGAGCTTCATTATACTTGACCTCACTTAGGAATTCATGCACTGGGCAACTCAATTTTTTTGCCACTCTCAAGTGTGCATGCCTGGCATGTCTGTGAACCCCAGTGAAAGTGCTGCACGTATTTATTTTGGGGTTACAAATATATTTTAGCATGTAGGTATATTTGTAAACACACAAGCCACGAACAATGAGGGCCAACTGTATTTTAAATTTTTTGTTATATGGAAAGTTTCAAACAATGCAAAAACAGAGAAAAATATAATAAACATCTACATAAATACACAAAAAAAGTCTGGTAAAATTTAACATCTATTTCTGATAACAGAAAACCTGGACTAGAAGTTTAATATTTTTTAAACTGTGGCATTGTTTCTAATGACATTTTATGCAGAACACCTGAAGTCATGAAATAATTCATCAGGTGTTTAAATCTCTGCTGTGTGAAAAATCCTTCATTTTGGGAATCCCTATAGGAGGGGTGTCAAACTCATTTTCACTGGGGGCCACATCAGCCTCACAGTTGCCTTCAAAGGGCCGAATGTGATTCTAGGACCGTATAAATGTAACTACTCCGTAACAGTTAAGCAAGAGCTTGGCGCTCCCACTAGGTAGAAACAAGGTAGAGGGCCGGGTTCAGCCCGTGGGCCTTGTGTTTACCGCCCGTGCCCTATAGGATTAGAAATAATCTACTAATTATTGTAAAGAGAAACAATAATAAATGAGATAAACACTTGAAAGGACAAAATTATCATTATTTGTAAAGGATACCAATGACCTATAATCCTCATGTGCTTTAGTTATTGACTCATGACCATGCTTTTCTCAGCTTTAACCCAATCCACTTATCCCTCAATGCCTGTACTATCTGAAGCAAACCTCAGCCACAGCAGTTCATCCCTGTATAATTGTGAATCCCTAAGAGGGATTCATAAAAGATCCCTAAGATCTTTTAAAAACAATGTTACCACAGTACTATTACCTTAATTTTTTAAAAAAGCACTTTTTAAATATCAAATATTCAGTCAATGTTCTATTTCTATGAGTCTCAAATATATCCCCCCTTCTTTTACTGTATATTTAAATTAGGATCCAAATAAGTGATTAGTTCAGAGATATCCTAAATCTGTTTAAATCCATAGGTTCCCCATCTCCTTTCAATTTATCTGTGGAAGAGATGAGGTTGTTCTTTGCCCAGTAGTTCTCTATGGTTTAATTTTGCTAATTGCATATCCACTGTCATTTAACATGTTCCCTTGCCCTACGTTTTTCCTGTCAGTTGGTAGTTAGATCTAAAGGCTTAATGAGATTCAGGTAAAATTTTTTAGGCAAGACTAATTCATTGGATGGTACTGTATTCTTTCATGAATAGATGTATTTCTGGTTATCTCTCTATTCTGTTGTTAGAAATCCCTGATCAGCAATGTGCCTAGGGGCAAAATTGGTGATGGGCTAACATTCTTTTTTTCAATGTTTTAATTGAAATACTTCTCTAAAGAGATACTTCCTTAGAAAATAAAAAATATTTAGACGCTTCCCCACATCTACCATTTGGTTAACCAATGATACACAATTCACACAGAAATAATACTTTCTCCTTATTCACCAGTTTCCAAAATAATGAGATATTCCATTGGTGACTGACCAGGTTTTGTCTTAGCATTAATATATACTTGTGGGTTTTAACATACCATAACTAATGTTTCAATTCATGCAGTTATCCTTACTGATACTCAAACTGTTCCATCTTGAGGATGGGTGTGAAGAGAAGAATTCTTGGTTCAGCCTTACATGTAGCATGCATTCTATGTTTTAATTTGCTAAATAACCATGTTTAGGAAACAAAGTGCGTCTTTGGGACAGAAAAAAGGTCCCGAGCTAACAGAAGAAAGACAAGTAAATCAGGGATTACAATATAATGTGATTTATCTGTTGGTAGAATAAATGGCTCAACCTTTCAGGAAGACAAGTCAACATGTTTTTAAAAGTTAAAACTCCACCAGTATTCTTCTCAAAGTCTATTAGTATTCATCTACTTGAGGGGAGAATATTGGAAGAATAGACAAACTCTTATAGTAGTGAGACATATGTATAAAATGTTGGGATTTTTAAAATGAGCCCCTATTAATTCTATAATAAGTATTGTAAAACACAATGTAAGAAATGCTGTAACATAGAATGTATTTAATACTGTCAAGCAGTTACATACCTATTAGGGAGACAGACGGTGTCTTAGAAAGCTTCTGGATTGTTTGTATTCCAGCAACTACTATAAGAAGTTGGGCAAGTTGCTTTATCATTCTGAACCTCAGTCTCCTTTATTTATGCCTGTTCTGCCTATGTCGCAAATTTAGAGGGATGATCAAATGTGAAAAAGTGTGTGGAAAGCATAAAGTTATAGCCCTGATTGGTGTGGCCCAGTGGTTGAATGCCGGCCTGCAAATCAAAGGGTTGCCAGTTCAATTCCCAGGCTAAGGTACATGCCTGGGCTGTGGGCCAGGTCCCCAGTATGAAGCACGGGAGAGGCAACCACACATCAATGTTTCTCTCCCTCTCTTCCCCTCTCTCTAAAAATAAATAAATAAAATCTTTTAAAAAGGCTATTACTAAATGAAAAGCTTCTCAAAAATACTCTTTACTTAGAAAAATTAAACTCAGATATCATCTGAGTCTTTAAGGAAAAATTTTATTTAAGGATGTCTTATAAGAACCTAAAATTAATTAACCACAGACTAATTATTTTACAGTGATTTAAGAAAGATCACAGATGTTTTTGGTTTAAAGATTTACTTTGGTCTGTGAAATGTATGCAAAACAAGAAATTCAGAGTCCTTACCAAAAGGGCCTTCTTTAGTCATTAAATCATCTTACCTTTAGCTCTGCTTGTATGAACCCTTGCACGCACCCAAACAACTTCATCAGCTTTTTGTACTGTCAAATCGCTAACCCGAACCAAAACTCGATCTACAGTAAATAAATGAAAGTTTTTGTAATTCAGAATTTACAGAAATCATAATTATTTTGCTTTGACAGCCAGCATAAGTACTTCATATTATTTTAATTTTCAACTTGACACATTTAAAAAAAATCAACCCCCACATGCAATTTGCCTCATTTTGTGAATTGTACTTTCTAAATATATCTCTAATTCTTTTGTCTTCACTGCCACTCTCCCAAACTATTATCTCGTGCCTAAATTATAGCAATACCCTTCTAACTGGCAATCCCCGATCCTCTACTTCAGTCTACACTGGAGTCAAAGCAATTGTTTCGAAATACAAATCTGCTGAACACTTCAATGACTTGTAAGGCCAACTACAGCCCACTTTCACTTGCCTTCTTTGGGACTTAATATACAGCTACTGGGAATGAAGCTCTCCCCTGGGGTTGCTGAGCTGAGGTGGTATAGGCCCAGGGCTGTAGCCACCACCTGTCCCATTACCTGAGTTTGTAGGATGGGACAATGAAGCCAATAACCAAAGGTAAGCAGAGCCAAGAAGTGCAAACAGCGTTGAAAATATTGCTTGAGCCTCTAGATCCAATCATGCCTTCTGCCATCTCACTTTGTTCCCTATAGTTATGTAAGCCAATAAATTCTGGCTGTGAGGCCCAACAATTATGCCCTCAACCTAATATCAGAGTATCATATCCATCTAGTGTCCCCAAGCAGGAAAACTGTGACAAAACAACTATTATGTGAAGATAATGATATGAGGCAATCATGATCCAGAAATCATTTTATTTTTAAAATATGCAATAATTTGAATATTAAAAAATTTAACTATTCATTAAAAGCATAGTAGTACACAGGACATCACATCAAGAGTAGTAAGAGATCTCTGTCAAGGGTTTTGTTGCCTAACAAAATCTGTCAATATCTCATGCAGTAAAACGTAGTTACTACAATACTAATACCTTTAGTGATATTATAATGAAATCAAATGATTATTTATTTACCTACTTTGTCTAAATGTACTTGTAGTTTGTGTCTTGAAGCAAAGATGTAGCTTAGAGAGAATTTGATTTACAGGAGAATACAATGGTTCTCATCGCCAAAAGCAGTGAATGAATGAGGAATTTTTAAGCCATTGGGCATCACAAGAGAATTTCTACAATATTGTCTATGGACCTTATGAGAAAACCCAACTTCCAAGCTGCTGTGTAAACTCAGGCAAAAGAAAGTGTGAAACAAAAAAGACAGACAAAACAGCATAAAAATTTAAACGTCAGATTTGGAAATTCCAAAATTGAAAAAGCCAAAGACGTACTAACTAGGCAATAAAAACTCAGAATCAAATGAATCATGTTAACACAAATCTGAGTAGACTTATAAACAAACGTCATGATTAGGGTAATTTTAATAGTACTTGGAAAAAGACATAGTAATGGCTCTTCTTTCATGTGGTATTCCAACTAATTAGCTTTGGGGTTCTCAACCCTGAACATATCTACACACGCTTGAGGCACGGATCACACTCCCACCAGTATGACTGGCTTAGGCAATAATTAGTGGAGTAGGGTTTCAGTTTGAACAACTACCACCTCCTCCATACTCTTAAGTCACTGGCATTTGAATAAAGAAATTTCGAAAAATTGGAACAAATGGGGAAGGAAATTTTGCCTGAACAAAGTATTAGGATTTTAGCAGAGGTAAAACCAAAGGCAGAATTTTACTGTTGTTACTGTAACGGGGTTACAAGCATAGTTTTCTTTTCTTCTGGTGGGGAGAGTTGTAAGTGGAAGACAGTTATCTGCATTTGCCAGCCAAATGGGAACAGTAATTATGACAAGGGGTGGTTGAGGCTCAGAAACTCTAGTGAGCTTCTGTGTGTTATAGCTCAAGGAAGTCCAGTTCAGGAAGAGAGTTAAGCTAAAAACAAAATTTCAAATGACCCCTCCTGCTTGCCCTGGCAGGGGAATGTCATCTCCAAACTATATTGCTTCTATCTCATTTTATACTTGATTATCTTACTATACCATCATTATCTTTTAGAAATGGTTTATTTTTAGTAAATTATTTTGGTCTTTTACTGCATGCTTTCCCATAAAGTTGGGAAGGAAAGTGATTTTGTGATCAGGCAATAAACTAAATCCAAAATAACAATAAAATTGACCTGGAGATATGTTATTTCCAAAGCATGAAATTCATAGGCAAGGCAAGTCTGTATGTGAGAAGTACTTAAGTACTTCCAATGGGCCAGAACTTAAGTCTGCAGTTGTACCAAAGATTGGAAGACGTAATTTGGGGTGTGTACCAAAAGAGAAATGATTGTTCAATAGTTGAGATAATTTGTTGAAAATATATAAAAAAAATTAAAAACAGAAGGCAGGCAAATGTCTACAAAAAGAAAACCTACAGGTCTAAAAGAAACAATTAACATGACAAGTCAATTCCAAAGAAATACAAGGGGAAAATAAAGAAGGTAGCTTCACAGAGCACGAAAAAAAAGTTGCATATGATGAAGGCAGCTATTATTAACCATTCTCTTGTCTCCTGAGCCAGAGTTAAATCTTAAATATTTTTACCTGATCTCTTAGAAGTATCTTTTTATTGTAGTTTAACATTTCAATATACTCACTTAACATTATTTTCTTCCCTTTCCAGAGTAGGAACCCTAAACTGATATTTATACAGGGTTATGATATCTGCTTGAGTTATCACTGTGATTTAAGTTTTTCAGAGTTACACCAACCTTAATTAAAACTTCATCAAGAGATTTCCTAGAAGGAAACTAGAAAAAAAAAGCTTTATCATCACATAGCTACTAACCTGATTTTTCTTGTGACTGTATCATTGAAGATACTCCATATCTTTCTTTAGCATAATCCTACAAAAAATGTTTTTGCATTATAACTTTTTATTTAAAAATTAATAGCATAGTAAGCACATAAATACAAATAACAGAATGTGAAATTAAATTTGTTTAACTTTCAGGATCATTTTATTAGTTCAAAGAGTCGTAATTTTAAAGGGTGGAAATCTGTTATATCATTTACATATGTTCTCTACAGAAAAAGGATAAGCACCCAGTTTCTGGTTAGTCTGTTTGAAGATCACTACTCTTGGATGAATATACCATACATAACAACACTCAGATAAAATTTACACATGTACAACACATCTAACTACCTTCTTCAAAATAAGAATAAACTACTTCAAACAGGGATATAGATTTCCTGTGTGAAGGGAGTAGGATGAAGTATCACAGTTTTATTAACTTCCTATTACAGTAAGAGATGTTCAAAGAGAACCAACATTTTTGAGTAAACTTTCTGAGCATCAGATGTCCACATTTTTAGAAATCAGAGATGCTGGATATAAGCTAACTAAAACTTTCCTTTTGGAAGACATTAAAATCCACCAAATTCCTGTTTCGAAAAATCAGTTTCAGCATACCATGTTGCAAGTGACAATGACAATATCAAATTTATCTGTTGGAATCCTCTCCTTTACATCTGAGATACTGGATTTTCTATTTACACAAAAATAAACCGAGCAACATGTTAAGATGCTTACTGCATTTTGGGGGGGGGGGAGGGGCGCTAATATTAAGAAAATACACCTTAAAGACAATCCCAGCCCTATTAGATATGGTTACACAATATAGCATGAGGGCAGAGTAGATTACTGTTCACCTTAAAGCAACCGTTATTCCATCTAATATTCTTAAATAACCTACTCCTTACGTAGGTTATCACAAATTCGTAATCTCACAAGAGAAAAATTAGGAGCCAGGTAGTGATTAAAGGCTCAGTTTTAATACACAACACTGTAGGATGGTATCAAACTTTCATTTCTGAACAGCACTTAAGGACCCCTGGGTGTAATTAGTTACCACATGATCTTGGGTCACTTCACCTCACATGCATTCTCTGCAAACTTCTACCTCACTGAGACACTTGGAGAAGGAAAATAAAGATGACAAGTGTTCTTTAAATCTGTCACGGAAAACGGTCATTAAACCGTTTTACGAAGTACAGTCATTACTTGCAAAAACATTAGGAACACGAGCGCTGAGTAAAAATCGATTACTAGTGGACACTGAGATTTTCCGAGTGGTGATCGTGGATTACACGAAGGACGCGCCTAACCCACGAAGGTTTCAGTGACCCCGCCGCTCCTACTTCCGGGGCAAGGGGTGCTTCAAGTCCATCCCACCCCGCGGCACGCTTCCTGTAAGCCAGGCCTGTAAGAAATGCGTGCCGGAGTGGGTCTGACCGCGCTGCTCTGGCAAGGGCCCTGGAGTCCCGGTGAGGCTCTCGGTGTCCGGACTCCAGGCTCGCGGCCTGCAGGCAAGATGCCGACAAGGACCCCGAGGGTAGGGCCCGCTCACACTACTCCCTCCCTCAGCGCCATCCAGCCCAGGGGTCTGTCCTCCCAGGCCCGAGGAAGGTGGAAACCCACTTCCGCCGCGTCCATGACCTCCCGCGGCTTCTCCTGAGTCTTGCGGCTGGCGCTGGCGCTGGGCATCGGGACAACGGGAAAGGGCAGCAATCACCACCCTCCCTCGCAGGTTTCCGTAGGGTAGGCCAAAGGGGATTCTCCCTCCCGCACAGCCTCCACCCTCCTGGCACTCTTGTCCCAGCACACACGTCTCAGTTCTGCGTGGAGTGTCGGCTCCGGAAATATCGCGAGAACGGCAACTCTCGAGATCCCAGAGCGCTGTAAGGAGCGCGGCCTCCCGCCCCCTGGTCCTCTCCAGCCCTGCCCGGACGGGTGTTTAGCTTGAGTCGGAGGGAAATCCCGGGAATTGGCTGTAGTCTCGCGGGATGTGCTCTGAGGCAGGGACCCGGGGTGTCAGCTGGCGCGCGATCGACGTTTTAGCCCGATCCTATGTGCAATTTCGGCTGAGTTCTCTTTTCAGCTCTCTGTACCCCTCGTGGCTCCAACCGCAGACTGTTCACTGAACTCAGCCCTCTGCTTTTCTTTCCATGGACTTCCTCATCTTCACTCGCCCCAGAGGCAGTGTAGCTGTCTGGAGGCATAAACTCACTGCTACTTTGTGTATTGGGATACAGGAGTGCTGGATTATAGGTAGTTGGCTTGCTAAGGTAAGGATAGGGTAACGGTTACACGTGGTACGTGAATTGTAAACACAGTTCCCAACATTCCTCCACCTCCCGCTCCGCCCCCAACACACACAAAATTGCACTGATTGCTTAGATCAGTACAATTGCGTAGTGTTGGCTGTACGATGGATGAATCTCCCTGAATTAGGCTTAATAAAATAGTCATTCATAAACCTTTTATTGTAATTTAAAGTACAATAACTTGGTGGACTGGTTAAATGCTGTCACCAATGCTAGACTTTTTTTGCACTCCGTTAAGTTTTAACTATATTAATAGTGTTTTAGCCTGGCACAAAGTAGCACAGTTAATACTTGTTAAGGAGTGCAGACAGATCCCGGTGCTAATGAAAGGGCTTTGGAGGCAACCTCATTCGTGTCTTGGGATACAATAGGGAGAAGACAGACTTGGTGCTTGACTTTGAGTAGCCTAACTGATTGCAGGTGTGAAGTAGAGGTACTATGTGCTAGGAAAGTTTCTTTGAGGGTATTCACCTCAGTCTTCCCTGAGGAAGTGACACCTAAGCTAAAATCTAAAGTATTAGTAGGGGTCAGTTCTTAACTACTTCAGGTGAAGAGGGGCCAAAAGAATATTAAAGGCAAAGGGGGTTGGGAGGAAAAAGTTCATGGCTCAGTTTTGGATGTGGTGCGTATGAGGTGCCTTTGAGACATTCAAGAAGAGATGTCCAGGCCAGAGACTGTCCTTCTGAGGCCTGGAGAGTTGAAGAAAGGTCTGGGTGAGGGATAAAGATGGGTAAGACACCAACAGGTAGGTGGTAGTTGAAGCCATAGACTAGGAAAGAGAATGTTCCAAGAAGAGTGTGTTAACATTGTTGACAGCTGCCTAGATCTCAAGTAAGATGATAACTGAAAAATATTTGTTGGACGTAGCAACGTAAGTCATTGGTGTTCTTCAAAAACACTGTTTATGATAAAGTGATATGTCAGAATGGGCTGAGAAATGAATGAGAGTGAAGAAATGAAAGAAAAAGTGATTAAAACAAATCTTTATATCGTGCTTACTATATGCCAAACACTGTTGTCAGTGTTTTACATACACTAACTCATTTAATTCTTACATCAGTATTATCAGAAAGATATTATAATCTTTTTACATGTGGGGAAATTGAGGCATAGAGAGATGGAAGTAATTGGCCATGGTCTCAGACTCATTAAATGATGTGTTTCAATTTAGGTAGTTTGGTACCAGAATCATATTCTTAATCACTATATCTCACTGCCTTTCCTGTCTTTACATGTGAGGGGAAGGAAAAATATAGGTGGTAGCTAATGGGGAATAAATTAAGTGAATTTTTTTTTAAGAGAGAGAGAGACTTGAATGCATTTAAATTAATGGGAAGGGTTCCTTGAAAAAAGAAGATGAATATGCAAGACAGAAGGATTCAGAAATGGTGTAAGATTTAAAAAATGAGAGTATTCAAAGCATAGGAGTGAAGACTGTTCTGTCACAACTGGAGGAGAGGAAGGAGACTAGGATAATTGTTGATGTTTAGTTTCAGGAAAAATGAGAGAATTCCTATTTGATGATTTCTGTTTCCTCTAGGAAGAGCCTAAGTCTTGAATGGTGGGGTTAAGCGTTAGAGGGCAGGAGAAAAAAGAAGTTAGGGAATTTGAGGAAAATAGGAAAGATTAAAGTAATCCTGAAGGTTACTTGGTGTTTGATAATTATTTCTGGACACTGTAAAGATGCATTTGGTAAGGGCACATGAATTGGTCATGGAAGTGAGACTCCTCTGGTGGCCCATGGCTTGTCTGGTGCATTCACAAAGAGGCAGATAGTTGCTTCACTCAGTGTGGGAGTTTTGGTGCCGATGCTGCTCAGCAGAAGGGAACCCAGAAGAGATCAGCCCGAGAAGTCATACAAATGCCATAATTACCACAGATTAATTCTTCCAATCCATGAGCATCGTACATGCTTCCATTTGGTTGTGTCTTCCTTAACTTCTTTCTTCAGTGTTGTGTAGTTTTTCTGAGTACAGGTCTTTTACCTCCTTGGTTAGGTTTATTCCTAGGTACTTTATTTTTCTTGTTGCTATATCCAGTCGATTTTTTTTTCCTGATTTCTGTTTCTGATGTTTCGTTGTTGGTGAACAAGAATGCCTTTGATTTCTGAGTATTGACTTTGTATCTGGCTGCTTTGCCAAATTCATTTATTAGGTCGAGTAGTTTTTTGGTGGAGTCTATAGGATTTTTATGTACACTATCATGTCATCTGCAAACAATGACAGTTTTGCTTCCTCCTTTCCAATTTGGATGCCTTTTATTGCTTTTTCTTGTCTGAATGCTGTGGCTAGGACTTCCAATATATGTTGAAAAGGAGTGGTAAAAGCAGGCATCTTTGTCTTGTTCCTGATCTTAGTGGGAAAGCTCTAAGTTTTTGCCCATTGAGTATGATGTTGGCTGTAGGTCTCTCATATATGGCCTTTATTATGTTGAGGAATGCTCCCTCTATTCCCACTTTGCTGAGTGTTTTTATCATAAATGGGTGCTGTACCTTATCAAATGCTTTTTCCACATCTATTAATACAATCATGTGGTTTTTGTCTTTGCTTTTGTTTATGTGGTGTATTATGTTTATTGACTTGCAAATATTGTACCATCTTTGCATCCCTGGGATGAATCCCACTTGATCATGGTTTACGATCTTTTTAACGTATTGCTGGATGTGGTTTGCCAATATTTTGTTGAGGATTTTAGCGTGTATGTTCATCAGTGATATTGGCCTGAAGTTTTCTTTCTTTGTTACGTCTTTATCTGGTTTTGGGATTAGGATGATGTTGGCTTCATAAAACGAGTTTGGGAGTCTTCCATCTTCTTGAATTTTTTGAAATACTCTGTGGAGGATGGGGGTAGCTCTCCCTTAAGTGCTCTGTAGAATTCTCCTGTGAAACTGTATGGTCTAGGGCTTTTGTGTATCAGAAGCTTTTTGATTACTGTTATTATCAGGTGTTATTGGTCTGTTCAGGCTTTCTGCTTCTTCTTCACTGAGTTTTGGAAGGTTGTATTTTTCTAGAAATTTGTCCATTTCATCTAGGTTTTCACATTTCTTGGCATATAGTTCTTCGTAGTAATTTCTTACAATCCTTTGTATTTTGGTGGTATCAGTTGTAGTCTCTCCTCTTTCATTTCTGATTGTGTTTATTTGGGTCCTCTCTCTTTTTTCTTGATGGGCCTGCTTAAGGGCTTGTCGATTTTGTTTATCTTTTTAAAGAACCAGATCTTGGATTTATTAATCCTTGGAATTGTGCGTTTAGTCTCTGTCATTTAATTCTGCTCTGATCTTGGTTATTTCCATCCTTGTACTTGCTCTGGGTTCTTTGTTGTTCCTCAAGTTCTTGTAGGTGTAGGGTTAGGTTGTTTTTTTTGAAATGTTTCTATTCTTTTTAGGTAGGCCTATATCGCTATGAACTTCCCTCTCAGGACGGCCTTTGCTGTGTCCCATAGGTTTTGGATTGTTGTGCGTTCATTTTTCTTTGTTTCCAGAAACTTTTTGATTTCTTCCCTAATATTCTTCACCCATTCATTGTTTAGAAGCATGCTATTCAATCTCCATGTTTTTGAGTGTTTTGGGGTTTTTTACTTGAGATTTGTTTATAATTTCAGTCCCTTGTGGTCAGAGAAAATGCTTGATATGATTTCAATTTTCTTGAACTTGTTGAGGCTTCTTTTGTGTCCTAGCATGTGGTCTATCTTTGAAAATGTTCCATGTACACTAGAAAAGAATGTGTATTTTGCTTCTTTGGGATGAAAGGCTCTCTATATATCAGTTAAGTCCATTTCATCTAGGGCGTTGTTCAATGCCACAATATCTTTGTTGATATTTTGTTTGAAAGATCTGTCCATCTTTGACAGTGGGGTGTTAAAGTCCCCTACTATAATTGTGTTGCTGTGAATATCTTTCTTGAAGTCCTCCAAGATTTTCTTTTTTTTTTTTTCCTTCCCTGCTGCCAAAAACTCTTTGAGTCAAAATCATTGTCTAAGTTCCATAACCTTCCCAACGTGTGTGCCCCAGAGCATGTGTCACTCAGGGGCTGTGTGGGAATTTCTCCCGTCTTTTTTTCTTTCGCTTTGAGCACATGTACTCAAGGCCTTTGAGAAACAGCTGGAATGCAGATGCTGAAGTTTTTTAAGTAATTTAGTGAATGGGTTTTTTTTAATATGTTTTTCATTTTTTTTAATATTACTGTTTGGGAGGATCCTTTTAGAAATGAGAACTCCTTGCACATTCTTAGTTAACTTTCTCTAAGAAAATACATAAATGTTATTAACTAGTTGCTATAAGTGAAAGAATGGAGAAAGTTGTCAGCATTTTAAGCCATTTTATCTAAAGTTTTGGTTGCTTATTTCCAGTTTACATTTCATATAAGTTGTGATTTTTATAACCTACTAAGGCACAATTTTCTTAACTAACCTAAAGATAATAATTGAAAACTATTTTTTAAAATATATTTATTGATTATGCTATTACAGTTGTCCCATTTCCCCCCCACACTCCACTCCATCCTGCCCACCCCCCTCCCTCCCACATTCCCCCCCCATAGTTCATGTCCATAGGTCATACTTATAAGTTCTTTGGCTTCTACATTTCCTACACTATTTTTACCCTCCCCCTGTCTTTTTTCCACCTATCATCTATGCTACTTATTCTCTGTACCTTTACCCCCCTCTCCCCCTCCCACTCCCTTAATGACAACCCTTATGTTCTAGTTGTTTGCCTAGTTTGCTCTCGTTTTTGTTTTATGTATGGCCGTTAATAACTGTGAGTTTGCTGTCATTTTTACTGTTCCTATTTTTGATCTTCTTTTTCTTAGGTAACTCCCTTTAACATTTCATATAATAAGGGCTTGGTGATGATGAACTTCTTTAACTTGGCCTTATCTGAGAAGCACTTTATCTTCCCTTCCATTCTAAGTGATAGCTTTGCTGGATACAGTAATCTTGGATGTAGGTCCTTGTGTTTAATCTTGGGTAATGTAATTATGATGTGCCTTGGCGTGTTCCTCCTTGGGTCCAGCTTCTTTGGGACTCTCTGAGCTTCCTGGAAGCCTGTTTCCTTTGCCAGATTAGGGAAGTTCTCCTTCATTATTTGTTCAAATAAGTTTTCAATTTTTTGTTCTTCCTCTTCTCCTTCTGGCACCCCTATAATTCGGATGTTGGAACGTTTCAAGGCGTCCGGGAGGTTCCTAAGCCTCTCCTCATTTTTCCAAGTTCTTGTTTCTTCATTCTTTTCTGGTTGGATGTTCCTTTCTTCCTTCTGGTCCACACCATTGATTTGAGTCCCAGTTTCCTTCTCATCACTATTGGTTCCCTGTACATTTTCCTTTGTTTCTCTTAGCATAGGCTTCATTTTTTCATCTGTTTTTCGAATAGATTCAACCAAGTCTGTGAGCATATTGATAACCAGTGCTTTGAACTGTGCATCCGATAGGTTGGCTATCTCTTCGTCGCTTAGTTGTATTTTTTCTGGAGCTTTGAAGTGTTCTGTCATTTGGGCCATTTTTTTTGTTTGTTTGTCTTGGCGCATCTGTTACTTTAAGGGGCGGAGCCTTAGGTGTTCACCGGGGCGGGGTAACGCTGGTCGCTGCGCTGTGACGCTGTACGTGGGGGAGGGGCCCAGAGGGAGCAATGGTGCCCGCCTCAGTCTCCTCCGTCCCTCAATCTTTCACTCTGATACCCACAATCAAACTGGGCCACTCTGGTGCTGGTTCCGAGTAAGTGGGCCTGTGCACACTCTAGGCCCCTGTGGGTCTCTCCAACAACCTCTCCTGTGAGGCTGGGAGTCTCTCCTGCTGCCGCCCCAACCCCCACAGGCGTTTTCAATCAGAGGTTTGAGGCTTTATTTCCCTGAGCTGGAGCCCTGGGTTGCACGGTCTGCTTCCCGCCGTTCGCCCGGTTTATCTGTGGGCGAATGTGGTGTCACGAGGTGCTACCCGCTGCTCTGCCTGCCCTGTTCTCCGCCACTCTGAGTCCAGCCCTCTCCGTTTATCTGTGCAAATGTGGGGCCGCAGGGTCTGCTAGTGCTCGGACTGCCTGCGCCATTTGTCCCACACTCCGCCAGTCTCAGTCCCGCCACAGCCACGCGAGTCCTCTCCACCCCGGTGCCTGTCTCCGCCCCTCCTACCGGTCTGGATGAATGTTTATTTTCTATTTCCTTGGTGTTGGTCCCCCTTGCTGTTCGATTCTCTGTCAGTTCTGGTTGTACGAGGAGGCGCAGTGTGTCTACCTACGCCGCCATCTTGGTTCTCTCCAAGATTTTCTTTATGTATTCGGGCTCCTATGTTGGGTGCATATATATTTACAATGTTTATGTCTTCTTGGTAGATTCTTCCTTTGAGTATTATGAAGTGACCTTCTGGGTCTCTCTTTATGGCCCTTTTTTTTGAAGTCTATTTTGTCTGATATAAGTATTGCTACCCCTGCTTTTTTTCCCTGTCCGTTTGCTTAGAAAATTTGTTTCCAGCCCCTTACTTTCAGTCTGTGTAGGTCTTTTGTCCTGAGGTATGTCTCTGTAGGCAGCATGTGTGTGGGTCATGCTTTCTTATCCATTCAGCTATTCTGTGTCTTTTGATTGGAGCATTTAATCCATTTACGTTTAAGGTTATTATCAATAGGTAGTTATTCATTGCCATGTTTTTGTACCTGTGTTCCTCTCTCTGTCTTTCTTTTCCTTCCTTTCCTTAAAGCAGTTCCTTTAGCATCTCTTGCAGAGCTGGTTTGGTGGCGGTATATTCTTTTAGACTTCTTTTGTCTGGGAAACTCCTTGTTTGGCCTTCTATCTTGATTGAGAACCTTGCTGGGTAAAATAGCCTCTGCAGCCTGGTTGCAGGCCTCTGGTTCTCATTACTTGGAATAATTTTGCCGTTCTCTCCTGGCTTGGAGCGTTTCCATTGAGAAGTCAGCTGCTAACCTTATTGGGGCTCCCTTGTATGTTACTTCCGGTTTCTCCCTTGCTGCCTTTAAGATTCTCTCTTTGTCTTGGTATTTTGCTATTTTAATTATGATGTGTCTTGAAGTGGGCCTCTTTGGGTTCCTCTTGATTGGGATTCTCTGTGTTTCCTGGATTTGTGTGACTTTTTCTTTCATCAAATTAGGGAAATTTTCCATCATTACTTTTTCAAACAGGTTTTCTATCCCTTGCTCTTCCTCTTCTCTTTCTGGTATCCCTATTATACGGATATTATTACATTTCATGTTGTCCTGCATTTCCCTTAAGCCCTCTTCATTCTTTCTGAGCCTGTTTTCCTTTTCTTGCTCATTCTGGGTGTTTTTTTCTACCTTGTCCTCCAGTTCGCTGATCCGATCCTATGTTTCATCCAGCCTGCTTTTGATTCCTTCTACTGTGTTCTTCAGTTCAGAAATTGTATTCTTCATTTCCTCTTGGCCCTTGTTGATAGTTTCTATTTCCTTTTTCATGTTGATATAGTTTGCAGTGAGTTCATTGTAGTTTACCTGTAGTTTTTGGTAATTCTCTGTGAGTTCATTAAGCTTCCTTATAACCAATGCTTTGAACTCAGTATCTTGACTCAACTTGCCTCTTTTTCATTTAGCATTGTTTCTGAGGCATCTTCCTTTCCTTTCATTTGGGGATTGTTTGTCTTCCTATTGTTTGTGAGTCTGTTCCTGTTAGACTCTGCTTCTTAAGTTGCTCTGTTCTGACCCCCTGGGCTTATGGTGTAATCTTCTGTGGTAGAATACCTGTGAGATTCAGTGGTACAGTCTCCTTGATCTCCCGATCTTATTGATCTTGGGCTGTGGTTTATGTTGGCTCTGTGTATGTCTTTGGTTTTTGGTTGTTGTTGGGTCTTTCTTTGGTGGGTCCTTCCCACTGTCTGGTTAACTGAAGGTCGGTCTGTCCACCACCTCTTGTTTTCTGTTGTGCAGGTGTGGGCAGGTTGTGTTGCATCTGGTTCTTCCATGTGTACATGGTTTTGACGCTTTTCTCTTGCTCTTGTTCAGTTGTTTGTTCTGAGTAATTTCTCCACTATTTAGTTGTATTTCCAGATAGGTGCTGGCTTAAGTTAATGTGTCTTCCACTCCCTCCTTCACCTTCTCCTGTTCTTATTTGTTGGTGGTTCCTTTTTTAGTGGGTTTCGTCTTCCAGGAGGTATCCTGGTGTTCACAGCTTCTACCTACTCTTTTTGTGATAGGTTGTAGCGGGAAGGCAAAATGGCTTAAGACAGTGGGAGTGTATTCTATGATATTCAAAGTACCAGCCCTTAGAGAAGAAATGGGAGATCCATTGGATATGAATAGTGTTAACCATGATAATTCACCCACCTAGCCACTTTTTAGAAAGGGTAGAAAGAAGGTAAGACTCTTGTTGTGGGCAGGGAAGGATTGTGAGTTGGATTTAGAAAGGTGTGATCTTGTGGGAGGTCAGATTATGAGGTAAAGTGAGAATAAAGGGTAGAAAATAGGTGTAATGTGTGAGAGAATAGAGTTAACCACACCAGTAATAAAGTTCAGGAAACAGTGAAGTGGGCTGAGATCTGGGAGGGGTTCTGTGTAGGATTTACAGATGTATGGAACAGCTATATTTACAATAGTAATCATATGAGCAACAATCATATGACAGAATCTATGTGATCTGGATAACTAGAATAGAGTATAGGACCTAGAGTAGTATGTTAATGGAACACAAGTGAAGTGAAAGACAGTGAATTAACAATACACTGTGAAAGAGAGAACAAGGGGAAACTAGCCAAACATGCAAATTAACCAGTCAAGAGAAGAAGACTAAACAGAAAAAGAGAAATACAAAAATACTAATAAAATGAGTGATTAAGAATAATGAAAAAAATAATAATACAAATATACAATAACTTGCAAGTTCTCTGGAGTAGCAAAGTGAAATTTGTTTCACTGTCTCAGCTGTTGGGATGCCCCCTCTTTGAGTCCAGCTCTGGTCTTTTCACAGTTCCAGGTTTTATTGTCTCACTTGTGGGGATTTAAAAAAAAAAAGAAAAGACAGAAGGAAGAAGAGATATAAAGGGAGAGAAAGAAGAAGTAGAACAAGAAGGGAAGAGAGGAAGAAGGTGTTAAAAATAATTTTAAAAAATAATAAAGAATTACTTTAAAAAAAAAGAAAGAGAAAAAACAAGCCTGCTGGCTTCAAACTGGCCAAGCCAATTTTCCTGGTCTTTTTGACTACAGCCAACTCAGGGGGCCTAGCCCAGCTGTTCTCCGTTCCTGACCTGCAGCACTCCAGCAGCCTCCAGCCCAGCTCTCCAGCAGCCCTGGGACCCACCGGTTCAGGCACTTACCCTCTGGGCTGCGGGTGCTCACGTGGGGCCTTCTGTGATGCACACTCTCCCCTGTGCCTCGCATGTGGTCTCAGGTCCCTCAGAGGTGTGCCTGGAAGTCCTCCGAGGTATGCACTCTCCCTGGTGCTTCGGCTTTGGGCTTGAAACCCCCCACACCCCTGGCGGGGGAGGGCACCGGGCAGCTGGGCAGAGAGGAGATTGGAGCTGTTGCTGCAGGAGAATTTCCCAAACTGCCCCTGAGTGTCTTTCTTTTTGAGAAAATCCTCCTGCCAAATCCTGCTGCTCCTTACAAGGAAGGGCCTGTCTTCTCGCACAGCCCACCTCTCTAGCTAGAGCAGGGACTGACCGGGTCAGGGCCCTACATGGCCCAACTCTCAACTCTCCCCAGCCAGTGCCTGCCTACAGTCTCCATGTGTTTACCAGTTTGTCCTTATTCCCTTCCTTGCAACTTCAAGCAACCAGGTCTCTCTCGGTGCTGCTCAAGCCTTGTGTGGCAGGGGAGGGAGCTGTTAACCCGGCTCTCTCCCAGGAGTCCTGCGGCAGGCATGGCGGGTGTGGGCCTGGGGCTGCAGTTGCCCTGGTCCCCGTGCTGGTTCCGGGGACCTTTTTGTCCTGAAGCAATCCCCTTACTGTCTGTGTTTTCAGTGTCCTCTATACTTTTTGGTCTCCTGTCTAAATGCTGGGTACTATTGGCTGTTCTCTTTGTTCCTCAGTAGATCGTCTAGGTGTTTCACCCATGTGCAGGGGAAAGTGGACTCTGCTCCCACCTATCTCACCACCATCTTCCTGTCCTTGGTTCGGAGTAGGGATCTTATCTTTCCATTGCCCACAAGGTCTCTACACATAATTCTTAATTACTTTAATTGACTTGACAGGTTATTCTTATTTAGACTTGGGGAAAGACTAAATAAATACTTCTGCTCTGGCCCTCTTTCCTGATAGTGATGAAAAAGATGAACTTGCCAGAGCAATGGCCACATGTTATGTGCCGGAGGTCTTATGAATCTGCTCTAGAAAACATAGCACAGCTGCAACTGAGACTACAACTTCATTGAATTTGCAGTAGTCTGCTGTCAGTCTCCTGAATCTGTCTGTTTCTGTGGGAGCCAGACTGGTGAGAACAGAAATATGATGGGGACTGTCACCTACCAGGTCTTGAAGGGCTGCACTAATTTCTGTCATTCCCCCTGGGGATGTGACATTGTTTATAATTTACTCTCCTAGCTGGGGGCTGGGGAAGAATTCAGAGGTTTCCTTTTAAGCTTTCTGCAATATGATAGCCTTATCCCACAGGCCAGGGAACCAAGGGAACAGCTCTAGCCATGTCTTCCGACCACCTTGTACGTTTCCAAATAAGCCATGTAAGCAAGAGCTGGCTTGAACTACAGCTAACCTGTCTTGGAAAAATGGCTTGTGATCCTCCTGAAACAGAAGGGGACAAAAAGCCATCTCTCACTCACTTCCCTGTTTCCCCTAGGAGACCGTCTGATGAGGTATGGGGCTTCGTGCCACTCCCTTCCCACCTTTGGAGGTACCCAGTGTAAAACTGCACAGCTGGAGTCTAGAAGTGGCTCCTCAGCAACAGCGTATCTCCTAACTCACATTGCAGTTGTAGGGTCCCTTTTCAGTGTCGTCCTTTTTGGTGTGTAGAACAAGGATCACTGGAAGGAGGTACCTTTGGCTTATTCTTTTCACTCTCGAAATAAGTAACAGAGTGTCTATCAAAAAGTGGCTTTTTGTATTTTTACTGATTGAGTCAACCCAAGCTTGACCTTGGCCTCACTGTCTTGTGTGTTCCTGGCTTGGCAGGAACCAACACGGGGTTCTGCCAACTAACTACCAAATGTGTCTATTCCA
Organism: Desmodus rotundus; assembly: GCF_022682495.2. Classification (NCBI taxonomy): domain Eukaryota; kingdom Metazoa; phylum Chordata; class Mammalia; order Chiroptera; family Phyllostomidae; genus Desmodus; species Desmodus rotundus. The sequence goes on from NC_071388.1 coordinate 127,248,204, forward strand.
AACTATACATTTTGGGACCAGGAGAATGACTAGGGGTAGGCCTCCTAAGGACCAGGTCTAGGTGTTGCTGTTAAAAGGTTTGAAACACCATTGTGATTCCTAATCCTTTGCACAGTAGTTTCTCCTTATTCACCATTTCACCGTATTTTAGTTACCTAAACTGTGTATTTTAGTTCTGTATTTTAGTTACCTAAACTGTGATCTGAAAATTTTTAATGGAAAATTCCAGAAATAAACGAATTATAAGTTTAAAATTGTGCACCATTCTACGTAGAGTAATGAAATCTCACAGCATACTGACCAGGACTTGGCTCATCCCTTTGCCCAGGTCTCCCCACTATAAACACTCCCCAGCTGTTAGTCATTTCACAGCCCTCTTGGTGTTGAGGTACGCCTGTGGCCAAGTCACCCTTATTTTACTTAATAGCCCTAACGCGAAAAGTGGTGATGCTGGAAATTTGGCTATGCCAAAGAGAAGCTGGGAAGTGCTTCCTTTAAGTGAAAGGGTGAAAGTCCTTGACTTGAAAAGGAAAGAAAAAAATCTTATGCTGAGGTTGCTAAGATCTAGGGTAACAAGGAATCTTCTGTTTGTGAAATTGTGAAGAATGAAAAAAAATTTCTGCTAGTTTTACTGTCTTGTCTCAAACTGAAAAAAATAATGGCCACAGTGCATCCCCTGGAGGTCTTGGAATGTATCCCCGGGGGATAAGGGGGGCTACTTTATGTGATTCTTTTTCCCCTGGCAAAAACAGTTTCACATTATATCTACTGAGTAAGTTACCACTGGTTCTGTTTGACCCTGCTGTCTGAAGTTTCACAGTATCGACCATCTGTGGGTCTAAATTCACCATGGTGCTGGAGAGGGGCCTGTTCCTCTGCTTACTTAGTTTTGGGACATTTTCCTAAAACTTTGATGATTCTTTCCCTTTCATTTTCTCTTCTTTTTCATGAATTTTTATTATTCAAATATTGACATTTCTGAGCTGGTCTTCCAATTTCTTATCATTTATCTCCATTTTCCATCTCCTTGCCTTTTGCACTGCTTTTGGAATATTTTTTCAACTTTACCTTCTAATCTTTCCATTGGGATTTTTTTCCTTTCTGCCATCATGTTTATAATTTCCTAAAGCACCTTTCTGTTCTCTCAATGATACTTTAAAAGAATAGCATTTTGATCTTTTTACATGAATTCAGTACCTTACCTTCCTGAGAATATTAATAAGGTGACTTGGACAGGGTAATTTTTAAAGTATTCTCTCTGCATAGCTCTTTTCTTACAAGTTGCTTTTTTGTTTGTTTTGGGGCTCTGTCTTCCATGTTAGAGACCCACCTCAGCTGGCTGATACATTTCTGTTTATTTTTACTTTCTGTGTACTGTGATGTTTTGGTGATTCCTCAGTTGTCTGCTTATGTTAAAAGTAGGGACTAGAAAGCTAGTTAGAAACTCTGAGCTCTTGATTGGGATTTGCCAGTTTTGAGTTTTACTGTATGATGATCTCGTTGGGCCCTTTCATGGTTAACCCCAGGTGTCGGTATCTGTAGTTCTTTCCCCATGGCTGGTTAGATTGTTCAGGAAAAACTCTCCTAATCTCCTACCTGAAGAGTGAAGGTCTGCCCATATTCTGGGAATGTGCGGCATTCAACATGCATTCGGTCACTGAATCCCTCTAGTTTTGGCGTAGTACTCAATTCCTAAAGTCCAAGGACCCACCCTTTCACCCTGTCCAGAAAAATACATCATATCAAGGTGGGAGAAGACTCTTGCCAAAAGAGTGGAATAGGGAGGGATATAGAGATCAGACTTCCCATGTAGCTCTCCCCAGTATTTATTGTAATTCCCACTTCCTACCTGCATTTCCAGAGGTACTTGGTGCTGCTTGTCATGAGTCTTTTGTGATTTCTGTGGTATAACTTAGGTTCTCAGCTTTCCTGACTGCTACCTTAAGATTCAGCTGTTCGTATCTGCAAAGGTGGCCTGGTGTGTCTGCCTGGTCTCCCACTTTGGGTGTTGTGTCCCTTTCTATTCCTCCATCCTCTCGATTGTGGTTTTTGTAGGACTTGCAGGGGCAAAACTGGATTTGCCATCTTAGCACAGAAGTCACTTTTCATATTTTATTTTACAAGGTTTTTAGCAGGTGACCTGTAGGTACCATGGTGAACACCAATGCTCATTTATTCTTTCAATGAATATTTATTGAGTGTCAACTATGTGCTAGGCATTAGTCTAGGCATTTAGGATACAATAGGGAACAAAGTAGATAAAGATCCTGGCTCTAATGGATCTTACTTTTTAGAGGAGGAAGGCAGGCAATAAATAATAGACATAAGAAGTAAATTGCGTAGCATGTTAGAAAGGGGTAGTAAGATAGGAAGAAAAAGCAGAGCAAGGTATAAGGGAGTGGGTGGTGCTAGAGGCTCAGGAGGATTGCAGTGTTAAAAGTGGTGGTCAGGGTAGGCCTGCCAGAGAAAGTGACATTGGAAGGTTTGAAGGCAGTGAGAGAGGTGGCCATGTCCATGTCTGGGGGAAGCGCATTTCAGGCAGGGGAACAGCCAGTGCAAAGGCTGTAAGGTGGGAGGAACAAGGCCAAGGTTCTGTGTAATAGAGTAACGTCTTCAAAGCTGAAGTGTATGCCTAAATGACTCCAGTTGTTTTTTTTTAAAATCATGATTTTAAAAAACTCCACATAATACATGCTCACGGGGAGGGAAGAGGGACTGAGGATTGAGTTAATCACCAATGGCCAATGATTTAATCAATCATGCCTACATAATGGAACCTCCTCCATAAAAACCCTAAAAGAAAGAGTCTGGACAGCTTCTGGGTTGGTGAACACATCCATGTGCCAAGGGGTGGAGTACCCCAAACTCCAGAGGGATAGAAGCACCTATGCTCAGGATCCTTCTGGACCTTGATGTCCAGTCGTATCCTTTATAATATCCTTTATGATAAAATAGTTACAGTAAGTAAAATCCCTTGTTCTATGTGTTCTATGACCGTGTTCTATGAGCTGTTATAGCAAATTATCAAAACTGAGGGCGGGTCATAGGAACCCCTGATTTGTAGCCAAGTCAGACAGAAGTGTCGGTAACCTGGGAACCTGCTACTTTCAACTGGCATCTTGAAGTGGGATCAGTCTTCTGGGACTGAGCCCTTGACCTGTGGGGGCTGTGCTAACTCAAGATGGTTAGTGTCAGAATTATTTTCAATTGCAGAACACCAGGTTGGTATCTGCAGGGAACTGGAGAGTTGCTTGGTGTAAAAAACCCATATATTTGGCTTCTAAGTGATGTGAGTAGAAATAGATCATAGCGGTAATGGCTCAGCCACTAGTGTCTACTGTACCAGCTATGTGAATTGAGGGAAGTTGTTTCACACCTCTGATTCTCATTTTTCTTGAGAAAATGAATATAATGCTATTTTTCTCATGTGAGGACAAAAATCAGATAATAATTGAAATGAGTTACCATATGTGTTATTGCTAGTTGGGTAGTTCTGAAATCGTGGTCCCTGGATGCACAGTGTCAACACCGGTGTCACCCAGAGTGTGGGCTGAATTGTATCTCTGTCCTCCCCCAATGCATAGGTTGAAGCCTAACTTTTAGTACCTCAGAATGTGACTGTATTTGGAGATGGGGTCTTTAAAGAGGTAATTAAGTGAAAATGAGGTCAGTAGTGTGGGACTTAATCCAACTTCCTTATGGGAAGAGGAGATTGGGACATAAACACACACAGAAGGATGACTGTGAAGACGCAGGGAGCAGACAGACATTTGCAAGCCAAGGAGAGGCCTTAAAAGAAACCAACCCTGCCTACACCTTGACCTCAGAATTGAAGCTTCCAGAACTTTAAGAAAATAAATTTTGCTTATTAAGCCACCCAGTCTGTGGTCTGGCACCATAGCAAGTAATATAGCTGCGAACTTGTTAGAAATGTGAAGTCTCTGGTTCCATCCCAGAGCTGCCGAGTCAAAAACTCTGAGGTGGAGCTCAGCACTCTTGTGTTTTCTTTTGCTATTTATTTATTTATTACTATTTTTCCATTACCATTTATCCTGCTGATACCCTCCTTGCTGTTTTTGATTTATTGATGATGGCCATTCAGATGGGCGTGAGGTGATATCTCACTATGGTTTTAATTTGCAATTCTCTGATGATTAGTGACACTGAGCATCTTTTCATATGTCTATTGGCTATCAGTATGTCCTCTTTGGAGAAGTGTTATTCAGGTCCTTCACCTATTTTTGATTGGATTCGTGTGTGTGTGTGTGTGTGTGTTTGAATTCTGTATAAATTTTGGGTATTAACTCCTTATAGGATATATTTATCATGGCAAATATTTTTCTCATTCAGTAGGTTGTCTTTTTGTTTTATTGATAATTTCCTTTGCTGTGCAAAAACTCTTTAGTGTGATGTAGACCCTTTGGTTTATGTTTTCTTTTGCTTCCTTTGTGCAAGGAAGCACTCTGTTTTAAAAGCCCTTTAAGATGATTCTGGAGCACACTCGGGTTTAAGAAGGGCTGGCCTACTTATTAAGGATGTAGGAACCTGATTGGCCTGAGTTCATGTCCCAGCTCTACCACTTACTAGCTGTATGGTTTTAGGTACTTTCTAAAACCTCTGTTTTAATCTCATCTGTAAAGTGGGGGTAATCCTAGTCCTTATCTCTTGGGTTGCTATGGTGACAAATGAATCCATCTGGATAGAATTTAGAATAGTGCTTGGTGCATAGTTAATACTCAACAACTGAACTATTATGGCATATAACCTGTACATTTTGAATCTGAATCTCATTTTAAATGGTTGGGTTTGGAAAAAAGAGATAGTAGCCAAATTTATTTGAAGTATTTGTAAAGTAAGGACCTGAGGACTCACTTGAGTAAAGCTGACTGCTCCAACCCCTAGTTTGGCTGCTCGAAACCCTTTTTTTCTCTCAACTTCCTGGTTAATGATTGTGATGTGGAAAATGTAGCCAGTGCCAAGTTCTTTGGAGTTTATGCAAATAATGCATAGCACACATTGTTATGTTGCTCTTCGTCTTCTGTGAAGGCCCATTGTCATCAACTTTATATCCTGTTCCCATGAGAACTTTACCTTTTCTCCTCTTTGTATTCTGTTCTTGATGGATTGTCTAGTTTCTTACTTAGACAACTTATTCTTTTTCTCTGCTGGCTCACCTAAAACCACCTTCAATTAAAAAAAAAAAAAAGAGTTTTGCCCTGGCCGGCTAGCTCAGTTGATTAGAGCAAGTTTGTGGGTTCAATCCCCAGTTAGTGTGCATACAAGCAACAACCAATGAATGTGTAAATGAGTGGAACAACAAAAACAATGTTTCTTTCTTTCTCTCTTTCTTAAAAAAAAACAAAAAGGAGTTTTGCACTGGAGTATCTAGATAGTCATTTCCCTTGTTTTTCATTTGCCTTCTGTCTGGGGCATTTCCAAATGCTTTACAGTGTGCAGCTGCCACTCGGTAGTAATGATATTTTCACGGGTTGAGTTGCATTTCCAAGCATTGTTTCTTTATATTTGATTGTCTTCAGTATTTTATGTGAGTTGTAAACACACTGGGTAGAAACAACTCAATAAATGACAAACAGTAAAATGAATAATGAAAAGTTACAGTCTCATAAAAGGAGAATGAGTGGGGCCCCTCTCCCAAATAACGTCAGCCAGGGAGATCAGCATGTTATGAAAATGCTGGCTAGCTGCTACTTTGCCTTAAAATGTCCTTCCAGTCACAAACGGGGTTTTGTAATCTTCCCCTGCTGTACACAATTTACTTTCCCTTCTACTTACCTTCTTAATAACTTGAGGGAACATGATCTAGGCCCCAAATGTTGGTGTGATTTCTCATTGCTTTCTCTTCTTCCCAACATTGAAAAATCTACCAAAATCTTTCCGTTATTTCTTTTTTAAAACATTATCCATCTCTAACTTATCTCAAAGACCAGACTTTCTACAATTGTGGAGAACTGGAGAGTTCAGGGTAAATAATAATTCATTTGGCTAGATTATCTCCAGTTCTATTTTGTAATTCCATATGTGACTAATAGCCATATCCAGAAATTCCACACAGGACTTTAAAGCCCCTTCCCCCAATAAATTGAAATGTAAAATACAAAGCAATTGTACATTACACTTTTAGAAGAATTGTACATGGTCCAGGAGGTTGGGAAAAATCAAAATCTCAGTGTGATTACAGAAGTACTCTCACAGGCCTCTTGTCTGACTTCTCATTAGTTATTTGGCTGCTACTTTGTTATTTTCTGCTTTGTTCACTTTATTCGAATTAGTTTTTCACTATAACCTCCCCATTGTTACTATTTAGGGAGTATGTGAGTCATCTACCTTTCCTTTTAATTAAAAATTTTTTTAAATATATTTATTGATTATGCTATTACAGTTGTCCCATTCTCCCCCCCCCTTATAACCCTCCTCCCTGTACACCCCCTCCCACCCACATCCCCCCCATCCCTTAGTTCATGTCCATGGGTTGTATATACAAGTGCTTTGGCTTTTACATGTCCTATACTATTCTTAATATCCCCCTGTCTACTTTCTACCTACCATTTATGCTACTTATTCCCTGCACCTATTCCTCCCATTCCCTCCTCCCCACTGATAACCCTCCACATGATCTCCATTTTTGTGATTCTGTTCCTGTTCTAGTTGTTTGCTTAGTTTGTTTATGTTTTCTTTTCAGGTTCAGTTGTTATTAGTTGTGAGTTTGTTGTCATTTTACTGTTCATAGTTTTGATCTTATTTTTCTTAGGTAAGTCCCTTTAATGTTTCATATAATAAGGGCTTGGTGATGATGAACTCCTTTAACTTGACCTTATCTGGGAAGCACTTTATCTGCTCTTCCATTTTAAATGATAGTTTTGCTGGATAGAGTAATCTTGGATGTACATCCTTGGCTTTCATGACTTTGAATACTTCTTTCCAGCCCCCTTTGCCTGCAAGGTTTCTTTTGAGAAATCAGCTGAAAATCTGATGGGAACTCCTTTGTAGGTAACTGTCTCCTTTTCTCTTGCTGCTTTTAAGATTCTCTCCTTATCTTTCATCTTGGGTAATGTAATTATGATTTGCCTTGGTGTGTGCTTCCTTGGGTCCACCATCTTTGGGACTCTCTGAGCTTCCTGGACTTCTGGGAAGTCTATTTCCTTAGCCAGTTTAGAAAAGTTCTCCTTCATTATTTGTTCAAATAAGTTTTCACTCTCTTGCTCTTCCTCTTCTCCTTCTGGCACCCCTATGATTCACATGTTGGAACATTTAAAGATGTCCTGGAGGTTCCTAAGCCTCTCCTCATTTTTTTTGAATTCCTGTTTCTTCATTCTGTTCTTGTTGAATGTTTCTGTCTTCCTTCTGGTACAAACCGTTGATTTGAGTCCTGGTCTCCTCTTCACTGTTGGTTCCCTGTATATTTTCCTTTATTTCACTTTTCATGGCCTTTACTTTTTCCTCTATTTTGCGATCATACTCAACCATTTCTGTGAGCATCCTGATTACCAGTGTTTTGAACTGTGCATCTGATAGATTGGTTATCTCTTCGTTGCTTAGTTGATTTTTTTCTGGAGCTTTGATCTCTTCTTTTATTTGGGTCATATTTTGGTGTGCCTGTTACATAGTAAGGGGCGGAGCCTTAGGTGTTCACCAGGGCTGGGCAACCCACAGTGGCTGTGTTGTGGTACTTGCTGTATGTTGGGGAGGGGTCCGAGAGGGAACAGTGCTGCTTGTTCAGCTCTCTGCTGGTCTTCAGTCACTTCCCCTGCTACACACAAGAAAATTGGGCCCTTCTGGTGCTGATTCCTGGGTGGGTGGGTTTGTGTATACTCTAGGACCTGGTGGGTCTTTCCAATGAACTCTCCTCTGAGGCTGGGAGTTTCTCCTGATGCCTCAAGCCCTGCAGGTGTTTTCAGTCAGATTTTGAGGCTCATTTCCCCGCACTGGAACTGTGGGTTGCGTGGTCTTTCTTGCTCCCCAGTTGTTCCTCCCAGTTTACCGCTTGTGAATGTGGGACCACCCGATCTGCCATTCACCACCTTGCATGGTCCATCTGCCGCCGTTTGCCCTCTCTGATCCTCCAGCCACCACCTTGCCATGTGTCCTCTTGCCCGACCGCCTGTCTCCGCCCCTCCTGCTAGTCTGGATGAATGTTTCTTCTTTATCTCCTTGGTTGTTGGATTTCCATATGGTTCGATTTTCTGTCAATTCTGGTTGTTTTTTGTTTTTAAATTTGTTGTTGTCCTTTTTTAGGTTGTGCAAGGATGCACGGTGTACTACCTACACGTCTATCTTGCTGGAAGTGGGAAAGAAAGTCTAACTTTTTAAAATTTTAATCCTCATGCGATGATATGTTTATTGATTTTAGAGGGAGATTGAAGGAGGGAGGGAGAGAGGGGGAGAGAGAGAGAAACATCTATGTGAGAGAGAAATTGATTGGTTGCCTCCCGCATGCACCCTGACCAGGGATCGAACCTGCAGCTGCAGCCTAGGTAGGTATGTGCCCTGACTGGGAATCAAGCCACAACCTTTTAGTGCATGTGATAACTCTCCAACCAATTAAGTCACCTGGCCTGGGCTCATCTACCTTTCCTTTAAGGAAAAGTTTTTACTTTTAGAAATGCTCTTCACTGATAATGATTTTTTTCTAACCTAATGTCCTTATCTATTCTCATTAATGTTTCTGAATGACTTTAGACCCAAAGGAACAGTTTTCCATATTCTGAAGAAAAACCCTATTTGAATCACAGATAAGCAAGTTATGCAATATCAAAACATGTAATTCCATTTACTTCATTTTAGTAGGTAACTCTGTGATTCAAACTCAGATTGGTCTTCCTTATTTAGTTGCTCAATCCAAATTTTGGTAAGAAAATCTAGTTCCTCACTATTCCCTGATCTGTGGCAGATCGTGTTTCTAAAGATGGCAGCAGCATCTCCCATCCTATTTTTCTTTTGCAATATGACTGTGCTATTCTGTCATCAAGAAGTAGAGTGTTTTTCTCCCACTCGCTTTCAATCTAGACTGGCCAGCAACCTATAGATCCTCAGGTTCCACATCTGTGGATTCAGCCAACTGTGGATCAAAAATATTTGGAAAAACAAGTTACGTTGCTGCTGACATATGCAATGTAGATAGGCTGACTGTGGTTGTGCCTGAAATGAACATGTGCAGGCTTTTTTTCTTGTCATTACTCCCTAAACAATACAGTATAACAACTATTTGCATAGCTTTTACATTGTTTTGGATATTATAAGTAATCTAGAGATGACTTAAAGTACATGGGAGGATGTGCAGGATTGTATAGGTTGTATACAAATGTTACGCCATTTTTTTTAAGGGACTTGAGCATCCACAGAGGTCCTGGAGCCCATGTATTTGGACCAGCAGAATGCAGCAGAACTGATGCTGTGCAACCTCCAAGGCTGGGCCTTAAGAAATCAGCATCTTCTGCCTGCATGTCTTGGAGAGTTCTTTCTTGGAACCAGGTGCCATGCTGTGAGAAGACCCAGGAAGCACTGTGAATAGGTCTCATGGAGGAAAACCCAATCCATTGACCAAAAACCCCAGCTAAGCTCCCAGTTAGGAAGTAAATGAGGCTTTTTTTGGATGTGTAGCCAACTCAGGACCCTAGCCAACAATCTATGAACTAGAAGTACCTGCTCAACCCATAGAAACAAGAGAAATAATAAATAGCTGCTGTTTTATGCCTCTACATTTTGAGGTAGTTCGTAATGCAGCAATACCTAACTGGACCACCGGGGCTCCACTCATCTTGTTTTTGAGGCCTTGCACCAGTTCACCTGCTTACCTCACCACCCTCAGACCTCTGCAAGAAATGTAACTTACTTTTGGGTGTTTACAATCTCCTTTTTGCTCTGTGGGTAAAGTACTTCACCCTTCAGTGATTATGAAAATGGCTAACTGCTAATCACAGTACTAATTAACACTTTTTGAATGCTTATAATACACTAGGCACTATTTTAAGTGTAATATATTTATTAATATATTTAATCTTTTGAACAGCTTTTTGAGCTAGGTACTACTATCATACCCATTTTACACATGGGAAAGCCAAGGCACAGAGAGATGAAGTTACTTGTACAAAGTCCAACAGCAAGTGATGGAGTCACCACCAGAACCTAAGCGCCAGAAATTCTAGAGCCATGGGCTCAACCACTGCTCTATACTGCCTCCTGTAGACAGTGCCTCAAGTTCATCAGGTTAATCTGAAAGCGACTTAGGTGAGTGTAGTTTCTTTCACTTATGTTACTTGATCCTTTTACTTTAGTTAAGAAAGTTCTTTGAGATTTTCATTGCCTCATTTATCTATTACTACATTCTGGGCTATGTCCCCTGCTACCGCTTACATTTAGAAAAACCTAACGTTAGAAGTCTAAATGCTTGATTGTTTCCATGCTAACAGTTCAGGGAAGGATAGAGCATTTTCCTGGTTTCCCCAGGTTCCTTATCTACGTGCAGCCACCACAGAGGGCAGCAGAGTGACAGGCCGGCAGCGACCAGGAGGCAGGGGTGGAGAAGCAGGGCTGGCGGGGAGGACCAAGGACGTGCTAGTGTGAGGCAGAGCTCTTTATATGCCTTTTGGGCAGGGAGAGCCAGGTGGGAGCACAGCACAAAGTCCCTCAGCACCCAGCGGACTGAAGGAAGGGATGGCTGCCGCCTGGGGCAGCCCAAGCCATAACACCCAGACACAAAGCAGAGGGAAGTGGAAGCCTCTGTGCTTGTCACGCAGTGGGATCCTTCAGACAAGCCCCCAGTGTCACTTTCCAAATGGACTACTGCCTTCAGGTCCCTCCTTGGCAGCTGTTCTAGAGACGTCACTGTAAGGGGGTCTGATTTTGCTTCAAATAGCCTTAATATCTTTCTGCTTGCTGTCTGCCTGATACCTGCCTCACGAACTCTGAGGGAAATAAGAAAGCTAATTGTGAAAATTCCATAGGTCTGCAATCTCGTGCTGAATTGAGAGCAAGTCCTTTGGAAACAGACAGTCCTGGGATCAGAGCCCCATCTCTGCTGCTTAATTGCTGTGTGGCTTTGGGAAAGTTGCTTTCTACCCTGAGCCTCGCTGTCCTGAGCTATTGAACGGGTTAGCGATATTTACCTTGTGTGGTTGTCATGAGGAATAAATAAGTCCTGTAGGCAAAGCTCTTGGCCTCAGACACACCAAACAACCACCAGGGTGCTATTATTTACATACACAGGATACATTGGACATCTATATAACCATGAATTACCACGCGGCTTTAGAATGTAAGCAGCAAAAAGTGAAGCTGGTTTTCATGCTCTGCTACACAATGTTCAGGAAAAAGACAACCGTCGCAATCTATTTTAGAGAAGTACTCTTTCAGAATCTCCCCTTTTACTTTTATTGCTTAAATGCTTTGGAACTATGTGGTATAAAACTGACTTTTATAAAATAAAAAATTATCTAAGACTCCGTGGAATGTTCTTAGTGAGACAAGTCCATTCCCTCCTTGAAATGGCATGCAGCATTTTGTGTCTACACGTATGTACATTTTGGGAGCAGTGATGATTTGTAATTATCAACAGATTCTCAAAAGAGTCCATGCTTGGACCAAAAACTAAAAAACTCTAATATAGAAATAGCCTTTTCAGTCTTCTCCTGAAAGTAACTTGGAGGCCTTCCCTGACTGAAGACAAAGCAGGCAAAGCTTTGGAAAACACTAGAAATGGATCTCGTCTTTCAGCCAGGGCCCAGCCTCTTTTCCCCAGTGGCAGAGTGGGAGGCTGCTGTTCCCACTGGCACAGGTAATGCTGTACAGACAGAACCACGTGGATGAATAGGTGTTCCCTTCTCTAATTACAGCTGACAAAGACCAAAGCCTAACCTCAGCTGCACCTTCTCTCTCTGGGATGTCACTTAAGGAAGGTTTGCTACCTGAAACTTAATTCTCAGGATGACAATTATTTAAATTATGTCCCCAGACACATACCTGAGGCAAAGCCGTAAGGGCTGATGGCCATAAGGGGTGGGGGTCGTATTCTTCATTTAGTGGGGATTAATAAATGAGGATGATATCGCTCAGAATCTCAGAAGGGGCAGGTGTCCAAGAGGCCCTTTTCACTTCTGCAATGAGGCCTGACAGCCTGTGCCCCGGGCTCCGTAATTTATGCCTCCGGCTCAGAATCCGCACAAAGCAAGAATGGCCCCGTCAGCATTTTGGGATTTAAGGCCAGATTTTCTTATCCACAGACCCTTTCCCCAAAATTATAAGGATGATTCAGCTAGTTGGTTCTACTTTATTTAAAAAAAAATAATGTTGCTGTATAAAGTCAATGAAAGTACAGACCTGGGGGAGGGGATTTAAAGTAATTTAATGGGTGATGACTAATTTTGTAATTGTTATTACTACATCTTTTTAATTAACAGATAATTCATGAATTATGGAGTATATGATATAAGCCTTGTGGACTATATTAGGGAAACATTTTTGATCTGTATAAATATTGTAAATTGAGATAAACAGTGGGTGCACCTGTTCCTAGTGTGTCCCAAGAATACATGAGACTCTGGCACAGGATGAACGTCTATTGGTGTCAGGGTGACAATAACCAAACAAAGCCGGCACTGGGGTCAGGAAGTCTTTGGTGGGTGGGGAGCCACCGTCTGCAGCCAGAGCCCAGCACGGCTGTGTGTTCTGAAGCCCATCAACCAGGAAAGGGAGTCTAAGGTTTCCAAAGGATTTTTCCCCTTCACAAAGCTGTTGTAAAATAAAATACAAATCCTTCCTGAATGTTCCTAGCTTTCCTTCCTTTAGGAAGTTTTTAGTCAATGGGAAACAAAGCCTTATTCAAAGGATTAAGACCACAGTCATTCTATTGTTTACAGCTTCAATAATGTGGCTTTCCTTCCATGGACAAAATTTTCAATTCACAAATCATCTAAAAAACAGGAAATTTGGGGGAAACGTGTGCTTATGATAACAAATAAGGCATCTATCATATGGTATAGAAGTTTACGAAAAGAGGCAAGGCATCCGATTTTATTTAAGATTCTTTTTTTGATGTGTTATACTTCTAGATGCAATCTAGGAAGATTCCTTAAAACAAAAAGCCATATGGCTCATAACATAAAATTACTCAGTTCTCACCACAGCAGGAGGATAGTCCAGGAGGGGAAGCAGATTCTGGCTGTATTATCAAGACTGTACGCCGGGTAGTCCTGTAGAGGCAACAGCCTCTGCAGTTCCCTTTTCTCCCTACTGTTTTAGTCCTCTGCTTTCCCTCTCACCCTGCCACGCCCTGTGTTCCTACCCGGGAGATGGAGGGAGAAGAGCTGGAGAAACTGGGTAGCAGGGCTGGAGAGGATGTGGCAGGCTGCTATGAGCTCTGGCTGTGGGCAGTGGCCATTGGGAGCCATGGAAGGTTAAAGAGGTTGTGGAGACAGTCATCACTTTCTCAAGCAGGGAAAAGGAGGGACGCTGGGAGCAGCAGCACTAACCAGTGAGCAGACAAACATTCTGGAAATCATTCTGGTTGCTTTTAAATAAATTATGAAGAGAATTCTTATTTTATTAAGATTCCTTATTCTGGTGATAATCTTTTAATATTTTTATCTGTATGCTTAAAAGAATACCGTAGATCCTCCCAAATAATACTTTTTGGTGTCTGGAATTCCCCAACATCGTGATTTTTCCTCAGGTTCCCATCTGCCACTATTTCCTTTTATCCACACTTCCAGGAAAAATACCACTTTTTCTTAATTAAAGGATGACAGAAGCTATTTACTTCCCTAACATTTTCTTCTATGCAGTTGCTACTCAAAGTGTGGTCTGGATCCTAGCAGCAGGATCAGCAACATCTCGCTTGGTAGAAATGCAGACTCTCAGCCCTTCCCTGTGAGTACTGAGTCAGAGTCTTCCTTTAAGGGGATCCTCAGTGACTTGCATGCCCGTTTAAGTTTGGGAAGAGCTAGTATGTACCATGCTACAGACCTGACTCAGTCCACACCACCAAGGCCTGCAGGATCCTACACTGTTTGCCCTGCCCACTTCTCCAGTCTTATTCCACAGCACTGTGCTGCTCAGTCACTACTTCCGGCCCCTCAGCATTTGCACTCACTGTTCACTCTACCTGGAGTGCCCTTGCCCCCTCTTAGTATGGCTAACTCCTTTATTTCATTGTGGTTTCACCTTCGACGTTACTTCCTTGGAGGCTTCCCTCACCATTTTGTAGGAGGGACCACCCCCAACTCAGCCACTCTATCACATTACCTTGTTTTAGATTTTTCATCACACTGTTTTCTGGATTCATTCCATTAATTAATTTTTGGGTCATTATGTTGAGGATTGTATTTCCAGTGCCCAAAGCAATGGCTGGCACATTGAAGATGCTCAGTAAATATTTATTGGATGAATGAATAAAGTTTTGGGGGTCATGAACAGGGAGAGCCTATGCCCAGACAATTCTAAGGGAAGATCAGGAATCCTCTGAACCAGCTCAGTAGTTTTCAGTTAATTGGACTAAGGACAGTGCTTCTGAGTGGTCACCAGAGCAGCGGCATCATCATCTGTTGGGAACTTGAAAGAGAGGCAAATTCTCTGGCCCTGTATCAGACATCTGTCAAGTCTAGCAGTCCATCCTAACAAGGCCTGCAGGAGATTCTGATGCGCCACCCTAGACAATCTAACACCTTATCTGTGTGGAGGACGCACAGTGTTCCAAGCCCTTTGTGTCTATCAATCACTGTAGTTCTGGACATCAAAAAGCCCCCCAAAATAGGCAAGGGAGGTGCCATTCCCATTTTATAGATGAAGAAACTGAGCCCTAAGAAATGGTGTGGTTTGCCAATGATCATACATTTTGATCAGAATCACCTGGGATACTTGTTAAACTTGTAGCTACCTGAGCCCTACCCCAGACCTACTACGTGAGAATGACTGGAGCTGAGGCTCTGACTTCTAGATTTTAGAAAGCTTTCTAGGAGATTCTGAAGCTCCCAAAAGTTTGAGAACCAATTATGTTGGATAGTTGGAGAATGGGGATTAGAACTCATTGCCCCTCCTTCCTAATGACTGTTTTTATAGGGACTTGAGAAGAATAAGTACAAATGATACTGATCTTTGGAGAAAATAGTTAAACCAGTCTCAATAATTCTGTCACTTTTATTAGACCCTAACTCTATGTGCTACCCTTATAAGCTGGAAGAATCAAATTCCATTTCCATGAACTGTTTTGGGCACAGGCATACTTCATTGTATTGTGCTTCACTTTATTGCCTTCACAGATGTGTTTTTTACAAATTGAAGGCAAGACCCTCCACTAGCAAAAAGATTATGACTACCTTTCCTGTGGGGGGTCTGGAAACGAACCCACAATATCTCCAATGTACCCCTGTAAATGATGTAACGATTATTATGGAATTAACTAAAGGAACCATCAATTAAGGTGTGATGGGTACTTTTACTTTGCAATACAGGAATTAAAAAAACTTTTTTTCTGCTGTGGAATTGTCAGATGTTTGGTCTGTGTAGTATATGAGGTCTGTGCAAAAAGTCCAGCCATTGTTAATATAATGATAATGGTTTGCACGACATCAATGTAACCTGGCAGCCAAGGAGAGTGGACTGGAATGTGCATGCATGAACAATGACGACTTCACTCTCCTAGTCAGTGGGGGTGGTAGACATGGTAGAGTGACTGTACTGTGTGCCATTGCATTCAAAATGACTGAGGTAGTAGAGCAATGGATCTGCATCAGGTTTTGTGTTAAGCTGGAACATTCCTCTGTGGAAACTATTCAAATGATTCAGGAGGCTGCAGCTATGGGCAACTGGTGACTGGCAGATTCATCATGGCAGTGCACCCACTCACGCATCACTGTCTTGTGCAGAGTGTTTTGGCGAAACATCAAATCACCCAGGTGACTCAGCCCCCATACAGCCCAGATTTGGCACCCTGCAACTTCTGGCTTTTCCCAAAACTAAAATCACCTTTGAAAGGGAAGAGATTCCAGACTGTTGATGAGATTCAGGAAAATACAACAGGGAAATTGATGGCAATTGGGAGAACTGTGTGAGGTCCCAAGGTGCCTTCTTCAAAGAGCACCGAGGCAACATTATCCTATGTACAGTGTTTCTTGTATCTTCTTCAATAAATGTTTCTATTTTTCATATTAAATGGCTGGATACCTTCTGGACAGACCTCATACTCCTGCAATCCTTTACTGACTGCCATGCTTACTTTCCTTTGTTTACATTTTTTAATTAAGAAGAACATTTTAGAGAAAGAAAAAGTCTTTCCAGCCAAAAGCTAAGGCTGTTAAAACAATCATTACAACCTCAGACACCATTTATTTACTGGACTAGCCTGGAAAAGATTAACTTTTAAGAAGACTCCTTCAAATTGTCAAGTAACTCCCAAATCTCTCTCTCCTGCCCAGCCAATTCCCACAAACTCCAGACTCATAAATTCAACTAAATGTGGAACAATTCTCTTTGAATGTCCTGCAGACATCTCAAGCTTGGCATGTTCAAAACCAAATTCGTTACCACCCACCCATTCTTCCTTCACTCTGTGGGCTCTACACTCTCTAAGCTAACGGGTATGCCATCTACCTCATCGTCCTAGCCAGAGGTCTAGGCAATGTCTCTGGGTTCCTTCTTTCCTCCCTTTGGATGGCCAGCCAGTCCGTAAGATCTCTTTCTAATCCCTCTCCTCTTCATCTCCACTACAGTTGTGCCTCAGGCCTTTATGTGCTCTTGCTTAGGCTAGCTATGATGGCTTCCAAAGTAGCCCCCTTATCTGTGCTTCTACCTGAATTCATCTCCCACGGTTCCGTGCTACCAAACGGCTTTTACTTCTTGGTGATATTTTGTACTTCTATGCCTCTGCACGTGCCAATTCTGCCCTACTGATTTTCCCTTCCCCAACTCCTGCATCTGGTAAACTCCTGTTTTTCATGATACTGCTCATTATTCTCTTCTCTGCGAAGCCTTCCCTGAGGACTCCTCTATAGAGTGGACTGTTCCTCCTTTGTTCTCCCGAACTAGCATGTAGTCTATATTCATTATAGACCCTCACTCACTAGGGTACAAGCATGTTTATACTTTCTTCCCCCACCCTTCTCCTTTCTTCCCAGAATATGAGCTCCTTGAAGGAAGGGAACATGTCTTATCAACCTTGGAATCACCATCTCCTGGCACAGAACCCGGCCCACCAGACACCCAAACATGTGCTCAATAAATACCTCACTAGATTTCTGGATTCCAGAGATGGCCAAGGGTAAGAGGAACTAAATGTATTGAGCAACTATTATGTGTGAAGAGATTAACCTCCATTATTTAATTTTTACAGATCATACTTTGAACTAAATGTAATTCTAATTATATACACATTGAAACTTAGACTCAAAGTAATTAAATTACTTGTTTGAGGTCTCGCAGTTAGTAAGCAATAGTGCTTGGAGTGGAATTCAGGCTTTTCTAACTCTGAACTCTATGTTCTTCCATCATTACCCTAGCACAAGTCATAGATTTTAGAATGACTTCTCATTTTTGTTTATTAATATATTAAAACACGTCATCTCTAAAGAGTAGTGGTGGTGTGATGTGTCATCATTAGTCTCCAAAGATGGTCCACAGTAAGCTCTGACTCCTAGTATTCACACCCTTGTATGGTCCCTTCCTACGTATCTTGGCTAGTCCTGTGTAGCCAATAAAATCTAGCAGAACTTGGGTCATAAGATGCCTCAGAACGTCCTCCAGAAACATGTGTTCTGCGGGAAGCCAGCTGCCATGTGTGAGAAGTCCAACCTATTCACATGGGGAGAAGGAGAGGTCTGACCAGCCCCTAGCTTTTCCAGCCATCCAGCTCAGATATATGAGTAAAGATATTTGAGTACCAGATATATGAATAAGGATAAAAAAACATCTTCCTAGGTGTCCTGCCTCAGCCACTGTTTATTCTAACTGTATGAAACACCCAGTGAGAACTGCTCAGGTGAGCTAAGTATTACTCTGTCTCAGAGAGCCACGGCAGATAATAAACTCTTCTTGGAAGCCGCTCAGCTGTGTGGTGGTTTGTTAGGCAGCAATAGGAAACTTAGAATACCATGTTTATAAGCAAAGTTTTTAAAGCCATTTTTGGGCGGTAATTTTCCCTTTATACAGGTACACTGTGCAATATAAGTGGATTTCTAGCTGCATCCTTAACAAAGTGTATGATCGTGAGCAAGTTTCTTTGAAATAATGTTGATGAGCTTCACACACCCCAGTTCTAAAATGAAGGGTTGGACTAGTTAATCATGAAGTCCATTTTAATTCCAAAATCACGTAATGCCCTTCAGACTACCAGACAAAAATAGAGTCTTTGTCTGATAAGGTTAGCCTGTGCTAAAATTTTACAGGCACAAGAATTTTCAGCAAAGCAATGAATGCCAGGGAAGTGCTGACTCAGCACAATGCTCTCTGTTGGCAGGAAAAAAAGTCAGGAGCAAGTATACTCGTATATCTGATCCTGTGCTGCTTCTTCCTGAAGCAAAATTCAAAGAGATCATTATCTGCAACAAAAGACTTGAAAGAGGGTTCTTAAGTTTCCCCCTTAAAAATCTGTTTCTGAAGTCTGTGGGTGACTTGAGGACTTTTGGCAGACAATTCAGGTTGCATAGTTGAATCCGTCTCCGGAAGACCCATACACACAAATGCTAAGTTTAGGGCAAGTGAACTGGGTAGATTCCTAGAGGAAGTAAACTCTCGCCTGAGAACAACAGCTGAAGTAAAATCCCATAAGCCAGGAAAACAGCCACACAATCACAGCGACAGGTGGTTGGTTGCAAAACAAATTTCAAGGTCTGACTCGCACAGCACCTGCTGTAGAACCACAGACGGCAGGGTAGCTCTGTCTGGGTCTGAGCTAGGTCATCCCTGCCATGGCCTGAGGAAGATTAACTACCTTTATTAGCTGAGCTAAGTCCTGGAAGTTTCGATGACTGCCTCTCTGAGGTAGTAACCCTTGTGTTCTCTGTCAGAAGGGAAGAATGAATGAGAGAATTTGGGAACCAGAAGGAACTTGGAGATTAACTAGTTTAACCCCCTTGATAGCAGAGTGAAGTGAAGCCCAGGCAAGTGGAAACCTGCTCATGGCCACATGACCTACGGAAACAAAATAATACCGTCCCCCATTTTACTATGAAAAATTTCTAAAACACCGCAAAACGAAAGAATTTTTACAGAGAATACCTGTATACCCATTACCTAGATTCTACCATTACCGTATTGTTAAGCTTGTTTATCACCTACCTATTCATCTACCTTTTCTTCTATGATTCTGTCATTTTTTGGATGTAATTCAAAGTGAACTGCAGACATCTTTAGTCTTTCCCTTAAAGCAACATTATGTTTTATCATTATTTGTCTATTTGATACCCCAATTTTGTACACATTATGGAACCAGAAAAAAGTTACCCCAAAAAAGTCACTGGACACAATAAATTTAAGTTAGCATCAGCAAGCCAGAAAGGGGACCTACTTCCTAACTCCAACGCCCTGTAGGATTCTTACTAAGTGAATTCCAGAGAAGGCAGAAATACTAGTCAGTACACAGTGCTGCTTGTATTGTTCCCTGTACCTGGAATTCTGCTCTTTCCCATTCCTGCTGAAATCCTCTCCGTTCCTCCAAGAACGACTTCAGATGTCTACAAGTAACACAGACTAGTGTTATACATGTATTTCTGTTTTAGAAAAAAAAGTTATTAAAAAATTCTGAAATGCCGCCTCCTTCCCAATGCATTTCCTGAACCCTGAGTTTTCATCTGTCTCACCGGAATGCTCGCAAGCCTTCCTTGTCACTTTTCCTACCTCATTCCACCTTGTTACAGTTTAGTGGGTTTTGTTTATCACTGCCACTGCCACTGCTGCTGCTACCACTGTTGGTGTTACGGTCAATTTCTCTTTGTAAGGTGATATATCTTAAGACTTATTTCCGTATCTCCGGCAGTTGTTTGCATAGAGTCCATATTGAATGTTAAGTAACTTCAAATTTCAAATCAACAAAATTATGTCCAGGCAGCCTTTTGAAAGTCAGATCTCAAGGAACACCTGTGCCAGAGTCACATGGGGGACTTGTTTAATGTGCAGATTTCTGGACGGCCCACTCTCAGAAATCCTGCTTCAGTAGGTTTGGGGAGGGGTCCAGAAAGTTCAGATTAAGCAAGTGCTTCTGGTGATTTCAATGCAGGTGGCACAGGGGTTGCACTTGGAGAAATCTTAGAGGTCCACATTACCAACCAACCTCAGTTTATGTTAGGCCTCAATCACCTGTAAACCAGCAATATGAATCTGCCTGCCCTCTATGGATCCCGGATAAAGGTGTGGCAGACAAGGTGGGGTGTGATAGTCATGGCTTCACCCCTCACCACATCATGTGCTGCCAGTCACCACTTCTGCTGTTGCCACCAACCCCCAAGTTTCCCTTTGTCACTTCCCCTTGCCACCACCAACTGTCACTACACCTCTTGCCCCTCACCCTCCAAGGCCGAGTCAGATCCACTGTGGAGCACTGGAGGAGGAAGCACATTTTAGAAGACGGGTTGGAGGGTGTCCTCATTATGAATTCACCATTCCATGTCTGGGACCAAAGAAACAATGACTTCTGAATCTGGCTTCTTAACATGCTCTGCAAACCTGTTTAGAAAGTTGGGTTCGTGGTTTGAAGTTCCTGCCGCCTTTTATTTTACAATGAGTGGAAACCAAAGTTGAGTAACAGATCTCTTGCCCAAGCTTTCAGGGCCACCACAAAGCATAGAGCAATGGGACAGGGGTGGATAAAACGGGGTTGCTGCCCTCCTCCAGGCCAGTATCTCTTTCTGTGTGGGGAATGCTGACTGCAGCCATCGCCACTGTCTGGTCTTCACAGAGTATTTTTATACTCTATATGCTGAAATTTACTTTCTTTTAGGTGCCAAAGGATAAGACTAAGAGAAACTATGGGCCAGAAGAGTTGTTTCATGAAACATAATCTGAAATATGTTTTGAGTTAAATATACTTGAAATCAATTTCTCTGAGACATTCCCAGCATTGTCATTTTTAGTTCAACCTATTTCTTCATTTCAATGGTTCCCAAACCACAGCAGGCAGGCCTCGGAGTCCCCTGGAAGGTGGGTTGCTGGGTCGTGCTGATACTGCTGACTTAGACATGATGCTCTGTGAACTGCTGCTCTGGGAGAAAGCAAAATAATAGTAATTTTTGGGCCAATTGCTGCTCTATCTTCCTGTCTTTTCATATCACAATGGCTTGTAGCAGTGATTCTCAGCCCTAGCTGTCCATTAGAATCACCAGCAAAGTCTTTAAAACATAGGGTCTGGGTGGCATGCTTGGACCTACCCTAGACCCAGATAAATCCACAACTCTGGGATGGGGCCTGAATATTCTTGAACAAGCTCCCCATATGATTCTAATGGGCATCCAGGGCTGAGAACCACAGGCATCAGGCAAACTCTGGCTCTATTCTGTGTTAACATATGATTCTGACTTGACAAATTCTTGTTGACCACCCAGTATATGCCATGGAACATGATAAATTGTCTAAGAAATGGTCCCTGAGCTCAAGCAGAGATAGATCATATGCCCCAACATTAAAAAAAAAAAAAGCTTTGTGTGTGGCAAGTGCCAATTAGAAGCATAAAACCATTACTGAGAACAGAAGGCTAGATAGTCCGAGGTACATCAGTGCTGTATCGAAGCTTCACAGTGTTTGTGATAAGTTATGTGTGCCTTTGCCACACAGGAAATCGCTCCCTTTGGTGGGGAAAATTGCTCATTTATTGGTTCATTGAAGATGCTCCAACTGATTCACCATGGTAGGCGTGATTGAACCATGGAAATGATGGAACATTAAATCAATAGCTAGTCAGCTGGCAATTATTCCTTTGCTAAGTGTGTTATTAAAGTTCTGTTTCAGAAACCCTGTGCTCATCAGAGGTGCGTCTTTTCAGCAAAGAAATAAAATACATATTATATTTAGAAACTACTTCAGTCTAGGGTTTTAAATAAACATTCCTTATATATATATAAAAAAAGTCCAAGTTTATTTGTGAACCAAAAGATAAGTACCTTAAAAATATGTATTTATTTGCATACAAATAAATCTACTAGAATACAAAATAGTGTAATGACTCAATGATAGCTGAGTTTCTAGA
Source organism: Desmodus rotundus (assembly GCF_022682495.2). Classification (NCBI taxonomy): domain Eukaryota; kingdom Metazoa; phylum Chordata; class Mammalia; order Chiroptera; family Phyllostomidae; genus Desmodus; species Desmodus rotundus. Next base: position 127,270,384 of record NC_071388.1, read on the forward strand.
GAGGAGAAAATATCCTCTTTGGGTGTTACTTATTTATTAAGGCATTATTTAATTCATCATACTATTTAATTTGGTTATATCTGTTTTGAGATTTTATTTTTGTGTGGGTAAGTTTTCCAAGAATAAGAGATTCCCTATGACAACAAAAGAGAATTGTTTTCAAGAGAAGGAAATAAGTACTTTTAAAACTGTTACATTTATTTCCATTCAAAAATACCGGAGGTGGCATTGCAGGAGATAACATGAATATGACAAAGTAACTTGCTCTCAAGGAAGCTTACTACCTAGTAGAAGGCAAAAATAAGTACCGATTTGAAGCAAAATATGACAAATGCCTTTAGAGAAAATAAATTTTAATGAGGCTTCAAAGAGCTGGAAGAAAAGGAGGTCAGGGTTCAAAGATCCTAAGATAAGGGGTAGAAATGGGGTTCTGGTGCAATGCGTTACTGCACGGCCAATTTTCAAAGGCCAGCTGTTCCCAGTCACATCAAGCCCGAAGTCGAGGATAGATGCAATCAATGGGAAATCAGGCCATCCTCCCTTATTTTCCAGGCAATGTAGTTTCAAGATCAATAGTTTAACAATCTCATTTCAGGAAGCAAAGTGAAAATGAATCTGGTGCGTTCTTCTTTGTTCACTTCTTACTAATAAAACCCAATTAAAAGGATTTTATATGCTGGGTGTATATTCACTAATATTTGACAAAAATGCTTAGCCTCATTCATAGTAAAAGACATGAAAATTAGATCTGCCATACAATAACTGTTTTTGGTCTATCAAATTGATAAAGACTCTGAATGACTACCAAGTGTGGGGAGTACAGGAGGAACAGGCCTACTCCTGCTGCCTATGGGGTGTTCCTTGGTTCACCACAGCGTCAGGACAAGCCATATCCTACAGCTTTTCGAAGAATATATTTTAAAGAAATAGTATGGACATGTCCAAATGCTCATGGACAAAAATAATCCTCAGTGCGTTTTGTTATTGGGAAGAATCAGTAAAGAAGTAAATAGGGTAACATTATAAAAGATTCTGCTAGAAAGGGAACAGTGGTGGTCCATATACCTAGAAACCTTGAAACTGTGGTCTGGAAAAAATTTTCTTGAGTGCCTTAGGTAAGTCAGCCCCAGGTCAATCCCCTCCCCTTCATTTGCTCTACTTCAGGTAATCTGTACTTCTGCCAGATTGCACCACTGGCTTTTTGGGCCCTGAACTGACTTTATATACGTTCTTGCCTGCCTGCCGTTGCTCATGCCCTTCCTGCTGTGTGAATGCCTTTCCTTAATCTCTGAGGTCTCACATCTTCAAGACCCAGTTTTGTAAGCCTCCTTACAAGATGTTACAATGCTGTTCTCCTGCATCACCTGGGCAGAAGGGTTTATTCCCCTTCTGTACCCTCATAGCAATTTGGTTGTCTTCTGTGGCCCTTCTCACCTTCTGTCCTGTATTAGAATGATCTGAGTATGTATTTTGTTTTCTCTAGGAGATTTTGAACAACTTGAAGACAAGGGCCAGTTTTGTTCAGATTTATATCCACTACAGTTATAAAACATGTTGTATGAGTATAGTTGTTGAATGAATGAATGAGCAAGTGAATGAATGCAGAAATGTACTTGGAGCCAAATTCTCATGTTCTCCACAACATGGGATGAACTTGACAAGCACTAAAGATGCTTTTTGGTACCTCCCCGCTTTGCGGCAGGGGTGCTGAAACCTTCCATCTGAGGCGTGGTGATGGGAATAGAGAGGACCAGGACTGAGGAGTAGGGTCTGAGAAGGGAGACCAGGGTGATGAATCCAACAGCAATCAGCCACCCTCCTCCCCAATCCTTACTCCCCCACCCCCACTCCCCATTTAGTGCAAGAGGAGTAGATTGGAATTTTAACCGAGGGGAAGCCTTTGCAAAGCAAAGTAAGCATTCCTGATCAGTTGTCAGTTCTTATACCATTCCCATAATATTTGTTTTAATCAGCACGTCTTAAAGACAGCACATTTGTCAATGAAATGATGAAGATTACCCAGGTAATTGAGGGACAAAATAAACATAAAATGCTTTAATAGAGAGAAAAGAGGAATGTGAAAGCGTTTTAATGAGGCACATTGATTTACACATTCCCAGATTCAATGGACAGTGTAAATGCCATTCAAATTGATGGCGAAATGCCTTGAAGCTACTAGTGAGGAAGTTAATAAGCCGAGCAGCTGAACTTCCTTCTGTTCAAAGTAGTCAAGCTTGAGTCTTGCTAAAGCATTTTCTGTCCCCACCTGGTACAACCCATACCTACATGTCCTACTATACTTAGTAATACACCTGCTGGCTTTTGTGGGCCTTCAGGAAATGCCTTTACTTCCTAGGGAATGCAACAAACTACAACACAAAACACCACCCGAGCCAGCTCACACCAAACTATGAACTGTAGTTCTGCTTCTGATGGGGTTAGATACTTGGGTGATTAGTATTTGTACGGTGTGCTATGGCCAAATTCACAAAAGAAATTCTTGTATTTAAAAAAAGAAGAAATTTATATATACATGGAGAATCCACATAGTATGGATTCTACATATGTATGTATGAATCCATGTTTGTATATACGATGTATTTATAATCTGGGGGGGGGCGTTACATTTTTTTAAACTCCTGGGTGTGGCTAAATTAAACTTCCCTGAAGTGGATTATTTTGATCAGTAAACACCAACAAAAACTGCTTTCCACCAAAGAGAGATCTACTCCCTCTGCCAAGTAGCTGTGATTTACAGACCTACCATCTGAGCAAATGGGAAATACTATGTTTCCAGACCTGGGTAATGAATAATCTCTGAGGGCTTGAACTTGTCTGCGTTCCCACAGACTGCATCCACAGAGTGGTGCTCTTGGCCTGAAAGGAAGGATTTGCCCCTGTTTGGAAGGAAGTAGAATAAATAGAACTGGAAGTGGCAAGGTCACCCTTAATATCATATGAACTGCCTCTTAACAAGCTTCACAATTGCTTTGTTTCTTCCTGCCCTGGTGCTATAAACAGACAAAGTCAAAGCGGACCCTTCGAGCGTGCGGAGGGCATGGAGGGAGCTCCCAGAGCTGTGAGGCAGGGGAGGCTGTGGCTTCCCGGGCCCATCCCACACGCCAGGGTTGCAATTGTATTGTGGTGTGGTGGCCAGAAGGGAAAAGTGCTTGTTTTCAAAGGAAGGAGTTATATTGTCCTAAATTCCTGTGTATAACATTTAGGACAAACAAGTTACAGTGGGGATATTTAATTAGAGTATGTGGAATATATAGCATGTTTGCCTTTCACTTGGCTTTCCCCCACTAACTTCAACTATCATTGAAGTATAAATACAAAAATGTTATTTTAAAACCTCTTCTCCCTACAACCCCATTCAGTTGGTATTCCAAACACAGTGCAAGAACTGTACTGGCATTCAGCTTCACAGAAAGACTTCTTCTTTTCCAAGCTCCTCCAGGCACATGCAGTTGGGCTTCCCTCTGCTTCTCTCTGCTGTTTCCCAGCACTTTTTGACTGTCTCCCTACTGAAGGCCGGAAAGACTATCCAGAAGGCATGGAAAAGGCACAAACAAGGTTGGGATGCCAGAGGGTTGGGCAACAGACAAGACTGGAATTTAAATGGCATGGCTTTCAGTAATTTTTATTTTTATTATTTTTATCCTCACTTGAGGACATGGTTATGCATTTTAGAAAGAGGGGAAGGAAGGGAAAAAGGGAGGGAGAGAAACATCGACGCGAGAGAGAAACATCAATTGGTTGACTTTCGTATGTGCTCCAACTGGGGACTGAACTGCAACCCAGGCATGTGCCCTGACTGGGAATCGAACTTACGACCCTTCGGTTTGTAGGACAACACCCAACCAACTGAGCCACACTGACCAGAGCTCAGTAATTTTTAGAATTACTAGATCGTTTAATATAAAACTCATCTGGGTAGACTGGGCAAGCAGTACTGTCATTATCAAAACAAAACAGAACAATTCAGCTTGGGCTTTGAGTCTAAAAGAGATAACCTCACAGGGCTTCATTACAGATAGTCAAAGGGAGCAGGAACCAAGCAAAATTGAGTTGATGCTTTCCAAATTTTTATTGCTCCTTTGCATGGATTCTCCACATTTGGCAGAGGTGTCTAGGAAAACATCCTCCCTCATATTTTGAAAGTGCTACAGAGCTATGAACTGTTGTAATTTCAAAAAAGTAATTAAAGGCATGTAAGAAAGATACAATAAAAGTCTCTAAGGGGTAGAAAGAGAAAACTGAAGGGCAGTTTCTGTTTAATTCGAATTGTTTACAATTCCAAGATAATATGGGTCCTTGGCATTGCAGACAATGGATCAGAGCTGAGCTACTGCGGAAACTGCTAGATGGAGCTAGAGCTATTATGTGGCCAAATTCTTGATCTGTGGATAACGCCTAATATTAGGAGATTCTGATCTCTGGTACGCGTCTTAAATTAGGTGTCAGGGGAGCAGACATTGAGGCATCAGTCTAGAAATTCTAACAGATGTGCTCTACTAAAATGGCACGCTAGAGCGGGCCTGACCAGGACAATCATCCTCTAACGTGCCTCCTGCACTCTCATAGCTGGAAGACGCTTCTCCCTGCCCGTGTGAGGGGCGGGGGCGGAGGAGGGGGAGGATGAGCTCTTCTCTTTGTCCTCTGACCACCTAGGACAGCATGGCTGATTTGTCTGTCCAGCAATAGGAATCCTCACGATATATTTAGCATGTGCAAACACACATGCCTGCAGTCACTTCCTACCTTTGCCTTTCTCACCTTTCCTAAAATATGAGAGCTGTGAATCCAGATTCTAACTAACCACACTTTTCAGACACTCCCTTTTCTCAGAGGACAGCGGGACCTTATCTAAAGGTGTCAGATGGGCAGTGTGCTGTTATTTCTTTCTAGATGACAGAATAGCAACATGTTTTAGGATGATGAAGCCTAGTTTTATTTTTTTCTTTTCTCTTGTAGTTCTGTTTGTAGCAGGAATCCAACACCATTTACTCTTTGGACAGAAAGGCCCCAAAGTCTGAACTATGTGATTGTATGAGCCCTGCTCCCTGTTCATTAGCACTGCCCCCTTTGAAGGGGGATTAATGAGGTTTCAGTGGCCATTTGTAGCATTTGAGATCCACAGGCATCAGGGATTGATGCATGGTCCTCATCTCCGTGGGCTTCTGTGCAACGATTCTCATCTGTCTTAGTTAGAAAGTGAATTAATCTCGACTTTGGCCTGTGGGGTGTGGTTCTTTGTCCTCTCACACATCTTCAACTCACTTCTTTTTATCAGAAGCACTTCTTGTTTCAGATCCAGGCTCTCCCCATTTCCATCATGTCTAACCTTTTGTCTTTTAATCACCTTGCTTTGATTTTAAACAAAATCTATATTTCTGGTATTGTATTTCTAGAAAGTTCTCATTCTGAGTTATAATTTAATTATGTGGATCATTAAAGCTTTGAAAGATGCTAAAGGGCAGAAACGGATTAACAAAGTGAAAGTTATTATAAAGAATTACAAATCACTTAGCATTTCAACATCACTCATCGGATGTGGGCATTTTGTTGAAAGAGACCTTGTTTTGAACAGTGACGGTGCAGAAGACCTATGCAAGAAACCTGATTTCTATTGTTAAAGCACACACGTGAAATTATCAATTACATTTTATATTAATAATGTAATAGATTTAGAAATACTGTTAACAGAAACCTTGATGCATTAGTCAGTGCCAAACCACGTCAGTCTCACCACGCAGCTATAGTTATTTCTTCCATACTTTGGATGTAAATGCAATTGGTATTTTGCAGTGAAAATAAAATTGCTAGATATTCTTATTTATGCCTTTGGTAGTGACATCACTGTTGGTTAGGATGGTTATGAAAACTTTAGGTAGCTTATTCTTATGAGCAAGCATTAGTTAAAAGTTAAATTTAAGAAGACATTACCCAAGTATTATAAGTATTCGAAGCATACCATGCTGTATAAGGTTAGTAATGAAATATTGTATGACTACATTTATATTTCTACCAAATTTCATTGGGTTTACATATTCGATTTTTGTGCCTTAGGCAGTGACACCCTGAAAGTAATGCTTGTCTGAAATCAGGAGCAGAAAAGTATTTGAGTACACAGAAAATAGGTATGACTGGAAAATCACAGGTAAGGTGTTAGCTACTTGCGTCACGTTTAAAGTGGCCAGGTTCTGCTGACAGCCCATGCAGAGAAGCAGGACGGTTTCTAATAAGGACATTTACCACCGCAGCACCCCACACTCATTCCCACTCAGCGTACCCTAACCTCGTGTGCCCCCTTCATCATGGCCACTGCAGGGAAGGGTGCTGAACAGGAAGCGGAGCACGCTCACCACTATCTGGCCTTCACACTGGCTGTCAGTTCCATTTGATATGGCTAAAAATTGTTATGGCTGTATTTGGAAAATAATGTGCAATTATGTAGATTGTTAATATTGAGTTGCAAGCCATTGGTTGTGTTTTCCAAGAAACGACCCAAATTCTGTGATAATATGTGCACAGAGAAGAAAGAATATAGATTGATGTAAAGGCACATAGAAAAATACCATCACCTTGTACTGTTGTTTTTGTACCACCCAGGCATGTAAGAGGGAGAGAAATGACATAATTCAACACCAAGAAAATAAGTAATCCAATTTAAAAATGGCCAAAGGACCTGAAAAGACACTTCTCCAAAGAGGACAGACAGATGGCCAATAGATATATGAAAAGATGCTCAATGTCACTAATCATCAGAGAAATACAAATTAAAACCACGATGAGATACCATCTCATACCTGTCAGAATAACTAGCATCAATAAATCAACAAACAACAAGTGTCGGAGAGGATGTGGAGAAAAGGGAACCCTAGTGCACTGTTGGTGGGATGCAGACTGGTGCAGCCACTGTGGAAAACAGTATGGAGTTACCTCAAAAAATTAAAAATGGAACTGCCTTTTGTCCCAGTGATCCCACTTCCTGGAATATGTCCAAAGAAACCCAAAACACTAATTCAAAAGAATGTAAGTACCCCTATGTTCACTGCAGCATTATTTACAATAACAAAGATTAGGAGAGTGCCCAAGTGCCCATCAGTAGATGAGTGGATAAAAAAGCACTGGTATATTTACACAATGGAATGCTACTTGGCCATAAAAAAGAAGGAAATCTTACCTTTTCAACAGCATGGATGGACCTGGAGAACATTTCTACCAACACTAGGTGAAGTAAGCCAGTCAGAGAAAGACAAATACCACATGATCTCATGCATATGTGGAATCTAGTGGACAAAATAAGTTAACAAACAAAATAGAAACAGACTCATAGATACATAAAACAGACTGACAAATGTCAGAGGGGAAGGGGAGCTGGGGAGCTGAGTGAAAAAGTGGAAGGGATTAAGCAAAAACAAAACAAACCAAAACAACCAGATATAGACAACAGTATGGTGATTGCCAGAGAGAAAGGGGGTAGGGGGAGGCGGAAGAGAGTGAAGGGGGAGGATGGCAGCAGAAAGAGACTTGACTTTGGGTGGTGAGCACATGATACAGTGTGCAGATGATGTTATAGAGTTGTACGCTTGAAACTGTATGGTTTTATTAACCAATGTCACCTCAGTACATTCAATTTTAACAAAAGAAACAAGATACCCGGGCTGGTGTGGCTCAGTGTATTGAGCCCCGGCCTGCAGACTGAAAGGTCACTGGTTCGATTCCCAGTCAGGGCGCATGCCTGGGTTGTGGGCCAGGTCCCCAGTTGGGCACATGGGAGAGGCAACCAATTGATGTTTCCTCTCTCTCTTTCTCCCTCCCTTCCCCTCTCTAAAAATAAATAAATAAAATAATCAAAACATTAAAAAAAGAAACGAGATAACTTGGGGTGGTGGGAAAAGCATGCATATAGGGAGAAGTAGAGAAAGAAGAGAATTTTGGAGGGGCTGATAAAAAAGAGGGGAAGAGGAAGGTACAACCAAACCCCAAAGAACAAGTGGAATCACTGTAAGAAGAGATTTTTAAAAATTAAAATACTGAGGTACCATCTAAACATAAAAGAAACAGAAGAAAACGTTCTGTGAGGTACAGTATCCAAAAAGAGAAGAAGAAGATAGAAAGAAAGAGGCTTAGTGTGCAGAATATACCAAGTAACTTTTAATGGAATGGAAGAATTTCTTTTATTTTATTTCTGACTTAGCCCTTAGGAAAAAGTCCCTGTTTTGTTGATTCAGTGATCAAGGAGCTAGCCATAGATAGCTGCCTCAGAGAAGACTTGACTTAATGGCATCTTCCCGTTTGGAACGGAATCTAATTTAACTGATCTAATTAAGTTATTTAAAAATTGCGCCAGAACTCATAATTTCCCCTAAATCCCAAATTCTGTTAAACTACTTCGAGGAACTGAGAGTTGTATATTTAGTAATTCGGCACGCCAGAGTAATTTGTGGAGCCCTGGAAGGGAAATGTGAGTTCTGCCACTAACTCAGCCTGAAACACATGAAGCGGAACCTGAGGTCACACTCATAACCTACCAGGAATTAAAGGAAGTGATTCCACTTGAAAGACCCTAATGTATGTCAGGACTGGAGCAAATAAGTCCCTCTCCACAGGGGGAGAAAGGGAGAATAAAGGTGGAGGGATGACCAAGAGGAAAAACAGTTGTATGCCTTGTATCTGGGTAGGTGATTATCCTGTGGTGTCCTAAATTCTGAATCTGAATGTCATTGATATATCCTGTTCAAACTTCCTCTGAATTCACTTAACCGTTGAAGCTGCTGCTCAGTCTCTGCACCAAGCTCATACTGTGTAGGTTAATATCTGTAATAATGTCAACAATAAAAATAAAGTTAAACAATTTTTAAATGTGCTTTTAATGGACTGGGATCTCTGTTGCTACCAAGGCTGAAAAGAGCAAGCCGAGGGAAGATGGGACTGACTCCAAACCCTGAGGAGCACTGGACTGCATGCAGGCTGCCTCTCACGTGAACCTTCCAGAAAATTCTTCACTGGCAGTGTTTGCTTTCAGTTCTTTGTCTGAAGACCATTGCTGGGCTTGGAACTAGTTGTCCATCCTCTGCTTCCTTAGATCCTGTGCACACCTCTCTGACCATTTCTCATGGCTTACCAGAGGGCAGGTTCTACCTTATTAAGAATATGGCTTCTGGAGATAGAGCACATGCTCACATACAGGTCCACGCTGTACTAGATGTGTGACCTTGGACAAGTCCCTTCACCCTGCTAAGCCTCAGTTTCCACATCTGTGGAATGGAGATAATCATAATATCTACTTCCTAGAGTAGTTGGACTCAATAAGTTAACAGTTTAACATGCTTGGAACACTGATTAAAATGTTAGCTATTTATGTTATTATAAATCTCTCTCTCTGTCCCTCTTTTTTTTTTTTTTTTAACTAGGATATAGGGTTCTAAAAGGAGGAGCAAATTTGTTTCTCCAATCCCTAGCATAATAGAATATTCAATGTGTACTGACTGTTACAAGGTAAGTTTAGGTATGTTTGGTTTTACAGGTATGATGCTCATTTGCATTTATTCACTTAGTCACTCATCAAATGTTTCTTGAACACTTGAACTAGGTGCCAGGGATCTTGCTAAGTGTTGGATGAACCAGAGGGAGAAGATCTCTGCCCTTGGAGAGTTTAGTGGTGGAAACTATTATAAAAGAATAAACAAAAGTAAATTTATAATTTCAATTTGTTTTAACTGCTCTGAAGGGAAAGAGTAGAGAGCTATGAAAGAGAAGCAGCTTTTATTGTCCTCAAGTCCCTGACCTACAATACAAAATGGGGACAAGATAATAAAAGATGAAGAGACTTTGTATATGTGCTCATATTATATTAATAAATACGAGTGATCAAGGTAGAAACATCTGTAAATTGATCTTCTGCTGTTTTTTTTTTTTATGCTTTGTCTTAATCAACACATAATGCTCTCTGATGTCCATGACTGGTTAGCTCATTTGGTTAGCTAATGAAGTCAAGGTCAGAGGCCAGCAAGGGTCAATGAGCTTTTCTTTTTTCTGTGGCCAGATTGTCCTCTTAACCTCAGTCATCTTTCAAAAGTGCGCGTTTGGTCACAGGAAGGCTGTGTCAAGAGAATGTAGTTAGAGGAGCCCCCAGATTATTCCGCATGCAAACCTCACTAATAATAGGTCTCTGCTAGCATTTTCTTAAACTAATGATAGCATGCTGTAACTTATTATTCTCTGTCACTAGGGATAGTCTAGTCTCATTTTTGACAAACGTGTCCAATAATTTGTACAACCATTTTTTCTCAGAAAACTGCCATTTCGAAATAAGTAAACCACTTTTAAATATCATCTCTACTGAGTGGGTGCTTTAGAGCAGAGCAGTGCTTTGCCAGTGGTAATGTGTGTAAAAATCACCTGGGTTATTGTTACAATGCAGATTTGGGGTGGTAGTTCTGGACTGGGGCTTGAGCACACTCCCAGGCGACCCTGCTGCTGCTGATCCCCGGACTGCACCTGTCACATGAAGAGCGTGCGACTCAACAGGAATGGATCACAGCGAGCATAGTGAGTTTGACCACTAGCACATCTTTCTGGGACTGTTTACTCTTTAAGGTGCTTCACTGTTTACAGATAAACTCTCCCAAACCTCCTGTTCTTTTAGCTTTTTAACTCATAGTGTTCTATTTTCCTGGGAGGGTAAGAAAGAATTCAGTATACTTTTATTTTAGACAATATATTTACACATACACGCAAAGCTCAAAGGGCTTGAGCTGGAGCTAATTGCATGTTATGCAACACAGAATGCCTTTGAAACACACGCAAAGCCTTCCCTTTTATGGAGATTTTAGTTTCTTCTTCAACTTTCTCTGCCATATGTGACAAGTGTAGTAAAGATCTTTTGTGTCTTCTGTATTTATTTTTGGTAATAAAAGGAGACAGCTCCTTTTTCCCACTGCCCAGAAGAGGCCTATTCCCCTGCTGACACGTCTGCATAACTCCTATTGAGAGTAAGATGGTTGTGAGCATTAAGTTGCCAAAGAAACTGCTTCTCTGAGGAAATTTCCATGAGTGTGAAATCATGGGAATTAAAACTGATGGGAAAGTCCCTCCAAACTTGTCAAAATTGCCAGGATTCTTACAGGAAAAGAACCTAGAACTATCATGATTATCTCCTTTACCATTTAGTGAGATGCATTTCTATTACCTTTGGAGAAAATGGTCAAGCTCTGCTCAGTGCAAACAAAATATTTCATTTATTTTTCTCCAAATGCTTTTAGTGAACGCACATTTGTAAAATTTGGATTTTTATATTTTAGATAGTCCAATCTCTGCATTTAACAGGCAAGGATACCAAGTATAGAGGAAATAAATGACCTTTTTAAGGTGTTGCATACAAGCTAGAGGCAGAACCCAAGTCTCCTGGTCCCTTCCCTCGTACCCCCATGCCTTGGGTACCTTCAGACCGTCACAGGGCAGAAACTCCAAAATGCATTGATTTGAAGAAAAGTTTAGGGTTTCCACATACACATATCTTGGTTCTTCAATGTACTTAGTCGGTCAATCAATACATATTCAATTAGCTGCTACTATGTGTCTCACAGTTTTACATAATATAAAATAATTTAATATTTTTTATTGGTTCAGACTTTTTATCAGTAAAGTACTCTGGGCTGGTTAGGCACTTTGGGCTGCTGAGTTAACTCTTGGAGCCCCCTCGAGAGCTATTTATTGTAATAAACTTCTGCAAATTTTAAACCCCCATCACTTTTTACTCCTTCATCTCATTTCCTCAAGTAAATCAGTGGCTAAGACTCTTTCCCAAGTGCCTCTTACATCACTTCTTTCCTTTCTTCATCTGCTTGTTGAAGGCCCTGTTACACAATTGCCACCTCTACCCTGTGGTTGAAGCTTAGGGCCCCTCCTTCCTGAGACTCCCCCAGCCCTTGTCATCCTTACTCTCTTTTCCTTCAAAACATACTTATCCCATATTTGCTTCTCTGGATTCTCTAGGGTACTGGAGTGAGTTTAGTACCATCACCCTAGTGTCCTTCCTACAATACAACCTCTGAGTAAGGTTCTTTCAAACTTCTCCTCAGTGGCCTTGATTGCAGCATTCTCTCCCTCCTGTTTGTCTTCACACAGTTACTAAATCCAGGTGTACAAAGTGTGGCCATTTGTATACAGGACCTCTCTTTGCTGGAATCATACCTGAAACACTAAAGACAATCAATAAACACCTCCCTCTTCTTTTTCTGTCTATCCCACATATACAAAAGCCAGAGGAAGAAGTCCCTAATGACTCTGTAAGTTCCCATATATGTAAAGTGGGGACAATAATAGAACCAATAAATGCCTAGGATTACTGTGAAAGTTTAGGTATTATTAGCGAGGAAAGGTTCAAGCTATGAATGGTTGATTTTATCTTCTATCATTTGGTATCATTTCATGTAAGCTAGTTTCATTTTTTAAAACTAAATAATAAATATCTTGAGGAATAGACAATGTTGTGTCTTTTGGAACTCCCTTCTGCCCCCACTCAGTTGCCTGGCATGGAGCTGTGACCGCAGTGGGTATCAGCAGTAATGTTCAGCTGGCTCACACGCATTCAGGCTACCTGCCAGGGTTCATGCTCATTGCTGGGGCATCTGTTCTGCTGTGTCAGTGCTTGTGTCAAATAAATTGACAAATATTTGCACATCACTCCCTGCTTGATTGGTTTATGATAACTGGAGTTTGGCATCAGCCAACCAAAAAAGTTAAAATAGATTCAAAGCATACAAGCTTTTTTCTCATTTCCTTCCACCCACCTACTGTAATATGAATTCTATATCAAAAATGAGTTATAACTGTATAGTCTGAATCCCTCTCATGGCCTACCTATTTCATTGTGCCTGGGTTTTAACAGAATGTTATGGGGGAAGGAGCCGGAATAATGATACACAAAGTGATGGCAGGAGGCTGCAGGCACAAGGTGCACCCGGATTCCCCCACTTAGCCAGAGTGCTGAGATATGGGGCCAAGTGCCTGTGCCTCCACCCCTGGCCTGAGGTTGGCCATGTGTATGAAGCCCACACTGGGGAACCCTAGCTGAACAACAGGCATTTCATACTGACAATAGTTAAAAAAAAAAAAAAAAAAGCCAGGTAGCCTAGTGTTAGCTTCATGCACTTTTCTCTCCTCAAGTAAGAATTTGGTATCAAATAGCTGATACAACGCTCTTTGTCCAGGTCACGCTGTTGAAGGATAGACTCATATCTTGAGATGTTTTTCCTTTGGAGGGAGATCACTGTCTGCTTTTACATGCAATGGCTCCCACGCATGGCTTAAAATTTCACTTCCCAATTCACCACTGAATTTCTCCGAATCTGAACACGGTGTTGAACACTGGGTCAGGGAATAAGAGGGTGGTGAATTAAATGTCTGTTCAGACTGGAGGACGGGAGCATTGGGAAATCCCAAGGACTCTGCCCTGACTCCAACCTCTGAAGTTTTGGGACCTTGGCAGACACCATAGAAAAGTTCCCTTCATCTCTTAAGTTGTTTGAGTTCCATGGCAACAGCTGCCTTAGAAACTTGAGAGAGAGGGCTGTGGGAGTGGGGGATGGTTGAGAAAGAGATAAGAAAAGATGACCAAATAGGCCTGGGCATTTTATACTCAGCGCTTAGCTTGAGAGAGGAGGAAGCCAGTGGGGAGGAATGCCCAAGCCCACAGCTGGAGTGATCTCATACCAGTCAAAAGGCAAACGAAGGCCTGGCCGCCAGCTGAAAGCTACAAAGGCGGTAGAAGGGTGGATAAGGTGGAGGGAGGGAGGGAGACAACTCGCCCACCCTTAAGAAGCCCTTCAGCTTGCGTGTGACAAGCCCGGAGTTCTGGCACCGGGAAGGAACGCATCTCAGCCCACAAAGGCTCTGGTCAAAGAATGGCCTGGCGCGTAATTGAATGCAGGCCCCACGGCCACACTGAAGCGGTAGCCTTTTGTGTTAGCTACAACAATGGAGGGGGAGAAACCAGGCCACAGGCGCGCAGCGCAGACGGGCTGGTGCGGATGTGTCTCGGCCCTGGCGGCAACGTGCGCTGCCTGTCAGGCTGTTGCCCAGCAACCGGACGCCGCCCGCCTGTGCCTGCGGAGCCCTTTGAAAGGCGCGGCAGCCGGTGAAAGGGAGAGCCGCGCTGTTCACAGGCCAGGCTGGGAAAGAGGAAACAAAAGACTGGGAGCTGGGGCAGGGGTCGCGTGGGACCAGGGGACACCGTACGCGGAAGGACATTGAGAGCCCTTTTTTGAAGGGTCTGATTTAATACCCTGCCTTGGCCCAACGTAGGACTACTTGAACAAATATAGCTCTTCTTCCATCCTCAAGTTGACAGCGTTCCTAGCCCACATATTGAATTACATTGACTGGCTATTGTGTAAAACGTGTAAACAACCCCAAACAAACAGCAAAATCAAATCTGTTTAAGTGGCCAGCTGAAATTCATTTGTTAGGCAGGGCTATTTTCCAAAACAGAACCTTGCACCTAGTGAGTAAATAGAGGCTAACATAAAAAAGTGTTTGCTAAATGCAATGTGGTATCCTGGATTGCATTGTGAAACATTCGTGGAAAAACTAGTGTTATAAAGTGTGTGATTTAGTTAATAGTAACGCAACAATGTTAATCTCTTAGTTAAGACCAGGAGTCAGCAAACTTTTTCTGTAAAAGACCAGAAAGTAAAGACTTTGGGCTTTGTGGCTCTATGGTCCCTTGTTACACCCACTCAGCGCTGCCACTATAGTGGTAAAGGTCAGCAGACAATGTGTAAAGGAATGGGAGTGGCTGCGTTCCAAAAAAACTTAATTTATGGACGCTGAATTTTGAATTTCATATACTTTTCATGTGTCATGGAATATTATTCTTCTTTTGACTTTTTCAACCATTTAAAAATACAAAACCCTGCTTTGCTTGCAGGACCTACAAAAACAGGCAGCAGGCCAGATCTCGCCCCAAGGCTGCTGCGCTGTGTCATCCCCTGGTTTAGGCAAGTGGACCAAAGTTATGGGAGGAGAAATTGATGAAGGGTATACAAGAACTCTCTGTACTTCTTGGTAACTTTTCTGTAAATCTAAGATTATGCCAAAATAAAAATTAGTTAAAACATTTAAATAGAAAGCTTTAAGATGAAGCGTTTGGAAAGAGATTTGTTGTGAGGAAGGGGGTAAATCAGAGTTGGTTGTGTGTGTGCGTGTGTGTGTGTGTGTGTGTGTGTGTGAGAGAGAGAGAGAGAGAGAGAGAGAGAGAGACAGAGAGACAGAGAGAGTGAGGGAATGTTTTTCTTAGTATTTATTGACATATGGTATTAAGACCTCCCCAAATGAAACTCCTTGCTACACTACTATATTGGTAATCAAGACACTAACATTAAATGACCCAAAACCAAAACAGCTTTGCAGGAACACAGAACTCTGTGACCCAGAAGGTTCAGTGAAGAATATGTTCAGCTGCCACTGAGCCAGGATGGGAGACACCAGGACAGAAAAATCAAACCCATTTTGCTCTATTAGGAAACTAGAAACTTTTTGGCCAGCTTAGTTTCAACCACATACCCACTTATGTGCGTGCATACTCTTTTTTCTTTTCTAGCCAACATCTATACCAAATAGAGCACACGTAAGACTTTGCTTTACAAAGCAGGAACTGTATTCCTTTTCTGGTTTTACTAGTTGTATAGAAATAGATTATTCTTTATATTTGTCTACAAGTGGTGTGGCATGATATTATAAGACCCTCTCCTTGCCTTCTTTCAAATTGAGCTCTACAACATTCTATCAATATCTCAGGCTGGGCACTACTGATTAAGAATGGATGATCACAAAATACAGGAGGGCCTGTAAGATAAAGCACACTTTCTTCCTGACTGCCATACTAGAAGGGTGTGGGGTGCAGTATAAAGATGATATAAAAGTCCACATGCAGCTGACTGGCGTAATACCAGGCATGGTAGGCAAAGAGAAACTCAGGAATGGGAGCTGATGCTGAAAGGGAAGAGACTTGCCAATAGAGTTTCTTGGTAAGATGTGAAGAGACTAGAGGCTTGACTCCAAGGATTTTCCATTAACCCTGTCTTATTTCTTTTCCTGGCCTCATCCTCTCAATTACTCCATGTTAAGGCTTTATTTGATGTTTGTTTTTTTCAGCCAGAGATGTTTCAGAACACATCTATTCAACAACATTTTTCAAACATGGACTTTCCCTGTGCCATGAATTGGTCATGGGCTGAGGTTATCAAGATAAGTAAAAACAACTTCCAGCTTCCAGTGTCGAGGGGCTTGGGGTACAGACAAGGCCAAGTTCTCCAGTGTCATTGGTGGAGAGCAGCATCAGGGTCATTAAGGAAGGTTTTGTTTACACATGCAGTCTCCTGGGCCTAGTCACGCTTTCTAACTCAAAATCTTTGTACAAGGCAGGAGAATATGTATTTTTAGCAAGTTTCTCAAGTGAATATTATACTCAATAAACATTTGAGATCCACTGGAAATGTGAATAGATGTGAATATGTCCTGAGTATAATGATGATGATATAAATGGTTATTGTAGAACACAGAAAAGGGGTGAGGGTAGGGTTAAAAGGGAAGTTCCCTAAAAATGACAACTGAGCCTAATCTTCAAGAAAAAGGAAACAAGAGTAGGGATGAGGGTGAGCAATAGTGTGATAAAGGGAATGGGAGCAGGAAGCAGGGTCCTGACTTGTGAAAAACCACACTTCCTTATGTAGCTGGAGTGTAAATAGCAAGGAGGAATCAATGTCTAACGGTGGATTTTCAGACTAATGCTCATAATAATAGATAGATAGATAGATAGATAGATAGGTAGATAGATAGATAGATGAAAACCTATTTTGAGCAAGGGATCAGCCTTTTATATCACTCTGCCTAATTATAAATTCAAGTCCATTCCCCCAGTAAGAGTATTGGTTTTTGGTAAAGACTTGGCCTTTTCCCTCACATTATATTTTCTGTAACACGGGCACAGGGAATGAAAAAGTGTTCTATGTCAAAGGGTGATAGCAGATAAGGGCTTATCACATCAATCAGGCCACTCTGCTTCCAGACTCTAACGTTCCTGGAACTGGGGTATCTTCCTTTTGATTAGAATAGGGCTGTGAGCTCTGTGATGTCTAAACAAGGGAGGGCGTGTTATACTTTGGTGCTTTTAGGAAGGCAAGCAGTGCCTCTATTGGTAGGGGAATGGTTATGAGGTAGTTAGGGAAAAATATTGTCTCTCCTGGCCCCCCAGCCTCTATCGCTAGCTTGATCTATCATTGCATCCTCATCAGTATTTCTGTCTTCTTCCATTGTTTCTTTTTCTGGACGTTAGCAAGTGGCCTTGGCATTGTAAGACTTTGATTCTTTGGAAAACGAGGGATTGAAGGCTCAGCCTTATCTTCTTTCCCATGGTTTCATGTTTCCTTCCAGGTTGATCTGGTTTCTTTGACTACTCTATTTTAGGAATGGGACATTTTGCTTGGTCAAGTGCATGAATTAATGTAGCCAGGCAGTCAATCTAGAGACACACACACACACACATACACCCCACAGACCTCCTAACAGCTGCAGAGACCATTATCTATGTTGTTTTTCTTCACCAGCTAGAGAAGAATCTCAATTCATCAAAATAGTTGAAGACACTTGAAAAACTATTTGGATCCTGGAAGAGAGAAACATTTGTTTTGTGCTAAAAGTGACCCTTGGTGTCTGTCAGTAAGAAGGCATAGATTTAAGTGAAAGCAGAATGCTGACCAGCTATACAAAGGTAGAGAAGAGAGTTTTAAAGGGTGGAGAGAAAGGGAGCAAACAAATACATTCCTTTCCCATCTACTTCCACAGAGCCGCTGTGGGAAAAAAAAAATTTAGTTCAGAGTATTTTAACCTCGGCACTATTGACATTTTGAGCGAGACAGTTCTTTTCTGTGGAAGGGCTGCCCTGTGCCTTGTAGGATGTTTAGCAGCATCTCTGGCCTCTACCCACCTGTTGCCAGTGGCAAAACCCACTGCTACCACCCTTCTCCTGAGTTGTGATCCTCAAAAATGTTTTGAGACTTTGTGCCCTGGAGATAAAATCAGCCCTGTTGCGAACCACTGTTTTAGTACGGTCACATCCCTTTAATAAGTCAAGCAATATCCAAAGGTTTACAGTAGGGAGAGGAGAGCAGGATGCTCCAGTGGCTGCATATTTGTGGTTGGCAGTTTTCACGGGCAGATCAGGCTTAAGTGGACATGGAGCAAAGGCTCACCTCAAGAATGTGACAGTTACAGCTGTGAGTCGCAGACAGTTGAAAGAAGCAAATCCTTTTGGATATTATCCTGAGAGCATAATATGTAACATTCATTGGTTTTCGGAAGTAGCTTTAGTTTGTTTTATTCGGAGGCTTGGTGGTGTTGTTATCTTCAGGCATGTAATTGCAATTCTTCACAGTTCATAGAGTTGCAGGAGAAACATTTTCTCTCCCTTCCTGTAGTCTTTGGGTCTCCTTAAAAATATACTGGTATCCATAAAAAAGGGAAATTCACCTGAACTTCCCACTGGTGGTATTTGATTTTACCAAGAGTCAGAATGTTCTCTTCCCCAGGTCCCATTAATCTTATGGTGAAAGTTGAGCCATAGACTGGTACGTCCTTCAGCAGGAAATTCCCATGGTGCCAGGCCCTTGGGTGGGTGCCTGAGCTGAGTCTGGAGGAAACCCACGCTGCCTTCTCCGAACTGTGTTAAGCCTTTCCTTTGCTCTTATCAGGCTTGCCTGCCTTTTCATACAGTAAGGTCCAAACAATGAAAAAGTAATGGTGAGATTTAGACCAAAAAAGCACAAAGGAAGGAAATTTTGAATTACTGATTTCACTCAGGCTCTTGTTCAACAGGTCCCGGTGTTATCAAAGGATCAGGGAATCATATTACACATCCCACAGAATATAATTATCTACAATATGCTATTATAGGCTTAGAATCTTAAACTGTCCCAATCCCTGAACTGTTAGGTAGAAAATTCCAGAGTACTAGCCAGGATGCCTGGGAAATTCCGGATATATATTATGGGTTCAGTTGTAATTAAACTTAAATGAATGCAGTTAAGACTGGTAGATACAATATCTTGGGTCTTTGATCAGATTTAATTTGGTCTAGACTTTAATGCCACGCTTAGATATCCCGACCTTCTTCCATTTTCTTATTGCCATCTAAATCGGATATGCATCGACATATTGACATTAATATGCAGGGAGCTAGTTTCTTTCATCTTCCCAGTACTGACGTTAGTTATGTCTCCTTGAAAGCAGCAGTTTAAGTCGGTGGGGATTTTGGGCTTAAGTCAGTTGTAAATTGGTGATTGTAGTTTCCCTCTATTCTCATGAGTGTAACTTAACACTACTGGGTTTACCTTGGTATGTGAGGTAGTCATAATAGCATAAAACTTCCAAATCTCTACAACGAAATCTAGGGTTTGAGTTTCCCTAACCCTTTGCAGAGCTGTAACTTAGCTGGAAAATTGAATTTCAATTGAACATTTTATAATGCTCTGAGGTATTGCAATAAATGAGTGTGAAATGCTGAGCACATCCCACCCTGGCACTTCTTATTAAGCATATAAAATTCTTGAATGAAAGTAATATCGCAGAGTAATTTGGTTAGTAAGGCAATAATAGCATATCTTGTCCTGGAGATAAAGTCACCTTTTGTTAACAGTTTTTCTCCATTTTAATAGCTGCATTAAGAAAGATGCATAATGCATTTTCTCTGGAAAGACTGCCTGTTCCCCGTTATTTTCTTTTGTAAGATTCTACCACTACATGTAAAGCTGGATGACAAAGGACAGTCCTTAGGGCTTATAAACCCGAAGATTTCACATAAATGATCGATAAACTAAAGGCTTCTTAAGTCAGACTTAGAAGGTTGTATTCCAAGTGCTTATTCATAGGTGGTAGGGTGACAGGTGATTTGTTAAAAAAATCTTTTTCTCTGTGCTTCCCTGTGTTTTCAAAGTTTTCAGCAGTGAATGTATACTGGTATTATTGTGTATTTTAAAGGCTTTATTGTAAGAGGGTTAATGGATCCATCTACCTAGCTGTTTCAAGCTATTCAACCACAGAAATCCAGTAAGAATTTTTCATCCCATGAAGATATTTTGATTGCTTAAAAATACATGAAGGCAATATTTTCCCTTCTAAAGCTTGTTTAACAAAGAAAGGAACAAGTCATTCTTAGCTTTTGGTTTAGGATACTCCTAGTGAGATGGGAGTATAAGCATCTCAGGTGGATCACACTGAAACAAATGAAAGAGCTCATTATGCATTCAACTGAGTTGCTTTTTTAGAGTAACTCAGTGATTTTTTACTTTTTTCATCTCCTGGCACACATAAACTAATTACTAAAATTCTGTGGCATGCCAACAAATATATATTTTTGCTGATCTGACAGAAGTAGGTATAATTTTGATTCATTCTCACTGTACAGCTATTGTTATGTTGGCTGTTGTCATTTTTTAATTTGACAATCTAAGGGAAAACAGGTCAGTGCCCCTGACTAGTCAGGTAGTGCATGTTTTAAGAATTCTTGTGGCACGTTGGTTGAAAATCACTGGACTACATGATGCTTGGGATGTATTCAGATACATTCCTGATAAATATTTTTAATTTGCTTAAATATGATTTAAGGAGGTCATATCTACACAAGAGCAACCTTGTACTGTAAATGTACGATAAAATGAACACAGCTACCTGCTACTCGATTTGTTATAAACTTTCACAGTCTTTCTGTGCATCTATTATTACTCAGCTTAAACAAAAGAAATCAAGAATAGAAAAACATAAGTAGGAAGGAAAAATGTATATTAATAGCCAATTAGTTAACAGTGTATAAATGCAAGTCATCTGCCTGAGTGCTATGAACAGTTCAAAGTTATGCAAATTTCCTACCATCACAGGATCTACCACATAACAGGTGTTTAATAAAAATGTGTTTTGAGTGAATGCATGAATTTATAGAAGATAAATCATGATAATGAATAAGTAAGTGTAGAAATTCAGAGAAGAGCATGACTGTGGTTTGGGAAGTTTCCACCAACAAGGTGGAACTTCAGCTTGGCCTTTAATTATGGGTATTTCTTAGGTGGACAAGGCAGAGAATAGATGCCTCCACCTAAAGGCCCTGGATTCACAAAGATCCGATGTGTTCTGAGTAGGAAGGGTGGCAGTACTTAGGAAGAGAGAGAAAGCAGTCAGATAGAAGAACTGTTCAGCTGCAGAGATAAACCCAGACCTGCTCATTCCATCTCTCTGTTAGGTGGACCCCAAATTATGTCTTGAGGGGACTCCTGGGCCTGTCATCAGGGAGTTTGTTGAGGTCTCTGGCCTTCTGTTTAGCTTCTGGTTCTTATTTAACTTCTCAGCTCCTCATAAACGTAACTCAGTACAGCCCCAGCCGGGCGATGGTTTAGGACACATGACACCTACCTGGCTACCGGGTTCCTGTCACGAGTATGAGCTCAGACTCACTGCTGCTCACAGCTTCATCAAAACTGAGTGGAGGAACCAATCCAAAGGGCAGGTTGTCTGAAGAATTCCTCCAGTGAGTGGCTTTCATGGGAAAAATGCTTGGCAACTGTAGTATATATTTATATATATCATGATGGTATATGTATATCATATCACTATGCTATATATATGCATGCAAATACATGTATTTATTATGTTAAAAATATGTATTTCATGTAATAATAGGTATGTATTCACAATATTTACCCAAACAATACTTAATCTAATTCTATACCCTTATAAGTTGGAATAGACTCTGATACATCCCAGTCTATTCTATTCTGTGTTTCATTTTTTAAAAATGCTCATCATGACTCAGTGAATTAATTTCACACCCCATAATGAGTCTCTCCATAGACTAAAAACTTGTCTCTAGTCAAAGTTTCTCAGATATCAGTGTGTATCAGAATTACTTGGAGAGCTTTTTAAAAAACTAAATTTTTGCAGTCTCTTCCCCAAAGGTTTTGATTCATTACATCTTAGGGGAGGCCCAGGAATCTACATTTTTAAAATCTAGTACCCTAGTTTATATTGATGGTGTATAGATCACATTTTGAGGAACTCGATACTTAGATATTTAAAAAAATCCACCCCCAAATTAAGTTAAATCAGGCAAAACCAGATCCTATTGCTTTGAGCCTCTCATCTCTATTATTATTGGTTTTTACTCTCCCCTGCCCCCCGCCCCCCACCCCAGTGTTGTACTAACTGCCTACATTACTGGATGTATTTACTCTAAGAATATTGCCAAGGACAGTTATTGTTCACCAAAAAGCACAAAATTTTCTGTCTGGAGACCTTGGAGATAAATTTCTCTCTGTTCTTGATATCAGAAACCATTGGGCTTATCTTGAGAAATTAGTTTGTAAAAAAATATTATTTACATAATGATTCATGTATTAGGCTGTTTTCTCTTCACAGCATGCAATTTGAATAACAATCTTACTCTTGGTTTTGTCTTATTACCAAATTATTCCTTTGTTCCAAATTCATGACCAGGTTATTTTAAATTTTATGTTAATTTGTATGAAGTTTTGTAAACTCCCAGAAATTCTATTTTGGAGAAAGGAAGACATATAAGTAAAGAATAAAAATATGAGGAAAATAGTTAGGATTCACAGTCCATGCTGTGGTTCCATTATCAACCTACCTACCCACTGAGCCACCCCAGCCAGGGCATTACCAACCTTCCTACCGCTGTTGTCTTCCTTTCTCCCTGAGCTGCTTCCACTCCTGTCGTAATCTACTGCAGAACGACTTCAATCTTTAACTACTCCACTTAGTCTTTTTTGCCTCTAGTTTGCCCTTAATTTATCCATCCTATGTAATTCCATCAGAACAATCTTCCTAAAAACTGTCTTTCCTCTTGTCTTCCTCCTGCTTAGAGACCTTTAGTGGTCTCCCATCCAGTCCAAACCTCTTGGCGTTGCACAGGGGGCCTCCTCAACCTCATTGCCTGGACTTCTGAGACGACTTGCGTACATCTCTGTGTTTCCTACAGGTCTAGCACAGGCATCAAGGGCAGTGCTCCATACATGTTGATTTAAGCCCTTCTTATATTTAGTCTCTGAAGAAAGTTTTAAAAAGCTAAGAATATTAAAAGTTAGATGTGTTTGATATGAAGACTCAAAGGGGCAGATACAGTCTGTGTCTTGAGTGAACTCAAAATTTTGATGGGAAAAAAAAGGATCTGCACATGGAAAATAAAAAATAGCAATGCTGTTTGCTAAGGTCCATTTGAGAGTTTCTGACAATATGTTAAATCCGTGTTGCGTGGAGAGTGTTTACTGTCCTAGATAGTCTACCATGTTCTATTGGATCGAATGCCTCTCAATGGACACATTTCAATGGTGTCAAGAAGGAAAAGCCAGCTCATGGAAGAAAGAAATGAAGAAGCTTGTTCACTGGAGAAAAACTATTCAAGTTATCTGTAAAAATAGAAACTTTTAGAGGCTTTGCTTTATTTAATATCTTTACAAAACTTACTAAGTATTTATAAAATATATTAATCTTCCTCTCCTCCTTCTCCATGTAGTAGAATAGGCTTAAATATGATTAAGTTAATGATGTCTAGAGATGACAGGCTGAAGCAAGTTAAATGCTGGATACGCTGCCCTTTGCTCAAGAATCCCATGGCTAAAGAGGCCATCAACAGTTCTCCAGGGAAAGTCTGCAAAGTTATTTAAGTCTGCCACGAAAATAAATAAAGGGCCACGTGCCTAGAATCTAAAACAGTTACACCAGGTGAACTTCATGATATTCAGATAGTGCCTAAGAGAAGGGGTAATATTTGCCCATCTGCTTTTCTTTTTCAGAGCCCTAGAAGGCCACACTTGTTTCAAGCAGCAGCAAAATAACTAGATTTTTTAGAGGAAAATCAAGATTTGTTGGAACATCCTTATTTTCATCAAACAGTATGTTTAACCCAAGATGCTCGATGAAGCACTCATAAATAATGTGATTTTTGTCTCTAGAAGCTGATATTTACAAGGGGATGCTCAGTAAAAATGTAGACATAAGATACATTCTTGGAGAAATATAGTGTGCTGTCTTTTGTATAAGAAAATAATGTTTCTGACCTACCATCATTTATTTTGAGGCTCTTTTCTCTCCACATACCCTCACTTTGCTATGGCCATAACCAAGTAAATATGTGCTGAAAAAACAGTTTATAGAACAGGACAAGATGAGATGGGGTGCCTGAAGTTAATTATTCATGTTTTTAGAATTTCAGTGGTCTGTGATAGCCAGATGAACTAGCTGGTAAAAGACACTTACATAGGAAAATGCTTTAATCTAGTTCAGGGTAAAATAAATACTTACAAGAATTTATTTTTTTCCTGAATCTTTGTATTATGTACATTTTATAAACAGCTTTCTAGAAGTATAATTTATATATAATAAACTTCACATATTTAAATACAATTTGATAAATTTCAACATATATATACACCCATGTAACAACTGCCACAGTCAAGATATCGAGCATATTCCATATTCATTACTCCCAAAAGTTTCCTTGTGTAATTGCCCACCCCCTTCCCCAGCCAACATTCCCAGGCAGCTATTGATTTGCTTCCTGTCACTAAAGATCAGTTTGCATTTTTGTCTGGCTTCTTTTCCTGAGGAATTATTTTGAGATTTACCCAGGTTGTAGTATTCATCAATAGTTCATTCCTCTTTATTGCTGAGGAGTTTTCCATTGTATAGATATACCACAATTGTTTATCCATACACTTGTTGAAGGATTTTTGGATTATTTCCAGTTTTTGACAATTACAACTAAAACTGCTATGAATATTCATGTATGAGTCATTACATAGATAATATTTAGCAGGGAATGGCTAGATCATGGAGTAGGTCTATGTCTAACTTTTAAAAACCCTGAAATTAGTTTCCCAGGTGGCTGTACCATTTTAAATTCCCATCAGCAGTGTGTGAGAGTTCCAGCTCTACATATCACAAACACTTGGTATGATTAGTCTTTTTTGAAGTGTCTTGTTTACTGTCCAAATATCTTAGGCTTTTCCAGCTATCTTTCTATTATTGATTTCTAGTTTAATTCCATTGTGGTCTGAGAACATACTTCATATGATTTATATTCTTTGAAATTTTCTTAGGTGTGTTTTATGGCCCCAAATATGGTCCATCCTGGCGAATATTCCATGTGAACTTGACATGAATGTGTATTCTACTATTGTTGAAAGAAATATTCAATAAATGTTAGATCCAATTGATTTATGCTACTGTTTAGTGCAACTGTATTCTTCCTGATGTTCTGCCTGCTGGATTTATCAGTTACTGAAAGATGGGCATTGAAGTCTCCAACTATAATATTCATCTAATTTTTTTTCTTGCAGTTCTATCAGTTTTTGCCTTATGTATTTTGATGCTTAGTTGTTAGGTGTTTCTGTCTTATGGATTGTTATATCCTCTTGGAAAATTTACCCCTTTATCATCATGCCATGGGCTTCTTTATTTCTAAAAATTTTACTTATTCTGAAGTCTGCTTTGTCTAAAATTATGTATTTACTCCAACTTTCTTTTGATTAGCAAGAGAAAGTTGGAGTAAATATGTAATTTAAAACACTTATTTTTTATTTTCTCATTTTAAAATTTTTCTTCCTTCTCTGGTTTTAATTGAGCACTTAATATGATTCCATTTACTTTCCTCTCTGAACATATAAATTATACTTCTTTAAACAATGTTTTTAGTGGTTGTTCTACAGTTTGCAATATATATTTAAAGTGAATCTAAGTCCACTCTCAAATAACACTATACAACTTTATGGGGAATTGATAGTGAATTCTTTCAACTTTTTTATGTTTGAAAGAAATTTATTTTGCCCCCCCCCCTTTTTTTAAAGATATTATCCCTGGGTATAGAATTCTATGCTCACAGTTCTTTTATTTCAGTTAATTGAAGATGGTGCTCTACTGTCTTCTCATTTGCTTTTTTGCTAATGAAAAATCTTGTTTTTGTTCCTCTGTATGTAATGTTGTTTTTTTTCTCTGATTTTTAAAAATGATTTGTCTCTTTATCATTGGTTTTGAGCAATTTGATGATCATGTGGCTTAGTATAGTTCTCATTGTTTCTTGTGCTTGGAGTTTGTTGAGAGCCTTGGGTTTGTGGTTTTATGGTTTTTCATCAAATTTTGAAATGTTTTGTCTGTAAGTTTTTCAAATATATTTTCTAGCCCTCTAAACCATTTCAGGGACTCCAATTACACGCATATTAAGCCCCTAGAAGTTGTCTCACAGCTCACTGGTTCTCTTTCCTTCCCCTCGCCTTCCCCCTTTTTAAAATTCTTTTTTCTCTCTGCATTTCATTTTGGATTGAGTTTCTATTGCTGTGCTTTCAAGTTGAATAATCTCTTCTTCTGTCCTGTCTCCTCAGTTGTTGATTCCATCCAGTATATTTTTCATTTCAAATATTGTAGTTTTCATCTCTAGACATTTTATTTATTTTTAGGTATATCTTCTATGACTCTACTTAACTTTTTGCAGTATGGAATATGGTTAAAATGTTTGTTTCAATATCATTGTTAATTCTAACATCTGAATTTCAACTGAATAATTTTTTTCCTCCTCCTCATGAGTTGTATTTTCCTGCTTCTTATTTTGTGTGATATTTTTGACTGGATGCCAGACATTGTAAATTTTATCTTGCTGGGTGAGAATAGTGTGGATAATGATGTTTCTCAGTCTGGCTGGTGGTAATAAGCAATATTCTCTCTCTCTTTTTTAGTTTTAATAGTTTATTGTATTTTTTCCCATTACATTACTATTTAGTCCCCTTATACCCCAGTTCCACTCTCCCCACCCCCACAATCTCCACACTATTGCCCACATCCAGGAGTCCTTTTTCCTTTTTTCTCAATGCCTCCACCCCCTAAGGCACTATCCTCTACCCTAAGTGAACAAAGGACATTGTTCCCTCTAATCTCTTCAGATAGCTCTTCTGTCTGGTTTAAGTAGGTTCCTCACAGGTATGTGCTTATCAATACTCAGCTGAATTCCCTGGGGGAACCCTGCATATCTTCAGAAGTTGCTCTATAGTTCTCTCTTCTTCTGTATTCTGTATTAAGAAAGCTAGCTCTCCTGATCTCCTTAAGAGTTTCAACTCCATCTCCTTAACTCAGTGGGGATGAGGGAGTTACTGGGCTCTGCCTGGGGTCACTTTTTATGTGCTGCAGCACCAGAACTCAAAGTGGTAAGTTGGGGTAATCATCAGGCTCACCTCAGCACTGCTCACATTTGCAGCTAGCAGTTCTTTGTCGTTAGGGTCTGGAGCACATTGGAAGATGTTTACCACCACCTGGCCTCTACCCACTAAAATAGTGCCACTAGTTGTGATAAAAAAATGTCTCCAGACATTGCCAAATGTCCCCTGGGGGCCAAAATTACTCTCAGTTGAGTACCACTGATTTAGGGACTTGAACACAGACCCCTCACCCTGTTATTTACTCCTCAAAAACATGTTTCCATCTAACCTCTCCCCAGCCGCATCATCTAGTCATCCACTCATTCCATTCTCTAGTCAAACAACTACTTGCTGCTCTCCTATCGTGCCTTCAACACCAACGCCATTGTGCCCTCTCTCATGCTGTTTTCTCTGCCTGAGCCACCCTCTCCTATATCTCTTTCAAAATTCTCCCCACTTTCGAAGGCCCTTTAGAAACACCAGCTTTTCCATGAATCCCTTCCAGGTTTTCTAACCTGATAGGACGTTCCTCTACTAGTGGATTTGTCTCATTACGCCCCTTAGTAACTGTAAGCTTCTTTCCCATGCTATCTGCACATACGATACAGCCCTAAACTACACACTTATATGTATCTATTAAATTGTTAGTTTGTGTTTTTACACATTGAGATTTCTTTAAAAAATATATATCTTCTACAACCCAGTAATAAAAAAGACAAATAACCCAATTAGAAAATGGACAATGAATCTGAAAAGGATATTTATCCAAAGAAGATATACAAATGGCCAATAAGCACATGAAAAGATGTTCAACATATTAGTCATTAGGGAAATGCAATAAAAACCACCATGACCTATCACTCTATACCCACTACAATGGCTGTTATCAAAAAGACAGATAATAACAAGTATTGACAAGAACGGAGAGAAATTGGAACCCTCATACACTTCTGGTGGGTATGTAAAATGGTGGAACTGCTTTGGTGAACAGTCTGGCAGTGTCTCAAATGGTTAACCATAGAGTTACCATATGGTCTAGTAATTCCACTACTAGCCATAGACAGATCTTAGTGAAATTAAACAAAGTCTGTGTAGAAAGTATCCAGCCATGTATTATGAAAAATAGAACCATTTATTGAAGAAGGTGCAAGATACAAGAAACATTGTACATAAGACAATGATGCCTCAGTCCCCTTCAAAGTGGACACCTTGGGATCTCACATAGTTCTCCTGATTGCCCTGTCGTCTTTTCCTGAATCTCATCAATGGTCTGGAATCTCTTCCCTTTCAAAGGTGATTTTAGTTTGGGGAAAAGCCAGAAGTCTCAGGGTGTCAAATCTGGGATGTAAGGGGGTGAGTCACCTGGGTGATTTGATGTTTCGCCAAAAAACTCTGCATGAGATGTGATCATGAGTGGGTGCACTGCCGTGATGAAGCTGCCAATCACCAGTTGCCCATAGCTGTGGTCTTCTGAATCATCTGAATAGTTTCCTTGGAGGAATGTTCAAGCTTCATGCAAAATTTAATGCAGATTCATTACTCTTCTCACTCAGTCATTTTAAACGTGACAGCTAAACAGTACACATGCTCACTCAGTGGCGTCTACTTCCCCCACTGACCAGTACAGTGAAGTTGTCATTGTTTACACATGAGCATTCCAGTGTCCTTGGCTGCTGGGCTGCATTGATGTCGTGCAAACCGTTGTCGTTATATTAACAATGGCTGGACTTTTTCTGGACAGACCTCATACATCCTCACGAAAACTTGTATACAAATGTTGATAATAGCACTATTCATACCATCCCCAAGTGAAAACAATCCAAATGTCCATCAACTGATGCATGGATAAATAAAATGTAGTATATCCATACAATGGAATATTATTCTTCAGTAAAAAGAAACAAAGTACTGATACCTGCTGCCATGTGGAAGTTCCTTAAAAATACATAGTAAATGAAAGATGCCAGTCACAAAAGACTACAGCTTACATGATTCCGTTTATATGAGCTGTCCAGAATAGGCAAACGTATAGAGACAGAAAGTAGATTGGTGGTCGCCTAGAGCTTGAGAGGATAGGAAGGTTACGGGGTGATGGCTGAGGGGTGGGGGGATTTTGTTTGGGGTAATAGATGTATTCTAAGATTGGTGGTGGTGATGGATGCATTACTGAATATGCTAAAAGCCTTTGAACTGTATACTTTAGATGGGTGAATTGTGTAGTTTGTAAGTTATAGCTCAGTAAAAAGTGTTTAAAATGGATATCTGTAATGAAGATTCAAAAGAGGAATATGTAATAGATGAGATATCATTGTATATAAACTACTTTAATAAGAAAATGAAAGTAATTTCCTCCAAGAAAACAATTAGACAGCAAAGCAAGTTTTCTTCGCAAAAAGAAAATTGCTGAAGTTTTCACAAATCTGCCTGTGGATGAAACAGATGGATTCTACTAGGATGGATGCCACTTTTTTTGCTAAAACATCACCCTTTTTGGTACATTGTTATTAATCTTTGGCTCATTATCATGTCTTACAAAATTGATAAAAGACCCACCTGCACACTCTCCTTCACAGTGTTTTATGTTGTATTATTAGAGTGTGCGCCCAAGACTTATCTTCAGTCTTTACAAATAGCCAGGGTGGCTGTTACTTTCTGCATTCTTACTATGATCATCCTGAATTAAGTAAGGTGGGCTTTCCTTGCATAAGGAATGGGAGTTTGAGGCAGAATAATGAAGAGACAGGCTTGAAGCTCAGACCTGAAATATTCCCCTCTGTTTTCCCGACAGATTTTCTTAAATATGGCTGTTCCCTTCAGATACACAGTTAATATGTTAGATGTCTTTTGTGCAAACTACAATAGATTTATGTCATGAGTTTCATGGATGGAAACAATCAGAGAAATAGGAGCAATGTTTCAGAGAATTCCAAACCAATTTAAAAAATAATGTTACCTGCTGAAAGAAGCTTTATATATCCTAAGAATGATAGAACTGTTCACGGGGTTTAATATACTGTAAACCTACATTTTTGATATTACTATGACCTACATTAGTGCAAACAACTAGACACTTATTTTCTCCTTCCGTTATAATCAGTAGAGTAAAAACTAAACTATTTAAATTCTTGCCACTAGCAATACTTTAGGTTACTAATTGGGAGATTTTCAGATACAAAATAACTATTTATCTTATACAAACGTATTTTAAGGCAGGCATCTTAAAGACCACATGTTAATACACCACTGAAACAGGATCACGTTAATTCTAAGACTTTTCCATCTATTTAAACGCTCCTTGCTGGAAATTCATCTTGTGTATGCGTGCACGCATGTGTGTATGTGTCTTAGTACAGGATGTGGAGGGGTAATTGTACCCCTTTGATAGTTAATTAGTTTTAGATAATCTGCTTTACTGGAAGAGCCAAAAATATAAATGAAAAGAGCTTTTGAAATTTGTTTTTTAACTAGCTTTATCTTAGTGTGTAAGTAGTAAAAGCATATCAAAGGGCTGCTTGGCTGGGAACCTCCTGGTGAAGTAATCAGCTTTGATGTCAGTCTTTTGATAATGCACATAATTTGGGGTAGAGGAAAGGCCAGCTCTTCAGGATTTGCTTCTATGGAGCAGGGTCTGATAAACTTACACATTCTAACTTTAAATGGCAGCACCTGGTGTGCTGGACTTCGCCTGTGAGAAGGCAGTAATAAGCAGTGGGGAAAACATACAGTATTCTGTGGAAAAGATGAAAACAAGAAAAGAAACAACAAAAAACATGTGGGAATAGGACACATTGAAATTCTGGGTTGGAAGAAAAGTTGAGAGATAATCTCATTCAACTTTTTAATTTTGATCATGGAGAAAATTGGGTCCCAAAGAGTTTAAATAAAGTATCCAGTTTCAGTAGAGAGTCAATGCTGGAATCAGAATTGGAACCCAACACCTTGAGGTGTTTTCACTCCTATTCCAATCATTTATTCACTTGGCCATTCATCCATTTATTCTACAAATATTTATTGAGTGTGTATGATGTTCTAGGTTCTGTGATAGGCTCTGGGCTTACAATAGTGATTAACACATAAAATGACTCTCACCCTCATAGATCTTACATGTGGTAATGGAGATTGATATTAATCTCTCCATCTTGTGCACACACCAAATTATGAACTCTGGAGGACACAGACAGGCTGCTACAAGAACACACCGCAGGGAGGCCTGGCTAGTGCGGGCAGTCAGGGGTGGGTTCCCACCTCTATATAACTCCACACGCCATTTTTTCCAGTCCCTCAAGTCTACCTTCATATTTTGACTTTCAGGCCTGATTTTGTTTATATTTACATCCTCTCTCCTTTAAATGAGTTCTCTTCATTTCTACATGGCAAACCTCCACTTGTGTTTCTGGGCAATTAAATACCATTTCCACAGAGTGGTCTTATGGACCCTCCAGACTAGATTACACACCCCATTATACCGTCTCATAGCGCCATACACTTTTCCATAGTAACACGTCCCCCAGTTCACATGCAGTTGTTTATTTAAGATCCGGCCTCCTCACTAGACTGCAAGCCCCTTGAGAGAAGAGACGACATCTGCCCTGCTCAGTCCTATGAATAGTCCTACTGCATAGAATACACTCAACAAATATTTACTGAACAGCTGATCGAATAACTGTCTCTGAGCTGTCATTGATAATGTTGATCGCCTTTTTCCTTCAAACCTCAGAAGTCCATGAAGCTAGAAGCAACTTGATTCATTAAGGGCCACCTTCGCTGTTACCCTTTTTCCTTGACCTTTTTTCTAGTCTGAAATTTTGTAGTTCTTGACAAAGAAACAATCCTCTGCCTAGTCCTTGTTTTCTTTTTTTACTCTTTGAAAGAATTATTTAAAAGTAGTCAAGGGATGGAATGAGTTTTAGTTGTGAATGGGAAGCTCCTTATTTAAGGTTCATGTGTCCACTTGCCTCTCCTGCAGCTGACCGACATGCTCTGGAATAAAGAAACCTTCTCCAATTGATGGAGTTGTGAACACTCCTTCAAAATACATATTTCCTTGACAGGTCTGGGCGGGGTCATGGTCGGATGATAAGGAAGTCCTGTCAGCGTATACTGGTCCATGCTTTCCTGAAGCAACCTAACTTTCTGGTACAGATAGCGACACAAAGGAAGAGTGGTTCAGAACAAAAATAAGTTTTAAAAATGCGAAATATCAAGAATTACAGAAGTCTGGAGGGGAAATGCATGGAAAAAGCAACATGATGGTATAGAAAACAGTGAAAGATACTAAAAAAAGACAAATGAATTTTCATAGTCTATTCATACTTTACTTATTGTCTATGTTTATTTAGGAGACACATTCAGGCATCTTGTTTGTTCTTCTTCGACTCAGTTTGGAAATGAATCAGACCGTGACTCCCTTCAGAAAAACAAATCTAGTACGGGGTGTAGATACATTTATGACTATCATGCCAGGTGTAGACAGTGTCTGCCAAACATGAGGCATGAACAAAATGTAATAGGACCCCAAGAGAGGGCATGGCAATTGTGACAAAGAGGAATCAATGACGATTCATCATGAAAGCTTTAGTACTTAATTAGGCTTTAAAAAGTGGGCTTCCACAGTTGGATATAGTAGAGCAGAAGGATTGGTGGCAGGGAGAATGGGGCATATGATGGATGTAGGAGGCGGGGTGGGAATTCCAGGCTGAGAGAATGGCTTGACTAAAACTGTGGAGTTAACAGTACATTTGAAAACAGTTGGGTTGACCCTAAATTGTATGGTGTGGGGCTGGAGAGGCTTTGTATAGGATAAGAATAGAAAGGTATTTGAGGCCAAATTGTAGGTCTTCAGTTGCATGTTAAGGTGATTGGACTGCATTCAGGTAAGCCGGAGGCTTTGCAAAGTTTATGAAACTCAAAGTTTCATAAAGCTTAATCATCCTCCGAAAACATAGACTCTCTGGTCAGCTGTTTAAATGTATCTCCAGTTTATCCTTTTTAGATTTACTTGATGGAATAGATGGAATAGTTTTGGTAATGTTTGTCTTTTTCATTTCTGTGTCCTTGGCACTTAGCACCCAGCCCAGCTCATATAGACATTCAATAATTCCTTGAGTATTCTCTTTCCTTCAGGCCTTGTTGATACATAAATTAAAAACTTCTACCATGACACATTAACTTTATTCTGTACAAATGACTGATCTGGGCCATTCATGCTAAATGAACCTTTCCCACTAGCCTGTATTCTAACCTACCTGCATAATTTGTCTTGCTCTTGTGGACTTAGCCAACTCAAGTTCCTTTGGATTTTTCCTTGCATTTGCTAATATTCTACTTGGTAAGAAGCTAACTTAGGTGATTGGAGACAAAAAAAAATTGTTTTTCCATCACCAGCAGTTCTTTAGTTCTTCATTTTCTGATAATTGCTTTAACCCTGCACTTCGAGTTGCTGGACTTAGTTTCTACATTTCAGGGTCTGATGCACAATTGCTTGGACTCAGTAGGCATGTTGACATTGAACCTTCAAAGAAGAAAAGCTTTCACTTGCACGCAGTCACATATGCCTGAACGGCTTGCCTCTTTACATACAGAACAGGCTTCATCGCCTTAGCAGAAAATTAAAGAACTTATCCTCTTTATGCCAGTGCCAAACATCAAAAGGGCCAACTACCTACTGAGTAGTGTTCAAAAACCAGCTTAAAAAAGTCAAGAGAAGAATGAAAGCCAAGGTTTCTGCAAAGCAAATGCTTGCAAGAAACCTCTGGTAGCCATGGAGTAAAATCCCACTTTCATAGTCTTACTCTGTGCTTTTAGATACATTGGGCTAGATTTTCTCATTACTTGTCTTATTCCCAGGAGTAAATTGAGTACTTTTGCCCTTTGGAATGGAATTCATTTAGGCCTCTCTGATGAAATGCACAGTAAAAATGGGTCATAATGCTGATCTCAGGGAAGGAGATGACACTCCTGTGGGAAGAATGGTATGACCCACGGTGTGGCTGAGTCCGTGGAATGCTTTCCATGGGGCAGGGCTGTGTACTGCAGGAGCCTGTTGGATTAGTCTAGTTTATATCACCCATTAAAACCTCCATCTTCTGTGAAACCATCTCTATTTCCCATTGGTTCTGGGCTGAGTTGGGAGCTGACTGGTGTCTCACTCCTCCATGGCTTTGCTTTCTTTCTCCCTCTCTTGCCAACGTGGCAAGTCTTTGTCAACAGCTGTCTGTGCCCGTCAAAGGCAATTCTCTCTCTTTTGCTCCTTCCTCTCTCTTCTTTCCCCCCTCTCTCCTTCCCTCCCTCCCTCCTTCCCTTTCTTCCTTCCTTCTCTTGTTTTCTTTCTCTGTTTCTCTATCTCTTCTGTCTCTTTCTCTCCAGCTTATTTGAAAGCATCTTGTATTTTATTTGCATGAGACAGAAATGTTTCCAGTCATAACAAACAGACAAAAAGTCTTAGAAACAGACTAATGTGGTGAGGCAGGACAGAGATTAGGGATAAGAATGTAGAGTATCAACATCTGTACCCTTCTGCTCCCACCTGCTGCTGTGCCAGACCCTCTGTGTCACTGTGCCTGACCCACCCACTATCCCATGCACAATCCTGTTGAAGGAGCAGCTTTGAGTGGCTCAGTTTTATACCGTGTGATCTCTTCCTCCAAACATACATAGTTGATTGGACCAAGACAGGATACTTGTGCCAAAGGCAATCTGTAGACTGGCCCGTGACCTGTGGAATGGCCTAGCAGACAAAGATGTGCTGAGTCAATATAATCTCTCCTTAAAGGATTTCAATGGAATATATTGAGAATTTCTAGTGGGAGCTGAGGATAAAAGAGAATTAAATTAAGAGAGGCTTAAGATGCTTTAAGTAAACTGGATTTGTGAGGAAGCACAAGATATGAGGCCGAGGAATGACATGTAGAGTGAAGCACTGGAGTGAAGATCTCTGACATTACAGGTGAGGACTTCTTCTTTAGATTTAGAACTACTGTTCAGTTGAGGCTCTGTGAGGCCTGGACTTGCTACTAAAGTTTTATGAGACTTTATCTCCCTGTTAGCCATATGAATCCTTAAAACTTTTTCTTGTCTGAATCTGAGGGAGTGCACGTTAGAAATGCTTTCAGCTGCCAGGAACAGAAAACCCAACTGCCAGTGTCTTAAACTTAAGGACACTTATTATTTATGTAACAAAATCCAAGTCCCAGTGTTGATTCTGCAGCTTAACGGTATTGTAAAAGATCCCGGCACGTTTGTCACCTTGTCTGCCTTGTTGCCTGAGGTTGCTGCAGGTCCAGGCATCACAGGACTGTGCCTTCAGCAGATAGGAAGAGAGGTGGGTGAAAAAAACAAAACAAAAACAACAAAAACCTTTCTTGTTGAACACTTCTGAAAATTTTCTTTTATAGAAAGGAAAATCTTCCCAGAAAGCCCTTGGCAGTGTCTCCTTGTGTTTCATTGATCAAGACTGGGTCACATGCCCCTCCCTGGGTCAGCTAGATTGTGAGCTAGATTGGGATTTCCCTATTGGATTAGAGCCATTGCGATTCATGTCCTGAGGCTGGGCCCATAGCTGCCCATAAGAAATTGGGATGGTGTTACGAGAAGTGAGAATGGCTGTTGGGTAGGAAACCAGTTATCACAGATCAGATGGGTTCCATGGAAGCAGATTACAAAATAGAATTTGGGGTAAGCCATTTATTGGGATTAAAAACTGAAGGGAGAAAAATCCAAAGAGACATAACATCTAAATATAATGTGATATCCTAGATGTGATCCTGGAACAGAAAAAGGGTAATAGGTAAAAAACTAAGGAAATCTAAGAAAACTACAGACTTTAGTTAATAGTCGTATATCACTATTGGTTCATTAATCGTAACAAGAGTATTTCACTAATGTACGATGTTAGTAACAGGGGAAGCTGGGTGTAGGGTATGTGGGAACCCTCTGCACTATTTCCTCAATTTTTCTGTACATCAAAAACTATTCTATGGATATATTCCCAGAAGTGGGATCACTGGGTCAAAAGGCAGATCGGTATTTGATTTTTTGAGGTGTCTCCATACTGCCTTCCACAGTGGCTGCACCAGTCTGCATTCCCAGCAACAGTGCAAAAGGGTTCCCCTTTCTCCACGTCCTTGCCAGCACTTGTTGTTCATTGATTTACTGATGATGGACATTCCTGCAGGTGGGAGATGATATCTCACTGTGGTTTTAATTTGCATTTCTTTGATGATTAGTGACGTTGAGCATCTTTGCATATGCCTATTGGCCATCTGTATGTCTTCTTTGCAGAAGTATCTATTCAGGTCCCATGCCCATTTTTTAATTGGGTTGTTTGGGTTTTTTTGGTGTTGAGTTTTGTAAGTTCTTTATAAATATTGGATATTAACCCCTTATCAGATATATTGGCAGATATGTTCTCCCATTCTTTTTTTGTTGTTGTTCTCCCATTCTGTGGGTTGTCTTTTTATTTTGTTGATGATTTCCTTCATCAACAGGGGTATAAGGAGACTAAATGGTAATGGAAAAATACAATAAAAAATTTAAAAAATGCTATTCTAAAAAAAGTCTTTTATAAAACAAACAAACACCTGTCAAAAGAAGAGGGAAGTGGCAGAACTGGGCAGAAGAAAATGCTGACCTGCAATGCAGGCCCAATATAACCATGGCTGACATGCCGCGGGGCTCTGGCGAGCTCTAAATAGAGATAATAGTCCGCCTGCATTTCCCATATTGAACTAACGTGTCTGGGCTTTATCTCATTGCCTTGCGCAGTCACTAGATGCACACTATGCCAGGAAGGCACAATCTTGGGCAAAGTGGCTCTCTCTAGCTGAGGCTGGCCCTGAAGGAGCTGGCAGCAGGAGGACATCTGTCAGCCTCTCTCCTTGAAGCTGGGCAGCAAGTCCCTCCTTAACAGGGGATCTGGTGGGGCATCTCTGTGTCCACAACACCAGCTGTGTCTACTCAGCGAATCTCCTTAATGGACTTGGAGACGTGCTGCACGTCATCCTCACAAAGGACTTGTTGCCTCAAGTGTCCGACTGGAATGCCTGGGGAACTCCCTATGAACCACTGCTGTGATCTCATAGTCACGGGGTATGGAGACAAGGCAAGAATATCCAAGAAATACACTACAGGGTTTATAGTCTTAGGCTGTCTACGAGCCATCTTTATTTCAAAATTGCATATGCAAGTTGGTTACTTGGAATCCCAAATACATTTGTTTCCACAGAAATAATAAGTAAGAATCAGGTTCCATAGTAAGCCCACAAGATACTGTAACATACCTAAGTATAGTATGATTTCACCTTTAACAATTGATATTTATTAAACTGTTTCTTCACAGTAAAATACATTCTGGATTCCAGGAAGTGACATGTCTTCTGTGATAGGTGATCCAGAATAGAGCTATGAAAGAGAAGGCAGCACTTTATTTCTTACACAACAGAACCAAAAAATGTTGGACTGGGGGTTAGGAGCTCTGGGTTATAGAGCTGGGTTATTCTGGGTTGGCTGCTTTCTTAGGGTGTCTTTTTCTGCTCTGTCAAAGGGTGGAGTCTAAGTTGATCATCTCTAGAACCCCTTCTGACTCTAGTATTCAACATCTCTCTAGAGCAAATAATTTCTGTCAGGGCACAAAAAACATTTGTATACAATAGAGCAAGAACATGGTTACAAATTCATATTTTTCTGGGGCTTCTTCATGTGCACAGAATTACACAGTGACATAATTAGTGGAAATGGGCCTCCATGCTAGAGCTGATGTGATTTCCCCTGCATATCACAAAGAGACCTCTGTCTTTCTCCAAAGGATTGGGCTCCATTAGACCAGGACAATGTCTTTGCTAAGGAACAGGGTAAAGAAAGGGAAATCCCCCTCCCCTCCAAGCCCTGCCCAAAGTGAAAGCAAACTTTCTGTAGAATAGAAGGTCATTTCTCAATGCCTTTGCTACTATAGTTGTTTGTAGCTACACAAGATAATCTTGGGAATTGACTGGGGTCTGACAAGAGGTAGAGACTCACCCATTTGCTCCTGCGATACCAAGTCGGCTGTAACCTGAACTTGCTCCTCTTCAGCTCCCACCCCTTGACACCACCTCCAGTGTTCCCTTGGAGTATCTAAGGACACTCGGAGCCCGCGGGACCTGTGTCAGTGCCCTCAGCGCACAGGCTTATAGTGACCATTTATTAAGGACAAAGCTTGTATTGATATTTTGAGGTTGTTAATATTCATACCAGAGTATAATTTTGAAACTCTCACTTCCTTATGTAAGCTGCAAATTAAACAATTTACAGTTGTCATTAGAAGTTTCCATGTAAAGTTATTTGTAGGCCCACAGTGAATAGGACCATAGCTACAGTTATCTGGGTCATTTAGTGAAGAGTCTCAATTTCAGGATGAATTCCAAAGGTGATTCAGGTTAGTAGCATCCCTGCCTTTGCCTGAACTGTTGGGATATCAGACCAAGCTGACGTGCTTCAGAAAAACAAAGTATATACGCTACTTAAATGTGTGGCTAAAGCTCTACCGCCTGAGATCACATACAAACTTCATCGATCCCTGATCTGCACTGTGTCATTGCGTTTCTTTGAGGCTTCACTGAAGTCACTGAAACTTGTTTAGCTTCAGCTCCTTTGTTCATGAAATCAGGGATGACAAAAATGTTTCAAAACAGTAAAGTGTTTTTATATTTTTATTTTTAAATAAAAATTTTGGATGATAGAATCTCAGTTCTTTGTGAATTCTTGATGTAGAAGCAATTTACATCTAATTCCCCTGAATCTTAAGGGTACGTCAGCTGACAGTGGCTGCAACTATGCAGGGATCAAAGATCCCAATGTATTTCTAGCAGCTAGGAGTTTCAAAATGTCCTCCTTGATGTATCTTTTTACCAAAGCTAACATCAAGTAGAAAGGTGTTGGGGTTTATATTATTCAAGAAGACTCAAATAACACCTCACTTTTTTTTTTTTTTTGGTAATTTCATCTATCTAATGCAGAAAACTTGCTTACTTTTCTCCCCAGTGTGCCCCCTCCTTTCTTCTGATACTGAACAGACTGTGTTGTGATCCAATGCAAATGCATAGCGCGGAGGGTCAGGCTGACCCAGCTCTTCGTTTTGGTTTTGTCACCAGCTAGCTTGTGGGTCCAACACACACTGGGTGCCCAACAAATGCTAAATATAACTTTCTTAAATTGTCTTGGTCTCAATTGTCTTATCTGACAAAGAAGATGGTTTTTACCTGTGCCAAATACCATCAACTGGCGAACCCTGTAGTCATTACAACACCCCCACTTTTCCTGCCTACTTCTCATTATAGAATAGAAACTGGAAAATGAAATATGACTTTGCTCAGCTCTCCTTGCAGCTAGGCCTGGCTGCTGTGACCTGAGGGACAAGGCAGTCTGCTGGAAGGGTTCTAGGATGGGTTACATTCCTAGATAAAGTGGTGGAGCCATGGGAAGCAAGTCTGTTCCCTGCCTTCTGCTTGCTGTCTTGAAGGCGGTAGGAGGGGGAAGAGATGCCTGAAATTGTGATGCCCAGCTTGCCTCCATGTATAAACAGGCATGAAGGTGAGAAGCAAAAACTCTTAGGATGGTGAGGCCTAGAAAACAGGAAGAGCCTGCCCTGGGTCCTTGGTCACACTGTTGGGCCATTACACCAACTTTTGAACTGCTTACCCATGGACTTGTTATTATATGAAGAAATCACAGTTCTTTAGTTATTAAAGTCAAGTTTAGCTCTTAAACAAAGTCATGTTTTGTCTTTCAGGCAAAGTCACAACTTAAGGCATCTGAACCACTACAAAGCGATGATCTCTAAAGTCACTTTGTTTTATGGCTCTGTGTCTTCCAGTATTGATGGAACAAATATTTTCTCAGTATTGTCTAATTATAGGTGAGTTCATTTCCTTTTCTGTGTTCTCTAGTAGAGGTGCTAACGAGCAATGAAATAACAATGATTTAATTAATAGAAGAAAAAAGTAGAGAATTAAGATTTCAAAAATGAGCCGCATTTGTATCTAGGAAATGATCACGAAGAAAATACATGGAGGAAGCTGGGGAGCTTCAGGGAATAATCTGCGTTTCTCTTCCTTGTTTCCAGAAGACCAAGGATGCTCTGTAAGCAAGAATATAATGAGAATTTTAGTGAGTCACTCTCTCCATCCTATGAAAGAACTTCAGTCTTAACAATTCCCCTCCCCAAATAATTTTTACATAATCCAAGGAGAAGTGTGGCTTCCATATCTAGTGAAGAAAGTTACATAGGACATTAGGGGACACGTTTGATTTTGTATTTGCACTGTGTCTCTAATCCTGGTATTTGGTAGCCCCAAAGTTCAAGAAAATGTAATTGAAAATGGACTGTGAAAACACCTGTTCAAAGCCATTTTTTGAACTTTCCACATGGGGTACTGGCTGGTTTCCACTGGGAGGCCAAGTGCTCAGTAGTATCAAGAGTGACAGTGTAGGTCTGCTTAAGAACAGAATTTGCACCCCAGCATCTGTGAAGGTTTAGTTCTATTTGGGTCTCTGTGAATAACGGGGCTTTCCATAACCATGCATCAGTATAACCATATATGTCAGGCTGACTAATACGTCTCTGCTCCAGGAGTTCTTCCTGTAATCCACCTGCCCTGATGTGAATGCTCTGCCTGTGCCTTCTGGTGAGTTTGTATGTTTGAGTAGTCAAAGCCTTTTAGAACTCAACAAAACACATCATTTTTGACTAGATAGTTTTTAGGTAATAATTTTTTTTAAATGGATGAAATAGTTAAAGTCATTGATAAAACAAAATTATGTTAAAAGAATATTTCTCAACCATGTCGCCCTTTCATGTGGTGTTCTCTTAAAACTAATCTCACATACACGCAGAGGTACAAATTCTCTTCCTTTGGGTGTGTGTATATCAGTTCTCACATTTATCTACATTTACAGTCGGAGAAGAAATGGAGTAGCCCGTGAATTTAGTGAATGAAACAACTCTGGACCAGAGAGGTGACCAGCAATGGAGCAAGTAGTGGAGGACTGATCCTGAGCTACTCCTATCACCTTTCTGGGCCAGAGTTCCTAATCCATGGGCCACCGCCTAAAGTTACCTTTAGGACGATTGCTTACAGTTCCAACATGCCACGGTTCTGATGAGTCTCCTGAAGAAGGCTAAGGGTAGTCTACTTTTTTCCTAAAAATTTTTTTAACTCTGAAAATGATTTCAAAGGAACAAATCCCTTCTAACTTCAAAATTGTTTTTTAATTGTTTGTAATTGCTTTTTCATCAGAATGGTTTCTGTAGGCAGTGTACATCTTGAACAGCTCTCTCTGTATTTCTTTGGTAGTTGGTTTCTCTTTTAAGACAGTGGTGCCTGCCACTGCAAATAATATGATAACCATTTTAAGATACTTCCAAAGCCAAGCCTTTCTTTTTTGAAAATAGTTTTGAATGCATATTTCAATGTGTACAATATAACAAAACTTAGGGATTTGTTTGAAATATAAACAGAATGCAAAATTATTTTTAGGGGGACAGGGGAAACTTTGGGAGGTAATGGATATGGTTACGGCATAGATTGCGGTGATGGTTTCATGCGTGCACACTTATCCCTAACTCATCAAGTATACAATAAATATGTATAATTTTTATACATCCATCATGCCCCAATAAAGTGGCTTAAAAATTGCTCCTAGGTTTCTTTAGTATATCATTGTTAATTGGTAGGAAGCATTAGAATTACATGATAACATATACAGAGCACCTGTTAGCTCGCATAACAGAAGCTGTGAACTCTTATAGAAAATCTTAGAAACCTCAAGAATATAGGGAATAACTGACCTTTGAAAACAAGTTTTAACAGTATGTGGAATACTCTTTGGAACATGAACGAAACCCAATTCATGATAATGACAATGATGGTGAAAACTGCTGTCATTAACTGATTTTTATATGCAGCATTATTTCTAATCTATACAACAATGATATGAAGAAAGAATTGTTAGCCTCATTCAGAAATGCTAGGCAGTAGCACTGGCACTTGAACTCAGGTCTGCCAGACTCCTTCCCTTATGCCAAGCCAAAGGCATTTTTGTTAATTGCTCTTGCAAAAATGATTCATGTACATTAATGAGGCCTGTTGGACCCAAACCATGGTGTATGTAAAGCTGTAAAATGAGCAGTGAGAATGAAAGCTATATTTTAGTAGAAAAGAAAATGTTAGGAGAGAGAGTAGGAACATGAGAAATGGTAGCAAATACTTGCTTATGCCACTTTGTATGAGGAACTGATTTAAGTACTTTAAGAATATCAGCACCTCATAACAACCTTAAGGGATAGGAGCTATAATCATCACTCTGGCTTTCCAGATTAAGAAGCAGAGGCATTGAGAGGTTATGTACCCTGCTGGAGAACACTCAGCTAGTAAATGGTAGAGCTGAGCTTTGATCCTAGCAATCTGTTTCCAGGGTCCATGTTCTTAACCCCTTCACTCTGCTACCTTTACCTTGTGTTTAATTCCTCTTATAAAATGCAATCTAATAGCAGATCCCACTGAATCTCTTATGAACCGGGGAAGGAAGGCATTTGAAGATTCCTTAGACGTCCATATTATTTTTTGCTTGGAGTGGAAGGAGGGAATATTGTCCCTCTCATGGCTGGAGGATTTCTGTGTAGTTGTATAATGCCATCGGGCTCCTAGGATTGGATTGGGTAGGATCACCATGATAATAACCTCCCTTTCTCCATTCAGTCTCCTACACAGGCCCCCTCCATATCATTAAAATGGGAAATACCTAGCACTCTAATGAGTTTTGTAGTGTTTTCCAGTGGTATGTAGAAGATATTTTTTTCCTGTTTTTTGGCAGTTCATGGGGTGGGGGTGGGTGGGAGAGGGAGAGAGAGAGAGAGAGAGAGAGAAAGAAAGAAAGGGAGACAGAGAGAGAGAAGGAAAAGGAACCAATTACACAAGAGACGACAGGAACCAATTTCACAACATTAAGGGTCAGTGTGATGAGGAACCAGTATGGGCTGCAGTTACCTAGGAGGGCTTCACTGGAGATGTAGGATTAAGCTGGGTGGTGAATAATAATTACCGTTTGGCCAGGTCGGCAGGGATAGGAAGGATGGTCAGAAGGTAGGATGAAAGGAAGAGGGCAGCCTTGGCTGGTGTGGCTCAGTGGACTGAGTGCTGACCTGTGAACCTAAAGGTTGCCAGTTCAATTCCCAGTCAGGGCACAT
The DNA here is from genome assembly GCF_022682495.2 of Desmodus rotundus. NCBI lineage: Eukaryota > Metazoa > Chordata > Mammalia > Chiroptera > Phyllostomidae > Desmodus > Desmodus rotundus. The sequence continues at coordinate 127,313,860 of NC_071388.1, forward strand.
GCCTGGATTGCAGGGCAGGTCCCCCACTGGGGGCACACAAGAGGCAACCTTCTCTCTCGCATTGATGTTTCTCTCCCTCTCATTCTCCCTCCCTTCCCCTCTAAGGGATGAATAGGTAAAATCTTGAAAAAAAAAAAAAAAGAGGAAAAGGGCAGAGGCACTGTGGCTGTAGGGGTGCCATCTTTCCCAAAGCTGCTGCATGTGTCCTAATGCTGTGCTGAGTGTCTCTGATTTACTCTCCCTGGAATCCCAGCCCTTCCTTATGCTCAAGAAGAGGGATGGCTAACATATTCCTATGTGCAAAATGGGCAATCTGGGTCCAATGAGACATTCACCTTCTAGTGAGTTCTCTATGAACAAATGAAAACTCTGCATTTGAAGAAAGTCAAGGGAGTAGCTACAATATGATTAGACACCGGCACAATGACTAGATAGCTTGGAGCTGTAGGCTATTAAAGACCCATTAATTACATGGTGCAATAGCACGAAACTGGACAAGGGCTACAGTTTAGTCTGCCCACAAGAGCTTACGGCAGCCACATTAGTCCTTCACAGAAGTACACAGAGGCCAGTACATTCTGCAGATGAGTTTTCTCATCAGTAAAGTGGGGATAATAACTGTTTCTACCTCAATGGGTGTGAAGAGTAAATGACCTGGTACACACGAAGTGCTCAGACCAATCCCTGTTGGTCTGTAGTGCACACACAGAGAAATATCCTTAGGAGGATGTGCTATCTAGCTACAGAAATGATACAGGCCACATGTGAAAAATGTGTGTTGAAAGAGGTGGGTTTCAGAATGGGGACCAGAGGGACAGATTCTTTCCCAGGGCCTAATGGGGGGTATTTAGGAGAAGACATGCTAAGTCTCCATTTCTTTTAAGTTGTAAAGTGAGTGATCTTCTCCAAGAAATGTCACATGAACTAGGTCTAGTTTGCTTTATGTTACACACATTTTTAATAGACTGGTAATTAACAAAACCATATTATGTTTAATGTGAAGCAAAAACAAATGAAAGACTATAGAAGGTGATCCCAATATGATGACTCAGTAGCTCTCATTCTTTTAAAAAGTTGTCTGCACGTGGGGTGGGGAGAAAATGAGATCAGAAGCGAGGGTGCTTCCATTAGATCTTAAAAATCTTATTCTTAGAACAAAGGAGTCAACGAAAAAAGCGTAGTGTTAACATTTGTTTAATCTGGGTACTATTAGATTACTTTCTCTACCATTCTGCATGTTTGAAGACTTTCATGTTTCATCTAGAAATACCTAGCCCCAAGCTTAGTTTCTCTCGTCATACAATTAACTTTGTACCATGTCCCCACCCCACTCCCACTTTGGTTCCACAAATCTCTCCATCCCTACTAGAAACAGTAGTGTTTTGCATCTTTCTCTTTGGGGATTTCCACTTCAGCCTGACCACTTTCAGTAAATACTAACCCCATTTTTCCTTTCATCTCAGCCAGCGCATTTGGTAGCAGCTATTTGCAAGGCTTCAGTCTGAGGCTAACATGTTTGTACCCTCTCCCCAGCAAGAGAGCAGACATAGGAAACCTAGTAAAAATGAAACTCAAGGGCAGCCTTGATCAGTATGAGTGTCAACACTAGGGACAGCAGCAGGTAGAAGTGTTGTGGAGGAAACAAGACAGTTAAGTGGGGGAGATGAGGAAAATGTCACCAAAGGTCGGCAGTGAGGACACTTGGCAGGCAGCTCCTACTTCTGTTGCCTTGGCTACCAGAAGGCAAGCAAAGAGGCAACTTGTTGATTGGATAAGAGCTGATTAATGACTTCTTAGCCCAGCTGGCCCTCTAGCTGATGCTTACTTGAGTCACCACGGAACTCTAGCTCATTGGTGTCTGTAGAGTAAAGAAGTCCTTTCAGTTGCATAGACTCTAAGAACAGCCCTCCATGCTGGCAAACCTGTAACAAGCATTGAGCCCAGCCCATAGCAGGTCCTCCCAAATGCTTGTTGATTGACTGAATGACCATTGTCAACTCCAATGCACCCTTAATTGTAAATATTAAAATAAATAGTAGCCTTTTGGTGCATATAGACTTTTTGTGTTCCTTGATCTTTCCTTATTGTATAGAGTGGCCAGGGGCTGTGCTCCCTGGTGGAAATGTTAGGGTGTGTAGAGCATGCTCTAAAGCTTGTCCTTTCACCCTCATCAAGTCAGTTTTCTTTTGAATTCTCATGGAGAATCCTTTCTTAAATGTACGGCTTTGAAAGAGACAGCCATATCTTCTCAGGCTCTTGTATGCCCTGCTAGGAACTTGTGGGCTTTCAATAAGTCATTTGATGAGTTCCAGGTGGTTGGCATATACAAAAAACAGCTGTGATTTCCAGAGAACTCTGTGACTGCTGAAATCTGTTATCTTTGACTTTGAATTGTCTTTTATCTCTTGCTTCAGATAACAGACTTCACTGTTATGCATTTTACAGTCAAATGAACTAATTAAAGATCACCTTTTGACTATTTTACTATCTCAGTGCATTCACTTTGAGTTGTTCCCTTCAAATAGTTTGCTTCTAAAACTTGAATTATGAATTCCAAGTGGCATCTTAAACTTGCTTGAGGAAGAATATTGAAAAGGATATTTTTAGAAATGTGCACATTGTTCTTCATCAATTTATTCTTTTATTTAATAAAAATGTAAGGAGCCACTCTGTGTCATCCTGGATTTGTTGCTTAACCATCTCTCTGTCTGCCTCAGTTTCCTCCTATGCAAAATAGAGCCAAGTAGTAGTGCTTATATCATAAAGCTATTAAATGTTTAACATAAAAACTTTCCCTCAAGAATACAATCATCTAGTTGGGAAGATATTGACTATAAGTGATATTAAGTAACAGCACAGAACTGAGGTACCAAGTTAGTACATGAATGACAAATACTCTGGAGCAGTTAGCCCTTCCCTCTAGCTCAGAAATTATTCTCTCATTCAGTCCTGTGCTTGTTCTACTACCAGATCAGGCAGAGCCTCCTACAGTGCTCCCACCAGCTTAACTCCAAGCTCATCAAAAGACTCGCATCTACTCCCATTGCTACCTCCCAGCCCTGCCCAAACAAGCAGCATCATTCCTGACCTAGCGCTGAGCTTCCAGGCTGGTGGCATCTACCTTCCTCTAAACCACCTTCTCTAAGAAAATGACCCTGTTCTTCCCATTCTGACACAGGCTCACCTAGTGAGAAAGTCTCTGGGTTGCCAAAAACAAGAGTCTTGTTTGTTCTTTACTAAACACTTGTAACCAGCTCTAGCCATCAATAGATATCAGTTGATTAGCAAGCATGGTGCTGGGCAAAGGGGTGTTATTTGTCCACTCATGGCAAAGGACAATCAACTTTTGACATTAGTCAAGGAACAAGTTCCTCTACAGTCTAAATTTCTTTAACCTAAATTTATTTTGGTCTTTTCTGTTGCCCTTTGTCTTTGATGTTGCTGATTTTAGATATTCTTACAGTTTGTTCTTTAAGCCCAAACCACACCAATTTTATGCACTTCTATCTTCTTTTCTTAGGTAGTCACTTTATTCCCTATGATATCCCTAAACATATTCTCAGTAATCTCTAATGCTTACCCTGGGACACTCTGTACCAATATTTTTATTGCTTGCCATAGTGCAGGTTCTGCCATGTCTTTATAGTCACAAAATGAACTAGCCTTGTTTAGGATCTTTGGAATGACAGTTGTTACATCAGTTGCTTATCACTGTGAAGCAATGGAAAGGTATAGTGAATTACAGGTACAATCTAAAAATTAAATGGCTATGGCACTTGTCTTTCCATCAGAGTTCAGCACAAATACATGGAGTTTCCCATGGTGCCTCAGCATCAGGCCAAGGCATAGATCTGTCACTCAGCCACATGATGGCTATGAGACAGACTGCACTCTTTCAGCTTATTAATTTAAATAGGCAAAATGAGCTAATTGCTGCCACAACAACAGCCATCCAGAGTAGAGATAATGTACACAACCCAGACTCAGGAACTGAAAGGAGGCCATCCTGGGAGGGTAGGGCTGTATCTCTACATTGATGTCTCCCCATCCCCAAATATGGGCAAACTAGTTAAAAACAAATATCGAGGATAAAGACATCTTGAAAAGGAAATGAGCTGAGAATTATGGGCAAAGGCCCCTACCTCCAGCTGGCTGGGAGGGAGTGAGGTGGTGGCAGTCATGTGAGTACTTCTTTCTGTCTTCCCTTCAGATTCTCCATGGGAGGTCTGGACTCAGGGTACTCAATTTCACATATTTTGACAGGGTGTGTCAGTTCAAAGGCATAGAGCAGAGCTTCAGTACTGGGGGAAATTGAGCTCATTAATGTATTCCGGTGCACACACTGGAAAGCCCACAAGACGATTTGCATGCCTGATGACTGCTTAAGTCCTATTGCCCCAATAGACACTTCCCCTGATGTCTTCAAACCCTTCCTGATCTTTTGCATTTCTGATCCTCTCTAGCGTCTGATTTCAATCATATACCCCTACTCTAGTTTCCTGCAGCTCCAGCCCTGGAAGTGCTCATGGTCTAGTGGGCTTAGTTATTACTCATAGGTACTTGTGTACAAATCCCTGCTCTCCAATGAGATTATACATCCTTTGAGTGCAGACAGTATCCCTGTTAGCCTTTGTATTCCTGAAGCACCTAACACAATACCTAGGGGAGTGAAAGCAGAGTTATAGCAGTAATCCCTGTCTCCCAGATAAGTGTTTGAATGAGAGAAATAGGAAGAATTGAGAAGGCTCTGTTGTTTCCAGGGAACAGTCTTCCTAGCAGCCCCTTGCCTGAAAGGCATCATTTCCAAAGCCATGGTACTGGGATAAATGGTCACTCAACATGCCAAGAGGTGAGAGCCGAAGGATAAGTGTTTCCCAAGTGTCAAGGCATACTGAAGATGGGACAGAGAGCCTTGTGACGCGGAGCAAACAGAAAGTATTCTTATATGAGGGTTGGTGAGACCAGAAAGATGTCTAGTAGGTGAAAGTTCACTGGTCAGCATGACTAAAAACCTCAAGGGAACACTTAGTGCTGCCCGATGATCTGTTTCTGGTCAACTCATTCTTTGTTCTCTTAGATGTCAACTTTAAACTTTCTCCCTCCTGAACCATCCTTGATTTTTATTTCTGACTAAGCAAATGGAAGCTTTTGGAAGAGAAGTTCAACAAGCCGCCACCACCTTAATTGCTCACACATATCTATCTGTATCTGTCTTCCCTATCTTCCTCTTGTAATCCAGAATGAACCGACTGTGCTATTATCTAAGGCCACTTGCTCTCCCCTGTATGATTGGCTTCTTTCGCTTCCCCACATTCTTAGATTTTCTCCCTTCTCTACTGAATCGTTGCCATGAGCCAGCAAACCAAAACAAAATGAAGCCTTCCTTGACCCCATGACCCCTCTTCATTTTCCTGCTTTTTATTCAAAAATGGAGTTATTGTTAACTCCATTTTCTTTCCTCTTATTCCCTCTCTTGAATCCATTTAAACCAAGCTTAACCTGCCACATTATCAAAACAGCTCCCTGAGAGGCCACTAATGAGCTCCATGCTGCTAAACCCAGTGGTCAACTCTCAGCCCTATCTGACGTCAACACAGCTGATTACTACCCCCTCTTTTTTGAAACGCTTTCTAAACCTAACCGTTGGGGCCACTCTGAATCTTCTCCCACTCCATTCAGTCACTTTTGTTGGAGTCTCTGAACTCTAACTGGTGGTAGGCCCCTGTGCTCAGCCCTTGGACCTCTTTCACTGACAGCATTGACCTCCCTCAAGATGATTTCATCCAAGTCCATGACTTTACATGCCATGTATACACTGATAATTCCTAATTTATAAGTCCAGTCCTGTGCTCTCCTCCAAACTACAAAGCTGAAAGTCCATTGCCTACTTGTCTTCTCCACTTGGATATAGGATAAGCATCTCAAATTAATATTTACAAAAACAAGCCTCTGACATCTCACTGCCTTTATATTTTAGTCCAGGCTGCTATCATCTCTTGCTTAGACAATTAGAACTGCCTGTTAATAGTTTTCTCTGCTTTCATTTTAAACCTTCTAGTGTATTCTCCACATAGCGATCAGAGTGATCCTCTTAAAAATAAAGTCAGGTCATGTTATTTTTTTCTTCTGTTACAACTCTCCAAGGGCTTCCCATTTCTTTCAGAATAAACTCTAAAGTCCTACCATGGTCTGTAAGGCTGTCTTAGTCCATGGGGCTGCTATACCAAAGTACCATAGACTGTCATCTTGTTCTCTATCTATGAGTCTGTCTCTATTTTGCTTGTTAGTTCAGTTTGTTCATTAGATTCCACATATGAGTGAAATCACATGTTATTTGTCTTTCTCTGGCTGGCTTATTTCACTTAGCATAATGTTCTCTGTGTCCATCCACGTTGTCACAAATGGCAAAATTTTCTTCCTTTTGACATAGCAAAATAGAGACAGACACATAGACAGAGAGAAGAATGACAGCTATTGGGTACGGGTGGAAGGCTAGTGGGTGGAGGGATCTAGCAGAAAGGAAAAAGACCTCATGGACATGGACAACAGTGTGGTGTTTGCAGGGGGAAGGGGCATAAGGAGGTTACATGGTAATGGAAAAATACAATAACAATTTTTTAAAATAAACAATACAGGAGCCTTAGATATTAAAAAAATGTTTATTGAGCATGCTCTTTGTGCCTGGGACTTCCTCTCAATAAACATCTTTAAAGTGAATGAATGGGGGACATGTGGGCATGCAGTGGAGTGGGCAGCAATGTGTGATCTGTGATGTTGTAACCCTGTGACCATAAGTCTGAGGGTGAAGAGTCGCTTGGAGAACTAGGAAATCTGACAGCCATCTTCTAGGGAAAACGGTCTAAAATGGACACAAAGCACAGCCCTGAGCAGGCACCCCAGAACTGAGTCAACTATGGCATTATATAGAACACACAAATGTGTTGAGACAGTAAGACAATGCCAGCTGCAGCAGCAACAGCAGCTAGAGCAGAGAAAATTTGCTGGTAAAAGGAGAAACTTCTTGCATTATAATCACTGGAAATTGAAAAACACAGACAGATCCTGAAAGCCCTGTAGTCATCAGGAAGATTCAGATAAAAGGCAAGAAGCAAATAAACTGGATCCCTTTTGTGGCATAGCCATGGTTGAGGCTTAAGGGTTCTCCTCATTTACCTGGGCTTAATACAGTGGTATCTGGTAGACAGACCTGGTGCCATACTATTCCCAGACCAAAAAACCCGATTGTTTTCATGTATTGTAATTTTTTTTTTAAAGTCTATGGAAGATTTCATGGGGAAACAGAAGAAATAATTTCTGTTGCATACCACAAAACAAACAGCTGTAGATATGGTACCAGATAAGTATGTTTGCCCAAATCCCTTTCTCCTTCTCCAGTCTCTTCCACCTTTCTCACCAGACAGCTCAGTTCTGTTCCCAGCTTGTATACCTACTCAGTCTGCAAAGCAAAGGCCCTGTTTATTTTTAGGCCAACATTTAATGCTGCCAGAGAAGGCCCCTTAGGGGTTCCACCCCCAACTCAAAGAAGCAAATAAAATATTTCTTCCAAGCACCTACATATCCACATAGTCTTCCTGACAAGAGAACCATAAATGGAATTTTCTCTAACTCATTCCATGTATATACAGATAACAGTACGTTGTTAAATAATGATCAATATGTAGGTCATTCATCCTCTTTCTCTTCATCTCATTCATTTGCTTCTTCTTAAATCTCCAGTTAAAGAAATCCCTCAGATACTGTCAACTAGATGTCCCAAGTTTGGTAGACTCAACTCACCACCCAGCACAGATGTATGTGCTGAGGCAGGACAGCTTGTCTGAGGCCACCAGGCTGCCTGCTTCACAGATGTTGCGTATAGCTCAGGTACCACCAGAGTTATACTGGAACCACACAACAGAGCAAGAAGCATTACCCTGAAAGAACCTTCAGCTGCTCTTCAAAATGACTATGGAAGCAAAAGATTGTTTCAAAATGCATGATAGAATCAAGACAGGTAATGGTAGAGAAGGGAGATAGCATGTGAATAAGAAGAATCAGATTGGAAAAGTCTTTGGGAGTATGTGGGTACCCAGGGGTACAAGATGCAGTTTACATGAGAGGCTGTGTACAAGACTGAGGTTCAATTCACCCAACAGAGAGACATCTGAAGACTGGGTTAATGAAGAGCTTGTTGTGCTCACAGGACAGAGAGAAGCATTTAAGATACGTTTGAAGCTAATTCAACACAAGCCAATAATTGGGCAGAGGGAAGGCAAGTCTGGCTGAAATAGTGAGCGTGGGAATCTAGCCCAGGGCTAGGTGGTAGGGAGAATGCCAGTGATGGGGGGCTAGGAAAGCATAGTGGCCGGAAAGCACCTTGTCATCCTGCCCTGTCTTTGCGTGGCCTTGACAGCGGCATTTCAGCTGATCTGAGGGCCATGATCCAGAACGGCAGTATTAATGCAACTTTGGGTAAAGTCATACTTCCTCTGAAAAGCCCCTTAAAAATTCAATCATTCTCAAGTTTTGTGATTTTTATAAAAAAGACTTACTGCAGAGTTCTTGCTCTTTTTTATGCCCTTTGGTAGAATGCATCTGCTTTCAACAAATTCTCCATGTCCACTTTTTCCTGCAGAATTAAGGTAGGTATGCTGCATTTTCTGTGCTTTGAAGTACACGCAGCCTGCCCTTTGGGTCTATGTTGAATCAAAATAACCCCAGAATTGAATCAGTGAGGGTGAGGTTGATGGAGAAGTGGTGGTTGGGTGTGAACTCCCAGAAGAGCCTGCAGAGGTTGGTTTGCTCTGGCTGGTGAACATTCCCAACACTAAATTCTCCAGATTCAAGGTTGGAGGATAGAGAAAAGCTCACATCTGCACTGCCCTTAGATTGCCTTGAGCCCAGGAGCCAGGATGGCCTAGGGAGCTAGCCAGTGGAGGGAAGCAGAAAAATCAGCCCGTAGTTGAGTGGGCTCCCTTAAAGAGAGACATAATCCAGATCCACATGGGCTACACAATGAAATAGAGCCACTCATTTCATAGCACATACTGTACATGGGCAAATTCATGGAAACCAAATTCCGTTAAGGTGTAATACCACTGTACACTTCTAACAGCACTGAACAACCTGAATGTTGGCCTGGGAGATATACTCTCAATGACAGAAGTTTCAGCGAGCTCCTTTAAACTGTTGGGAGTGTCTGAGGCAGTGAGCAAAGGGCAGTTGGTAGGCACTTGATGGACAAACTTGACTATGGGAAGCTCACAAACTCTGCCCTGCATAAAACTGCTCAGTCCAGAGCTGCTGCTCAGAAGGAAAACATATAATTACACACCATAAGGCTCCCTTATGGTTTAAGACTCTCTTCACCTCCTGATCTAACACAGCCTCTTCTGGTATGTGGTGCTTTGGGCTAAAGTTCTTTGAGTTTCTGCCTCATTCAAGATGTCTTTGAAGCTGGATTCAGTGTAAGCCAGACTGGGATAATAGAGGGCAGGTTATAGCTTGATCTACATTCATATTTACAAAGGTAGCTTAAAAAAGAAAAGCTAATTGTGGCTTTCCAAATACTCAGATGACAGGAATACTGCTATGCTTTTCCTCCTTGGGTACAGTAATTCTGGGTGGTCTTCTGTCCTCTATTTTCACTTCACCTTACCAATTCCTTTCGGCTGTCTTCCTCTCTCCCTCCCTTCCTTCTTTCCTTCCTTTCTTATTTTTTCTCCTTTTCCTTGCTTGTATATTTTACATAGGGCCTGACCCTGTCACTACTGCAGGTTTGATTAACTTAGGCCAACCCTTCATCATACCCAGCTGCTGATTTCAGATGCAGACTGGGGAGATAAAAAACTGTCAAGAGGGGGAAATGGATGAGCAGCAGATAAATGGGGGGAACTGCAATTTGCTCAGGCACAGCCTGCCACTTGCCTGGCTTATAATTAGAGGCATAAGAAATGTGTTTCTTTTCCCCCAGTTTCGGACCTTGTTTTTCTGTTTCACAAAAAACATCTGAATCCTGTCTTTAGTGTGACCTTGTGCTAATTTTGCTGGCAGTTCCATAATAGCCACCAACTTAGGGACTGCCGAGAGAAGCCAGCTATCTCTGCCAGAGTAAATGCATTCCTGAACCTGACATCTGGGTCTTGCAGCTGGAGGGAAGGAGGGTACAAAATAGAAACAGTCCTAAGTGTCATCAAAGGCAGTTGATGATGCCAAGTGAGTATGGAAATTACATACAGTACAGATGCCATTTTCAACATCAGACAAATAATGCAGCTATTTAGGAAAAACAAAGATGTGCTTAGAAATTGATCATTCGTGTACGTGCAATGAAAATGTTTGAAGCTTCCAGAGTGACAGGAACGGGCTGAGTGCTCATTTTCAAACAACTCACATTCTTTACTGTGATTCTGAAAGGGTAAGACTGAAGTAGTAAGATTTCTACCCCCAACCATTTATGAAAACAGAAGGGAAAAAAAGTAACTTGCAACTGAGCTCTACAAATAATCTCTACATGGATATTTAAGTTTCAAGCTTTATGCCAGCTTTCCCCGTAGGCAGCATTTTAGATTGCTTTGTGTGACAGAGAAGAGAATATGAAAGCAAGCAGTACACCATGTTATCTACAGGCCGTGATCAATCACAAAGAATTAGTTCATTGTGCCTCTATTGGAGGGAGGATGAGGAGCGGTGAAAGAGGAAATTGTAAATGCTAATGAGCATGAAAGCACCTAGGCCCTCTTTATGTTCTTTCCACTTCTGAGTTAGATCTGCTTAAGATGGGATTCTCTAGGATGCCAACAGCCACCAATATGCAGGTTAGAGGCACTGTGCAGCGTGAACACTGCAGGAAGTGTGGGGCAAATACCAGCTCCAGGTCCAGAAACAAACATTTCAAAAAAGAGCTCTATTACTTTTCAAAATTATTGTTATTTTCAAAAAACACATCTTCAGGGGCAAGGTATTTTCTTTGTAAAAGGGTCTTTGCCAGGGAGAAGCCTGGCAGGACATGGGATTCCTTTAATCTAACCATTTTCAACCTATGTGCCCTAAGAATTTTTAAAATATTCAGTGCCTGGCTCTTTGGTTAGGGACACTGACCTCTTTTCCCTTAGACTGTCAAATAAAAAAAAAAGAAAACAGCCAACAGAACCATAGCCATCTGGTGTGAATGGCTTTGTGAGTGGCCTGTCTTGAGCCATAAATACATAGATCATATAATACAGTCACATCTTACTGGTCATGTTGCATAATAAGATTGCATCTAATTGGCTAATTCTTGGTACCAGAAGTCTAATACAACTATAGACACCTGATTTTTTAAAAAGTCATTTTGGAGCAAAAAACGGTAGGCATTTTTTTTTAAATCAATTAAAATTATTTTTTGTCCAATTGACAAAAATATTTTTTTGTTGTGCTGAAAAATTTTAGTAATTAATTTATGTGTGCCATGAGCTGAATATCACTACTATAATCTAAAAGAAGACTTGAGACTTCTGGCCAAGATGGAGGCATAGGTAAATACATTTTGCCTCCTCGCACAACCAAAAGAAGGACAACAACAAATTTAAAAATAAAAAACAACCAGAACTGTTAGAAAATTGAACTGTATGGAAGTCCAACAACCAAGGAGTTAAAGAAGAAGCATTCATTCAGACTGGTAGGAGGGTTGGAGATGGGCAGCTGGGGTGGAGAGGACACATGCAAGGTGGTGGCTGGAGGACAGGTCAGTCTCACATTTGTGTGTGGATAAACTGGGAGGAACAACTAGGGAGTGAGATAGACAATGCAACCTAGGGTTCCAGCATGGGGAAAGAAAGTCTCAAAACCTCTGGCTATAAAAATCTGTGGGGATTGAGGCAGCAGTGGGAGAAACTCCCAGCCTCACAGGAGAGTTTGTTGAAGAGACCCAGAGGGTCCTAGAATGTACACAAACCCACCCACAAGGGAATCAGCACCAGAAGGGCCCAATTTGCTTGTGGGCAGGGGCGGAGGGAAGTGACTGAAAGCCAGCAGAGAGCTCAGCAACTGGCATTGTTCCCTTTCTGACTCCTCCCCCACATATAATGCCACAACACAGCAACCTGGGTTGCCCCACCCTGGCGAATACATAAGGCTGTGCCCCTTACAACATAACAGGTGCATCAAAAAGCGAAATATGACCCAAATGAAAAAACAAATAAAAGCTCCAGAAAAAACACAACTAAGTGATGAAGAGATAGCTAACCTATCAGATGCATAGTTCAAAACACTGGTAATCAGGATGCTCACAGAAATGGGTGAGTATGGTCACAAAATAGAGGAAGAAGTGAAGGCTATGAAATAATGAAAAATATACAGAGAACCAACAGTGAAGGGAAGGAAACTGGGGCTCAAATCAATGGTTTGGACCAGAAGGAAGAAATAAACACTGAAGCAGAACAGAATGAAGGAAGAGGAATTCAAAATAATGAGGAGAGGCTTAGGAACCTCTGGGACAACTTTAAATGTTCCAACATCTGAATTATAGGGGTGCCAGAAGGAGAAGAAGAATGTGTATGTATATATGTAGAAGGAGATTTATTTTAAGAATTTGTTCACAGAGTTATAGAGGCTGGAAAGTTCAAAACCTGCCAGTGGACCAGCAGTCTGGAGACCCAAAAAAGAGCCAGTGCTGCTCTTTCCAAAGGCCATCTGCTGGCAGAATTTCTTCTTGCCAATGTGTGTGTGTGTGCACATGTACACATGTGTGCACACGCACATGTGTATCTTTGTTCTGTTCAGGCTGATTGGATGAGCCCTGCCAATATTGGGGAGCACAATCCCCTTTATTCAAAGTCACTGACCTAATTGTAAATCTCATCCTAAAACATCCTCCCAGAAACATCTAGAATAATATTTGACCAGATATCTGGGTGCCGTAGCCCAGCCCAGTTGACACTGTCATTCTCAACTTTCTAGCCATTGAGTTCTAAATCTGAGAGACCTCTTTGACTCACTCTCTGCTTTGACCTCCACTTCTAAATAGTCACCAGGTCCTCTTTAATCTTCATTTGTGAGATCTTTTGTGAGAGAAAGTCATATGAATCAGTCTATTTTCATTTGCTAGGACTGTCATAACAAAATACCACAGACTGGGGGCGTTTTTTTCTTCTTCTTTTTAAAAATTGTTCCATTCTGGAGGATAGAAGTCCAAAACCAAAGTGTTGGCAGATTTAGTTCCTCCTACGGCCTCTCTCTTTGGATAACAGATGGACACCTTATTACTGTGTCCTCACATGGTCTTTCCTCTGTGCATGCTCATACAGGGTGTCTTCCTCTTCTGATAAGGACACCAGTCATGTTGGACCAGGGCCCCACTCTTTAACCTCATTTAACCTTAATTACATCTTTAAAGGCCCTATCTCCAAATGCAGTCACATTGGGGGTTTGGCTTCAACATATGAATTGTAGGAGGGATACAATTCAGTTCATAACAGCTCACCAATCAGCCATATTGGGGTCAGGCTTTGACTCAGGAACCAGCGAGTGGAGAATACTGAGACAGCAACAATGGCACAAACCAAGGCCAAATGAGCTCTGGGGCAGAAGTCATGATGGGGCTGGTAGCAGTAGAGCTTGAATTCCAGGCTCAAAAGTTGCTCAGAAATGGCACAAAATGGCAATCCAAGCTGAAATGCCTGGTGCTTGCTGGTGACAGCCATGATTATCTTATCAGACTAGTTCTGCAAAGAACTGGGCATTATTTCCAGAGGTTTAACTTCAGGGGTGATTCTCCAGTCTTCTGAAAAATCCTACTTTGCCTTATGTACATGGTGTTTATGGTACATGAATAAAGTAATGTGGTTCTTGTATTAATAGTTTATTTGGTACAAATAATTAGTCATTTATTACTACTTGTATGTCATGAATATGTTCATAGAAAGTATTTTATTTAATTTTTTTATACCCATTGAAATAATAGTCATTTGGAAATTTTCAAGAACAAGAAAACATCTTTGTGATCGAGGTTATCTACACATTGGAAATAGCTTGGCCAAGTTGTAGGGCCTGGGTTCCCCATATTCTTTACATAAACTCTCTTTCTACCTAATCAGTTATGGTTGACTTCCACCACTTGAAATTAAAAAGATCTGGATGCCTAGATATGGCAACAGACTGGCTACCTGGTAGCCAGTCTATCTTAAAAACCATTGTCGAACAAATATTCCTAATATATTGCTTTCATCATGTGTATCTTTGTCTACAAATTCTCAGGGAAACTTGGGTGTTGTTATCTTAGGTTTTTAATGTCTGTTGCAAGTGTCAGAACATAAGTTCAAACTAGCATAATAAAAAAGGTTATTTATTGGCTGACACAGCTATCAAGTCCAAAGGGGTAGGTAAAACTTCAGTCATTCAGACATGGCTGCAGTCAAGGGCTCAAATTATGCTCTTAGGTCTGTGTCTTTCTTCCTTCCCAAATCCCTCCAGGTGTCAGCAAAATTAGAACTAGCTACTTGATCTTTGAAGGAGAAAGGGATGGAGATATTTTCTTTTTCTTTCAATTGTATCTGCAGGAGTCATGGGTTTTCCACTTGGCCAACCAGTATCCAAAGGGATGGATTCTAATGGGCCAGCCTGGGCTGTGCACTGGCTGCTAGGGTGGGAGAGGTAGCCACAGTCCCTCTAGGTCAGGGAATGCCACTTGCCCAAAAGCAAAAATGTCTCAACAGAGTAATTCAGAAACACATCAGTTTTCTGGGTTGTGTATTTTCCACCCCTCCAAATCACACTGGCTGTTCTCTTGTTCTGCCAGTGGGAGGTTAGCTCTGATGTTCTGGACACTGCCGATGACCCTGGGTTTTCCCAGGAAGAAGCTGCCTGTGTCTGAGGAAAGCAAGCTTTCTCTGAAAGTAAATGAAGATTGTCTTCCTGGGCCAGAGGACTATGTGCTGTGTTTCTGCTTTTTCATACTACGTAAGCTTTTGAAGCTGGCTTAATTTTCTTTCCACTAGTGCTGGCAACATCACCAACCCTTCGTTCCACTCACAGCCCTGTGGGAGGCTCGATGTGGTCTTTTGACATCCCACTCCCCGCACCCAGGGACAATTGGACTCATTGTTTCATGGTGTTTCCTTTAGGCTAATCTGAGGAGTGTGAAAGAACCCATTTAAAGGGGTCTGATGAATAAGGACGAAATGGAGATCAAACTCAGGCACAATCAAAAGCTGTTTGTTAACAGACAAGATGTTCTTCAAAGCCTTTATCAGGAGCCAGGGGAGACTTATCTTGCAGCACTATGTGGCGAAAGTAGGCGAATCTGGGGGCATTCATTTGAAGTTCTAGACAGATGACTGCTGACCTGGCAGCTGGGCTCAGAACTATCAGTAAGTCTCTTGGGTTAAGTGGGCAGCCCTAGGAGATAAGGGTCTGGGAAAAATAACAGCTCATGAAGTGGGTGATGTTTATTGGAGAAGTCCTCCAAACCTGCCTATCTTTGCACCCACTTCCAGGAAGGAGCCACAAGTTGCAAGTTAGCGAAGTTCTTTGCTATTCCTCGGTCCCTGGTTTAGGAAATTGAGCTATCCTGGTGTCATATAAGCCTTTTACCTACTGTAGGGTAAGTGGAGGCAGTCTGACTGCCTCACCCAGGTGTCTGGGTAACTAAAGGGAACAATGTTCTCATAGCCTTGGAGGGGCCTGATAACTAGTGTTCTCATAGCCTTGAGACTGGGTCTGATAAACTGTTCCCATAACATGATCTGGGTTCACGTGTGCAGAATTATGTTATGTTTTATAATTTCTGGCATCTTGCCGGCTTTGTTCCCCTCTAGTACTTAAACAGGTAGGGACTCCCTGCTGGGGGCAAAGATGATGAGAGACTCTCAAGGGGACAGGTGCCACAATGGGTGCCATGCCGGGGAGCAAGGGCCATGACACCTGACATGCAGATAGACACAAAGTTTGCAGCGTGCATGGCTTGCCCACCCGTGAATGAAGGCATGCCAGACATCCCAACGGCTCCGTGAATGTTTTTCTGCACTAGTACCATGAACCTGCCTGGCCTTGAAAGGTGGCAACACACTTACTTTTCAGATGATAAACAAATGCACAGAGGCATTAGATTTTTAAACCAGCACTAGACTAGGGCATGATGCTACTCTGGGTCTAGCCTAATGCCTTATATCAATAGTAATACGTAACATTTATTGAATGCCTGCCATATGTAGGCAAGAACTGTGCCCAGATGATCTCATTTGAGCCTCACCATACTCTAGACTCTTACTATCCTCATTTTATAGATGTAGAAACTTAGAAGTTCATGTAATTCACATACGGCTTCACAGCTAATACATAATAGAGCTGGGAGCTGAATCTCTATGGCTTGCTATATCCAAAGCCTGTGCTTATTAATTGCTTATCATACTGCCATTCTAACTAGATCCACCAAGGACATTATCTTAGAAAATGGGAACTTGTTGGGGAGTTTTGTCCAGCAGAGCCCCCCTGGCCATCATGGATGAGAATAAGTCTATCAAGACATGATCTGCTTGGAGAGGAAAGGTGGCCAGTTTCTCAGAGGAGAAGGGCCTTGAGCCTGTTCCTCAGTGGGCTTTTATTTGGTTCAATTTACACAGGAATACAGGTAAAGCTCATCAATCATTGCCACACAGTAATGATCAAATAATAGATAACATACAAAGAACTCTGAGGGCTTATTCTGAGTCAGGGTCAGATAGCTAAAGGGCCAAAAAACTTAGGGAAACAAACTCATTTTGTGCTTGGACCCTTATCAGAGAATTGAGGGCATTCTTAGCAAAGCAGGTTTCACAGGATTTTATACATTCTTTCTTAGGCCTGATTGCTCCGGGGAAGTGCCCGTTCCTGCCCAGGGCTGGAACACTGCCCTCTGGTATTGTTTCAGGCTTAAGTCAAGTAGGGGAAGGCAGCCAAGAGATTAGGAGACTTCTTACAGACAGAATGAGGACTCAGGCTATGTCAAAGCTGAGGGGTGAGGGTCCATCACCCCATTTTTCTATAGTCCTCCAAGACCTTCCCTGATGGCCCCTTCATGACCGTGTCTGTCTTAGGTCATCCCTCCCTTGAGGAATCTTACCCATCATTGGCTAACCAGTCATCCACCCAGGACCACGCAGGGTAAAGTAAAGGGGGAAGAGGCGGCACACCTGCTGGGAAGGGAAGCTTCGCCTCCTTAGTGGCTTATGGTCCCAAGGCCTTTTTATTCAGCCTTAGACATGGGGGTGGGGGTGGGGTTACAGCTTCTGAAACCAGGCAGGAACTAAGTTATTCTCATTTCAAAGCTAAGTCCTAGATAGACAGACTGAGTCACATGGAAGTTAAAGTGACTCACTTGGAACTATAATGGTTCATGGAATTGACAATTAGGGATGGATTTTTTTTCTTATTGTAAAAGACAAGCTAGGAGTCAAACATTAAGAGATTAAGGACGTGGTGGTGATGTTAGAGATACTACTCAGAATCCAGAGTTACTCAGATACCTATGTGAGTTCATGTGTGTAATAATTTCTACTGGCATGCATGTGTGTTTCAATATCATTCCTTAAAGGAACAACAACTACAAACTGTGTTGCCCAAACAGTGGCCATTAGTTCTATGTAGCTATTTAAATTTACATTAATTAAATAATTAAAATGTAAAAATTAGCTCCTCAGTTCATCAGCCACTTTCCAAGTGCCCAATAGCATTACAGAACTTCCCCACTGGTGCAGAAAAGTTCTATTGGCCAGCGCTGCTCCAACATCTCCCTTGACCCATGCTCCATTTGTCTGCTGTTCTTCACTATAAAACTCTTTGAAAGAGTTGGCTCTACTTGTTATCTCCACTTCCCCTCCTCCCTTTCTCTCCTCAGTCCACTCCATTCAGGGTTTTTGTATCAGCCACTTCACTGAACTCTCTTCATTAATGATACACATTTTGTCAAAGCCAGTGGCCCGTGTCCTTACCTTGCCCATCTTCTCAGCTGTATTGGATGCTATTGATCATACTTTTCCTCTTTATCATTTATTTATTTGTTTATTTAGAAACTGTTTATTTTCCATCAATTATATTTCCATTTTGTTTCAGAGTTTGTGGAAGAACAGCTTAAGACTTCTCAGTGGTTGTTCCTACCACTCCAGCTATTCCTACCACTCAGTGACCTGCGCAGAGGGGGCTGGAGACCCAGTGCAAGCTGAGCACCCCAGGCTTCAGGAAGAAACTGCTGAGTAGGCACAGAGGGCACCTGTGCCTTCAGACCAGTCAGCGACCTCAAGCTGAGCAGCAGTGAACTTGGGAGCTGGAGCCATTCATTCACCCTGAAATTCCTCCTTGGTTGGTCACACCATAGCCTCTTCAGCAGCAGCCTCCTCTCCCTTCCCAATCTCTTCAGGATCTCTATAGAAGTAGAGATCAGGCATGACCTCCCATGAGTTCTCATGGCAGATGGTGCCACACATGGGCAGAACTTCCCTGGCCAGCATCCACCACATCAGACACACTCAATGAGCCCCCTTGTTGTTGCAAGGGAGGCCAATGTCCACACAGGGCAGAGGAGAGTCTGTGTTACACAGAGCAATGGTAGGCAGGCTAACATTTGCCACCTCTATGGGAGGCTGGTGATCAGCCCTGGGATTGGTAACCACCAGATGTCTTGGCTTCCAGAAGACTGCCTGGATCTGGTTAGTGAAGGTTCCAGGAGTGGCGTGGCCGGCAACAGGAGTGGCTGCAGGGGCAGCAGCAAACCTCAGCACAGTTCGCTGGCCAGTATCCCTGGATGATATGACACTGGCAGTGGATGGTTTTTCACTGGCAACAATGGCACAGGCTGCCAGCAGAAGCGTTTCCCAGGTTCTCTTCAGACTTACAATGTAGATGCCATCACACTTCCTTCTATAGATGTACCCCTCCCTTTGAGGTTGTTGAGGTTGGTGTCACCTGAGTGGGTTCCTGCTGCAAGGACTTTGAGGACATCCTCTTCTTTCACTGGCAGGACATCAAAGGCTCTGGACGTTGTGAAAGTCTCCCTTTAAGTTATGTGGGGACAGAAAACAATGCTGTATGGGCCCTTATCCGGGTGGCACAGCATTGGTTAAAAAGGACACTTGTCCGCTTTAAACAATTCTCCTCTTTCTGGAAAACCACACTGTCTTGCTTCCTAAGACACTGTCTTGGCTCCTACCTAAATGGGGCACCTGGCAGTCTCCTTTTCCTCCCCAACAAAAATTTCTCATTGCAGAGTCCCTGGAGCTTGGTTCTCAGATCCCCTGTCTTAGGTAGCTACTTTCTCCCCACAGGTGCTCTTGACTGCCAAAAGCAGAAATCACAGCACATACCTCATGGGCTTAAAGCCTTCCAGTGGCTTTCTGTTGCAAGCAAAATAAAATCCAAGATCCCTACTGTGGCCTTCAAAGCCCTACGTGACAGATCCTCTGCCTACCTCTCCCCTGTGCGATCTGTGCTGACTTTCTCTCTGTTGCTTGGCCAGGCCATTTGCTCCTGCCTTGGAGTTGTTGGATTAGAGTGCTTTCTTTCACATCTTTCATTGGCTGTTCCTTATCATCATTTGGACCATCTGGGTCTTAACTCAAGTATCACCTCAGAAAAATCATCCTTGACCACTCTAGATTCAGCAGCTCTCCCTATCACACACTTACATATCTTATCCTATTTTATTTTATTCGTGTCATTTATTAGTAACTAAACTTTCCTAATTTATGTTTTACAGTTTTTGTCTGACATCATCATATAAACTCCTTGGGGGGCAGGGTGTCTCTTTCTCCTGTTAGTTAAGGTTTTTTGACTTGAAAGGTTTGCTGACTGACAATCTGGCCAGGAGTCAGAGTGGGGATATTAGGACTGTTGCAGACTCCCTTGAGAGTCAGTCAAAGACAGAGGAGGACCCAGTTACATCAGTGGGGTGTACAGCTAGGAATGGAGAGTTTTGTTGAAGGAACCCTGCCCTTGGCCGCTGGGCATGACCAATGTTTTAACCGATTTCCTTTGTATGTTGTGACTCTACCAAAACTTTAACAATGTCAATTTCCCTTACCCTTTTTGCTGATTTTCTTTCAAAGGTGTTAACCCAACACCAGTATGACTTTGGACAAACCATCATAGACCTTAGTTTCCCTATTCATGAAGTAATTTGGTTTTTGGTAGAGAGTTCCTAATCTTTCTCTCAGCATTTTTATTTCTAATTGCCTGATGTCTCTTTAAAGAACCTCAGGCTATGCTCTTTCTGAAAATGAATTAATTTAACAATAATTTATAAAGGACTTTTGAAAAGTAATTGCACTTTTTAGAACTTTATCCTAAATTAGTCATAAATTTGAACATTCATTTGCAACTGTGTTCATCTTAGACTTGTAAATAATAATTAAAAAGCCATAAACAACTTAAATAATCAACAGTAAGAAAGGTTGAGTAAATTCAGGTGCTCTGTGTTTGAGTATTATAATATTGTAATGTATTTGAATATTGGAATAAAAATGCCAAGAACCATTAAAAATGAATATTTCCTAAAATATGATGAGAAAGAAATTTTAAGAGATTTCTGGCCAAGATGGAGGCGTAGGTAGACACACCGTGAACTCCTCGCACAACCAAAAGAAGGACAACAAACTTAAAAACAAAAAACAACCAGAAATGACAGAAAATTGAATTGTATGGAAGTCCGACAACCAAGGAGTTAAAGAAGAAACATTCATTTGGTAGGAGGGGCGGAGACTGGCAGCTGGATGGAGAGGACTCATGACAAGGCAGTGGCTGGAGGACTGGGACGAGCAAGGCTGCATCTGGTGGATCCTGCCAGGTGGTGGATTGTGGATTGGGTGGTCCCACACTTGCATGCAGGTAAACCAGGAGGAACAACTGGGGAGTGAGACAGACCACGGAACCCAGAGTTCCAGAGGGGAAATAAAGCCTCAAACCTCTGATTGAAAACACCTGTCGGGGTTAAGGTGACAGTGGGAGAAACCCCCAGCCTCACAGGAGAGCTCGTTGTAGAAGCCCACAGGGGCCTAGAATGTACACAAGCCCATCCACCGGGAATCAGCACCAGGAGGGCCCAGATTGTGGGTAGTGGGAGAAGTGATTGAAAACTGGCAGAGAGCAGGGCAAGCAGCATTGTTCCCTCTCAGACCCTTCCCTGACATACAGTGTCACAATGCAGCAACGTGGGTTGCTCTGCCCTGGTGAACACCTAAGGCTCCACCCCTTACGATGTAACAGGTATACTGAGACAAAACAAAAATGGCCCAAATGAAAGAACAGATCAAGCTCCAGAAAAAATACAACTAAGCGATGAAGAGATAGCCAACCTATCAGATCCACAGTTCAAAACACTGGTAATCAGGATGCTCACAGAAATGGTTGAATATGGTCGCAAATTAGATGAAAAAATGAAGGCTATGCTAAGTGAAATAAAGCAAAATGTACAGGGAACCAACAGTGAAGGGAAGGAAATTGGGACTCAGATCAATGGTGTGGACCAGAAGGAAGACAGAAACATTCAACAAGAACAGAATGAAGAAACAGGAATTCAAAAAAAAAAAATGAGGAGAGGCTTAGGAACCTCCAGGACATCTTTAAATGTTCCAACATGTGAATCATAGGGATGCCAGAAGAAGAAGAGGAATAGCAAAAAATTGAAAACTTATTTGAACAAATAATGAAGGAGAATTTCCCCAATCTGGCAAAGGAAATAGACTCCCTGAAAGTCAAGGAAGCTCAGAGAGTCCCGAAGAAGTTGGACCCAAGGAGGTACACTCCAAGGCACATCTTAATTACATTATCCAAGATTAAAGATAAGGAGAGAATTTTAGAAGCAGCAAGAGAAAAGGACACAGTTACCTACAAAGGAGTTCCCATAAGAATATCAGCTGATTTCTCAAAAGAAACCTTATAGGCAAGAAGGGGCTGGAAGGAAGTATTCAAAGTCATGAAAGGCAAGGACCTCCATCCAAGATTACTCTATCCAGCAAAACTTTCATTTAGAATGGAAGGGCAGATAAAGTGCTTCCCAGATAAGGTCAAGTTAAAAGAATTCACCATCACCAAGCCTTTATTATATGAAATGTTAAAGGGATGTTAAAAAATATGAACAGTAAAATGACAACAAACTCACAGTTATTAACAACTGAACCTAAAACAAAACAAAAACAAACTAAGCAAACAACTAGAACAGGAACAGAACCACAGAAGTGGAGATCACATGGAAGGTTATCAGTGGGGAAGTGGGTGGGGAGAGAGGGGGAAAAGGTACAGAAAATAAGTAGCATAAATGGTAGGTAGAAGATAGACAGGGGGAGGTTAAGAACACTATAGGAAATGTGGAAGCCAAAGAACTTATATGTATCACTCATGGACATGAACTAAAACGGGGGAATAGGGAGGGGGTATGCAGGGCAGAGGGGAATAGAGGGGGAGGGAAATGGGACAACTGTAATAGCATAATCAATAAAATATATTTTAAAAAAGAAATTTTATAATTCAGTATCAAGCCTTTTATAATTTCAATCTATAAAATACATATGTTCATGGGAAGAAAAGCTGAAGGAAATAAAAACGTAACTTATAATTATCTCTGGGTCATGAGGTTAGTCTATTTTTTTTATATTTGTTATTATATTCGAAGTCAATGAATATGTAGGTCTTTTTGCAGCCAGTGAATTGCACTTTTAGTCAGAAATGAATTTGATTTTGAAGTCTGAGTCTCAGGTTTGGTACAGTTTAGCTCAGCAAATATTTGATGAAGGCTTTTTATGAGGCAGGTGCTGTGCCATGAGCTGGGAATAAAGCCAGGATGGGTAAGGCAGAGTCTGGCTGACACACTCAAAACTGCAACCCTGTGATGGAGGTAATGGCAGGGCACTGTGGGAGCGAGGTGAGGGAGAGGGTGTTTGGGAGGGAATGGCGAATGGAACACAAAGCTTCAGAAAACGTGTCCTGAAGGTACTGGGTCCTGGGTCTTGTGTCACTTACTTGCTTGCTTGACTTTGGACCAGTCATTTCACCTGTCGGCCTCTCAGTTCTCATCTGTAAAATGAAAATAGCACCACCAGCTCTGTCCACTAAGCCAGGTTGTGATTTTTGCAGATCGTACCCAGACACTACAGAAAGGCCTTTGGCACCTGACAAATGCTGTCAAGGGCTTACAGACTTCACCTAAAGAGAGCAGGAACTAGAAGCCTTGATTTAATGATTAACAGAGCAGCAAGGCCTGGGGTCACTTGGATGACAATTCTCCTGTGTATTGCATGAGGTTGCTACTTCTCTCTTCCTCTGACCCTAGCAGCTATCTTGTAGTGTGTTATTGTTCAAAGTGCAAAAGAGCTGATAATGGGATGAAAGGGACTCTGAGACATTCTTAGCTTTCACAATGCAGTGTCTCCTCCATCCCCTTTCTGACATGACTCTGGGGGGGTGATCTGAAGTCATCATGTTTTATGACTCAGAGGATATGATGCAGCAATTGAGGACCCGAATCCCTATTATTTTTAAATTAACAAGCCCAGGTGCTGTCTGGAATTAGACTGGGGTACTTGTAGACCTTGATGTTCAGTTTGCAGTGGTTTAAGCTGGATTCTTTTGTGTCAGTGGAATCTCCCATTGGCTTCAATCTCTGGGCCACCACAAATTTTAGAACAGAAGGGAAAAGCTGAAGCTCCTTCTTCCATGGTCACATCTCAAATCTCACTTAGGAAGGCAAAGTGACTACAGATGGGATTTGGTATTGCCCTAAAATAGTTTACTTCTTCTGTTCTTCTTTTGTGGCAATGCTGGTTCTTTGCTTGCACAGAGTACTTGGTTCATTCTCTCTCAGTTTCTTTCTCCCTATGATCTTTCTTTTTTTTATCTCCTCTTCTCTCCCCTCCCTTTCATTTTTTAGAAACCTTTACTAAGAATCTGTTATGATCTGGCATTGTTTTAGGCACTGTGGACAAAACAGATTGAAAATGCCACCAAAAGTTTCAGATAAATGCCATGGAACTTCTGGAGGTATATTGCTGCCAGACAACATGACCCAGGACTTCCTGGTCTCTCGAGGATGGCTTCAAGGAAAAGGATTTTCTCAGCTGAGTTTAACAGTAAAGCAAGAACCTGGATATGCAGGGAGAAAGTGGAGAAAATAGCCCAAACAAGGACATGGAAGGGGAACTGTAGAATGTGTCCCCAACACAATATAGGGCGAAGTCCCAGAGGAGACAGACACTGGCCTGCTTGTTTCTCCAGTCTCTCACAGAGGGTGAATAAAACCTCAGTCGGCCATGAAATTTCCATTTCTTAGCACAGAACCTTTCCCTCTTCTGGTTCTGAAGGCGTAACTCTGCACACTTGGGATCTTCCAAAACTTTTAACCCACTGGCTGAAAAATGTTGGCATAAAAAGATAACAATAGCAACATTAATACATGCAGTTCAAAAAAGCTCTTTCCTTTTAAGTTACAGAAAACATTAGCATCATAATTAGCAACATCCATGTTTTTGTTTTAAGAGTCTGCTTTCTCCATGCGACACTAAATAAAACCATTTTATAACAGCAGTCCAATCCTTAAGAAGCTTGATTGTACCCTTCTACAAGCCATCATACCTTGAGGATAGGGACTGGGTCTTACTTATTCTTCTAACCCGAATATGGTGCTTCATAAAAGTTTATTGATCTGCAGTAATAATGTGAACAGCCACATAATGACATGTATTCTGAAAAATATGGGAATAAGAATAAAGTGATAGCAGCCCCATTTTCTAGGAAGACAAATTGAGACAAGGTGCATGAAAAGCTCTGCTTAGCCTTTCTGCCAGCATTTGACAAATTTCTCTTCCTAGTTTTGGCCCCATGGCGAGTTCTGCACGGCCTTGGCAGAGTAGGGCCTGTCGTGTCTACCACATGGCTGCTCCCCTGCCGTGCCAAAGGATGAGACCATTTGGAGGCAATCACCTTCTGTCTCTGAGCTTTGACATCTGGAAGGTGGACAACCAACAGGCCTTGGCTGGGCTTCCTGGCCCTTCAGCTTGCCGCATGTTGGTTGGAAGCCATTTTTTCGGGAGAGAGCCATGGTGGCGAAGGTCGCCTTCTGGCCAAATAATTTCGGTCCAGGGGCACCAGATGCAATCGGGAGTCTGAGGCAATCAACAAATGCACAAATGACTTTGTCTTAAGAGAAAATAAGATTTTGACAGAGTTGTGGCTGTTCTTTGCTCAATAGGATTGGCACTCATTCTGTAGAGAAGTGAGGTAGTATGGCTTGGGTAGAATCCAATTTTAGTAATTAGTTCTATTCACAATAAGGCGTGTTAATAGGTCCCATGTTGAGCAGGCAGAATCCTCTGTCTCAGGTGCCAAGTACCAATTAATGAACTCAACATCCAGGTCCCACAGGTAAACAATCATTGTGTATCCATTCTCTTGGAGCTATAGCACAGATCCTAGGTATACAGACTGTAAGCTCCAAGAAGACAGGGGTCATGTCTGTTTTGTTCACCACTATATTCTCATTTACCTAGGTTATCCCTAGCACCTATGTTAGATTGCAAAATCACAGTAATTTTCCCCCTCCCTTTATCCTTGCTCTTCGTAATATGAGTTTGCAGCTCCTGGCCTTGGAACTTGCTTTGCCACGTGACGTGGCAGAAGCTATATAATGTCAGTTATGGGGCAGGACTCCAAGAGGCCTTGCACACTTCTGCACTCCTTCTTGGACCCTGCAGAACCTCCGTGTGAATGAACTTGGGTTGGCCTGCTGGAGAGACACAGGCCTGGTCAGTCGTATCACCCTAACTGACAACCAGCCAGGCCCCAGAAGTATAGATGCCTAAGTGACCAGTATCAGATCATAGACGCATGAGTGAGTCTAGCCGAGTCCAGGAGAATTGTCCAGCTGGGCTCAACCCAAAAGGTCACCCAAAGGAATATGAACTAAAGAAATGTTGATTGTTTTAAGCCACTAAGTTTGGAGTAGTTTGTTATGTTATAAAAGCTAACTGATTAAGCACCTGATATATATTTGCTGAGAGATGGATGGATTATTGATTAAATGTCACTCAATCTTAAACACTTTGCCCAGCCAATCTCTTTTACATTATTGTTTTACTTTCTTCCTAATGCTTACCATAAGCAGAAGTGACTTGTTCACTTATTGGTTTGTTTCTTTTCCATCTCTCTTTCCAGTATGTAAGCTCTATAAAGATAGGAAGGGATCTTGCCTGTCTTAACCTTTAAATTCCTATAACCTAGAACAGTTGAGAGCACACATAGGGCTCTCAATAAATAGTGATTAATAATAATGAAAGAGTGAGTTGATTTCATTCATATCAGTTATAGTGAGGCTAGCTGAGCAAAGGGCTTGAAAAGTGAGTATCACACATACTGGCTAAGGTGTCCTGTTCTCTCTGTGTGTTTTCCTTGTAAGCAAGGAAAAACGTTTCCTTTGATCCTCTTAGGATCTCTGGCTGGGTCTGGAAATTAAACTGACAAAGATTAACAGGAGAAAAGCATGTAAATTTATTTAACTTTAAGTTTTACATGACACATTAAAAAATAAGGACCTGAAGAAATGGTTAACCCTGGGTGTTTTTATGTTAGGTTTGATGAAAAGTAGATAATTGGGTAGAAATTTGATGAGGCAAAGAGTGTGAGGTAAGCGTAGTAGACTGGAGGAAATTTAGCAAGGACTCTTTGGATTCGTCTTCTGCGGCTGTCTTCGGAAATAAGTATGCTCCCCTCCTCTGGATGTAAGGAGGGTGTCTCTCTCCTGAGGGTTTTATGACGTGTTTCAGGGGAGAATGGGGGGAGGCGGTCAAAGTGTCCATCCTGCTTCTGCTGTTTCCTCAAACTCCTTCAGCTTAAAGTATTCAATATGGCAATGTGCCATGTTTTGGGGTAGTATGTGCTGAACCCCATCATTAGACATTTCAGACAGTTTTGACATTGTCACAAGTCATAGTCATTTTTTACTTTAGGAGGAGGGGAAAGGATGTAGGGAGAGACTTCCTTTTCTCTGCTCAGATTGCCCCTCCCAGGTAACTGCCAGCATGGCTTCTCTCTAAGCCTGGCTGTGACCATGAGCCACACATGTCATATGCGACACAAAGTATATGGCTGGCAAGGTGCCCAGTACTCAGAGAATCTCGTGCAGAGGGATCCAGCTAGGTGGGTTAAATCTGTCAATTATTAAAAGACGGTGTGTGCCGGTTCCCTCGGAAATGTACGGTTTGCTAGGATCTTTCTTTTTTTACTCTTCCTTTCCATGTGGGACTTGCATATCAAGTTTCTCTTCCTTAGCCTGTCTTTTGGCTATTTATTTGGCTTTCATATCCCATCAGGGTACTGACTTCAGGGGGTGAGCAAAAAAGAAAGGAATCCAGAGGCTGGCCCACCTGCACCTCTTCCTGTCAGTGACATCGTCAAAAGGGATTTATTAAGCCCTGACTTGTGCCTAATCTCCCCCAGAGTCTAAATCTATTGTTGAGAAATATCAGACCTTAATAGGTATCCAAGTGTTTCAGATTCATTCGCAGATGAGCCTTACGGGCAATTCAAACGTTGGGAAACAATGTTCCACAGATTCTCCTCATCTTTTTATTCAATTACTACCTGTTATTATGGGTTTGTAACCTGAATACATTAGACTTACACTTTCTGAGCAAATTAGTACAGAGCTCTCATTCCAGCAAGTCAATGTAGGCAGCATTTTAAAGCTAACTCTTTTGCTCTGGATAGCACACCCAGCCTCCCCTTCCCATTTGCCCGTATCAGTGCCCTGCCTGACCCTTGCTTATAATAGCCAGGGCATCGGATGCTGGGAAAGCCCAAGGATGGGGATCAAAATGTGGATGACAGGAAGCTCAGCAGGAGGATATTAACACTAATTAGAATACTTTTTCCTGACCACAGATAATGATGGCTTTCTTTGTTCAGTGTCCTGAGTAAATCCCCTCACTACAAATTTCCATATTCTGAACCAATCTGAGCATCTGGATGGAACTGTTGTTAGGGCCGAATTATCCACTCCAATTAGAGGAAGTAGGCAGTAGCCTCCATGTTTCGATTCCCCCGATCATCTGTGATAGCTGGACTTAAGGGGTTTTATGAAGCTGTCCCTAGAAAGAAGCATTAACTATGATATGACCTATTAAGCATGTGCAAAAGTTATGAGCTCAGGAAGGGTAGGGGCACTCCTAAGTATTTTGAATTGACACTTAATTTCTCTCCCCTCGCTGTGCTTGCTTTGTGCTGAATTAATTCCACTTTTATTTTGCTTTTAAATAAAAATTTATAGATGGCAGCTGAGGTCCGTCTTAGGGTCTTTATGACTTGGGATTAAGATCCTTAACTGCCTGGGCGACTCATTAGCATGTGCACTCCAGCCACTTGTATGCTGAGTCATTGGAGGGGAGGAAATGAGGGGACAGACAGCAGCAGAACAAAGAAAAAACAGATTGGTATTTTAAAATAATAATAATAGTTGAATAAGAATTGTTACATTTAATATTTAAATTATTTAATTTGCTGGGACAATTAACAACCCTCCTTTAAGGGTTAAAATCGCATGCTACCCCTAAGTATAGCAGAGTAAGTATCTTGGCCAAGATTTAAATTCATTTTGAAAGTGAGGGTTTAAACATCTAATTTAAATTCTAAACCTTGAATCTAAAAAAAATTAAGAAAACAAACATGCAAACACATTCTACTACACGAAAATCCTTTCCAGCTGATTTGTGGTTGTTGGGCAGGGCTTAGTAGGTATGAAGATCAATGTGCAACTTTGAACCCTTCACCAAAACCCGCACCTCAAATGCTTCCATGCCAGACAGTCTCCTTTCCACCTCCACCAGTGATGAGGTACCGAAGCAGGTGAATGTCAGGATGCCCTTCCCTGGGCAGACACTCTGCCATGGTGGTCACCTGCTTGCAACAACCCCACGGGAATTAGTCATGTAGAGTCACACAGCATGAAGCATGAGAAGTTTTTATGATGCAGCTTCTTTCACAAGGGTTTTGAGCAGCCTACCCCTAGCCTTTTGGGATCTGGGCAAAAGAGTAAATGGGGGCTGCAGGCCACCCTTTCCTCTCCACTCCCAGCTCCACACCTCAAGGCCTTCTTCTCCCTTGGAGATGGGGACACCTCAAGTGGCACACGGAAGTTCCATCCCTCCTGATGCCCCAAGCTGTGCCTTAGCTGCCCTTGGCCTAAGAATGTGCTATTGGTGATAGGTTCTACCCTTAGGAGGGTGACCCAGACAAGAGGCCCTCAAGGCCCTAGCAGTAGATTGAGGACTGTTAAGGCATGGACTTCTGAGGTCCTGGGTGCCAAGGGCACGGATCTGAGGTCCTGGGTATGAGGGCACGACCGAGGGCACCTGAGGCACAGGTTACAGTGGGAATTACCTTGCGATCCCAAGGACTCCACGTCAGCGAGGCCCTCTACAGGGCAGGGCCCCAGTAACCAGGTGTAAGGGTGATAACTAGTCTTCAGACCTACCATAGTCTCAGCCCCCTGTCTATTTTCTGTGAACCACATAAGTGGGTCAGTGTAAACTAACACTACGCGGTTTTAGAATAGCTTCTTAAAGTGTTCATAAGGACTTCCTGGAAAGGGGATTCCATGACCCTTCTTTGGCACTTTTCCAGCGCTTAATAAGTTTTCCCTCATCTCTGCATCTACCCTGCAGTGGCTGAAAACAAATACTGAGATGATTAAAAGCTGGTTAAGAACATTTCTGGTCCGTAACAAACTTTGATTTATAAGTCATCATATGAAGGATTGACATATCTCAGTCAGATTCAGAGAGGGCTATTTGCATTAGGAAGTCAGTAGCCCCAAATGTTACATACATTTATATACTCAACGTAGTTTACACTCAATTTGGCACAAGTTATAGCATATGGGCAGAGGGGTTGCAGTGAGGCAGGCTGTTGTTTTCGTTAACTGAATCAGTCAAGACAGGGCTTTATTTTATGTCTGTACATAGGCTTCAGTGTTCCTGAGGAAACTGGCACATAGCTAGACATCGGGAAGGAGAAATCAGTGCAGACTCCAGCTCTGTATCTACAGATTGCCTGAGGGCAGAGCTTTGTCTTGGTCATAATGGCAGAGCCTGACACCAGGTACTTAACAGATGGGGAACTATAGGAGGAACTGAAGCAAAGGGACGGTTGATAAAATATACGATTAGGGGTCACAGTGTTTTCATGGTGCCTGTAGATGAGGACGAGATTAAATATTAACCATCGTCCTGTTTTAAATACGGAGAAGACATTTTCATGTTTCATTGACTTTAGATTTTTTTTTCATTTGTTAACTGGAGATTTGACTCAGATAATCCCAAAGGTCCTTCTACATCTAAAATGCTGAGAATACCCCTGACTTGTGTTGCTTAGTTGGTCGGGTATTGTCCTGCAAAGCAAAAGGTCACCAGTTTGATTCCCAGTCAGGGCACACGTTTGGGTTGCGGGTTTGGTCCCTGCTTGGGATGTGTACAAGAGGCAACCAACTGATGTTTTGCTCCCTTTCTTTTTTCCTACCTTACCCTCTCTGTAAGAATAAATAAATAAAATCTTAAAAATTTTAAAATGTTGAGAATATATTTCCAGTTATTGTGCCCAGAAAGTGTTATATTTATACCTTAGTTAATAAAGCTTGGGTAGCCATTAGCTTGGGTACCTGGCTAACCCTATTAGCTTGTTGAAGATATAGAATAAATGTAATGTGGTCTCCACCCTCAGGAGTTAGAACAAATAAAATGCAAATAAAATACAAAATGAACACATAAAATGCAAAGTGAAAACAGTTAAGTGTTCAACTGTGGGCTCTAAAGATGGCTTCCTGAGTGGGGAGCCTTGAAGAATGGGGGCAACTCGGGTAACCAGGCAATGGTAAGAAAAATCAATCCAGGTTGCAGGAAGAGTGTGCCCAAGGGTGGGAACAAGCTGACATGTTTGGGGACTCAGAATATGGACCATGTGTGCACAAAGGCCTGGGGTGGGAAAGAGCTTGGATGTTTGAGGAAAAGAAATGGGAAGAAAGCCACTGTGCCTGAAGACTGGTGACAAGGAGAAAGCGACACAGATGAGACTGGGGAAGAGCAGAAACCTGGTCATAGAGGGTCAAGTTAATAGTAAATAGAAGAGACAAGATAAAATATGCTGTGGTCGCATTTTATACAGAGGCTGTTTTATTCTGGTAGGGCTGCCATAACAAAGTACCACAGACTGGGGAGTTTAAGCAGCAGAAGTTTTTTTTCTCATCATTCTGGAGGCTGGACGTCCGAGATCAAGGTGTCAGCAGTTTTGATTTTCTTTCTGAGGTCTCTCTTCTTGGCTTGTAAACGTCCATCTCCCTGTGTCTTCAGTCTTCCTTCTATGCGTGACTGTGTCCTAATGTTCTTTTCTTATAAGAATACCAGTGGCACTGGATTAGGGACCACCTTGGAGATCTCATTTTAACTTAATTAACTTTTAAAGGACCCTATTTCCAAATATAGTTACATTCTGAGATACTGAGAGTTAGAGACTCAATGTATGAATTTTTCAGAGGCTCCATTTAACCCATAACAGAGGGCCGTAATACAGTGACAAGAAGCAACTCTTTGGCTTATAGTGTTTTTGTTATGATTTTATTTATTTATTTTCAGAGAGAGGGGAAGGAAAGGAGAAAGAGAAGGAGAGAAACATCAATGTGTAGTTGTCTCTGGCATGCCCCCAACTGGGGACCCGGCCTGCAACCCAGGCATGTGCCCTGACCAAGAATTGACTTTTCAGTTCACAGGCCGGTGCTCAATCCACAGAGCAACACCAGCCAGGGCTGGCTTATAGTGGTTTAACTTGTGCTGGATACTAATGGAAATAGAAATAAAATAATATGAAAAATAAAAATTATGTGACATAAGGCAAAGAATTACTCTTCCTCAAATGCCGAATTTATAGCCAAAGAGTAATATAAGCATATCTGAAAAAAAAACAGACAATGAAGTATAAGATCAAAATTCCTTGGTAATTCCTGAATGGACTTCTAGTGCGCTATCAAGTAAATCATACATCATAAAAAAGAAACAAGTTACAACTCATAGGTGACCATACGCTTAAAACTATCAGTAGAGATTTTCTTATCATGTGGCTTTAAATACTAAATCAAATCAGATAATCTCCTTATCATTAAAACATATTTTTGTCCCTGGCTGGGTGGCGCAGTTGGTTGGAGTACCCGGGCACATACCTAGGCTGCGGTTTGACCCCCAGCTGGGAGGCAACCAGTCCGTGTGTCTCTTTCACATCCATGTCCCCCCCCTCCAGAATCAATAAGCACATCCTTGGGGAGGTTCAAAACAAAAATAAAAACAAAACATAGAGAATTTATATTCATAATAGGACAATTTGTTTCCCAAGAATAACAATAAAATCATCACTTATTACTTATTAAAATATTAATTTTATTTTAACCATAGGAAATGTAAATTTTTTACTTCTAGTCCCTGTTGTCTAACTGAGTCCTGAGCTTGTCTGCAGTAACAAAAGTGAAACAGACTTGGATCTCTCCACATTGGTCTTTTTCTGGTGGCATTTCTTAATGAGAAACTTGCATTATGTGACATGCTGTAAACCACCATTGTTGTGTGCTGCTGTATTTTGGGGACTTATTAGAATGAAGGAAGTTCTTCCCCAACATGACATTTCCTTTCTAATACAATACAAAAATGAAGTATTTAGGGTCGACCATTTACACATTGTTCCCATGTCAGCCCGTACACTATTGCCTTCATATATGAATGCCTAACCCTTTCAGAGATTTCCTTTAGGGTTTTCTACCATGTTTACTTAACTGTGGATTTTGAAAGACTTGACCTCTCTAGGAGAAGTCCTTTCAGAGACTCCAGATCCCCATCACCCCTACTAGATAGAGCCTTAATGGGCCAGCCTTGTGAAGTTGGTGCTGTGACTATGTACTGATTTGAAAGATTTGAAACAGCTTCACTCACCATAAGCTCAGTCAGACACACAGCCCTGAATTCCATTATCCTGTACTTGTGGAATTCTCTGGAACACTTCCTTGAGATTATGACCTGCAGTTCAGAAACCCTAGTTCTACCTGGAATATAATGTTAATATTTCTCCTGCTAATAAATTCTACTACTAGACTGTAAATATCTTAAGTGTAATATATATGTCTGCTTTTTAAAAATATTAAACTGTTAAAAGATAAACTGAGGCATATTAAAATTTTTTATGAGTCTATCTGAGCAAATATCAATTGAAACCAGGCAGTGCTGAGCCAGAAGGAGTTAGGAATGCTCCTTGAGAGGAGCCAGGGGAAAAGCTCACATAGAAAAGGTAGGGAGCAGAGAAAGGAAATTATTTGATTGCTTATACCACAAAGCCTTGTTGGCTCTTTGTGACTGGCTCACAGTGTCCTTGCACTCGGGACTTTGTTACTTGGAAAATGTTTGCTACTTTGATACGTGAGAAGTAGCGTGCTGTTGTTTGGATTTTTAGTTATTTGGTTGCCAGTGAGGTTGAACGTTTCCTCATATTTTTGTTTATTAGTTTTGTTTCCTCTTTCATGTATTGGCACTTTGTGTTCTTTCCCATTTTATGTATTATTTCTCCCATATCTCTCTTCTTTTCCACTCCACACTGATAGGATTTTGGCTCAGCCAGCAATTTTTTTCCAGGGCTACCTTAGCCCCTTTAACGTGTCCTCTGGACCACAGTGACTGAGTAGTCATTTTTGTACTGTCATACAGAAATAACAGAACACTCACTTTAAAACAGACAGCATGTGACATTTTCTTCAGCTTTTTCTTGCATCTTCTCATTAAAGACAGAAGTTGAGCTTCTCTTGGGAAGAATGTTCTATATAGTAGAGAAGTGCAGTCCTGGCTGGTGTGGCCAGTGGACTGAGCACCAGCCTGTGGACCGGAAGGTCACCGGTTAGATTCCCAGTCAGAGCACATGCGTGGGTTCTGGGCCAGGTCCCTGGTTGGGGGCATGAGAGAGGCAACTGCTCCCTGTTTCTCTCACACATCGTGTTTCTCTCCCTCTCTTTCTCCCTCCTTCCCCCTCTCTCTAAAAAGAAGTAAATAAAAGAAGTAAATAAAATCTTTTTAAAAAAGTAATGAAGTTCTCTTAGAGACATTTTTAATAAGAGACACAATAGTGGCAGCACCTTGGAGATTAATTCTGACATTTCCACGAGGCACCTGAAGCCTAAAAAGGAAGAGCAGAATTATTCTCATTCCTCCAAAAGCTGGGGTGAGGTCCAAAAAACACTTCTGCACCACTGATTTTCCTTGGGCTTTTGTGGCTCAGCTTGTGGCTGTAAAACACTATTCATCGCCTTAGGTTATGGCTTTTTCTTTTGTCCTGTTTACTGACTGTCTGAGGAGTCGCTGCCAGAAGTTGTGACTGGTGATTATCACTTTGGAGGAACAAAGCTGGTGTTGCTCCGGCCTGAGGAAGATTAGTCAGTACGCCTCCACAACCTTTATGAGTGAGCTGCTGCATTTCTAGCTGCAGGGATGCCACCGTCACCGCACTTCAGGAGCGGAGAATGACAGAGCATAACGGTAGCTACAAAACGACAACTCTGTTATCCCAGACCAGTCTTCCCAAAATAACAGACCCAGTATAGCAGCAGGACCTTGCCAACCAATGTGGCACAGGCCAGCACACAGACCCACATTAAGGCCTTACCTCCCTATGTGCTTTATATGTGGCAGGTGTCATATTTTTGCAAATAGGTGAAGGTCACTGGTTCACTGGGGTTCTTGGTGCCTTAAGCTTAAAGAGTAAACTTTCCTATATTTGGAGTTTCATTTGTTCACATGTTTATTGAATTTCAGGGGTCAGCAATCTACAGCCTGTAGGTCAGGTTTGACCTGCCACCTGTTTTTCATAGCCGGGGAGCAAAGAAAGGATTTTATATTTTTATATAATGGTGGAAAATATGAAAAGCAGAATAATATTTTGTGACACATAAAAATTATATGAAATTCAAATTTCAGTGTCCACAAATAAAGAACACAGCCAAGCTCATTCATTTATGTATTGTCTCTGGTGCTTTTCTGCAACAATGGTAGAATTGAGTGGTTATAATGGAAACTGTAAGACTCACTGAGCCTAAAATATTTATTCTCTGAGGCTTTACAGAAAAAAGCTTTGGGCCTCTGTTCTAGACACTGGAAATACAGCTATAAGTAAGGTAAACAGAATCCTTGCATTCTTAGAGTTTATATCCATATATAATATTACTTTAAACATGTTCCCAGTGGGACTCACCCTTGATCCTGGCTTTAAAAACATTAGGTTCTAACCAACTGAGCCAGCCTTACATCATTTTAGCCCATATTGGTACAACATTATGGAATCTGATTATTTTTTCATCAAATCAGATCAAATCTACCAATTAACCATGTTAAGACTGCAAAGGTCTCTGCATTTAAGACGTTAAACTAGTTGGCAAGCAAAATTTATTTTAAAATGAAAAAAGGATGATAATGACACACCTACTATCTGCTTTTAACTTTTGAAAGACTTTTATTTGTGCAGACTTCCTGTGCTAAGAATTCAGAATGGAAAGCTCACTTTAGACTGATAGAGGCTGAGCAGACTTGCCAAAGGAAGTGGCACCCCAAAATGGTCTTGATTTCCTCCTTCAATCCCAGGGCCTAACAAGTTGTCTTCTATGGACAAAAGGCCAAGAAACTGCCTTTAGGACTCTTTCCCGTATGCAACGGTTTGGCAGAATTTCTGCTCTTATTCTTATAAACAGATAGCTTCCCTTTGGCTGGTGAAACAAAAACCAAACTTGGAAGCTTCTCATTCAGCTTGTAAGGTGGGGATCTTCTCTCCACTAAATGGGGAATCAGTGGAAGCAAGGCTGAAGGGGCATTAATAGGAAAACTGGGTAGGCTGCTGGAAACTTTAATTTTTTAAATGTAAGGAAGTTGGAAAGTCTGAGGTCCTTCAGCTAACTTCCCAGCACTTTCTAGAACACCAAAGGACTACATCTTTTATTCTACTGCGAACAATTTTCATTCCTGTCTAACCTACGGTGTTCAATAAATGGATCAATACAAGAATGTTTGAAAGAATGAAGAAAGTCAAGTCACACCCAAACATTAATCAGAAGCTTAGAGCATGGTGTGCTCTCAGGAATAGGAATTTATGGGTGTCCATTCATTTGCACATTTGGCACTTATTGAGCTCGTACTGTGCGCCAGACAGTGAAACACATTTTATTTTAATGACTAATAGTGAAAATCTTTTTGAAATGTTAGTGATTTTTCACTTTAAAAAGTACAATCTCTGGAGTAGGGGGAAAAGGCAGAGAACTGTACCTGAACAACAATAAAGTTAGAAGGGGGAAAAAAAAGTACAATTAGGTGACTGTCCAGTATTGAACCTTGAAGAACATGGAGGATCTTTTTGACCTCGTGATTATGGTTCTGGTAGCATCATAGAAAATAATGAAGTTACCGTAGCACGTAAGAAGGCTAACTCTGGGGTCAAGCTGTCTGAGTTTAAATTCGGGCTTTACCACTCACTAAATATGTAACATTGGATAAATTTTGCCTCAATTTCTCCATTTATAAAACAGACAGAGGATAATACCTACTCGATAGGGCTGTTGTGAAGGTTAAATAATCAAACTACCTTGATGTATAGGAAGCCCTCAAGGTGAATAGTAACTGCTTTTGTTATTATACAGGACTGCGCCGAGAAAAAATGTCAAGGTTTGCATTGAATACCGGGTGGGCAAAAGTAGGTTTACAGTTGTGAGTACATGAGACACAGTTTATTCTTATATTATTATTTGTTAATTATTGTATTATTTATTATTATTGTTATTATTAATCTACTTTTCCCTACCCTGTATATTGAGACTTGAGTTTCTGTTTCAATGCTATTTATGCATAATGGAAAGAGCATAGCCTCTTTATTTGTACTTTAACTTTTCTGTGTCTTTGCCTGAAAAAGGAGATAGCAGTGTTGTCTGATGGGGCTCTTAGGAGGATCATATGTACGAATGTGTCTGGAATTTAGTGGGCTCTCAAAACATATTACTTTCTTTCTGACTAAGTCAAATATGAGGAAGTAATTCCCTTTAATTAAAAGCGTTGATGAGTTGGGTTCTAGTTAA
Organism: Desmodus rotundus; assembly: GCF_022682495.2. NCBI lineage: Eukaryota > Metazoa > Chordata > Mammalia > Chiroptera > Phyllostomidae > Desmodus > Desmodus rotundus. The sequence continues at coordinate 127,350,977 of NC_071388.1, forward strand.
TTGAACTGTAATATGTAAATCAATTTAATCGTGGACCTGCTGCGCCAGATAAACACCCAGCACCTGGTATGGTTTGGTTGAGCACCTTTGTTTGTTTGATTTTGAAAGTCTTTCCTCTTACGTAGCTTCTTAACATTATGGATTTCTTAAGTCGGGCTCTAAGCAGTTTGCATTTCAGTTGAAAGAAGGATTTTCAAAAGATTTTAGAACATTTTAATTGTTAAACTTAATAGGATAGGTTTAAACTAATCCAAGTCAGTTGCAGACAATGGAACAATGGACTGGTACCTCCTCACTCCTTGTTTACTTTTAAGTAAAAGGAGAAAAACGGGAAGTGTTCCAAACTGAGTCCCGGGCTGTGGTGAGGATTAACCGAGTAAACGTCCGGGGCTTCAGGGAGACAGATTCCAGGTGGGAACTGGAGAACCTTCAGCAGTCCCGCTCTACCATTTCTTTCCCTTTGTGGGATGTCTTCTCAGCACGGCAGGAGCGAAGAAAACAGACAGACGTGTTCATTACCACGGTCATGTTGAAATACGGGTGGGAGAGAATTGTGTGAGTGAGTGAAGTGCGAGTAAAGAATGTGCTGGATAAGAATGAGTCATGGACGCTAGAGGGAAGCGCGGAATTCTGTCCAGTCATTTCATAGAATTATACTGGTTGGATGTATTTTATTACCTTATTTTGATAATTATTATCACTTCATGGCCCTCACCTTTAAACAGTGATCTCAATCATGAACACTATTGACACCTCGGGCTGGATAATTGTGGTGGGGGCCTGTCCTACGTATTCTGCAGGCTGTTGAGCGGCATCCCTGCCACCTACTCACTAGATATCAGCATCAACTACCGCCCCCCGCCCCCTCCCCCTGCCCAACGATAATCCAAAATACTTTGAATAGATTTGATTCAACTGCTTTATGGGCCCTCGAGGCTCCAAAATCCCTCTTAGGCTGTGCTCATTGGATGGTCACTCCTCCGGCTAACTTTGGATCTCTCCAGCGCTGACTGGCAGCCAAATAGAAACCTTACAGCGGGCCAGGCTAATCCCCACCATGGCAGGCTGCAATGCTGAGACTGTTTTCTAAGGTAATGTGCGTTTCATCCAGTGGTCCTTGTCCTTCCTAAGTGAGTAGTACAGGGAAATGTGACAACTCAATTCTGTTTGTGGAGCCTTTATTTACTTTCTGACTATAACCTGGGAGAAAGTCATGCTCAGTTGAATTATTAAAATAAAGCCTGTAGGCTATCCTCTTAAAAGAGCACCCAAAATTATTATTTTAATATAGGCATAGCCACAAAAGGAGGCGGAGAATTCCGCAGTAGGGGGAGGTGAATTGCCAAGCGGCATTTCAGGAAAACTGAAGGTTTACTTTCATTTACTTTCCAGTTGCAGGCTTAATGTTATTAACTCAAATGTCACATTTATGCCATTATTGGCAGCACGCATACAATTTAAATATTTTAGCCTTTATTATACAACTGGATCTACGTTACCTACCTTCAAGGGTCCCTTTCATAAGGGATGAGGAATGGGAACAATCAGCTACTTCATGCAAGGGCTGGCCAGCAGACTGGGTTTCCCAGCATTGCAGGACAAACCACGACACAGGGAGTGCTTTGGAGCCCCTTGGAACATGGCAGGGTCGGGACAGAGAATGATTGGTGGTGGTGGGGGTGGGGGGTGTTCAGGGCAGAGAGAGAACCAAGGCTTTTTCTCTTTTTGAAAAAGAGATACCCCATCTTTGTTCCAAGGGAGAATGAAATATCCATTAAGACTAGTGACACTGGGAATTTTGTTTCAGCTTGGCTCCTTTTGTTATAACTCCAGGGCAGAGCAGAGGAATCCGGGGTGACGAGGTTTCAAGCCAAGATGTGAAAGAAAAAATTCCTTCCAAGGATTTCTTTTGTTGTCTCCTCAAGAATAAATATTTATAGAGAAAGTTCAAGTGAAGGCTTTTACAATGGTCATGGCTTTAGACTAAGCCTTTGAAAGGGTCCATGTAAAACTATGCTTAAATGAAGGGTGATCCAATTAGGCTTCCCAGGGAAAACCAAGGAACCTCAGGATAATTTCCTATCTCAAATATAATTATGTTCTCAAGTGGAATAGGAATACCACTCTGCATTACCCCAGATCCATAGACTGCAGCAAAAATGTACAGCCAAATCGGATTCTACTTTAAGTAATTAAGTTATTTCCCTTCACAGGATCTGTAATTTGTCTTCAACGAATGTGATTTGCCTCTGAAAGGTAAGACATTGCAATTTTTCCTCCAAAATGGATTTTCTGTGCCAGAAACAATTACAAAAAGTAGACCAAATATTCCTTAATTATTTCCTGGTTATCTTTGAGTGCATGCCTGCAGAGCCCTGTTTGTACTCCAAGTGAGATAGGTATGGCCACTGTAGTTCAGAAATTCTCTTTAATTTAAATGGGGATAGGAGCTGAAATTTACTCAAGGACCTGAGGCTTGCACAATGATAGTGCAAATAGCTATGGGTGATGTTACACAAGACTCCAAAATCTTGTGTAAAATATGAGCAATGGAGAGCTTGCTTCAGTTAACCTTTCTTCTGAGCTCTGAAAGCATCAATTCAACTTTTATCTGCTTGGTTGAACCCTTGAGGTGCTAGGTGTTGCAACAGATTAAGTGCTGATATTTGCATAGAAGGTATTGTACGAGGGGTATTTTTGGTATGGTTAATTTTATAAAGAAAACATTCACTTTTGGCTTATTTTCAATTAACAGTTCAGTTGACTTATCACCAGGTGTTCTGGGTGAAAATAGTGGGTAATGGTTAAGAGCATGGGCTGGAATAATAAATGGGATTAGTTCTTGTTGTGACTCCTTGAAAAGTGCAAGTTATGGGAAGTCTCTGAACCTCAGGTTCCCATGTCCGGGAAAAGGGAGCGACGCTCTCTGCAGAGAGGATTAGATGAGAAGAGTACCCAGCAAGCATTCGATGCCTGGCCTGGCACAGACCTGGGCTACACTAGGAATAGTAGTAGTAAAAGCTAACATGGTATTGTATACCTTCTCTTCTTTACCCACATCTATCCTTCAGAAAGATTATCTTTCATAGGAGTAGGTACTGGCCAGACATTTCTAAATTTCTCTGTACTAAAAGTGGTTAAGACTTGAGATTTTGAAGTTATTTTACCTGGTTTGAAATATTGGCTGTGCTACTTACCAAATGCCTTTCACTTAGTCACCACGGCTTTCCGTGCTTTGGTTTCCTGCTCCCTAATATGCAAGTAATAGCAGAACCAGAGCTTATCGTAGGAGTTGTGACAAGGGTTAGGTGAAATATTGCAACTGCTATACCCAGGACAGGACCTTGCACACCACAAAAGTACTTTTATTGTTATTTTTGACTTCTGCCAGCTAGAGGAATGTCAACAGAAATCAGAACAGTGAGTTTTTCAGGTCATTTTATTAACAACTTAATACAAGACTGTACATTGTATGTGCTGAAACCAACCCCTCCTGAAAAATAAAAAAAACAGCATTTCTACAACCACTTTAGCTTTTGGTGCCACCTCCGATAGCAAAAATCACACAGTGTAACCAACAGTTTAAGAACAAGAAAAGAAAATGTTCCACTGGAATGGAGAGATTATTTATACACAAACAGCTGAGGATCATTTCTAGCTTAAGTGATTCACTACGCATCCTGGAATGCTCGGTGCTCTTTTCTATGGTCCTACCGTCAGACACACAGCAACTAAGAACTTGGCTGCAGTTCTTGCCTAGACACTCATCAACATGAAACAAAAAAATATTTATATAAATAAGTCACAAACACTAAACACAAGGAAAAAATCCAACGGTCAATAAAAACTGTACAGTATTGGTCAGTCTTTTATAGCTGAAAAAATGTGTAACTTAAAAAAAAAGTTCTTTAATGTATAAAAGTCTTTTACATCAGTGTTAGCTGGAGTGAAAACTTGAAGACTCGGACTCAGTTGAAACAGAAGAATGTCCACCCCGCTTTCCTTTGGAGAGGATCTTGAGGCTGGACCCTCTGCTCACAGAGGTGAGTGCGTGCTGGGCAGAGGTTTTAAATTTGGCTCCAAGGAAGGCATAGAGGATGGGATTCAGGCAACAGTGGAAAAAGGCCAGGGCCTCGGTGACTGAAATCCACTTGTGCACAGTGTTCTCAAACTCACATCCTTGCTTGATGATTTCTAGGAGGATGAAGGAGTCGATGCTGAGCCCAATGTAGTAGGGGAGCCAGCAGGCGAAGAAAGTCAGGATGAGGATAACTGTGGTCTTGAGGGCCTTGCGCTTCTGGTACCCCTTGGAGTGGGACAGCTTTGAGATAATAATGCAATAGCAGGACAGGATGACGATACCAGGCAGGATAAGGCCAACCATGATATGCTGAAAGTGGAACACCACCCTCCACAAGTCGTTGGGGTAGAAGCGGTCACACTCATACCTGTCTTCCCCCAATGCCACGTTGGCAAAGATGAAGTCAGGAATAGCCAACAGGAAAGCAGGTATCCAGACGCCAACGTAGACCACCTTTTCAGCCAACAGCTTCCGTGGCCTGTGACTGTTGGTGGCGTGGACGATGGCCAGGTACCGGTCTAGACTGATGAAGGCCAGGATGAGGACACTGCTGTAGAGGTTGACTGTGTAGATGACATGGACAGCCTTGCACAGAAATTTCCCAAAGTACCAGTCTGCCACAGCGTCAACTGCCCAGAAGGGAAGTGTGAGGACAAAGAGGAGGTCTGCCACTGACAGGTGCAGTCTGTACTTGTCCGTCATGCTTCTCAGTTTCTTTTGGTAACCCATGACGAGGATGACCAATCCATTGCCCACTATGCCAGTCAAGAAGATGATGGAGTAGATAGTGGGCAGGAAGATCCGGTTGAAATGGGCACTTTCATCCCGGAAGCAGGGTTCCTTCATGGAGTCATAGTCGCCGGAGCCCATGCCCTCCTCTGTGTAGTTTTCTGATGGGTATATCTGCAGAAGAGACAAGGGAATAGACATTCACTTTCAAGTTCAGCAGGCATTCCCCAAGTTCAAAAAAAATATTTCTGCTCTTTTAAGAAAGCCATTTATAAGACCCAACTCAGTCCAGCCTTCTTTAGGAAATTCTGCTCCTACTGAAGTACTTTGCTTTCCCCCCATGTCCTTTTATTGAAGGAAATAAAACTTGTGCTGCAGTGGCAGTGGCACCTCGAAGCATGGCAAGGTAGTCAATGGGGCCGACTGGAAAAGCCACAGTGCTGGCCAGGGGTCCTGCCATAGTGAGAGAACCAAACACCACAACGATAGCAGGAGGTGGCAAACATCCCCTGCACCCAACGCAAGCATTTCCACGACTGGCCGTGCATAACCCTCCCTCCCAATCTTCTCCCACAGTCACTTCATTTTACCCCTCTTTGGGAGAGCCAATTACAAAATTTGTGGTTTAGAAGAAAAGGGCGCGGAGATTGCGAAGGTTTGAAAGTCGCATTTTTGCCAACTCCTCTGCCCCGCCCACTAGGGGTAAGAAAAAAACCTTAGGAGGAAAAAACCAAAACAAAACAGAGGCCACTCCTAGGAAGCGCGGTGGTGGTGGGGGGCGCATCAGGATTAGGCTGTGACTTTCTTAAAGTTAATTATGGTTAACTTTATGCTTTAAGATTTGCCAGGGCAGGGAGTAGGGTAGGAAGGAGTGTGGTGGTGGGGAGGAGACCCCAAAGACTCTTATTCTAAAGCACAAAACTTTGTTTTTCCCACGTTTGTCGGTTATCTAAACACAAACCATCCTGCACTTGAAGCAACATGTACTAGTGAAGGAGAACGCAGCCTTAAACCAAAGGGTGGGGATGTCAGAAGTGAGTGTACCCTCTCTCACACCCCAGCTGGCGCTCCTCCGGGGCATGCCTCTTTAGCCATACCCACATTTATCATTTGGCGCTTTTGGGTGGTGAGAGAGCCCAGCATTTTTCCTGGGAGGGGAAAGTCACGGGGTCTGCACCCGTGGTTCTAACCCCCAAGTTTCATTTCCTCACTCTCCTGGGTCGCTTTCCACTCCACCACTGGTCCAGTTAATGAGGTCAGAGGTCTGCAGCTGGACGCCTCCAGGCGGAGGGCGCGCCGGGGGCCGGGTGGTCTAGCTCCGAGAGTCCCGCGGCTGCCCACCACCCCGGCGTTCAACGCCTGCGGTCAGCGGGTCCCGGGGTTTCGCCCCGCCTCGCGCCAGGCTCAGCCCGACAGGGTGGCAAGGGAGAGATTGGGCGGCTCCGCGGCTAGCGCCTTTGAATCGCGCGCCGTTGGGGGAACCGAAAAGCCTTCCAAGTAAGGGGTTTTTCAAAAGCCTCCAGGAAACCACCGACGGTTAAACGGCGCAATCGGGCTCCGTGAGAGCCAAACGGTCTTCTCACTTGCACCTGCCCGTCTGCGCCGCGGCGACCGGCAGCCCAGGTGTCCTCCCAGACCCTCGCTCCACCCTCCCGTCGCCGCGGCGCAGACCTCGGGGTGGGGTTCTGCAGCGCAGGGACTGCTTACAGTCCTTCGACCCCTGCACTATCCCAAATTTCCAAACCGCAGGGCCCACTCGAGGCGCTTCGGACGCCCTCGAGGTCTCTCCCTCAATCCCAAGGCATACGGACTGCTCCCCGCCATCCCCCAGCTCCGGCCAATACTCAGACCACCCAGGCACGCGGTACGGTGGGTCCGCCCGCCTTTCCCTCCCTTCGCTCACTGTGCACCGGCACTGGTACAGATCTGCGGGCCGTGCAGTTAAGTGAACACGCGCCAAACGGCAAGAGTGGTTCCCAGGTGCCTCCGCCCGAAGTTAATCCCGGGCGCAGCTTCCCCCTGGGAACTCAGTCCGGCGGCACGGCACTCCACCTCTAAATTCAAATCTCACGTAATCTGCACCGAACTAACCCCGTTCCCCGAGGAAGAGACCCCTGTGGTCGGAGTTCGGGTCTAGCACGCACGCCTTCTTCCACTTGTGCACAGAATATTATGTTTGCAAACAGCGTGCTAGCCCGGCGCACGCCGCAGGGCTCCAGGGTCAGACACATGCAGCAACCAAAACAGTTGTTCCAAACTTTTCTCTTTTGCTTAGAGAGAAAATGATTCCAATCCTATCCAATACCCGCAAGTAGCCCTGAGCACGAAAACTCCTTTGCATGCCCCTTCTCCCAGACACCAGCACCTCCAATATGCTGGATGCTTCTGCCCGCTCCAAGAAGGGATGCGCTCCAAGTTCATGTGTTTGTACATTTAAGAAAAAGCAAGTTTAAGTTGGACTTACATGGAACCCGTCTATGGTAACCGCTTGCTCTCCAGCCATTGTGGCTACCGGAGCATACAACTTCTTGTGACCACTTCGTTACCTGCCGCCGCAGCCAACGGACTGAAGTTTCTGGCCGAAGCTGGACTTATATAAAGACACGCTCTGCGGGCGGCGCATGCGCCGCGCGGGTGGGCGGGCGGGCGGGGCGGTGAGGAGGAAGGCGGGGTACGGGTGGGGGAAGAAGGGTAGCTAAGCCCAGGAGTGACGAGGGTGGGGCAAGGGGTGCGAATCCGGGCGGCCCGTGGGGGATAAGCTTTGGAAACCCTGATCTGCTGCTGTGTACTGGTTGTCACCTGTGAGCCCAGTTGCGGAGGGCATCCCGGAGGCATCCCCAACTTGGGAAAGCGAGATGGGCCTGGCGGGATGTGGGAAGCGCGGGCACCCTACACGTCCCTGTGTGGCCCATCCATTTTTGCTCACGTGGATGGAGTTCCAGTCCCGGGAATGCTACAAATGGAGACACTGAGGCCCAGAGAGGAGAAGTGACTTGCCAGAGTTACCCAACCAGTAGGCGGCAATGCTGCGAGTGGGTCCCGCATCTGACTCCGTTCCCTCCTCGTACAGCAGCTGCAGACCTTTCGGACAATGAGTACATATCATTTTTTTTAGATACTGTACATCTACACTCACAACGACAGTACCAGGGTCAGGTTAGTCAGGAAACACTTTCAGAAGAAAGGATGATTTGGCGTAATTTTGGAGCGAGCCTGGGATGTGTACGTCAAGAGAAGTAGCAGTTTTTGTAAGAGATCACAAGGCCCCCGTGCGGAGGAAACGTGAAGCAGTCTCTCAGAGACGAAATGCCGGAGCTGGACCGCGATTCTTAGCTGGGCTGGAACTCGGACCTTCGGACTCCGCAGCCGACTTCCTCCACGGCTCTATGCACAGGGCAAGCCTCGGCACAAGCAAGAAATTAAATGGAAGAGCTGGGTGGGGTGGAGTGGGGATCCGGCCTGGACGTTCCAAGGAGTCCCAGACGGGCTGGGGTTTGCTATGCGTGCGCACGCAGTCCTTTCCAGCCTCTGGCCGCTTCCCGCCCGCGCGGAGCCCGGAGCCCGGGTGGGGCGGGACACGGAGAGAGGGGCGGGGCGAAGTAGTGCGGCTGCCGGGCTGTGCCCGCGGGAGTCGCGGCGCCCACGGAGGTGCGAGCGGTAGCCTGCGAGCGGCGATTGTGCTCCCCGCAGACCCCAGATCCCTCACCCCGGGACGGTCCCCAAGAAGAGGGGACTGGACTCTAAGCGCTTCTACCCCCCTCACCTTTTTCTTCCAGATAAAACTTTTAAGTATGGGGGTGTTGCAGAGGTAGTCCACTGGGAACCTTTTCTCTACAGAACACCCCCTCCTCCTTTTTTTCTGGGTCCCCGCTCTAGGGTTTGTCGGTGAAGGTCCTCCTCTACTGAAGGCTGATGATGTTGGGGTCAGGAGGTGCGACTCTAGAAGCTGCCAGTTTAGGACACAATAATGACATCAAAATGAATCGTGGTAAATATTACACTATGTAGAATTTTTTAAAACGTGAAAAAAGCACTTTTATTTAATCATTAATAAAAAGTCAGCGTTTTCACATTTTCATAAACAGGTAGGACAGGCATTTTATTCGTTGAAGGGCCAGAATTTCAGACGGGTTCCACGAGTTGCTTTTCATGAAGCTTGGTAGCGGCAGAATCAGAGTTTTGACCCAGTAGGTGGGCTGCATTGTACCTCAGACTCTTCCCTTCACAGTGGCTGAAATCTGAAAGGCTGAATCTCCCGAGCCCGCCTGAAAGGGGAGAGAGGATGAATCCGGAGCAAGTGATTTGCACAATAAATATTTGATTGTTTGTAGACAAAAGAAACCGCCTTCCTTTATCAGAAGACTACCTTTTAAAAGGAAGCAGATAATTAAGAGAACAATGAAATGCTATTTGGTGAGTATCAAATTAGGTTAAAAAAATTTCAAAGAGATTTGATAAGACCAGCTGTCTCTCCCGGTGGCTGGTGGGAATGTGGATTCGGACATTCTCCCTGGAAAGCACTTTGTATTCGGCAGGAACCTTAGAACAGTAATTCCACTATAGAAACTCATCCGAAGGAAATTGAATTTATGCTACAAAGGTATTCATGAAAACATTATTTATAATCGTGAAATGCCTGAACAGCCCTAATGTCCACTGTCAGTGGAATAGTTGAGAGGATTTTGGTACATCTGTATGTGGAATTCCATGTGGCCATTGCAAATGATGCTTGTTAAGAAGAATTTTAAATGACACAGGGAAATGTTTGTGAAACACGTGCAAAAAGCAGAATTCAGAACTGTGCATATAGTGTAATCTGTCGTGTTAAAATGTGTGAGGAAAAGATCAGAAGGAAAACCAAAACGTCTGTAGTTTTCCTTGGGTGCAAAATTATATTTGGATTTACTTTCTTCCTTGCATTTTCTGTGCTTTCCAAATTTTCTATAGTAGACATGAGATGTTTTCATGTTCAGTTAAAGTCAATAAATAAATAAGTTAAAAAGAACATAGAATGACTCCCTTCTCCCACCTTTCGACTTCCTGAAGTATTCGCTAGATAATGATGGCATTTTCCATTGTAGTCCTCTCTTCCCCTTCCCAAGGAATGGTCTTCCTTTATTTTCCCCTGGGCCAGGCCTGCCTAAATGTTCTCCAATATGCTATGATGCTGCTGAAAACAAAACAAAAAAACTCATTTATCGAGTGTTTGTAGCCGACATCATCCTCAGCACCTCTGCAAGGCACGCACCACCTCTGCTCCATGGGTAGGGAAACTGTCCAGAGAGAGCGATCACACGGTGAGCATCTGCACCTGGCCTGTCTTCTTTCTCTGACCACTGCGATTCACCCTCTGAAACGTCATTTGATTCTACTTGTATGCTACTTTGAGTGGCATCTCTGGTGATGTTATTCATTTTTTAAAAAAAATGAATGTATGCCTATTCTGTTCCCCAAATAGCCTAGGTTTCTTAAAGGGAATGCTCAGATTTCCAGTGTGCAGCTAGCCCACCGATGAAGAAATAATGGGCTTTCTAATCCTTTACTGAACATTTATGTAATGAATTAATGGCTTTCCTGTGTGGCTTTGGCAACAGAGCTAGGATTAGGGGCTGTCAAGGCTTTGGCAGCGTCCCCGAGCTCTCACACTGGCTTTAGCCCAGGGAATAACTAGCCTTGGCCATAGTTTGGAGGGGATGGTTACAAATCCAGTGACACAGTGGCAAGCAATCTGCCACCTCCTGTTGCTCGCTCTGCAGCTGGTTGATTTGTGTGTGTGAACGTGTGTGCATCTGTGTGTGCATCTGTGTGTGCATGACAGAGAGTTGTACTCCGTCCCCAGTTAGGCTCGGAGCCAGTCCAGGAGAATGCTTAGGGACAGACTTCCTCCTGATGGTAGATGGCAGGTGGCAGTGGCATTGAAGGCCTTCTGAATGTACCAACTCCCTCTGTCCCCTCCCCTCTCTCTTAAAAGAAAATATCTATTTTTGTCACTGAAAGAGGAGGAAAAAACCTTCCTTAATGGCAGTAAGGGATACTCAAAAGGGACAAAGTTAATATATTCCCAAGTGATAAAAAAGGAGGCTATTTCCCAAGGGCCATGTAATTGTAGTAAAGAACTACAAATCTCAAAGGGACAATGCTATCAAGTGTCAACTATTTCTTTTTCTTTTTTAAGATTTTATTTATTTATTTTAGAGAGATGGGAAGGGAGGGAGAAAGAGAGAGAGAAACATCAATGTGCAAGAGATACATTGATTGGCTGCCTCTGGCATGCCCCCAACTGGGGGTATGGCCAGCGACCCAGGTATGTGCTTTGACAGGGAATTGAACCTGTGATGTTTTTGTTCACAGGCCAGCGCTCAGTCTGCTGAGCCACACCAGCCACAGCCAAATGTCAACTATTTCCGGGCTGGTGTTAAGTGGGAGAAATGGTGCTCCGCCCCACTGTACCCAACTCCACTCCTCCCTCCTCAGCTCCTTCTGTCTCCAACAACGGCAAGTGAAAATGACTGGAAAATAAACTTAAACCTTCCATCTTGCATGTATATGCCAATTTTGGAAACTCATTATTTTTTTCTGGGTATGTAAATCTGCCATATCTTGAATTTCTAAAATATCTGACTTTATTAAAATGAGATTATTCATGATAAGTGTAGCAGACAACAAAATTTCCTATACAGAGAGAAAAACTAACTGGTAAACACATACAGCCAATTTAGAGTCACCCCGGTAAGTAATTTTAAGAAAGCATCCACTTAATTAACAATGCGTGACTAATTCCAATGCCCAAAGGATGTATTTCCCCCAAAGTTTGGTGTGCTCCTGTGGTAGGTGTGGTGTGGCTTTGCAGATCTGAGGAATAACGACAGACTCAGTGCTGTTCCTTCAGAAATTATGGTGTCAAGCTGGGGAAAAGGGCATGACTTTAGGAAATAATTGAGTGAGAAAACTCTTATCCATGGAAGAGGCTTGTCATTGTTTTCCTTAAACTAGTGATTTATTGGCAATGACCTCAAGCAGCTATATAGCAAGAGGAAGTGCCTAGAGCCATGTGGACAGTGTGCTTTATAAAGAGAACTATGCATCCCTGGCAGAGTCAGAGTGCTCTCAGAAATGTGGTGACCTGAGATTTTGCTGACATCATTCTACGAAGAGTTTACATTGGCAGAAGGACAGGGTGACAATTATGTGTGTGTGTGTGTGTAGGTAGGGGGACCCATGGAGTAATGTTCTATCATGAACAATTTTTAAATCCAAAGCCATGACTTTGCCCTTTGAACTACTTGTAGATCTAAGACACAAACGATAAACTAAAAATCGGAAGATATTGTAAATGAACGAGGCAATAGGGAGTGGTGGGGACTGTGGAGAACTGGAGGGTGCATGCCCTGTCTCTTCCCCTACCTCTTAAAAGAAATATATCTATTTTTGTTTCTGAAAGAGGGGTGGGACCTTCCTTAATAGCAGTAGGGAATAATGAAAGGCACAAAGTTAATATATTCCCAAGTAATAAAAAAGGAGGCTATTTCCCAAAGGGCATGTAATTGTAGTAAAGAACTACATATCTCAAAGACACAATGCTCTCAAATGTCAACTATTTCCAAGCTGGTGTTAAGTGAGAGAAATGGTGTTCCACCCCAGTGAGCATGCCCTGGCCAGGGATCAGACCCTCTACCTTATGGAATGACACTCCAACCAAATGAGCCACACCAGCCAGTGCACCATTATCTATTTTTTAATATAGGCTCGTATGTACCTCAGCTGCTGAAATGTCTTTCTTGTCAGTGGAGAGCTTTGATTAACCAGGTAAATGGCTTTCTCCACCATTACCCACTGAAGTGAGGTAAAGGGAAGTAGGGCCTTAAATAAAGTGTGAAATGTTCTAATTGTGAGGCAGAAGAAAGACATATGTGATGGGGGAAGGAAAGAAAAGTAATAAAGCTTCTGTGCCTTGAAAGCCCCCTTCTGTAGTTACAGGGGCTCAGATTCAGGTTTGGAAGAGATCTTTGAACCCATTTGGTCTCTAGTCCAAGGAGTGCCTTCTACGACCACACAGGGTGGTCCCATCTCTGAACACAGGCACGGTAGGTTGTTACTTCGAAAGGGAGCCCATCCTCTGATGAGCAACCCTGATCACCAGACAGCTCTTTTCCCTAGAGGCATGTCTCCCCTATTTTCTATCCACCCGCTCCAACTTAGCTACAGCCTCGCTGGGGAAGACGCCAAGAAAGGAAGGAAGCCGATGAGAGCCAAAACCATCCTGAGGCTGAAGCAAAACCTGCCCTGCACGAGATGCTCGTTTGGGCAGCCACAGGGATGAGTCTAATGAGAGGCCTCTTTGTTCCTTTAGCAAGTTTGAGAGAGGAGTCAGGCCAGGTTAGGATTTCTTTTCATAAAGAAAATTATCTCCAAACATGGAAGGTTTGGGGATTAAGTGACTCAAAAGATTTAGTGCTGGACTTTTTAAGGCCTCCCAGACCTTTGAGATGTACTCACTGTGGAGAGAAAATGTGGGAAAGCAGTAATAAAACGTGGACGCTGGCTATTAAAGAGTGAGATTTACTCCGTCTTTGCTTTGTGTTACATCAGGGGGAACCAGGTTAAAATGAATACTTAAAAGATTGTCTGAAGTCCCATGTAAATGCATCTTTCTTAGCAGGTGCTGATGGTTTCATCATCCAGCCATCCTCCAACCCCTTCCAATCAAAAGCTCAGGGATGTCTGTAGTCCCTATGAATTGGGGGGGGGGGCTCTCTGTGGGAGTGGTTTGTTTTCTAAGGAAGGAAACAAAACCGTTTTTGGAGTCCCTCAAAAACACCAAGGTGGTGCGTTTCAGGTTTTCGTCCTCGTTCTCCCACGTTGTTACCCCTGTGGTTAATATGTTGGGTCCTCATCCCCTGGGCTGTTTCACTCGGGCCCAGTTTGCTGAGTGCCCCCCTCTGTGGCCCCGATTGCCGGTGAGAGCCGGGGTCGCGCAGCCCCTGAGAGGGTGCAGCCATCAAGCGTCCCAAGTGAGGTCTGTTATCTTTTTGTGGTTCAGGAATCGGCTCATACGTGGGTGGTTTGTTGCTTGTCTCGGGGTGGAGGAGAACAACCCCTGCAGCGACACTCGGAACAGCTTGGAGCCACTTGGATGAACCCTTTCCGCACCCAGGTCTCCACTTCATGTTCAGATTGCTGAGAGCTTTACCTGTGATGGTCAGTGAGAGAATGGGAGGGCATTCCAGTTCCATCTTCAGGCTTCTCCCCAAACTGGTTTAAATTAGGCTCCTCAGGACTGGATAGGAACTTGTGCCCTGGCCGGTGCGGCTCAGTCGGCTGGAGTGTCACCCTGTACACCAGAACGTTGTGGCTTCGATCCCAGTCAGGGCACACACCTAGGCTGCAGGTTGGGCCCCTGGTCGGGGCATGTATGGGAAGCAACCAATCAATGTTACTCTCTCGTATGGATGTTTCTCTTTCTCTCTTTCTCCCTCCCTCTCTCTCTCAAATCAATAAACATATTTAAATATTAAAATAAATAAATTGTCAATTTGCCTGGCCAAAAAAAAAAACAACCCACCCTCCCTCCTTCAACTGAAACTTCTCCCTCAATCCACCAACCATGACCCGCCTCCCCCACCCCCCACCCCCGCCACGCCGCGCCGCGCACCACCTCATAACCAACCACTCCAGAAACCCGCGGTCTCAGTTATTTGATACCCCAACAGCTCCTGTCTCTCTTCTGTGTCATATGCCTGCCCTGTGCCTCAGCCTCAATTTTATAAAGGGGAAGGCTCCCTCAGGCACTGCCATAAATTTTTATCTAGGCTTCTGTTTGAGGTCAGGTGCTGAGAGGGTCACTAGACCGGCTTCCTGGTACCTGGTAGACGAAGACCATCTCCATTATTATTAAACATTATTAAATGTTTAATAAAACATAAACATTTTAACATAAACATTTAATTCATAGGCCCCATGAGAAATATCCAGAAATCTTCCTTGAAATTATGAATATACCAAGTACCTTTCTTCTGCTCATTCTCTACCATCAAGTGGTTTTGTTGAACTTTACTTTCTGTAGTTTGTAATGTGAAAACTAGGTTATTTTCCAAATCTGAAAAAAATACACGATCAAGTATGATTTTTCAAACAGCATGCTGTATTTTCTCCGTGACAAATCTGTGCTTTACCCCCACCTTGAATCAGAGGGGACCGCTTAGAATGCTCTGATCTTCTGACCGAGATCTCTGCAGTCTCTGGCCCCACGCCTTTGTGTCCCCGTGAACAGAGTGAGCTGTCTTGAATGAATTCAGCCAAAAAGTTGAAAATGGGGGCCTTCAAGACATCCATAAGAATCAGGAATTGGCAAAAATAAGCCAATACAAGGAGGTCAGAGTCCTGCCCCCACAGTCCCACTTTGTTGTGAATATAAAGAACTCTCTTCGTTTCTCCTGAGAACAAGGGAAGTGGGTTTTAACTGTGCAAGCCCTCCGTTTTCTGTGTCTCTGGGGGCAGATGTGTGTGTACGTGTATCTGTGTTCCTTCACTGGCAGTGTCGTGGGTCCCCTAATCTCTCTGGTCCTGAGTCCCCTTCCAGAATTTCCACGGAAGCTGAGGCAGTCACAGAATAAGAGGCATGCTTGTCTGGTGATGGGCACCCCTTCTGGAGGTGAAGATTGTGAAGAGCTAAAAAGAACTCTGCCCAGAGAACCATACGTGCAAAGACATGGAAGTGGAAAGCTGCAGGCTGTGTCCTGGAAACTGGAGAGGATGGGTCTCGCGACATGACTTGGCGCTAAGGGAGTAATAGAAATGTGAGTGGGCACCAAGCGAGATGACAGTGGAAAACAAGGGGCTTTGCAGACTCTGAAGTGCCAGACAATTTTTAGGGAATTCTATGAACTATGTACCCGGCAGGATCGATATGAAGATCGTACAAAGTAATCTAAAAGGCTACTTTGTAAACTGAAATAACATTAATTAAAAGTTAGTTATTACAAAGGTACAATGTTTTCAGTAAATCTAGATGACATGTGGGATGAAGGCAAATTTCTACCCATTGTGGTTTCATAAATCACAGGGACCAAGTTCAACCTCAGGCCCCAGCCCTGTTGTGAGAGGCAGGGGAGATGATGAAATGATCGCGTCTGCCCCTGGGATCAAATCAAGGTTGGTGTGAAGGGCTGTCAGCGTGAGAGCAAGTTTCCTCGGACCTTCTCCCCTGCAGATGTGGAACACTCACTCTCACACTGCCCACCATCTGACCCACAGCGTTTTATTTAATTTTTTTCATTTCTCTCTTCCTTCAGTGGATTGTCTTCCTGCTCTTTCTGGCTCTTTCTGAGCTCCTTCTCTTTTACTTCTGAGACCTCTTTCATTCCCTGCCTTCCTCCTTTCCACAAACTATTTTGAGCGCTTAAATGTGCAGAGCCCTGCTAGGCATAGGGATAGATGCTGGACGAATAGCATAGAATCCTTGGTCTCAAGACACTTGAGTCCATCATGGGAGATGACATAGGAACATAGGTAACTGTAATATACGTCAGAGCAAGATGGACAGCGTAAGCAAAGCAGAGACAAGGTCTGTTAGGGAAGGAGAAGGCCTTTCACATAAGAGATGCATATGAAGAATGGTAAGGTTTTGACTTGGAAAGAACTGGGCAGAAAAAAGGACATTCTGACAGAAATGAGGAAGTATGAACAAAAAGTTGGAACCAGAAACAGGGACCAGCCAGCTTGATGGAATACAGGTTGAGGTTCTGTCTGGAGAGGTACACTGAAGCTACAGCATAGGCAAGGCTGAGAGGTCTGGACTTTATTCTAAAGTAACAGGAAAATTGTGAAGATTTTGAGTTGGAGAATAATATGGTCAGAGCTATGCTTTAGAGAAATTAGTGTGTAACTGGAGTGTAGAATGGGTTGGAAGGAGGAAGCTGAGGTGGAGAGAGCAGACAGAAACCTATTTCACTATTTCGGGCAGGAGACTGTAAAAAGGGTCTGGGCTAACTGGATAGTGGAGGGAGTTGCAAGGAGGCTGATGGGTAGGAGAGATTTTGTGGAACTAGCATCTGGTGACTCACTGACGTGGGGCTGAGGAGGAAGGAGGAGAACAGGGGGACTGGAGTTTCAGGTAGGGTGTGATGACTGGAGGTCCGTGGGGGAGGCTATTTGAGAGGGGATGTGATGCTGTTTAGAGAAAGTCTGAAGACTTACCCTTTTATTGTTTAAAGTTTGGGTGTTGGTTTCTCACCAACCCCTGTGTGTGACTTGTGGGCTTTTGTGTATCACAGGGCATCTGATGATATCCTGTTACTGATGTCATTGGGTGACTTCATCTATTTGCACATCTTTAAAAGATAACCATCAGAGGTGACAAACTTGGCAGACAAAAAAAAAAGATTTCAAGATCCTTCCCTTATACTTCTGAGGCCTCTGCCTGGGTATGCTTTGGAGTTCATTCTCCAGGCTAGGACACTTAGGTTAGATCAAAGCGAATCAATATGTGGTGCTGAGCACCAATTAGAGCTGGTTACTGGGCTAAGAGTTATAGGATAACAGGCAGAAGGAAAGAAACTTCAATAAGAGCTCAAATCAACATCTGTATATAATAACAGTTCAAATACAATTGTCTATAACGTTTATGGTCACAGATCAGATGAATTATGCAGAAAAGAAGAAGTTGATGGCACCCGCCCTTCTTAGACCTGCAGAATTAGAATCTCCAGGGCTGGGGCCTAGTCGTTCTGAGGAAGGAGGCATTTCAAACCTATATGCCCAGGGTGAGCTTTGCAGAAGCTTTAGTGCCACTGACACTTTGGTTGGGATATTGCACCCATGACACCTGAAGTTAAAATAATTTCTGTGTCCCTTAAAAAATATATATATATATAATTGGCTTGAGAGGGAGAGGAAGAGAGAGGGAGAGAGAAAGAGAAACATCAGTGTGAGAGAGAAACATTGATCTGTTGCCTTCCATATGGGACCCAACTGGGGATTGAACCTGCAACCTGGGTATGTGTCCTGACTGGGAAGTGAGCTGGCGACCTTTCAGTGTATGTGATGAGGCTACAAGCAACTGAGCCACACCAGCCTGGGCATAATTTCTGGGTTCCTTAAATGCAAACATAATTTTTAGCAGAACATTGAAAAAAGCTTGCCTCGTACACTTGTATGGTTATTTGTAAATTATCATTTTAAAGGAAATAGGTTTCTTTTGCTTCCAGCCCTTTACTCAGTTATAACCCTTTCTTTGCTGATTGTCCAGTCTGCCTCTGTGTGTCCCACTTTGGTTTTCAGTGGCTTAAGGCTGGCCCTGGATATAATTTGCTATAGGAAGTTTATTTTCAGATTTATTTTCTCTTTCTTTCTTGACCTCAGATGACTTTTCTGGCCCTCTAGTTACTCACTGGCGGCTAATTTCAACACTGTTACAATTCCACAGTTGGATTCTTGTGGGTATTTACTGTTTAGGAGCAAGTGAGTACAGGTGCACGGACCACGGGGATTTGATCCTGATGGGGAGGCGCATGCTGGTTTGCAAACTTTGGGGAGGACACCCCCAGGGAAGGTATTATAAAGGGTCCAGCTATTCTCAAGTCCCAAACCTTACTTCAGGCTGAATAAATAACACTCTACAACTTTTCAAATGCATGTGGATGCTGTTGTGATTAATAAAATATCACATTTATTTGAAATTGTCTTGAAATTATAGTTTGTTTTGTGTGTGTGTGTGTGTGTGTATGCTTAAGAATGTTCTTCATTAGTATAAACACTAAAATACAATTTAAAAAAAGAAAAAAAATGTTCTTCATTAACAGACACCAGCGGCATGACCAGCTTTCATCTGGTGATTCATGAAACTTTGTGGTTGTTAAAAGTGATCTTGTTTGGCAAAGGAGAGGAAGCCTTGGAGGGAGCATAGTTTTTGTCTGGTCCCCAGAGCCTACCCCTGCTGGGGCTGCCAGGGAGAGAGCTTGGGAAATAACAGATATAGAATGGGACAGGAAGAATGTATCTCTGTACACTGATTACTACTCGGCTTGCAGGAGTGAGCTGCCAACCAGGAACCAACCAAATGAGAGAGCTGTTACTTGGGAGGCAGCTTTCAGGTACTCTAAACCTGCTTCCCACTCTGAGCAGGAATCCCTTATGGAATCTTCTGGAAGGGCTGAACATCTTACTTGGCCCAGGCTCCTCACACAAAGGGAGCTTACTCTTAGGTTAAATTCATATCTCTGGCCCTCTTCCTCAATTGTTTCTGATTTGGTGATCTGGGGTGGGGCCTCAGGCATTGGTATTTTTAAAAAAGGCTCTGGGTAACTCTGACGTCAGCCAGAGCGGAGACAGGAGACTGCTACGAAGGAACAAAAATACTCCGTTGCAATGCTTTTTGTTTGTGAAGTGCTCACTGTGCATGAACAATGTCACGGCAAGTCTCTTGCAGGCTTAGTGTTGACGCCCCTTTTCTTATTTCTCACACCCACCCTGGTAGATAGATCCCTATTTCAGAAAAATGTGTGAATCGGGGCCCAAGGAAGTGAAACCAATCTGCAGGCTGGGGAGTGACAGTTGAACCCCAATGTACAAATGAAACCAGGGTGGTCACTGGGTGTGATGAGCACTTGAGGAGGGACAAACAGTTATGATCCAGAACCCATAACTGAGATTTGCAGATTTAAAATTGGCACTAGCTTAATGGTAAGAGGATGATGCTGCTGAAATTAGGGGAAGGCAAGTGCTCTTTAAGAAGCCTCTGACACACCCAATTCCTTCATCCACCCAATCTACCTTTGGCAAAAGAGCAAAATCAGTTGGTTTAAGAGCTTGGGCTCTGGAGCTAAGAGACCAGAGTTTACTAACCCAGGAGCTTTGGGCAAGGTACTTGATATTTTAGGGCCTCAGTTTCCTCATCAAAATGAAGATAATGCAGAG
The DNA here is from genome assembly GCF_022682495.2 of Desmodus rotundus. Taxonomy (NCBI): domain Eukaryota; kingdom Metazoa; phylum Chordata; class Mammalia; order Chiroptera; family Phyllostomidae; genus Desmodus; species Desmodus rotundus. The sequence continues at coordinate 127,370,700 of NC_071388.1, forward strand.
GGGTCGACTCCCTCATGCTGAGGAGTCCAACCATGAACATCAACATTTTGTGCTGGTCCTGCGCTGGAGATAGCATGTGCTAGAAGCTGATAGAAGCCCATGTCGAGGATGCAGGGGAAGGAGGGAGACAAAGGCATCAGAAGCTTGCATTATTTCTTTTGTGAAGGAGTGCAGGAGGAGGCCAACCAGGTGTTTGCATGCTCTCTCTTGCACCCCACAGCAGGTGGGGACTTGCACTAGCTCCCCCCAAGGCTGGTGTTGAGCAGAAAGATGGCGGTCACCATTTCTTATGGCTGTTCCAGTGTGTGGGTGACAAAGGGCTGCTTCCAGAGTGCAGCAGCCCACCCCTCACATCTCCTGCCTGGCCCTCAAGGAGAGAACATCTCTTTAGGAGAGACTCTTCTTTTGGTCACATGGGTCCCAAAGATCCCTGGGACTTGGGTTGTTTGAAATGCCGCTGAGAAGTTCAAAGCTGCTCCCGGATGGGCTCTGAGAGAGGGATGGCTCACACAGTGAGGCCAATCACATGATGCATCATCATCCACATGGGGCCTTGCTGCCTTGCATGCAATGACATCTTGGCCTCTGAAACTATAAAGATCTCTAAACCTGTAACCTCCAGGTGACCTTCCCCTGGGGAGCAGCATAACTATCATGCACTTGTCCAGGGCTCTTATTTGAGAGATGAGTTATACTTTTCTACTCAGTCTGCTTTAGGTTGGAGTGAAATGCCGCCAGCAACTGTCCAGAACGGTCTAGCTGCTAGGCATCCACAGATAGACGTCCTCTCTCCCAGCCTCCCATTTTCCTGGATTTTCCTTCAAGTTAACATCATGCAAAATGGTATAAGTTGACGTCGAAAGTCAGCTGTGTTTTATGCAGCATATGGCTGCCTGCAAGGTAGTACCTTCTGCCTTGGATATGAGGGAGGGAGGGGCATATTCTATACCCCCAACCCCATTGTTCTTTATTATTCTTTTTTCTCCTTCACACCCCCTTCTCAGACAAATAATTTGGCTCTTTGATTTGGATAACCCTGTGGATGAACCATAAGATAACAGAAACTGAGTCTTCTCTGTTGATAATTATAGTTCTTCTCAGAACTCCTTTCTTTTTGTAAATGCTTACCAGGTGCCCCCAAGTGCCAGAGGATATTCACGTGTTTGGTAACAGCATGCAGGTATGAAGAGTCAGAACCAACACCTCCCCAAAGGGAAGAGGTTTCTTCGGCTCACTGGCTGAAAGGAGTCAGGGGTCCTTTCAGAATTCCCTTTAGCTCAGTGTTTTAAAGAAATCTGTGATTGAGATTGCGATTCTTCTTTTTTTTCATTGCAGCTGACTACTTTGCATTTTCCCAAGGTGAAACTCAGCCTGTCTTTTCAGGTTTTGAGAGTCAACACTTCAAAGTTGAGAAGGGGGAAAAACCCTGCTACCAAAGGGAAGCCTGAAAGCTTTCTATTCAGGTGTAGGAAAATCAGATTCTAAAAGTGAGCCGAGGGGTTTGCTGTGTGCAGCTTTCTAGTGGCTTTGATTTTCTCTAATTCTCTTTTTTCAATTATTTATTTATTCATTTTTAAAATCCTCACCTAAGGATATGTTTATTGCCAAGAGTGAGAGAGAAAGAGAGAGAGAGAGAGAGATCAATTGATTGCTTACTGTACACTCCATGACCAGGGATTGAATCTGCAACGTTTTGATATATGGACGATGCTCCAACCAACTAAGCCGCCCTGGACCAGGGCCTAATTCTTTTCTTTATAAAGGACATCACATCTTCCTTCTGGTTGCCATCATTTTCTTAGTGCCCATGACCTCCCATAGTCTAGCTTTATCTGACTTACCCAACAGCACCTTTCTGATTCGTTTCATCAGAGGCGACTGTCCCAGCCATGGGGGTCTCCTCACTGACTTCTCACCAGTCCGGCTTGTGGTGATTTTTCTATGGGGGAGGGGGTTATCCATCCATTCTGGGCCACCTTCTGCACTGATACAAATCCTTCCCATCTTTGAGCTAATCTCTAATACAACTAGCTGGTTAAAATGTTCCTAATGGGCATTCAGCAGCTTCCTTCCTCAAACATTTACTGAGCGTGGACTGCATTCTAGGCAGTAGACATGGGAATGTGGTACTACATGAGGCCGACTAGGAGCCCAGAGAAGTGCACAAGCACTTACAGTCCAACCTGCACCAAACCCAGGAGGGTTTCCTAAAACAGGTGACTTCAAAACTAAGACAAAATGAGTAAGTTAACCAGGTGAAGGGAGTAAAGAGGGAGAGTGCTCTGCATTACATTGCACTTACACTATACGCATCTTTTTGCACCCTGCTTTGCATTAGATGTTATTGTCCCTATGCCTAATGTGTACACGTTGTTAACTTTAACATATTGTAACTTCTTGAAGGCAAGAGTCTGTGGTACTTTTCCAATTATCCTTCTCAGGGCTTAGCACAAAGCTGAATACTTTGCAAGGATGGAAAGTAGCATATCTTATGCCTGCTCTGTGCCCATAAATGTGGTTGTTTATTGGCTGCTGAGTAGTTGTGTGACTTCGGGTGAATCACTAAGCTTCCGCTGGACCTTGATTTCTTCATCGGTAGAACGAAGGGATTCCACTACAGTGTCTTGCAGCTCTGTGACCCTTTTTTTCCTGTGGCCTCTCAGGGCCACCTGGTTATCAGTGAACTGGTAGGAAGACAACTGCAGAAGGCGTTTCAGGGGTTAAGTCAGGAAACCCAACGTGGAAATGAAACCGCAACCCCAAATGCTTACGTGCTAGGTCAGTTGGAGACCAAGATAAGGATGTCCCTCAGAAATGACCTCAGCTGAGCCCCAGTGCCTCCATCCTCTTCTCTGTGCCCAGTGCTGGACAAGCTGCCAACCAGGGAAGAGCAATGTGAGACTGGGCTTTGTTCTACTGGCCGTTGTAGCTTTCCCTCCCCGGTGCAGCATTGACACCTGTGGTCTTGTAACCTAGGCTACAGAAATAGCAAGTGGGTGTGTAGAAGGCAAGTTGATGGGATAGGCAGGGCTGGGTACAGACGCAGCGGAGCTTTCTTTGGTGCTAAAAACACAGACTTCAGGACATCATGTACTAATTTGAGGGTGGCCCTCCCTTCTTTTTTTCTCTCAAACTTTTCAAAACAGGAAGAAAGTTTTGTTCAACTGCAGACACCAATAACCCATGTCCTCCTGTAGAGCTCTTTTTTGGAAGCCATCCAAGAAACAAAGCTACCTTCACTAAGGGGACGGTAACCACTCTTTTTCTTTTTCTCTCTCTCTCTTTTTTTTTGAAACTCTGCGCTTCTGGTAGCATTTTGGAAGGTTGGCACAAGGCCATCTGAAACCACAGTGGGGTGTTAGGTAATCATGTTCTCATTAAAATACTACTCTGTGGTTTATTTTTCAACGGTCTCTTTGCAGTTTGGAAACACACATAATATATTTTTCAGGCAAAGAGGGACTTTGTTATACAGACAAAAAGGCAGGATAATGGGCTGCCCATAAGATACTTCCTTGTATATCTCCAGAAAAGAAATAGCCACTTTTATTCTAGAGAAGGCAAACTGAGCATGAGTGTAACACTTTTGGGGCTTCCTAGTGAGTGATGATATTCATTTGACCCTGGGGACACATGCTTCAAAAACATCCTAACACACTTCAGATTGAAAGTATCAGGTAGTGTCTATCCATGAGCACTCATCCACTTAGTCATTGAGTTGAGCACTTTTACTGAACATCTACCAAATGCCAGATACTGGGCTAGGCCCTAAGGACAGAGAGAGAGAGGAAATCACCACTAGTTGGGTGGCAGATAAGTAACAGAGCAACAGAGACCAAACAGTGAGGTGAGCGATCCCTGTATCTTCTCATATTCCCCTCCAAAGAATTTCCACATGGGGCCTTTGGAGTTTAACAGTGAAGATGGCAAGCTAAAGCCAGGTTATCATTTCTTATTTTAACTTAAAAAGCAGGATGATGAAGCCTCTAAATGCTGCCACTAGACAATCTTTTAGGAACTGCCCCTGACTCCTCCCTTCTGGCCTAGCAGTTCTCATCTGACCAGCTTGGCTCTGCGGCCCTTACAGGTCTTTGGCTTGGCCACCCCTGCTCTGTGTTTGCACATTCCCAGTAGTAGTATCTTGGTTTTCTTCCTAGTTCTTCAATTAGGCTCTCAGCTCCCCTGTGCCTTCACAGAAGCTGGGCTAGCCCCCATCCTATTCTCTTTGGTTGACTGACTGGCCATAGGTAATTGGAACTGACTAAATTCAGCCCCAGTTAAACTGGACAGACCAATTTTGCCCCAGGTATGATTTGAGTATTTAAAATCAGATGCACATTTCATATCACACCTATTCTAGTAATAGGTGAAAGAAAGTTCTACTTGTTCCAGACAGGGATGAAAAAGAAAAGTATCTTTGGATCTTTTCTTGCCTCCGACTTTTTATCTCTTTCCTCTCCATATGCCTTTGGTCTTTGAGCTGTTTCTCTTCTACTCTCTCTTGTTTGGCAGTGTATCATACACATATTAACAGAGAAATGTGCATAGTTATTTCTGGCATATGTCTTGAGGGATTCAGATTTTCACAAAGCACCTACAATAAGTTGAAATTATGAAGCACCTTATTTTTCTTCTCTCAACCATTAAACATTTGACTGAATTGAAACATTCATGCTGGAGTCTTTAAAAACATTTAAAAATCAATGCGTAGGCTTTGAATTTAATTTAAAACTCTCTCATTGGTGAACATTTTTGAGGCAAGCCAAAGTTGCTGAGATTTTGCTGGAGGTATTTTGCATACCCCAAAAGGTGAGTGTGGAGTGAACTGGACTGATTTATTGTTGGTTTCTCAAAACACTGACATTAAAGCAGGTAAAAATCAGTGTGGTTTTCTTCGTGGGGGGTTTCGCTTTGACTTTCAACATTGAATCTGAGGGTTTGATGAACCCAGAAATGCAAAGTGAAACTTGGGAGTGTGAGTGCATATCAAGGCAGACTTCTATGAATGGAAGCTGAGCTCCAGCTGAGTTTCCTATCAGCACATACCATTTGTTAGATGCCACCCCCTAGTCTTCATAAAAAGTATAATCCCTTGTCATTAAGGAACTGACTGACAATGTAAGAAATGTCCAAACCTGTAAGAATTTTTATGAACTTATTTGAGCCAAACTGACAACAATTTCAGGGGGAAGAAAACCCTCAATAAATTGAGACAATGCTCTAGAGAATGGCAGTTTAGAACCTTGTTCTACACATCAGAATCAAGGGAGAGACATAAGGGGGTTGACATAAAATCCACTGGTGATAGGTTAGGGAGGTGGGAGAAAGCAAAGTGGGGGCGGGAGGAACCTCTGGGATTGGATAAAAGGTAAACTGATAGACACATCTTGTACATAGGTGGGTACAGGATAGTAACAGTCAACAATTAACATGAAAACAGTAACAATGAGGGGATCTGTGGTCTCCCCCTGGTGTGGCGCCTGTGCTTTGAGGGGTCTGGAAAAAGGAAATCTGACATTCCAAAAGTATGTTATCCTAGATGCAAAAGGACAACAGACAGGCTCAGTTAAGGGAAAGACTGACCTTTGTTAGGGAAAAATAGCAGCCTAGGACGTGACTACTTGACATGAACTGCCTTTAGTTAATAAATTTTAATTTCAGACCATCCTTGGTAGTTAATTTAGGTCTCTGAGTTTGTCAGGCTGCTTTAGTATGTTGCCCCTTTTCTTCCACATAAAATAAAATAAGATATATTGTCAATTAGCTTATAACAAGGCATTGTATATTTCTTTCCCTCAAAGTTCCATCCTTGTATGGGTCACCTTATTGAAACCAGAGGTGAGCCTACAATCCATCTTTGGAGAGTAGGTTGCAAGGCCTTCCTGTCCTGTCTTCTGAAAGATTGGTGAAAGGAGAATGAGGAGAGGTGGTGCTCTGCCTAACATTGCTACCATGTGGGACGGAGGCCCTGCACCCCTGAAAATGCATTTTTCTGCCTTGAGGCATTTGACTCATTGGGCTCCAGAAAATCAATGAAACAGCATAATGGAAACCCACCAGTATACTGCTTTTGAGTGTACATTTAACATCTCAAATATTTCATCCACTCAGACTCCCAAAGGTGTAAAAAGCAGAAAATGTACAGAAGAACATTTCGTTTTCATAAGAGTGCTCAAGGTCATATCTGGGTGTTTGCCTGTGCAATGAATCCGAGGCCCTTAGGTCCTAAAATCCCTAGGTTAGGGTACCTGAGTCAAAAAGGGCTCTATCGATCTTCCTTCCCCTCAGTTGCTTGCTTACAGTTGTTCAAGTTTAGCAGAGGAAGAATCAAAATCAGTGATCGAAAGGCAAGGAGCTATTGTTTGGCTCCATGAGAGTTTACACAGCTCCGAATTTCAGCGGTGATTGACAGAGGAGTGTGTGTGAATCAAGCCCCTTGTTCTGTGTTGCAGTCACAAAGAATCTTTCCCCTTTGAAACCCAAGACGATAATTTTTTCTGGACCTGTAGAGGAAATTAGGCAGCAAACAACCATGAATATTTTTTCAAAAATCCATTAAAACTTTAATTGATGCAGAGTTTATGGGGCATTTGGGAATTTCAGAATGGCTTTCTTAATCTATCTTTCAAATGCAGCCACCTGTAGAGTAGCATTAATACAAATAGGTACGCAGTCTTTTCTAAATCCTCTCATCTGACTTTGGTTATTATTTAAACTTCAATTTTCTTTAATAATTATTTAAATTATTTAAACTTCAATTTTGTGTTTAATAATTATTTTAAAATTTATTTTAATCTAATTAGATGATATTAGGAGAAACCTGACCCAATGATCAAAGGCCTGTGTACCCCCCCAACCCCCATAATATTTCAGAACAGAATCTTACATGGAGATTAGCGACTTTATGGAATAAAGATTTTGTGTTTTGCTTTCAGAAATGGTTGTGCAAATATTCAGTCTGAAAGCCCTTTTAATGGTCCAAATGGAGGCGTTGACAATCTGGAAAGGCCAGGTGGACTGGAGCTGGGGTGAGTGGTTTCTTGGCAGGGAGCCCATTCTCCTGATGAAAGCTGGGAAAATTTTCTCGGGGAGAGTAATCCAATGATAGGAAAGGATTAGGCAGGCTTACGTTTAGCAAACTGTGAACCATGAATCTGAATGGTGCACCTCTTCCCCACACAGGCAGCAGTTGCTTTGTTTGTAAAATAGAGCAACCAAAATTAAATAAAAGGAGAAACTAAAGAGGGATGGTGGGAGGAAGGAAGCACCGGGTGTTTAAAAATGATACTGCATGCAGGTAAACTGAGTTTGCCAGTGGTGATTCCTGGTCAATGCTAACAGATGACTCATTTCAGCTAAGAGAACATCACCCCAAAGGCAAGTGCAAGCTTCTGCTACCTTGAACCTGCACAGACTCCAAGTTCACCTTTCAGCCCTTGCTCCTATTGGTCCAGTCACTTAATTATTTCATTTCTGAATACTTAGCTGTTAGTGACACTAATTAAAACCTGCCTTGCCCTCAGATATATTATGAAGCTGTTTGTGAAATGCTGTGAAGGCAAATTGTTCCAAGAGCTATTAATTCTGGTAAAGACCCGTGTCAGCTTCAGTTATGTGCTCATAAATGCAAACCCATCCTGGGCAGTAATCTCCAGAGATGGTATAAATTGCACAGCTGGCTTTTTAGAAAATGTGTATGGAGGAACCCTCAAAGATTGCTAAAAATGCCTAAGTAAGGTTAGACAATAAATGGAGTTATACTGGGCAGGGGAAGGGTGGAACAAAGAAACTATTATCAGGCACCAGATAAGTACTGTATTGTACAAAGGGGGCAGTTTAGGCTGGGTTAGCAAAAAATTTGGGGGGAGGTTATTAAAATATAAAGTCAGTACAAAGCATAAGATAAAACAAATCCCTGGCAGTGCCTGCTCCAGGTCCCTTTTCTTTTGCTGGCTGTCCTCCTGTCATTACCAATGGGAAGATCGGGGCAAATGAACTTGGAAGATGACTCCTCCAGTCACCAGTTTGTTGTGTCCATGGACTTTCACCTTAGGACTCCTTCTCATAATGTAAATCAATCTCTCTCAACCTCTCTCTCTCTCTCTGTATAGATATACACTTCGTGTGTGAGTGTGTGTGTGTGTGTATATATATATAGAGAGAGAGAGAGAGATAGACTTGATTGTAAATCAATATATATGCAGATTGATTTACATTATATATGTGTATATATATACATATGTATGTACACACACACACACACACACAAAGTCCGTCTGGAAAAACTCTGGCCATTGTTAATATAACGAAAATGGTTTGCATGACATTGATGTAACCTGGCAGCCAAAGAGAGTGGACTGGAATGTGCATGCATGAACAAAGATGACTTCACTGTACTAGTCAGTGGGGGTGGTAGATGCCATTGAGTGAGCATGTGTACCGTGTGGCTGTTACATTCAAAATGCCTGAGTGAGTAAAGCAATAAATCTGCATCAAATTTTGTGTTAAGCTTGAACATCCTTCCATGTAAACTATTCAGCTGATTCAGAAGGCTGCAGCTATGGGCAGCTGGTGATTGGCAGCTTCATCACAACAACATGCTGACTCATGCGTCATGTCTTGTGCAGAGTTTTTTGTGAAACATCAAATCACTCAGGTGAGTCAGCCCCGCTACAGCCCAGATTTGGTGCCCTGTGACTTCTGGCTTTAACCAAAACTAAAGTCATCTTTGAAAAGGAAGAGATTTCAGACTGTCAATGAGATCAGGAAAATATGACAGGGCAACTGATGGTGATTGGGAGAACTGTGTGAGGTCCCAATGTGCCTATTTTGAAGGGGACTAAGGTGTCATTCTCCTACATACAATGTTTCTTGTATCTTCAATAAGCATCTCTATTTTTTATATTATGTGACTGGATACCTTCTGGACAGATTGTGTGTGTGTGTGTGTGTGTGTGTAGATATCATCCCTCTTTCTATATATAACATATCTCTCTCCACACACACACATATATATGTATATAGATATATATATGTGTGTATATATATATACATACATACACCATATTTAACCTTTCAAGTAGATTACAAAACTAACTCACTAGTATGCATGGATTTATTTCTCATATGATGAAAGCATAGGTACATGATGGATAAATAGACTCATTAATTTACTTATTCAGCAAAAACATAGTATTTGCCTGGCAAGTTCTAGGTGCTGGGAGTACAAAGTGAAGAGACAAGGCGCCCGACTTCAGTGAGCTTGTGTTTTGGTCAGGAATGCACGTAACAAACAAGTAGACAAATAATGACAATGAAGATCTATGAAAACAATAAAACAGGGTAATGTAATACAAATGGAAAGAATAATTAGATAAATTTATAGCTCAAAAAAGGGCTTCAGATATTTCAGTGTTGTAGTTTTTCAAGCTTGATTCTAACAACAGGATCTGTATCTTTTCAATCAAAAATACGTGTCCTGTGGAGAAGGTACACTATTGAATAGAGGGTGTGTGTGTGTGTGGGGGGGTGTCAGACCCTATCCACCAATTCAGGTAAATTATAACAAATTGATTGCAAAATTATATTCACCACAAAATAAAAACACAGCATGTTAAAAATTGAATGATAATTGTCTGACTGTTGTGAGGTGGATGATGTATCAACCACTTGAGTCATTGATCTGGTCTACACTAGGTCACTTTCTTTACTTATTCTTCACTTCTTTCATATTTTCTTATTTTTTCCATGTTTTATTAAACTGCAAAATCATCTCTCAAAAATATGAAGGTTTGAGAAAAGGCACATATATCTGCTTCAGGAAATTTCAATCATATACAGATCCAGAAATCATGGCAAGGGTTCTCTCTGATGACTACTGATGGCTTTCAGGTGCTCAAGGGATAAACTTACCACACTCAAATATGGGAGAACTGGATGCTTCAAATCAGGAAATAATGGCAAATACATTTCCGGTGTATTCTTGGGTTCCTTGTGGCTCTGAACAGTATTTATTTTGTGTCTTATTGCCACATTCAGGGATACACCCACACATACACACAGTAGGTCTTGTTTTCCAACAAGTGAGGAGGGCCATTAAATACTGGCGACAATTTTTTGGCACTTTTGAGCTGTTTATACCATTGTTCAGTCCTAAAAGAAAATTCTGATGTCCTTCACATGACCAAGCAAGTTCAGGCTGTTCAAGATATTGAATATGTCAGTAAGATAAACCCTTATCACAAGCCACTTAAAATCATAGAAATGGTCATGAAGAAATTATTTTAATCTAATCTTTCCTTTCAAAACCTCTTACCTCAGGAATAGCCAACATATGTCATTATCTATCAGTGACTGCCATGTCATCACATTTCTAAGTGTCATCACTTCCTTTGCGCTGGGTGGTGTAATGTCCACCAGCTGGACCCCTCCTTGGATGAAGAACTTGTTCCCCATACCTCACACTTCCCACTTGCTGAAAGTGCAACTGAAAGTCAGATCTCATCTGTGAGCCTTGTTTGGGGATGCCTCTGCTGAAACGAAGTGCCTCACAGAGGTCATGTCTCCTTCCAGGGGCTGATTGGCCACTTTGGGTGTAGAGAGGCCACATCACCTTACTCCAACGGGGGACAGCTCTGAGGAGTCATCCTAGCTTCAGAACTTTTCATGAGGTTGACTTAGGGCTGAATCTCAGCTCAACTTTTCCCTTTGCCCAGCCTTGCTTCTTTTACCTCCCTCCCTTTGGTATGAGTTGATCCCAAGTGTATGACCTCATGAATATCCTGTATGCTAATATCCGTCTCAGAGACTGCTCCCTAGGGATCACCTTCGAAACTGAATCCAGACCATCTAGGTGTGTGAATGACAGCCAACTGATCTCTTTGAGGGAAGCAGTGATGTTCATATGCACCTTCTTCAATTCACTGGGAGTTCCTCCCTTGATGCGCACAGAAATGGAACTTGTCCCAAACTGATGCCAGTGTACTTTTCCACTTTACATCATGGCTCACTAAAGAAGTGTTGACCAAGTGAAGCATGGATTCATTTGTGTAGAGCATGGATTTTCAGTGAGGAACAGTCATCAGGCAGATTACATCTCAGAAAAAAAAATCTTGTAAATGATGGTGATTGTTATACAACACTGTAGATTTATTTGATGCCACTGAATCATATGACTAAAATGGTTAAAATGGCAAATTTTACATTATATATATTTTACTACAATTAAAAAATCAATAATGTAGTATACCAAAAACTATTGACTTGTATACTATAAGTAGGTGACATGTAAGTATATGAATTATATCTCAATAAAGCTGTTGAGAAAAAGAGCCTTGGGGGAGGAAATCATCAAGTACATCTCTTTTGTATATGTGCCCCCTGCCAGAACTGAATTTTGCCCATATATAAAGCGAAATATCTGCAAAGACATGATAGTACCTCTCACATTATATACCATTGATATTATGTAACATCTACCGATGTTCTTCCATGAAATTTTGCTGATCATTTTGCTTTCTTTCCAAACATAATATTTATCATTACCTTTATAGCTGATTTTACAAAAATAGTGTGGGACATACCCATGTTTCTATGAGAATTCATCCTTTATGATGTCTCTGTAGTTGTGGCTTCTCTGTCACCTTTAACAATAATTTCATCAATTTTGAATTGAGAAACACAATGTTTGCACTTATTCTGGAAAAACTTTATTGTTCTATTGAGAGTCATTGTATGTTGTTGGAAAATAACACTGAAGCTTTCATGGCTTCCTGCTGTTATTGGAAAACATTTTTATGACAAATGTCACCCTGAAGGTCTAGGGGCAAACACATCACCAGTCCAATGCAATCCAATTTTCAGATTTTTTGGGTCGTATTTCCTATTTGTAACTTACAAACTTACACTTTTGTTAGCTTGATCATCGAAGTCATATTCTCACTTCTCCTAGCACACACTGTTTTACCTCCTTTTGTTTATCCTTGAATCTGTTCTTGACATTTAAGATGTTATTCTGAGTTATGATATTTACTATTTTTATCATTATCACTTTTGAGCCATTAATCCATTTTTGTCAATTAGCAATAATCATAGTATTAACAACTAAAAATTCAATAAGTAAAAACAATGATACATGTTAGCTGAGACGAAATCCACACCATGTAACTGAATGTTGCTGTGATGAAATGATGAGTTGCTGGGCTAACACAGGGGTTCCAGGATCTCATTTTGAACAAACACGTATGGTCTTTTCTATTTCCCTGTCTCTTCTTTCTTTCTTTTCCTGAGTGATCTCAGCTGGGCTCCTCACACAACTTCTTCAGCTCCTTTCCATTTTCCCACTTCCCAATTTCCTTTGTTTATTTTTGAGAGTTATGGCATGAAAGTGGAAAGAGACCACGGAGATGTTTAAGTCTGATGACTTCATTTTACAGATGAGGAAACTGAAGTCCAGAAAGTTTCAATGAACAAATCCAAGTCAGAGGGGCCAGACCTGGTCCCTGGCTCCTCTGATTCATGGGGAGCCAGTGACTGATCACAGCCCACTGACCAGAGTTTATTACTTAACTTCATAGGGACTGGGAAATGCAGAGAATGTTTGCCGAGCATGCTAATTCTATCGCAGTCCCTCCTTGCAATCGAAACTCTGGAAATACCTGACTACTTGTTCCCTGAGTACAAACTCTTTTGAAGCCCTCATGTCTTCCCACCCAGGCAGTCCACCTTGCCTAGAATGGCTGACTTGATAAACTCCTACAAATCCAAGTCTCTGTTTCTTCTAAGAGGCCATCTCTGACTTTCCCAGGCCTACTTAGTTGTTCACTGTCAAATGTCTCCACTGTATCTCGCAGTTATCTCCATCACAGCTCTCTTTATACAGCGTGGGGTAAAAATAAGTTTACAGTTGCTTGGATGGGAAATAATGCAATGATTAATAAATAATGCAAGAAAAAACTGTTTTGCATACTGGCAACTGTAAACCTACTTTTACCCAACCTGCATTGTTATAACTGTTTGCCTGGCTGTTTCCCTCTAAATGGAAATCTGTTTATGGATAGAGAAAAGTGTATTTTCATCTTTAGGTCCTCTGTTTTAACATAGTGACTCTTAATATCTGTGGTTGAATAAATGAATGTGCAAATAAATGCAAGAATGACTATAAAACTATCTGGTTTCTTGTTATATGTATTCCATTCCCACCACCACCACCACTTTAGCCCAAGTAACCACCTTCTCTTGCCTGGACGACCACATAGTCCCTTTCTGATAATCATTTCCCATTATTGCCCAATCCAATTTGTCTCCACTCAGCAGCCATGTCATTATGAAACAGGAATCAGAGGGGGGCTTCCCATTTGCTTAGAATAAAATCCAAGCATTCAAATGAATTCCCATGACCCTCTTCCTGCTAATCTGGCCTCAGCACTGTCTTATTCTGTGGCTCCCACACTGGCCTCCTCTTAGTTCCCTGATCACACTAATATTTTTCTTTCCCCAGGGCTTTCTCAAAGCTGGCTCCAGTGCCTGGAGTGCTCCTACTTCCTTTTCTCTCTTGGTTAGTTCTTTCTCAGTCTTTAGCTTAAATATTACTTTTTTTTATTAGCAGCTACAATTGTTTTGTTTTGATTGCAAGTGAGAAAATCCCCCTCAAAGTACCCTAAATTATAAAGGCAATCTACTGGTTCCTATATCTAGCAAATTCAGAAAATAGTGCTGGCTTTAAGAAAGGCTTGATCTATTTTACTGAGGACCCTGTTTCTCTTATTTACTGTATAACTGCTGCTCTTTCCTCATGATCACAAACTGGCTGTCACTGTTCTCGACTCACATTCTCAAACCACAATCTCCAGGTGAAGGGAGAGTGTCTTTTCTTGTAGCTCCTGCTCAAGTCCCATGATCCAGTCTCTCCCATTGCCCTAAATTGTATCAAATGCCCAAGATACCTTGGGAGGGACATGAAGGTAGACTGGAGGGATTGGACTTATTTAGGCCAATCAGAACTCTCCCTTGGAGCTGAGTTTGGGACCACACAGAACCTAATAACATGGTTGCATATGAGGAAGAGTTTAAATTTCCAAAGAATAGACTTCTGGCCAAGATGGAGGCATAGGTAGATGCACTTTGCCTCCTTGCATAACCTAAAGAAGGATAACAACAAATTTAAAAGCAAAAAATAACCAGAACTGCCAGAAAATTGAACTGTATGGAAGTCCAACAACCAAGGAGTTAAAGACGAAACATTTATCCAGACTGGTAGGAGGGGCAGAGATGGGCAGCTGGGGTGGAGAGGACACGTGGTAAAGTGGTGGCTGGAGGACAGGTCAGTCTCACATTTGTGTGTGGATAAAATGGGAGGAACAACTAACGAGCGAGGGAGACAACACAACCTAGGGTTCCAGCATGGGGAAAGAAAGCCTCAAAACCTCTGGCTATAAAAATCTGTGGGGATTGAGGCAGCAGTGGGAGAAACTCCTAGCCTCACAGGAGAGTTCGTTGAAGAGACCCACAGGGTCCTAGAATGTACACGAACCCACCCACAAGGGAATCAGCACCAGAAGGGCCCACTTTGCTTGTGGGTAGGGGTTGGGGGAAGTGACTGAAAGTCAGCAGAGAGCTCAGCAACTGGCATTGTTCCCTTTCTGACTCCTCCCCCACATATAATGCCACAACACAGCAACCTGGGTTGCCCCAGCCTGACGAATACATAAGGTTGTGCCCCTTACAACATAACAGGTGCACCAAAAAACGAAATATGACCCAAATGAAAAAACAAATAAAAGCTCCAGAAAAAACACAACTAAGTGATGAAGAGATAGCCAACCTATCAGATGCATAGTTCAAAACACTGGTAATCAGGATGCTCACAGAAATGGTTGAGTATGGTCACAAAATAGAGGAAGAAGTGAAGGCTATAAAAAGTGAAATAAAACAAAATATACAGGGAACCAACAGTGAAGGGAAGGAAACTGGGGCTCAAATCAACGGTTTAGAGCAGATGGAAGAAACAAACATCCAGTACGGAATGAAGAAAGAAGAATTCAAAAAAAGAAAAAATAAAATGAAGAGAGGCTTAGGAACCTCCAGGACAACTTTAAATGTTCCAACATCTGAATCATAGGGGTGCCAGAAGGAGAATAGGAAGAGCAAGAAAGTGAAAACTTAATTGAACAAATAATGAAGGAGAATTTCCCCAATCTCCTTCAAAGGAAATAGACTTCCTGAAAGTCCAGGAAGCTCAGAGAGTTCCAGAGATGTTGGACCCAAAGAGGAACACAGCAAGACACATCATAGTTACATTACCCAAGATTAAAGATAAGGAGAGAATCTTAAAAGCAGCAAGAGAAAAGGACACAGTTACCTACAAAGGAGTTCCCATAAAACTATCAGCTGATTTCTCAAAAAAACCCTTACAGGCAAGAAGGGACTGGAAAGAAGTACTCAAAGTCATGAAAGGCAAGGACCTATGTCCAAGATTATTCTATCCAGAAAGTTATTATTTGGAATGGAAGGGCAGATAAAGTGCTTCCCAGATTAGGTCAAGTTAAAGGAGTTCATCATCACCAAGCCCTTATTACAAGAAATATTAAAGGGACTTACCTTAGAAAAATAATAAGATCAAAACTATGAATAGTGAAATGAGAACAAACTCACAGCTATTAACAACTGAACCTGAAACAAAAACAAAAACAAACTAAGCACACAATCAGAACAGAACAGAATCACAGAAATGGAGATCACATGGAGGATTATCAGTGGGGAGGGTGGAGAATGGGGAAAAAGGTTCAGGGAATAAGAAGCACAAATGGACAGAATAGACAAGGGGAGGTTAAGAATAGTATAGGAAACGGAGAAGCCAAAGAACTTATGTATACAACACATGAACATGAACTAAGGGAGGGGAATGCTGGTCGGAGGGGTATGGAGGGCAGGGGAGAATAAAGAGGAGAAGAAAATGGGACAACTGTAATAGCATAATCAATAAAATATACTTAAAAAAATTTCCAAAGAATATAAAGTATTTTTGGTGGGAAATAAATGTTTGAAATACAGCCCACCCTCCACCAAAAAAATGTCCATCACACTTTCTCAGAGGAGCCTGGACTCCCCACCCCCAACTAAGGAAGTCCCCTCTGTTATCTTCTATTACTGAATCCTTCTCACTTCCCTCAAAGTGTCCACTATTGTTTGTACTATTTATTTTGTTTACTTGTTTATAGCCTGAATCTCCCACTATGCTCCAACTTCACAAAAGCAGATACCATGTCTGATTTGTTCACTTAGTACTAGAACATACTAATAGAAAATTCAATAAATATTTTCTTAATAAAACAAAAAAGTAAACAAATTACTTCTTTTCCAGTTTAGCCCTGGATTTTACTAAGGGGCAAGGGAGAATAGGGGTTGGAAGGACGAAGGTGAATGTGGGAAATATGATTGTTAGTTTAGTTTTTCTTTGTCTGGGAGCTTAGTCCTCTTTCCCTTCCAATAATCCCTCAAATTCCCCATCCCCAGATCTCTTCTTATTATTTGAAGCAATCTGATAATTTGACATTCCTTTTAGGTTTTTAAAATTTAGCTTGAATTATCGTCTCAATAGGAATCTTGATTTTTAAAAAATTAGCTACATTATATCTTTCCAGAGAAGGTAGGAACCAAGTCTTGTGTTTCCCCAACTCCTACAAATATAGTGGTGAAAATTCCAATTCCCTCATCAAAATCAGAACTGAAGTCAATATCAGGGAGTTGAAAGAGAGAGGAAAGTTAGGAGCAAGCCATGATAAAAAAAACTGCCAGGAAAGAGTAAAAGTTCGTACACAGTAAAGGGAAAGCTTTTGAATGAAAGAGACATAGCTCAAGAGAAGGAGAATTAGAATAAAGTTGGGATATGAAGATTAAAGAACTTATCTAATAGAAAAAGAGCTGGGGGAGTCTTCCTCCCTTCTTAGATTTATCCACTTATTCATCAACAATTATTGGCACTAGTATGTACCAAACACTGTTCTAGGAGCTGAGAATAAAGGACTGGCTGAAAAATACCAGTTCTCGCCACCACAGAGCTCACGTTCTGGTGAGGGAAGATGGGCAATCAGCAAAGAAGTAAAGACCATGCACCACTTTACTCTCTCTTGAGGCCCCACAGAATGAAATAAAGGTACTTTTAAAAATTTTTTTAAAATTATTTTATTGTTGTTCAATTACAGTTGTCTGCATTTTCTCCCCACCTCTCTACTCCACCCCAACCAAACCCACCTTCCTCCCCTGCTTCCACCCTCCTCCTTGGTTTTGTCCATGTGTCCTTTATAGCAGTTCCTGATAACCCTTCTCCCCACTATCCCTTCCCCATTCCCTTCTGGCTATTGTTAGATTGCTCTTAACTTCAATGTCTCTGGTTATATTTTATTTGCTTTTTTCTTCTGTTGATTATGTTCCAGTTAAAGGTGAGATCATATGGTATTTGTCCCCCACCACCTGGCTTATTTCACTTAGCAAAATGGTCTCCACCCATGCTGTCACAAAGGGTATAAGCTCCTTCTTTCTCTCTGCTGCATAGAATTCCACTGTGTAAATGTACCATAGTTTTTTGATCCACTCATTTGCTGTTGGGCACTTAGGTACTTTTTTTTTTTTAAGGCTTAGATACTCATGGGTAAGGAAAAGGTAAGAGGAGGCATCAGGACCAAGGGTGAGAGCAGAAAGCAAACTTGAGAAAACAGTATCTTTGGTGGGCAGAAGGGAAAGCTGAGAACCAACCCTGTTTACAGTCATCACCTCCCAAAGTGCAGGGACTGATGGGGTCAGGTGGATGTGGAGTGCTGTGTGTGTGTAACAGAAGATGTAATAGAGAGGATCAGATCAGACTCAACTCTCCAGACCCTCTTCTCTTCTCCACAGAGAACAACCAGGCCCCTCCGGCAGAAGACTGGGGCTTTATTCTCTGGAGATGACTTCCTGCCCAGCTAAGATGGAAGATGGAGCACAAATAGGAGGATTAAAGGAGGGGACATGTACTGGATGCTGAAGCTCTCTTTCCTCAAGAACAATGGCAGTCAGGCCTATACCCTCCAGCAGGAATTTGAAGTAGTCTCTGAAGAGTCTAATCATCTAAAAGAGAAAGGCCTAAAGTTAGCAATATTGGGGTTTTCCAGCAAATAGTGCTGCCTGATCACAAATAATAGTCTGCTGTTAGCAATCTCTACCTGTGCCTTCAGAGCTACCAATCAGCACGTTTAGTTCCTTATTTCTCAGAGGAGCGAATGTCTAAGAATCACCAGACATCTGAGGAAAGGCTCTGATACCATAGGCCAAAACAAAACCAAATGCACAGAATAAAGCAACTTGGAGGAAATAGACTATGTAGGGAGAAGAAAACTTCTGAGAGAGAGAGAGAGAGGGAGAGAAAATTCTCATTAAATACTCAAGGAGATAAAATATATTCTAACTGTGAAATAAGAACAGGATACTACATAAAAAGCTAATATTCAGAGAACACAAAGGAGCTGTTGGAAATTAAAAATAGGATGGCAAAATGAAAAACTCAGCAGAGTAATTGGAAGGTTGAAGAAACCTCTCAAAAAAGTAGGAAGAAAAGACAAAGAGGTGGATAAACAGGGGAGAAAAGATGAGAATGCTAGAGGAGCCGCTCAGAAATAATGGTGACTTCAGGAAGACAACAAAGGAGGTGGATTGTCAAAGAAAGAATTCAATAAAAATTCCCAGAATTGAAAAATATAAGTTTCCAGATTGAAAACTCCACCAAGTGCCCATCACAATTGCACAATGGGCGAAAATAGCTCCACTCTCACATCAGCGTAAGTTTCAGAACACTAAGCCAAACCAAGAGCTTAAAACCTCCCAGACAGCAAAAATATGGCACTTACAAAGGATCATTAATTACAATGGCTTCTATTAAGAAACATCCAGAGCTGGAAGACAATGGAGCAAGGCCTTCAAACTCCTGAAGAAAAATGATCTTGGACCTGAAATTCTACTTCCAGCCAAATTATCAATGAGCTGTAAGGGTAGAACAAAGGCATTTTCAGATGTGCAAAGTCTCCAAAAAAGTGTGTTTTCCATGCACTCTTTTTAGGAAGCTTTTGGAACATGTGCTCTACCAAACAATTGCAGTAGACCAAAGGAAAATAAAAATATCAGAATCAGGAATCAAAACTGCCTGGGACTCGAAGAGAAATTCCAGAAAGTTGCGAAGGCCCACATGTCCAGGGAAACCATCTGAGGCCGGACCCATCAGAAGCAAAGGGAGGAGAGTGCGTCAGGAAGGTTGACAGGACGCACGACATGTCTGAGTGTCTGTTGAGAAGATTTAGGCAACTGGTAAAGTGGGGCTTTGCTACTGATAAGTACCCAGAACTCCAGAGACAATAAAAAAGGAAGCTATAAAATGAGTAACTCCAGGCAACACAGAAATAGTTGGAAAGAAAAACCAACAATTTAATAATTCATTGTACTTGCATATTCATAATTATGTAACACTAAATGTTGACCTATTCCAAAGTACTGTACATTGGGAGGGCAGAGGGATGGAAAGTGTGTGCCTGTGAGGTGGGGGCAGAGAATCAAACCCTCGCCTCACATACTGGGAAATCAATAGATATTGTCAGGAAGTGTTTTCTATTTTAAAATTTACATATTTATTTATTTAATAAATTTGGAGGTGATAACAAAAAAAATCAGTGACAGCTGTTGGAAGTGGTTGACTTAGTTAGGGAATATGGAAGGGGTAAGAAATTGCTGATTCTCATAAACTTTGTAGATCTAGTTGATTATTTAATTCTGCACAATAAACACTGCACAAGAATAAGACCAAAAGAAAGTAAAAAGAAAATACTAGAAAGAAATAGAGCAAAATATTAGTTGTTTATTTCTTTAGTTATTTATTTCTAGGTTTATGGAAATGAATTATGTTTATTTTCTTATTTGTACTTTTACATTTTTCTGCAGTTTCTAAAATGAACACTGCTTAGTTTTTAAATCATAAAACACATATTTTAGGAAGGAAAAAGTTCCATTAAAAAAGAATAGTTTTGATAGGAGGATTTGGGAAAACTTCACCGATGGTGACATTGGGCCATATTTTTGAGGGAATGAACCATGTAAATACTCAGAGGAAGAACATTCTAGAAAGATGTGCAAAGGCCCTGAGGTGGAAATGTGCTTGAAGCATGACTGATGCCTATGGGGCCATCACAGAGGCCAGGTGTGTAATAAGTGTGAAGAGTGAGAAAAGATGAGGTCAGAGAGAGGGCTTGGGGCCAGGGACTGTAGAATCTTATGGGGCACATAAGACTGCTTTTGTCCTGACTACTAAGGGAAGCTGTCAGAGAGTTTTGAGGAGAAAAGTGACATGATCTGCCTGGCATTTTAACGCCAGCCAGCATCAATAGGGCTGCTGGGCGTGTGCGTGTGGAGGTGTGAGAGGGACTGGGAGTGAGGAGGTGGCAAGAGTGGAGACTGGGAGACCTTTACGAGGCTCTTGCTATATCCAGATGAGGGATTCTTCAGGGTTAAACACTAATGTTCAAACAGCTTTTATTTTCTTCTGGCAGCAGAAACCTTTTTTCAAAGAAAATCTTTGAATGCTAATCCCTCATCTGTAAAACTTTAAAGTGAAGCCTAAAGTGAAGAGGCTCTATTTGAAGTAGGAGGTGGGGGTCCAGAGCTCCTTCCCCATTCCCTCACCACCCCCCCCCCCCGCCCCCGCCCCCATCCTGGTGATTCCTAGAAGGTGTGCCTTTGAACCCGGGGTTCTGTAAGCCGCCATTTGAAAACTGATTCCACCTAGTTCCCTGCCTTTATTGAGGAGGTCCAGCGCAGGGAGCAGCTGGATGAGGAGGAGTGGGGTTTGGGTAGGAGTGCTTCTAGGTGAGGCTAATACTGTGGGAATAGGTGAAGGTAGGAAAAAAGAGCCCTGTCCCATGCCCCTGTGAGGCAGCGCAATAACCAGGCATCTTTGCTCCAGCTCAGGGTGCTTCCCACTCCACCGTACTCCACCCCCGCCCCCCTCCTTCCTTCCACAAGGGGACATGCTTTGACCCAACTTGAATCCATAAAACAACCTGGGGCAGGGGGCAAGTGAGGACAATGGGTGACCTCCCTCACCCCATGGAGTGCTAGTAAATATTCGATAGCTGCTCTGGAAGAAAGGGAAGGGGAGAGGGAGTAAGGGAGAGAGGGAGGGAGGGAGGAGCCTTGATCGGGGCAGTCCCATCGTGACTGGTTTGGTAGCACCAACATGAAGCCACTGGATTTTGAGTAAGAAGTCGGGAAGCTGGACAACATTATGTAGTATTCCCATCATACAGATACAGTAGATGAAACCACCTCATGAGCTTGATTTAAGTAGCAGTAAAAGGTAGTACATAATTAGAAAGTGATGAGGTTTGAGTATTTATTACCTTTCTTTTTAATTTAACTCTTTAATGGCTCTGTTTATCAACCTGGTGGCACAATTTCTGAAAAGTTAACAATTAGCTCTTACAAACCATCACCCCACGGCCCCACCTCTCAAAAATTTCTTCCGAACTTCAAATTAAAAATTTCAGTCTTTAAACAAACTGGGATACTTCTATACAGAATACCACTCAGTGATAAAGAGTAACAGACTACTGATACACAAAAAACTCAGATGACTCTGGTCAGCATTATGTCACATCTAAGAAGCCTGTATTAAAAGATGACATAATGTTTGACTCCATTTTTCTGATAAGTTTGAAAGACGTGTGATTGTAACGGAGAAGAGATCAGTCAGTGGTTGTCAGTGGTTAGGGAAGGCAGAAGGAAGTGACAATAAAGGGGTAACATGAGACATTTTTGGGGGGTTGATGGAACTGTTCTGTGCTCTGTGGTGGAGATGACATGAATAAATACATGTGGTAAAATTCACAGAACTGTATACAAAAAAAGTCAATTTTACTGTACAATACCTTATCTATCAGCTGTCTATCATCTATCTGTCTGTCTATCTGTCCATCCATCTTGAGTTAGACCTAGAGCTTTATTAAAAGATGAGGACAACCCAGTCCCTCTATCCCCATGGTCCTCGAAGCATCGGCCTCAAACCTGGCATCCAGGTGTCCTGCAATCCAAGAGCCTGTATAGTAATTTTTGAAAAGAAAGAAAAGTTAGCATATTGTTAAAAATAAAAACAACAACAAACAGAATTTCAGACTGAATCAGGTGAGTCATTTCACCCTTTTGGGCCTCCTTTGAATCTGCTGTGAGTTGGAAAGTCTCAACAGTCCTGAGTTGCAGATGCAAATGACCACAAGGGGGGCAGTGGGAAAGGTAAGTGGAAGTGCTGGGGAGTAGTGGGGACTGCAGAGACTAGTGCGTTTCCACCTGCCTCAATGGAGCAGCCTAAGATGGTTCCTCAGCTGATGGCTATCAAGCTGGATTCTGAGCCTAGTTTGTCTGATCTTTTGAATTTCAAGTAAATGAGGACTCTGGGTATTTTAAGGTGAAATTTCCTTATTTGTAAGCACTACCAAAACTCAACAAAAACTGCCAGTGAGTCATATTCAGGGAGGGGTGGCTCGTTTGCAGCCGCTGGACAGGATGCTCTGTACCATCTCTCTGAACGCTTTGGACCAGGATCGTAAAACCTGAGGAGCAGTTCTTTGTCAGAGATTGCATCGGAGATATGGAAGTAACTCTGAAATTCTTGCACCACTAAAAGGAAAATTAAGCCCTATTTTGCTCCATTGAAACACTGTGTAATCGAAGTACTAAGTATTATCGTGGCTGCCAGAATCCATGTGTGGCGAAGAGGACGCACCGCTAAAGTGGACTCAGATGGCTCTGCTCCTCTCCCTGGTGGCCCTGCAGGAACACTTGGAAATGTGTCACTTAGGCTGTTACAGATCATAGTGTCTCATAAATGAGCCTGATTTCTCTGCACGTATTACTGATTTTGCGATAACAAGTGAGAATTGAGGCCATCTTTTATCCCATTGTCAGATAAGGACTGATGCTCTTACACACTTAGATTTAGAGTTGGCATGTAACAGGCACAGGCGCATTGTACCCGGGGCTGTAAAATAGCATCAGAGTAGGAAACAACACAGATCCAGCGCAGGAAGCCAGCGAATGTGAGTGGACTGGAGTCCAGGAGTTGGAGGGCAGGGTCTGGGGCTGGAAGGACGGCTCCTTCCCCAATCCTGTACTAGTGCACTGCTCACCAGCACTGCACACCAAGGGAAGAGCCATGCTGGGGAGTCTGTCCGGGTAGACCTGGGGATGGGAGAGAAAGAGGCAGCCTGAAGGTGC
This sequence comes from Desmodus rotundus, assembly GCF_022682495.2. NCBI lineage: Eukaryota > Metazoa > Chordata > Mammalia > Chiroptera > Phyllostomidae > Desmodus > Desmodus rotundus. The sequence continues at coordinate 127,393,983 of NC_071388.1, forward strand.
TTTAGTTCTCAGGGTTGCACCCCCGGGAAGCCCCAGCCCCAAGCTGAAGGAGAGAAATAGGAAGAAATTTGTAGATTCAGGTGTCTCACAAGTCCTGAGCGGAAGTCTGACCTTTTCTTGCCAGTGCGCTTTGGCAGCCAGAGCTTTTGTCCAACGTGGTTTCTCTTCCCCACTTCACCTAATAAGCAAAACTCGTTTTTTTTTTTTTTTTTTCTTTTAGAGGGAAACTATTCTTTGGGAAGAAAAATGACCTCTCTCTCCCTTCCAGAGAAGGGCATATAACCAGGCCCCTCTAATAAGACCACCCACTGCCCTGGCTTCAGAGATTAGTTCAGGGATAGACTTGTGACTCCAGCTGGTATAATTCAAGCTCTTCCTGGGACTTGTGCTAGAACTAAACAGCAAGAGGACACTTCTCCATGAATATTAACTGTAAGCATGACTTACAGCATCTTGCTACGATATGGAAGAGACTATGAAAGGGAAACTGAGCTGATAAGTAAATTTAAGTAGTCTTTTAGTTGTTTATTGACCTCTTGATATAGTCCAACTTGAAGTCCATCTCTGAACTTTGTAGTTACATGTGCCAATTTCTCCCTTTTTCCTTCCCTCTCTCTTCTTCTTTTATCTTAAGCTACTTTGTGCTGTTTCTGTCATTTGCAACCAAAAAGTCCTAATTACTGTATCACCTTGTATGCATACCTAATGCTAAACAGGTTCATACCACATACTGAATATATTAATAGTAAATTAAATATCATGTGAGTATAAGATTTAGTTTATTTATCCAACCAGTTGTATACCATGTGCAAAAACTATGGTGGACACCAGAGGTCACATCATGAACAAGACAGACTATATGGTTGGTCTACCCCGCACTGGCCTTATTACAGTAAGTTAGGTATTTTGTGAGTATAACATGCAGATAATTTACTCAACTGTTGCCTACTGTGTGCCATGATAGTGATATAATAACAGGGTGAACAAGACAGACATGGTTCCTTTTCTCACGAAATGGAACTCCGCCCCAGTTTCCTCATCTGAGAAATGGGTATAATGCTACCCCCTACTTCCCAAGTTTGTTCTGACTAAATGAGGTACACAGAATGCTGAGACTAATGTCTAGCACATGGTCATTGCCCAATAAATGGTAGATTGTAGTTTTTAATACTGACCCTTTGGATATTAAGTCTTCTTCTTTATTGTCTGGCTGTTTTATTTTCTAGTGCAACAAATAGTAGTTTTGGGGGTCAGATAAAACTAGTTCCTACCCTGCTTCTTCCAGTTACTAACTAAAGGACTTTGGGCAAATCACTTAATTTCTGAATTTCAGTTTCCTTATTAGTAAAATGTAAAATGGAATAATAATATTTTCCTTTAGAAAGCACATAGCAGGTACTTAATTATTATTATTACTCCATTTACAGAAACACAATGATAAATTGCTTGAGAAAAATCATTTTGGAGGAAGTAGGAGTAACTCGGATGACTTGTAAACAGCACTCAGAATCCCCATTTATTCCAGTTCTCATACTTTTTACCAAGATACGTCTGGGAACAGAAGGGGAAAAACTATCTCGAGGGTGGGAGTCTGGGGGAGAGAAATGACCCAAAGTGGCCTCCTGCAAATGATAAATCAATTTGTTTAAACTTAAGACTTTTTTTTTTTGTATTTAGGTCTACGGTAATTCAGGCTATTTTAACGTGAAGATGTTTTGAATTTCCTATCAGTTAAATACTTCCAGCCCTCTTCTCCTCACCTGTCATGCCAGTAGGAATTGGCTGGTTATTCTATGGCTTCAGGTGTCCCCTGCCCTTTCCACCCTGTGTCTCCATCCCTGCAGCCCAGTGAGGCTCTGAGTCACCAGTTTGAGACGCACAGCCTTGCAGCATTCTGAGTGGCAGTGGGCTTGGAAGTGATGTCCTACTCAATGCTGTGTCACAAAGGGGTGGGTCCCGCAAAGCCCCCACAATACTGAACAGGAACGGTCAGGCTCTCCCTGCCTAATTTGGTAAATTCTTGCTAGAGGCAACATATGTTATGTAATTCTGTCACCAAAACGAAGGCAGGGTAAAGATGTGGATAAGTACATCAGTCGGGGCAATAAATCCCAAACGAATCCATCCCCCACCAGGCTGTCCTGGAAAGATGCTGGCAGAGGGAGAACCAGATACCACAAACCGAGCACGAGAGTCATGAGGCTGAGAAGAGGGACAACAGAGCGAGGAAGGAAGGCAGCTTGGTCACTGAGAGTGAATTGCATGCATTTGGGAAATAGGGGTGATGAAAAACTTTAGAACTGGGCACCCCACAGTCTTTTAACATGATCAGGGTGAGACATACGAACACATTTGCTGAAGCTGACCTGGAGCCAGCTGCAGGGGCCATATGGTTTCTCTGACCCATAAAAGTCACTAAGTGAGGAAGTAATTTATTGCTGGAGATCACTGTCCGCACCAGAATATCCTGGTGCGTTCCTTCATTGTTTCCTTAATAAGGGAATGGGAGAGGAGCTGGGCTGTGAGGGGGGGTGGGAGTGGAGTGGATGGCTTTGGTTGCATTTGTTCTGTTAGATCGCATTTGTTGGGGAGGAGGAAGACTGGGAAGCCTGGTGCTTCTGCAGCTCAGTTTACAGGCGTTTCCTGCCAGGCAGCTCAGTAAATAGTGGGAGAGGGAGAGCTGGGACCATAAACAGGAAAAAGGGGTCATGAACTTCAAATGCATAACTTGGGATTTGCAGTTTGAAGAGAGGACATTTCATAAATGGCAAATCATTCTGCAGCCCAGAGAAAGTGTCCCACGTGTGCTAATTAATTGGTGCTGTAATGAGAGGACTGTTTCTCCCTACACACACAAATGAAGAAACACCCAAACAATAGCTGCTGATAACCTTTCTACGGAAGCTGTACTTCTGACAGTGACTCCTTCTCCAGGGTAGCTGCCCCGTCTAACAATCAGCTTCATACAAAGACTGGGAAGCTGAGCTGGAAGACCAGGTAGCAGGCAGCCTTGAAAGTGTGCTGGTCCAATTGCGAGTCTTTTCTTCTTTTTTCCTTTTCCTTCTTCTCCTTTTTCTATAGACTCAGGCTTTGCAGCAGCAATTATTTCAGTGACTGCTTCCTGGGTTTCTTACCTCAGTCTTACGTGAGGATGTTATCTGTCTGAACCTGAATGGGGACGTTGTTCCAACAACGTGTCTGATCTCCTCTGCTTTCAGTACAAAAACACCTGTAATGACACTAAGAACATTTTGACCTTCTGATTTTTAGACTCTTGGGAAGAGATTCTGCTGAATTGCTCCCCAGGCATTAAAAAAAGCTCCCTCAGAGTATTCCTGACTTAGCCCTATAATTTTAACCATCACCTGGGCTAAGTGAACATTAGGGTCACTTGTCAGCCCTTTGGCAGGAAGGATTTTAAGAAGTTAGACCCATGTTAATTAAGATGTGTCCAAATACTACCCCAGAACAAACACTTCACATGGGCATGCATTTCCCACACACCCCAGAAGACTTCTATTTTCTCTCAGGTTAAATCATACTAACCATGTCCTCTTAGGCCCCTGCCCATGGATCTTTCCAGCTTCTGGTAATTAAAGAAGTAGGTACCTCCTAGATGGGTTTGTGCCTGGGAAGGAGCATATAGGAATCGAGGGAACACAGACTCCAGCCATCAATGGTGGTCATCAATGCCCTTCAATGGTGGTCATTGTCCTCTGAGGGTGGTTGGGGAAGAGGAGTAGCTAGGACTCCCACGTGGGACTCAGAAGAGGTGGGTGTGGGTCTTCATGCTCTGTCCTATGTGTCTGTTTTAACACTTATAATTGTTCAGCCTTGGCCTCCTTAATGAAATTGTTTTGCTTTATGAAAAGATCAGACTATAGAGTCAGGTGATGAAGGTTTAAATCACAGCTACATTACTACCTAGCTGTGTGACTTTGGGCAAGTTTCTTAATCTCTCTGAGCCTAGTTTCCTAAGCTAAAAAGCAGAGTGTGTCTGTGGAGAGCCTGGGCTGAGTCCTTTGGGTGTCTTCCCATAGGGCTCCCTCTCGCCCTCTGTAGAACAGAAGGTGCCAAGGCTCTGCTCGCTCAGTTCATCATTCCTCGAGTCAGAATCATGCCCCTCAACTTTTTTCTCCTAAAGTTGTTCTTTCTGTGGGTAACTTTCCAAAAGCTTCAATTAATAAAACAAATACAATCTTCGAAAGGGATATCATCAATGAACACTTTAGCTTGAATTAGTTCATGGACTAAGGTGAGGACATCAGGAGTGGGGCCTGTCCTTTAGACCCAGCAGATAGTCACAGGAGGACAGGGAATAGGCTGTTCCTGTTGTATTTTCTGCTGATAGCTGCCCAAGGTGAAGGCAGAGGTAGAGTCCAGAGAGATCTTGATAAGGGTGAAAAGTAGGATGCTGTCAGGAGGGAGGAGCCTCAGCTGGGTGTTCAGCAGGGAAGTAGCCCAGAAACACTAATGTGAAATGAAACTGATGTAAGAACTGCGGCGTCAAGAGGTCTGATGTGCCATCAGTGGGGATTTTGAAGTCTTGAGAATCCTTGGGTGGCTAGAAATTATAAGGACTGCAGTTATCCAAGCATGAAGAAGAGGGTCATGAGGGAGGGTCAATCATCGAGAAAGGCCGTTATGTGGAGCAAGCCCTAGCAAGTCCATTAGAAAGAGGCATATGCTTTGATGGGGGCATGGGAGGCAAGACCTTGAACAGAGATGTGCATATTGTGTTTGGCTTGTGTGTTAACTTGTTTACTTTAAACTGAGCCAATATTCACATATTTTTATGAAAAAAGTAACCCTGACTTCTGGCTTTTGTAAAAAAGTATGAATACATGGCAATCCCGTGTCCGTATTCCCACTGGAAGGAAATGTGATTTTTTGGTTTGCCACACTCCCCACCATTCCCTGTTATACCCAACACTGAGGTGCAGTGTCATTTGTTATTTATTCTTGAACAGCTGTTTCTCTATGGTAGGGAAATATATTACATGCATACAGAAATATGAACCCAGAGGCCTTTGAGTTTGTGACCTTGATTTGGAGCAAGGGCTGTACCGGTGAAGGTGGGCTTTGTTCCAGTGGCAGAAGAGGGGACCCTAGTTGTTCCATGAGCAGCTCTTAACCATAGTGCCCAGCAGAGAAGGGGCATAGGGAGACAGAAGTAGGGGGTCAGAAGGGACTGAAAGGCGAAACCACGGTCCCTAGGGTTACTTACTTGGGTCCCTTGAGAACCTTGTTTCTTCAAAGTGGTTGTGTCTATCTCCCTTCCATCACGAGGACAGAGCCAGTGGTACCTAGGGCTTTGTGGCAGATCCTTCTGGTTGCCTGTCCAGTGGTGGGCTCTGAGGCCCTATTCCATCTACTTGTTTCTTGCTGGAAAAACTCACCTTCTATGATTGAAGCTGAAAATGTCATATTTTCCTTTTTATTTTCCAATCTTCCTTACAACTAAAGCTTGGGCACTGTCTCAGTCTGTTCGGTACTAAGTAGCAGAGTACCAAAACAGAATACCATGGGCTGAGTGACTTATAAACAACAGACATTTATTTCTCCCCATTCTGCAGGCTGGGAAGTCCAAGTTCATGGCACTGACATATTTGGTGTCTCAAGAGAACCTGCTTCCTCAGAGACAGCACATTCTCACGGTGTCCTCCCAAGGTGGCAGGGGCGAGGGAGCTTTCTCGGGCCTCTTTTATAAGAGCACCAATCCCATTCACAAGAGTTCTGCCTGTGTGATCTAATCACCTCCCAAAGGGCCCACCTCCAGGTACCATCTCCTTGGGGGTTATAATGTCACCCTGTGGATGTTGGGGTTGGGGACACAAACATTCACTCTGTGGCAGGCATATGGTTCAATTATCGCCAACAGGGTTTGAGGAAGTTTTCTGGGGATTTTGAGGAAAGATTTTCTCTCCTAACAAAGCATGGCTCATGAAAGGAAGCATCCATTTTCTTCAGCCAGATGCACTGTGTTCATATAGAAGCCTCACCTGTGACACCCAGCTTGTGTCCGCGAGAGGCCAGACTGAAGGGCCGGCCTGTGAACCAAGGCTGGCAGAATGCACAGCTGCTGAGCCTGGGTCCTTGATGAAATTTCTGAGGCTCTGAACAACCTTGTTTTCTTTGGAATTTTTTTTTAATGTGCAGCCATACATTCCCGTCACTGTTTAGGGTATTTAATATCGGATATACTGTTACTTGCTGCCAAAAGCAACCTAATGGATATGGACTTTATTCAGAGCTGGGCTCATTAATGGGGTACATAGGCTAGTGAGCCGGGGATGCTTCCAGCAACTGAATAAATAGTATATTTTCCTAGTGAATCCATTTAACTTCACAATAGGTTAAACATTACTTTCATGTGAAAACATACGTGGATAATATCGGTACAGAGTATAAAATTCACAAGATAAAACAGGAGTTTTGAGACTGTTTGCAACAAGGATCCCAGGAGCCTGGCAGTACTGTGTGTTGTAAGTGTTGTACGTAGTGTTTCTCTTTCTGTTGAGCACGGGCCATAAAACAGTTCAAATTAAACTGCAGGTGGAGAGACTAAGTTAGACACACGAAGAGTTGTGTCTGCTGTGAGTATCAAAGGGATTCTAAATTGGAACCGTGACAGGACAATGAAATGTCAGAGCTTTGGAGGTTTTAAAGAGAGGGGTATTGTGGTTTCAAATGCAGTTCTGCCTGAACTAGTTTTCTCAGCTTTCTAGGTCCTCGTCAATGTCTTGCCGTTGTTTTGTATTTGTGAAGAATAATGACTTTTTTTTCCTCAGATGATGATTGCACTTTGGATCCTCCAGTGTTTCTTTGGTGACTTATCTTTTGTTTTAGTTCAATGTGCCACTGAAGTTCTGCCCTGGAGTTTTCCTTTAAGTAGTTAATGTGAATGAAAGCAGAAAATTGCCAGGAGTCAGCCAAATGCTGAAACAGATTGTAAATACCTGTAGGGGAAGTATTTAAGCATTTCCGATAGGAAGGATACTGTAAATTTTACATGCAGGGTCTTTGCATCAAAGCCAAAACCCCCGCTTTTCTTCCTACTTTGAGACTCTTAGAAAAGGTCAGGACAAAGGACCTACTGTTTCCACAGCCATTTACATCACCACTCCATCTTGTTATTTCTGACTTCTTGCCAATCATATTGAGAATTTGTTGAGGGGAATAAAAAAAGAATAACCAAACCAGCTTTGCCTCCTTGACAGTGAAGAATAGAAAGAAAAGGCTCTCTCCCAGAGACAGGCCTTTCTTTTTCTTCTTTCTTTTAGTTTGTGTTTTAACTTGACACTCTGCCTTTGACAACCCCAGGACTCCGAGCTGATGAAATGCTGAGTTAATTTTCTCTTCCACTGCTCAATCTCATGTTAATTTTTTGTTTTTTTTAAACAGAACTGTTGAAGAGGAGTTGGTTCAGGGAATAGGCCCGTCAGACTTCTCCCCTGGATTACACACCCATACTCTTGGCCCTTAGACTGAGGCCGTGGTTATTCCCTTTGGTTCTGTCAGCAATGGTGGGCACGAGAGGTGACACCGGCAGAGTGGGAGAAGGGTGGGGACGTCTCTGACCATCTGCATTCCATGGCCTCTGCTCTCCTGTCTGAGGAAGGCTTACACTGTGTTAGTTTGTTTCTCCAGACTAGACCTGCTCCGTTTGTCTCCAGCAGTTCTCTGCTTCAGCCTCCAGGCTCTCAGGGAGCTCGAGGGGGTCCCTCTTCCTTTAACCACTCATTCAGTCTTCCAACAAATTAATTAAACACCTGATCATTGTCGCAATAGCTAACAGTCTGTGAGACTTTCTATGCCATTTCTTCATAGGAGGAGTGGAGCAGTTGAGGGCGTAGCATCAGAAGGCCAATTGTTGGAGGTTGAATCCCGGCTGGCTAAACAACCTGAATGAGCGCACCCCACCAGCTCCTTGGGAGGACTGAATGAGGCCGGCACCCTCCAAGCTTGGCACAGTTCTGGGAGGGTGCAACAGCTGGTAGCTGGTCATGGCTGCCATTAGTGCTCACTAGCTCACAAACATGGAGGCCCTGGAGCTCTTCTCCTCTCTCGAGCATTTTCCTTCCCTGCCTCCTGCCTGAGCCCTCTTCTGCCCACCTCAGTGATTGACCAAGTGAACATCCAGTACCTGCCAGGAGCTCTGCACTGTGCTCAGTGCTGAGGGGTGACAAAAAGACTGAGTGTCATTGGGCCATCAAGGGAGTGTGCTGTCTGGACCCAATGCACACCAGGCAGGACCTAGAGTGTGGGAGGGAGCCAGGGGGAGTCCACACGGTAGGCAGCGGGTAGAGAAAGGCTGGACCCCGTCCCTGGTCCGCAGCAGAACCCTGGGTAAATCCTTGTCCCTCTTGGAATCTCACTTTTCCCACCTGTAAGGCTGGAGAGTTAGTCAAAAGTTGTCAAACTTTTTAGACCACGGCCCACAGTTAGAAGGGTCCACAATTGTACATTGTGACCCTCAGAACTACATACACAACTGAAACACATTGTTTTATAAAACAATATTTGCTCATAATACGTGAAGTTCTTCGCTTTCTTTCTTTCTTTCTTTCTTTTTTTTTAAAGCAGGTCATAATCCTTTATATTGACTTCCTGACCCCCTAATAGTTCAGTTTGAAAAACACTGGACCAGATGATCCCTAAGGGGCCTTTCAGCCGGAACTTTCTATAGTTTTTGATCTACATGGGCTGTATGGATTTAAGAGAAGAAAGAGTAATTAATCTCCTAGGACAATGACTGGCTGGAGCCCAGCTAGGTTATTATTATTTTTTTAAGTTATGTGTATGGTTGGTCCCATACCAGCTTTCTGGAATGCAAGGGCATGGTCTAATGGAGGAGAAGAGGCTAATCGCTGGGAATCATTGACCGCAGCAGATGGGGCTGCGGACAGTTGCAGGGTGCACTGCTCCTCTGAACTGGGTTTTTGTTTGTGGAAGGAGAAGAAAAAATCCTGACATCAAAGTTTGCTCCTGTTTTACAGAGCGTGGGAATTCTGGAAAGAATCTCCTCAGGAAAAAATATGGAAAAAAAAAAAAGCCAGCTTGTTTTAATCCCTAAATGGTGTATCCCTGAGAGTTAGGGGACTTGGGAGAAATGACGACCCTGCCCTCGTAAATGTTTGCTTTTGCCCTAATGTGTTTGCCCATTTGCTTGATTGCTCAGGAGATAGTCATCTAGAAACACAAGCTTCAGGAGAAACTTAAAAAACAAGTAGAACAAACAAAACACACCACTCCAACCTCCCAGACAGAAAAACCAACCTGTGACCTCCCACTCCAACATTGGTTTGGCCTTTAGTTTACTTTTCGCAGAGAAAACGCACATCCAGGGGGCCCTTTGGGACTCACTCTGTGTAGGGCTTACGGACACCCGGGAGACTTTCGCAGTCTCTCTCTCTCCGATGGCTTTAGCTTGCTCTTTGCACACTAACAAAACTTCTGGAATTTTCAGTGATTTTTCTGAGATTAAATAGCCTTTTTTTTTTTTTTAATGTCTTGGGCCTTTCAAAGTGCTCCCCTCACTCTGGAGTGAAGCCGAATCAATGCCTGTAGAGACAGGCTCTTTGGGAAAATACCCGCCAGAAGTCTCATGGATGGAGACTTTGGCTTCAAGAAGTCAAGGCTGCTTTTCTGCCCTTCCTATCTGTTGTCTGAACGAGATTTTGGTTGAGAACATGATTCTGAGTCAGTGGATTGGGCAAATTTCTGCATTTCCCATGCCTCTAAAGTGCAGTTAATTGTACTGAATACGTAAGATTAAGTTAGAGAATGCACAGTGTTTAGAATCATGTGGTAAGTTACTCACTAACGACAGCCACTAGTATTACTGTTGACCTATACCCCAGGAAAGGGGAAAATTCAAAGATGGAGAGAATGATGCTAGGAGATACTTCCCTCAGGCCATGTTGCAAGTCCAGGAGGATGGAACCCAGATAGTGCTTCCACTCCTGTGACCTGACACATCCATCCAGCTGGGGCATGGGAGGGAGGTGGCCACGAGGTGTTGGTGAAAAGTGGGCAAGAGTAGGGCCCTAGGGAAACAGGGAGAGAGACACCGACCCCACAGAATGGCTAAAAAGATGAGCAAATCAGGGGAGAAAGCATTTGATTGGGACTTGGTGCATAGTAGGGGCTGGATAGATGGTGACTATAACAACAGCCTTCTTTGGTAACAGCTGGGCCCTTTGTCAGACCTGCAGGCTTTCTTAATTCAGAGCCTTCCTCAAGGTAAGGAAATGGCAGTTTGCCCGAACACAATGGTCTTTTTAAGGCAGTTCAGATGTTTATCTTATTCCAATATTTACCCTACTGAATAGGATTTGGGTGGCTTACTTTTCTATTCCTCTGGGGAGTGAGGTTTCACCAGTTAAGTTGAATATCAGCTTTTAAGTGAAAAATGGATAAAACTGAGAGAAAATCCTCTTCTGACCCAGGGGAGGAAAAGGCTCTGGTAAATTCTGGCCTGGATTATTCTCCACTCACAACCTTGGGGGGCAGGGAGCCCAGGGAAAAGGTGGAAGGAGTTTGGATTGGCTGAAACAACCACAAAGGTTTAGCAGGAACCCTGTCCAAGCCTGAGGCCCAGAGCACCAGGGGTGTTCTAGCATCTGATTGCCTGTCAGGGATGGTAGCTTGTCCTGGTGCAGAGCACCTCTTGACAGCCGGAGCTCCCATCCCCCACCTCCAGTTGGCCTAGGTCTGGCCAGTCTTACTGTTTGAGCCTAGGGTAAATGCTACACCGTTCTTTTGCCCAATTTGGCTGAAATCAGTTGCAGGAAATAAGATCTATGATAACAGCTTCTTCAAGTAAGAAGGACAGTGGTCAAATTAGTCCTGTGGGTGTAGGTATGTGTTCAGTTATCAATATGTCTCCTTAGAACTGAAGACTTTAATTTACAGAGTCCTTCAGAACCACCACCAAGAGCTTTCCCTTCAGGTAATAAATGCTATTCAGCGTATTTGAAAGTTTTGAGTGTTTCTTTGCCAGGACTGTCAAGGACTATATATTTTTATTCAACTAATCTCCTCAATAAGGCTCTTAAACAGGGTTTTACAGATAAGTAAACAGAGGCACAAAGAAATTAGGTCTCTCTGTGATTAACTCGCTAGTGAGCGGAGAGCCAGAGTTTGAAGGTGGGCCTGTGTAACTCTCAGCACTGTGCTCCTCTTGGAGCAGTTCTTGGAAACGAAGCATGCTATAGGTGTGTGAGTGTGTTGTTTTGGGCACCCAATTATGTTCAGAGACTGGGTTTGTTTTTGCCAGCAATTTATTTGACACAAGTTCACTGCAGGAATTTCATAAGGCAACAGCATACAAGATAATGTCTCTTTGTAAACCAATAAAGAAATAACATGCTCCAAACCAGTAACAGATTAATCACATTACTGTTCCAGGCAAGGGGAGATGAAAAGAATAAAGTCCAAATTGAGTTGAAGTGTACAATTGTCTTAACCAACCATGAGCTGATTTCCAGCTGTCAGAGCAAAAAAAAAAAAAAAAAAAAAAAGCCCCTCACTGCTAGAGCTCATTGCTAGGAAACTATGGTGCAAGTGCTGGTAGGCAAGACGGTCCCCTTTGCAAGGCTACTGCACCGTTTTTGCCACTGCCCATAAAAGTCTCCTTTACTAGGGCAGGAGCTAATGCCACAGAAGTCTTCGAAGAACTATTTAGATCAGCAAGGGTCACCTTGCCCAGACCCAACACTCCCGGATGGTCCTCACAGACTCTTGGTATTTATAGTATAAAATTTAGACTCTAAATGTCCCCTTGACATAGTTACCTCTTTGGATGCTTCTTATTGACAAGCCCCTAGAGGCTCCCCTCAGCAGCTGGACTGCTAACTGCTTATCGACAACAACAGATGAGATGATCATGGCCTGAAACTTTTATTCCAAAACAGCTTTACTCTGAAAACAACTTCATTTTTGTCACAAACAAGTGGATTTGAAGTGATATCAAATGAATGCACAACAGTAAAGCTGCTGGATTTATATTCCTCAGGAAACTTCCGTTAGGTGAAGGGACACGACTGGCCAGACGAGGTGAGAGAAAAGAAACACTGCTTGTCAGATTAGGATTTAGGTACCAGCCAGGGTTATCTGTGTGGTACAACTGAAAATTCTTTACATTCCCAAGGTACTGGGAGGCAGGTAGGACACTGGGCCACTTTTATGACACCTAAGCCATTTCATTTGTTGTCTTCAGTTGATGGGGGAGCCACAGGCCAGTGGCGGGAGAGAAAGGACTTCAGTTGCGCCAGACAGTGGGCGTCTTCTAGTCTGTGCCCGTCCTTGAGGCCGAGGCTGTGTGAAAAGAGAAGCTAGACAGCTGCCTCTACACTCATGAGAAAAATTATCTCAAAGCAATCCTTACGTATGCTAGCAAGGTACTACTCCTCCACCAGATTTTTACCTCCAAACATGAGAATTTTCCCAATAATGTTTGTAAGTCTCCCATAAGCACAGATTTGTTTAACCTGGAGGCATCACTGTGAATTATTGATGTGCCAGGCACTGTTATAGAAGCTGGAGATACAGGAATGAAAGGATGGACAGATTTGATGGCACTAACAACAACAATGACAAAAACTCCAGCATAATGAAAGACGGTAGAAACCACATTAAAATTAATCAGCAGAGTGGGAGAAAACAGTACTATATAGGAAAGTAAGCAGGTCAATATCATAATATGTAAAGAGCACCCATAAATCAATAAGAAAAAGGACATACACAATAGGAAAATGAGCAAAGAAAAGAAAAAAAAAGGCCCTTGTCTTGGATTCAGAATTTAGCAAGGGGAGGAAAGTCATAAGTAGTAAGTGCTATAAACACAAACATGTACAGAGGAGTCACATCGCCTGTGTGTTTGTTTCTGAAGCTCAATGGCAGCAAAAATCAACTCAGTAAAAATTACCCTTATTAGGCCCCTTAAACCCACCATGTACACTATATGTGATTTTGTTTATATAAGGCTTTACCTCTTGGCATTCAAGAAGCACTGTGACAGACCAAATGAAAGAACAGAAGAACACAGAGGTCTGGAGACTTAATCAATTCTGCCCTTAAAGATAAGGGGTATAGGCCCGTTTGGGGCCACTAGGGTGTGAGGTGCCCTGGGAAACTCTGGAGCTGTCCAGCACAGTCGAGAACATGGATCTAGCAGGTTTAGCTCACAGCTGGAGAGAGGGAGACAGAGGTTGAACCTCACATTAAGCATCAGCTGCTCTGGTGAGTAGAAGGGCCTAGACTGGCAGTAGGAGACAAGGCTTCTTTTGCTCAATTATGTGGTGAGCTTTTCCTGTGAACTCATCTCTAAGGTGTGAATGAGCTCATCAACCTCCTCCCACCTTTGAGGGCAGACCTGCTGGAAACTCCTGGGAGTCTGGCCCAAAGCAGGAGGCTCTGAAAGGGGATGAGAGGTGACATTGGCAGACACAGCCTGACTGCTTTTCACTCAAGTGACCCTATGACTACACAGGAATTGGAGACAGTGGATGACTGGAAGATAAACAGGAGGGAGCTACACCATGGCTCCTCCGGCTGCCTGAGTAGTGTGGCCTTCTTCAGGGTGCCCAGGAAGTGAAGTGGGGGGCTCTCAAAATTTCTGTCCATGAAAGTCATCTGGAGAGTTTATCAAACTGCATAATCATGGACCCTCTCTTCAAAGACTTTGAATCTGCATTACTTTAGCATAAGGTGCTAGAATCTGCATTTTATTTTATTTTTCCCACTTATTTATGCATTCATTGGTTGATTCTTTTTTAAAATTATATTTTATTATTTATGCTATTACAGTTGTCCTGATTCTCTCCCCTTCTCCCCCCTCCCCCCAGCCCCTCCAACTCCTCAGGCAATCCCCCCACCATTGTCCATGGGTCCGTGTATGAGTTCTTTGGTTACTCCATTTCCTGTACTGTACTCTACATCCCCATGGGTATGGAATCTGCATTTTAATAAACACTCCAAGTGCTACTAATGTAGGATTCAAAACTTAACAAAACTTACCATTTTACCCATTTTGAAGTGTACAACTCAGCAGCTTTTACTACATTCGCAATGTCATGCAATCAGCACCACTATTTAATTCCCAAACATTTTCATCACCCTTAAAAGAAATTCCTTATCCATTACGTGGTCACTCCCCATTCCCCTTTCCCCACATCCCCTGACAACCACTAATCTGCCCTCTGTCACTGTGGATTTTCCTATCCTGGACATTTCCTATAAATGGAACCAAATAATTTGTGGCTGTTTATGCCTGACTTCTTTCACTTACTACAATGCTTTCAAGGTTGATCCATGTTGCGGCATGCATCAGCACTTCACTCCTTACTAATGGTGAATAATATTCCATGTTAATGGGTAAACCAAATTTAGTTCTCCATTCATCAGGTGGTGGACATTTGAGTTGTTTTATTGCTCCTTTTTAAAACATACTTTTGTATCGTGTATAGCTTTTAGCCACCTCAAATTCTTTTTGCGATAAGGCAGAACATAGATGGGCAGTTAAAATTCATCTCTATGTCTCCCTATGTTTAGCTGCATGTATGCTTCTGTACAACAATCAATAAAAATAAAATACTGTCATCAGTTCTGAGTTCAGATAATAAAGTATGGGTTCTAATTATTCAGTGATGTATTAATCCATCATTTGTACCCAGTCCTGAGTCTCTCCTGGGGTCCCATGTCCCACCGGAGGTCAAGGCAGCCTGGGGATGTGATCCCTTTGTCCTGGTGATAACCCCTCATCTGATTCGCTGCTTCTCACAGGCATGGACACCTCTTCCTCACCAGAGGTCGGAACAAGGAAAAGGAGCAGGATGGGACCACTCTTCCCAAGCCCATTTTGCTCTTTACAACATGGATGGGTTTCAATTAAAATGAGGTCATGGGCTATTAAGATAACTGACTGCACAGTGTGTGGGGGGGATGAGTCACCTGCGTGCATGTGAAATGCCCATGGCTGTCTGGTAGAACTTGGGCTCCAGTCTCTGTTTTCTTCCAGGAGTGAGTTTAAGAGTGGGCAGCAGAGTCGTCATTGGAAATGAATGTGCTCCATGGGGATCCAAGATTACCTCTTTGCCTCTGCCTTCCCCTTTGTCTGGATTCACAGAACAAAACCATGTGAAAACAACAGTGGAAAACATGGCTAAACTTTATTTTTTAGTTATTATTATTTTTAAGAATATAGTTATATTACAGAGAGAGAGAGGAAGGGAGAGAAAGAGAAACAGTGATGTGAGAGAAACATCGATAGGCTGCTTCCTGCACATGCCCCAACCAGGGACCGAATCCACAACCTTGATATATGCCCTGTCCTGGAATTGAACCTGTGACCTTTCAGTGTATGGGATAACACCCCAACCAGCTGACCATACCAGCTGGGTAAGGTGGTCAGACTTTAGATACTTATGTTCTTGGAGACCTCAATTATGTGCCACACCCTGAACCAGACCTTGATGGTTCGAAACGGGGATAGGATCAAGGCAAGGATGGGTGGTGTGTGCCATTAGGGTCAGACCCAGTGCAGCCTTACTCTGCCTGGTCCTTAGTTCTGGTGGGCAGCTGGGGAGGAAGGGAGATTCTGCCTGGTGTTCCACGGTCTCAGGAATATGCCAAGGCAGAGTTAGGGTACTGGGCTGGTTTCTGAAAAAAACCCAGTGTCTGAAATCAATTCAAGATATTCAAAGATGGGCCAATTTCCTGTGTGTGTGTTTTGTTTGTGTGTGTGTGTGGGGGGGGGAGGGGGTTGTGAGCCTGTCTGGGCATGCAAATCCCTAACCTTTGAACTTTTACCAGAAAAAGTGATAGCAATCTGGTGACAAAAATCACTTAAAAACACAGTGTACATGTAGAATGACATGCCGACTGAACTGAGCAACTGGCTCCAGGGGACATGTTTTGTGCCCTGATGATCTGTGAGACTGTCCTGCCTGGTCAAATGCACACCCCTCCATGAACTTTGTGAGCACGGTGGTGGTGGGAGAAGAAGGGCTGCTGATGTTGGACTGATTGGGTTGGCTAGGTTGGGTTTCTGACAAAGTGAGAGGTGTCAGAAGCTGGGTTCTTTCGAGGTTTGAGCTAGAGCATGGTTGTTTCAGACCTGGGTTGCATATCTCATGAACAGTAAGACAAGTTAAGATCATTAGAGGCAACTCATGTTCAAGTTCCAGAGGACTCAAGAGTAAATGCCAAATGTATGGGGCCAGAAGCAGACCTGAGGGTTGAAGTTCAGGATCACGGAGCCAAGAGTTGGAGGATAAACAATCAGGTCGGGAACTGAGTAAGAGTGTGTCTGTGCACACTATGGTGCACGTACACAGGTACGCACACATAGGGTGTTCATGTGTGGGCTGGATGTGGTGTAAATATGTGCATGTAGTGTTTATATGTATAGAGTTTGCTGGATGTGTTTATGTGCCTGAGACCACTGTGTAGATATGAATGTAAGTGGCAGGCCCTGAGCACTGGTCTGGACTTTGGTGTGTGAATTTAGAGGCTGGCCGGTGTGTAACGACGTTTGGGTTGTGGATTGGGCTGCTCGTGAACTTGTACCTCACATGTAATTGAGGCCAGATCTGCTCAGTACCTTCCTTCTGAGGGTTGCTATTAGGGGTAGAGATCTGGTTTTTGCTGTTAGACCTTTCTAGGGTTGCATTTACTAAAATTAATGGAGAACTGAAACCTCCTGAGAAAGGTAAGGAGAATCACTGGGATTTTAATAATAAATGTGTATTGACAGTTCTTAGGGAAAAATTTCTCCCTGAAACCTTTGACTTCCTAGTTTCTAGTTCTATCTTCTGACTTCAGACACCTTCAATAGGCTGTCCATTCAAAGACAGTACAGAGGGTTAAACTGCCTCTTCAACTGTCAGCATCTCTGATTGGATGCACTAGGAGGAGAGGGAGGCAAGTCAAAGTCATCCTAGTGCTGGGAGAGGCCTGTGGAGCTGCCAATGAACTCGGAGTGAGAGTTAGGAGCACTGAACTCTGCATTGGACTCTGCTGGGTCACCATGGACAGAGATGCTTCTGACCCTAGTGTCTCACCCGCAAAACCGGGGCATCGTTGGGAGTAGGTTCTTCAGCCCTGTTGCAATGCAGCAGGGTGGGATTGCAGGCTGACAGCTGCCTGTGGTGTCCAGCTGAGGGGAGTATTTCCAGTAGCATTTGAACTCATTTTCCACACCTTCGAAAAGGGTAGCAACGCAGGTTTCTAGAACAATGACTAATTGTTACTAAAGGACAAGGTGCTTTACTTTCCAGACCATTCAATACATGTTTACAAAATCAATACTTTTCCATAAAGATGTGTGTTTTCTGGTGTTTCAGGCTGGGTTAAAAGACATAATAAAATCCACTGGCTCCTTCCATACACTGAATACCTGCTGAACTGCCTGCCCTTCACAGACTCGGCCCTGGGTTGGTAGTTACCCAGTTCTCTCAATACCCGTGAGACAGGCACGGGTATTATCCTCCTTTCACTCGTGAGAAACCAGAGGCAATGAGAGGTTAAGTAATGGAAGCCTGAGTGCTTTACAGTCTTTTTTCTTAGATTCCCAGGGTCTTGGTTATAGATGATCTGTTTCATAATCTAAGAGTACGCTGATGAGAGAATGCATTGTGTTTCAAAGGAGAAGAAAAATCTCAACAGATCACATATTGTGACAAAGTCTAGTCCCTCTACCCAGCAGGAAAAACTCTAGGCACCAAGCAGCTCAGACAGCCAAGTGCCATAGCTGGCTTCCTGCAGCAGGGACCTCCTGGCAGCAGCAGGGGGAGAACCTTGGGTGGGGGCCCTGTTGGGTGAAGCCAGTGGAGCTTGGGTTTCAGGCCCTTCTAGTAACGTTAGTAGTGTTCTCTTGTTCCAGTGACGGGTGGTGGGATTTCATCCCTCCAACAAAGACACTTTAACACATTTATTTATTTAAAAAGTGTTTTTATCCTTACCTGAAGACATGTTTTTTATTGATTTTAGAGAGAGAGGAGGCGGGGGGGGGGAGAGAGAGAGAGAGAGAGAAAGAGAGAGAGAGAGAGGGAGAGAGAGATGTGAAAGAGGAACATCGATCTGTTGCTTCCCGCATGCACCCTGACTGGGGATTGAATCTGCAACCTAGGTAAGTGCTCCGACTGGGAATCGAACCTGCAACCTTTTGGTGCACGTGACTATGCCCCAACCAACTGAGCCACCTGGCTGGGTTGATACATTTATTAATGAATTATTAAACATGATATTTAGAGACTTTTTCTTGTTAAGGAATAACCCTCAAGTCCGTGAAAAACATCAGCTCCTCTCCTGAATCCCCTTTTAAAATCTCCCTCCCCACGCGGGGGGCTGCAGGGTTCTGTGCTCTGAGACTGACCGAGGTGTCTTCTTCCGCCGATGCTCTTTGTGTTTCCCTCCGCACAAGCTGATTTTCCCAGGGCCATGCTGCGACAACTCACTATGGACACAGCATTCTCCTGCAAGATGTTTTCTGAAACCACCAAAGCAGTTTGGTTTTCAGGATCCTTATTTAAAGAAATTTGCATTAATAGCTCTTTGGGCCCCTCATTTACATACATGTCTGAAAGGGCAGGAGCTTGGGGAATGCAATGAAAAAATGAGAATGAGCCGGCACTGTTTGCTCTGCAGAGTTGCCCACGACTTTCAAAAAGTAGAGATTTAACTTTCGGTTAGCGTATGTTCTTGTGCTGTTAGGGAGTCTGGGAGAAGAATCAGCACTGTGAATGTTTTTTACCTTTGCCTCTGTGATAGAGACCGTTGTTATTGGATTTTGATTTTCCAGGAGAGAATAAAGTTTTCTTATGTAGTGGTTTTTCTGGGGGTGGGGGAAACAGGGCGTTAATTAAGACCCATTAAAGAATGAAAGGGAACGTGTACTAAGGAGCCAACACTGTTTTGCAGTTGGAGTGGGATCCGATAACGCAGTGCCTTACGGTCAAGATTGCTTTGAGCTTATGATTCTGAAAAAAAATGGGCCTATGGGTGAAAATACATTTTTTAAAGCAATGATGCTTTATATTGTTTAGAAATTAGGTAGGATCTATTGATGTTTGCTAAATCCTGCTGCGACCCAAAGGTGAGTGCGTGCTGTGTTTTGTATTATAGATCCTTAGGAATTGCTTGAACCACAAGTATAATCCACTACAAGTTTTAAACTAAAAAGAGCTAAGGAACCATGCAGCCGTGTTTTTACAGGAATGTGAAACGCACGATGGCAGTGTAAATCTGAGTGGCACGTAGATTCCTTTAGGCTTGTTGAACCTGACTTAAACTGGGGCCCATGGACCCCACAAGGAGTCTACCTTTATATTTCTGAGTATTTCCAATGGAAAACTGGCATGTCCTCTAATTCTAAATGTAAGCAACGACGAACCACAGGAACATCAGCAGACCTATGACTGCCACCAATAGAAATCATACGCTGTTTCGCAGGCCAAGTGGTTTGTAGGAACTGACTCACACTCTTGAGTTCTGGCTTCTAATAACTTTGTTCTCTCTGGGAGATTCAACTGCACCCTGCACATGAACATTACTCAAAATGATTTAAAATTTTCCTTTCTTGCTAAGCTAGGCTGAAGGCTGGTATAACTTGGCAGTAGCTCCTAAGTATATATTCAATCTGATAAAAATAAAATTAACTTAGGGCTTTTAAAATTATTGTCAGGTCTTGAAATCATTGTAATTGTGTATTTATTTTAATTTCTTAAAAAAGATTTTATTTATTTATTTTGAGAGAGGGGAAGGGAGGGAGAAAGAGAGAGAGAGAAACATCAATGTGTGGTTGCCTCTCACGCACCCCTGACTGGGGACCTGTCCCACAACCCAGGCATGTGTCCTGATGGGGAATCAAACCAGCAACCCTTTGGTTTGCAGGCCAGCACTCAATCCAGTGAGCCACACCAGCCAGGGCTACTTTAAATTTTAAAAAAACTTAAAAAATTATGTTTATTGATTTCAGAGAGAGAAAGGAAGAGGGGAGAGAGAGAAAGAGGGAGAGAGAGTTAGAGAGTTTTTATTTTTTGCAAATGTAATTTTAACCAAAGAGGCATACTGTATACGCTGTGGGGCATTCTTCCTCCCCCCACTTTTCCTCCCTTTAAATTGAATAGGCTGTAAATACCTTTCCATGTCATTTAATAGCCTTCTGAGCATCCTTTCAAATGTCTGCCCAGTATTCCATACATGGACATACTATTTTTATTTAAGCCATCCCTTATGGTTGAACAGTTTTGTATCATGTGTTTTACATTATTGTCAATAATATATTTTATCTATTAAACTCTGGGTTTTACAACTAGCAGCTTTGTTTGGGAACAGTTCAGAGAGAAGCTGACTCAATTTTAGAAAATCCCAGCTGACTCCAAGATAGGTTACTGTGTCTGCCCTTTTCACTTCTTCTTTCCTGTTTAATTGTTCCCCTGTCTTCCTTCCCCAGATCTATAACTGAGAGAAGTACAGGGCTCTCCATCTTCTCTCGGCTCACTTTGTCTTGCTTTTTGTCTCAGGAGCTTACAGAACCCGAGGCTGAGATAATTCTAACTACACGCTGCTACTCCTGTCCTTGTTCGTTTAAGGTATTTTGAGCAGGGGCACAGTTAAGGAGTAAGATAGCACTGTGAAGATTAAGCTAGAAATGACAGTTGCCTGTCTGACCCCTGCCAAGCTTCATTACCTATCATTCCTCAGAGGTAGTCAGTTATATTTTTTTACTTGGTTTTTTTCAGTTGTCTCCTTGTTTCTACATAACATGTTTAGATGGCATTTTTTCCATATTGAATTTTATCTATTGTTTTCTTTCTATAAATTTAGAGAGTATTCTGCTATCTTAGCCAATTCCCCTCCTTGTATTCTATTGGTAGAGTTATATAGCAGTTTTCATTAGATCAACATTTGGTATTTACATCTATTTACTATGACTATATAGACATTGCTTACAGCTAAGCCAAAGCTGAGCCAAACAGTGTACTAGAGTTATAATTCCTTTTTCCTGAAACATTTTATTTTCCCTGTAGTTAATAATTACTCATTTGTTTTTGTATTTTCATTTGTACTTACTACTAATACATCCCTAAAGTCTCTACTAGAGTTTAAAAATATTCCTCAACATGGTTGAAAGTATCAGGTAATTTATCAGTGTTCCTAGTCGCCTTTTCAGAAGATGTTTTTCTAGAACCCTCTATCAGCTTTCTCCTCAGCTGCCCTGGGATTTCTCTTTATCGTTATCTTTGGAATTCACTTTGCTTTTCTCCTATGTGGGATTCTTATTTCCAGGATTCCAAGTCTTTCTCTTCCTTGGTTTATTCCTGTTGTGTGCTAATAAATGTTTAACCAACTGGGGGTGGGGTGGGGTATTGAGGAGGGAGGAAGGCCTAGTTTGTAGTGTTGTGTTTTCTGTGTCATTTCCACCTTGGCTGATATTAAGCAACCAATGTAAGTTGCTGAACTTGGTGTATTGGGGTTCTCCAGAGAAACCTAACACACACACACACCATATACACACACATACACATACAGGGTCCGGCAGAAACAATGCCTGTTTGAGTGTGGTTGGTAGATTAATATGGGTGTAATAATTTATAGGTTTAATTTGAACATTTCACTTAAAATTTCATATGGTGTGCTTGAGTGTGATATTGTTATATTACAGAATCACATGCTTATAATTTTGTAATAAAAGATTTTGTAATTTAAAAACGGGGGGCGTTATTTGTACCAGACCCTGTATATAGTCCTCACAATAAATCTATTCTGATAGATAGATAGATAGATACTGATTTTTATCTATCTGCTGGAAGAGATTTATTATGAGAGCTGGCTCGCATGATTATGGAGGCTGAAAATTCCCACCATGTGTCTTCTATAAGCTGGAGAACCAGGAAAGCCATTGGTGTAGTTCCAGACCGAGTCTGACAGCCTGAGAGTCAGGGGAGCCAAAGGTTTGAGTCCCAATCAAAAGGCAGAAGACCAGTGTCCCAGCTCAGCGGGTAGCCAGGAAGCAAAAGGGTGAGTTTCTCCTCTGCCCTTTTATTCTCAGGTCGTCCCAGATTGGATGATGCTCACCACGTTGGGGAGGGCCAGGTTCTTCACCAAGTCCACCAATTCAAGCGCTAATCTCATTTAGAAACACCTTCAGAGACACACCCAGTAGTAATATTTAAATTGGGCACCCCTTGGCCCAGTCAAGTTGAGCTAAAATTAATCATCACACTCTGAACTGGGGAGGGCTGGTAAGAGCCGCTAAGGCCACACCTTCGTTTTGATGGAGCACATCTTCCAATAGCCTCTTCAGAAAGGGTACATGGGAAATGAGTGTTTGAAATGACTATTTCACTTACACCTGATTGGTGCTGTCTTGATTGTGAAATCTAGGTGGGAAATGGTTTTCACTCAGAACTTTAAAAGTGTTGCTCTATTTTTTTTTCTTGTTTCCAGTGTTACTGGTGAAGCTCCAGTGCCATCCGGGTTCAATGCTTTGTATGTATATTACTCTCTGTTTTTGGAAGCCTCTAGAATCTCCTTTTTATTCCTGATGGTAGGAAAATTCATAATGGTTCATCCCTGCCCCCTAATTGTTCTGTATCCTTACCAGATTTTCAATCAGGAAGCTCATGCCTTTTCATTCTGGAAAACTTTTCTGTATCTATTTGATTTCTTTTCTTCCATTCTCTCTTTTCCTAGAACTCTCACTTGTTATATATTAGATCTCTTGTTTTGATTTTCTAATTTTCCTTTTCTTTTCTTTTCTTTTTTTTTGATTGCTGGGATCTCTTTCTCAACTACATTCCAGCCCTGTGTGCACTGTCAGTCGCTGCTGTCAGGGCAATGGTGACCTGGGAGTGGGGTCATGTCCCACTCCTGGGTCTCCTCCCAGTGTCTGCCTGGCTCAGTGCTTGACAGAGGGACAGGTGGAGGCAGCAAAGGCTTGTGATCCAGGTGGATCTGCTTTTGAGCTGGACACCAGGGACACATTATTTAACTTCTCAGTTCTTCAGTGTTCTTGTTCAGAGCTGACGGTGTGTTACCCTGTGGGGAGGGGCGGATCTGGTGAAAGGAGAACAAGGCCCTCCCATTCTCCCACCCTCCCCTAAAAACGAAAATCTCACAAGAGATTACATTGTATAATACCCGGTGTCACAGTTAAGTAATTTTATCTAAATGACAAGGAACATTTTGATACTTCAATAGGAGTATTGCTTTTTAATAAGGAATGATGAATTTAAATTTTCTTCTTCCAGCTGCCATTTACATCCTTCCTCCCTTGATCAATTAATGCCAACAAGAATGGCTAAGATTCATTGAGCATTTACCATGTGCCAGGCCCTCTTCCAAATACTTGACGTGTATTTTTAAAATTCTTACAACAACCTAGTGAGGTAGGTGGTATTGTTATTTCCATCTATACCTGAGCAACCGAGGCTCAGAGAGCCTTGGGTTACACAGCTTGTAAATGCAATGCTGGGATTTAAACCCTGCAGTTAACCATGGATTGTATGCTTCTACAGAATCTTCATGGGGAAGCTTCTGTGTTTGAATCCCTCTCCTGAGGGAAGCCAGGGTCTTGGGAAGGTCTCCCTAGTGGGGAGGCTGAGTATTTCCAGGATCCAGCTTGGAAGCTGGGTGAGACTGAAGAACAAGCTTAGCACATCCCAACCCATGAGGGAGGAGGCTTCTTAGGGTATCACACACTTTACAGCTGTCCCCGAGAGTAGCTTCGCTGGCCCAGCCAGTGGGGCTTCTCCTGTGCGAGCAACCTCAACCACGGCCACGCAGTTGTGCCCCCGAGGCCAGGCTCAGCTTGAGGCAAGCCTCGTTTAAACAGGCAGCTTGTAGCAGCTGGGGCTGGCTCAGCGGAGCGAGAGGGCAGCCAGGGATGCTCGAGTGCAGGTGTCTGTCTCTGAATGTGCAATCATGCAAATCCAAGAACCCAGACTGACGTAAATTGAAAGCCTGGTGTTCATTTCCAATAAACTCAACTGTCTGTTGCCAGAGCAGCCTGACTGGTAGTCCCAGACTCATCAATTCAAACGAGCAATTCTGCTGATAAAGGAAAGAAATGTGGGGTGAATTCCAATCAGAGCTTGCTTCCTTTGGGCAGGTAGCATCTGGAAAAGGCTTCAGACATCTTTCCAGGTAATAATGCTCACAGGAACTGGCCATGAGACAAGAAGTGCTGCTTGAGAAGGAGGTGAGGGGAACCACATCCTCCGTCTAGATCTTGAAGATCACCTGACCCTCCCTCCTCTTTTTACAGAGGGGTTAAGTGATGCTGCTGAAGTCAGGGACTTGCCCAAGGGCACGCAGCACAGCAGGGGACTGGCTCTCCTGAACAGGAGTCCTGGTTTCCTTTTAGCCATTCCACCCAGCAGGCTGTCTCTCTAGCTCATTGCACCAGGTCACGTAAGCCTAACACCCATCTCTCTCAGTTTGTGGAGACAAGTCATTTGCAATCTTAGCATAATAGAAGATCTGAAAGGGTTGTTTGAAGCACAGAAAAGGGAGGCTGGGGGCAGGTTGTTGTGCAAATGTCTGGGCATTGTCTCAGCAACAGAGACTCACAGGCCACTAGATATCACCTTCTCTCTGACCTGTTCTCAAGGACTCTCAAGGAGCCTTCAGACCAGATCCTAACTGTAGAAAGTCTGTTCTGTAAGTTGGGGCCCTTAGGTTGACAGTAATAGAAAGCAACTCCAAATAATAAATGGCAAACCTGGACACCCTTTCTCCACCAGCAGAACAGCATGTCCTCTAGCCACCTGGCTGACCCTGGCAGCCCTATAGCCTGGGGGCCTGTTACACAGACCTTCCAGGCCTCTTGACTGGCCAGCCATGCCTCCCCTGGCCTCCAAAGTCCATGACAATACTTGAGAGATGAATCTCATTAGGTTTCTAATTTGCTCTAAGAGCCAGGATCCTGTTATTCAAATGCCACCGAGGCCTGTAACAAATGAAATGGTATGGGCTTCCTCATACTGAATCACCAATTCAGGAAGTTAACTTCAATGCCATCTTTAAGCTCTCGCCTGCCAAGCTGGTCTGCACACTTAAGCCTTCAAGCCCGGTGAATCAGCAGAGACTGTTCTGGCACCAAATGGTGGTCACTCGATACCTTCTTTTTCCCCCAGTGTATCACATCCCATCACATCATCACATCCCAGGAGAAATGGTAAAAGCTTTGTTTGGCTAAAACACCTAGGTAATTGTAGCTCCGTAAGAATGAGCACCTTAGATTTTAAAGTTCAAAGACTAGAAAGAATGAACATGCATTTTCTGTCTTAACTCAGGGCCACCCACAAATACATTACACTTCCCGTTCTAGGTAGAAACTGACTTGCAGTTTCACAATCCCAATTCTGCAACCCTGGGAGGCAGAATCTGGTTGGCTCTCCATGGCTTGAGTGTCTATTGCTGGCCCAGTCATCAGAAGGATTAGGGTCGCAGACACTGCTGCTGGGAGCCCACCCATGTAACCTGCTTGGGGAAACTTTATCAAGAGAAAAGAGGTTTTGCCCTGGATGAAGTTTTTGCTCAGTTCGTTGGAGTGTCATCCCCTGCACCAAAAGGTTGTGACTTCAATTCCCAGTCAGGGTACACACCTAAGTTGTAGGTTCAGTCCATGGTTGGAGAGCATATGGGAGGCAACCGATTGATGTTTTTTCTCTCTGTCCCCCCTCAAAAAATCAATTAAAACATACCCTAGGGTGAGGATTAAAAAGAGAAAAAAGGGGTTTCTGGCAAGCCAAACAAACACCTAAGAGATATCTACTTCTATTGCCTAATTAAATATTCAACTTAAATAGATTTTATGTCACCATTAATTAGTCTATTTGAGTTTGGGGACTGTTAGCCCATTTTCCCAAGACTAGACCGCCCTGCAATGAACCATCCCCTCAGGAATCATGCTCTTTGGAGTGGCCAGAGGGAGAAGTGACTGTGAAACCATCTCCTTGCAACTCAGATTTGTAGGCTTTGGTCAAATCCACTTGTCTTTACAGACGAGGAAACTGAGGTTCAGGGAGGAGACATGCGCTATTCAAGGTCAGCCCACCCCCAACAGGTACCTTGTGAAGTGGGGAGGCTGGGAGAACCGCCTTGCTAAATCCTTCAGCACCCTGTGGAAATGCTGACTGGATCAAGACTGTACCTCTGTGGCAAGATTTGTGGCCCTCGGAGGCCTTCCCGTAACAATGGCTAAGGAGGTTTTAATGATCTGTCTGCTGGGTATTTCTGAAGCATTCATTTTAGAGAAGGCCAAGGTATTCATGCTATCATTCTGAAGCTAATTTCTTCCTGGACTCTCATGCCCTGGCAGCAAGGGAGCATGGACCAGGAGAACAACTAGGAGTACTCCAGCCCTTGATTCTTGTCCTTTTGACCTTGTGCTGCAGAAAGAAGATGACTTTTTACACCTGCTTCAAACTGTTGGTACAGAGGGCATTGAAGGAGGGGCTGAGGGAGTTTCTGCCTGCAAAACAGCTTCCTGTAATTCTTATGCTTTTAACCCTGACATCAGGCTGCTGCTGGGAGCCAGCGGAGTGTAGGATCCAGCTGAGTGTGGAGGTGGGAGTGTGCTGATGTCAAGAGAGGGCCCTGCCACAGCTTCTTTGAGTCCACTGTATCCCAGAGACTGAGCAGGCTGAAGGATTAGGGAGGAGAAGATGAAAGGTAAGCCAGGAAAACTAGGTGAAGGAAGTACGTATTAAAATAAGAAGTGAAATTCATGGCAAGCAGATCCAATGTTTTGTCTGTGTTCAACTGGATAAGGAACGTGCAATGAAAGCAAATAGATTTAATGGGGTGGGGATGATTAACAGTGTCTTGAGATCCGTCAGGAAATGACTGTTCAGGAGGAGTGCTACAAGAGGAAATTGAACTTAATTCTTATCTCCTTAAGATGTTTTAGTTGCTTAACTTCTATTAGCACACACCTGTACAGCCAGAAAGAAAGAGAGGCCTGAGGTTCAGTACATTATTTGCAAAGTAACTTGAGATATGAATGTCTTGAGTATGTGCTTCAGCTGTAGAAAGTCTAGGTTTTGGTGTTGTCTTCGACCAGGTATATGTTCTTGAATGATTTTCGCTCCCTATGGGCCCTGTTTCCTTTAGGCATAAAATCAGGGATTTGGATTAGAATTTATGGTTTTCAAAAAAATTATATTATGAAACCCTTTAATTCTATGATTGTCATATCTTGAGGAATATCCCATTAATGAATAATACATTATTGCTGTTAAAAAAAAAGAATTTATGGTTTTCAATTGGTGACCTTTAGGAAATGGAAGAAGAAGAGAGAGTGTGTGACCAGGTCGGACCCAGCTCTGCGTTGCCTGCTTGCAGCCGATCACCAGCAGCAGCTTGGCATGACCCGCAGTCCTCTCCCTATTCATAGTCAACTAGTGTGACTAGCTCTGTTTTCCCCTTTCCCCCGACTGAGTGGATTTGGGGAAGCCCCTTTTCTCCCGAGATGTTCTTGGGGCCCTCCAGGGTTGCTGCCTTGTCCCAGGACATCAGCCGGGCTGCTGTGGTCGGGAAGTCTGCTCAGGCTACCCAAGGCCCACCAGTTGCTGCTGTCCGGGTTGTCACGACATCACTGCTGAACCCTGGCTATCTATCTCGCTGCGGGATTGTGTGCTCATTGCTACCCCTGCCACCCTGGCCCAAGACCCCCAGGAAGAGCCAGTCCTTCCCGATTTGCTCTGAGCCCAGGTGCAGTCCCCTTCCTCCGGTCCTGAAATCTAAGTTGGGGCAGACTCCATGATGCAGCCTAGTGGCCCACGGCGCATTTCTCATTTCTCAGGCATTTGATCTTCAATGATCACATTGGGGCGAGGACTGGGCAGAGTCGAGAGTTCAACATGAATTTCTCTCTAGGAAAAGCCATTTTTCTTCTGTTTTCAGGCACACAGTATAGCCTGGGAGATCACTTTACATCTCTTTCTATAGCACATACATTCCACTATAAGAAAACCTTACAGTTTTCTCCAAGGGCCATGTGTGGAGACTGCTCTTTCACTGATGAAACGGAAAATCCTAGGTGCTTCCTCAAATAATGGGGATTCCAAACGAAATGACAACCTCTGCTCCTAGAAACTAAAATTACAATCTACTCCCCAAATAACATTTCCCTCAATACAATTAAAAAAATAACAAAACACCAAAATCTCTCTTCACCAAGTACTCTGTTATATACCCAATGTCCTGTGTTAGGTTTCTTTTGAATAAAATTAGAAAAAAAAAGTTTGGAGACTTAAAATCTGGTAGAGAAGGTAAGAGTAATAAGGAACAGACCTGGAGGGCCCAGGGCAGGGCTCCACTGTATGGGGTCAGAAGGCAGCCCTGGGAAATGTGAAGGGTAGAGAATTATGGGGGCTTGGGACATCCAAGGGTCTTCCTGGGAGGAAATGGAATTTGAACCAGGTCTTGAAGGATGGTTCTGCTTTGAAAAAAATGGAAGGAACAAGACCATTCAAGTACAAAGTTCTGACATGTGATGACTTCGAGGTGCGAGTGAGCATGTTGTGCTTGTGGGAAGGTGAAGGGACCCAGGTAGAAGCACCAGGTGTCCTCGCTCCTTTTCACTAAAGGGGATGGAAGGAGGGTTCAGCTAATGTGGCAACTGGGAGTGGCTGCCTGGAGAACCGTGCTAAAGCCACAGTGCTTAGCAGGGAGAGCGCTGTCATTAATGACTAGTGGTGTTTGCCATAGGTGCAAGAGGGGTGGGGAATGCATGTGTTTCAAGATGTGCCACTTTTGCCCTGGAAACTCTTTGATGTATGTTCAAAAGAAACTCCAATGTGGGGACTTTCTTCCTTTTTCCTCTCTGGAATCGAAGTGGATGGATGCTGAGAGTGAAGTCTGTGGCTTTGAATGATATCTTTTACATTTCTGCTAAGCACTCAAGCCTAGCCTATACCAACTCCTAGCTGTTACTTTTCAGCTGCTCAGAGAAGCAAGGGTCCCTGTCTCTGCTGCCTGGTTATAGGAAAAAGAAGTCTTTTCAACTGAGCACAAATAACTTCGGTTCAAGGGAAGATGACGAAGGCACTGAAGGGTGGAAGAGAACAGGGAAACTCTACCTTCGAACACTTGCGGATACTCACATGAGTACGCCGTTACCTAATGTATATCGTATTGCTTCATGTGCCCGAGCCTTATCTCCCTACCGTGGCCGTAAGTCCCTTGAGGTCAGGGACTGTTCTGTCCTTATCTTACAGGTTAGAGAGACAGGAACTGGGTCTGTGCTCTTTGGGTCTGTAATTGCATTTCATATGGCGGACAGTGTCCTTCAGAATGTTAGATGCTTATTAAAATGACTATTGAACTGCTTTGAGAATCCTGTTAATGGCTTGTCTTCTTTAAAGGAAATTAGAAAAGGGGAGTAAGAAGGGGAAGATTATGAAATTGAGCTGAAGTCTTTAAGTCCAAGCAGTTGGCGGAATATAACAATGTGCTATTCACACCTCCTCCTCTCTGGTTTTTTTCTTAGGGGCTGAGCCTCCTGTCAATTCACAGGGTCCTCCTTTGAGGGGGTAGGAGGATCACGGGTGGGGGGGACAAAGAGAGGACTGACTGGATGGGGCACCTTCATTGACATTTTCCCTGGAGTCTGCAGATGGCATTTTCTTGTTTGCACTTGAACTTGTCCAACTGGTATTTTCAAGGGAAGGGTTTCTGAAAAATTGGAGCTCTGCAGGTGACTTTTCAGGAAATAGGCTATGATTTTTAAAAAAAATCTTTACCCAAGGATATATTTTTGAAAAATGATTTTGGGGGGGAGGGAGAGAGAGAGATGTGAGAAAGAAACACTGATCCATTGCCTCTCATACATACCCTGACCAGGGATTTAACCCACAACCTAGGTGTGTACCCTGACTGGGCATAGAACTCACAACCTTCTGGTATATGGGACGACGCTCCAACCAACTGAACGACCTAGCCAGGGCTATAGGCTATGATTTCTGATCCATTTGAAAAACTGCATGCTGGTGTGAAGTTTTTCATTGGGTCATTGAAGCAACAAAGTAGCATGGCATGCATGGTAGGAGGTGGTGGGAGCAATTCCACATCTTGGAGTCAATCATGAAGTAATGTGGTGGGTTGTGGAAGGAGCAGGGACTGCTGAGGGTCACATCGAGTCACAGAGAACAAGTCAATTAGACTTACAGAGTATAAAATCAAAGGCCAGGCTAGTTCAAGTGCAAATACTTTGTAAAATTAGAAAATGGTTTTAAAAGTACATATACCTTTACCTGGCCAGTGTGGCTCAGTTGGTTGGTGCATTGTCCCATGAACCAAAAGGTCGTGGGTTCAATTCCCAGTCAGGGCACATGCCTAGGTTGTAGGTTCAGTCCCCTGTTGGGGTGCTTATGGGAAACAACTGGTTGATGTTTCTTTCTCACAGCAATGTTTCTTTCCTTCTCTCTCTCTCTCCCTTCCCCTCTCTCTAAAATCCTCAATAAACATGTCCTTGAGTGAGGATAAAAAAAGTGCATATACCTTAAAGTTATATGGGAGGTGTCATCTGTAGACTATTTCTAGATATCATTATGTGGACTTTGAGTTTGCCTACAGCTTCCTAAACTACCAATACGTAAATCTTTGGTGAAAGAGTGTTATAGCAAATAAGATTAGGAAAACTCTCTTTTCTTTGAGATTTTGCATTATGTCTCTTTTTTCTAGGAGGGTCGAGAGTTGACTAGAGGGCTTAAGTAGGCCATCTGCCACGGGAATTGGAGCTTCAAGCCACAGCAGCGTAGGAGCCACGCCCACCCACTTTGGGCTCTAGATGAGAGCAGAGAGACCTAAACGGCTGAGTGGTTTGTTCACGTGCTTCAGTTAATGGCCAGACTAGCGTCACGACTCAGCGTTGCTGCTTCTCGGTCAGGACAGTGTCTGCCTCCCTGACCTCTGGTGGTCAGGAGCTCAGCAGGTAGGTTTGGCTTCTTTGAAGTCTAGAATGGAGGGCTTGCCACTGCTCTGTTCTGCAATATAACTCTGCTGAGCTCGAGTTGCCACAGGGAGGACAGCATCAGGCAACTTGTTCACCTTGCAGGAGAGTTTTGCATGGAAAAGAGGATGTGCCTAAAATCAGTCTTGGGCTCACTGTAGGAAAGGTGTGGAACAACGTGGGGCTCTAATAGAGTGAAGTGGTATGGAGGGTAAATGTGTGGCCTCTGGGCAGGTCATTTCACCGCCTTGTGTCTCAATTTCCTCATCTCTAAAATATACTAATAATAGTTATCTACCCTATTTAAGGATTAAATAAGTCAAAACACACACACACACAAACACACACTTTATAGTCCTTTAATGGTGCCTAGTACATAGTAAGCTCACATAAGGACCCTTGCTAATACTTGTGTGTTATTACCTAATATGTGGCCCTGGTCTTGTATTGCTTCATGTACCCAAGCCTTATCTCCCTGTCAATGTTATAAGTCCCTTGAGGTCAGGGACTGGCTCTCTTTATCTTAGAGGTTAAAGACACAGGAACTGGGTGGCTATTATCATATTAGTTGTTTTTTCAAATGATTTTGGTTGTTGTAAGTCTGTTTTCAACAGCAGTTAGGAAACTATCCTATTATATACAGTTGCTTGTTTAAAGCCTTCAATGTCCATGTGAACAAGGTATTAAAACCACCCTTGTAGTTGGTGCTGTTAGGGTCCTACACCCCATTCTGTCAGCCTGGGTCATCAGTTTCCCTCATGAAGGCTTCCACCTCAAGGGCTAGTTGATTCTCCTTGATTTTCTTCTTCAGGCTTTTCTCCTAAGCTATGGAGGTCTGTTCAGCCTGGACGTGTAGGAGAGTGGATGTTTCCTTGCCAGGTGAGAGACCAGAGCCTGCTGTCTTTGCAGGGCTCAGCACTGAGGTGCCTTCTTCACTCTGACCTCTCAAACGAATGAGCCCCAGAATCACCTGGGGTTCTCATTAAAATGCAAATTCCGGTTCAGGGGGTGTGGGTTTGGATACGATTCTACTTTTCTGACCTGCTCCCGGAGAATGCTGATATTGCTAGCTCATGGACCACACTTGCAGAAGGAAGTTTCCACAGGGTTTCCTTTGAAAGTCTCTCAGGGGTTGGAAGAATTGCCCACAGAAGTACCCAGCTCAGTAGCATTCTTTTATTGGTCTTCTCTCCTTCCCTATCTCACCACCTCTCTCAGGCTTCCTAGATCACCTTTCAAACAAACTTCCTGTTCTACACCCAAGAACTTGCTCAGACTTGGCTTTGGGGGACCCCCAGAATACAATACCCCCCTTTACAGATGACCCTCATTGATGTAGGTCACACAGAGTTACTCCAGTCTGAGTCTGTCTTATATCCTATATCTGAATCTGTCCTACATTCCACTGCCTCTCTGTAGTCTATGACTGCTTTGCATTTTGAGTTCAGTTGCAGATAACTACAGTGGACAACTCATTGAGAACTAAACAGGTTTAAACATTAGAAATTTGGTGCATGGCAATCACAAAGCAAAAACCTATAATATCTACACAAATGATAAAGAGAAAAACAAAAACAAAGCTTACACTACAAAAAAACCCCACATCAATTCACAAAGACAGAAAGACAGTAAGAAACAGTGAAACTACAAAATAATCATAAAATAATTAAGAAAGTGCTGATTGTAAGTCCTTGTCAATCATTACTAAAAATGTAAATGGTTTAAAATTTCCAATTAATATTCATGGATGGCTGAATGGATAAAACAAGAACCAACTGCATACTGCATACAAGAGATTCAGTTCAGTTACAAGGACACTCATAGGCGGAAAGTGAAGGGATAGAAGATATTCCATGCAAGTGGAAAACAAAAAAGATCAGGAGACAAAACAGACTTTAAGTCAAAAGCTACAACAAGAGACAAAGAAGGTCATTATGTAATGATAAGGTGGTCAATTCAAGAGGATATAACAATTGTAAATATATACGCAACCAATATCAGAACACCTAAATTATTCACTATAGTAAATAATTTTTAACAGATCTGAAAGCAAAAATAGACAATACAATAATAGTAGAGGATTTCAATAGCCCACACTCACCAGTAGATAGATCATCCAGAATGAGAATCAATAAGGAAATAATGGACTTTAGGCCAAATGGACCAAACAGTTAGATACAGAACATTTCCATTCAACAGCAGCAGAATACACATTTTCAAGTGCATACAGAATATTCTCCAGGATAGATCATACTTAGGCCACAAAACAAGTGTTAACAAATGTAAGAAGACAGATCGTATCAAGTATCTCTTCTGACCAAAATGAGAAGATATTCAACATCATATGTTATTAGGGAATTTCAAATTAAAACAATAATGAGCTACCATTACCCAGCAATTAGAATGGCTAAATTCTAAAACACCGACAACAACAAATGTTGGTAATGATGTCAGACAACAGGAACTCTCATTCACTGCTGATGGGAATGCAAAATGGTACAGTCCCTTTGGAAGACAGAATGACAGTTTCTAAAAAAGAAATCTAAACAATCAAACAAACACTCTCCTTAGTATTTACCCAAATATTTTGAAAATGTGTGTCCACTCAAAACCTGCACACATGTTTATTGCAGTTTTATTTATAACTGCCAAAATTTGGAAGCAAACAATACGTCCTCCACTGGGTAAATGGATAAACTGTAGGACATGTAGACTGTGGACTATAATTACTCAGCATTAATGAGAAATGAGCTATCAAGTCACAAAGAGACATGGAGGATTATTAAATACATATTATTAAGTGTGAAAAAAGACAATTTGAAAAGGCTACATACTGTAAAATCCCAACTGTATGACACTCCGGAAAAGGTAACACTGTGGACAGTAAAAAGATCCATGGTTGCAATGGCTAAGGAGAGGGATGGATGGACAGGCAGAATAGAGAGGATTTTTAGGGCAGTGAAACTGTTGTATATGATACTATAATGGTAGGAGCCTGTCATTTAAAATTTTTCCAACCCAATAGAATGTACATCATCAAGATTGAACTCTAACATAAACTATGACTTTGGGTAATGGCGATGTATCAGTGTCAGTTCACCGAGTTTAACAAATGTAACACTCCAAAGGACGTGTTAATAGTGGGGGAGGCTGGGCACGTGTAGGAGCAGGGCATATGTGGGAGCAGTCTGCACTATCCACTCAATTTTGCAGTGATCTTAAAAATGCTCTAAAAATTAAGAATAATTTTAAAGACAGCCATAAAGCCCTGACTGGGATGGCTCAGTGGGCTGCGTGTCATCCCATGAACTGAAAGGTTGACAGTTCGATTCCCTGCTAGGGCACATGCCTGGGTTGTGGGCCAGGTCCCTGGTTGGGGGTGTGTGAGAGGCAACTGATGGATGTTTCTCTCACACGTCGATATTTCTCTACTTCCTTCTCCCTTACTTCCCCTCTCTCTAAAAAGAAATACAATCTTTTAAAAAAAGCCATTAAGGTTCAGTAAGCTTCTTTCTCACTAAGATTCAGCCATTCCCCACCCCCCACTCCAAATGTTCGCCAAGCCTCTGGATAATTTCCAGAGTTCTGAAAAGGGTACTTCTGGCCATTTTGCATCTTTTGTTGATTTTATCAGTAATTGAATTTTTGGAACTGCTTACTTCACCAATTTTACTGACCTTACCCTGGACATTCACATGATATAGGAAAATTTTAAACAATTAACTTGCTTGACAAGAGGTAATGATAGCATGAGGTATTAACATTTTTGTGGAAGGACTCAGAATACAGTCCGTGGAAGGGAAATCACATCAGCATGTACATGCGTATGATCTGGATGAGGTGACGTGGGGAGTGCTGGGGGCAGTCAAGCGCAAGGAGGGCCCTGAATCTTTGGAAGGGGGCCACAAAGCCCTACGTAACAATTGCCCCGAGGGCTTCCGCAATGCAGATGTTCAAAGTTATTTCATTTAGTTATTGAGGAGGATTAAGGAAGTCACCACTCCAGAGACAGTGGTCTTTGAGTTTCTCAAGAAGATACCCAGACAATAGTTGTTCGGGTGAATTTTGAGCCTCCTTTAGAATCTATGGAGGCATCAGAAACTTAGAAGAATATGGTGATTATCTACTCATAGAAACTCTCAGAGGACTTCCTTTTTTATCCCAGTTTTCTTTAATATTAGTTGGTAATGCCTTTGAGTTCAGTCACAGTCTCATTCCCATCTCTTGTGTTCCTAAAAAAAAGATCAGTTTTAACTAAATATTTTAACTAAAATCTATTCTCGTATTCATTTATATCAGTTTTCAGTCTCCCTTTGAAACTGGAGAGGTGGTTTTCCACTGTGGCACGTGCATTAAGTACCTGCTACCTTTGTGTATCATTGTATGTGTGGATGTAGGGGGAAGGAGTCTCTAAAACACAGCTGAAAGAAATCTGCAGTCCATTTAACAGGTGTATGTATATTCTAAAAGAGACCCAGGTTTTTCTTCTGTTAGAACCTTTAGTCTTCAGTATTCTAACGTTATTTTTGTAGCATTTATTGGGGTGACATTGACTGGTGGGATTATATGGGTTTCGGGTTTACATTTTTGTGAGGGATGGTCTGTGTCTTGCCTTGTGTGTTTGCTGCCCGGGGTCGGTCTCCTTCCATCACCATATATTTGATGCCCTTTTCCCTTTCCTGACTCCCCCTCTCCCAACCCCGCCCCATTTCCCTCTGGTGACCACCATGTCGTTATCTGTGTCTATGAGTTTTTTGTTTGTCCAATTTGTCTTTGGACCACACTGTTCAAATTATCATTTTAATGGAATTCTTTCCATGGCAACTAGTTGTGATGTTAGAAACGGAGGTCGTGTACCAACACAGGCCACGAGATGAATATAAAGACAGCTGGGAAAGACAACGGGTATCGTGAGCAATGATTGGAAGTAGAAGACTACTTGTCATCTTTTTGTCTTCACAATTTTATTTTAAGAAAACATAAAGTGTACCTTTGAAGAAAAAAAAAAGAAATTTGAATAACTTGGGTTGTGGTCCTTCAAATAATGAAATATTAAAGGTCTTTCTCCCTATTTAGTCACTTACCCATTGGCCAAACATTTCTTAACCCAAGCCTTTGGCACTGGTAATCAATTGCACACTTGGGGACTCTCAAGTTTTCCTCTTCAGGGGCTTGAGTGTTTATGTTAGGGCAGAAGAGATGGCTTCAGGGAGGGAAATCCCTGAATGGAGCCTTTGAAAATCTGGGCGCACTTTTTAAACTGTACTTACAAAGGACTTACCAAGAAAGAGTTCCTGACTATAAGCTATTGGAACGGGGACTAATGACGGAGACAAATGCAGCAACTGAGCCAAGAATCTCCATACACTTGTTCTCCAAGGCAGAGGATAGACCTGGTTGCTTGGCCTTGGAATTCTTTTATTGTGTACTGTTTCACATTTGACCTCATTTCCTGGGGAGCCAGCCTCCTGAAAGCTTTTACTTTTTTGTGGGGGGAGGAGGAAAGAAATGTTCTGGGAACCTTTTGAGATTCTGATGACAGCCATGCGCTCCATCTAGAAAAATGCACACGGGCACTCATACAGACAACTCTGTTCCCTGAGTCAGAGGCCCGGTTAAATCCCTCCCGTCTCTCACCACACTTCCCAGAAAAAAGGATTAACTGTCCTTGGTTATAAATGTTCTTAATGTGCCCCATTGTTCTCAGTGTTGTCCTCTTTCTGAGAGCAATTATCGCCCCTCTGTCCAAATCACTCCTGGGCTATCTTGGGCTGTCTTCAGCTCAGCACTGTGTAGTGATCTCCCAGCTGTGCGGAAGGAAGGATTATTCTATCTCCAGTCATTCCATTAACCAGGGTCCCACCTATTGATTGCCCGTTCTCCACAGAACTGAACACAGTCTTCAGCTTTGGCTGTATCTCTGGAAGCATAAAGAAAGAAGGTGAGGTTGATACTGAGAGAATTTACTAAGGAAATTAAAAAAAACAGTTGTGATATTTGGGGGTGGGGTGAGGCCAGAAGGGAGGGGAAAGAGAGATCAATTATATAATGATTGATGGCTGATAACCTCACTATGTTCTTTCAAATTGTCCTTGTAGGAGATAATTAATCACCGTAGTTGAGTTCCACCAGACGGTTCCCTCTCCGGGCCCTTTTTAAATTCTGCTGTAGTGATCTACCAGGTTATTTTGCTCACCGTGATTCCAAAGTTGAATATTTCTGGCCAGTACAGATAAAGCATGAAGAAAACTCTTATTACTTCTCTTTTGCTACGTTTGTCATGTAAGTACCTCCAGATAGGCTTTTCCCTCTCTGAGCTATTGATTGGCTGCCTTTGTCACAGGCTCAGTGATTTGAATTTCCTGTCCTTGAAAATAATAAAAAAAAAGCCAGTAAGGGAAGAATTGTTGGTTGGTGCCTTCCTCAGAGACACTTGGGGCTGTCCCCTGAGTTCACTGTTTTTACTATTTTGTTTACTTTATAAAAATAACTCACATTTGTAATGAAAGCTTATTTTTAGTGAAAATAATCTTACTAGAATATTTATTCAGGCAACGGATCCCTAGGCAATGCTTAGTAAATCCACTATTAGCAAGGCACAGTGCTTACATAAAGGAAACAAACCGTTGAAAGTGTTCACTTTTAGTTACTCTGTTTGTGCTGTCGGAATAACACTCAGAGGGCCCTGCAAATGTTTCCATGCTTCTTTCTTCCTACCTATCATACAGATGATTGAGGATCCAGATCCCCTTTGATTTATGTATAACCTCTAAACTTGAACTACCTCCTTATGTGGGTGGATCTATTTAGAATCCGCAATACTAATTCTTTGCATCTCTAAAGCATTTTCCCTTTTCTGGTATGTTTTTCAGTTCACTCCTTTCTCTTAAAGACGGCCATTAGTCAGCCACTTTGAATTTTACTTTGCTATCATATGGTAGTAGAAATATCACATTTCCAGTTCTTTTCTGTATGTGGCACCTCAATACCCAAAATGGTCTCTAAAGTTTATTGAACCACTGGGGTCAGAAATGTGAGCGTGGCTTTTTGTTGGGCTTGACCTATTGACCCAGGAGAGCAGCTGGTGTGGTTCCTACAGCTGCGCTGGGCTTGCTGAGCCTTTTACCCAAAGGAGGGCCTTTGATGGACTTCTCTGGGAGGAGGGCTATTCCTTAATGAATTTCTCTCTGAAGGCTCGAATAGGGCTGGCAGAGAAAACAATGATAAGGAGAAGACAAACAGAGAGCTGAAGGATTACCTCAGAAGAACAACACAGCAGTGAGGAAAACCTCTTTGAAGTGAAGTAAACCCCTGAACTTTATTAGTATTCTATCACAACTGGAGGGAAAAAATGGAGGATTAGTTATTCTACCATAACTGTTTCAGGTTGTGGGGGAGAGACCGTTTCCCTGAAGGGGGCACCATGGCAGATGAAAGGTTAGTGCACGGGGGCATGTCGGACTATGGGCCTTTTCTAGGAATTAGGAATGCCAGTTGTTCAGCAATTAGGACCCCTCTTCCCTCTCCACACACACACACACACACACACACACACACACACACACACACACACACACAGAGAGCTCCTCTGAGGTCTGTTCTAAAGTCCACTAAAACCCTTATCTGATTATCACATTATGTTGGCTTAATCTGCTTCCCTGCTAGAGAGCTCCTCCAAGAAAAGGACCTCTTCCTACTCTTCCTGAATCCCGGGGCCTGGCGTAATGTAGGATCCAATAAACACTGACTAAATGCGGCCATTGCTTCTGGCACCCACCACCATTCAGTACTCTCACACAGTACTGTTAATTCTCTTCACTTCTCTGCTTCTACTGCTCCGGGAGAATTTAGGAGACCAGAGATTATTTCTTAATGCCTTTGTATTTCCAAGCCCTAGGGGAGTTCCCAGGGCCTAGGAGGCTAAAAACTAAGTGTCTGCTGAGTATGTATGAGGCATGGCTGAACTGGGTGGTAGTCCTTGCTCTTCTACCCACTCTGGCTGACATCGGAGGGGAGTCACCCTACCTCTCTGGGCCTGTAAAATCACCTTCACTTCTCTAAAAGACTCTATAAGAAGTTGAAATTCAAGAAATTATTATAGATATTCCTGGTGGGGTGAACTGCACAAATAATTAAGAATTAGAGTTCTAGCTCTTAACCAATTGGATGTGTGGCCTTGGATAAGCCATAGAACATGGTGGTAATAATACTCATGAGTTTTTAATTTTTATATTTTTATTGACTATTTTAAAGAAATAAAAAAGTAATATGTGCTTATGTTAAGAAATAATACATCATAGAATAAAATAGGGTAAAAGGTCAAAGTTCCATCCTCCTACCCCCAAATCAACCTCTGTTACACTCAGTCTCCCTGCCACTTACTGGGATCTTTTGGGATTCTGGTGAGAACATGATTTAACATGGAAATGAAGTGATATATAATTGCATAGTAGTCCACACAGATGCCAATATTATTATTACTACTACTGCTAGTACCAGTAGTGGTAATTTGAGATACAGATTTTGTATTTGAGAATTCCAAAGTGAGTTAGTTGGGAGGTAGGATAATTGTTCAATAGCCCACAACCTACAACAGCAATTATGTTCTGTGAATCCCCAGATTGGTTTTAAAATGTCCATGCTAAACCCTCCCAGGTTAGGAGGCAGAAGACTTGAATGGCGATTCAGAATGTGGGGGTCAGAATGCCTGTGACAGACCCCGCTGCACCCATCCACACCATAAGACCTCTGGAAAGTGCCTTGGCCTCCGAGCCCAACACTCTCAGGGTCTGATATACAGAGAGCTCAGTAAGTGTTAGCTTGTGACTAGCAAATCTCTGAAGAGACAGCATAGGAGAGCTTCCCAGGAGGTGCTTGCCAGCTGTGTCTACTTTTAAACTGTGCAGGGATTCAGTGCCTTCTGATGGTTTAGCAAATATTCAGAAGAGATTCCAGGTTTCCTGTATTTAAAAACAGCTCTTCCTGGATGAATAAAGCTCCTCTTGGGGTTTCCCATTTTCTGTACTTGATCATTTCACTTTCCTGCATGAGTGAGTTATCACTCTGTGTAACTGCAGGTGTGAAATTCAGTATGTGAGCGTGAAACCCACTTAAGAATTCACTTCTTTGGCAAATATACCCAGAACTTGCTTTGGGGAAAGTTGGTGGCCACCTTGCAGGACGGATGGCTTCTTCTATTATCTTTTTTTCATTAAAAAAATTAAATTGACAAGCGGATGATACCTGATATCAGAGTGATGGTACCCCTGATTCGTTTTTGGCTTTGGCTTACACGAGGGTTTTCTTATCAAAAATGTTCAGCTGGAGGCATGTCTTCTGCTCCTTGAATTTCTCGTTGGGTTTACAAATGAGGCCGTTGTCCCAACTGATGCTTTCCTCCTTTTACATTCTCTCTATCAATCTCTCTGCTATTCAAACTGGTTCTGGAAGTCTCGACTTTCCACACTGAAATATAGAGAAGTTTCTTTTCCTTATGGTTAGCTGTCAGGTGGCATGGCCTTTGACTGGAATTCAAGGGAGGTGGAGTTCAGAAAGATGGCAGGGGAGAGCAGGCTGTGTACCCACTCAGCACTCCCTGGGAGGAGTCCCGTGATGTGACATCCCAAGGACACTGGATGTTTGTTTACTCTTGGTTTCTAGGCTTCAGTGGGGGTTGTTATCACATTGTTTCTTGTGGGCTTCCTTGCCCTCACACCCATTCTCACATTTTTCGAGGTCTGTTTTGACGCACAGTATGTATCTGGGAAGCCCACAATGTCTTGATATCATTTGGGTGATCTCAGAGGGCTATCCTTCCTTTTTCTGGCGAAATCGTTCCTGCCAGACACAAGGGCTGAGGCCTTTGGATCTGCTGAGCACTGTCAGAGTTTAGATTCTGAATGTAAGTCTTACTGTGGCTTCCTCCCCAACTTCTTTTCTTTGAGAATCTGTGTTCTCTGGCTAATAGCTAAGGACCAATTGGTTGCCTTCCTTTAAAGTAAGGCCTATGGACATTTGAAATCAGCTGTGAAGTGTGCTCCTTATAAGGAGCAGAGCCCAGAAGCCCAGCTTTGCAACCACTGTGGCTTATGGTAAAGTGTTTCAGGCACTTTGTACAGGAATGTGGAAGAGAACTTGGAGAGAAGCCTGTTTAGGATGCTAACCTGCATTTCCTGGAAGGCCAGTCGTGGGAGGGTTAGAAAACAGCCTGTGTTTGGCCTTGAATGCCAAATACAGGTGCTGACTCC
This sequence comes from Desmodus rotundus, assembly GCF_022682495.2. Taxonomy (NCBI): domain Eukaryota; kingdom Metazoa; phylum Chordata; class Mammalia; order Chiroptera; family Phyllostomidae; genus Desmodus; species Desmodus rotundus. The sequence goes on from NC_071388.1 coordinate 127,435,197, forward strand.
AAGCCTTACCCACACTCAGGACATTAAAATGTGGCTTAGGCAGTGCTCCCTATATTTGGGGGCTCACAGTCCCCCTTTTGGAAATGGGTGAAAGCTATGGGCTGGATCCCTAGGAATATGTATCAACAGGCTCAACACTTTGTACTAGAGACTTATTCCCAAGTCAGGGAGACCTGCTGCACTGAAGTCTAGGGCCTTCACACACAGCACACAATGTGATCCCACAGGCCATTTCCCGGCCTCCAACACAGTGCCCTCTCTGCTGTGGACAATGCTTGTGCGCTTGGAACAGCCTTGGTTAAATCTCAAAGCCACCTGGTCATCAGCTGCAGGAAGCACCCAGTCACTTGGCACTGAGGAAAACTTAATATGGCCATAAACATTTTATGTGGGTCTTTACCCTGTTATTTAATTAAGTCTCACATTACTGTGCGCCAGGAGAGCTGTACTGTGCAGCTGGGTGACAGATGGAGGGACTATGAGCAGAAAGGAAATGTGAGTTAAGTGTGTCTATAAGAGCTCTAGCTTTGAAATCTAGGGTTTGAATCCAGGCTGTGTCTCATAAGTGACCTGACCTCTCGAAACCTTACTCGTCTCACCTGCAAAATGGGATCATTACAGTGGCATCTCCAGTGAGGTGAAGATTCATTAAATGATGTGTTTAATACCTTCATGGAGCTCACCAACTAAGGTTTATTTGTATGGAGCCTGGACTCACGGTACATGGATTATCCCAGTTTGGATGTCAGTCCTGGCAAAGGACTGGTGCTTGGGCTTCGTGCAGCTCATTCGCAGGTTTGTTCTTTTTTTATTTGAATTTCCTAGTTTGATAGTCCTAGTTTGGCAATGCTGGTCTGAGAAAATGCTGGTCTAACTAGACAAAAATTTTGTGGATCTGCGGGGATGTGTACTGGTGCACAACAGATGTGGGTGTATAGATCCAATCCCATTTTTCTGTCCTGGAGATTGCTGTGATCAGACCCCTCCTGTCCAAGGGGGGTGGCTGGGTGTACTGAGAGGTTCTGTGTGACAGACCTGCTCAAGGATTAAACTCTAGCCTTGCTATTTTTGTGTGTTCAACAGCCAAGCTTGGGGTATAAAGGCACTATTCAGGAAATCCCCATTTCCAAGTACTTCCTTCTGTTCTGTGGATTCAAATGCAAAGGTTAAGGAAAGTTCAGAAAGGAACAATTAAATTCACGAAACAGATAGATTAAAGGGTTTCCGTGTACTATCTATCTATCTATTATAGATAATAATAGAGTCTCTCCTTGTCTAGAAGGATATATGTTTATATACATCTCTTCTCACGGGGAAAAAAGCCACTCTTTATTAACTCATCTTTCCATTGATATAAACTCCTTTGTCTCCAACTATCTGTTTTTTATCTGTTCATCGCCTGTCCATCTGTTCATCCATCACCCATCCATCCATTCATCCATCCGTACCTGCTACATTCAAGGTGCTGTGGGGACCGAAATGTTGTCAGCTCCATACTTGTCTTTTGTACAGAGCGAGGTTAGGGTAGTGATTAAGTCCTTCAATTTTAGAGTCTGACCGACAGCCTTGGGTTAACAGTCCTACTATTCACTCACTAACTGAGGAAACTTCAGTACGTTGTGTACCTATTAAAGTGCCAATTTCCTCATCAGCAAAAAAAAAAAAAATTCTCTTGGGAGGAGTAAATTAGTTGGGGTCATGTATTTAATCTTCAAAAAAGAGTAACAGGCACAATGTGTGGCTATAGTAAATGCACACTAAATAGAAAACAACTGCATAACTGGCCCAGCAAAGAAGACAATGCACTCCCGAAATGCTTAAATACTGTGTAGCCTGCAAAAATTCAGCAGAGTTGCAAGTTGCAGGCACACCTTCCATGTGCATCCATGCTTTGTAAGTGTAAGGGTGTGTGTGTGTGTGTGTGTAAACTAAGGAATACATAGTGTATGGGACAAACATTTCCTACGTGCTTATCGTGATACTTTCTATATTCCTTAAGATTCTCAAGTGGGAAATTTAGAAGGTATTGCCTTTTCCCTCAACACCATATTTATAATATATAAGACCTTGGGGAGTATGTATTTCAGTTGTATGCCTTACATGGTATTTGCTAGTGGTAGCTCCTTATGCTGTTTTGGTTGATGCCATTCTTTGTAAAGAATCTTGTCTTCTGTGTGTGAAATGACAATGATTACAGCTATTAACAATTTATTGCTCTTCGTTATTAGTTGGGTCTTCTTTCTTAATACCTTTATTGGTCAAATCCTTATTCCTGTCACAGTTTTATTCAGATTCTCCACATACATCTTATCAAGTAATTTAAAAAACCCTCAGTATTCAGACAAATGAAAAAAAAAAGAGATTTGACTTTCAGGAAGTAAGGGGAAGATTTTAATGTCTCGATAAAGGAGACTTTGCCCTCAGCTGGGGACCAACCTGTCCTGGTGTAACCATTGCTGGGGGGAAGGATCTGACTCTCATGCTACATATACTCCATTTATTCTTACCAGGGTGGTTCTGACAGGTGTTTTATCACAAGTGTCTTTCTAGCAAATCCCAAAGGCATATCTAGAGGGTTATTTAGTAACATCTGGAAGCATAGACAAAAGAGATGATAAAGCAAACCAAGAGAACAGAACAAGCCTGGGGTGTGGCATCCCAGACCCTAATGAGGAGTGGATGATGGTACTTCTAGCCCAACTATGGGGAAAAGGATTAGGAAAAATAAGTTAGGGAAACAGACCACCCAAGCTGAGATGTGTTCATTCTTGTTTTATAATTTCAAGTGTAATGAAAATCCATATTCTCAGGAGAACATCAGCTCCTTTGTGTAAGGCAACAAATAGCAGGTCAGATGTGTCATATAAAACACAATAGCAATGACTTGACTTTGCGCCAAAGCTCACAGCATGGGAAGGCCAACTCTCTGGTTCGCAGCATGTGGATGAGAGGCAGAGCCGAAGACCAGGGAGTCTGGGGGAGGCACCTACTGGAGTCTGTCTTTTGGGCCTCACTGATCAAAGTGGCCTGGCCATATCCTTTTAAGTCATGGATGAGATGAAAAAGGGCCGGAGTTCAGGCTGAGACAAACATGGCTCTGTCGGAAGGACTTTCACTGGCAATTTAAGGAATAGCAACTCCTCTGGTATTCAACGTGCAGGTGAAGATAAGGAGGATATTGGGAATATCCTCTGTGCAAGAAGCCATATGCAAGAATGTTCATAGTAGCACTGTAGTAACAAAAACACTGGAACTAACTTAAATTTCCATCAGGAGGAGACTGGACAAATGAATTGGACTGCATTTGTGCAATGAAATAATAGACAGTGGTGACAAGGGAATAAACTAGAGTTAAAGTATTAACATAGATGATTTTCAACTACACGATAGAGAGCAAAGAGCATCCTGAGGAAAATATGTGATACAAGACCATTTGCCTAAAGTTCAAGAAAATATAAAAACAGTACTATATATTGTGTTTGGATATATACATACATAGTAAAAATTTAAAAAATTCACAGGAATAATAAAAACCAAATTTAGTTTAGTGGTTATCTTTGAGGGTTGGGGAGGGGTATATTAACAGAGTCGGGGAACACATAAGATATTAGTTGTATCGATGTTTTATTTTTGGGGGGTGGGCAGTAGATACACAAATGTCTTGTTATATTACTCCCTCTATGTGTTTTTTTTGTAAGTCTGAAGTATTTCTTGGTAACCTATGCACCTCCTTCCTATGCACACAGAACTTACTGAGAATCAAGAGGGGAGCTATGCTCAGGAAGGAAAATAGGTATTGGAGGGTTACAAAGAGAGAGAAAACATGATGCTGTGTTTCATGAAAGTAAGTGCTTACTATATATTTGCTGAATTAATGAAGGCTGGGAAGGAAATAAAGCAGAATCAGAAGGTAATAGAGAAGGTGAATGAGATGAAAGGAGCCTGGGGAGAAGAAAGTTTGGAGCCAGTGATGTGTGGGAAGAAGCAGCACATGCAATAAAGCAAAGCAGGAAGATCAGTGAGTTGGATGGAGGCTGAGATCCAGCTGTGAAAAGCAGCCAAATGCCCCACTTCCTCAGCTGCAGAGGTTGGAAAGAGCTGTCACTCTGTTGGGAATTCCTGCTACCAGGAGGTCGGGCATCCTGCAGGTGCTGCCCAGCACAATGCCTGAAATGGTTTCTTAAGGAATTACTCGTACAAAGAAAAGGAGAAGGAACATACATTTGGATCTGTCCCTACAAGAAAGTAACCAAAAGGTGGTGATCAGCGTCATGATTAATGGCCTGCTAAATATTAATGACTGGCACATGATGGGTTTTGGGGAGTTACACCATATGTCTTCATTATTATTATTCCTTTGCTTGAGTGATTTATTCTTGTGGACTCTGAGAACACAAGTTGGGCTTTTAGAGTTAGCAGGCAGGAAAATGTTCATTTTTTACCCTCTCAATACCAGTTGCTCAACAAAGCCCATTGTGCTCTGAGCTCCTTTGATGTTGCTCAGTAGACGTTGGGAACATAACAGACAAATTCATTTTTAACTGCTCACTGAGGGCTTTGTGATTATCATCTAGTTGTTGTTCTAACCATGTGGACCGACCTTTGCTGAACAATGTCGAGTTAATCGGGCAGAACAGAGTCCAGCTCTCTCCATTCCTTTTGTCAGGATGAAGTGAGCCCTGGACTCGAAGCATGTGGAATGCTGGGGCAGAGGAGGGTTCTGCCTGTGCTGACATTTGTTATTTTATTTCATTTAAAAATTGATTTTAATTTGCCTTTGTTCTCCTCCCTTGCTTTGAGCCCCTATAGCTCAAACTATTAAAGGTAGTTTCGAGGAAGAAGATGCAAAATAGCAAGAAATAGTTTTGCTTGTTAATGGCTCTTTTGCTTTCTAGGTTAACAGGACCGTTTGGGGGAAAGGAAGTTCTTCCTAATGACGTTGTTTAGCTTTGCATCCTATTTCAGCTGGAGCGTGAAGTGAGCCAGCCAGGTCTGTTTCTAGCCACTCTGATTCGTGGATTCCAGATTGAGGTACCCTGAACAGGGTTTATGTCCTGCTGGAATGCAAGTCTATTTTAGGAAATGCCTGTTGGATTGAGAAAAAGCATGTGGTAACCAAACCAGGTGTCCCAGATTTTCCAGGATGATCCCAATTCATATAGTTTGAGGTTTTTCAATAAAGGCAGTTTGTTTATTTCAACATATATATAGAGGATATATATTGTGTATGTGAAATACACACACCTGACTTGTGGGTTTATTCGCATGAAGGCTTCTTTAAAATCTTGTGGCTTTAGAACATGTGATCTTCAGAACAAGTATTGTGGAAATAGCTAACTAGCTGAGTGACCTTGAACAAGTCACTTCCTGTCTCTGGGTCTCCTCCATTCTCCACCGTCCTGGCACACAGCAGATCTCAGTAATGAAATGCCAGGGCCTTTCAGAATTCTCTCTTGGCTTTGTCCTTTCTTCTCCCTGTGTATGGAAATTCCATGGGCTTGTCCTCTATGCTTGCCTCAGCCACATATTGGGTGGCACTTCATTGCTTTCTTGTGTCTTTTGTCTGCAAGAGACTAGAGGGCTGGGATGGGTCTTTACATTTGTTATCTCCACTGCTTAGTGCAGTGCCAGGCAGATACACCACAGAAAAAAAAGGAAATATACCACATAGATAGCAATGGTGAGATAATGTGTGATATGTTATCCTGTATACATTTTTTATGTTTTTCCTTTTCAAAGTCATGAATAGGTATTACTTCAAGGATCAGGAAAACAAAACTACAAATGGTATTTTTTTTCCCTGCGAGCGCTCAGGATCAGAGAGCATCCAAGGAGCATGTTGAACAGATTTCTACAATAAAGCCTATTGCAGCATCCTCTGCGTCAGCCTATGACATGCGGGAGCAGCTGACTCTTTTTCAAGCTCTGCCACAAGCAAGGCCACATGGGTGTCAGAGTTAAGGTCTGAGTCTACTGTGGGTGGCTCCCTTCTAGGAACTGATTTGAGCTGTGTCATGGTAAAGAAGCACAAACCGCCCTGTGCATTGCCTGTTTCATGCACTGATATCCCAGCAGCTAGAAGGCACTTGGGATTCTTGACCCCAGTCTGTGCCTTTACTGGGGGCTGAGCTGAGCAGTGGGGCAGGCCTTGGGCTAGGTATGAAGGTGAGTCCAAGGAGCCAGGAGATAGTTCCTGCTCACTAGAGGCTGATCCAGTCGGACTAATAACTTGTGTGCATTAGAAGCTACCCAACATCACAAGGCAGTATTTAAGCTTGAAATTAATGGTAGAGAAGACCAAAGGGTGATGGGAGTTTCTAGGAGGGAGAGAGAGTGAAGAGCTATGGAAAAATGTAGTGTTTTGTGATGGGATTTGGAATGACTCCAGCAGTGAAGGGTTCTTCTAGGGAAGCAAGAGCTTGCTGAAAGGCGTGGGAGTGGGAATAAGGTCGGCCTCTATCTTTAGTGTAAGGGGGTGGCAGGGAAGTGAGTGATGGGTAGGAACAGGGAAGAAAATGTGCAGTCTAGGAATGGAAGGTGCGAAGTTAGAGAGACTGGAAAATCAGAATGGAGAGCTGGGGATGGGTCAGATGTGGGAGGGCTGTGAGTCAAGGAGAAAGGTTTCTTTCTCCTTGGACTGGGAGGTGTGGGAGCCATTGTGTGACTCTGAGCATAGTGGGTGATGTGATGTAAGTGCCCAGAGCCACAGATTCTTTCCACAGATTGGAATGCAGTATAAAAAGGTTAAGAGCACGGGGTCTGGGTTGATTCCTGGTTCAAAACTGTGTTACCTGTTTGAAACTCAGTTTTTCCATTTGCAAAATGGGGATAATGATAGGCCCATCTCACGGAATTGCTCTGAGAATAAAGGAAATACTTCATGTAAAATATTTAACACAATGCCTGGCATATTGCATGGGAGCCTAATAAATAACTGGTATATGCAAATTCATATAAATACTCATTTCATCAATATGATAAAGTATAATAAAATATTAAAAACAACTAGAAATTATTCCACTAAGGGTGAGCTTGAGAATATTTCAGGCAGATTTTTGTTAGAAAACCCCATTCTGGTCTCACATTTTGCCTCCACTTACCATCACTTAGCTTTTGTGAAATACTTATGTTGTCAGGTTACTCAACTCTAACTTTTGTTCGTTATACCCCTAAGCTTGGTGAGGAAGATTACTTTATCTTATATTGCAGAAGACACACACAGATATAAAGACAATGACATTTAATTACAACATCTCTTCCGTTAGCATTTACCAGTTATCAGCCAGAGCTTCTCTGGGGGAAACCAAAGTATAAGAGTGATGGTGGTCTGGTCATTTTATACCATGAAGAAGAAGGTAGGGAACAATTTGAAGGAATCAGAACTAATTCTCTGCCAGACTAAAGACCCAGTCCTCGAAGAAGAATAGGAATGACCAGGATTGCTCAAACAGGACAGGCGAATCAAATCAAATCAAATCAAATCCCTCACAATCTTTAGAATATTACTTATTCTTTTGGATGCTGTGTGTTAAATTATCCCTAATTAAAATGTAACTACTTTTGGAAGGGGTAATATTTTCATGCCAGTATCAGTGGACTTCTTAGTGGAGAATTATATTCCAAGCCAAAGAACAACATCCCCAAGCTGGGCTGCCACTCTAACATTCGTACGTGTTAGACATACGTGACTCTCTTTAATTGATAACAATGGTGAGCTGAGAAGGTCCCTTGAGGAACATGATTCATGGTGAGTCAGGGGCACATGGAGGCTTTATCCAGCCCTATTGTCTCCTGTCAATAGGTCTTCACCAGGCTCCAGCTGGAATAGCAGTGGAATTGTGTGATGTGGATGTGATGGAAGGAAAGGCATTCAACACCAACGTTCTTTCACGATGCCTGGCAGCGTCAGTTAGCACTACAATAACTGGCTCTGGGTCCACGTGTGCTGGCTAACCAGATGGACGACGATGATGGCAGTTCACATGGGCTGGGATCTGGGTTTGTTAATTGGTCTGTGGGTCCCAGGGAAGAGAGTGTGGAAGAGGAGCCTGGAAGAGAAGAAGGAGGGCATCATCACTTGCTTTGTCACTGTTTGGCTCGGGTCACAGCCTTAACATGAGCTGCCTCCCAGGTACCAGGTCCTTCCCATACACGATGACTAATCTTTTCTGGAGATGGGCTGAATGTCTATGGTGAGCTTCAAACCCTCGCCTGCAGAACTGTACTCCTGTGTCCTCTTCCCTACCCCACGCTGCCCTCCTTGTAGGGAGAGAGATCCTTTGTAGGAGAAAACAATGGCTCCCTCTCCTTTTACTTCTAGAAACATGTACCCCAGTGTTGGGCTTTCCATGTTGGCTTTAACTCTCCTGCAGATTCTATCCACATGGTGGCTTCTGGCAGCAGTCAAATTCTATCCTATCAGATTAGTTGTTCTGCTTGATTAAAAAGCTATTTTTTAATAGTTCTAGCAGAAGCCAGGGCTCATGTTCATGGGTTCAAAGAGAGTCAGTCAGTGTGGTCAGGGGTCGACAGTGCTGTGAGCATCAGGGTCCACTCCAGACTCCAGCAGCTCCACTCATACCTGCTCCGTGGAGACAGGGTTGGGAGGAATGGCAAACATGAATGTGCTTTTGGTACCTGGAGGAGGAATGATAGTTGCAAGATGCGATAGATGCCCACTACCCTCACCTGGAGCGAGGAGGGGTCTGGGAGGGGCCAGAGCTTGCATTTTGGGAGTCGTGTCCCAGGGCTTAGTAATGGTATCTGGTTCTCAGGCAGCAAGTTGCACTTTCAATCCAGAAATATAACTTCTGAAATTTTACTCAACTGCAGAGATAAGGTTTCACAGGAGAGGTGTCAGTTTGGCCATTTCTAGGGGCCTTGCTTCTTCTGATAAGTGTCTTGATCTTGGCTGTAATTTTCCATTTTCTGGCCACAATAGGGCACCAGGCCAAGCATGTCTCAGACAAATATCTGTATTGTTTGTGGTGTGATTGTGACTTCCTGTCTTCCAATTTAGTTTTCTGCCTTGCTTTTCACTGTCTGGGTCATTTGATATTACATCTGGTGCTTCCTGTTTTTTTTCAAGTCTCTGACTCGAGTCATCCGACTATAGAAACCAGAGGTCAACTTCTTCATAAGTGTGCTGCCTTTAGTCACTTGTTTTGGTGTACTAATTCAGATTTGCGTAAGGAAAGCTGTCAGGTGTCTGCTGGTTTTCTCAGCTTCACGTACTTCCTTATTTATGAGTTTTTGTTTTTCAGACATCGGGACTTTCTTGCCCTTGTGCGGACATGGTGGTGGTGGTGGTGGTGGGGTGACTACCCCACCCCGGCCAATTCCACAGTGGTTCTGTCTCCCTGAACTACAGCTCCCAAGCCCTGCGGGTCTGGCTCTCCGAAGGAGGCTGCTGCAGGCATGACCGGAGTAGAGCCCCTCCTGATGCCCCTTTCTGTCTCCTTTCCCCATTCTGGGGTTCACCGGGCTCCTATTTTCTCTCCACCTCAGCGGGGTTAGCTATGATGAAATGCCTCTAGTCAGGCCAGCAAAAAAATCTATTGAATGCAGATTTCCTTATTTTTGCCAAAGATGGAGAAATGTTTTAGTCACGAAAATTTTCACTTCATTCAACCTTTCTTTCCACAGAATGGCCTTTATGTCAAGAAATAGAACATGTATGGTATCACCTACATAGCTCTCTGGACCTCTGGGGAGAGGCACTCTGCCGGCCTGAGCCGTACCGGACTTACCATATTTCTTTTTTGGTCAACATAGAGGAATGGATTCAGGGAATTTTCTAAGGTAATGTAGAGAGAGGATATTTAATTCTTCCCTTAGACAATGGCAGCTTTTAGGGCTTGGGGGAAAGTCTATAAAAACATTGAAACAAGCCCTTGAGGCTTGACATCCTGCCCTTTCTCTGCGTGAAGCCTTTGACAAGCAAGGGAGCAGTTTGCCCGGGCACTTGTGAAGGCTTGGGAGGCCATGTGGCCAGGTCTGCTGTGTCTCCTGAGGCTGGAGTTGGAGTTCGTGAAGGCTCAATTCCCAGAAGGAGGGCTGCCCTGGGGCATAAGGGATGGAGGTGAAATCTCCCCTCACACTAACTTAGCTCAGGCAACTGGGAAGATGTCTGGCCTCTGGTGGTTCAGCCAATATTGGCACAAGAGTGAGGAAAACCCCTCCTGTCTCTGACTGATCCCTTCCCAATCTCTTCTCTGGGTGACAATGGAGGGGCATGCTGGGAGTCTGTCCATCTGGGCAATTCTGCATGTCTGAGGTGTGCCTGCTTAACAACTTGATGATTTCTCAATCAAAACAGAGAGATTCCATGAACTCACTGAACGAGAGGCAGTACTGCTAAGTGTCATGACTTAAAACAAGAAAAAACCCAGCAAAATCCCAAACCAAACAACCCTTATTTCTGTGTAATACTTTTAATGACCTCATTTCTTTTCTGAAGCCACTGCATGAAGTCAGGAGGATAGGCGTCGTTGGTGGTAGGGAGAGTTCAGATGAAGAGGGACGGGCTTCCGAGCCCAGGCTGGGTTGGGGATGCTTGTGTTTCATTTTTGGTTGACCAATTAACAAAACCAAACAATAAAAACATCCTTTCACTCACAAACACAAAACACTGTAATGTGACTGAAGTTGCTAGGGAAGCCATCGAAAGCAGAAGAGGCGATTGCAAAATCATTAATACTACCAGGAGGGAGCAGGCAGACACCTGGGGTGGAATAGGAGCTTTCTCAGCCTCCCTAATTCCTGCTTCCACCTGTCCCTGCTGTGCTGGCAGAAGTCAACCAGGGGCATTAGGAGTTTCCTTGGTGCCTGTAAGGAAGACAGTAGATAACTGTGGGCTGGACTCTGCCTCTGTGTCCCCTCTGTTTCTTCCATCTCCCCCTCCACCAACCCCCACACGAGGTCTGATCCCAGCCCCTGTGAGAAGGTCACTTGAGAAATACCGCGTTTTGGGGTGTGTAATGCATACTTTTTTTTTGCCCAGATTTTTGAGGGAAAAATAAGAATGCTCATTATACATGGGTAGTACCTGAAATACCTTGGATCTGTTCTTATGTTTTGTAATTATTTGTTATATAAAATTTCTTGTACCATAATATGTTCAAAAATAAATGCCAAAATTCCTTTATAATACAAAAATAAAAGTATCTAAATATAAATAAATAAAAAATTGAATTAAAAAAATAAAACGAAAGATTTTTTCCCTGAAAGTTTGGGCCAAAAATGTGGTTGTGCATCATATATGGCAAAATATGTACCTCTGTGTCTAAGAACTCTTGTCTTCTGGGAGTTCTGCTGAACCTTCTCTATTGGGAATCTATAGCACAGCAGAGTGGTTAAGGGCATAAGGACCCAAAGCCTTGGGTTCAGATCTTGGCTCGGCCATTCTTACTGAATGACCTCAGGCTAAGTACTTAATACCTTTAAGTCCCACTTGGTTTATGAAACAAGTGTTTTGTATGGATTTCTAAGAGTGCTTTGTACAGTGCCTAGCAAGTACTCAATATAAGAGCGCTATTATTAGCATCCTGCTAGATAAATGTAGTCCAATTATTCCAGTCCTATGTGAAATTCCAATAAATGCCACTTTTGATTATTAGGATAGTCACAGGTGCTGTGAGTTTTAAATGCCTTCCCTTTCAAAAATATATGTGCGTCTAACTTAGAATTACGGTGGGGTCTCCGGAACGAGACAGACCTGGGTTCACGTTCTGGTTTCCCTATCGTGTGAGTTCACCACTCTAGTCTGTTTTCTCATCTGAAAGCTGGGCATAAGAGCAGCTCCTTCAGATTGTATTGTATTTATGAGACTTGTGGGAAAAGGGCTTAATTAATGGTCACCCTTATTCGCTTTTATTAAGAACCTATTATATGCTTAGTGTTTTCACACCTGAGTTCTCATTTTGCCAACACAATAATCTTGTGAGGTAGGTCTGTTATTACTTCCAGTGTATGTATAAGGCAAAACTGATGCTCAGAGAGGCTAAGTAACTTGTCTGAGGTCACACATCTAATAAGTGGCACAACCCGGGTCCTGCCACATTGCTTCTCATCTGAACCCTATACAACACACAGTTACCCCAGCTCTGGGGATACTTTCTCTTTGGTTTTTGGCATTCCCAGGATTCATTCTTCTCTGGGTGTGTGGCTCTATCCTTAGCCAGGATGTCCAGAGGCCTCTTGCCCTCACCTCTGTCACCTCTGCTTCTTTCTGTGCCTGTCTTCCCCTACCAGCCTCAGGCATCCTTGGGGCTAGAGTCTGGCTTAGTCCCTACTGTCTCAGTGCTAGTGGCTTGCCTAGCCTGTGGCAGACCTTCCTCCTCTATGTGTAAAATTAGTAACTGATGAATGTGAGGTGATGACAGTGGGGTTTTCAGGGTACAGGGCCACCCCACGCTGTCTGCCGGCCTTCATCTCTGTATTACCTGGCACAGACGAGCTGCCTGAGATGTCACAACTGTGTCTGTGGCCTGTGAATTCCACTTCCCCCTTAGTCACTAGCACTCTGCGTTCTCTTAGCTTATCTGTCTCTCACTGGAAGGATGGCCCAGGTCCAGTGCCTGGAATGGGGTATGTCCTCTCCTGCCCTCAACCTGCATACCCCTTGTGTGGTACTAACTCACTCAGGTTCCAGGTCACACCAGTTCCCCAGGACTCTGGGCCTGGGCTTCTACTGTTGACCACAGTCACAGGCAAGCTTCCAAACATACATGCATTTGTTCATTCATTCATTTATTCATCCATTCAATCCTCCATTTATTCCCCCACTGATCTAGGTCCTATAGGTATCAAATAAATAAGGAACTCACAGTTAAGGGTAGGGTTTCTTAAACTTGGATTTGCCTTAGAATCACCTAGAACCGCGATTACAAATACAGATTCCTAGACCCCAGCTGAGACCTACAGAGGCAGAATCACTAGGAGCAGGTGTGTAGGAATCTGTGTATTAAGGTGCTTTCAGCATGACTGAGGCACAGCCAGTCTGGAGAACCTTGGGTTTGGGGATTTGTGATGTAGCAGATGCCCTGAGGAGGCACAGAAACCAACACAGGGTTGCTGGAGGGAAACATCGCCCTGTCCCATCTCTCATTCTTTGTATTTGGGCTTGAGGGCCTCCCATAGTCCTGCAGCACTTACTGCTTCCTGGGGCCCTTGTACATAAAACCCTTGTCAAATGCTCTGCCCCTGGGGACTGGGACAATGTCTGTTTTCCTCACTGCTGTAGCCCAGTGCTTACATCAGGGCCTTCTCTCCAGTAGGGGCCCAGGAAACACCTATGAATGAATAAAAGAATGAATGAATGCATTCCTGCTTCCCTGTAGGTGAGTGATGGGCCCATCAGCTCATTGTTTCCACAATACTGTGAGCATATCTGTGTCTGGGAGGCGGGTGGGGAGAGTACCGTGCTGCCATGAGAGGCCCCTCAGCTCTGTCACCCAGCAGGCCTCTGTCCAGGCCGGCCTCTGAGGAGAGGGCCGGCTCAAATCTGAGTCTGTGATCCTTCCAGGACAAAGGAGAGTGAGGGGACCAGAGTGTGCCTAGCCCTCTGGGAAGTATGGAGTTTGCTGGAGAGATTGGTCTGGACTGAGCTTTTCAGCAAGTGAGAGACTGGCACTGGGTGGTCATTAAAATAGCAGTTGACCTCCTGGCAGCTGGAAGGAGGCCCCGTAGACCTCAGTCTTCCCCAGCCAGGCCCCTGGGACCCTCAGAGAGATGCCCATCCATCACTGAGGTCCCCTGAGAGGGCTGCGGGCGTTTTCTGCGAGTCAGTTACGGGGCTCTGTTTTCAGCACAGATCTTGTCAAATTCAAGCTGTCAACTGCACAGATCCTGAAAGCCTGTCACAGGCCCCTGGGGACATGCATGGGGCAGGTGACCTTGAGGGGGCTCTGCTGAGTGTGGGACTGTGGTGATAAGAGGGACAAATGAGAAGAAGCCACCTGGGCCAATGGCCCATTGTGCTAGTCCACACCCCCCCACCCTTCCCCCAGTGTTTGTCCTCGAGGGACATCAGGCAGCTGAACTGAATCTGGTTTCCCCCTTTGCCCTGGGCTGCCTCTCTCCCTTTGTGCCACCGCTCACAGGGAATATGAAGGGAGGCAGTACACGGAGCAGGTTATGGATACTGGCCGGCTCTGCCACCTGGAAGCTGTGACTGTGGGCAAGTGACTTAATCTCTCTGAATCTGTTTCTTCAGGTTGTGGTGAAGATTACACTGCTAATCACAGGCCTGGCATATAGTTATTGCTGAGTGATTACCCGCTGAGTGAATATTCTTAGCATTTTCATGGAAGCACAAAGCAGCTTGGATTCCTTGCTGGTGTTCCCTCATTTCAGTAGCATTTTAACTCTGCTTGGCCTTAGAACATCCTGGGGCACATTTAAAGATGAGTAAATGGTGGCTGAGCTGGGATTGGAGGCCAGGTCTCCCATCTTGGTGATCAGAGGGTCTGATGGGAGCCAGAGAGTCCTGCCAGCCTTGTGTGGACACAGCCACCCTGGCTTTCTGCAGAGAGGCACATGCAGGCCCTTCTCCTGTCCTGTGGTGAAGGGCAGGATCTGGTCTGATTCGTGGGCTCTCCTCAGGCCATGTCTAGGGCCGGGAATATTTCACCTGGGGCCACAGGGAGCTCTAGATCTGGGCCACAAGTGGAAAGCTCAAATCACATTAGGTAATAAGAACCACCGGAACAGGCTGTGACATATAAAGGCCAGGAGTAGACATGAACTTTGATGAATCTGGAGGCTGGGGAGGTGGGCAGAGGAGCAATAAGACTGAGGAAAAGGAAAGCTGCCCAAGACAAGGTTCAGTGTGTACTGATGTCTGTAAGGAAGTCCTTTTGGATCTCCTACAATGGCCTGTTTAAAGGACCCAGAAGGTTCTGAGAAGGGTCCTCTGGGCAAAGCCAGAGTCCTCTTACCTTGCACCTGAGTTGAGTATTGGCTGCCACCGTTCATCCGCACTCACTGCCTCAGGAAGAAACCTTTCTAGTTGAGGGATTCTGGATAGAAATGGTAGGACTTTCAGACCCACAGGCTGGCTCTTCACCAGCATTTATGAAGCATCTGTTGGGGTAGGGTGAGTTCTAAAAAGTTTCAGGACAAGAGCTGTCGGTCTGGCTCTTCCACTTCATTGGAAGATCCCTACCTCTTGCCAAGGTAACAAGCTTGCAAGTGCCCCTCAGAAGGGCTGTTGTCCCTTGATCCTCCCCTGAGATCAGACAGGGCAGGTAGGGGAAGGGAAGTTAGAGCCAGGCTGTAACCCAGGGTGGCCTTGAATTGTGGGCAATGGCAACTGCCTCCCAGGAAGAGGGGTGGTGGGTGGAGGGGAAAAGGGAGAGGCTAGTGGTGGCCCGGAAGTCAGCTGGGCTGTCATGGGTTATTGAAGGGCACCGCCCACCTGCATAATTACTCAAAGGCACAAGCTGCATTTCCTACTGGTCCTTTAAGAAAGGCACATGCCTTGCGAAATGTCAGGGCAGAGTGGAAACCCAGAGAATGTGACCAGATGCCACTCCCTCTGTGCTGATGGTCATACAATCTCCAGTTTAGGCCTGAGAGTGATGTGGCAGCTTGTTTGGGTGCCCCAGGTTACCCCAATCCCAACCATTCACAGAGCTTTCTAACCAGCACCAGCCTGCCTCTGCCTTGGAGCACATTAGTGCCTGTGGACTGCTCATTTTCTCTCTCTCTCCGGTGTCAGAGTTTTGGACTGATTTGTGTTTCCCACAATGTAGTTTTGTGCAACTGGTAAAACACAAGCTGAATTTACGTAGTGTGTGGACAAACGATTTTATGTATTTGTCTTAATGCTTATTAGAAAAAATTTAACTGGCATGTCAAACTTATGATTTCATTGTTATTATTGCCTAGGAGAAGGCTAAGTTTATTTAAGTGAAAGGGTGAGTCAGACGGAAAGGAAGAAATCAGGTAAATAATGCTGTAAGTTAGCTCTGTCTGCTGGAACTGCAACGGGAGCCGAGAGGGTAAATACACGTGCGACTTAAAATTTTATATTAGTCACAAAAAAAGAAAAAGAAACAGGTGAAAGTGGTTTTAATAATAGATACTGTATCTAATCTGATATATCTAAAATATCATTTGACATGTAATCAGTAGAAAAATTATTGAGATATTTTATATTCCTCTTTCATAATAACTCTTCAAAATCTGATGTGTGTTTTATACTTACGTCACATCTCAATTTTACCCAGCCACATTTCAAGTTTGAGAACCACTGCTTGAAATCTATCCCTACATATTTAGGCTACTCATGGCTTGTTGGAGAAGTCCAAGTTGGAATTTTGTAGGCCTTGTCATTTCAGACACAAGCACTACAAGAGGAAGGAAGTATGGACTGTTTCCACCCCGTGATCATGACTAAACTAATTGGAAATGCTCCTGAAATTGCCACGAAGGACTGAGCATTAACCCGAAACCGCCTTAGAAGAAACACCTACCGAAGTCCAACCAAGCCAGGCATCAACTCCCGGGGCCCGTAATGACTATTATTTCCACCAAAGCTCTCACTCTCATTCCCCATTTGTTATCCCTGCCATTTTATCCCCTGTAATGCTCTCCAGGGACCAATTAATATTATCTGAATGGAAGTATGACTCATAAGTGGAAATGAGCTTGTTCTGGATCAGATTTCGATGTGTGTATAAGTACATCCGTGCGTGTGTGTTCATGCGTGTGCATGCAAGCAGCATTACATCAGAGGGAAAATTGCCTGTACCCAGAATCTCAGGTCTTACCAAGAAAGCCATCCTCCTACCGTAGTCTAGGAAGAAATCATTTGGGACTTGTGGATTCCAGATGGAGCAGTAAAGTAAATGCAACCCATGTGACGGAGGGGAATAGGAGAAGGATTCTCAGGCCCAAGTACAATAAAAATGAGGATGAGGATCCAAGAGAAAACAATAGAATCCTTAAAGAAACGGGGGAGGGAATTTAAATTCATTAAAGGTATATTCTGTACCAGGTATTTAACATTTGTTGCCTTTTAATGGCCGTATAAAGTAGGTACTTGCGTTCTCATGTAATAGATTAAGATAGCAGGTAGGTGGTAGAGCTGGGGTGTGAATGATTAGAAGCCTGATTCCAAAGCTAGTGTTTCTCTCTGAATGCCTAGTGTTTTCTCAAGATTGTAATTGCTCATCCTATTTCTGAGTTCATCATAAACTGCTTAACTTAATCCTTGTGATAAAAGCTTAAGTAAGTAGATGAATTTAAACTGTGTCTTTGTTGAAGACAGATTCCCATTCTCGATTTCTAGTTTCCTAGAGGAGGCTGGCCTCTCCCTGACAGCATTAGTTCCCACAGTGCCCTTGTGAAGGAGACCCTCTTGGTTTGGGAGCAGCGGCATCATTAACTGGGCTCACTACATTGTGCCAGTCAGGGGCCCACTGGGAGGCAGATGGAACCCATAAAGGGACAATGCAGGAGAGTTGAACAAGTAAACAATTTATAGAGTTCTGGGTGGGGTTGAGCAACAAACCAGGGATGGAGAAGCAACCAGGGGAAGCAGTTAGCACTCTAGGCCTGGAAGAGCAAGCAGAGGAAGTGTCCTCAAACTCAAGGAGAACTGTAGCCCTGGGAGAAGGGCCCCTAGACAGGAGCTGTGAGCATAGGTAGTGGCATGCAGCTCCTACCAAAACAGCAGGGGGAGCAGGGAATCAGTCCCCCAACTTCTCTCCTTTCACCCTTTGACCTGTGCCTTGGCAGATGGGACTCACTGGCCTATGCCCAAAACCTGTAGACCAGTGCTTGGCACATAGTAAGGGCTACGTGCTGGCCATTATTCCCATTTGTGGTAACCAGGTTCCCCCACACCCCACCTGGGGCTTGCCTGAGGCTGTTTCTCCAGAGAATGAATAGAGAGCTCTTGTCTCTGTGGAAAACTAGTACCAAGTTGGTTTGGAGAAGTAGAATTTGCTGTCTGAGCCTAGTATGGGTCTTCACCCACATACCTGGCTGTGACCACATTCAAATTATGGAAGAAATTCCTGTTTGGTTAACTGCTTAGTTAAATAGCTCTGAATTTGACTATCTTTCTGCTAAGAAATGTGGGGAGTGACCCTAGATCAGGAGGATTCGTGAGTCGTTTGATTAAGAAATCAAGAGAGGATTTGTGCTGAGCTTTCTGCATGTGCCTCTGACTGAGGGGACCGTTGACGCTCAGTGTTTCTCGTGTTTTACTCAATTCTGCCCATTTTGGACTGAGGACTTCACCCCCCTTCAGGTTCCCATGGTGTCAAATAAAGGGAAGGAGATATTAGTGTTCTGATTTCTGAGCCCCTCACGGTGCCACTGTGCAGCCATGACATGCTATTCTCTCTGTCTCTCTGGAGGTTTCCTTGGCTGTTGTCCGTAGCATTTGGCCTTACTTGAAGCAAAGCGAGCCGAAGGGAAAGTTGGCTTTGAAACCATGGACCCATTGAGGTTAGAGTGGTTTCCTGTCCCCATTAAGAAGAATCATATCTGTCTCGTTTGTTGATAGATGACTGCTCCTCCGAGTTTGCCTGGTAAAGAACATGGAGATATATGGGATTCTCACAGCCTCCAGTGCTCCCCACCCCCCAACCAGGAAATGAGCTATTCCCAGAAAGCTCCAGAGTCTTTAATATAGGAGACATATTTTGGCACACATGCCTTGAAGTCAGTCTGTCAATCTGGCTTTGTTTAACTTCCCTAAGAAGCAGCGTTATGGGAAGGACTGTTAAATGTTTCCAAAACATGTTTTGAAAAGAAGCCACCAGAAGGAAAAAAAAATTGCCAAAAATAAGTTACTCACCCATCATAGCGCTTTCATTGTTGTTTGTTATAAACAACTGAAAACCCCAAACCCTCAAACACAAGTGTGTACCACATGGTACGCCTGCCATGAGGAGTTCCATTTAGAAGGACACAGACAGAACAACTCAGGGCTCTCTGGGTCTGCAGTGGAGACTAGTGGTGGCCAAGGACGTGATGGCAGCAGGCTGAGTTACTGGAGACTTGGTGCTCGTTACTCCCCCTTCCTTTCTGCTCAGCTGCCCCAACCTCAGTCGTGCTCTGTCTCCAGCTGCCAGCTGCCAACAACTGCCCTTGTTCTCAGGAAATAACTTGGACCCTTTCCCAACTCCAATGCGTTTTGCTCTTGTCTACCTCTCTGGTTTCAGAGTTCTGACTCTGTTGCTTCTCTGGTCTCTTCTCTTAGAAACTCCGTGGCCTGTCCTTTCGGAATTCAGCCTTCTGTTCTGCTGCTCGCCTGTGCTTGACTCTTAAATGAAAAGGCCCTGCTCCCATCCTGGGGTCTCTGGAACCTCACCATCTGGGCTCCTCCCCAGTCCCCATGCTCCCCCTGCCTCCACCAAGTGTGTGTGGGAGGGGAAGGCTTACACTATTCTTGGCCTCAAAAACTATAACTGGTTTCCCATGATAAGGGAAATGCAAATTGAGACCATGAAATACCATTCATATCTACCAGATTAGCAAAAATTAATTAAGTCTGATGACAACAGGGATGGTGAGATGTCGGCAGAAGGGAACTCTGGTGGGAGTGTAAATTGGAACAGTGGCTGTGGAGGACACTGTGGCCATACCAGTGAAATCAAAGAAGTGCTCTTGCTGGGAAATGTCAGTCCTGCCTGGAGAAACTGTCTTGTAGGTACACAGATTTGTGTTTGTGTACACGCCTATACATGCATGTACACATGTACACACATGTGTGCACACACACAACTGAATACTACTCTATGCAGCAGGTAAAATAAACACACGGAGTCAACTTTTTATCAACATGTACAACTTCCAAAACAGTGTTGAGTGAAAAAACAAGTTGTTAAAGAATATGTGTGTTTGCATACACATATATAATACATAGATGCAAGTATATTAAAATGTAAACAATAGGATTTTTATCAATATGTTCATATTTGTTAAAATAGAAAAATGTACATGGGATTGATATAGGCCAACCTCAGATGAATGGTTACTTTTGAGGAAGAGGGAGAAAAGGATGAAGAAATGGAACTGTATCTGGACATTTTTATTTCTTTGAAAGGAGAGTGAAAGAGGAAGAGAGAGTTCTGAAGTAAGTCTGATAAAATGTGTTTCATGCTGGTAATGGGCTTATAGAGGTCTAGTTTACTATTTTCACTCCTCAGTATGATTGAAATGTTTCATATTTACAAGTGTGAAACAATAAGAAAACCATTTCTCAGGCTTACTGATGTCCTGGTTAACTGAAACCCACTTGAGGATTCATGGAAGCACGCTTTCAGGTGGGGACAGGGCCTTTGAGGACATCTGGTTAACCTCTGTCTGGTTCCAGACTCTAGTCTATAACTTGCCTGTGGCGCTGTGTGAACACCTGCCCTGACTCAAATCTCTGACCACTGGGTCTTCCCCCAAACGAAACTCTTGGGAAGTTGTTGCCTTTGTTGCAGTGGGCCTTCTGCTGGTTTCAGACCATGGGTCCCAGTTCCTCCCACCCTCAAGATTCCCACCACAGTGCCCTTGGGAGCTGCTAGGAATCAGGGGGCAGGGCGGGCCTTGCAGGGGAATGAAGGAAGAAAGAGGAAGCGGAGGGGCTGGAGCCAACCCTCAGGCGTTCCTCTTTGGAAAGGCTGGCTGTGAAGGGACTTGCCAGACTAGTCCTCTGAGAGGAGGAAGCCCAGCTCTCAGGGCAAAATTCCGTTGATGTGCAGTAAACCATGCCCCTTCATCGCTGCTTTCCCAGGCCTCACTTCCCCAAACGCGGGCACGTGAACAGCTGCACTAGCCTGGCCTGAGCACCCTGGGATCTTTATAGGCCAGGCCAGCAGAGACCCAAGCTCTGAACTGGTGACTCACAGGGACCCTCCAGAATGCCCTCCTCTTCCCTGCCTTTTGTGAAATAAGCTGGGAAAGGAGGTCACATGCCTGATTCCGCTCTTCCCTGCCCAGCCTTAGAAAGAAATAAAACTTCCTCTGATCGTCTTGTGCCTTGTTAAAATGTAGCCAGTTTGGGTGGTGGGCATTTGGTGCAATGTGAAGATCTTGTACCACAGAAATGTACATTTGAAATCTATATAATCCTGTTAACCAATGCCACCTCAATAAATTTAATTTTTAAAAAAGTAGTTAGACTCAAGGCCTCACTTACAGGTAGAAAAAACTTTTATAGGCACAAATGGAAGTCTGTTTTCCATCTTGCAAACAAAACAGTGACCACCTTAATTTTGTAGTACCATCATCTCCGTACTTTTGGTGAGCTGGGGTTTTTTAACTTTAATTTTTCAGGTGCTTTTTTTTCTTGGAGAGAAGGGTAAAGGATTTGGTTAAAAAAAAAAAATCAGCTGCCAGGGTAAGGTTTGGAATTAGTTCAGACCGCTAACTTAATCTCTTTCATTCTAAATGTTTTAGAATGAGAAATTTGAGACTGCTGAGAACAGGGTCCGACAGGTGTAGGTTCTTTCTCAGTGGAGATCTCAGTGAAGTAGGAAGGGAAGTGATGTTGCAGTGGCTGTGAGCTTGGCTGCTTGAAGGTCCTTGCCTTACCTGTTCTCCCGTTGGAGGTTCAGTTCCGTAGATCAGCGCTTGCCAAACTGTTCCACATAGGATCTCCCAGGAGCTTTAACGGGAGCCGCGTCCCCGGTGCCCCTCAGACCACCTGCACCAGAATCTTTGCGAGTGGGACCCAGGCAGCTCTACTTTTTAAAACTCCCCAGGTGAGTCTAAACAGGCCAAGTTTGAGAACCAATGCTATGCCTTGAAATATCAGAGAGGTGTTCTCAGGGCCCTGTGAAAAAAAGCGAACGTCAAAGATTTTATGTTAATAGTACATTAAGAACGCCTGAGTGCTCGCCATTGGCCAAGCAGTGTCCCAAATGTTTACTGTAGATTATCTGATTAAAATTTTAGAACAGCTTGCTGAGGTTGGTTATTTATCTCCTGGAAGTTGAAAATTACTTTCACATAGGTTAAGGAACTTGCCCAAGATGATGCAGCAGAAATGTGATTCTGGGGCCCTGACTTCAGAGGCTGAACTTGGCACTGATGACATTTCCTAAGGTGGAAAATGTCTCACTCTCCCTCTTGCTCTCATTCTCACTCACTCACTCACACACACACAATTTAGAGACACTTTCAATAGTAAGTGTTTTTTTTTTTAAACTGGTCTTGCCAATCCATTCTTTTTTAGTTGATATCCAGAAATCTGAATTCTCTGAGCTTGAGTCTTAGTGTTCCACTGAGTGAGGTGAGTGAGGCATCCCACCTGGTATTTCAGTGCAAAGGGTCAGAGTTGTTTTCGTTATTGCCCTCAACTGGGAGGTGGGGAAGACAGTGAGGAGAACACCCACATTACTTTAGGAGACCTGGAAAGTTGATGAAATTTCTTGTTTTTCAAGACAGTGTGATGACGTAATGAAAAGAACAAATGAGATCAGGGTTTATCTTAGTTTTTCCATTCCTGAGCTGTGCACTGTTGAGCAAGTCACTTCCTCTCTCTGGGCTTCTTCGTGTGAGAAAGAAGGAAATTGAACAAAGCGTTCATTAAAAGGCCTCACAGCTCTAACTGTGGTCCCAAAGATACATATCATCGCCACAGCCTCCCTGATTTCGAAGATCTCAGCAGGCGGGTCTGTTGCCTTAGATCTATTTATTCCTACCTGAGCAACATATTTGCAGGACCGATACCCCCAAATATGGTCAGTGATGTAATAGGGAGCAATTGCCTTCCTCCCTCAGGACAAGTCCCTCAAGTAGCAGCAGATGGTCTAGGAGTAACTGGAAAATACACATTATATTATGTAAGGAAGATTTTAACTACATATGGATAAAAGTTGAAATAGAAAGAATACGTGCAACACTGGCCAGAGTGGATCAGTTGGTTGGAGTATCACCCCGTAGATGGAAAGGTTGGGAGTTGATTCCTGGTCAGGATACATACCTGGGTTACGGTTTTGATCCTCAGTCAAGGTGTGTATGGGAGGCAACCAATCCATGTTTCTGTCTCCCTCTTTCTCTCACTCACATTCATGTTTCTCCCTCCCCCCCGCCCCCGGCTTCCTCTCTCTGTAAAAAACAATGAAAAGATGTCCTAAGATATGAATAAAAAAATATATATGTACAAAACAGTCAACCTCTTGTCAGATTTCTGGATCCAAACTGGCTACCGCGAGCTGGCCGTTGTTGCGGTGTGGAGGGCTGTGCTGCTCCGTGGAGGGCCATGCTGCCCTGTGGTTGCGGTGCGGAGGGCTGTGCTGCTCCGTGGAGCTTCTGCGAGCGGCCCCTGTCCGTCAGAGCTGGTACTCAGCCTTGTGTGTTGCAGTGCTCGGCTCAGGAGATCTGCCTTGAGACCATCCAAAGTAACTGACAGTCTTGCTGGCTTGCAGTGAGGGATCTTTCTTCCCTTGAAAAGAGGATGCATCAGCCACTGGGGAAGCATACTTTACCCCAGACTAGAGGAGGTGGATTGGAATTGGAAAGGTGGCCAGGTCAGCATGGGGTCAGATCAAAAGCAGAGGGACAGCCTCAGAGGACATTTTCTCAGAGCACATTGCAGATAGTGACTGCCCAGTGACCATTCCCACGTTTGAATAGCACCCTTGTTCCCTTCTCAGGACTTTTCTCTTCTCCACCATGTTTAGTCTTTGGGATTGGTTGGTCCAATACAAACTTTCCTATGTTAAAAGTGAAAGGCTCCTCCTAATGGAGACTTCTGTTTGCTCCATGGTATATGCTCCCTGTCAGGACTTTGCTTCTTGACGGGGACTCATCATTAGAGTTTACTCTGGGGACAACACCCAGGCGAGGCTGTTCAGTACCTTCTGTGACGAAGACCTTCAGGAATGGCCAGGTCGTATCTGTTCCAAGCCCAGCCTGCTAGCCCCTGTGTTTTTCTCATTTCCCTTCTAAGAAAGTATGCTTCATCCCCACCCCCTTCTTCCCTGAGATAGTCCAGGGTCACGTGTCGTGTCTGCAGTCAAAAACCTTGACAGACACAGGTCCTGGTCAGGCCTGTGGAGCTCTCCTGGCTTCACGCAGGGTATACCCCGCTAATGATGAGGCTCTGTCTATCTAACTGTCTGTCTCTCTCCTGGAAGTCACAGGTAAACACTGTCAACCTGTGACCCTGAGCTTTTCCTTCTCCATGAACTCACCCTCTTTCTGTCTCTGCCTCTCCAGGCAGTGCACAAACCAGGTATTTGTTCTCCAGTTGCTAGATCCAATTGTGGTTCATTCCTGTCACCTTGACAGTTGTCTTAGGTGTTCCCAAACTCTGGGCACACACCTGCAGAAACTTTTATGTTATTTTTTCCTCTTTTTTGGAGTTTATTAGCTAGCTTCATCCATTGTGCACGAGTTTCACCAACCTAACTTTCCAAAGGCAACAACATTTGCAGGTTCCCATAAGCCACTTCACGTCTACTCTTTGGGTAACACCTAAATATTCAAGTTCATCTTGAAATGACTAGTAGCCCTTTGATAATTCTGTTTTCCATGCTTCCTGACTGTGCATAGCCTCCTCTCTTCAAGCTCCTGTATGAGTATTAACTCTGTATTATATTCTACATCCTGAATGACAAGCTAGAGAACCCAAAGATGTAAGAGGCTGGTTTCTTGTCTATAAGGGTTTATAAGCCTATTGTAGACATGAAGTGATTATAGAGCAACCTACTTTCGATACCCACCCGCCCCCCCCTCCCAACCAAGGGCCTGTAACAACGGTTTTCAAGTTGGTTTTCTAAAGCCCTAGTAGTTGTGTGATGCCCCCTGGGAACTCCCTGGGGGTCTGGGTGGTGAGAAGGGGCCCTGCCTATTGCTCCATAGCTATCACTGGGACAGCATTATCTGCCTTAAGATAAGCATAATCACAAGCAACAATCTTGCTTGCAGTGAAGGAACCTTTGCCCTTTGGAAAGAAGTTTGCCTCTGCCATTGGGGAAAAGCCTTCTTTTCTGAGCCCAGGGGAGGTGGATTAGAACTGGAAAGGTGGCCAGGCGAGCTGGATGGGATCAGGTCAAAGGTGGAGGGACAGCCTCAGAGGACGTTTTTTCATACAAAGGTCTGCGGACTGCAGGACCCAATGTTTTGCTGGTGTGCAAGGCCCTTTGCGGTCTTCGCACACACTACAGACCCAGATCCACGTCCTGCCACCTGAACCTCCAGGGATGTCCTGGCTGTTGGGTCTCTGTGCCCCCCTGCCTTTCTACGTGCAATTTTTTCTGCTTTCTGTGAATCACCAGCACCCCCAAAACTATAGCTTGCCTCGATAGTAAACTCATCAAAGGTAGAGACCACGTCTCATCCATATGGACCACCAGCCACAAAGTGAGGGCCTGGTACATGTTTGTTGAATTAAGGACTGGATGTTGCTTTGCCTTCTATAAGCGTTAGAGATGAATAAGGTCATTACTGGCTGGGGAGGGCTGGGAAGACTTCCTTAAAAAAGCCAGGCTTGTAGTAGGCCTTTGGGAAATGTGGCATATTTAGAAGGAGGGCATTTAGGCATAAGTGGCATTGCTGAGCAAAGGCTCAAAGCTGGGTTTATGAGTGTCCCACCAAGCAGTAAAGAGCTGCAGGAAAAAAATCAATGAAGGAGCATTTAAAATACACCCATGCCTGGGCCCCACTGCAGACCAGCTGAATCGGAGTCTCAGGAGTGGGCCTGGACCTCGGGACTGGAAGCTTCCTGGATGAGTCTAACCTGCAGCAGGGCTGAGGACAGGCCTGGGACTGTCACATCAGATGGAAGGGGTGTGAAGAGGGGCTGGGTTTGAAGAATAGAGACTCCTGATGCAATCTCTTCCATTTTTGGCCAGTGATTTTTGGACTTGAGCCAAAGCATATTAGGGTGATTTCACCTTCAGGAGCTTTTCATGTTTTGCAAGCTAGTTTTTATGGCAGGTTAATCTGGTCCGGATTCAAATTGAGCGGAGTGGGAGGCTTGGAAAGCCAGACAGCACTATGACACAAAGCTTTAGGCAAGAGGTCTGCTCCCAGGTGGAGGAGCAGAAAAGAAGACGAATCCAAGAGACGCCGAACAGGAAGAATTAATGGAACATAGTGCAATGAAAAAGAAATAATATTTTCTAATTAGATGTGGCAGCAATAATGGAAACCTCTCTTTATATAAACAGTCCCAAAGTTCTGAGGAGGAGGAAGCAGGGAGTGGTATTAAATCTCAATACCCACACTCCTCCTTCCCCCATAGTTCCTGGGTATTAGGAGCCCTTCCTTCTGTTTGATCTTAACATCAGCTAAACTATCATTGCCTTGTATTTCCCCATGCCTTCCCTGAGAAGCCTTCTGCAAGGGGAGTCTACACTGCTGTCCTCACTTCCTCATCAGCCACTCTCTAACCCCTTACAATCTGTCACCTCCCCTCTGTCTCTCTTGGTGGTCTCCGGTGGCCTCCCACTTTCAGAAATTTAGTGACTTTTACAAACTTTTTCTATTAAACCTGTTGGCTGCATTTAACTCTTCCGTAAAGCTTGACCCTCCTGGCTTTGGAGCTACTGGGTGCTCCTGGTTTTCTTCTCACCCCTCAGATGCTCTTTCTCTAACTTTGGCATTTTTTCTTCCATCCATGTCAGACTCACTTTCTGCATTTTTATACTCTTGGTACCTCTCAACTGTTCCCAGGTGTCAATTTTTCATTTCCAGCAGTCTAAAGATAGTGTCCACCAGTTGTCCCCTCTATGCCAATGCTCACTGCCATTGCCATCAGCAGTATTTGTAAAGTCCTTTACTGCTTAGAATGTGCTTTATGTACAGTGAGGTTTTACTGGAGCACCATTGCCCTCCCAGCCCCGCCTCTTTCATTCTGCTCTTCTCTGAATTTGAATCTTGGCTTTGGTGCTGGCTAACTGAAGGCCCAGTTTCTTAGTCTTTAAGATGTGCTGTTTCATACCTGTATCGTTGGGGTGTTGTGAGCATTAAACAAGAAAATGTACATGAAGGTGCCAAAGTCACCATCAAAGCCCCACTTCTTTCTTGAAGGCAGAATCTTATGTTTTGTTTTTCTCACTAACCCCCAGAGGCAATGCTCCTAAAATAATGGAATGACCAATTCCAAACACTAGAAAGAGAAATTGCCTAAGTGAAGCTTTGAGTAAATTTTGAGGAAGTGGCAAATTTCAACAAGACTAGAACTGACCTTATTTTCCCTTCTGAATACCTTCTCAAGAACCTGAGGGGAAGTATAGGTGTTTTGCATGAGGTGTGTAATTTTTGGAAGGGCTAATTTTTGACAAGGTTGGCTCAGTGCGCTATGCAAAGATAGCAACATGAATGCCTTTGCTATTCGTGGCTTTATCGAGGGGTGTCGAGTGTTTGTCCACCTCTGAGTTGGAAGATGTGATGGCAAGATTTTTACTGTCTAAGCTAGTCTGAATATTTTTTGTCAATTTGATTTATGAGTTGTTTTAGATCTTTGAACTGCTGAGCAACCCAATCCATGACTTGCTACTTGGATTACTGCCTGTAAATATCAGAGGGGCTGTAAAGTGATAAGGTCCTAAGGCATATGGTCAGTAATCAGAGAGTCCCCATGACAGGGCTGTCGGAGGCTTACTTGTAATACGATGTTCTAAAATAACTGTGGAAAATTACTTGGCCTTGAGAACTAAAATGCATCCAGGATCTTTCAGGGACTATGAACACCAGGTGGCCTTTCTTTAATGCATCATTCTTTATTTACCTTTTTCAACTGCCAAGAGTGATTTGGAACATGGTAGTCAAGGGTTGTTGGACTTGGTTCCAGAACTGCAAAGAAAGAGCCCGATTGTTTGTTTGAAATCCTTTGGTAGACATTGTGAAGGTGTTAGATCAAATGTGGTATAAAGTGAGGAAGTGGACTATATATATGTGTGTGTATATTTTGCTTCATGTGTGGGAAAACAAAAGGCAGTTTTCCAAAAATGTCTTCACTAAGCTTAATCTCATTCTGTGATTATAGTTAGAACATCTTATGTTCACTCTGTGGCTGGAATTCCGATAAAATAGATGTGAATACTTGGTGCTGCTGACCAGTGGGCTATGGAGACAAGTGAGCGAATAATGTCAGGATAAGCTGGAAACAACTGAACTTCAGTTCCAGTGATCTTTGTTATTCCTTGCATAAGAAGTGAAATTTATTATTTCGTCTCTTGAATCTGTGTGACTCTATGACTTGGTTCTCCCCAACCCCCCCATAGAGTGCTGTGGGCATTGTGTAGCTTTGGAACTTAATTTTTGTCAACATTCTCGGAATGCTGCCCTGAGTCAGCCGCATGAAGAAGCCACATGGAGCAGGGTTATGCCATCCCAGCTGAGAGCCGGCAGCAACCTGCAGACGTGGATGGAGGCTCTCTCAGGTCTTTGGAGGCGGTCCAGCCCCAGTCAAGCTCTGGACAACTGCAGTCACGTGAGTGACCACAGGTGAGACCCGAGGAAGAACCGCCCAACTAAACCCAGATCAGATTGCTAACCCAGAGAATCATGGGCAAATGTAAGGTCTTTTTAAGCCACAAAATTTTGGGATTGTGTGTTATGTGCAATAGATTATGGATGTGGAGGAGAAAACAGGCAAGTACTATTACCATTAAATGTTAATTTAAAAATAATGCTTAAAAAAATGTACAGTGACTTGTTACATCCTGGAAGTTTTGAGCAGGAAGAGACTTCAGAGGTGGTTCCTCTGATTCTTTTGATCCCTGACACCATTTTTAGGCATTCCTGTTCTGCCAGCCCCATGAAACGAGCTGCTCTTTGTAAGCTGGGGCTGGGTTTTATGCTGCTTGGCGTTCCCGAAGAGAGCTCAGAGCCCTGCACAAGTTCTCTGAAAATCTTTGTTGCTTGCTGGGTTACATGGGAAGTGGCATGAGGGTCCTGCCATGAGTTCCCAATTGGGCGTGAGCCAGGGCCTGTTGTCTGCTTGGTGTCGTTTGTGGTTTAGGTTTGCTAGGCCTCTTACATTCTCTTGCTGGGGTGTTTTGGAGGTATTGGGTGTGAGTTGCCAGGGGTGGCATGATTATACACATTTGTAGGTCAGGACCCAGGAAGTCAGAGGAGACCATCTTTAGAACCACACTCTATGTACCTGCCACTTATTTTTGATAACGGCAGGCAGTCTCACTGATACCTTAGTGCAAACAAAAGGCCCAAGCTGTTCCTGCCATCGGTACCCATAAAAGACATGGAATGGGAACTCAGAAGTCTGGTCAGCTCAGGACGTGGAATCCTAGGCTTTGGGAACTCTTACTACAGGGACTCAAACTGCAGGTTATGATGCACAGTTAAGGGAAGTGTGACAGTCAGTGGCCTGGGGGTGGGTTAAGTGTAACTGTTCTTCAAAGACTCTTGCAAAATGCTTTGAATTTTTTTCAAGAACTTTCACAGCATTCGACTTTTACCTCAGTGCTGGGGAAAAGAAAAGATTGCCATCTGTATTTCCAAGACAAGAAACCAGGTAAGCAAGGGCCAGTCCTGGTATTAATCCCCAGGCCATTGGTTCAGATTTTGCTCCTACAGACCAGGTCATCTCAATCACTGTTAAAAGGTGGCCTTGAACCCCATGATTCTATTATAGGCCCAGCCAATCATGTTATACTGAGTTTGGGGTTCTCATTCTGTACTTGAGGCAGACATGAGACGCACTGTCCAGATGTCTAGACCTTCCTGCAGTGTGAGGGGCACTTCCACCCAGCTGTGAGCGGCGTGGTCAGCAAACAGCCTTCAGCACTCATCTCCCTCAGGGTCGGCCTCTGCTCCTGAGAGCTGCCTTGCCCAAGGTGAAACCCTTCTCAGGACAACTGGTGTCTGATGACTGACCAAGGCAGGTTATACAAATCCAGCAGCGATTTTGGACTGATGCTGGACAGCTCTGACAGGCAATATTTGACCTAGAACTTTCTGCCAGGTTGGCAGAGGCTTGGCTGGGTGTGTGTCACTGTTTATCTTCTCCCTCTGGACAAACCTGCTTTGCCCCCGTCTTTCCACAGGGGTGGGTTTCAGGTAAACCTCCTGTCCCTCACAATCTGCTGTCTCAGCATCTGCTGCCAGAGACCCAACCTGTGACAGTGCCCTCTCTTTTCCATCCCTTTGACAGAGATCTCTGTCAGGATTCGCAGAGAAGGGGAGCTGTAGGCAGACAGCCCATTGACATATTTTGATTAGCCCACGCAATGTTTACAAAAATGAGTCAACATAAAAAAATTGGGAAGTCGTAAGTAAAATCTGAATTTCTCATTTTTACGTTAGAGAGTAGATGATCTGTTAACTTTGGCCCTTTGTTCTTGACAGTGTTGGTTTGGGGTTGAGCAATGGCTTCCCCCTTTAGAGAGCAGAGCTCTCCAGCCTGTCACAGTTCCCTGAGCTTCCTACTGACTAGTATCTGTACCTGTCCACTTTCATCATTTACGTTACCTGCCTGACCCCTATGGACATCTGTGTTTTTCCTTTGACAAAAATGAATGACTCAACGGGTGGAAATCCTCCCCACCCCACCATTTTTTGCAGCTCCTACGTGGGGTTTTAAGAATTGGATTCCTTTTGGTTCAAAGCCAGAAGAGCTTTCTTCATGGACCCTGGGGTTTAGCTAAGTGGTCAGGGTCCCCGGGGCCTTCTTCATCCTCTGCCACTTGCCACCCCCAGCAGGAGGCAGTCTCACTGGTGCAGTTCACATCAGATGCTGCTCACACCAAGAAAGCACATATATTTCTCTTTAAAAAGTGTAGATATATTTTCCACTATTAAAGACATGTTCATTATTTAATATTTGAGAGAGATGCCCTTCAAAGACTATTAACATTTTTCCAAAAATAAATGTCTATCTCAATGTGCCCTTTGGTTATAGTGGACCCCTCAAACTAAAAGAACAGAACAGCCAGGAACCCTCAAACAGGGCCAGCCCTACCTCCTTCTCATTACCAATACTGCTTGTGGCCAGGTATCCAGGACCACTGATCGTTCCTTTGCCAGCCAAGTCTGATTCCCACCCCATGCCCCCAAATAAAGATTTCCACTCCTTCTTAGAGGGGTCATAATTATGATACTCAATTAGATAGCAAATTATACACATTACATATATAAAAGCCTTAATTATATAACAAATTGCTTTGAAATGATTGTTAAAATTGTATTGGCAGGAATTGAATATCTGAATATAATGAGTTTCATTGATTATAAAAGTGTCTTCTCTGAGCTGATATAACTGCCTCTGTTGGTTGCCTCTCAAAATACCAGCCAGCTGGAAGACTTCAAAAACTGAGTTTGAATCTCATTCAGAATGTATAAGGGAATTGGCTCCCTCTGTTGCTTCTGTTCCTGGGTGATAAGGGTCCCTAGAATAGATCCTTGGCTCCAACATGGGCAGTCGCTCTGGCAGGGCTTCCTGTCAGGGCATGTGCATCTGGGAGGCCTGCCGTCTGCAAGTCAGACGGTCTGCTTGACTTGGGCAGCTTGGCTCGGGTGCCCTAGACATGCAGTCCTCTTTTTCTCCTCACCTGCTCAGCCCAGCTGGGGAAGGAAGCCTGTGTCTGTTTGTTGGGCTGTGTGCTGTGCTGAACTGTCCATGGCTTTCCTGAGGCCGGACCCTTGGAGTGGTGGGTGCCAAGGGTGCATTGGAATGTCTGCTTGTCTTGTGTGAATCATGACCCCAGGGAGTCCTGGCAGGCTGGGACAGGCCAGCATGGTTTAAGGCAGAGAATTAGGAGGGGTCCAGATGCCTCAGCCCTTGAACTGGTCACTCTCAAAGCCAGAGCACCTGGATGGACCAGGAGAGGGTCTCAGTAGGCAAAGGCATTCGTATTTTCCCAAGACGGCCTCAAGGAAACCTTGACGTATAAGGGTTAGTTACACTTTCGACCACTGTGGTCTAGTCCAAGCATTGGCAAACGTTTTCTGTAAACGACCAGATGGTAGATATTTTAGGCTTTGCAGGCCACAGATTTCTCTGTCACTGCTGCTGCTGCAGCTCCTCCTCCTCCTCCTCCTCCTTCTTCTTCATGATTTGAAGAACACCTTAAAAAATGTTAAAATCATTCTTAGCACATGAGCAGTGAAAAAAGAGGTTTCAGGCTGGATCTGACCCCAGGGCAAAGGTTGCCATCCTGCTTCTCCTAATATATTTGGTGACAACTCATGGGATTTTTTTGTTCTCCAAGCGGAAGCCACTGAGATCTGATGGTGGACACTTGGTGATGAGTCCCAGAGCTGGGGAGAAAAAGTAGACAAGCACTGAAGAGTCACATGACCTTCTCGGATGCTTGGGCAGGTCCTGCAGCCCATGGTAACTCCGTTTTCCTGGCAGTGGCCACAGCTCCTGCAGAACTTTCTTGGCAGTTAGCGTTTACCCTCTGGCACTGGTAAGGATCATTTCATGTGTTCCCTTGTGCCCGGACTGTCCCCCTCACCTCCTTCCCACACACTGACACATCCTCTAAGAACCCCTTGAGGACAGGAGAAGTAGATGTTCAAACACGTCATCTCCTGCCAGCTCCCAGAACAGTGTCTGCTGCACAGCACTCAATAATGTGGTTACTGAGCCTATGTCTCATGTGCCCCCCTGGGTGCCCATCTCCTTTTCCTTCCCCACTGGTGAATCGTGGCAAATGGAGAAATTGAAGATGTTCTGTGCCTTGTGGAGTTCTTGGCTACGTGGGACCACTTGAGTGTTTCCTAAAGCTACTGTCTTGGTTCTGAGTGCTACTTTGCCTAAATTCTGTAGCAACCTTTGTGAGCTGCTCATAAAGTGTGGAATGTGGCTGCTCCCTGGTTGGGAGAGAACCAGGAGCCCTCCTGAGCCAGGCTGTGGTTCTGGGGTAGATAGACTTTGCAAACCTGCTGTCCTCAGATTTCTTGGACTGTTGGGCAAGAAGCCAGGATTGTAGCAGAATCAGAAGCCTTGACTGCTTCTTCTGAAGGTCACTGTTAGCTTTTTGGACTCAGGTGTAATGTGATTGGCTTTGCCCTGTGCTTGTAGAAGTGTTTGACTCTTAGCCTAGGGGTTCTCATTAAACTCAGAATATTTGGTTCCCTCCCAAGGTAATTTAAGGATTATTTCTTCTCCGACATTATCTTTTTAAGATGGCAAGATTAACAGAATACTCTTGGGTGCTAGCAATAAAAACACTGACTCAACTGGCTTGAATAGTAACTTACATAACAAGAAGTCCTGAGGTAGGGTTCTGTGGAGTTAGTGAAGTCATTAGCTCTAGCTATTGATAAAGTGCCATCTGCAGTGTTCTGGCTTTGTCTTTGCATCAGTTTTCCTCATGAATGCAAGATGGCTGCCATAGCTCCGGGTGTCACATTGTCATGATGGTATCCAAGAGGAGCAAAAAGATGCATACATCCCTTTGGTTTACAAGGAAAATTCTTTTCAGGAGCTTCTTATTGACTTTTACTCATATTTCTTTAGCCATAGCTATGTCCTATGCCCATGTCTAAACTCATTGCTGACATGGGCCATGAACCACCATGATAAGTTTAAACAAATCAAGTCTAGTTCTCTGGGGTTGGGGCCAGACTTCCTAGGAGCATAAGACCCTGCTGAGGAGCATAGCCACCTGCAGAACGTTACGGTTCTATTGGGAGGAAAAAGCGGGGAACACCCAAAGTATCTAGTATAATAAACACCAGAATTTCCTCCTTGAGATGATGAAGGACTCGGAGCCTCCTGAAGTTCTTAAAGAGAACTTTTAGAGAAGGCTGCTGGAAAAACATCTATGGGAATACCATGAGTTATCTTATCTTGCCCTATCCTGCTTTTATAGAAGAACTGTGGGCCTGTCCAGTCCCACCCCTGGCCCTTGGTAACATGACTTTGGAGATAGCTATGACAGGCATTGTTTATTGAGCTATTATGTGCCAGGTAAAATGGGAGGGACTTTATGTAATCATACTGCTACATTGGGAGGGCTGCATGATTATTCCCACTTCACAGACTGGGGAACGGGAGCCCAGAGAAGTTCTGTAGCTTGCCTCTGGCTGCACAATCTGGGTATGGTTGAGTCAGGAGTCAGCAAGGACTTTTTGAGCATCTGCTTTGATCCAGGCACTGGACTAGGTGCTCAGGATGCAAAGAAGAATGAGATCTGGTCTCTGTGCTCCGGGAGCGCACAGCCTGCTCCTTTCTGGAGGGTTGCCATGGAGAATGTATGTTTTGTGTGCAGCTTGGAAGACAACTTTGAGGTGAGGAGATTAGGGACTTGTCATGTGCTTTCTACCTGACGTTCTTCTGCCTTCTGCTGTGGAGGCAGGACAGGGTGCCTAAAACTTTGACAAATGTCCTGGTAAAGGGACTAGGAGCCTGGGCTTGATGCCAGACTGCCTGATTCACGTCCCAGCTCTGCCTCTTTCCACTTGCTGGCAGGTTGCTCAACTCTCTGTGCCCACCTGGCAGGCTGCTGTGGGCTTAAGTGAAAGAGGCTGTAAAAACATGGAAGATCTCAGTGAAAGTTATCTGTTAGTACTGACTTCTGCTGCTGTTAAATGTACTTTTATTATCAAGTAAAGATGATGAGTGGCCCAGCCTCCCCCTGCCCATCCCCACCCACCCCAGTCTCGCAGCATCTCACATCCTCCCCCAGGTTTTCGCACAGCATCATAGATTGCAGCTTGGAGACAGCTCCAGATCACACCTAGCACTTTGAGGTGGTTGATACGTACTCTTTAGTGTGAATGGCAAGCTCGTCAGCCACCTCTCCTTGAGGCTTTAATTTCCTTCTTTGGTTGTCTGCAGAGGGAGGCGATGGAACAGAAAATGAGCTCTTCTCTGCCTCTCTCCATGAACCGGCCCCCCCTTGGCTTCCCCACGCTGATTACAGACACAACCCACTGTGCTGAGAGTCCCAGAAGGAGATGTGACAGAGTGGACAGGGGAATCCTCTTGCTAGGCTCTTGTCTCTTGTCACAGGCCTGGGTTGGGGCCCTGGGAAGTCCCCTAGTTTTGGTTTCCTCTCCTCTGAACCGGGGGCCCCTTATCAAGTTTGGAGTCTCATCGAAAAATCCCCTGGGGGAGGAAGTGTAGATGGGTGTCTGGAGATATAGGGCCTCTCAGACCTTCCTCCAAGGCAGCTGGGTTGAGGAGCGTGCTCTGCAGCCTCTCACACAGCTCATCCTTCGGGAAAAGTCACTGTGGTGAGGCTGGCTGCCCTAATCTATCTTTGGGCAATAATTAAGGCCCATAAAGCCTTGCAGGGCTCTATGGTGCAAGGTGCTATTAAGAACAAGATAAAAGGTAGAGCATTGATTGAATCTTGAAAACAAGACCCAGGAGGGCATTTCTCTTTGTGCTAGTGTCATGGGAGAGAGGAGAGCCCCGGAGAAGAAGGATGAAGAAAGAAGGGCAGAAGAGAAAAAGCAGATTTTGAGTAGACAAGAGACCATGAAGAAAAGCAAATCCTCTAGAATTCCCTGAGCTTTCTGTTTTCCTTTTGTAGTAAGGGGGAACACTGTGAAGGATGGGTGGCAGGTTTGCGGGAGACACCCACACCGTCTACTCCTTCTTGTCTCTGTTTCCTCAGGTGAATGATTGGTCAGTCATTCCTACAGCGAGAATTTGTTCAGAGGGAAGTCTGTGGCCTCAAGGACCCCCAAGCCCATGGTCCATTCTTTCTTCCCCTTCTGCACAGAGCTTAGCTTAACTATCTGCCAGGGGACATCTGCTGGAGGAAGGCCTCTATGAGTGGCTGCCCCTCTGGCCCTCAGACCTTTTGCGGAGAGTTTGCTCTCTTTTTACTGCCTGCCTTTGGCAAAGCCAGGGGCTGAAATCCAGCTGAGAGACCTGATTTCTCAGAAGCCATCTTGATCTTTTCACTTCAAAGGGAGTCCTTTGCACTCTGAGCCCCACTCTAGTGGCCCCACACCTGCCTCTTCGGGCTATAGGTCTGGATGGGGCCAGTGGTCTCTTTACTTGCTGCATGTAGAGCCTGGGATCCTGGTGCTGGCGCTGCCTGAATTAGCCTGGGAAGTAGCAGGGTTTGTCCCTGTGTTCCAGGTCTCTGGCACTTTGAGGGGTTCTGCCTTTTTCTCCATCTGGCTCTACCCCATTTGTCTTCCAGTTCCCAAAGTCCTCCTGCTCCCCATCCTCATTGTCCTCATTCATCTTATCAAAACTGGTCTGATGACTGGAACTGACCTTAACTCCCCCTTCAAAGAGCCTTTCCTGTTACTGCCACCTCATCCCCTCCCTGCTCATGTGAGTGCCCTTCCTATTCTGCAGTGCCCCGTGACTCCCTGTGCTGCTCCCATTGCATTTTACGTGATTATCTTTCTCCTGTTCATAGCCCTCAAGAGACGCTGAGGACCTTGAAGAAAGGGGCTGCTATCCCTCTATGTTGGTCCTAGAATCTAGCCCACTGCTGAACACACAGTAGGATCTCAATATGTGTCCAATGAATTTATGAATTCTTTCCTGCAGCTCTTTCAGACTGCCCTAGGATTTGACTGAGGTGGCTCAGGGACAACCCAGCTTGATGCAAGGACAAGCAGAAGGGTGGGGGGTGTAGAGAGGGACCACCGGTGATTTCCAGACTCATCCCTCTCTGTCCACAGCAAGTTTACTTTCACCTGTTTCATATTGACACACATACATTAAATTATGTATTATCTATATCATATGTAGTGTACATGATATAAAATATATAATATTCACATTATTTATATAGCATACCATGTGTGTAACATGGCATATATCAATATAACATTCATATACATATATACATATGCAGATACACATATATACATGTTTTTGTCAAAAAGATTGTTTAAAAAGAAGTTTGAAAACCAAGACCATGAGTTTTTAATTCAGATCTTCTCTCTCCTAGTGACATTTGCTTTTGAAGTTTTTACTCATTACCCCTTAGGCAATGGAAAGCTTTTCCCCAGTTGAAAGCATTTGGATTTCACTGAGCAGATGGAGGCATTACTTTTTGGGTAGTGACCTGTCACTCATCCCCACCTCCCACATCAGCAATCCTGGTAAGTATTAAAGAATGAAGAAGGAATTGGATTACTGTAGGCCACAAAGCTGTTAATGTCATTTATTGCTGAGGGCTTTTGTTATCATTGCTGTTTCTCTCAGTGTTGGGCCAGCTGGGAGGCCAGCTTCGACTGGGTTGAGGTATGAGGGATGGGAATACTCTCAGGCACACACAAAGTGCTTGCTTCTTCTGCTGGCTTGCTAGGTGGCAGCTGCTGGTGTCAGTTGTCATCCTTCTGTCTTCTGAGTTGCTGCCCCTTCCCCTCTGCACTCCAGTGGGCAGTACCTCCACCCCTCTGCTTCCTAATGGTTGAATTCCCCTCCCACGAGGGATTCCTTCTGGGCCTGCCCCTCTAGGTGCAGGAGCCTGAGCTCTGGCCCTTCATTCCTGATCAAGACCGTGCTGACCTCTGTCCCACGGTGGGATAGTGGTCGGAGCACTGAACTGGGAGTCCAAGAACCTGATCTTGACTCTTGAATTACTCACCAGTCATGGAAACTGGGGTTAGTCATGTAACCTCTGGAACCTCGGTTTCCCAGTCCATAAACTGGAATAAGCACCCCAGCCTTCTTTCCGTGAGGTGAGGCTCATGTGAAACCCTAGGTCAGTCTTTCTCAGCTTTTCCTGCAATTAGAATCTCCTGGGAAGGTTTTAATACCCCAATTCCCAGGTCATACCCCTAAACCAGTTAAATCAGACTCTCTGGGACTGAGACCTAGACATTGCTTTTTTTGTTTTTGTTTTTGTTTTTTAAAGCTCTTCAGTTAATTCTAATATGTAGTCAAGGTTGAGAACTACTGTTTAAGGTCAAAGAATTATGAATACTGAAAATACAATTGAATTCTTAACTTCTTTATAATGAAAGTGTTTTCCATCTGAAAGCAAAACATGGCTGCTAACTAACCTGCAGTGATTCTTTGTCCTAATTTGGTTCAGAATTTCTTTAAGGACTTCCTGGAAGTTGCATATTCATTTCCCCAGGAATGCACACACTCACAAAATTTTGCATATTCACAAAATTTCAGCTTATGACACCACCTTTCTTAGTGACAGTACCTACTGCCATATCCAAAATCGCACCCTTACACCCCTCCACACCCACACACATTGCCTACCCGCCTCACTATCGGCATGAGCATCCTCAAGTCACTCACAAGGGCAGAACTTCTCAAAGTGCGGTTTCAGAGCCACCTTACCCTAAGATACTCAGGATGGGATCCAGGAATCTGCATTTTTGGAGGCTCCCTTTCTTTTGAACACTGAAGTGTGAGAGTCAGTGGGCTGGGCCCCTGGATTCTTGATTCAGAATGTGCAGGGGTAAATCTGTTGCTATCTTTTCACCTACTTGCTCCTTCAAACCCTGCCCTGCAGATGGGAGTCCATCTCCCTCCTCATATCAGTGGTCTTGGGTAAAATCACTAACATCCAGAGAAATCCTAGGCTTATTTCAAGTGACTTTAGGAGTGTGTGAGAATGTGACTGTCTCAATAATGTGATTTGGGAGGCTTGGATTAAGGTCCTTTATCTAAAGAAAAGGGCATTCCCTTCCCTCCCCAGTCATAGAACTTGGAATTCCGCCATGGCTTGGTCATTCAGTCATTCTTCTTGAGCTGTTCTCCCTCACCTCTAGTCTGACAAACCACCACCACCACCACCACCACAACAACAACCACAACAACCATGAACAACAGATATATTTGATTCCATCTCCTTGGTCAAAGATTTCCTTTGGCTTCCTATCGCCTACAGGGGGAAGCATATCCCCATTTTTTGTTATCAAGAGGCCCTTCAAGATTTGGTTCACCTTTCTAGCCTCCATCCCCATGGCTGTCAATACATACTTCCGAGGGACTGAACTGCATGTAATTCCTGGAGCATCTCATGCCATCTCCTTCCTTGGGTATCCTCTTGGATTGCTTGTACATCTCTTTACAGCTGTCATTCTTTGCCCTCAAACTCTCAGATGACTCTGAGGCAAGCCAAGGCCCTGTAAGATTTGTCCATCACCCCCCTTGGCTCTCTGCCCCACCTGTAGCTTTGCTGTGTTAGTTTCCCAGAGTAGCTGTAACAAAGCACCACAAACTGTGGCAGCCTAAAACAACAGAGAAGTATTCTCTCATGGTTCCTGGGGCTAGAGTCGGAAATCAAGGCGTTGCCAGGGCCATGGTGGTTGGTGTACCTTTGGAACTCATTGCCTTGCCTCTCAAGCACTGCAGTCTCTGCCTCCACCGTCATGTGCCTTTCCCTGTGCGTCTGTGTCTTCACGTGGTCCTCTCTCATGGGACAGCAGTTGCAATGGATCAGGGCCCCTCCTACTTCGTGTGACCTTTTCTTAATTAACTAATGACATCTGCGATGACTTTAATTCCAAATAAGGTCACGTTCTCGGGTGCTAGGGGTTAGGACTTCAAAATATCTTCTTTTGGGGGGCATAATTCAACCTATGACATCCCCCATTTCCTTATTTTGTTTCAGTCACACTAGCCTACGGATGACAGATTTAGTGAATAAAAATACAGAACACCCAGTTAAATCTGAATTTCAGATAAACAACAGATAATTTTTTTAGTATAAATATGTCCAGAATGTTGCATGGAATAGTTTTTTAGTATAAGCATGTCTCATTCAATATTTGGGATGTACTTATGCAAAAAATATGTATGTTTCCTGTTTTTCTGAAGTTCAAAGTTAACTGGGCATCCCATATTTTACCTGGTGACCTGTACTCCAGTTGTTCCTTGAATGCAACAAGCATGTTCCCGCCTCTTAAAGCCTTGGTCTTGGCTGTTTCCTCTGCATTGAATTCCCTTTCCCTAGCTCTCTGTGATGCTCACTCTCTGACGGCCTTCAGCAAGACCATTCTGAGTTCCCCTCCCTCATACACGTGCAATAGTCCCTTGAATAATGTCGTTTCATTTGGTGTCATTTTGTTGATGAGCTTCTTTAGAAACTTGACTCTTCTTTAGATCAATTAGTCTGTGGTAAAACAGGTTTTGTTAAACAACGTTATGCTGTAGTTGCAAGACCCTATCAATGTTAAGTAAGGACTTACTGTACTTCCTCTCCTCTTTTCTTGCTTTAATATTCCCCCTCCCACCTTATCTCTTATCACTATTTAGCAGGCTATATATTTTATGTGCTGGTTGTGTTTATTGTCTATAACTCCCAGTATAACACTTGGCCAAGGTCATTGATTGGTTCAGAGATGGATATAGGACCCAAGTCAATCTCATCAGAGTCAGTCCCAGAGCTTCTGCTGGAACTACTAATACTGAACACTCTCTTTTCCCTGGCATTTCTGACAAGAATAGAATGTCAGCCTGGAGCTGCCGATAGCCATCATACCACCATGAAGGGAGAGCAAGGGGTCAGCTCCTGGCCAAAAACCTGTGTGTGATCTATGTAATACCATAGGCTATTACAAAGAAAGACTTTATGTCAGCTCAAGCTGCTGTAACAGAATACCATTGACAGGGCTGCTTAAACAACATACATTTATTTCTCACAGTTCGGGAGGATGGGAAGTCCAAGATCAAGGTGTCCACCAGAATCTGCTCTTGGTGAGGCTCTGCTTCCTGGCTTGCAGACAGCCACCATGCCCCTGTGTGCTCACAGGCCCCTTTTGTGTGTGTGTTCTCACCGAAGGAGAGTTCTGGTGCCTCTCCCTCTTATGAGGACACTAATCCCATCACGGGCCCCCCACCCTCATGACCTAGTCTAACTCTAATTACCTTCCAAAAACCATACCTTCATATCCCATCGTACTGGGGGGTAGGAGTTTCAATACCTGAATTGGGGCAGGGGGACACAAACATTCAGTCCATAGCACTTTACCTGGCAGACCTCCCAGGAGAAGGCTGCCCTCCCCACAGTGACTTGGTGCACTGTTGGCTCTGAAGGGAGTTGCAGTCAAGGAATTGGGCCCCCATGGCCAGCCATTCTCTTATGCATTCATAGCCCAGGCCTCCCCCTCAGAGGCCTCTTTGTTGGGGGTGGAGGGCTTAGCTGAAACCTTCTTATGGGGCAAGAGGAGAACCTTGAAGAAGCTTTTCTCCACTCAGATTCAGTACTCAGGACTTGTCTACTCCTAGGCATCCCCACGCCCTCTCACCCCAGCTCCATAGAAAGGCAGTAGCCAATCATTTGTGGCTCCCTCAGCAGTGAGATTATCCCCTCCATCTATGCTGACACATGTGACACTCCTCAGAGGCTGTTCCACGGGGAAAAATGGAACACGGGGGAGCTGGCACTTTAGCCTCTTCCACATACTGTGGTAGTAAGTAAATAAAGGCTTAAATGTTACTTTCATTTTGCCTTGTTTTCTTAATTGATTACTTTTGACACCTGGCAGCCCAGCTCTTGACAAATAGCATCACAAGAGTAAGTCTGTAATATAGTCTTTCCTATGAGTCATCTGGGCAACTGCTCGGCTAGCTGCCTGCTGAGCAGCCCAGCACCAAACAACGGACAAGAGTCACACATAGTAACTATGCTATTCACTCAGCTTTTATTGAATGCGGGTTCACTCAAAGTAGAACATCAACATATATTAATATCCCACTCACAACTCTAACAATGTAAGAGAAATATAACACACACAGAGCAATCAATGGGGAATAACGAACCCGAGTCCCAGAGTCTCAGTCTGCAGGTCCGGGAGACAGCTCGGTGGGCAAGGGTGTTGTCAGCATTTTGCAAGGAAGGATCTCTTGGAGCCAGGAGGGCAGCAGGGCAGATGAAGTCCTCAGTCCAACAGGGCAGAGCCTCTGGTGGCCAATGCCAAGGGAGATCAGCGTGGCATGGAGCAGCACGCTGGTGTGTGGAGCTTGGCTGTCTCAGCAGTGGTCTGGAGCCTGCCTCAGTTATACCTTGAGAGTAGTGTACTCCACCCTTCTAGGTCTTTTAATAAGTGTTTTGGCACCCCTGATGGCAGGTGGGGAATTTGCCCGGGAGTCTATCTATAGGAAATCCTGCTCTGCAGACATGGCTGTTCTGACCACGTGTGCAGATATCTTGGGTGTGTCTCCTTGCCAGATGTGTCTGCTCTGACTCAGGTAGTTTCCCTCTTGAGCCAAAGTGTTATGGCTGACTGACAGCCATCTTGGTTGACATAAGTGACTCCACTTTGTGTTATTACTTTATGCTATCTTGACTGGACCAACACCATTTTATTGGTCCTGCTCTCCACAAATAGTCTTCTTGAGAATAGAACCAACATGGAAGAAACAGAGCTGAGAGACAGAGACAGGGGAATGAGAGGGAGACTGGGTCTCTATGACATCATCTGAACTCCCTCAAATCTAGCTGTGCTGGAGCCAGTGCAATGCCTGACTCTTTTTTGTTATTGAGCATAAACCAATTAGTTGTGTTTTTGTGCCACTGAACCCTGAGTCAATTACATCCTCTCAGTGACCCCCAGTGAGCCTCAGAACTCCTCCCCTGGGTTCTTGTTCTGCCTTATACTTGCCTTCTCGGTGGTTCAGATTACCCTATACTATCCTGCTTCGCAAGCCTGCCTCCCCAAGAGACATCTGCTCTTAGAAACCAATGGGTGTAACTTTTAAAAAATCCCCCATACCTCATACATGCTCTTGTACAGAATCAGACAAAAGCTCTGTAGAATGAGGGCTATTTATAATCACTCAATTAGGTAATTATAAGTAAGATGACAGCTCTTTTTAAAAAAATATTTTATTTATTTACTGGTGGAGAGAGGGGAAGGGAAGGACAAAGAGGAAGAGAAACATCAATCTGTGAGAGATACAACGATTTGTTGCCTCTCACACGCCCCCTGCTGGGGACTTGGCCCACAACCCAGGAATGAGACCTGACTGGGAATTGAACTGGTGACCTTTTGGTTCACAGACTGGTGCTCAATCAACTGAGCCACACCAGCCATGGTGACAGCTCTTCTTAATCTTCAAAAAAATCTACATTAAAAGCCATTTTTAATCCCCTATAGAAAGAAAATCTGTACTAGGAAATAGAATTGTATTAGTCACCTTTTACTGCATAATAAATTATCCCCAAACTCATTAACTTACAATGGCAAACACTTATTATCTCAGTTTCTCAGGGTCTGGGATCCAGGTGCAGGCTAGCTGCATCCTGTAGCTCTGGATCTCTCACAAATGTATCATTATGGAGTTGCTGAAGTTACAGTCATTTCAAGGCTCAACTGGGAAAGGATCTACCTGCAAACTTAGTCAGGTGGGTGTTTGCAAGCCTCAGGTCCTCACTGGCTATTGGCTGGAGACATCAGTTTCTTGCCATGTGGGCTTCTGCATAGGGCTGTTCAAAGTAAGGCAGCTGGCTTCCCTGAGTAAATGAGAGAGCAAGAGAGAGAATCAAAGATGGAAGTCACAGTCTTTGTATAACCTAATCTCAGACACGATATCCCAACACCTTACCCATGTTCTATGTTTTAGAAACTAGTCACTAGGTCCAGTCCACTCAAGGGGAGGCTATTATACAAGGGCCTGAACACCAGGGGGCAGCTCAGCTATCTTAGAGGTTGCCTGCCACGGTCTGCCCTCTGACCCCCAATGCTTCACGTCAGTCTCACATGTAGAATACGCACCTTCTCTACCCAGGTCCCTAAAGTTTCATCTCATCCCATCAGTTCAAAGCCCAGAATTGTATCTTAATCAAGTTCAGGTGTGGATGAGGTACCTCATCTGTATGGTACCTGAAATACAGATCCTCTTGATCTGGACCTGTGTAACTAAAGGAATAAGTTTTCTGGCCCCCACCTACCCAACATTCTTCTTTAACAAGGTAGAAAATTGGAGGCACAAAGGTTCATTGGTCCACAGAAATTCTGAAAGCTAGCCAAGCAAATGTTGGCAGTTCCTTGATTAGATCCCAAAGCTTGAGGCTAATTCTCCATGGCTTTTGGTGCTACTCTCTGGGCTGTGGATTTAGTCACCCTCTTAGTCACCTTTTCTTTTTTTATGGAAGTAGCACATTATTGTAGCTGAGCAGGTCTCTCAGACTGCTTCCTGCCGGTAGGATTCTCGGGGTTGAAAAGCATCTCTATTCTATACTATCTCTGTCCCCCACAGTCCAAGTTGGCAATGTTTCTACAAATGTAAGTCTTTTAAGAAACTGTGGGTCTCCTGTGATCTCTTTGGAGTTTACTCCATTAGCAAAAGCCACACCTACAAATTTCTTTGAAAAAAAGCTTATTTTGCTGTTGCTGAGATGGCTGAGGTCCAAAACCCTTAACTTCCTAGAGGCCCCATAGTTTGACAGAGATGTATACCCTTAACCTCTTGTGATAGTATAAGAAACATG
Organism: Desmodus rotundus; assembly: GCF_022682495.2. Classification (NCBI taxonomy): domain Eukaryota; kingdom Metazoa; phylum Chordata; class Mammalia; order Chiroptera; family Phyllostomidae; genus Desmodus; species Desmodus rotundus. Next base: position 127,479,449 of record NC_071388.1, read on the forward strand.
TATTTGGTCTGCATGCCAGTCCCTGGCCAGAGCTCTTGCAATGTCTTAGGTGACAACAGCAATAGGAGCATCTTTTACTGTATTTGTTTTTTTGTCCCTAAAATAGTTACAGAATAATAAAGGTAAAAGGAGCATCTTTTGTTATTCATACCAAGTCCCTTTTAATCACACCTGAGTTTATGTTAATAGGTGACTTTTGCTCCCAAAGATGGGGGAGGCTTTTTGCCAGGAGAACCAACTATACAATTAGAGAGTTGGAATTTTCAGCCCAACCTTCCAACCTCCGGGGCCACTAATGACCAATAACTTAATCCACCATGCCTTCCTAAAAAGCCTAACAGAGCTTATGGATTGGTGATCCCGTGGAGGTGCTGGGAGGTGGTACACCTGGAGAGGGCACGGGAAGTCCGTGCCCCTTCCCACATATCTTGCCTCTATCCATCTCTTCCATTTGGCAGTTCCTGAGTTGTATATTTTATAATAAACGGGTAATAGTAAGTAAAGTGCTTTCCCAAGTTTTGTGAGCTATTCTGGCAAATTACTGAACCTGAGGAAGGTGTTGTGGGAGCCCTCACTTATAGCTGGATGCTCAGAAGTACAGGTGACAACCTGGAACTTGCAACTGGTGTCTGAAGTGGGGATGGGTGGACAGTCTTGTGGGCCTGAGCCTTTAATCTGTAGAGTATACGCTACCTCCAGGAAGTTAGTGCCAGAACTGAGTGAAATTGTAGGACACCCAGTCGGTGTCCTCTGAGAAGTGGAGAATTGCTTGGTGTGGGAAACCCGCACATCTGGTGTCAGAAGGGTTGTGAGTACAGGAAAGCAGTTGTTCTTCTTCTCTTTAAGGGAACTTTTATGTGACTGTATAGATTCTCAGGCAACACCTTTGATCTTTCTGAGGTCTGAAGAAAAAGTTTTATTTTCATGCCCTCAGTTTTATTTTTATGGACTGCTTCCCTGCTTCCCACTGTTCTGGGTTTGACATTTGCTTGGAAATCATTAATGTAAGCCTTGTTTGCTGTCTGGAGAGGCTGAAAAATTTCAAAAACTCTCTCTCTCTCTCTCTCTCTCTCTCTCTCTCTCTCAAGCAGTCTTTCTTTCCTCATGTATCTATAAGTGGGAAAAGAGGCCAGGTATCACCTTCACACTTTGTAAACAATCCTTAACTCAATCACCCAGCATTAGGCATGTTTTTTGCTTTCCACAAAACTGCAGCTAACCATGTTACTAAACTCACTGATTCTACTATAGGGAGAGAATAGGTCTCTCTTCCTCTAACTTCCCATAGCACATTCCTCGTTTTTAGTACAGTCTGTTCAAGACGATTAGGCTTTCTCTAACATGCTCCTCAAATTCCTCCCAGCCTCTGCCCACTGCCAGGTTCCAAAGTCACTCCCACATGTAATTGTTACAGCGGCACCCAAATCTCTATTTATCCCCTTTCTTATCTTACCTCTGGAGGCAACTATTCTAATGTGCTTAAAGAATATAATTTTGTTTGTGAGGAATTCTTACCAAATTATATTCTTGTTTTATGAGCACACATTTTTACTTTTCTAAAGGGTATTATTTTATATATTTTATTCTGATTCTCACTCTTTTCAACCATCACTATGCTTTCAAGATCCATCCATGTTGTTACGCAGACATCCAGTCAATACTCCCTCTCCCTGATCCCCTTATTTTTTCTGTCTAATCCCCTAGGGATGGATACCCAAATTATCTCCAACTTCATGACATCATCACAAATAATGTGGTATGGGCATCCTAATTTACGGCCCCTTATGCTGTGTGAGGATTTCTTTTGGGCATATATATATATATATATATATATATATATATGGAGAAGATAGATATATATCTTCTGGAGATGTGTATATATCTCCAGAAGAGGAATTAATGATGTGTAGGTGACACACATGCTTCCTTTGACTAAGAAGTGCCAAATTGCTCACAGTAAGACTGCATGGTCTTTATTCACACCAGCTATAAATAAAAGACCTGTATCCTACATCTGGGCTGACACTCAGTATTACCATACAGTCAAAGAATTTTTTAGTCTGATATGAAATCATATCTCATAAATATTTGCTTTGTATTTTTTCCAGACAATTGATGAGTTAGAGCATCTCTTTGTATATTTGTGACTTCTTTCTTCCACAAACTACCTGCTAGTATCCTTGCCTGTGTATTCTTTAAGATCAGAGACCAGGTACATATCTATTTTTTGTGCATTCTTCACTGTTCCTAGAACACTGCTGGATGTTGATTGACGACGGATGAGAAGGTCAGTGTGGCTGTGTTATATGAGCTTCTGGATTTTGAGGACTACTTTCCCTCCACAGGGCCTGAGGTGTTTGCCTTCGTTCTGAACACATTTATCAAATGACTGCCCTATGCCAAGTCTTCCCGGGCAACTCTCCCTTCTGGCAAAACCCAAATGACCTGTCAGTCACTCTATCAAATGAACAGAAGAATGAAACTGGTCACACAAGTCATTTGGAATCAGACAGACTCTAGTAACATTTTAAATGTCCTTTTATAGACTCTAACATTCTATGATCCTGATTCGGACTTATTGACTGATTTTTCTTTCACTGTTGTTTTGAACGGCCCCGTGCCCTGGGCAAGGTAAGACCCAAGGAATGCTGGCTGTGTCTTTGCACAGTGTCAGGAGACTCAGCGCAGCATTTTGTTGTTTCTCTGCTTTCTAGGACGGGTCTCACATCTTAGTAAACAGTGATTGCTGAAAAATGCCATGGATTTCATAGTTAAAAAGTTAACACTTCTGCTCGCTGTACCTTATAAAGGTGGCAAGTCCCAATGTGACAACATTTATCTGTATTTGCAGAGTGAGGAAGTGTTCTCAGCCCTGGCCTTGCTGCTCCCACACCCACCTACCCCAGGGATGGGTTAGGTGCTCAACTCTGTAAGTCTTGGCTGAAACATCTCTACCCCAGCTGACCCTTGAACAGTGCAGGGGTTGGGGTGCTGGCTTACTGCACAGTAGAAAATCTGTGTATAGCTTGTGACTCCCCTAAAACTTAGCTATGAATAGCCTACTGTTGACTAGAAGTCTTACCAATAGGATAAACAGTTGATCAACACACACTGTGTATATTATATGTATTGTATACTGTATTCTTACAATAAAGTAAGCTAGAGAAAAGAAAATATTATTAAGAATATCATAAGGAAAATATATCACAGTATTTATTGAAAAAAATCCATGAGGGGACCCACACAGTTCAAACCCATATCGTTCAAGGGTCAACTGTACCTGTTTATTTGCTCTTCGTCCTCTAGATTGGAAATATATTGAGGACACAGATTGTGTTTTATTTGTTTATTTTACTATATACTTAGCAAGGCATTTATTGCATAGTAAGTGTTTAATAAACATGTATTGAATGAATGAATGGAAGAAAGACCATTTAGTGAACATCTACCTGCTGTACACTCTACCAGGTGCTTGGAATTCATAGATGAATATGACACAGTGTAGTGTGAAAAGTGTACAGAGAAGGGGTACTGTGTTCTCTGGGGAGATGAGCTTCAAATAAAGAGATGCTATCTTTTTGCACTCACCTCTTTCATTTCTAAAACAAAGTTCTGCCCTTGAATTCTGGATGTGACATATATTAATTGCAAGAAATTGGCTTTTCCTGTGTGTATGTGCGTGAGAGGTATGGCTTTGCCTGTCTGACTGTGTTGGCCCCATTCTAGCCTGGAGTCCACACAGGAAGGTTGAAGGCCTTTTGCTCACGGTCCAAAGGGGCTTGGTCAAATGCCTGTGGCATCTATGCAACCATCCAGGGCTGCAGTGCTGACAAACAAGTGAGCCTCCTCATAGTGGGCCCTTAACCCCTTTGGTATGTGATCCAACATTTGGGAAAATCTGAGTTGCCTCGGGGGTGAGCTTTCCCAGCTCTACTCTAAATCCATGTCAGTTTTCAACTCTTTGGTCAAGCCAAAGAAAGGGGCCTGGGTCAAGTTTTGTCCAAAGGATTGAGGTTTGAAGGAGAGACTTAGACCAGCAAGTTTGCTGTAAGGTCTACTTATGTACCTTTGGAAGACCCACCAGAGCTCTGTAGGCACCTTATCTCACTTTGTATCAGACTCAGTAGGAAGGTTTTGACAGTGATTTCTTAAATGGCTGATAAGCATAGGGCAGAGCCCAAAGTAAGCTAGATTTTACATATGCCATGGAAAAACAAATACCCATTTCTTTGTTCTCATTTTAAAATATATTCCTTATAAAAGGTTTCTTTGTGAAAAATCACTTAATAGTTGCTATTTGAATTAAGTGGAACAAATTTGCGCATTGTTGAGCAAATCCCTAAAGAGATTTCCTTCATTTTCATATCTATGGACTTTGAATGGTAGATTCTGATGCGAAACAATCTTCAATACATTTTTATCATTGATATTCTACAGGGCAGGTTCTGTTATCTTTATTCACTTCACAATCTTGAACCACTTGCTCAATGAGTACAGTGTGGGCTTCAGTTAACTACGCAACTCTTGCCTTGACATTATTAAAAACATTATTGGACTAGTTTGATTGTGTGCAATTGTTAACTCTATCTTTTATGTACTTAACCACTTTTAAACAGGATCTAATGCACGTAAGGACTTTTCATTCTTCCTTCCTTCCTTCCTTCCTTCCTACCTTCCTCCTTTCCTCCCTTCCTCCCTTCCTCCCTTCCTTCCACAGGATTATATGAGCTCTTCCATCATAAGCTAAATTTGGTAGGGTTATGTGAGCTTTCCTATTGTAAGTCAAAATAGTCAAGAGCAGACAAATTGATGAATGGCACCACTAACGATAATTGAGTGCTGCTAGGACAACCAGTACAGTAGGGATCAGCAGATATTTTCTGTAAATGGCCAGACAGTAATATTTTACCTTTTGTGAGTTACCTCTGTCATAACTACTCACCTCTGCCTTCATAGTACCAACACAGCTGCACAATATGTAAATGAATGGGCATGGCTGTGTTCCAATAAAACTTTGTTTACAAAAACAGGAAACAGGCCAGATTCAACCTGTGAACTGTAATTTGCTGACCCCTAATCTAGAGCAAGCGATAGAAACAAATAGCTTTGCCTGTGAAAAATATGTGACCCATGCCATCAGCCTCTGAAACCTTCATTTTGAGCTGTCTCTTGGCATACAGCACTGCAGACCAGTTTTGTTTCTTGAGCTAATTGGGCTTCTAGGCAGAGCGTGGGGTTGGAGTGAGGGTGTTTACAGAGGTATTCAATGACCAGAAGCTCTCAGTGGCAGCCTGCCTTCTCGTTTTCAAGGTGAAACCTCTTGGCCTGTCTGAGCTGGGCCACAATGATGGGCTGATAAAAGGGAATGGTCTGAAATAGAAACCAGGCACTTCACAAGGATCAGTGTCTCTCAGGGGAATTGGGTTTGGTGCTTGGAAGGAAAAAATGGATGTGTTTCTAGGAGTAAGCTGGGAACTTTATCTTCTAGCAGCTCAGAGGTGAGCTAGAAAAGAGACCAATTTCTCCAAATTCTCCTGGGTGCGATGTTGGTTCCAGTTTTGGAGAGGTCAGGGCAGAGCACTTAGGCTGGTGATTTGTATCTTGTTGCCAAAGAAGATCCACTAGCAGTTCTGGGATTCTCTTTGCAGCCGTTGACAGATGTGAACAATCTATTGCCTTGTGGACTCCTTAGAATACGTTAGCATTGCTGAGGCAGCAATTGCTCTGCTGGCATGTGATTTCAGAGGGTAACAAGGGAGACCTAAAAGAAAGGCAACAGACCGAAGGTATCATTCTCCTAGAAGAGGGGCAATACATACACTAAGACATGGAGTGGATTTTGCAGCCAAGACCAAATTCTAAGACTGTGCTTCTTTTCCTTCTGCCTAGAGGAGATCTGTAATCTTGTTCTTTGCTGTATCATCTTTGTTTTTCAGGTCTAAGCAGACGCAAGCCATCGTTGAGCTCCTGGCTCTGGTATGCTCCCAAGTGAGCAGCATCTGTTGGGTGGAGGAGTAGTTGATGCTCAAGACATTTTCAGAGGGCTGACCTAGCACTGGTGGCAAGCCATCAATTAGACAGTGGGTGAGGGGAAGCAAAGAGGCAGCGAGGGCATTGGTAATTACACACCATAGTACAGTTGACCTCCAAGAGCAGGTGGCGGGAGCAAGTGAAATTCCAGGCTCTGTCACTCAGGATTCATTTACGCTCTTGTGTTTAGGCCTGAGGGGATGCTCATTGATCTGGAAGAGACTGTCTATACCGTTTTGCTAATAACAGGGATAATAAGAAAATAATGTATTTAATACGGAAGGATATTTTCCTTTCCTTTGAGTTGATTGAAAGTTGTTACATCTTTAAAGCTCATATTTCTCTCTTTCTCTGTATCTGTGTAAATATACCTACATTTGTACAACAGTGGGGAGATCAGGATCGGTGTCAATAGCACCACTTCAGCATTTACTGCTTCCATATAACTGGCCTCTGCTAAGGCCTTTGCAGCCCACATATTTCTATTTCTTCCAAATTGCCTTTTTTTGTGGAGGTACCATTTTTCCTGGTACATAACTCTAAAGAGGTAGGCCCCCAAAATGATAGAAGACACACAAGCCCTGGAGATAGATTTGGTGAATATCTTTCAGCCTTCCTAGTCCTGCTTGCCATTTTCAGTTTCACTCAGAGCTGTGGTTCATTTCTGTCCCCTTTGTCTCCGGTGTCCCTTCCTCCTGGTGACCCAGGTTTGCTTTGGGCCTTCAGTGGGGTGGGAAGGCCTGTGGGCCATACCAGGTGCCTTCGTTCAGACCCGAGTGGCCCCAAGTTGAGGGGGTAACAGACAGCAGCACATAAGATGTTTATTTCCTCAGCTTCTGAGTCACATCGAACACTTCTTCAGTTTTAGACCCTGATGTACAGTTGAAGTCCTGGACAGGCATAGGTCTTCGCAGAATCTGAGATTACTTTCCAATTTCATTGAGGTTTAAAAAATGACATTTTTGAACTTTAAATCCTAGCAGTCATGACCCTGAGCACTTTCTTTCTCCTTTTTTGTCACCCTTTCCTTTGAAGACCAAGTCACCTGTTCCTTTGGCTTGAAACAATTTTTCACCTGATAAGAAAAGGAAATATATCAGAAACCCCAGAGGTGCCAATTATTTATGCCTTTCACGCTAACAACTTGCATTTCTACTCACTGGTTTACAGAACAGTAACTACCCCTTTCTCTCAAGGTGCTGTGGTGGGGAGGTGGGGTGGGGGTGGGGCTGTGTCTGTGCCAGAGTAGCCAGACCAGGGTTTTTAATGAGCAAGATTAAAAAAAAAAAAAGTAAATTGACTTTTTAAGAGGAAATGGGCCATTCCTCAAAAACTGTTAAAGATTCTGTCATCCAGAATATCCCTATCCTGTTGTCCTTATTTACAGATTTCATGAAAAATACATCATCATAACACTGATGTATGGAGCCTTGTAGCATCCAATGTTTTGAAGCCCTCTGTAGCTGATAAGGATGCTGGTCATGCACTAGTACATGCAGGGCGATGGAAACGAGACGATGCCCCATGGAATATAACACACACAGATGCTTTTCTAAAATATGCTCATATCCTTTGGAAATAAGGCAGTTTGGCTCTCTACCTTGGCTCTGAATGAAATAATGTTCCGGGCGGGGAAGGGAGGTAATAAAAGCGACAATTGGGAAGTGTTACTGGCAGTTTCTTCATTTTTACTGCAAGCTGGGCATGCATTTGTCTTCATTGTCCAAGTGCTGATGTTGTTCACAAGTGAGAGACAAGGAAGCAGGAAAGGCTTATTCAGATCTCTTGGCCGGGAAAACACCATTTCCTCATCACAAATCCAAAGCCACATCTTGAGTGGGAATTAGGCGACACGCTGCTTTAGATTTGGTCAGATTTGGAAGGTTACTTTGGCGCTTTCCCCACCTGCCTTGCAGCGTTGAAATACCTGGTGATCGTTGTTAGTAGAGCATGAAATCCAAACAAACATGGCTAGGTTTCAGTTGGCTGGATACCGAGAAGAGCTGTGGGGTCTAGCCTTTTGACAGTTTGGAAAACCTTTCTTAACCCTTCTCTTCCTTCATGGGAAAAAAAAATGGGCACAGTAATTTTGCAGGCAGAGTGAGTTGACTAAATCCTTTGTTACGGATAGCAATGCAGGTAGAAATTTTGCTTTTGACTCCAGGCCTCCATCTATGCCAATCAATTTGATTGGCAGAACAAAGCTCAGAACTGGGAGCTCAGAACATTACTCTCAGAGTGTCTCTCACTCCTATTGGATGAAGAACAAGAAGGAACCTGTAATCCCTTCCTTGTGCTTTTGAGAAGAAACAGCCCAGCTCAGTCCTTTCAGTTGGAGGTATTTATTTGGGGGAACATAGCCGGAAGGTGAGTGCGCACACGCATACCTCAAAACAAATCTAAAGTGCAAGGGACTTCAGAGGTGGGAGAAGAGACTGAAATCCAAGCTCAGAGCTTGCAAATCCTCAGCAACCCTCTGTGTGCTCCTATCCTTATTTATGAACGGCCAACAAAGCCACTGCAGGTGATTTGGGCTGATGCCGCTGAGGCCTCTCAGATGGCCAGGCCCCTGTAAACTTATTCACTGCCTCATTAAAGCAATTTCAAAATCAATTCCGGATTTGACAAGCCGTCAGTACATTGTTGCTTCTCCGTGACGGGACTGACATGTTAACCGCAATTAGACTTTTGCACATGCACGTCGGAGCCTGTTCAGCATATTCTTTATTAGAAGAGCCTAAAAAGCATTGTTATAATCACCTAACCTGGGGTCATAGACACATGCTCTATGATCTCCGTCTCCATCAGCAGTCCCCTTGGTGAAATTTTGCCTATTGTCCATAGAGATTAAAAGGAAGTGCATACTCCAGATGCGATATTGAAAAATCAAAGGTCAGAACAAACATTGCGGTTGACTCCATGTTTTTTAATACAAGTTATAGGAGCAATCAGATTAGCATGAACAGATATTGCTCCTTCTAACAGATGGAGCAGGATTCTTATGCAAATGAAGGAGGACAGACTACAGTCATTTGGTGGCAAAATTCAGGGGGCAGGAGTAGGGATGCTGTTACCCCAACTTGGGTTGGCCAGCGCTCAGATAGCGAGAGTGGAAAAGACTAGACTCCAGGAAACAGAGGCATATTAGTACTTTACCTCAAAGACAACCAGCTCCTTCTTGAATAAAATTAGTCTATCCTGTTTGAAATGGCCCTGTTTGTAGCCAGATCTATTGGGTAATTAAAGTCATCAGTGGGAGCTGTTTTCTTCCCTGCTTTGGGAGCCCAGAAGAATCTACTGTAAAAGAGTAGCGCAACCTGATTTTCCCCAGACTCAACAGCCAAATGAGATCCAAATAAGTCTCAATCCAAATAAGTCCCATTTATTTCAGGGTGGGCAGCGGGGGGGTGGGGTGTTTGTTCCATGAGTGTGTCTGTCAGGAGCCCACAAACAATTCCCTCTTGCTCTTCTCTTCCGATTTTGGCTCTGATGGCTACTGTTTGAGAGTGGTTTTATGTCTAGCATCTAGTATGAATAAAGCTAACATCTTAAACATTTGAGTAAGTACTTTCATTATTTCCACCTTTAAGAGGAAACAGGGGAGCAGCAAGTTTCAGCCAGCTGTCTGGGATCTCATAGGTAGAACACAAGATGCCAACTTAGACAGTCTGGCCTCAGATCCCCCACGGTCAACGGTTGCCCTAAGCTGGCTCTTGAGCAAGAGCTGATTTCCACTGAAGAGAACCTCCTCCTCAAGCTCCCGAAGTTGCAAAATCTTCAATGTCCCAAGTAAATATTTGCTGACTGGTTGACTGACTCACTGAATGAATGAATGTTGATTGACTATGATGAGCAAATTCATGCAAAATTATATAATATTTTAAATTTCCAGGTTTATGGGTTTGTCTACACTGTCCAGCCTATTGAAAATTGTAAACAACCCTCAACCCTGTAGTTTATATTACGTTTCCCTGATTTAAGTTTCTCTGTGATGCTTATCGCCTGTGACGTGTGATGTATTTTGTTTGTCTATCTCTCCCACTAGAATATATGGCAAGAATTTTTCAATGTTTTGTTCACTGTTATTTCAGTGCTAGAACAGTGCCTACAACAACTAGGAGTCTTGACAATTGTTGAGTAAATGAAAGGTTTATGTATTTCAGGCATAAATAAGATAGGGGATGTATACCATCTTTGGTTCAGAAGTGTATCCATAGACCTATGTGCCTTATTGATGAGAAAAATAGCATGAGAAAGCTGGAAGGAATGTTAGTGCTCTTCTTGTCCCCTTTGTCAGTTTCAGAAAGTCATTTGCTTTTGGTGACACCACGCTGAGGTAAAACCAGAACTGAAACTCCTTGTCTGGGAGCTTTTCCAACCCCGTATTCCATATACTTAGTATGACCAGATTAAGGGATTTCCTTTCCCATTCAGCGCTCTATTAAAGGTCTTCTCAGAAAGCCCCCAATGACCCAATGTTGCCCCCACCCGCACACTGGGTTGCTTCCTGGTTGGCCAACTACAGGGGCTTCAGAGGGTCCCTGTTGTTTTGTTGGATCTGGGGTTTGCTAGCTTTTGAAATAGGCCTGCTCTTTGCTGGTTTCCCCCAGGCATTTGTTTTTGAAGCCCAAGCTTCAAAGGCAAGTAACATTTGAAATTCCTCCGCTATTCATCCTGTTGGAGAAGCTCAGTGCAGACATTCAAGAAGCCGTTTGTTGCTTTCATTAGGTTCAACAGATAAGCAGGAAGTCACCATTTGGAGGAAGAGCTGACAGTAGGTTAACATTTTGATTTGCAGCTTTCCAGAGAGAGGTTTTAGGAAAAGAGAGTGTGGCAATTGCCGGTGTGTGTGGCAGGGGAGGGGTGGTGCGTTTGTGTGTCTATGTGTGTCTATAATTAGGGGGATGGTGAGTAGGCAAAAGGTTTGACCAAAAAATTCTTAGCATTTCCAACAAGAACTAGTAGAACAGCAGCTTTTGAAGTGTGGTCCAGGGATCTTTGGAGGTTCCAGGAACCCTTTCAAAGTTCTGTAAAGTAAAACCTATTTTCATACTAAGACATTATTTGCCCTTTTCTGTCATCAGCGTAACTGGGGGGTTTCCAGAAGCCATCTGACATGTGATAGTGCGACAGAATGAATGAAAAAGCTGGTATGAGAAACCAGCCACACCCTCTTAGGCCTGGCATTAGAGAGATCTGCAAAAATGTAAAACGGTGCCCCTTTCCTCACTTATTTCTTTTGAAAAATGTAGCTAGTACCCATAAAGTTACATTTGTATGTTAACAATAATAGGCTTATTATTTTTAAATAAACTAATTAATACTTAAAAAATTTCTCAGTTTTAATTTCTAAAATCATAAAGATTGATTATGTATGTATCCCATTATAAACAAAACATTTGTATCTGCAAAATTTTTTAAACAGTAAAGAGGTCCTGAGACCAAACAGTTTGAGAACCACAGTAGTAGAGCTGTCAAAACTCTGTCTGAATAAAGCTACAAAGATCACGTGGAAGGACCCTTGAAGGATGATCTGGTCCAATCCTCTTGCTAAGTATTACCCCTTTTTAGAGATGGGACACCTGAGGCCCACAGAGTTGCAGGGGTGTCCAGCCTTTTGTTGTCTCTGGGCCACACTGGTAGAAGAGTTGTCTTGGGCCACACTTTAAATGCATTGTGACACATAATCACATAAAAATCTCATAATGTTTTAAGGATTATGATTTTGTGTTGCCATCCTGGGTTGCATGCAGCCCGCGGGCTACAAGTGGGACACCCCTTTTTATAGACTTCCCTAGAGTTCCACAGCTGTTAAGTGAAGAGTTAGGGAGAGGAATGACACTGAGGTGGGACGGAGACCCAGGTCTTACTCCCTCTGGACCAGGGAGAGCTCCCCGTTCCCTCACACTGCCAGGGACACGAATGGTTCATATTAAGAAAATGTAAGCTACAAACAGACAAACCTATCTTCTTTTTCTCTCTTTCTTTGGTGGTAAAATTTATCTTTGGTGGTAAAATTTATCTTTGGTAAGTGTGTTGGTGAAGGAATTGAAAGTGTGGAAAGAATAATTTATTTGCTTAGCTTATTGATCTTAGAAACTGTGGGCTAGAGTTGGTGATGCTGGCCACATTGGCTGTCATCCTCTTCAGGCCCAACTTGCAGAGTTTCACTTCCAAGCTCACTGGTGGGGCTGTTGGCAAATGCCAGGCTGTTCACTGGAGACAGTAGTTCCCCACCTCCTGGACCCCTCCGTAGGGCAGCTCACACCTGGCACTGGCCTCCCTCAGAGTGAGCGAGTGAGAATGAAAGGGGCTGCTCAAGACGGAAACCACAATCTTCTTGCAAGTCTTGGCAGTGACATTCAATCTCTTCTGCCATACTCTAATTTTTCGACCACAGTCCCTCGATCCAGCCCTCATTCAACGGGGAGGGGATTACACATGGTTGTGAATACGAGGAGCTATCCTAAAGGCTGTGCACTAAAACTGCTAAGCCTAACCCCTGATCCCCTCACTCTGCCAGTGAATCCACAATGCCTTCCAAGTGTAGTAGCTTGTGTTCACTGTCTATGGGCCAGTCTAGTGTAGAGTTAAGAACGTGGACTCTGCAGCCTGTCTTTCTGGGTTTGAATCCCAGCTCTACCACTTGGTTGGTGTTGACCTTGGGCAAGTTACTCTGTCTCTCGATTTCTCAACTATAAAATAGGGATGATAATAGTTGTTTCTTCATGGAGGTTGTGAAGATCAAGTTAATACATATACAGAGTGCTTAAAACAGAGGCTATCATGGAGTAAGCACCAAATGGGTACTTAGAATTATTGCTACTATACACCAGGGACGTTACACAGATTATCTTCCTCATTGTTAACAATATCCCCCAAAAGTAGGTATTTTCACACCATTTGACTAATTAACAACTAAGGCTTAGAGAGTATAAGCTTCTTGCCCAAGGTCGCATCACTGGTAAATGATGGGACTGGGATTCTTGACGGAGCTTGGATACCCCCATTTCTGGCCTTCTACTCTGTTACACTGGGGAATGCACCAGGGAAGGAAAATGGCCATGTTAGAGTTCAGAGAAAGTAAAAAAATAATGTACTTAATATACTTTTGATATAATTATGAATTAAGAGGGAGACGCTTTTTGATTATTCTTATGGACACCGATGGGAAGTTTTTATAGGACTAAATTTACCTTTGAAAATGAATGACTGGTAGCTAGATTCAGAAGTTACCAAGCACTTAGACAATAAGTGTTCATTGTGTGATTTTCCCATCCTTTCCATGGTACTTACCTTGCGATGAATTGATCGATAGTTATCCTGGAAGTAGCAAGTATGCCCATGAAATTTGTGATCTGGAAAGTCAACCATTATGGCAGTGGAGTATAAAATGGTGTGGAAATGATCAGAGCCATCAAATCCACACCAGTCAGCAGGTAAAGCTGCCTCTTGCCTTCATCACATCCATCCAAAGATCTCCCAGGGAATTCCCAGGCTGTAGACTGGCACCATCTGCAGGGCTTTCCACATGTGAGCTGGAGCTGCCTGTGGCAGTGTCTCCTTCCAGGCTGAGAGCTTCTCCTTAAACACTGAGTGAGGGAGGTGCTGCGCTCCAGATCCATCCAGTAAACATTCCATAGTCCACCTTTGGATCAGTGCATGACCAAGAGTGGCCGTTTGTGGACCAGAGGCCCACTGAGTTGGCTGCTCTCAGCAGAGCTGGGCATGTTTCCTTTTGACCTCCTTTTAGGGGGGAAACTTCAGGGAATGTAAATGCCTGTGGATGGGCATTGAGGAAATAGGAAGTGCCGCCTCCTCTGTCATCAGTACAGGCAGACCCTCCTGGGGAGAGGGCAGCCACTGCTCATCTCTATGTCCTCTCCCAAAAAAGAGAATTAATTCCACAATTACTGATTCAGGAGTAAGGAAGAAGGGAAAGATCAGTTCCCATCCCTTAAGAACTTGCATCTTTATTCATGATGGAGTCGTGCGAGCCAATGAAGAATGTTTCAGGGCAGTGAGAACTTGTGAACGGTGGCTGGGAATATCAGAGGGCCTGGAACATTCAGGAAAGGCCTAGTGCAAAAGGTAAAGTTTGAGACAGGCCTAGAAGGCCTTAACTAGGTCAAGAAGAAGGAAAAATGCAAGTGCTTTAGCTTTCTAGCATGTAGCCATAATCCGCCTGCTTGAGCTTCCGATCCAAGAAGGCAGCTTAGTGTCCAGAAAGTAGGCAGGCTTCAAAGTTAGTTGCACTTGGCTAAAAGTCCTGGATCTGTTGCTGACTAGCTGTTGGAACCTAATGCAAGTCACTTCATCTCTTTGAAACTGCTTTTTCACATACAAAAAAGGAATAATAAAATCTACTGAAAGTGATAGTGTATAAAAACAAATGTACCTAGTAGGTGCTCAATAAACATTGGTTCTCTTCCTTTACACTGTCCCTTGAGATCCTGTGCTGGACCTCTTGGCTGTAGGTCCAGTCAAGCCAATCCCTGTCTCCATATCATCTTTGGCCAATCTTAGTCTCTTGGAACCCTCCATCAAGACTGCCACCAGATGCCACCTCCTCCATGCAGCCTTCTTTAGTTCCTCCAGCCATAAGGGGTCTCTCCTTTCTTCATACTCCCCTAGCAACTCTATCATGCATTCATTCCACTATCCCTCGGTATTTGCTACTAGAATTACTTGGGCATGTGTATGAATTATCTTCTTTGTCTCAGGGAATAAGCTCCTTGAGTGCATTGATCCTATCAGGTTTATCTTTCTAGATCCAAAATACTTAGCCCAGTGCTGAACCACAAAACATTTTCAGGAAATATTTGTTGCATGACCAGCTGAGGAAATGAAAAGAGGGCAGAGGCAATTCTAGAAGAGAATTCACAGTAAGAGCAAAGACATGGAGGTCAGTGAGACTGCTGTGTGGTCAGGGATACCTTGCTGGCTTGGCTAGGAGCTGGAGGGTTTGGGTTAGGACAGTTCAAAACCTGGCAGCTCAGAAGCTTCAGGCCTTTGTTCCAATTGCTCTCCCTACTTGAGCACCACCACCCCCTTCACTGCTTTTGAGGTTGACTTGATATAAATCTGAGTCTAGTTCACTTTAATTTACTTAACACTCCACCTGGAAACTGTTTCCCACAGAGTGGGTTATATCAGCTCTCTAAAGTAGAGGTAACTATATCTGGGTCACAGATTTAATTGGGACAGTGAACTCTAACGGAAATGCCCGCAAAGAGATTTTGGGTGTGCCCCTCTCTGCTGATTAGGAAGCAGATTCTGGCTGCTCCCACTCATATGTGTAGTGTTTGTTAAGCCACTCAATGCTCACTTGTTCATAGAATTAAGCTCAAGAGAGAGACGTGGAGCTGCCTGACCCTCTGCCAAAGAGTTTGATTTCCTCTCCAGTGCCATGACACTTTGACAAAAGAAGTTCTGAAGTAGACCTGAGACTACCAGAGTGGGAAAATGGGAGAGGAGAGGTTGGTAGACCACTTAAACTAGGACTGCCACAGCTAGCTGCAAGGGATCAGGTACAGAGAACACATCTGAGTCAAGAATCATATTAAGAAGTATTTGGCTATTTGAAATCTTTATTTGATTTTTTCCAAAGGCTCATAGCATTTGCAGAAGGGACTTTAGTGATTATATTCATAATTACGAAGGTCACACTAGTTGGTATCAGAGCTGAACATAGTGATAACTTTCATTTACTTTGTGTTTTTTACATTGTAAAGTCCTTTTACAAACTTTAAAAAAAACTCAAAACCAGTCATATAAAGGAATTATTATCCCCATTTTAAAGATGAAGCAGTTGAGGTTCAGAGTCAGAACCAGCTAAGTGGTGAAACTTCCAGCTGAGAGCTGCTTTCACTATTCCTCTCCCTCTCCTGGTTTGACTTACTGCAGGGAGATTGAAATTAGTGATGGAACCAAGGAGGGGCATCTGCTTAGATGCTGCTGTGGGGACCTCTTTATGTGACAGAAAGAACCCTCAGGGACAGCGATCACATTGGGAGAATGTTAGGAGCATCACTTATTTATTCGCCACTCAGCCCTGGAAGTCCCCATGCTCCGCAGCCCTGGGGACCACTGTGCATTCCCCAAGAAGTTTTGACGGTAGTGCTCCTGGCATGTAATGAAAAACCTCAGGCACACGTTTTCACACAGCTGTCAGCAAGCCACAGAAGTTCCCCAAGACACTTGGTACCTTGTCAAATCTGATCCTACTCTGTGTGGGTGGCTGGGTTTCATCAAGAGGGTGCTGAAAGCAGCAACTCCAGAAGGGCTGCTTTTGGACGGAGCAGATCCTCAGGTCTTGCCCTTGCTTTACAATCCCCACTTCTGCGATGCAAACACTGTGCTGATGTGTTACACATGCTTTTTTATTTGCAATCTTTGCCAGGATGAGATCTTTTGAGATATGAGCTATTTCCTCTAAATTTATGCACAACTCCAGGTTCTCAGATTCTGCAGAATTATGTGTAAGGGGGGAATCCACTGTGGGCTCTGTAGGTTCGTGAAATACCCTAAGAGACTCTGTACTCTGGGCATTGCCACTGGGTCCAGTCACTTCCTAATGATTTCTGCAATCAGTATGAAAGGCAGACAGATTGTAGTTTTACAAACTGGATAGAGAAGTTTGAAGAAAACCTTTACTTGTCTTCAATTTTCATTTATTATCGAGCCCCAGCTTTCCAAAGAAGTTACTGGACTTGGCTGGTTTCATTAACTTAAACAGAAAAAAGTAATAAAAAGCTGCTTTTCTTTTGTGCGCCAAGTGAGCTGCTGGTAGCTAGGGTCAGGGCCGCCTGCTCTGTGGCTTTCAGAGACTAGCCAGATGGCTTCATAAACAGAGTCCCTGGGTGGTGAGGGCAGAGGTGAGGACAGACAATAAAGATGGGGGTGTAAGCGTGAAGCTGGGATATCTCTTGAAGACAGGAATGGGAAACAAGGAAGCAAAACATCTGACTTGTTGTTAAAGAAAGGCTAAGTAATGGGGCTACTGGTAGCAGACTGCCTCTGCAGAGGACCTCAAGAGACACAGGTCTAAAGTTCCCATAAACCTGAGATACATCAATCCTTTTGTGTTTCTTCCCAAGTTTCAAAAATGGTGTATATTACTCAAGAAAAACCACAAAACTTTGAACTGGTACTGGTTTGCCCAAGTTAAGGTCAGATTTTGCATAGAAGATTCAGACACAGGAAGTACACTGGTGTGAAAGCAATCAACGGGGCATTGAAATGATACCAGCATTTCCACAGTCTTCATACCCAGATATGCTTTGTCATTGGCGGGCGTTTTTTTGATGATTTGTTTGCAAGATGACTGCAAGACCTTAGTGAGCCTCGGTTGTGAAATCCCACAGATGAAAGAAAAGGGAAAAAAAGAAAAGGGTTTGCTGTGCAACCTGGGGTCTGTTCTCAGATAGGAGGAAGGAGAAAGAAGGTGCTGGCCAGCCGGTCAGTTTGTATAGCAGTTTGCACAGTTAAACAAAGTAGAATATTGCTTTCTACTAGGGGTGGTGTCAAAGTTCTCCAAAAGAAAACACCACCATCTTTCCAAGCACGTTATAGTAAACAGATTTTTGGGACAGCGTCTTCACCATGTGCTTTATAAAATATTATGCCCATAACGTTTTATTCATACCTGACAATTCTTCCAAGTTGACTTAATTTTAAACTATTGAATTTTCATAATCCTCTTATAAGTGAATATGCTCCCAAACTCGTTATTACCCCTGAGAAAACTAGGAAGTGATCTGAAAAAGATGATAATTTATGATAAAATAAAGCAGGACCAATTGTTCCTCTTGGACCAAACAGTTCAGAGCTGAACTGAAGTCTAGGGACTTAAATTTCTAATCAGTAATATCTAGTGTCAGAACTTTTTGAGGCAGCTTTGCCATCAGTAGAACTTTCATTTAAAAGATAATAGAGTGTAGGGCCTAAGAAGAATTAATTTAAATATATCAGTCAACTATTTCACACAAGATTATGAAAAATTTAAATTATACTAATACACATTAGCAGGTATGTTCTGATTTCAGGTTGAAGAGTCAAAGATGTTTCCATATAAAGTCAATATACCTGTAAATTAGAACTAATGGCATTATCACAGGAATGATAACATCAAGGCGATATGTATAAACAAGGCTTATTTAAGAATTTTATGGACCAAACTACTACTCCTAGAGATTTCCCATCTACATCAAACCACACATATTGCAAGGCACCCACAATTCACATGCAATTTCATGAATTTTCATAAAGTGGGTTTTAAAATTATATGGTTATTTATAACTCATTTGTAATTGACTATAATTGCATGGCCATGATTTGTATATAATTAGAAATTCTTTTTAAAATTTTTAATTAAAATTTTTTAAAAGTTTAAAATGTTTCTATTACGGTTTACATTCAATACTATTCTGCCTTGGTTTCAGATGTACAGCAGAGTGATTAGGCAGTCACTACAAAGAGGGCCCCCCGCCCCCAGGTATTGCAAGGACCCACTTGGCCCCATACATAGTTATTATGACATTACTGACTATATTTTCTATGCTGTTAGAAATTCTTTTGAAGTGAGAGAAATCTTACCTACAAATTCTTTTCAAATGTAATCACATTTTCATAACTATTAAATTTAATAAGTAGTGACATTGTTATGTGTGTTATATTTGTAAGTATTGAATTAAATATTTATTTAGATTTTATTATTTTATTTTTTGTATTTTGAAATCAATATATTTCCCTGCAGTCTCTAACATTTTTATAGATTCTTGAGAAGCCTTGTGTTCATAGTGTCTGATATTTATAACATTCCTGGTTATAAAATCCTTTAAAGTTTAAAGTTTAAAGTATTTAAAAAAATTTATAGGATATTGAGCATGTACCACCATGCGTCATCGCTGCTTTCTGTCTCTTGTCCTCAGTAGCTAGTTTACAAGGGTCCAGGAACCAGGAGGTAAAAGTTGGATTGCCCCTCTAATCAATAATCCTAGTGATCTACTTGTGCAATTCATACTTCTCATTCTTGAAAACTTAACTTCTGCTGGATTAGAAGTCCTGGTTTTGGTGAGAGGGACTAGAGACCCACCAGCAGGGGAACTAGTAAAAATTCTACTGAATCTCAAGCTATTACTACCACCTAGTTTAGACTTCTGATGCTGATGGAAAGTGCTTGCACGAGTGTTTGACCCTGATTATTATGAGGAACTAGGGTTGCTGCTACACGATGGGGGCAGGGAGAGTATGTCTTAGATGAAGGTGATTCACTGGGGTGTCTTCAAGAGCTCCCAAAGCCCGGATAACTGTAAATGAGCAAGTGTCGCAACCATAGGCCGAGAAGAGTAAAGCAACCGGGGGTTCTGATTGTTTGAACAATACTTTGGCTGTAGATGTTATTTCCTTCCCTAGCAAGGGCTGTAGTTCTTCATTTGGGTTGTAATATAACCTGCCTCCAATTTTCATTCTGGAGGCAATGAGGGGAAATAAGGTGGTTTTGAGGAAGACAAACATCAGCTTATAAGGCGTGCCCAGGTGAGGTCCTAACGCTATTTGCAGGCTTGTTTCTTCCAGTAAAGAAGAGGGATCCTCTTGCTAGAATGAAGATTTAAGAAAGCTCCGAGTATTTCAAATTCTTAGGCTGATCTACCCAAATGTCCCCATCCTGTGTTTCTGAATCATATTCTTTTTGTGAATGTGTGCTTTTTTAAAATTAAATTTATCAGGGTGACATTGATTAATAAAAGTATATAGGTTTCAAGTGTACAATTCTATGATACATCATGTGTATATTGCATTGTGTGTTTACCACCCAAAGTCAAATCTCTTTCCATCACCATATATTTGACCACCTTTACTTTCTCTATCAAGACTCTGACTCAGTCAAAGAGACCTGCTGAGGCTGTGCATTATCTTCTTTGTCATTCTGCCACCCCTATTATGAAATCCTGAGCGTAACTTTTAGCATAGCTGCAAATGGTAACTCCAATTCCCAGCTTTAACACAGCAAAGAAGGTATTTGCACTTGAACAGGATATCTTGAGATTGACAGTTGACCAACTAGAACCTCTCTTTATTCTTTTCAAAGTATCTAGAACCACTGACAAAATCTGTATGTGACCATTGCCCCGTGATTCAAGGGCTACTAGCACTGCCACATAAGCTTACGCTCACCTTCCACCTGTGCTTCATCTGAGTCACCACCAGTGAGTCTTAGTCATTGTGATGCTACTGCACGCCAGGGCTTATCACCCCCTCCCTTATTACCAGCAATGCAGTCTTTCGTCAATGATCCAATTCCAAAAATCCATCCCAAAGGTCTGCTTTCTAGGGCTATTTTTGGTATCGGCTGTCTTAACCTGTGTTTTCTCCAGAAGTGTGAACCTGAGAAAAAACTAACCCCTTACCAGATTTTTTAGGAAGGGACCTCAAGGTGTTGGGGAGGGAGTAGTAGGCAAGGAGGAGAAGTTAGTTCAAGAGGGCACTGTTAAGTTAATAAGTTGGTCATTTCTTTGGGACATTTGGGCTTGATTCCAAGAGGGTCCCTCTGAGGAGATGTACAGTACATGCCTCAGGAATTTCTGCTTAAGAGACACAAGTATTTATCCAATGTATTTATCTACCATCTTCCTTTTTCTGTTGGTCAAGATGTGTCTTATGGGGCCGGAACTCCTCACACTTCCAGGCTTGTGCACCTGTGAGAAATGCATGGTGTCCCATGTGGCAGTGCAGAGAAGCCCTGGGGCAGCTGAGGCAAGGAGTTGTCAGGTTATTCCTGTGCATGGCTATTGCCTCAGCACTGGCTCCAGTGAAAAGGTGAGCCGGGAGGACACATGATATCCCATGAGCACCCATTCAAGAGCTCACCTGTTAAGCTAAGACCAGAAAAGAATGTAAAAAACGTCATCGATAACATACATCTTATGCAGTGTGTGCTGCTCTCTGTTTTTTTAAAGTATGTATGGAAAGAAGATCCCATTTTACTTTCTTTTAAAAAAAAAACATTTAGCTGTGGCTGGTGTGGCTCAGTGGATTGAGTGCTGGCCTGCGAACCAAAGGGTCACCGGTTCGATTCCCAGTCAGGGCACATGCCTGGGTTGCAGGCCAGGTCCCCAATAAGGTGCACATGCGAGGCAACCGCACACTGATGTTTCTCTCCCTCTCTTTCTCCCTCCCTTCCCCTCTCTAAAATAAATAAATAAAATCTTAAAAAAAACACATTTAAACTGCAAAGATAATAAAATACCTATAGGAGAAAATTAGTTGTGTGATCCAAAGGGAAAAAAAGTTAAAAGAAATGAAGAAAAGGAAACTAGGGAAAGGCCAATTGCCCAATGAATTTAGAAGTAAAAATCTAACCTCAAATGGCTAATTTGCCTCAAAAATACCCTACCCTAGTATCCTGAGCAAATTGTTCCTCATCCTTCAGGTTCCAGGTTAAAGTCTTTTTTCTCTTCTGTGGTTTCTCCAACTTCTTCCACCTTCCCCTACTTTGCAAGTGTCAACTCCCCCCACAGGGTCACTTCCTGTCTCATCTGGGCTCCATTCCATCATCTGTCACATTACGCAGCAGCTGTTTGTTTGGCCTTCTTAGTAGATTGGGGCCTCTTCATTTTTATCATCCATGCCTTTTCTAGCACCTCATATGAACCCAATTTCTGAATTTCACTCACTGACTCATTTAGCAAATGACTTTTCAGGGTCTGTTATGTACTAGGCACAGTAGGAGAGACACCATGTTCTAAGACTCATGTCCCGTCCTCAGCAGGAGGCAGAGAAATCCAGTGGGAAGGTCAGAAAGAGGCTGATCAAAAGTCCACCCCCATTATAAAGCCTGAAATCCTAATTTCAGTTGTTGACGAGCCAGGGAGATGGGTTCCATCAGAAGTGAAGACATAGTCTAGCCAGGAGGCTGGTGACCCTCCCCTAGTGATCTGAACATATACTTCCATCTCATGTAGGAGCATGTGAGGAGAAATGCAGAGCAGCAATGCCTCTGCCTGAGCCAGAGCGAGCCTGGGAGAGGGAAGAGGAAGACTCAGGGTATGGGCCAGATCATATTGCTAAAGTCCATGCAGCTGCATTCAGAAGTATGCAACTTGTTGATGTTCTCATCAGAACAATAGTTCCCTAGAATGAGAAGTGATTAAAGCAAGATCTGTGTTGCCTGGCTCAACCCAAGTTCACCCCCAAACCTCTACTCCTTCTCACCTGTTGGCCTTCTTTCAGGTCAGACTCTTCTCCCAGAATAAAAGTCACCAGATATCAATAGAACTTTTCTCTTTTAAGATGTGCTAACTAGGTCTTCCAGGTTGGGCAGGCCCACCAACGCCCTGTTGAGTGCTTCAGAAAGAAACACTGGGGGTGGGGGTGGGGAGAGTGATTCAAAGAGGCCAAGGCTCACACAATGAATATCAGTTCCCAGGTTGGTTTCAGTTCTAGGTCAAGAGTTGAAACAGCTCAGACAAATGATTCGCTGCTCCCTTAAAGTCAGGCCTCTTGGAACCTGTCTGAGGTTTTTGGTCAAGCATTTGTGGAAACTTGTCTAGGCCTTACCTTCCTGTGGTGGAGTGTTCTGTCAATTTGGAAATTTTCATGAATTATTTTGAAAGCATCCGGACAGGTCCAGCTTGTCTGTGGGGAGAGAATGGCTGTCTGATTTGTCACTTATTTTTTTAACTGTGGCAAATTCATACCACACAAAAAAACCATTTAAAAATATACAATTCAGTGACATTGTGTACATTCACAGTGTCATGCAACCACCACCTCTGTCCAGGCCCAAAACATTTTTGTCACCACAAAGGGAAATCCCATTCCCATCAAGCAGCCCCTCCTCCTTCTTCCCTCCTACAGGCCCTGGAAACCGTCACTCTGCTTTCGGACTCTAAGGATTCATCGATTCCAGAACTGTCACATACCGGTAGATGTGATCACACAACATGTGAGCTTATGTCTAGTTGCTTTCATTTTTTCGAGGTTCACCCATGTTGTAGCATCTATCGGAACTTTGTTCTTTTTTTTTATGGCTGATTCCATCATGGTTATGCCACATTTTATTTATCCATTCATCCATTACTTGTATTTTTTTTGACCCCTCTTTAAGATCCTGGACGTCGAGGAGTCTGAAGCCGCGTGACTGGGGCCATTCTGTGTTCTTCGAAAGGAGAAGCAACTTGTAAAGGACATGAAGAGAGCCCAGGGTTCCACTCTCTAAAGTTGATGCCTTTGGAGGAAGCACACATTTAGCTGGTCGAGAATGCCTGCTCCTGACTTTGTTAAGGAAATGTGCGAGAGATCTTTACTGTTTTTTTTGTTGTTCAAGAGAAAGTACTCGCCTTGAATTCCTTAAGAGGGGCTACCTTACCAGATTAGATGGTTTCTTAATGCTCTTAGAGTGGACTTTTTCACAGGATAAAAAGATTTCGGTGAACACGGTTCCCCAAACCTCTAAATATAAATACAGCAGGGCTCAGACACTGAGAGGAGGCACACACCTGCCTGGGGGTTGGAGGTTGCTCTGGCTGTCCCCCATGCCGGGGGGAGGGGTCATGTCCACCTTATCTGTAGCCCACACTTTGTGTCAACAGAGTCAAAGACCAATGAAGACCAGAGAGCTGGTCTTTCTGTGACGTGTTTCTTTACTCAGCTGCAAATTGCAACGGAAGAGATGAGATAAAGAAGGGGAACTTTAACAGACAGGACCAAGCTGGGGATGGATGTGAACAGTGGGTTTGCTGCACAGTGACAAGAAACCTGGTTGAGAAGGCAAACTGATACACTGCTAGACCTGGCTGGGAGGAGAGAACAAAGTTCCTTCTTCCTTCTGTGTATGTGTGTGTGTGTGTGTGTTTTGGGTTGGGGATCAGCTAGGGCGGGTGCCTCTTTGTTTTTATCCTCAGAGGATGGACTGCTGTATATCAAGGCTGAATTTTAGTAGCAGATCTTTCTAGAAGAATTTTCCCCAGAGCCCATTTATCTGAGTGAATTGCGTACAGTAAAGCTGGAGTCTTTCCCTGTTAATTAAATGTGGTTATTGGGAACTGCAGCTTTATGCGGCTGCAGTGTTACAGCTGAGTCAGCAGTCACCCTCTCCATTTTCAGTATCGCTCTGGGTTTAATTACCGTTGATGCCCCTCTTACCTTTGAGCTCCTGGTGGGGTCTTAGCCCTTTCCTGGGACAGATGACAAACTCCAAGCCCTCCAGCCCTGAGTGGTAGGATAGAAAAAAGAGAAGCAAGAGGCAGTAGGATTAAGTTTTAACTCAGTTCTTGCCATGGGAAGTCATTTACCACCTCAGTACCGTGATCTCTAAAATGAAGGGGGACGCAGGATGTTTCCCAGTGTCCTGTATGAACCAATTCTTGTTAGTCACTGGTTGGAACTCCTGTAAATCATTTGAAGGAGGCTTTGCTGCCCAGTGTTTTTAGCCTGTCTCCTGCACAAGGGCAGAGGAAGTCGGGCAAAGAATTGCAGGGAAGACAAGACCTGAGGGCACGGGAGTGGCCCTGGTGGTGCACGTTTCCCTAGTGTGATACATTTAGGATGTCGTCAATTTTTACATTAAAAACAACAGTCTAACTGAACAAAAGGTTAATTAATTTATTATTGTTGTTATTTGGTATTTAGTGTTATTTTCCCACTGGTGTGTCCTGAAGTGAAATTACTTGGCCAAAGAATATTTTAAAACTTGTAATGATTAGGACACTGGTTAAATTTCTCAAAGTTAAGCCCAAACTACAGTGAGACTCCAAAAATACAGCTGTTTACCAAAGAAGGAAGTTTACTTCTCTTTCTTTCGTACAACAAACCAGAGGTAAGTGGCCCAGGGCCTGCGGGGGAACTCTGACACGTCTACACCAGCTGCCACCTTGGGTCCTGGTGGCTGCTCTGGCTCACGTCCCACCCTAGAAGGAAAGAAAATGTCAAGACGACACAGGTGCCTTCCTTAGTTGGGCATGGCCCAAAAGTGGCACAGTTTTCTACTCACTTCTCATTGGCAGGACTTAATTATGTGGTCACGTGGTAAGCTGCAAGAAGGCTATAACCCTTGGAGTCTCTAGCTTGGCTATGTGCCTAATTAAAATTCAGGGGCTTGTTTTTTAGACTGGAGAGTGATCACTAGTGGGCAACCACATTCTCTGTTGCGAGACTCATGCCCAATTATTTTCCCAAATGATTTGTGCTAAAGTTCAATTCCACCAAAGCTGCATGGTTGTGCCAGTTTAAAAAATGTTTACAAAGGACTCTTATTCTGTAAAACCTCCAGACGCCATGGGGATATTGATGTAGAAGATGCTGGAGACAGTTGTGAACACAGGAAACAGCTAAGATAGGGATTAATTTAAGTCCTGAATCGCGTGGCTCTGACCCTGCCTGTTTTGGAAAGGTCTGGCGAAAGCTGGAGGAGGTGACTTCAGGTGGAATTTGCAGGATATTGCTGCTTATCAGCTCGTGATTGTTTCTGCCTGGGGGGCCTGGAGTCCCTGGAGGAAGTTGTCACTCGACTCTCAATGCTATTCTAGCTAATTCTTTAACTTTTTACTAAATCTTTCCACCATCAACATGTAGCAAAATGGTAGGGTTTTGAAATGTGCTTTTCTTTTCTGGATCCATAGTGTGGTATTGCATGGAGTCAAGGAATCAGAGGGAGGCAGGAAAAGAGAGCTCCCGTGTGCCAGAGGAGTTGAAGGCTGTCGTTTGTCTAGGGGCTGCAGGTCTTCCAGCTGCTGAGGCTGTGTGCTTCCACCATGCCACACGGCAACCCATGGGGACAGTGAGGTCTCTAAAGATCTCTTCATGGGCCCAGTTACCAAATATCTTTAACCAGAAAGTATTCTCTCTGGGTCCTTTTCCTTCATGTTCTGTGAGTTAGAGAAGAAAATGAGACTAGTGTAGTAGTTCGGTGAATGGCTGAAATGAAATAATGAAATAATATCATCGATGGTGAAAGACTAGATGAAGCTGAAATTCTTACTATAAAAAACTTTGTCAAAATTGGGAAGAAAATACTCATTTTTGCCCCACTTCTCCTAGGAATTCCGTCTCTGCCATTCTCCACTGGTGTTCTCATAGTGGTCTGTACCCTCTCCTCTCCAAAATGTGTTCTGTTGGGCAGTATCTCATGTTCTCTGTTTTTCACTTCTCACTTTCTTACCCCTATTGTGAAGATACGTGTTCTATTTTCTTATTCTAAGAAAGTCTAAGCCTGCCTTCTTTCTATTCTTCCATTCCTCTATTTGTCCATCCCACCATCTATTCTGTTATCAAGTCATCTATCCCTCCATCTACCCTGTCAGCCAGTCTTCCCTCCCTCCCTCCCTTCCATCCTCCCTCCCTCCCTTCCTTCCTCCCTCCCTTCCTCCCTTCTTTCCTTCTATCCATCCATTCAGGTAAGCAAATCTAACTTACAGTGTTAATGGCTTTAAACATCACAACGTTAAACCTTCTGTAGCTGAGGGAATTTCTGGCGCGATAACAGGCTAATGGGGTAGATATTTGGGGAGGAACATATGGTGAATTTAGCTACCTCATATTTTCTGCTTACTCATTGAGCTAGTTATGGTAGGATAAAAGCAAATTTGAAGATGATTCTGCTCAGTTCATAGTCACCTCTGCCTAATTTCTGTCATTATAGAATATGAAATAAACCTATAGCTGTGGCCACCAAGGCCTCATTCTGGGAAGGCCCAGGTTTGCAGCAGGTGAGGAGGCCTCTGCGAGGCACCTGCCCCGGGTTTCGCTGCTGACCAGTCTGGAGGGTTTTCACGGTGGGGCTCCTTCTGTGGTCAGGGCACTGGGACTGTGGGTACAACCTGTCCTGTCATCACTTTCACTCTGATTAGCTTCATTCGGAAGAACTTCTGACAGCCTTTCACAAACATAGGTCAGTGTGGGGAAACCAGTTCCTCTGTACAGGTTTGATTTAATCTCTTTGCATAGTGGCTGATCTTGGGAAAAAATACACTCCTTCTCATGTCAGACATGTAGGACCTGTCAGCCTACAGCTGCTCCTTATGCATCTTGGGTTTTCTCCCTGGGGACCCTCAACATCTTGGGACAGCCAGCTAAGAGGTGTCTCGCTGGTTTAGGCCCTGATGCATCAGTCACTGCTAGATTTGTTACCATTAGGATCTGGGTGTAATCAAATAATCTGTAGCTTGATGGGACATCCTGCTTGCTCTGGGTGACTCAGAGCTCCCAGGCAGCTGGTTGAAGTTTTGTTTATAGTGGTGCCACCCACTCACTCCCAACTCCCTGTTAACCACTCCACAGGTGGCCTGACTTCGGGTGCAAATAAAAGTTTGTCGACTGTTGCTTTCTTTCTCCTCTGTGTTTGTGTGTTTAAACTTATTTAAACAAAATTAAGCTGTGGGAGTCCGTTATAAAAAGTTTCTATTACAAAATTATCGGCTCTCTGTAAGACACTTTGGAGGAGAGCAGGAAAATCATTATTACCTAGAATAACATAGCAGGGCAGACATTACTCAGGAGACATAGGCTCTCAAGTATGAGAGGGAATATAGATTCCCACCTGGGCAGTCAGCGTTTGAATATGATGAAGCAGTGTGCTGGAATTGGTGGTCTGGCAATTATTTGAGAAGTCTTGGGGAGACTATTGGATTAAGAAAACCAACCAAACAAAAACCTCAGCTAATGCTTTTCAGAAATAAAGTGCAAGTATTTCAACAGAAGATCAGAAACCAAAAATGTATTTGGTTAATTTGTGGAGCTATCTAAGGTCATAGGAGTGGTGTGATGACTGTGTGTGCTTCTGGAGGGAAGCAGAGGACAGGGACACTGTGCAGGCTTCTAGAGCAGGGAGGCTCACGAGCAGCCATTCCTCATCATTAAGCCTGGTCCTTTCACTGTCGCTTGGGAAGGTTTGTGAAAATGGGTGGATTGTTAAAACAGTGGGTTGTTATCCAGAGCAGATCCATTTAATAGGCTGAGTTTACTCTCCATCTCTGTCATGTGAGCTAATTACTAACCTGCAGGCTGGTGAAATGCACCTGGCAGCTAATTGCACCATTGTTGGAGCCGGTGCACACCCTTGGTGCCCTTTGCAAATTGCTGAGATAGGGATCTCTGGATGGCTCCAGGGATGAGGGGGAACTGGTTCAGCTGCACCTATGATGGGACATCAACTCTCAGGCCCCCCCGAATGGCTGTGCACTGTCCGGGAAAGTGAGCAAGAAGAGAGGGAATGAAAGGAAAACCCCAGATTAAGAAAGAGGAAGGGGGGTAAAGAGGAAAGAGGGGAGGAGGGAAGGAAAGAAGGAGGGAGAGGGAGTGAGATGAGAATAAGGACAGGGAAGGAGAGAATATAATACTTCTTTCACGTGCTGCTTTTGATCTTTGACAATAAATAATTAAAGGGGTCATGTACCCAGGCCAGCTTTCCCCAAAATGTATTTAGAAGAGAGCTCATGTCCTGAATGGGTTAATTGGTGTTTTATGGTGTTTTTTATTTTTTAAAGGAGGAGAGATGTCCTATGGTTTAATTCATTTGGGAAGTGGTTGGTTCAGCTTTCTTAAGTGCATCCCCTCTCAGAACTTTCAATAAACTGAAGTGCATTATGGGGCTCCTCAGATTATTTTATCGGGGAATTATTTATTCAAGGGCCATATCCTGGGACAAGCATTCTGAGAAATGGAGTTTTTGAAATAATGATCCAGGACTCTGCCCTGGTTCCAGGCAACACTGAGCCATTTCCATACTGGTTTTGCCTTTAAGTTGGACAAAGCCCTGTTATCATCCTTTGGTGAGAGCAA
Organism: Desmodus rotundus; assembly: GCF_022682495.2. Lineage (NCBI taxonomy): Eukaryota > Metazoa > Chordata > Mammalia > Chiroptera > Phyllostomidae > Desmodus > Desmodus rotundus. The sequence continues at coordinate 127,508,258 of NC_071388.1, forward strand.
AAAGCTACCTGCCAGGGCATGCTTCAGAGCCATTTCTCATGAAACCAACACTCCATTCATTCATTTACTGATGTACCCATTCATTTAAACTCCACTCTGTTTGCTCTTATGCCTCTGGTTCTGGTCCTGTGCACTTACTCTGTTCTCAGACTTAGATGCCAGTGCCTGGCTCCTGTCCCTGCAGAGTTGGAAACATCCCGATCTTTTCTTTGACATTTGGCATTCAGTGTTGCTGTACAGTCTCTGATTTGCTCTTTGGCTTTGCCTACTCCTCTAAACTCACTGTCTCCAATTGTCTTCAAGGTCAAGACTCTGGCCTCGTATAACCCATTTCTTGCTCAGTTTTCTCAGTAAGAGCAAGCCTGAAACCCTCATCAACTCCTCTTGCTCTTCAGAGTGTGGTTTTGAGTACCACCCATCCCCTGAGCCTCTTCCAGTATCTTAGCTGCTCCCAAAGTTAAGATTTTTCTTGTGTGACCCAAATATTTTTCCCAGTTGATGAGTAAGTTACTTCCTCTTGTTTTTCTACAAGGACAATGGAGAATGAACAGGTGTGTTAGTGCTGAAGTGGGCAGGCCCTTCTTTGCTGCTTGACAACTCTGCATTCTTTTTCATGGAAGGGTACGGTTCCCAGACAGGTGCAGCCCCTCAGATGCCCTCTGAGGACCTCCCCTGGGGGTGGAAGGGAGCTAGCAAAATCCTGTCTGGCCATATCATTACTTCCCTTATGCTATTTAAATGGTGACAACTCCTGGATTCCCCATGTAGGGGAGAAATCCTTGTAGAGACTTGGTGTCACAGGACTGTGTCTGGTGGAGACAACCCTACTGTGTAGGTCTGTGAGATGCTGCCCCAAATGTCATACTTTTGTGTTGATTCATTGCTTCTCATGTGTTATGGGAGATGCGTGAACACATGGCAGGAAAATTACTGCTACCCAGAAGCTCAGAGTAAACAAATAAAGAAACTAAACTACCGAAGAGTCCCTTACATGCCATCCACGAAGTCTGGGAGAGGATAGACAGAGTAATTAACCCCTACTAGCAGCTTCTTAGATCCATTTTCTTTCATTTTCTGCAAATGGGGTTCCCACCAACCAGCGGGAACAATCAGGAGCATGTAGTGTGGGGGAACACAGGCATCTTTCTTTCTCCAAAATTAATAGGAAAAATAGGCAGGTTTAAAGGGAGATCATGAAGAAGTTAAGTTTTTGGAAGGCTAGTTTATTTTTACCAAAAGCGCAGTTGCTATTGGCTCATTATAAACATTTTGGAAAGTACTGAAAAGTAGGAAGAAGGAAAATTTGTCTATGAAGATAAATGGGGAGAACTTCACTCTGGTGTTAGCAACCAAGATGGTTGTATTTTTCTTGAGTGATTGCTTGGCTTTTACCCACACACATAGTAGATCTCGTATTTAATCATATCTCCAACTTTACACCATTTTCTAGAAAACTCTGCAATGTTCATGTATGGAATAACCAATTATTCATTGAACAATGTTCATTGAATGCCTGCCATGTGCCGGGAACTCTGCTAGGCCTTGAGGATATATCTGTGAGCAAAACAGATGTGGGGCTGCCCTACTGCTAGGTGGAGTGAGCTGATGGGTGTTGACAGTTGTTAATGCAACTCATTGAGTGTGTCGCTAACATTGTGTTAGCACTTTGCATGTGTGCCAGGAAAATTGAATTCCTTCTATGTATGTATCTCAGAGTTTTTCCTTCTCCTCATTCCAAGGGGCTAGCCCACACTGGTTGCTATTGCTTGTGGGTGAGGTTTGTATTGCTGGAGGACACCTTCTCACCTTTTGTGGAGGCCTCTTGGCATAATCTCTCTCAGGATGTTGTGGCTGATGATCCAGAGGAGGAGGGGAGGAAGAAGCTGGCGAAGAGAGAGGTAGGGACTAAGAAAGCCAACAGCTTCTGTAGAACTGAAAAAGGGACAGAAGGGTCTGACTGAGAGTGGTGAGGGTCTGTGTCCTCCCTGAAGGGAGTTGAAAGGGAAAAGCTTGTGACATGGCAACAAGAGGACCCCAGCTGTCTGTGCTCCCAGAAACAACAAAGGTTATCATACCCCCTGTGCAAGAGAGTGACTGAGGCGCCCAACTCAAGGGGCCATGAAGATGTTGACAGTGGGCATCTGCTTGCTGACTAGTGTAGAGTGATGACTGTGGGAGCCCAATATATCATGAATTGTGACTTCTTTGGGGCCTTCATAGAACTGATTTAAGCTACTGTGGTCACATACCAGTCTTAAATTCTCTTTGTAACGTAACCATAGCCAGCATAAATCACTACCAGATTAGAACAAATCAAATTCAGATCAAATGTCAACACACAGTAATCACTGAACCAGTGTTTAGTAGCAAGTGGACTACACACTCTTTCTACTACCCGCTCTTAGACACTTGGCGAAGCCCCAGTTCTGTCCTTGTACTTGCTTTGACCACTACCTCATATGCATGAGTCACTTGGTACAGATTTAATATATACCAGATGCAGGATTCTATTCCCTTTATAGATGACCTCAGGCATCCAGAATTTTCTAGACCAATAGCTCAATATGGTGTTGTTTATAGATCAAGTCTCTGTGTCATCCCCATGTGTCCAGGCTAAAGGCCTTGCTAGGTTCTCCTACTCAGTTCATGCAAAGATGGAGAATATTTCTCAAGTGTATTATCCAGTCCTCATGGCTGACCAATGAGAGCCTCTTCATAGCATCTTTATGCAAATTAGTATGTTATAAGTTGTACTAGTTTCCCATGGATGTAAGAAATTACCATACATGCATTGGCCTAAAACAACAGAAATTTATTCTCTTATAATTCTGGAAGCCAGAAGTGTGAAATCAAGGTGCTGACAGAACTGCGCTCCCTCTATGGGGACAATCTGTTCATTGACTCTTCCAGCTTCTGGTGGCTGCTGGCATTCCTTGGCTTGTGGCCACATTACTCCAATTTCTCCCTCTATCTTGACATTGACTTCCTAGCTTCTGTCTGTATAATCTCTCCCTGCCTCTCTCTTATAAGGACAGTTGCCATTGGATTTAGGGTCTATCTGTATAATCTCTTTATCTCAAGATCTTTAATTATATCTGCAAAGACTATTTTTCCAAATAAAGTCATTTCCACAGGTGCTGGGGATTCAGACATGGACATATTTTGGGAATCACTATTCAACCTACTGTATCATTGAAACCCCTTTTTCATATTTAGGATGCTCTACAGCAAATCTACTGCTTATCACAATGCAGGTAACAGATGAATGAGAAGTAGCTACCTCTGGAGTGTGGCTTTTCTGGTACATGCTAGCTGACCACCCCTACAGTGATTTCATGATATAGCAAATGATGGCCCCTAGAACACAGCTTAAATTGTGAACACGTATTTACATCACACCATCTAAAGTAGGAGTATTTTAATGTAAATTATGGCACCAAATAGGAGATTACCCTGTTAATGCTTATGATTGCATTTATCATTAACCGTTAAGATGAGGGTCCAAAGGAAATATTTCTTGAATTCAAGATTATGCTGGAAAATTCCCGCCATATATACACTTTATCATGGTTAATTCTCACATGGTTAGTTAGCAACACCAAGGTAAAAATGATTACACACATTTTATAGTTAAGGACACTGAGGTTAGGAGATACAAAAAATTATCACACTGATAGAGAGTATGCTTAAAACTTGACCATGTTTCTGACTGACTCTAAGTCAGAACCCCTTACTACATAGCTAGACTGCCTTCTTTCAGAAGGTCCAGCCCATCTAGAAATATCTGCCCCTGACCAAGTTTCAGTGATACTTGCAATTCCACCCACTTTGGCTAAATTCCCATGGGAAAGGTAATAATAATGAAGAGGAAGAAAGAGGAAGAGGAGTGTAAAGATAGGAAAGGGAGCAGGAGAGAGGTGGGGGTTCAGAAGAAATCCTTCAACTGTTTTTTAAAGAAGAGAGTTGAGGAAGTGGAGTGATAATTTAGTTGGTTCAAGCTGCTATAACAAAGTCCTGTAGACTTGGAAAGTGGCTTATATATGATAGCAATTTAATTCTCACAGTCTTGGGGGCTGGAAGTCTGAGCTCAGGGTTTCAGTATGCTTGGGTTCTGGCAAGACCCCTCTTCCATGTTGCAGACTCCTCACTGCGTCTTGACATGTGGAGAGTGGAGGGAAGAAGCCAACTCTCTCATGACTTATAAGGACACTAATCCCATGCCTGAGGGTGCCACCCCATAACTTTATCTAATCCCAATTACCTTCTGAAGGCTTCACTTCCTAATACCATCACATTTAGGGGTTGAGTTCCAACATATGGTTTTTGGGGAACATAAACATACAGTATATAACAATTGGTCATGAGTTTCTCCAGAGCTTCAGCAAATAAGCAAGATGGCAGACCCTACAGGTCTTGAGGGCAGAGTCAGGACAGGTAGTACATGGGGTGCAGAGCAGTTCCCCACTGGCTGTGTCCTGGCTGCCCCTAAAGCTGGAGTGATTTGCCCCATTGGTCCCATAATTCTTCCTTGTCTCTCTACTGCCTTGTGGTCCTATTTGACTTGTTGCAAACTTTTGATGCCTATATTGGTTGACCTATCATCTGTGTGGTAGATTTCATCATTGGTCTCAATTTTATTTTAAGGATTTATTTATTTTTAGAGACAGGAAGGGAGGAAGAAAAAGAGGGAGAGAAACATCAATGTGTGGTTGCCTCTTACATGCCCACTGTGGGGAGCCTGGCCTGTAACCGAAGCATGTGGTATATGCCCTGACTGGGAATTGAACCAGCGACCCTTTGGTTCTCAGGCTGGCACTCAATGCACTGAGCCATACCAGCCAGGGAGTTTTTTACGTTTCCCTTTTCCTAAACCCATTGATACATATGTTTGCAGTTTCTCTGCCTACAATCACAATACCTTTTCATCTCATTGATGTTAGGTTTGACTGTGTGAATTGCTTTGGCCAATGGAATGTTATTATCAGATGTGATGTGAACAATAGCTTGAAACGTGCTTACACAATTGTGTTGATGCTCTTGCACGTTAGCTCATGGCCATGAGAACATAATCCAGCTAGTCTCTTGCTCTAAGGTGGATTAGAGAGACATTGAGATGACACGGATCCTATCTTCCAGCAGTTAGAAACCCAGCCAAGCTGAGCCCAGCCTAGGTCAGCTGATCCCTAGCTAACCCATAGATATGTAAATAAGAATAACTGATAATTGTTTTAAGCTACTTTATTTTGTGATGGCTTGTTCTTATTGTGGCAAAGGCTAATAGACACATTCTGTCTCTGTAATTGTCATATCTACCACTTGCCACCACTGTCTCTACCATTACTGCTGCATTACTGTTTGGGGATGCCAGCAGCGCTGGTAGGAGTTAGAGCCCCAGGTACTGAGGCATTTCTCACCACAGAGCTGGTTTGCTGAGTGGCACTATGCAGAGCCGAGCCCTTCATAGCATGTCCAGACCCTGGAAGGGAAGGAGATGGGTCCCCTTCCCACCTTGGCATCGTGCTGTAATCACCCCCTCCTGCCATCTCTCAAGGGGGGTCCCATCCTCTGCCTGAAGCCAGGTTTCTGGAGGGGCACCTGCAGATCTAGAAAGCCCCTTCACTCCAGACTCCGCATCTGCCCAGCTGGTTATAGACATGACCGTGTACAGCTTGACTTGAAGCAGCCAATTTAAGCTGACCTCCATCCTTTCTACCTCTCTGGCTGCCCACATCTAAGCCTTGGCTTCAAGCACTGTTGAGGGGAATAACATCTTGGCAGAGCAGCTTTGTGGAGACAGAAAAGAGAGCTGTCAATCTAAATCCCTGCAACTTCCACGATAAGCTACCTGCCAGGCTGGATACCAGTTTCTGGTTTCCAGGCTGGTTTCTCTGGATATGGGATTATGGATGTTTTTAAAAAACAATTATTGTTCTCTTACGTGTTTTCTAAACACTATAACTTGGTATTTTCTTGAATCTGAAAAACAATACGTGTTGAGGAAATCAATGAAACAATCCCCCACAGCTCCAAGTGGAGCCCTGCAGGGTCAGGTGAGCCAGGAGAGGGCAGAGTGGCTATAAGAGTGGCTCTGCCAGTGGCCAGGGGTCAGTGCCCAGAGCTGGTAGCAGCAGCAGCCGGTGACTGCAGAGTCCAGCCCCATCTGTCACTTGGCACTGGCTTCCACTCAGGGTCAGCGCTCAAAAACTTAGCTGGGCAGCTTGTGAAAACGTCCTGTTAAGAAGGTGTGAGGGGACCTAAGGACCAGTGAGGGAACATGGCTGGGTCAGCATAAATCCATCTATACGACGGGGGTTGCTTATTTTGTGGGGTAAATGGGTTTCTGAAAAATAGTGAGGATCACACTTCTAAATCAAAAAATCATTGTACAAGTGCCAGGAAAGTTTCCTGGGTAAAAGATTCCTGCTGTGAAGCCCTGGGTAAAATGAATAATCCCCCTCCATTTAATTTTGGCATCAATCTGGGTTTTTCACTCACAGTGTTTTGGGTTCCCATTAAAAACCAGAAGGCAGGTGCTCCGACAAAAGCATATCCTGGAACTTCCGTGGAGGGCTAAGGGTCAGCGCTATTGTCTTTACCTGCGAGGACAGCCGGCCCGTTTTAAGGCCCAGTCCTGGTGCTAACACATTACCTCTTTTGCAGGTCCCGCTCCTCTAGCCTGAAATGTGCTCCACGTGGAAGTGCATGTGGCTCTCTCCCTCCCACCCTTTGAGCGTGTGCTTGAGTGCCACACACCTTCTTAGAGAGGCCTTCCTCATCATCCCGTTTAAAAGTGTGATTCTTCGTCACCCCTCTTCCCTTTGACTGCTTGATTTTTCTCCGCAGTACTTACTGCCTTTTGTCATGTTGTATATTGTCCTCACTGCAGTGTCGACCCTATGGGGCTAGGAAGGTGGATCGTTTTATTCACTGCTGTTTTCCCGGTGTTCACTGCTGTTTTCCCAGTGCCTGGAGCAGTGTCTGGCAGAGTCCGGGCCTCCATAAATATTTGTTGAATGAGTGAATGAAGACCTTGGGCATTTTACATAATGTTTCTGCTTGTCTAAAACCAAATGAGTGACGTGGCAGCTGCCCCTCAGCCTGAGGGTGTGGAAACAGTAGGGATGGGTGGGGCAGGGGGGCCTCTCAGAGCAGCTCTCCTCTGTCTAAGGGGCGGCTGCTCTGCCGCTCTAACCAACTCTTGTCACAGGGAAGCTTGCCCAGTATTGCTAGAGTGTAAAGTTATCTTTTTAAGTATATTTTATTGATTATGCTATTACAGCTGTCCTATTTTTTTCCTCCCCTTTACCCCCTTCTGCCCTACAATACCCCTCCCACCAGCTTCCCTGTCCACACCCCCCACCCCTTGTCCCCCTGCTTATTCATGTCCGTGGGTCATACATGAATGTTCTTTGGCTTCTCCATTTCATGTGGTATACTTAACCTCCCCCGTCTATTATGTGCCTACCACTTATGCTTTGTATTCCCTGTACCTTATCCCCCATTCTCCCCCTTCCCTTCCCTGCTGATAATCCTCCATGTGATCTCCATTTCTGTGATTCTGTTCCTGTTCTAGTTGTTTGCTTAGGGTTTTTTTTTTTTTTTTTTTTTTTTTTTTAGGTTCAGTAGTTGATAGTTGTGAGTTTGTTGTCATTTTACTGCTCATAGTTTTGATCTTCTTTTTTTTAGATTAGTCCCTTTAATAAGGGCTTGGTGATGATGAACTCTTTTAACTTGACTTTATCTGGGGAACACTTTACCTGCCCTTCCATTCAAAATGATAGGTTTGCTGGATAGAGTAATCTTGGATGTAGCTCCTTGCCTTTCATGACTTTGAATACTTCTTTCCAGCCCCTTCTTGCCTGTAAAGTTTCTTTTGAGAAATCAGCTGATAGTCTTATGGGAACTCCGTTGTAGTTAAGTCTCTCCTTTTCTCTTGCTGCTTTTAAGATTCTCTTCTTATCTTTAATCTTGGGTAATTTAATTATGCTGTGCCTTGGTGTGTGCTTCCTTGAGTCAAACTTTTTGGGGGCTTCCTGGACTTCCTGAAAGTCTATTTCCTTTGCCAGATTGGGGGACTTCTCCCTCATTATGTTTTCAAATAAGTTTTCAATTTCTTGCTCTTCTTCTTCTCCTTCTGGTCCCCCTGTGATTCAGATATTAGAACGTTTAAAGTTGTCCTGGAGGTTCCTAAGCCTCTCCTCATGTTTTTGAATTCTTGTTTCTTCATTCTGTTGCGTTGGATATTTATTTCTTCCTTCTGTTCCAAATTGTTGATTTGAGTCCTGGTTTCCTTCCCTTCCCTGTTGGTTCCCTGTATATTTTTCTTTATTTCACTTTGCATAGCCTTCACTTCTTCCTCTATTTTGCATCCATACCCAACCATTTCTGTGAGCACCCTGATTACCAGTGTTTTGAACTCTGCATCTGATGGGTTGGCTGTTTCCTTGTTGCTTAGTTCTTTTCCTGGAGTTTTGATCTGTTCTTTCATTTCAGCCATATTTCTTTGTGCCTTTTGTTGTAAGGGGCGGAGCCTTAGGAATTCAGCAGGGTGGGGCAACCCACGTTGCTGCCTTGTGGCACTGTATGTGGGACAGGGGTCAGAGAGGGAACCATGCTGCTTGCTTGATTCTTGGTTGGCTTTTGGTCACTTCCCCTGCTACCAACAAGCAAATTGGGCCCTTCTGGTGCTGATTCCCTGGTGAGTGGGTTTGTCTATGTTCTAGGACCCTGTGCATCTCTCCAATGAATTCTCCTGTGAGTCTAGGAGTTTCTTCTGTTACTGAAACCCCCACAGGTTTTTTCTGACAGAGGTTTTGAGGATTTAGTTTCTCACACTGGAACCCTGGGTTATGAGGTCTGTCTCACTCCCCAGTTGTTCCTCCAGGATTGTCCACACATGAATGTGGGACCGCCCAGTCTGCCAGCTGCCACCTTGTCACATGTCCTCCCCACCCTGACTGCCCATCTCCTCCCCTCCTACCAGTCTGGATGAATGTTTCTTCTTCAACTCCTTGGTTGTCAGACGTCCATACAGTTTGATTTTCTGGTAGTTCTGGTTGTTTTTGGTGTTTAAATTTGTTGTTGTCCTTCTTTTGTTTGTGCAAAGAAGCAATGCATATCTACCTATGCCTCTACCTTGGCTGGAAGTCTAAAGCTGTGTTTTTAAAAGAAAAGCCAGAAAATGAAATTTTAAATAAGTACAATCAGCTCATTTTGAATTGTTGGGAATGAAGTCATATTTTTACAAAAACCTTGCACAGTTTAGACAAACATCTGTGAGTCAGGTCTGAGAGGTTGGCACCAGGATGGGATCTGTAGACTAGATATTCTCCAAATTTTATCCTACTTTATCCTACCCTAACCTACCTTATGTTACCCTATTCTATCTTATCCTACCCTCCCTTTCCCTCCCCTCCCCTACTGTACCCTATCCTACCTTACCCTACCCTATTCTATTCTATCCTATTCTACCTACCCTTCCCTACACTTCCATTAAATTTTTCCATCTTTCCCACTGTAGTGGGAAGCATATAGACTAATCAAATTCAAACCAAATTATTTGACTTAAGTGGTAGAGACTAAGCCATAATAATCGTCTCCCTAGCCTGACAGAAGAAACTTTGCTCTCTGGAAAATCACGGCTGCCTTTTCAAGGACATAGAGAAAATCAACACACAATGGGAAAAGACTGGTTCAAGGAGCAAGGCAATGGACTCCCATCAAGTAAGTTATTTTTCAGGTTTATAGGTTGTGGAAGATTTCCTCCATGCAAGACAGTAACTCCACTGGGCCCTAGCACTGGGTTTCTTGGGTCACTTGGAAGGAAAAAAAAAAACACTCTTTTTCCACTCTGTCACTCTAAAATTTCATTTTCTACAGTGCATTTTATTCTCACATAGTGATTTCTGCTCCTTGGTTCTATTAACAATCCTTAATGCATATGTTTGATAACATGTGAAATGTCCCAGGGAGTGCACCGGGGTCTGCATAGGACTGTGATAAAAGGATGGCTGGCACAAATGGAAAATGTCCAACAAATTAAATTACTCTGATGACCTCCAATTCCAGGACCACTGTGATGAATGATTGTCTTTCGCCCATTATATAGGTTATAATTGGGCCCCTTCCTGCTGCAGAATGAGTTATTTTATGACTGTGATATGGTATACAATATGGAAATGTGCGCCTCGGGACTAATACGTTGCTGGACAGGGTCAGACAACAAGAAGTAAGAGAGAGAAGACAGGGAATGCTGGTATATGCTAATACAGAGGCAAAGAGGGTGTTGAGGGAAAGGCAGGGAAGAAGGTATGGGAGATAGGAAAGGGGAGTCATTACTGTGGGAGAGAACTGCTACGGAGGGGGCAAACAGTCTGGTTTTAGATTCACAAAGACCTGGTTTGGGCATCAGCACCATCTTTACCAGCTGTATGTGCCTATGGGCAAGTTACTCAACCTCTCTGAGACTCAGTTTCATCATCTATACAATGGAGCAAGTAGCCCTGGCTGGTGTGGCTCAGTGAATTGAGTGCCAGCCTGTGATCCAAAGGGTCACTGGTTTGATTCCCAGTCAGGGCACATGCCTGGGTTGCAGGCCAGGTTCCCAGTAGGGGCATGCAAGAGGCAACCACCCACAGATGTTCCTCTCCCTCCCTCCTTCCCTTGCCCTCTCTCTAAAAAAAATAAATAAATAAAATCTTAAAACAAGTTTAAAAAATAATAATAATAAAATAAAATGGAGCAAGTAAAGCCTTTCTCCCAGGGTGGATGTGAAAACCAAATGAAATAATACCATGTGTGGTACCAGGTACAGCATAGGGACTCAACACTGGCCATAACACCCAAGATTGTAGGCCTCAAGATCTTCAGTTATAAAAATGGTAGCTGGTATTAAACTGGACTAATGGTGCAAACTGAAATGCTTACAAGAATTGAGGGACATAAGGTCAATAAGTGAAGGCAGCCAGGTATAAAAACTATTGCAGACTAAAAAATGGGGCAAGGGCTGACTGATCTTGTCAATTCTGCTGTGTGTTCTTAGATATTTAACATTTTCCAGAAAAGTCCCAACTCTGGTATTAAGGTGAAACCTCCTGATTTACGAAGGTGGACATCTAATTCCTCTCCCCCACTGTTTAGAATGTATTATTTGTGCCACCAATGTGTATACAAGTCAAACAACACTTGGGTCATTTCCAACTCATGGGTTACCATTTTCCAGCCTCTAAACAGAAGGATTGTAGAAGAATTGTTTATCAGGCCCTGAGTAAGTAATTCTGGGTTCAGACAACCACAGAGAGTGTAATTTTGACTTGGTACCCAAGCTCTGCCTGATCCATTTTCAAAGTAGAACTACCATGTAGAATGCTTTGGAAGGTTGGGCCAAAACCAAGATGGTAGCCAAAGTGATCTCTCTACCTTGAACTAGTTAGAAAGGAAGATAGTTTTCCACATCTTTAAAATAACCTTCTGCTATAGGCTGCCTGGTAATGGAATTGAGATGAGTTTGGAGCCTAAGGGAGACAGAATTGTTGCATTCCTCATTTTTGTTAAATTTGCTTAGGCTAGCCTGTTGGCAGTGGTTCTTCCAGACTGGCTTGAAACTTGACCTTTTCAAACCAAGTTTTCTTCCTTGCACGAGGCAATTTTCCTTGTTATTTTAAAAACAAGTTGGTAAAGCTTTACAAATCACCTGTTAAAGTTGACCAGTTACATTTGGACCTATGGTGATTTGTTTACCTTTTTCTCCCTCTTACTTTTTCATCCCTTGAACTTGCTTCTCTATTTGGACTCTTTCTGGACAACTCTGTGTTTGGCAATACCCGGATGTACCCTAATGGCCTCCCCAGATAACATGCAGTGAGGATCTGAAGGTCTAGTCCCGTGGGATATTATTAGTCAAGTAAGATCTGATTTGGAATGGCAAAAGTAACCAGCTTAACCATTCTGTGGCCAACTCAATAGTTTGCTTTAAAAAAATTCTCTCTTAAAATTTAAAGGTTATAGACCAGTAAGATTATACGATAAAAATAATTTATAACTTTAGTTCTCAGTGATAACTGTCCCTTCTGTTTTAGTGAATATCCTTCTAATCATTTTGGGGAGAAATATTTCATATCTATGTATTTACAAAAATGAAATCACACTGGACATAGTGTTCTATGAATTTTTTATTGAACAATATCTCATGACTATATTCCCAAAATATTTTTCTCATGAACATTTAAATATTCTTTAATGGGATTTTTACAATGGTTATGCCACATGTATTTAATCTTGTATTTTAGACACTTACATTGTTTCCATTATTTTCTATTGTAAGCAGTGTTGTGATGTATAGCCTGAGGGCTAAATATTTGGGTACATTGGTGATCATAGTTTTAGACTAAATTTCCTGAAGTAGAGTCAATGGTTTGCCAATAAACTGTTTGCCAGTAAACTGCCGGGATTGGCATAGAAATGCAGTGAAGCAATGTGTGTGTGCGGCACTCACTCAACTGCTTATCATTTAGGGGTATTTGTTATGGGCTATACATCGGGGGTGCTGGGCACAACAGGGCTGCCTGGAATCCTCTAATCTGAGGACTGAGATAGTTGGAGTCAGTTTAAGATAGTCAAAATTCAATAAATAGAGGCTATGTTTTTAAAGTAATTCTGCTCAATTAACTTCTATTTAGTGACAAATACCCATGGTCTTGGCTTTGGACTGTGGTGGCCAGCAGAACAAAAGTCATATTACAATGTCAAGTATCGATTTTCCTGATAGTCTTACATGTGTGGTTGGAAGGAAAAAGCAGGAGAAGCCATCTGTTTGAGGAGCAAGAGCTAGAAGACTTAATGCTCAGAAGGGTGACTTGGTCACGTTTGTGGTCACAAGTCTAGCCTGTGTTTTGCAACTTTTGGATCATAATTTAGGATCCATGAATTTAAGCCATTAATTTACTTAAAAAATAAAAACTCTGCTGAAGTGGTGGTGAATTCTGGTTTGAATTAGTACTTTGTTGGAATGTTTTTCTTTGGCAGCTTCCAAACTTGGACCACTGTTTGCTTTTCATACCCTTTTCCTCTTCCACGTGTGGTGATGTAATACGTTGTTTAGTAAGAGATTTGCTGGTTAGACCATTGGGACATTTAATAAAAATGGATAAATTAAATTAATAATTAGTTCAGGTCTCTCACTGGGAGGTTTAAAACCTAGAGAGGGATGAGTGTGGGAGTTAATAGTAACTTTTAAATTTCTCTTCAATACTTTTCAAGTTATATATCTGTATCTATGGAGATCTATATATCCACCTACCTACCTACCTACCTACCTACCTACCTACCTACCTATTTTCGAGTGTAATATCTACTCCTCTTCTCATCTTGAACTCTCAGGAGGATACAGGGGTTGTGAGCTAATGACAGGCTGGTAGATTCTGAAACCAGGCAGGTCCACCTCTGAGTCTTGCTTTGTTGTCTTCTGCTTGTGGGACCTTGGGTCAGTCAGTTATTTTCTCTGAGACTCAGCTTCTTTATTTGTAAACTGAATACTCATTAGGTTTTTTTGTTGTAATAAATGGAACTAACTCATTAACTTAAGCCAGAAGAAGGTTTATAGGAAGGCTACTGGATAGCTCATGAAATGTAAGGAAGAGCTAAACCACAAGTCTTGGGAAGGGCTGGCTCAGGGATTCAGCCCAGGGCACCTGCTCTCAACCCTGACCTGTCTTCACTCAAGTCAGGTTCCCAGGAAGAGTAGCCTTGTTGTCTGGGATTGAGTCACGTCTCCTCCTCTGATCGCTTCCTCTCCGCAGGGGGTGGTATTGGTCATTTGATTGGCAGTTCCACTAGAGTCATGTGAAATGAGGGAGGGCAATTCCTCAACACCAAATGGGGAGTATTACCAGAGGGAGGGGAATTGTGCGCACATATACAAACCCAGAGTAGCACCTCACAGATCTTCTTTTAAAATTATTTTATTTTTTAATTGTTGTTCAATTACAGTTGTCCCTCCTGACAGCTCTTAGGCACCTTGCAGACACTGTGCACGGCACCTGGTGTGTGCTCAGTAAGCAATAGCTACTGTGGTTATTGTTGTTGTCGGAAGGCCAAGACTACCCGTTGTTTTAGTACGACAGAAGAATAAGAATTGTTATTTTCTTCTGAGTCCAGTGCATTCTCTTCACACCACAGGTGACTAAGATGCAGCTTTCCTGAGCCCCTTCTCAGACTGACAGGACCAGAATCTCTGTGGGGAAGGGTGCCCTGACTGCCTCCTGTTTAACAAGCAACCCAGGTGATTCATTTGGGCACCAGGTTTTGAGACCTAGAGCCCGTGGTGGTTAGGTAGAAGGGTTTGACTCGGTTCAAGAACCATTGTGAAAGGAGAGAGTTTTCTCCTCCACCACAGCTGTGGAAGAGGTGTGCTCTGCTGAAGGAGTAGAACATCTGCTCAGTCAGATTGGTCCATAAGCTGTAGTTTCGATCCTGGCTGCACACTGACAGCACACCAATATCCGGGGCCCACCCCGGAGAGCTCGGTATGACTAGTTCCCAGCAGTGACCAATGTTTTCAGTGCACACCAGGCCCAGGAGGTACAAAGGCTCCTTCTACTTCCTCTGGAATACAGTTAAGGATGTGTGGATTTTTTGTTCGGTTACTTCATTTTATCCTCACGGCAACCCAGTCCTTAGGTAGGGGTAGACAGTAATTTGTTCATGATTTTGGAAGTGAAGGAAAGAAACTGACCCCTCAGAAAGATTCATTGACTATTGATTCCACAAAAGTTACACAGCTTAGAAAAGGCAGAGCCAGAACTCATGCATGTTCTTCCAACTCCAGGCTCACAGCTCATCTACATCCCTCTTGGAGACTACAACAGATTTCCCAAGGTATCTTGCAGTTACAGTTTCAAGGAAACCTATAGGTGAGCTCTAAGCCCTTCACAAGAGAGCTATGTAAAAAACAGCCTTTGGGCCTTAAGCTCTTTCTGGGAGATCTTTTAAGCCATTTTCTGTCCCTCATGCTGTGATTTAGCTACTAGTTCTGAATGCTGTGCCTTCTGGGGGTTAGAGGAGTGAGGGCTGTGATCACAACTGCAGCTTCCCTGCCAACATCCAGCGGGGAGGGCTCATCTTCCAAAGAACCTTCCCACACGAGCTGTCAACTTGCTACCATAGGAGCCTGTGTTCAGTCTCCCCCCGCCTCCCCCCCCCCACCAGTCCCCATACAGCACTGAGCAGAGGACAACCAGGAAATAGCTGATGGTTAGTCAGGGACAGAAATTGAATTTTCTCACCCTCTGACTTCCCCAGCATCTGCTGCCCCCTTGACTACTTTTTAAAAATCCTAACCTGAGGACATTTTTCATTGCTTTGGGCAGGAGGTGTGGGGAGAGAGAGAGACAGACATTGATTGCCCCGACTGGAGATCAAACCCGCAACCGAGGTGTGTGCCTTGACTGGGAATGGAAATGGAACCTGCAACCTTTCGGTGTACAGGACAATGCTCCAACCAACCGAGCCACACCAGCCAGGGCTCCTCGACTACTTTTCTTAAGCTTATTTTAAAACTAATGTATAGTCACCAAAGGATAGAAGTACAGAAAAAAAAAACACTTGTAATAGTGACAAGTGTTTATTTTAAACACTATGTGCCTAATAAACTTTGTTTTGTGTAATCTGCACAGCAGTCAGCTCCACCTATGAGGACTCTGGGAACCTGAACTGTTACCCACTAGCCACCTTGCCATACACAACCACCAGAATAACACAGCCTTCAAAGCTTGGGGCATTTTCTTTTGGCCTCTTTCCTGTGTTTGCACCTATGCAAACTCTTGATGTCAAGCCAGTCCCTGAAGGAGACAGGTGTTTCATATCTCTGGGTCTTTGCTCTGCTGGGCTTGACATCAAGAATAGTTGTTCTGCCCGTCTGGTTATTTTTGGCTCTGCTATCAAAGCACCGTCCATAGGCAACTTTTCTGTTATGGGCTGGGTTGTGTCTCCCCAAAGTTCCTAAGTTGAAGCCCTAACCCCCAGCAAGTACCTCAGAATGGGACTATTTTGGAGATAAGATCTTTAAAGAGGTGACTAAGTTAAAATACAGCTGTTAGCATGGGTCCTAATCCAATCTAACTGGTGTGCTTATAAGAAGTTGAATATATTGTACACAGAGATGCCACGGATGCACCCACACAGAGCAAAGGCTATGTGAGGACACAGCAAGAAGATGGCCATCTGCAAGCCAAGGACAGAGGCCTCAGAAGAAGCAAACCCTGCTGACACCTTGATCTTGACCCCAGCCTCCGGAATTGTGAGGAAATAAATTACAGTTGTTTAAGTCATCCTGTCTGTGGTATTTGTTATGGCAGCTCTAGCAAACTAACATACTCTGTAAAGACTTTCCTGACACCAGTTCTACCCACCCCCCCCCCCAGAAGAACTAACATTCTTTCCTTGGTGTTCTCACCAGGTCCTTTTTTATTGAACTGGTTTCCTGTTCATCATCCCTGTTGGAGTCAAGTTCCTCGAGGGCCAGGCCTGGCTCGTTTCCACACTTCTATCATTTAGCCCAATGCTGAGCATAACTCCAGCTTGGGGGAAAAATGAATGAATGAATGAACAACCTGCTACTTTAACTCTTGCCTGGTGTCCTGGGCTCTAGTGAGGGTTCCAACGACTGTTTTTGGGTAGATTAATTCTTCATGGAAATTCAGGGAGGGGTTGAGGAACTCCAGAGATGGAGAGAAGTCGGCAAATGAGCAGGACCTAGGGAATGGTGGTCACCCACCCACTGCATTTCCTCCTGCTGGCTTGCATGCCTCGGAACAATCCTGTGCTTTGCAGCCTACCGACCCAGGCCTTGGCATTCAGCCCTCTTTCCAGTCTGTTGGCCACTTAATCACATACAGAAGATGTGAATTCCCCAAGGCCCCGTTGTGTGGTCCTCTCCTCAAAGTCTGTTTCCCTACCCAAATTTCTGGAAGTCCCTTTGAAAGGTCTGACAGACAGGTCTTCCTTTCGCATCCCTCCAGCTGGACAGGCTTATGGAGCAGAAGGAGTTTTCTGGGAACAGACTGGAGAGGAGGAGCTAGGAGAGTGACAATGGCCTAAGCTGGGGCTTTCTGTGCACTGTACTTGCTGTCCAAGCAGGCCTCTTAGCTGCCTCCCCACTGGTCTGTTGGTTATAGTGGAAGCAAAAGAGATTTTCTAACAGTGCAGCATTTACGCATAAGCAGGCCCACCCTGGGATTCAGCCCTGATGGCAGAAAGCCTCTTCGCATAAGGAAACCCTCTGGAGGGAACTGTTCTAAGTGAGAAAGAAGCCAGGCAGACAAGCCTGGCCTAGGATCAAAGCTACGGGCCTCAGAGGGTGGGCTGAGTGGAGGACAGACTGCATCTAACTTCTGGGTCAGCGCCATGAACAAAGCAATGGGGAGCAGGCCAGGCTTGGCATGACGCAGTGGGAGCACAGCATCCCTCTTGTCTACTCTCAGGACCTGGCCCCTTGGGCAGCGTAGGGGCTCCTGTAGCTCTGAGAAGTTGTCAGAAGTTGGTAGCATGTGGTGGCCTAGGCCAACTTCATCAGGCTTAGTGCCTGGGGCCCAGCACATTTGTAAGGAGGCCACAGTAACATTTTACTTTATTTTAAAATCAGAAGAAAAACCAAAATTTTATAGCACAAAAGATTACATGTTATATGATTCCATTTATAGGAAATGTCCAGAACAGGCAAATCCAAAGAGACAGAAAGTAAATTTGTGGTTGCCAGGGGCTGGGGAGTGACTGCTAACGGGTTCAGGGTCCCTTTTGGGGTAATTAAAAATGTTTTTGGAATTAGATAGTGGTGAAGGTTGCACAACCTTGTGAATATACTAGAAACCACTGAAATATACAGTTTAAAAGGATCTGTTTTATGACACATGGATTATATCTCAATAAAGTATTTATTTATTTATTTATTTAAGTGTAAAGGCATCAGGGACAGGGGAAAAATGAAGAAAATCAAGAACAATAGTATAAACCTGGCTGGGTAGCTTATTTGGTTACAGCATTGTTCCAATACACCAAGGTTGCAGGTTTGATCCCTGGTCAAGGCCCACACAAGAATTGACCAATGAATGCATAAATTAAGTGGAACAACAAATCAATGTTTCTCTCTCTCACACACATTAATAAAAAAGAACAATAGCACAATACATAATCTTTAACCAAATGAATAAGAATGTGTTTAAACAGAAAAAATGAGATGAGGTTAGATAAAACTGAAATTGGAAAACAGATTTTGCCTGGTCTATAAAGTCTGTTGTTGGCTTTTTGGGATGCTGAGCTAAGGAGAATTTTGACGCTGCATTTTAGACTCAAAAAGAACAACAGCATGATCAATTAGTGATGCCTACCCTGGCTGGGCACAGGAGGCAAAGGAGGTGGCCGGTATTTGCTGATCCTGCTTGCATGATTTCTGTCATTCCCCCCGGCTTTCACACTCCCAGAGCTGAGACACATGGAAATGGAAGGGAAATGTGGGCCAGAGGGATCTGGTTTAGAAGAGAAGGTGGACAAATAAGGCAGATTTTTACATGTAACGTTGACCCTGCTCCATCCACATCTTCCAGGCACCTGCGTTACTTCGCTACACATTTTCATTCTTTTTTTTTTTTAAAGATTTTATTTGTCTTTAGAAAGAGAAGGGAGGGAGAAAGAGAGGAAGAGAAACCTCAATGTGTGGTTGCCTCTCACGTGCCCCCTACTGGGGACCTGACCAGCAAGCCAGGCATGTGCCCTGACAGGGAATCAAGCCAGTGACCCTTTGGTTTTCAGGCTGGCACTCAATCCACTGAGCCACACCAGCCAGGGTTACACCTCTTCATTCTTTGATAGCCAACTCACATGAGAACACTTTGTCCCCCAGTAAGTAACAATCCCCATGGACAACTCTTAACCAGCTCTGTGCAGGTTAGCAGTCACACAATCTCTCTCCCCCCGCCCCCCAATTTTCTCAACAAGATAGATAACTATTCTTGTCGCAAAGGATTTAGACAAACCCCTCCTGGCACAGACCCTATCATTAAATTACGTGCATTGTAAAAAAAAAAATGTGTGTCTTAGCACTCTTTTCTTTTTTTCCAGTGGGGCTTAGCAATTAACATGCCCCCTCGCTTTTCAAAGAGTGTGTCAAGAGACTCCACTCTGGGCAGCAGAGAGAAGTACATTTGTCACTGAAATGACAGCCAGAGCAGCCAGAGCCAATTTTATCCAGTGGCAGTGGAGCTGGTCTTACCCCTTCTGGGAAAAATAATATTACAGGTTCTGTTTACAAATATGCACTTTTTGCTGATTTCTCTCACTGCCCAGCAATTTTTCAACAGGACAGCTTTCTTGGAAACACACTGTACTTGGGCAAAAGATGATAAAATGTGTTATCCAGAAAGATGCCTGGGGCTCTGTTTGTTTAACTAGCAGTTGTAACTGAGTATAGACTCTGAAAGGTCATCTTCCTATAGCCAAGTCGTCCCAGGTGCTGGTCTGTAAGGAGGCCCCCTGGTTAAATAATCTGGGCTAAAAGCACTCCTCCCCCCCTTCACCAGCTTCCCAAAGGACCACCCTCTAGGTCAGGTTTACAAACCCCCCTACTGACCTTTACACAAACAAATCTTGAACTCACAGATCCTCATGAACCTTTCTAGAAAGAGCCAAATGTATGAGGTCATTTCCTTCATGCCTTTGCTGATTTGAATCTAAACCCACTTTCCTTCCCCTCCCTGACTCACTAGTACACTTAAGCACTGCTAGAACACGTAATGAGATCAGAAAGTGATTCGCTGTCAGTCCACAAGTGAGACTGGTCAGTAATGGTTTCGAGCTAAGTAATGTCCCCAACGACAGTCCACGTTTTTTTCCAATCCTATTTGTGCTTTTTTTTTTTTATCGTATTTGACATTTTTTTAGAGCTTAATGTCTCTACCAAATTGTCTGCAGAGCCTCTCGGAAGGGGCTGTCACATGGCCACCAAGCCCGGAGTGACTATAATCAGGGTGAAGGCACAACATTAAGAGTTTGCAAGAGAGATGCTTTTGTTTAAGAACCAAATATTCCCCTTATAGGAGGCCATGTGGTGTGGTGGGAGAAGCCAGACACCAAAGCCAGGTGTGGGTCCTTGGGTCTTAATCTTCCATGCTATGTGACTTTAGTAAACCAGTTGCCTTCCCTAAGCAGCCCTGGTTTCTGCATTGGAGAAATGGGAGGCCTTCTTTGCAAGCAGCATATCTAACAGTGTCCAGATGAATAAAGAAAGAAGCTGAGTTAAAAAAAATTAGCAATCATTACTCATTTCATTTCTAAAGGCCACCCTAGCCTGGTGTTAAAATAAGGACACACTGAATTCAGTAACTCTCATTTCTATGCCTCTCACTCGCACCTGCTGTTTCAGGACCCATAGCCTAGCAAAGCCCTCTGGAGTGGTTGCTGGAAGCCCCCAGGAGATGCATTTGTGTTTTCCCAAAAGAGGCTGGTCAGCCACCATTGCCCCTCTGTCATCTGCTGTGCTGCTCTACTGAGCCCGTGATGCTGGTGGACCTGCCTCAAGGGACCACTTCCCAGTGGCATAGTCAGCTCATACCCCAGCCCGATAGGAGAAGGCTTTTACTGGTCTCTTTTTCCACTTAAAAGTGTATATGAAAAATTATATTTTATGACACTGTTAAAATATGAATATAGTCCAGATTGAATTCAAAATTAAAACATGTCTTCAGCTCTAAAAGTTCTTTATCTTTTAAGGCAAATTCACATAAAATTAGCCATTTGAAAGTGTATACTTTAGTGCAGGGGTGTCAAGCTCATTTTCACTGGGGGCCACATCAGCCTCACGGTTGCCTTCAAAGGGCTGAATGTAATTTCAACTCCTTAACAGTTAAGGAGTAGTTACATTTATACAGTCCTAAAGTTATTTCAGCCCTTTGAAGACAACCATGAGGCTGATGTGGCCCCAGGTGAAAATGAGTTCGACACCCCTGCTTTAGTGGCCCTTAGTACACCCGCAAAGTTGTACAACCATCATCTTTCTCTGGCTCCAATGCATTTTCATCACTCTCTAGAGCCCTTGCACCCATGAAACAGCCCCAATACCTTCTGTCAGTTAGCGCAATGCCATCAAGGTTCATCCATGGTGTGGCATCTATCAGCACTTCATTCCTGTTTATGGCTGATATTCCTTTGCATGGATAGCCTACATTTTATTTATCTATTCATTGGTTGATGGACTTTGGATTGTTTTTGCCTTTGTGTCATTATAAATCATGCTGCAGCGAACACTTGTGTACACGTTTTTTTCTAGAAATTTATGCTCATTTCTCTTGGGTATATACATAGGCGTTGAATTGCTGAGTCATATGTGACTTTAAGATGAACTTTTTGAGGAAATGCCACTATTTTCCAAAGCAGCGGCACCATTTTACACTCCATCAGCAGTGTACGAGTTCTAATTTCCCAACATCCTTGCCAACACGTGTTGTCGTCTGTCCTTTTATTGCGGCCGTCATAGTGGGTGTAAAATGGCATCCACCCCATTTGAAGGATGAAAGAGCGGAAGACCAAAGAACTGGTGTAACCTGTACAGCCTCACATGGTGCAGAGTTAGGCTCCCGACAGCAAATCTCTTTGACTCCCAATATGATGCTTGTTCAGAACAAACCAAATGGCCTTTTGTAATGGCGTAGGTCGCACCAGAGGTCCCTGGAAAACAGGTCCAGGGGAACACCCCCAAATCCCGCAAAAAGGCAGGAGGGCTTGGAGGGTGCCACAGAGCTGAAGGCACAGTGCTTAGGGCACGTTGCAAAACACAGGCAGATTAAGGCAGCTCCTTCTTCCCCAAGGGAGGCTCGGGGGAAGGAAGCTGCTGCCCTGGGCAAACTGTAAACAAGGTGGTGGCGGAGAAGCTCACTCAGCGCCTGCACGGGCTGCTGCGGGCGGACGCCGCACGCAGTACGACCGGTGCGCGTGCGCCTGTGTGCGTGCCCCCTGCGTGGCTGGGAAACTCTTGCCCTTATTAAACATGGCGTCGGGAAGAGGGTCCGAGACAGGGGAGCCGGCAAAAATGGCGGACAACGATGCACCTTGGGGAAAGCTGGTTACGCTCCGCGGCTTCCCGCCCAGGTGGGATTTCAGGAGGGCCGTGTCACAGCAAAGCCGTGGAAAGGCTCACTCTCTTCGTGTGGTTGTGCGGTGCAGAGAAGGCACTCTCTTGATTTGGGGCTTCGGGACGCTCTGGCTTTGGAGCTTGGTGCAAGGTCTGTCTCTGGGCTTTTGGCATTAGGATGTTCTGGGCCTCTGGCCCTTCTCATCACATAAACGGGAGTGCTCGTGGGATCAGGCAGATGTCGCCCGCCAGGAGCTTAGACCCCACAGGGACGAAGCCTGCTCCTGGAGGCAGCGTCCCACGCTGGGCCGTGGGCCTCCCTGGGCTGCAGCCGCTGGGACCCCAGGACCCAGAGCAGCCCGGCGCACGGTTCCTGCACGGTGCCTGGAGAGTGAGGGGAGCGCACCCCCGAACTCTAAAGGTCAGAGGTGCTGCAAGGAGACGGCGCCTCTGACACCCAGGAGTGCACATTCTGAAGAGGCCGGAGACCTGTTTGTGTGACCGGCTGATGGACAGATAAGGAAATGGGGAGCTTCTGGGTGTGGTTTTGGCTTGTAGCCTTTTGGGGAGCAAGAGAAGTTCTGGGTCTCGTGGGAGAGAAGGGCTCAGAGGAGGTGTGCTTTCAGCCCCCCAACGTTGAAACCTTGTTAATAAAAACATCTTCAATACGAATTGTTGGGTCATATATAAGGGTGACAGGTGGCCAAATCCCAGTCTGCATGGTTACGCTTTTCCTTCCACTGTAACAGAAAAGCAAAGTCAGACTAGTCTAGTGATGCTAGAATGGAGGTCGCTAGGAGCCGAGCGCAGCAGCAGCGAGCTTCAGGTGGAGGGTGGGGGCTCTTCCTACGCAGTCAGCAGTCTGACTGGGACTTGCCCAGGCCCTTGTAGGGCTAACTTTATTTCCCAAACTTTCTTAGATGGGAGAGAGCTTTGGGAATGACATGTCTGCTTCACCCACACATTTATTGAGAACCTATTAGACAGTGGTCATGGTTTTACACAGTGGAGGCACAGAGATAAATTCCACTTGAGCCCCACATATTTATATATTATCTCTGTATTATTCTGATGTGTCTTAACCATAGAGGTAGATGCAGGGCATGAAGGGAATAAGGATAAGGGACACCAACTCAGACTGGAAAAGGGAACAAGAGCTGAATCTTGAAGGACTCAGTGATGATGGGCAGCTTGCCAGGCTTGCTCTGTGCACAGAAGTAGGTGACGTGTGCAAGAACTTGTCTGGGTGGGTGAGAGAGTCAAGTAGTAGAACATTGGACAGCTCAGAGCTGAGGTCCCTTGGAGTGTTTTGACAGAGCTATGCACAGCTGAGAAACCTATCTCGGGGGTAGGCCAGTCAGCTTTGTGGGCAGCCCAGCACATATAATCCCAGCCGAGGATGATTGCGCAAGTGGTCAGAGGAAGAGTGAGAAAGGCAACCATCGAGTAGCTAATCACACAATTTGTAGCCACTCAGCAAGGTTTGCCTTGAAGTGTGTACGGTGCGGAAAGTACTGGGGAATCAGGCTGGCTTTGCTGGTCTCACCTCCCCCTCACATAGTGTGACTATTGTTTTCACTTATGAAGGAAATAGCAGGTCCCCAAACAACCATACAAGTAAAGAAAAATATGCATAGATTCATCTTTTCCATCTTGGTTTGTGTAAAGTACCTCTTTTTTGTGTTCGCCTTGGGCTATGTGGTTTCTGCTCAGCAAAAGTATGAAACACGGGAGGTTTCCTCCTCGGGCCCATGGAAGGCTACTGTAACCCTCCCTGCTGATGGCCTGGATTGGACAGTGTGCCTCAGGTGCTGGTGCCATTTTCTCTAAAGTCAAATTCATTCTTGATTTTAAACTTTGGTTTAGAAATCCTTTACTCTTCAAAGTTTGTTTCCAGGGCTTTGGGCTGGTAGAAATATCTGCAGTGTTAGTTTTGAGGGTTTCTCTCTTTTGACTTTTTTATTTTTTATTTCAGTGAATAGCCCAATCATGTGACACATAAATATGAGTGTAGTCGGAAACAAGTTTCAGCTGATAATCATAACTAGTCATTTCTATGGTAAGAACCTGTCAGACTCAAGACTATATATCTAGGAACGTGAAGGAACGGCAATTTGACAATTTGATTGTTAAGAGAATGGGCGAGTGGAGACCTGTGTGAAGCTTTTCTTTTTTTAATCCTGTCCTGAAGATATGTTTAGTGATTTTTTTAGAGAGAGAGGAAGAAAGAGAGAAACATTAATCGGTTGCCTCCTATATGCGTCCTGACCCAGGACTGAACCTGCAGTCTAGGTGTTTGCCCTGACCGGGAATCAAACCTGCAACCTTTTGGTGCATGGGATGATGCTCCACCCAACTGAGCCACCTGGCCAGGGCTGTGTGAAACTTTAAAAAAAAATTACTTAGATTGCATAATACTGATCAATGAAGAAATGACATTTTTCTTAAGACATTTTTAGTTGCATTTTAAATAAAATTGATGAAATGGCAATTGTCCATATCACATAACATTACTGTTTTTAGAAATTGAGATTGCTGGGTGGGTGCCACGGCCTCTACACCATCCACAGCATCACTGTCGTGGAAGAAGAATCGCTGGCTCTCCTTTGGAGAATGAATGTGACTTTCTTCTGGTTTGGAATAAGGTCTGATGTCCAGTGTATTAGGAAATAGACATACCTTATGAACGTAGTCTCTCTCTTTTTTCTTCTAGAGAAGAAACAGTTGTGTGAGGGCTCTAAAGGGGGCACTAGCATCTTCGTTTCCCTTTCTCACCAGTGCTGGGTCACAGACAACAGCAGGTGGAACCCTGAAGGGGAGGCTGAGAGGAGGCTCTAGGAATGAAGTCCATTAGGGAGGAGAATGTGCAGGGCTGTGTCTTGGGGGCCTGAAGTGGGAGCTGGGGAGAGGAACGGTCCTGGGGTGAGCGCTAGAACAAGCATGTGTAGTGGGATAGGAGTGAGGGTGAGGGAGATCTGGGGTTTGGTGTTTAACCCTTCCTCTCTCCCTCTCAGCACCTATTCCTTCCTTCACCACTTTTAAAATAAGCACCTACTACATGCTAGAGACTGTGTAGTAAGAGATGCTTAAGCTAAGGATCCTGTACATTCACAGCCTGCAGTAGGTCAGGCTTGGGATGTCTGGAGGCCCAACATCTGGTCTGGGCGGAGGCTGTGCAGAGCACCAGTCTCACCTGTTGATTTCGGGCAGTGTGGGATGGTTTATGTGTGGCTGTGTGCACAAGAGCCCTGCATTTGCTCATACTCTCTTTTCCTGGAATTTATTTTGCTCCACAAATACCTGCTGCTTTTTCCAAATTTAACAGGAACATCACTTTGCTGTGAAAATTTCCTGACACTAGACGTAGATCACAATACTCATAATTCTGTGTTTACGGCCCTGCCTCCTATGAGTAGATGCCGAGGGTCTCGAAGTCTGAGGCCACACCTTCCTCAGCTGGTGTTCCCACGCTCCAGTACAAAGATGATGCTCAGCTATTGCTCTTGAATGAATGAATGAATAAACCTCAGATTGTAGATTTTGTTTCTTAAGCAGCTGTTGTTGAGGTCATTTTCTCCCTGGCATGCAATCTCCCTGAATCACCCCCAGCCACCGACTTTAGCCAGAGACACCCATGGAGAGGGCCTGAAAACCTTCTGGTTATACAAGTATTTGGTCTATTATTTTCGGTCACTGCCGTTACCATGAACTTAAGATGGGCACCCAAGCTGTAACCGACTGTCAGAGACTATAAAAACCCTGGAGAATGTTTGGTAACATGCACTGAGCCAAGATGATAAACGGTATATTTAAGGAATGCCATTAAAAGAAAAAAAATTAAATTGGAGGCAAAATAAAAATAAGAACAAAAAAATAGTTATTGCAATCTTAGTAGCTTAAAGCAACACAAGTTTATTCTTTGACGATTGGGAGGTCAGAAGTCCAATACAGGCGTAAAGGGGCTAAAATCAACATGTGGCCAGGCTGTGTTCCCTTTGGACGCTCCAGGGGAGACTGTTTCCTCGTCCTTCCCAGCCTCTTGTGGCCACTCCCAGAGCTTACTCATGGCTGCTTCCTCCTGTTGCTTCTTCCAGCAATGGTGGGTCCAGTCCTTTTCATAATACCATTTTCCTGGTTTTTTCTCTTCTGAATTCCTCTTCTACTTACGAAGACCCTGTGATTACATTGGTCCCACCCCAAATACAGGATAATTTCCCCCTGTCAAAGTCAGCTGATTAGCAACCTCAATTCCATCTACAACCCTAATTTCTTTTCACTATGTAACCTAACGTATTAACAGATTTTGAGGAGTGAGATGTGAACACCTTTGCAGGGTGAGGGTGGGGAGCACATTATTCTGCCTACCACAGCCTGTAATAGATTTCAAACCTCAGATAGGGAATCTTTTGGTTACTTACCTAGTTTAGTCTGGACTGCTATAACAAAATACCCAGACTAGACTAGGTTGACAACAGCAATTTATTTCTCACAGTTCTGGAGGCTGGACCAAGATCAAAGCCCTGGCAGGTCTGGTATCTGGTGTGGGCTTGTTTCCTTGTCCATAGGTGGCCATCTTCTTGCAGCGTCCTCACATGGTGGAAGGGGCTCGGGAGCTCTGTGGGGTCTCTCTTATAAGAGCACGAATCCCATTCATGAGGCCTCTACCCTCAAGACCTAATCACCTTCCAATGGCCCTTCCTCCTAAAGCCATCACACTGGGTTTCCACATAGGAATTTTGGGGGACACAACATTCAGACCATAGCACTACACATAGCTCTCTTTTGTTTCTTTGAAGTACTGACAGTTGACTACTTAAGGACTTGACATTCAAGCCAAACACCAATGTTTGGTCCAGAAAGATCCAGGGAGATGCTGTGTTGATTGCTTCTCCACAAATGTGGGAGCGACTGAGACATGCAAGACTCTGGCTTCTTTCTGGTTCTGAGTCACCACCCCAGGGATATACGGGAGTACAGATGAGCTGTTCCTAGGTTGAAATGACTGTTAATAATGACAGACATGTGGCAGCCACTCTTGCATATATCATCGCAGTTACCACCATCACTGAAGGGTAGGTATTATCATCCTCAGGTGCAAGTGGGAAAATTGGGGTTGAGTCGAATTGAATAACTTGCCCTAGGTCACAAGTGGCACAGTTGGGTTCAGAGCCAGGGCTTATCTGATTTCACCTAATTTATGGTCAGCTCTGAGGAAACCTTTCTCTTACAGTTCCCCCCATAGTGTTTCTGTGAGTCCCTAGGGGAGAGGCTGCACATTAGAATTAGTTGGCGTGCTTTTAAATAATGCCAGTGGCATGCCTCAGACCCATTGCATCAGAATCTTTGGGAGCGGGGCTTGGATCTCTCTCTCTCTCTCTCTCTCTCTCTCTTTATATATATATATATCCTTAGAGAAAGTTGTATGTATTCTTTGCGTTCTCTGTGGCCTTAACTTCTGCCCAGAACTGGCCCCCTCGTGTTCTGTGGCTGAAGAGGAAGAGTTGAGCAGGTGGGCTTTCTCTAATTCCTTTGGGGCTGCATGGGCCCCCTCTTTGCCAGCTGGCAGCCTTTTGCTTCATTCACCAGATTAGGAGGAGCTTCTCTAGGTGTCTTTGCACCCTGTCATGACTTAGCCGATGCAGGTAGATGCCTTTCCCTGGCCATCCGTGTTTGACCAGATGAGCTGGGATGAGAAGTGTCCCCATCAGGTACAGGAGTAATGTCTGCACTTCAGAGGAATAAAAGTATTTATTTTCACTCCTTCACTCCCCTTTCCCTCATTGATTTTTTATGGTGGAATAAGTGCTCAGTGCTAGCAGAAAATAGTAATTTGTAAAGAGAGTGATTTAGGTTCCTCCCCTGACTTCGTGTTGGTTTAGTAAATCCACATAATACTTTAGAGTGGAAATGAATCCTCGCCCAGAATGGCAGACATGTGCTGTTTCCAGGAAGAGCAGGCAATGGTGGTGGAGTGTAGCCGAGTGCTAGCCCCATCTCTGCCCCAGTTTGCTGTCTGACTTCAGGATGGTGGTCAGCATCAGCACTCCATGCCTTCAGCTTAGAAGTGCCCACCCGGGGAGGATGGCAGGATGCCCTGGGGGAGGCTTCAACTTTTTAGATCCGATGGTATGTTAATATGTGAAAAGTGTTTTCTTATTTATGAAACACTTCAAAGGTATAGAAGATTAGAGGGAATAATATAATAGACCCTTATATATCTATCACAAAGTTTAAACAATGGTTATTTTTTTTGCTACATGTCTTTTAGCATTCTAAAAAAGAGAACAATAAGTTAATACCTGCAAACTATTGCCCACCAAATCTTTTTTCCCTCCTCCCTCCTTCCCTAACCGTAGCCATTCAGTTGAACTTGATGTATGTTAGACTCATGAATGGCTTTACATCTTAACTCTAATGTATGCAACTATAAATGAACACACTGTGATTGTTTTGTATTTTTATATTAACTGTATATTCCTCTTTCCTTTGTTTCTTCTTTTTGTGACTTGAGAAATCCTTCCCTGTCCTAGATTCATAAAAGATAAGTTTCCTATGTTTATTTTAAAGGTTTTACAGTTTTGCTTTTCACATTTATGTCTTTAATCCATTTAAAATTAGTTTTTGTGACGGTGTAAGGGAAGAACCTAATTTTATTTCTTTCCTCATTCCTTCAGTAATTCCTCCTTTCCCTATTCATTTTTCACATCACCTGTGTCATATGTCTGGCTTTTGTATATGCAGATCCTATTATGCTCTGTATTCAGTTCTATTGATCAAAGTGTCAATTCGTACACATTACTACATTGTTGTAATTACTATAACCTCATGCGTTTTTAATTATATTATTATTTTTTACTAAGGTATAATACATGTACCATGAAATTCACCCTATCAAAGTGCACAATTGAGTATATTCATAAAGTTGTATAACCATCATCACTATTTAATTCTGGAACACTTTTATCACCCTCAAAAGAAACCCTATACCCATTAGCAGTCACTCCCCGATTCCTTCCCCCACTGTTTCTCCCTAGCTCCTGGCAACCACTGACCTACTTTCTGTCTCTATAGATTTGCCTATTCTGGACATTTCATATAAATGGAGTCATATAATATGTGGTCTTTTGAGCTTGGCTTCTTTTACTTCATGTTTCCCAAGTTTTATCCATGTGGCGGCAT
Organism: Desmodus rotundus; assembly: GCF_022682495.2. Lineage (NCBI taxonomy): Eukaryota > Metazoa > Chordata > Mammalia > Chiroptera > Phyllostomidae > Desmodus > Desmodus rotundus. The sequence goes on from NC_071388.1 coordinate 127,537,551, forward strand.
GTGTCAGTATGCCATCCTTTGTATGGCCGAGTCATATTCCATGGTGTGGACACACGGCTGTTCCCCAGTATTCGCAGTGATTGTCCCAGGGCCCCCACGGACACCAAAATTCATGGGTGCTCAAGTCCTTGTATACAATAACCATAGTGTTTGCATATAGCCTATGATATCCTCCTGTATACCTTAAATCATCCCTGGATTACTTATAATTCCTAGTACAACATAAACGCTATGTGAATAGTGGTTATATTGTGTTGTTTAGGTAATAACGACAAGAAAAGAAGTCTGTGTGTGTTCAATACAGACAGAACCATCGTTGGCCAACTACATAGGACATCAACAACAATGTGACATTTTTTTCCCAAATATTTTTGATCTGTTCTTGGTTGAATCCATGGGTGTGGAACCTGCAAATAGCAGTTTGCAGAGGACTGACTGTATCATATTTTGTTTAGGAGTTCATCAGTTGATGAACATTTGAACTGTTTTCACTTTTTGGGTGTTCTGAGTAATACCACTATGAACATTTTCATTTCTCTCAGAGTGGTATTGCTGGGTCAAATGGCAATCCTATGTTCTGCATTTCGAGGGACCACCAAACTATTTTCCAAAGTGCTTCCACCATTTTACATTCCCACCATTAATATACAAAGGTTCTAGTTTCTTTACATCCTTACTGACACATTGTTGTCTGTGTTTTTGATGATAGTCATCCTATTTAGTATGACGGTATGTGTCATTGTGGTTTGGATTGGTGTCCTCCCATTACTAGTGACGTCGAGTATCTTTTCATGTGCTTACCGGCCATTTGCATGTCTTCTCTGGAGGGACGTCTATTCAAATCCTTTGTCTCATTATGTGTTTCAATGTTTAATAGGTGGTCCCTTCCTTTCACTTCTTTCAAATCGGCTTTCTGTTCCTGGCACTTCACTCTTTCATATGAATTTCATGATGAGCTTGCCCCACCCAAACATACATTGGGATTCATAATGGAATTTGAATTTATAGATTAACTTGGAAAAATTGATTTCTGCAAATACCCATTTGTAGATATCACTGGTTGCCCCAGTTTCCCGACCAGTTCTGAAATGTCTATGTCCAAATTATCACAGGGAGAGAGAGACTGAGACAGAGAAAGGGAGAGAGAGAGAGAGAGAGAGAGAGAGAGAGAGAGAGAGAGAGAGAGATATTAAACTACTATCATTATTTTCAGACTCCATTACACTTAGTCAAATACATACCCCAAATAATAAAATGGTATATCTCTGCATTTACTTAGTTTCTTTAAATATATTCTTAAATATTTAAAACATAATTTTGTTCAAATAGACTTACATATTTCTTGTTAGATGTAATTGTATGTTCTTTATAGTTTTTGTTGCTGTTGTTACATGTATCTTTTTCAAAATCACGTTTTGTGTATGTTTGTTCCTAGTGGCTAAGAACATTATTGATTTTGTGTATTGTTTATGTACCATCACAAACATTCAGTTACATCATTCAGTAAGAACTTTACTGAATGTTCTTACTAGTTCTATCAGTTTGTCTATAGACGTTTTTGACTTTTCTATGTTGTTTAACATTATCTCAAAATTATGACTTTTTTCTACTTAATTCTTACATTTTAATATTTCTTTTTCTTGTTTTATTGTACTGATGAACATTGGTGGTATAAGTGTGTATAAAAGCAATAATAGCTGACATCCTTATATTTTTTCCACATTTTAAAGGATAAATTATGATTTTTCACTATTAATATCTTATTTGCTTTTGAAAGATATTTTTATCTAGTTAAAAGAGCATTCTTTTATTTATACTATGAATTTTTCCTCAAAAATGAGAATTTAATGTTATCATATGCCTTTTTTGCTTCTATACATTTTCTTTTTCATATTTATTATTGTGTGAATTACATCAAAAGATTTGTAACATTAAATCTTCCTAGGGTAAAATATATAGTGCAGGTTTTTTGGACTATTGCTAAACTAATTTTACTAATAGTTTATAAAATTTTTCTGTGTTCCTGTGTTGTGAGGTAGGCCTATGGCTTATTATTATCATCATCATCATCATCATTATATTGACACTATTACAGATTGGCCTACGGTTTTTGATTCCACACTGTCCTGTCTGTGTTTAGTATCTGTTCTGTGAAACAATTTGAATCAGATTAAAAATATCTGTTCCTTTGGTGGTGGGTAACACCGTGGAATCATTTCAGGTTGGATTTTTTGTGGGTGTATTTATTTGTGTGCATGTGTGCTTGTGTGTGCATGTGTTGTGTGTGAATAATTTTAAATTATCGATCCATTTCTTTATTGATTATAGGACTATTCAAATTTAAACATCTTTTTGGACAGTTTTCATAAATTACACTTTTCTAATATATGGTATGTTTAATCTAAATATTTAAATGCTGTCCGTTGGATTGTTGTCCATAGTATCTTCTTATGATTTCTGAAAAATTTCCTCTGCATTTCTGAGTGGTTTCCTTTCTAAATTTCTTTATTGGTGGTTTATGTGTATGTATGTAATTTGTAAATCAATCACTGTTTTCTTAACGAATCTTGTCAGATGTTTCTTTATTTTACTCAGTCATTTTTCAAATAATAACTTTTGGTTTTATTGATTTTTGTATGGTTTCTCTTTTTTATTTTATCAATTCCTTTATTGATTTTTAGAATTTGTTTTATTATCAAGTTTTTGATGAAAAGGCATTTACTCTGTTGTACTTTTTTCAACTTTTAAGTTGGATGCTTAGCTCACTAATTCTTTCTTAAGCGCTATCACATCTAGTATATAAAATTTCCTTTAAGCACTGCATAAGCATCCCCATATCTTGATACATGGTATTTTCATTTACTTTCAATGCCAAATATTTTCTAATATTTATTCAAATTCTTGTATTGACCCATAAATTATTACCAAACATATGGGAGTTCAAAGGGTTACCGTTTTTGTCACAGATTTTTAAATTTTTGTTGTATTATGATGAGAGGGCATGGTTTGTGATATTTGTTGTCTGATACTTGTTGAGGGGACTGTGAGTCCTAATGCTGTGTGTTCTCTGATTCTTAGGTGTAGGGATCTTATATATGTCTGTGAGACCACACTTGTTAATTGCGCTCTTTAAAACTGCTACAGGCTGCCTGCTACTATACTTTTCCAAAGGCTTTTTTAAATTAGATATTTAATTATTTTATATACTACATCTTAAATTTCTTTTTCAGACTGTAAGTCTATTATCTCAAGTTCTTATATTTATGGTGTGTCCTGTCTTTCGTTTATGGTAGATTTCTCCTTGTGGATTTTGAAAATTTTAATTGGGAGCTTATTTTAGGTTAACTTTTCTCTTCCATGGTTGCTTGTGGCATTAATGGTTTGGCTTTTTCCAGGAGCCTCAGATGGGAGCTTATTTTAGGTTAACTTTTCTCTTCCATGGTTGCTTGTGGCATTAATGGTTTGGCTTTTTCCAGGAGCCTCAGAATTACCATTGGTTCAAGACCAGTTTTTATGCTAATTTCCTAATTGAGGAGTTTCTGGAAAACAGGGGGAAATTTGAGCCCCAGTCAGCCTGAGATTTCTAATTCCCAAAGGAGGTGTTTTAGCTCATCTGGAATTCAGAGACAGACAAGATATCTTGTTTATCCGTGTTGCTAGATTTTGTTCTAGTCTGTCTTTTCAGAGAGTTTATCTTTTTTTTTTTTTGGTCAAGAGAGAAAGCAAGCAGGGCCTTCAAGAGAGGATGTGCCTGTCTTCATTCTCTCTCTGTTCAATTATACAGATGCCTTATGGGGAAAGATACGGACGCCCTAGTAGGCATTCCTTGCTTAAGAAAAATAATTATATTGATTAAAAACCTCCATTCCTGCAAAAAGAAGCAGTTATTATGCAGCAGATGCCAGGAGGCTCCGAGGCTTTCTCATTATAGACAGGAGAAATAATGTAGCCATAAGAATTACAATTTCAGTGACTCTAAGCATTAAGCATTGTCTTTCTTGGTGCTAGGAATCCAGAGATAGAAGAAGGTAGTCTTTGTCCTTGAGGAGTTCACAGCCCAGTAGAGATGAACAGACAATCTCTAGGGAATTAAAGAATGATACAGTCAATGTTTTTTAAAAAACTGACGAATTATTCTTCATGAAAATTAAAAACTTTTGCTCTTCGAAAGACACTTATGAGAAGGAAAAGACACCCCACAGACTGGCGAGGCCATGGAGAAACTGAAACTCGCATACACTGCTGGGGGGATGTACAATGGTACAACTGCTTTGGAAGACATTTTGGCAGGTTGTTAAATAAGTGTACATGTTCTTAACATATATCTGTCTTTTCACTTCTAGTTATTCACCCAAGAGAAAGTAGAATATACTTCCATATAAAGATTTTAATATGAATGTTCATAGATGCTTTATTTTTAATAGCCCCAAACTGGAAACAACCTAAATATCCATCAACAGGTGAATGGATAAATCAAATACTATTCCGCAATAAAAAGGGTTGAACTATTTATTGACACACACAAGATGAATGAATCTCTAAACAATTATGTTGAGGATGAAAGAAGACAGGCAAACAAGAATACATGCTATATGAGTCCATTAAAGAAAACTCTAGAAAATGCAAACTAATCTGTAGTGATGAGACAGGGTAGTAAGAAGCTAGGAAAATTCCTTGGCAAGTGGAATGAGGAAACTGAGACAGAGAGCTGAACAAAATGGCCAAGCAATTAACAGCCAGATAAAGAAGGTCACCTCCATAGAGATTACAACTAAGCATCAGTGGTGTTTCAGCTCCAGGTCCAGAAAAGCAGCAATACCAGGTGGCTGATGCCAGGACCAGCTGCAATGACTAATGATCTGCCCTGGCACTGACCAATCAGTGGAGACCAGCAGCCTGGAAAAGCACACCTGGAAAACCGATGAATATTAGGCTGAAATCCTCCCCTGCGACCTCCCCTAAGATTCCCTCCTGCAAGAGAGAGATAAAACCTCAAGACAAAGGACCCAGTGAGCACCCTCTCCCTCTGGGGAGAAGCCTCAGCCATTCCCTTTCCCCCTCCTTCCTTCATTTTTTTCACCTTCATTTTTTTCACTACAGGCACAAATCTTCTAAAATGTAACAGTCCCCACAAAACTTGCAACCAGTGGCAGCTTGTCCCAGGTGAACCCCCTGACCCTGTCCTCAAGGGCCCCTTTTCTCTGACTTCCCAGTGAGCTAAGGCAGCCCCACGTAGGCTCTCCTGTTACTATTTCTACGCTAAGCCCTTCCTTGTTTCACTGTCCCCAGTTTTAATAAACGTACCCTCATAGTCACCTGGACTTGTATTGTGAAATCTTTCCTACATGAAGTCAAGAGCCCACACAATACTGGCTGGCCCTAGGCAGACCTGCTCAGCTCCAGGCCCCCTGTTCGGTAACAGTGGTAGAAAACACATTAGAAAACACAATAGGGATAGGTTGGGTAGGTGAGGGAAAAGAATGACAAGGGATCACATAGAAACTTTTAGGGCTTAAGAATTTGTTTATTATCTTGATTGTGGTATATACCTATGTCAAAATTTATCAGATTGTTTGCTTTAATATGTGCAGTTTACTGTAGGTCTATGATACTTCACTACGTTTCCTTAAAAATAGGTGCCTTGGGAGAGGAACGTTCAGGATGCTATCAGTGGACAGTATGTGGGATAGTCCCTAGTTGACAGTATCTGGAGGTCAGGGAAAAGGGAATGCCTGACCTGAGATTTGGAATTTGAATCTGGTTTTCAGGGAAAGGGGGTGAGGAAGGGCAGGCAGGGTGGAGAGCTCTCCATGTTGAGGCTTTATCAAAGGCAAAGCTTCCAAAGCGTATAACCGCGTGGTGCATTTGGAGACCTACAAGAACTTGGCATGACTGAAACATGGGATGCTTATGAAGAGGAGAGGACAGCGGAAGAGAGGAGAGGTGGGTAACAACTCTCTCATATTTCTTTCCAGCTCGAGTTTATGAAATTCTCATTATAATATGCCACTTGTGTAACCAGCTTGTCCAAGCATCCCCATCCTTGAATACTAAATGGGGCCACATCTCCATTTATGTGCAAATTACAATGGTAAAGCCCCACACCTACCCAAAGTATGTTTCAGTTATTTGGGGGATTCTCCAAATGGGCTTTCATATGTACTGTCACAAAACAACCTGCTCTGGGAGTCTTTGACCAGATGCAGGTGCCACTTTGTGGTGAAGGGGCCTGCTACCTCCTGCAGATCTCCCGGGGCATTGAGCTTGGAGGTGGTGGGAAACAGACACAGGTCCCATTTTATCCTTGTGGGTTCCAGTTTGTGCTTGCTCTTGTCCACATCCAGTTTTTCTTCTTGAATGACAGTCTAGCTGATCTATAGAAACTTCAAATTTAACACCAGATACAGAGGGAACATACTGTATAGAATGCTCTACCACCACCCACAGCAGTGTGAGGTCCGACCCCTATAATAAATGCCTTACTCCATATCACTCACAGTGGTTCTGCTTTTCTGATGGAACCCTTCTAAAACAGGTCTCCCACCCACCTCTGTGCTACCTGGGCCCAGGAGCAGCTCTGTTTTGTCAAAACCTTTGTAAAGACCTCTTAGGAAAGTAAACTTTCCTGTGTCTGACCATTACCTTTACAGACTCAAATTGCAGGGCTGATTGGGGGAGAGGTGCCCACACAAACCTTCCATTTTCCTCTCTTCTCCCAGCCCTTACCCCAAGCAAATGCCTTCCTCCTCCACAGTTAATAAAAACAATGCTTCCTGCACTTCCATGGGTGTGAACAGATGTTCCGTGGGCGTGAGTGCTGGTGAAGCCTCGCCCCACCAGCTGCCCCAGGGCCCTGCTCAGACGGCCCCCAGTGCTTGGGGACATAATGAACTCCTCCTTGAGTCTTTGATTCTTCTGTTCAAAGAGTTCCAGCAACTTGACCCTGTTCTCATCATATGTCTTTGTTTGCACTCATTTCTTTTCTGTGGTACTTTGCCAGAATTCTGGGATGGATTACAATGCCTCCATGAAGATCCAGACGACTGAGGGAGCAGAGTCATTTCATGGCTTTTGAATGCCAAGCAACACTGTATCTGGTAAACTTGAGTCTACGAAGCCCAAAGAAAGTGAGGAAAGTCTAAGGGTAGAAGAGGACGCCCTACACCTGGGTTACCAGGGGCCCTGAGCTTGACTCATCCTGCGTAAGTCCCCCAGGTCTGGGCAAGTCCCTTCCTGCCCTTCCTCTGTAAAGAAGGCCTGTATGCTCACAATATTTCCTACCTATTGGTCTCACCGGACATTGTGAATATGATGGAGATAACTCGCCCCGAGGCCTGAAAAGCTGTATTACCTGGTGCAGCCATTTCTAAACCTGCCTGATCATCGGAACTCACTCAGTTGGGTCACTATTCCTACATATGTGTTAGGGACCAATGCGACTTTCCAGCTCCACCACCTCCTCCTCAAGATTTTCACTCAGTAGGCTGAACGGTAACATGGAATCTGTATTTAAAAACAAAACAAAACGGAACAAACAACTCTGCAGCTGATTCTAACAATAAGCCGAGTTTGGACACAACTGATCTGGTGAAGGAAAGGGCCTTACAAAGTTTAGGGGCTCTCTCTCAAAGTCCAAGGAAAATGAAGCAATTATCCATATAATTCCAGCACAAAAACACATTTTCATTAGAATTATATGAATCACAAGTAACTGTTTAGAGACATTTGGGTGGAAAGCATACTGGCAAAGCAAAGATCTTCTCACTTGTTTCAATTCAGACCAAGCCTCTGAGAAAAATGCCAGCAGGGGAGGTTGAGTGGAGAGGGAAGAACTTCATTTTCTGAACAGTTTTACTTGCATTGTGGCCACCATACATTCTGGATGTGCTGGGAGTCTCTTCCTTTCACATATGGTTATTGCTACTTACAGATCACAAACCATGAATTTCCATTTCTGACACAGAAGAATGGTGTCTGTTACTTATAGTATACAATGCTCTGGCTAACCATGAGAGAATAGATTTTGAGACAGTTTACCATTTGCTTGAGATTTAAAACTCTTAATGCATCTTTCAATGTATCTGCACTTTAGTTCACCATCTGTTGCCTTGTATCTAAGGTGGCTCCATATCACAGATGTTTTGGGGGATCCACAGATTTTTTATTCTGCCCTGCTGTCTCCTTGGCACCAATGACCAGACAGTGGCCCTATGTTTCCTAATTTGAGTGTGGTAAATTGTGGCTGCATCTTCAGGGATTGAGTGACATTCATGCAACTGTGTTTTGGGTCTCTGTCCCAGGGGGTGTGTTTGTTAGATAAAGCATTTCTTCAGTGTTAGGTTTCCTGGGAGGAAAAGTGGTAGCTTATTTTGGTTCTGTCAAAAGTATTAGTCCATTGCTTCTGTCTTGCTCTGGGTCCCTCTGAGAGGAAGTGGGGGTGGGGAGGTGGGGGGGTGGGTGGTCTGTGGGGCCAGCATTGAGTTTCCTGTGAACATCAACTCTGTGCTGCCATCTTGTGGCTGGGTACACTAGCAGGGGTGTCCAAACTTTTGGGGTCTCTGGGCCACACATTAAATACGCAAACACTAATGAAAACTGATGAGCAAAAAAAAAGTTTTAAGTAAATTTATGATTTTGTGTTGAGCCGCATTCATAGCCATCCTGGGCTGCATGCGGCCTGCGGGTTGAACACCCTTGCAGCTTTAAAGACTACCAAAGACTCAGCAGCCTTTGGAACAGGACCAGATTTTTAAAAAAATTGAATTTATTGGGTGACATTGGTTAATGAAATGATACAGGTTTCAGGTATACAATTCTACAGTATGAAAGGATTCTCAAAATCACTAGTCATCAGAGGGATGCACATTAAAGCCACAATGAGATACCACCTCACACCTGTAAGAATGGCCATCATCAATCAATCAACAAACGACACGTGCTGGCGAGGATGTGGAGGAAAAGGAACACTTGCGCACTGTGGATGGGAATGCAGATTGGTGCAGCCGCTGTGGAAAGCAGTATGCGGATACTTCAAAAAATTAAAAATGGATCTGCCTTATGCCCCGAGATCCATTTTGGGAATATATCCTAAGAAACCCGGAACACTAATTCAAAAGGTTATATGCACCCAACTGCATATAGTTCATGGCAGTGTTATTTACAATAGCTAAGATATGGAAGCAGCCCAAGTGCCCATCAGTAGATGAGTAGATAAAAAAGCTGTGGTACATTTACACAATGGAATACTAACCACTCAGCTGTAAAAAATAAGGAACTCTTACCTTTTGCAACAGCCTGGATGGACTTGTAGAGTGTTATGCTAAGTGAAATACACCAGTCAGAGAAAGACAAGATTTCACTTATATGTGGAATCTAACGAACAAAATAAACGAAGGCACCAGATTTTTAGAATGCTTGTTCCCTACCTGCATAAGAAGTCAGCAGAAAAAGTTGACTATGAATTCCTAACAACTGTGAAAGTAGGAATTGCTTTTCTACTTTCTGAATGAAGAAAGTATCTGCTTGATTATTAAGGTGGAGCCCATCAATTTCTTAAAAGAGAAAGGCATTCATTCTTGTTTTGGTTTTAGTGGTTTTTGGATCAGCCCTTAGGCAATATTTTGAGCCAAGTTTTGAGAAGTTTGGAGAGAAGGCCTTGAAGTATGCTACCCAAGGCCAGAAAAAGAGGCAGTAAGAGGAAACAGATGAGTCTTACCTTGGGGGTAGAGGTGCTCAAAGTGTGACCCCTGCACCAGTAGCTTCAAGGTCTTGTTAACATTCACATTCTTGGGCCCCAGCCCAGATCTACTGAATCAGACTCTGGGGTAGAGCCCAGAACTCTGTGTTTTCAGATGATTCTGAGGCAGGCTCAAGTTAGAAGACCACTGTGCTGGGGAATAGGAGCCATCCCTGTACAAATGGGAAGTAGATGGCATTCAGCATCCATTTGGTTCACCATTGAACTCATTCTTCTTCAGTTCCCTCTCCCTGTGTTATTTACTCAACAAACACCAAGTGTTTAGTGAGTGACTACTACTGGCAAGCCAGTGGTTCAGGTCATGTGGACATAGGGTTGGTTTGAGCAAGGGCTCAAGAATTTGCATTTCTGAGAATGCGCTGCTGCTGGTCTGGGGACTGTATTTGGGGAACCGTGGTTTAGAGACAAGAGCAGCAGTCTCAGAAGCCTTTGTGGTTTCCAGTGGAGAGTGCAGCTTCGGCTTTAGGGATCTGTGTGGCAGTGAGACCCGATTCTGGACCCTTCCTGCCTCCTACTATGGGACCTCAGGAAACATGCTTATTTGAATTGAACTCCAGTCCATTATAAAGAGATTAAAATAACAAGCTGTGATTTCACCACCCAAAGGTTAGGTGATTCAAAAGCCAAAGCAGACAAGCAATTATTAAAAGGCCTCAGAGAAAATTGTCAATAGTCATGGAAATTTTGGGCATAGATCAAAACACCTGCTTCCTGCCTGCATCATGGGACCTGATCAATACCACTTGCATGCAGTTCATCCACCTCTTGTTTAATTTACCATTTGTAAGTTTGGTTGGTGCAACGAGTCTAAGCAATTCTGGTGCAAAGAATAAATAGCAGAACAGCAAATCAAACTGGATTTGTGGGCACAATTCTACAGTAAGAAATCTTGGTCCTGGAAGCAGAACTCTAATTGCAGATTCGAATACCAATGTCTGCTTGTATGTCACACACACTATACCTGCTGACCGTAAACAGCTGCTCTGATTGATCTCCTAGTCACGTTGCTTGGGAAGGTAAGAGCTGGGTTTTGCTTTGCAAAGTCTATAAGTCTCGTAGAGAAAGTGGGTGAGGCAGCTTAGTGTGGTGGCAAATACTCAAAGTTTTGGGGTCAGGCAAAGCTGTCCCCCAAATCCTTAATACCTTGTGGGAATTTATTTGATTTCTCTGGATCTCATTTTCTTCACCTGTAAATTTGGGACAGTGCAACCTACTTCATGGTGTGGTTTTAAGGATCACAAAGGTAGGCAGGCACATAGTAGGTACTCAATATATAGTAGCTATATCTGAGCTCCCAGTTGCAGAGGGCTGGGCCAGCAGAGGCAAGGAGGTGAATATCTCCACTTACAGCCTTGTACTCGGGCCCTTTCTTCCCACTTAGGGAGGATCTGTGTTAAAATGCGAGTAGATGAGCCTCCAGTGGAGGCACCCTCCAGGCTATGAAAATTCTGTTACACCCAGGGCAGCAGAAATGCTGGCCTAGAGCAGCAGCATCAGATGATCACATTGGAGAACCGAATACAAGATTACTGCAGAATTGGCAGAAAGGGCCTCTGCAGACTTGGCTGTGATGAGATTTGCTTAAATTTTGAAAGGGATGCCCCATATATGTGGTAGGCCCGTGTTTGCTACAGTCACTGGGTTTGACAGATGCATTCCTCCTGGAAAACTGGCTGAGCTTGTTTGGTGGTGGAGCAATTGGGAGGAAGGAGGGTTTGGACTGAAGGAGGATAGTCCTGGGGTGGGTGGGCAGGGCAGGGGATGCTGCTGTGGCAGCGTGGAGGGTCCATGGATGGGAGAGCAAGAAAGAAGGGGTGCCTGGAAAAGTGGGGAGGGTGGATGTGGGACCCTGGAGACTGAATATGTAATTTTTCTGAAAAAAGACCCCTCTGGGTGAGTCCTACTGTGAAATGATTTTCATGAATCATGGGTCAATTCTCTCACTATGTGGCCCTATTGCCTAGAGTGTTCATAACTGAATGTGAGAGTCTAGGAGATGAGAAAGTCACCCAGTGGTTGTGCGATGAATGTGTAGGGGAAAGAGTTTAGGCCATGGGGTCAGACTGGTCCTGAGTTTGAGTCCAGATCTGTGACTTCAGGCTGTGTGGCTTTGGGCTAGTTGTGTAATTGATCTGTGACTCAGGCTTACTGTAAGGTGGGATTAATAATATGTCTATCTCCCAGGCTTGTTGTGAGGATTAACAGCAGTAATGCAAGGAAGCATTTAGCCAAATGCCTGTTTATGGCAAGCACTAAATATTTACTGGTGTTATGAGAAAGAGTTTTTCTCTTTGGAGCCCCTTGTATGGGTTTTTAGCTGTCTGACTTTGAAGAGGTCACCTATGCTTTGTGATACTTAATTGCTTCAGCTCTTTAAAACCTGAAATAGCTCCCGGGGACCTGCCGGTGGCACCGTGGGTCACAGGGACTGCTGTCCATGCTGGATGTGTTCAGACAGAGCCATTCATTACGAGACTGAGTCGGTGGCCAGACGCTTGAACTGGTGCATGTGGGGAGGTTGGAAGGGGTCTGAAGCTCATCAGAGTTTGTTTGGAAAGAAACGTGTCTTCCGTTTTGACTGAGAGGAAATGGGGAGGGGATGTGGCTTGGCAAACCTAAGGCAGGGCTGGCTGACGAAACTTCGCGGTTGTATTTCTCAAACCGCCGGTGCAGGTCCAGACTTGCAGCCGCGGCTGCGTTTGCACCTGTCACTTACGTCCTCGCTTGACTTTGGGTTAAACTGCTGAGGCAGCCATGGCGACTGCGTCCTGGAAAGCAGCCCCGCCATTATATGGACCCACTTTCCAAATTTTGCCAATTTTCATTTATTAAATCATTGTATGTTTGTCAGTATATTAGGTGCAGGGAATTGAGCAATGAACAAAAAACACATTCAAGCCTTGCTCTCAAAGAACTTTCAGTCTCGTAGGGGATAGAGGCGCTAGACAAACAGTGGACTGCATACATGTGTGATTAGGATTTTTTGCTGTGAACTGAAAGTTCAGAATGCCATGAGACTGAACAATAGGCTGAAACCCAATTTAGACTGGGGGTCCAAACAAGAATACGTGAAATGTGAGTGAGTGCAGATGAGAGAGGAAAAGGCATTGGCTGGAGTGGAGACTGGCCTTTATTTATACTTTTAAACAAAAGCCTTCCTTTCACAAACAGGCATTGACCATGGGAAAAGCAGTTCCCCTGCTTCCTGATGTTATTGTCTGAATGTGCATACTTTGTGCTCCCCCCACGTGATTCATTTCCCTCCCTTCTTCAGTTACTGCTGACTGTATGCATTTGAACGTTAGGTCCCCACCTGTAGGACTCTTCTGCTCTCCAGGTGTGTCTGGTCTGCTCTTTCCACCTTGATTCCACTTGGTGGTGTGGCATATTGTGTAGTTACTCCTGCATCACACTGTGTGTTAGTTAGTGTGGGGTACGTTTCTGTGAAGGCATAGGTGGCATCTCCCCAGCGGGAGTCTTGATGAGGCTGGGGAGTGTTAGAGCTAAATGAGCTGTTGTTGTACAGGGGTGTGCAAAAATAGGTTAATGATAATAATGATGATAACAAATAATGTAATAATTAGTAAATAATAATACAAGAAGAAACTGTGTTTTACATACTCACAATCGTGGACTTTCTTTTGCTCACCCTCGTAGATCTTATCCTCCAAACCGCTCATCCTGAGTGTGGTGAGGCTGAAACCCAGAGGAGTAAGGGACCCCACTAGTCCCTGGATAGGCATCGAGGGCTTTGATCATGACTTGTTATTTTATCTGTTGCATTTATCAGGATGCTTGTTCCAGAGTCAGAATTCAACACTAATTTCCTCACCGACTGTTTACTCCTCAGTTGGACCATGCATGCCCCCCTTCATGTCCTCTCTTTACTCACTTCCAGCATTGGATGTAGCAGGAGAATCACGTAGCCCTTCTGAGTGACTCGATTATCTTGTTTGTCAAATGGGTACAGTAATTTAAATGAGCAAACATTTATTAAATACTTACTGTATGTCAAAAACTCTACAAAGCTTTGGGGCTAGAAAACTGGTAAGTCAGATCTGGTCCCTTACTTAGGGGGGCGCGCAGCGGTAAAAGCTGGTAAAGAGCAATTATGATACAGCCAAAAATATCCGTAATAAAGGGTTGTGTGGCATATGGAAACACAGAACAGACCAACCGATTTTTTGGGGGGATAATCTGAGCAGTTCATAAACACTGTCTCTACTCCAACTTTTTGTTGAATGAGATAAGGCAGTGAAAATGTGGTGGAAAGTAGAAAGGACCGTGTAAGAGCACACCATCCAAGTGGATGGTGTTGCGATTTGGGAAGCTCCGGAGAGAGGTTGAAGGAGAAAATGCCAAGTGGGCAGAGAAGGGGAACACTCATCCTGTCCGATGAACCAGTAAATTTTACACAGAGGAAGTTCAGGTCCACCGCTATGGAACCATCAGAACTACAGCCACCCAGCTTGTAAACTGAGCTTTTCATCACAGGAGTGATCAAACCTGTTATTCTCTTAAGGCAGCTGAAAGCTGTCTGTGACTTAGGGTCCCACTGGAAGAAGATGGCTGGGAAGACCTGGGACAGAGAGCAGACAGGACATGGGGGTGGGGGACCCACGGCAATGGCTATCTTGTCCCAGCTATGACCCCTGTTGGGCTGGTGAGAGGTTCACATCTCTCCTCTAGTCCCTTTAATCCTGGAATCACGGAGATTTGAATAGTGTGTTGTTTTGGAATAAGTAGTTTGCACACAAGAGCAGCTGTCGTATTGAAAGCACAATGTTCGGAGACTTATTCCTCCATTAGGATTCACAATAGCGTGGATCAAAGGACGTTGTCCCAAACAAAATAATTATGTGTAGTGAAAGTCTTACATTATCCCAAAAGGCATTCTTAAACAGGCAAACAAAAAACCCGTAGCGTTAATTTGTGTGATGCCTTTGACACTTGGTACTATCCAAACTCAGGAGGGACATCCAACCAAGAACTGAGAGGGAAAAGTGACCACAGGGCACCCTCTGGTGGTGAGGCAGACCCACTACAGTTCATGGCCTGAGTCCTTGTCCCTGCAGGAAGGAAAACTGGACATCTCAGGTTTTTAAGAGCCCACATGTACAGGAGCATCTGTCTGTTGAGAGAATGTTCTGAGGATCTTCTTGCTGGGCTGTGTTGCAATAAAACAGGCAAACACTGTGAAGTCTTCCATAAATGGCGCATTATTGGGGTAAAGATGATGCAGGAACAGCCCCACTATAAATCACTGTGTTAAATAGCTGCCTGCACCAGAACCAGGGGCCCTCTGCCTTCTACAGCATTATCTCCTTCCTTCTTTGCTTCCTCCACTTTGCTGACATTAACCAGCAAGGGGTATTCTTTCTTTGAAGTTGAATCTGTAGTATAGTGCTGTGGAAACAGCAGTAACTGTGGCACCCCTGCCCACCCCCACCTCCCACCACCCCCAAAAACCCATTATGGCTCTCCTCTTTATGGCTTTGTGAGCCTTGGGGAAGTGCAGATGGAAACAGGAAGGTCAGAAAGGAGATAATTCAAACGACCTGTTGTCCTCTCACCCCAGGAGAGACGCCTGTGATACTGATCGGTAAACAGATGTCTCATGCTGTTGGCACAAGTCCTTTGAGCAACAAAGGGTCTGTGATTTCTGGGATTGTGACTGGAGTGGCTTCTACTCAGTGCCACCTCACCAGCAGCACCTCGATGCTGCCCGTTTTAGTCTTTGCCGAAGGCTGACGGAGACACCCAGGCCAGCTGGAGATGACCGCCTAGACAATTTACCAGGACTTTCCAAGTTTGAGCCTGGACATCCTTGGCTATCCACTCGATCCTTAGGCTGATATTTGTGTGTTGCGACACAACAGCAAAGCCAGGTCACAAAGCATCGCGTCTGGTAACTCCCACGTGGCAAATACCCGGGGCAGACGTGCGATGACTGCACCAGAGCCTGCGATGGCAGTGCTGGGTGCACTGCAGCTTGGATCCGTGGTCTCAGGTGTTGCCTGCCTTCGCTTTAGACATTAGATTCTTTTTTGCCTAGTGAGCCTCTCAAAGTCATTCTTTGGTGATGGACACACAGAATGCACAGTGGCCAATAGTGGATTTACTCTCACACAAGCTTCGTTGCCACCACCCCTAGATCCTCTGAGCAGTGCTGGGTGAGTTGGAGAGGAGGACAGGAGGGAGGGAGGGGATAGAACGACTCCTGACAGTGGAGTCTCCTGCAGCAGACACATGGCCGGGCAGTCCCTGGGCCCCAGAGAACTCTGGGTCTGGCTCCACCTCACTTGAAGCACAGCATACAGTGTATGTCTCTTCATAGGCAGCCTGGATGGATCCACTTCTAGCCCATTTTGCTGTGACTCTTATGGGGCAGAGAAGCAGGGGTGGACCTCATGGACAGGTGGTGACCTCCAGTTGCAAGGATACCTCAGAGGGAATCAACCAAGCCAATGGTTTTTCTTTTCTTTCTTTTTTAAAAATAACTAATCCAATCCAAATCTTTTAAACAGTTAAGTCATTTTCACACAACACACTTTTAACCAAAACATGCAAACCCAATGTCGATAGTTATCACATCATTGAAAAACCATTTTTAGAACCACCTAAATTTTTAATTTTTAATGTTTTAGTATTCAGACAACTCCTGTCCATTATATTCTGCAAATCACTGTGTCAGAACACTTGTTTATAAATTCAAGGACTCCCGAAATCACCAAAGGGGAACACGAGGAAGCGATCCAGCAGGAGTGTTTGGGTAGGTCCTGAAAGGGCTTTTCCCACTGTGCTTCTGAAGAACATTGAGTCACCACGAAAAGTTCTTTCCCTGGAAATCCGCAGGAAAATCTCTTACTGAGAAAGTTTTGTGGTGAATGTCCGTGGATGTGTGGGACTACTGGGCAGAGTATGTTGAGTGAGCTGGTCTGGTCTATTGTAGACATCAGATTATCTCTAGGCATTAGACCACCAGGTAAAGTTGCTAGTCAGTTCCAGATAACAGCTGTTTCCTTTGACTCTCCCACAAAGATCTCCCAGTGGGAGGATTACTCATGTTGGCAGATCTGGATGCCACCATTCAGCTGGGCACCTGGTCCACACCCAGCACGTCATGGGACTTACTCTATAGAATACTTTAAAACCGTGTGACTTGATTAGAAAGAAGAGATGCTCTTTTGCTGTCAAAATTTCAAGTTGTCAGAGTATTCCAAATTGCTCTTCTAGGTTTGTCAGAGGTGAGGCCCAGACTAAGAGTCCAGAGATGGACGTATTGGCACTCCCACACCATCTCACTTAGAAAAGCCCAGGGTTTCAGCAGTGAGGGTAAAGCACAGATTTGTACATATGTAGCTGGTGCTCACCAAACAATTGCTCTTATTTGGGATATTTCATTGATTAACTCAATGAATAATTATTGAATACTTACTACATATCAGGCAGTGGGGATACGAGAATAAACAATAATTTAAATTTATCTGAGTGGGGCAAGAGCCAACCAAGCGGCATTGTTCCCTCTCTGACCCCTCCTCTACAGACAGCCAACTTTGCCCTGCCCTGGTTAATACCTAAGTATCCACTCCTTACAACATACCAGGTGCACTGAGAAAAAGAAATACAGCCCAAATGAAAGAACAAATCAAAACTCCAAAAAAAGAGCTAAGTGATGAGGAGATAGACAACCTATCTGATGCAGAGTTCAAAGCACTGGTGATCAAGATGCTCACAGAATTGACTGAGCTTGGTCACAAAATGAAGGAAGAAATGAAGGCTATTCAAAGTGAAATAAAGGAAAACATACAGGGAACCAACAGGGAAGGGAAGGAAACCAGGTCTCAAATCAACGATTTGAACCAGAAGGAAGAAATAAACATCCAACCAGAACAGAATGAAGAAACAAGAATTCAAAAAAATGAGGAGAGGCTTAGGAACCTCTAGGACAACTTTAAATGTTCTAAAATCCAAATCATAGGGGTGCCAGAAGGAGAAAAGGAAGAGCAAGAAATTGAAAACTATTTGAAAACATAATGAAGGAGAACTTCTCTAATCTGGCAAAGGAAATAGACTTCCAAGAAGTCCAGGAAGCTCAGAGAGTCCCAAAGAAACTGAACCCAAGGAAGAACACACCAAGGCACATCATAATTACATTACCCAAGACAAAAGATAAGGAAAGAATCTTAAAAGCAGCAAGAGAAAAGGACAGTTACCTACAAAGGGGTTCCCTTAAGACTATCAGCTGATTTCTCAAAAGAAACCTTGCAGGCAAGAAGGGGCTGGAAAGAAGTATTCAAAGTCATGAAAGGCAAGAACCTACATCCAAGATTACTCTATCTAGCAAAGCTCTCATTTAGAATGGAAGGGCAGATAAAGTGCTTCCCAGATAAGGTCAAGGAAGGAGTTCATCATCACCAAGCCCTTATCATGTGAAATGTTAAAGGGAGTTATCTAAGAAAAAGAAGAATATAAAAAACTATGAGCAGTAAAATGACAGTAAACTCAACTATCAATAATCAAACCTAAAAAAAACAAAAACGAACTAAACAATCAGAACAGGAACAGACTCACAGAAATGGAGATCACATGGAGGGTTATCAGTGGTCAGGGGGAGAAGGGAGAATGGGGGAAAAGGTACAGGGAATAAGAAGCATAAATGGTTTGCAAAATAGACAGGGGGAGGTTAAGAATAGTATGGGGAATGAAGAAGCCAGAGAACTTATATGTATGACCCATGGGCATGAACTAAGGTGGGGGGAATGCTGGAGGGTGGGGGATGTGGGGCAGAGGGAAATAAAGGGGAGAAAAAAATTTGGGCAATAGTAATAACATAATCAATAAAATGTACTTAAAAAACCATAATTTAAATTTATCTTCTTAGATATTTTGTTTTAGGTGTGTGCCAAAGTTGCGATGGCAAACAGTGATCTTTTACTTAGTCGTTCCCCCTCCCCAGCCCCTGCTTGAATCTCTTGTATTTATGATTTAATTCTTCAGTGGTTACCTCCTTATAATATGTTATACCTCTGTTTCTTGATTTATGAACATTAGATAATATTTTTAACTCCCACTATGGAAAATGAGGATTTAGCTCATTTACTTATACCATGCCCACTTACTTTCACCTCTGTTCTTCCTCCTTCCCCTCAAGATTTGATAATTATTATTGTCAAGATTTTATTATATGCTTCCTTCTCACCACAAACCAAAGAGATTACAACTCAGAAAAAGTGGAAGTCTCTGCCAGAAAGAGAGACTTACAAATGTTTTTTCCCTTGGGTGCAAAATTTCTCTGAATGTCCTTTTTGTGAACGTTGCTTGTGGTCACTCGCTGAGGTCTAGATTCTAGAGCTATAGCTTTCACTTCACCTCTGTTGTGCAAACTGATTTATGATTTAGACTCCTTGCCTGAGGATGTACACATTGACCTAATTTCTTGCCAATAATGTGGAACCACAGCTTCCCCTAATGTGTATCACGTCTACCGATGACCTTTTCTTTGTAAGTTTAGGTAGTGCCTGATCGTTGGGGATGGGGAGCTCCAAGAACTCAGACTCTCAAACTCTTGCAAATAATTTCCCTCCTGCCTCTTCCACTCCCTCACCCTTACAAAGCCATGTTCTCATGACCTCTGGCTGTTGACTTTTCTCTCATTTCTAGGAAAGCCAAGAGATTTTTATCTCTGGTGCTTATTTGATCAGTGGTGGGTGCCATGATGCTGTAAAGAATTGGATTTCCTTGAGAGATGTGCTGGTTGATTCCCCAACCTCCATTGCAACCCAGACAGACAGGCCAGTATGTGATTTAGCAAAGGGCAAGTGACCCACCTCTGAACACGGAGACATGAGAAGAAGGCTGCTGGGGATTTCTTGGAAAGGTAACTTGTCCTACAAGCAGGGAAAGAAGATTTTTCTGTATCCTCTGGACCTGTCATCCTGGATGTGATTTCTGCTGCAGCCATCTGCAACCAGGAGGAATATGAAGACAACTTTGAGGATGGCTGGAGAGACTGCTGGAGAGAAACTGGGTCCTTGATGAATTCATTGAGCCACTGAATTGGGCAACCGTCAGGTCTAGCCCTACTCTGACCCTCTAGACTTCTGTCGTGTGAGAGAATATGTTTCCATATTGTGAAAACCAATCTGAATCAAGGTTTCTTTCTTTCTTTCTTTCTTTCTTTCTTTCTTTCTTTCTTTCTTTCTTTCTTTCTTTCTTTCTTTCTTTTTTTGCTGTGTAATCAGTATATTAAGGAGACATTCATACATTTCAAGAATTGCTTAAATTCTGATATCCAGCCTTAAGCTTGTCAACATGACTTTTAAACACACAACTAAAGCTATTCATAATTTGCTATACTACCAACATTAAATTACAGTTACTTTGAAGCATGAGTTAAATGGTTTAAAGTAAGCCTGTATCATACCTAAAAAAAAAAAAAAGACCACCTTCCTATCTCATACATGCACATTACTTTTATATGTAAAGGTCTCATCACTCAACTTCTAAATTAGCCTGCTCCTGAAGTCACTACTCTAAGGCTTATGGTCCAAAGAGAAGGAAAAAATGTAACCAAGAAGCCCTCAAGAAGCAGCTTATTATGATAAACCCCTTCTTCAGAAAAGTATCGTTTCCATCACTGATACCACAGGTTAAATTATATGGTGTGCCACCTTCAAGTAACAGTTGAGGCAATAAATGCAGAGGCATTACAATGAGTCCCACTTAATACAACTATACAAACTAACACTTCTCTATATATTAAGTTTTTTGTCTGACTGCCAGTTAAATACCGAATTTTAACTTCAGAGCTTAACAATTAAGGGTCATACACCAAAGTCAATACATATAACCTAGCAGTTCCGTCTAAGCTATTCCACGTACATAGCTGAAATTAATTACAAAGTATGGCCTAACAAATGCTAGGGGGAAATTTGTTCTTAAATAGTTTTCACAGGTATTAAACTTACCTTGCACACTTAAGTGATCATACATACAGGGCAAAGTCAGAGCGTTTATATTTTGAGTTTATTCTTCATTTAACTTTTAAAACACTACTATAGTTGAATATTAAAACAAAAACAATAGCAAGTAGTGAGTGTATTATAATTACAGTCCTTCACTCACTCACTACTGTGTATGAAATGCCAGCAGTGAGTGTGATTCCCTGGCCGCACTGAGAGGTCTGACACTGAACACCGCCCCTGGGATGAGGTCCGTCATCCTCATGGCTTCTCCATTGTAATGGCGCCGTCTTTCTTGATTTGGATCAAAGTCCACCATTTCTACCTGGTCCATTTCATCAGTCTCTTCTACTTCCTTCCTTTCAGGTAGGAGTTTTTCCAGCAAAGCGAGTTTATCAGGAAAGAGAAAGCCATTCTCAGGAAAGTTTACTTTAAATTCGGTGACTAGGCGACCCTTTTCATACTGTCTACGATACATTGGCATGCCTTCATTTAGCACACACTTGATACCTCCATGCTTGACAATCTGGCCTGGATGAGAGGTGATGACTATGGTTCAGTTGTCAAGAATAGCTATTGGCTTTTGGAAGCCACACAATGCTTCAACCAGCTGTATGTCCATACACATGAAAAGGTCTCCTTGCCGAGTGAAAACAGTGTGATCCTTCTGATCTAAAACAATGATAATATGTCCTGTCTCTAGTCCTGGATCTTGGTCTCCTTCACCATGAAATGTTATCTTCTGGCCATCTTTCATGCCTTTGTCAATATGAATTTTACAATCTTCTTCTCTTGAACTATCTTCCTTCCATTGCAGCTTTTGCATCCATCTGTAGGACTGATCCGTTCGCCATGGCCCTGGCACTCCATGCACACAGACGGACCGTGCTGACCCATTCCCGATCCTATCTGATGAATTGGTATTTGCATTCCAGCACCTCAGCAATTGTGACAATAGTCTACTGCTCCTTTCTTTCCACCTCGGCCTTCACATTTGTCACAAATCACATTCTTTTGGAGAGCTAGTTTTCTTGTTTGCACCATTATATAAATCTTCTAAGGTTACTGAGAGCTGATCACACCATTTTTACCTCTGCTTTCCCTTTGCATCCTTCCTCCTCCTCCAAAAAACATATCAAAGATGTCCACGGGGGAGCCAGAACCACCACCTGCTCCACTTTCTTTAATTGCCTGTTCTCCTCCTTTATCATATAACTCCCTTTTCTTTGCATCAGAGAGCACTTCGTAAGCTTGAGAAATCTGTTTAAACTTCTCTTCTTCATTTGGATTCTTACCAGGGTGGTACTTCAAGGCCAGCTTCCTGTAAGCCTTTTTCAATTTTTTCTGAGTGGCATTGGGTTTGACCCCCAAAACATCATACTAAGTGGTTTCTTTCACCATTTTTGACAGCTGGTGAGCAGGAAAGATCGCGTTACTTCATGTAGCTCTGAAAGCCGCTGCTCCTCTGCTTCTTACCAAGTGTTCTGGAAAGTTCCTGAGTCAAGGTTTCTGAAGTCAAAGTGACTGATATGTTTTCTGAAGTCATTTCTGGAATCAGTGTGAAAGGGAGCTCTGATAGATTAGCTATGTCTGTCAGATGGATGTGTGAACATTCACCAGCCCGCATCCATTCTGTGACCTTCCCTCTTCCCCAGTGTGGGGGCTTAAAAATCCACCCGGGACGTAGGCAGGAATACAGCACACTGCAGCCTATTGGAAGCACCGGATGGGTGGTGCCGACAAGATCACAGGTGAGGCTGATCTGGCTGTTGTGTGTGCCGCCCCATTCAAGGGTGTACTGGCTGATTGGAAGGGCTAGACTACTGTCTCCTTTGTCTGACCTCACTGATCTGTAAACGTGCTCCAGAAGCTGTAAACTTGGTCAAAGAGGACGCCCTTTGGGAGAAAGAGCTGTCTTGTGGTCAAGGGTGCACAAGTCCTACACCGATTAGCCGAAGAAACAGCTTTTGAGCTCCTCTGCCAACATTTTTCTATGAGTCTCTCTGGGGTTCTTAATGCATTTCCAGGTATATAAACAAGAAGTATAAGAAGATGTGTGGAAACAGTGGGGATACCATTTCTCAGCTTTCTCATTTTTTATTTAACTTGGAAATAAGTTGGAAGGGCTCCACCATGTTGCTTATAAATTCAACCAAGATTTAAAATGAACAGTGCACATAGGTTGCCTGGCTTATGGAAGAGGTCACGATGCCCTCAGAAATAGACTTGTACTTTTTCCTGTTTGCAAATTGATTAAAAAATACGTATGTATTGCAAAGTTCATTTATTGATCAAGAGCAGAGTGAAAAGAATAGCTTCTCTAATTAAAACCGATTGGAGCTGTAAAAGTTTAATTAATTGGATGCATGTCACTTCATTTCCATGTTATGTTGTGCATGGTGCTCTGTTTTCATAATTAACGTGTTGTGTTGGGGTGACTGGTGTCTCTCTAATTAACAGTCTGAGGGAAAAGTGATGTATGGGCCTGCTGAGCAGGCAGAGTGGGTGGAAAGAGAGGCCCACAGTCCCATTCCCTGTGGCCTGTTTCTTGCCATTTTATCATCCTTTGTTTACTAAATGAGTTTCTGGTGGATCTTCCCAGAGACTGCTGTTTGTTTATTTCCCACTGTTTCTTCATCAGAGGACAGGGAGGCTGCATGGGACCTCCAGAGATTGCAGGGTGAAGACCCCCACCAGGTGGGGGAGAGCCACTCCAATGGCTCTCTCTTCTGAATCCCCCCACTTTTACTGCAGTCCTTCCCTGTTGGCTGACCAACATGGCCCACTTAGACAGGACAAACTGTTACTGACCATCCACTCTGGGCAATGCGTGGTGTTGGGTGGGTGGCCTTGAGTCCAGACTGCATCTTCGTATTAGGCATGTGACCTTGGGGAAATTACCTAAGTTCTCCAGGGCCTCAGGTTATAAAATGGGAATACCTGGGACACCCGTAGTGAGGGTTAAATAGATAGTAGAAATGGTGTCCTATTGTAGATTGTAATGACTAACTGACCTCATCCTTGTGTCCTATTCCTGAAATCCATACTGTACTTTGGAAATAGAATTCATTTTTCTAAGGGAAAAGTTGATCATATGGATGCTTTGCTGAGACCCTTAAATGCACCCTCTTGTCCAGATGATGTTTCAGCTTTGCCGTATAGGAATGCTAACCCCTGCACGAACTGGCCCCCATGGCCCTGGCAACCCCTCATCCTGTGCCTGCCCCCTTTCCCCCGCCCCCACTGCACACCCACTCCACCCCCAATCTCTCTTACACCTGAGTACAGTATACTCTTTTTCTGTTCTGCTCAGAAGGCTCCTTTTCTCAAAAAAACAAAAACCCTTCTTTTTTTTTCACTTTCATCTCAAATAAAGCCATCTGTCTTCCAACAGACTATTTTTTGTTTGAAGAAGTCCCTTTGTGACTAGACAGGAAGTTCCCATAGGCGGTGGCTGTGTGTTGATTGTCGTGTGTCAGGGTGCCTAGCAAGAAGCAGCTTTTTAACAGAGAGTTTTCGAATGATGGATAGAAAGCACAAGAGTTTTCTTCATGTGGGATTTCTCTTTAATACCTGCTTCCCACAACACCGCTAGCTCCGTTTGGGCAAGGAACACTTCTGTTTTGTTCTCTTTGCTCCCTGTTGCTTGGTATAGGAGACTGTTCTGCATGGCATGGGCCCAGCTCTCACTTGGAAAGGCCAGTGGAAAGCGAGGTCTGGCACACAGGACCCACACCCACAGATAGGTTCTCCCATAGGGAATCAGGCCCTCATTGTACCTAGGCTGCTTTGAGACTTGCCTTTTGCTAAAACTTCCTCACCCTGAATTGAGGCAGCAAATGTTTACTGCATGTCTTTAAAGTAACTTCCCAAAATCTATACTAAACCTCCCAAGGATGAGTGTAACCAGTTCAAACGCTTTTTCCTTTACGTTTGCAAATATCCTTCCTTTTTGATGTAATTAGCAACATCCTCTCCTTTGTTTTCTGTAAAAGGTAACCACCTAAAGTGAACCTGTGCATAGTAAATGAGGACCATCCTCCAGGTAATGTGCCCAGAAAAGCAATAAAAGCCTGTCAAGGCAAGGATCAGGGAACTCCCTCCTTGAGAGAGTGGTGTGACGTCCCTTTTCTTCCACAGGACTCAGTAGTCCATGTGAATTTGTCTCATCTCAGCCACAACACCGCAGACACTGCGGGACAGTGACCGTATCAGCTTGGCACATGGTAGGTGCTCAATAAATAAATACAATTGGCACATCATCTGGTCTGTATACCTGAGAGGTTTGTTGTGAGGGCAAATTCATGATGAATATAACATTTCTTAAAGTTTAAAAATGATTGGCAAGGTTATTTATATTAGAACAAAGTTGCAATTGACATTACTGCCATGAAAATTTTTATTATTCCTGGAAAGTGTGCTCTTCCTTTTTAGAGTAGATTTCTGAGCAGCATGACCTCTGGGTCCTTCCGCATGTTTTCACTGCAACTGCAAGTGGGATTGTGTGTAGACCAGGGGCTGTCCCTGTAATCCTTAAAGAGGATCCTGAAGCCTTTGCTCACCAATATTGCAATGGAGCTATTTGCAAGTCTTATTCTTTCTCTTAAAAAAATCCCATAGCCCTCTGGTTTTCCTAATATGCTATTCTACTAGCTTAGTGACATGTACCATAAATAATGCATTCAGGTAATTTTAGAAAATCATTTTATTTCCAGGCACTTGTAGAGAGTCTAATCAATATTTATACTTGTTCAAGGGGTTTCCTTTGTTTTTCATTAAGAGACATTTTCTACTTTTCTTTGTATGAATGTTTGACCTTGTATCAAATAACAAGTCATTCCTCTGGTGAAAACCCCCCAAACCCAGCAGTGAAAATTGCCACCATGCCCCTTCTCAATAATTAGGAATCGAGTGCTTACAGACAACGAGGTCTGATGCTGAGTTCCATTTTTGCTAGCTCTTCACATTTGAATGTAGTTCAGAAAATTGGACTATAGACTAGGTCTGCTATCTTCAGCCCAGTGCCAGTGTAATTTCTATTAGCAATATTTATAGTGCCAGGAGCTGGAAATTCTAAAAAAACAAGGTGATTAAAAATAACTTTGGATTGGCATGACTAACTTGTTTCAGAAGCCTTCTTCTTCCACACCAAAATTTGATATTAATTAAAACTTGTCAAGCCCGGAACTATGTCCCCAGGTATATCTTGACGCCAATAGAAAAAGAAGGAGTGCTGCCACTGGGGAGTCTAGTTGTGAGGTATGGGGGTGAAGGCCCTGGGTGCCTGAGGGTCCAGGTCCTAGGATGGCTCTGCCATTGGTTGGCTGTGTGACAAAGGGAAGTCACTCAACTTTTCTGAGAGTCAGTTTTCTTGTTAGTTGAATGAAGAGACTGGCTCCATGATTCTGGGCAACTTTGCCTCAGCCAGTCCACAAGCATAGTTATTACTTTCCTACCTTGTGCCAGCACTGTACTATGTTCTGGGAACATGGCCATGAAGGAGACTCACTGGCCAAGGTGCCGATGCACACTTGGGTGTGCTCGTCCGCAGTCCCAAAGCACAGCCTCTGTGCCCGTGTGACTGGCTTGCTCACACTCATCTTTTCCTGTCAACATTAGGCCTGTGTGTGTGTCAAGCCTGGGTCACCAGTTCAGGCTCCTGCTCCACGGGGCATCAGTTTTCCTTTCGCCTGGTTCTCTTTCCTGCTGACTGACCTCAACCCAAGGGAGAATATAAAACTTCTAAAAACGCTGTTGAAGAAGATGAGGAAGAGGGCAGAGATTAGGCCTCTCCTCCCTGAGGTACCTTGACCCTGCTCTCCAGCCAGCGATGGTATCAGGTTTTAGGGCCACAGAGAGGAAGTTGAAGCCAGTTCCACCAAAGTTCCTTTCAGGGCAATGGAATGAAGAGGGCCCCTCTCATTCTAGCACATAACTTGTGGTTTTGTGCTGTGCTGCTCAGAAAGTGGAGGCAGCTTTTCTAACTGAAGCAAGTTCTGTTTGCCTCGCCAGGCAAAAACGAATGGCAGCTAGGAAAGCTTCAAGACACATTGCAGGAGCAGAAAGAAGGCCAGGGGAGGTGCGGGCAGCAGCTGAATGGTGCAGACCTGGGGCGCTAAGATCAGACACCGTCTGTTACCCTATTACAGGGTCTTAAATTCTGGCAAGTACCACATTCACCCATAGGGCTTGTTCAAACACAACTTCATTGTTCATGGTTCAGTAGGTCTGTGTGGAGCCCAAGAATTTGCTTTTCTGACAGATTTCCAGCTGATACTGATTCTGTTTTTCATGCCATTGTACTAAAACGAGTGGCTTGAAGGGAGTATGATCTTTTTTTTTTCATGGGTTTTATTTGTTTATTCATCTCCCCCTAATTACTTCAGAGAGGATTCAAGATGGGAAAGAAGGCTTTAGCATCATCCACCCTTCCAGATGGCAAGAGCTTCGGCTCATGTGCACTAAAACGTGGTCACTGTGCCCTGGGAAGGTGTGGACTGTGGGCTGTGAGCTCCAGGGCCCCCAACCTTGTTCAGTCAAGGTAATGGAGCAATCGATGCCTTCCGAAGCCTGAGTGAGGCAAGCAGCAGCCATGCAGATTATGTATCAGGGCTTGGGATTTCTCCTCTTGTAACCAAGAGACCAGAGATCTATCCCCTCAGCCTGCTCCCACCACAGGCTGCAGATCGTCGGCACCCTGGCTGCCTGGAAGGGTTTAACCAGAGTGAATCAAGCAGTGACAGAGGCTGGAGCAGCAGGCTGGGCTGCCTCCATTTGCATTCTGTCTCCTAGCACAGCTTGAGGGAGATGGGCACCAGCTTTGGTGAGGGCCAGAGTCCGTCTCAGAGCCGGGCCCACAGGAGTGAATCCTGACAGCCAGGGAGGGGGCAGTGGGCTGAGGAGAACTAAAGGTGGGGCGCCCCATCATTCACTGATGAGCCAGGCCTAGAGCCTACCTCCCTGGGGTCAAGATGAGCTGAGAGCTGAGCCCTCCGAGTCCATCCTGACAGTGGGATATGGGCCATAGGTGGAAACTAGTACTTTTACCAAGGAGGACCAGTGGAGAGCCAAGGCCTTGGGGGCCTTCCTGATGTCTCAGCTGTGCCCTCCACTTTCCCGTCAGAATGTCTGGGCTTCCAATTCTAAGTTAGGTGGCTAGAGTGTGACCACCATGCGGTACCCATCTGCATTGGCTGAGGGCTGCCCACCTACTTCCCCTGAGAAGCAGAAGTTTCTTTGCCTTTGGGGACAAACTTCAGTGAGCTGCTGAATATTCAGAAGCATGACTGCCCCCACTTAAGGTTATCGTTCACATAAGGAGCTCATGGCCCAGCCCGTTGCCATATCTGCCACAGGACAACTTCAAGGCTTCAGGCTGATTGTGCTCCGGCCACTTGGCCACACTGTCAGCATGGATAGTCTCCATGAAGGCTGACCATGGGGACGAGTGTGTGTAATTTGGGTGGCTGGAGAAGAGGCTGCAGACACACTCAGCGTACATGGAGATGCTTGGATTGAAGTGATTCTGGAAACCTCCGCCTCCAAAGAAGCTGCAGAATGACACGGTGCTGGCAGGACTACTGCACGATCAGTGCTTCCGACAGATCTGAGGCCACTGAGCGATGACCTCCTTGCCTGTGCCTGGCCCCACATCCTGAGGCTGCTGAGTACCATCTTTATGGGTATAACAGTGGCTCAACCATCCTCTTCCTTGGAATATTAATAAGCCAAGACAAAAGCCCTGGATGTACTGAATACAGCAGAAAGCTCTATAGCAGTGAGGCTGACATTAGAATGGTGTTTCACAGTGTGGTTCACAAACCATCTTCATCAGAACCACCTAGGACCCTGCTGCCTAAAATGTGGGTCCCAGACCAGCTGCGTCAGCATCAGCTGGAGGTTGATTAGCAATGCAGAATCTCAGGCCCCACCCCAGACCTATTTTTAAAACAAGATCACTGGAGATTTGTAGGCACATACAGGTTTAGAAGCATCGGTCTAGGGGTTTCTCAGATGTGCCTCTAGAGAGAGTACTGTTGAGGGTGAGGTTAGGAAGGTGGGATATGCCATTATAATGCAGAATTGCTTAGCTCAGCCTAGGTGTTCACGTGGGTGTGACCAGGGGTGGGGCCTTTGCCAGGGGCAGTGGCTCAGGCCTGCACGGAGCATACATTCCTGGAAACAAAGCCCACGGGGTGGTAGGCTGATTTCAGTGTAGTCTCTCACTTCTGACAGTGTCTTTTTGAAGATCAATATGCAAATATACTTTTTCAGTTTCTCTATATGACAGAGAAAGTATGGAAGTTTTGAGAAGTATGGAAGTATTTGAGAAAGCATGGAAGTTTTAAGCACGGCTAAAAGGGAGGAGCCAGAAGTGGAAGAGGAGGTCTCAGGTCAGGCTCCTGAGCTGTGTATGTGTAGCTCAGTCAGAATTGCCTTGTGTCATATTTGTTAGGGTTTAGGAGAGGAGTGAAATGAGAAAACGTGGCAGATCTTACTTTCTGCCAAGCATCACTAATAGTTCTTCTTCCAAAAAGCATAGAACAGTTTATTTTCAATGTCTTGATTGAGATAAAATTCACATATCATACAAGTTATCTATTTAAAGTATACAATTCTATTGTATTTAGTATATGCGCAGAGTTGTGCAACTACCATCACAGTCCAAGTTTAGAACATTTTCACCCCCAGCCCATATTCACTTTCAATTACTACTTTCTAATCTACTACTTACTAATCTACTTTCCATCTCTATAGATTTGCCTATTCTGGACATTTCATGTAAATGAAATCATGTAGTATGAGGTCTTTTGTAACTGGCCTCTTTCACTTAGCATATTTTCAAGGTTCATCCATACTGTGGTGTGCATGAGTATTTCATTTCTTTCTGTAATAGTCCATTGTATAGATTTATTACATTGTATTTTTTCATTCGTCAGGAGATAGACATTTGGGTTCTTTTCAATGTTTGCTATTGTGAATAAAACTGCTATAAACATGCATGCGCAGACTTATGTTTTCATTTCTCTTGAGTATATACCTAGGAGTGAAATTGCTGGGTCATATGGTAACTCGGTTGAACTGTTTGACAAACTGCCAGACTATTTTCTAAAGCGGCTGCAATATTTTACATTCTCATCAGCAATGCACGAGGGTTCCAACTCTTCCACATCCTTACCGCTCCTTGTTATTATCTGTCTTTTTACCCGAGTCATCCTAGTTGGTGTTAGTATCTCATTGCAGTTTGATTTGCATTGCTCTAATGTCTAAGATGTTGAATAAGGCAGTTCTTGTCTTCAAGGAGCTCTCAGTCTTGCCTTAGGGGACACCCCGAAGTCCAGTGACAATATTTCTGCACTTGTTTATCTGCCCACCTGCCCAGCATGCCTGCACCTCACAGATGGCAGTATTTAATTCCTACCATAGCCCAGTCCTCCCTTAAAATCTTGCACTTCAGAGAGAATTACATATGGAATGTAGAACCTCAATAGCCATAATCTCTGCATCAAATTACATCACTGATGCACTTCTTCTGGCCCCATTCCAAGGGTGAAGAAGCCCCAGTCTCATGTTTGGCTCTCCTTGCCCAAGACCTAACCTGTGTCACACATTTGGCACCTGCCCACTGCCCTGCTCTGGAACCTAGCTCTTGCCTTTCTGCCCAGATTCCAGGTCTTGAAACCCAGGCTCTCTGGCTGGTTTACTTCCCATGATGACGGATCTCTCTTTTGCTCAGCTTGCCCCTCCTATCTGTGATGGGATGGACCTAGGACATAAGGTCCCTCCAGGTGTGCCTGCCCAGCCCCTATCCTCTGGGCCCACTGTCAGGAACTCACCAGGCCTCTGATCCAAGTGTTTCGCTTCCTGAACCAGTTCCCCTTCCTTCCAGTATTATCAGCATCTGCTAGATACCCTGTGCTGGTTAAAGATCTTCTGAGTCTCACAACTGAAAACACAGACCGAAGAGAATTCTCATGTGGCTGAAAAGCTCAGCTGGGTTCTGAGCTTTGTTAAGAGACTCATATGGAGTTTCTCATTCACCATTGCTTGGTGCTTCACTTTTGTGATGATTCCTTCTTAGGTTATTCCTTGTGGTAGCAAGAGATGGTTACAACTGTTCCAGATCTTGTATCTTCTTAGCTTCATCTCCTGTGGGAAAGCACGAAAATCTCTTACCTAAAGTTTCAGTGAGGCTCATCAAATCTGATTGGGTCGTATGTTCACCCGTGGTCCAATCCCTGCAGCTAGAGTGGGAATTTGATGCACTGACTGGCTTGGGCCTGGATCTGATGTTCAACCTGTGGGACTGGGAGTGGGGAGGGTATACTCACAGGTGGAGGAAGGATTTGGAACCCACAATTCCCCTGGATTAGTTCACCGGTAGTGAAGGGTCTTGTGTGTCTTTCAAATCTGGGTGATGTAAACTTTTACCAGTTGGGCAATTGAACAGAAATCATCACGGAGGATGATGGAGCCTGAGACAGTTTCCTGAGGTCACTATGTGCAGCCTCCAGAGTCTTTGGAAGGCCCATTTCCTCAAAGACGAGGCCCAGCAGAGGGTGAACTTGGGGAAATGCCTTCCGTGTCTACTCCTTTCCCTGCCCTCTCTCTCAGTGAATGCTCAGTCAGGACTTCTTTGTTTTTCAGATCCTACTGTGCTCCCTACACCCTGTTACTCTTCTGGCTTCCTTTGGGTCTGACAGCTGCAGTCACATCCCCAGTCCTTGTGTTTGTACCTCCTGTCAAACTTACGTGTCCAAGGTCCTAGGCCTTCCATAGCTCTAATCTCTTCCAATCTGGCAATCTTAACAGTGATTCTGGGAAAACAGGCACAAACACTCTAGCCCCTTCCCTGAGAGAGCTTGAATTTCATTGAAGTCTTGGCCTAATGTTCAAGGACAGGCAAGTTAATTGGGTTTAGTTGTCCTGTTTCTTTCCTTTCTTTGCATAGATTATGCAGCGCACACATAAGCCGTGACTAGGGCCCTTTCCCAGGCTGGCCCTGAGTGTTCTGTGCTGTGCGGTCTGTTGTAAGGATGGAGTATGCACTTCTCATCTGTGGGGTTTCAGGCTCTGCTCCTGGACAATCCATCTTTCATCACTTCTGGGGAACTATTAATTTGTCTGTCTTTTTCCCTTTAACTTTTTCAAAGTAGGTAATGTTTGAGTAGTTTTAACTTCAAAGATTACAGAAGCTTGGAGTGTAGGAGTCTCTGACCCCTCTCTGTTCCCCATCTGTCCAATTCTTCACTGCTCACTAAAGAGTGTGGAGGGTTGAGCCAGCTTCTCCAGATGGCTGCTCAGTGGGTTAGCTCCATTTATTGAACAGTCTACTTTTCTCCACTGATTTGAGAGGCTATCACATTTCTGGACTTTGTGCTCTGTTCCACTGTCTGTCTATGCACCCGCATCACTGAGAGTCAAGGCAGGCATCAGCTCTCTAAGCCTGAGGAAAGGTGCACAGCTCTCCCCTTCCTCACCCTGTCCCAGACTCCAGTTTGCCTCCTCCTTTCAGACCCAATGCTGACACTGATAAGAACATTCTGCAGCGTGACATTTGCAGTAGATACTATTGTTCCCATTTTATGGGTAAAGGAACAGAGAGGTTGAAGTAACTCACTCACAGCCACATAGCTGGTAGGTGGAAGAGCAACGGGAGTCCTGAGACGGATACCTCATTGCCACACTATCCATGTTGTTTTTCAGAATATTATTCTAATGAGCACTAATAACTATAGCTGATTGAGAGCTAATCGCTAGGCATGTGTTGAGTACCTTGAGTACTTTGCATATAGTTTCTCAATTAACTTACATTTGACTTATAGTTGCCCTACAATGTTCTTGTGGTCATCAGCTTGTGCACATGGGAAACTGAGGCTCGGAGGGGCTATCTAAACTGCTAACGGCTGCTGGGCTGCTATGTGTTGCTCTGGTTTCACATTCACCGTCAAGAATTCTTCCTTGTTCCTCTGATATCATTTCCTTTATTAGCCACCAGCCCAACAGCTGTTTCCAAAGGTGCACAGGAAGGACGGGCTCCTTACAGCCCTGTCCCTGATCGGTCTGGGGCAGCCCCACTCTCCTCGAGTGTTGACTTCTTAGGCTATGCAATTCTCTCAAATGACATGTGAACTCTCACTGCAAGGTCTCTGTCTTCTAGGGCAGTTAAGTGTTAATGCTGAAACAGCTGATAGGGAGATCCCCTCAGTGAGAAGGGAAATAAATGGTGAGTTGGTTAATGGGGGATCTTAAAGCCCAGACAGGGAAACTCAGTCCTGATGGGACAGGAGTGAGGAGCCTCAGATTTCTGAGTGGAGAAATAAGACACCAAAATGATGTTTAAGAAAAGTTAGCCACAGCTTATATGCATTCTTTATAATCTCTGCAAAGAAAGGAAAGAAACAGGACAACCAAACCCAATGAACATTCTTTGTAAAGGCTTTGATCTTCAGGGCACTTTACTTTGCCCATGTGATCTAAACCCCAGCTTATCTGAATGGCACAGTACCCCTTATTTTTCTCTGTGGATCAGGGGGTCTCTGTGCTGTAAGAGTCGAGGAGGACAGGGAAATGCTTTCTCTTTTAGATCAATCTTTTATTCCAAAGTCTGGGAAAAATGTTAGGCAGACTGCAGAACACTTAACTCAGAGTACAGCGTCCTTCATGATCTGGCACCTGCCTTGTTTCTCTGGCTATCGCCTTCCACCTTTCTGTGCTGTGTCTCCATCCAAACTGAGAAGAGGAAGAGTTAGACTAGAGGGAACTGGGCCATTTCCTGGAATGGTTTTGCTGCTTCTAGTCTAACTCGTCTTCTCCTTAAGTCTTGGCCGAGATGCATTCTTTTTAGGGCAGCTTCCCTCAGCCCTCTAAGGCAGGCTGGGGACTCCTTCAATGGCTCCCCACTGTGGCCTGCCATCTCCTGGTTATTTCTGCTGGCTCTGTGATGGTCTGACAACTCCTGTGTCCCCCCTGGATGCTTAGTTCCTAATGGGAAAGGCCTGTGTCTCAGTTGTCCGAGACCTCACGCACAGCAGCTGTCCAGAAAATGCTGGCTCGTGAATAATGAAGGAACATTTCCATGGGCCAGCTGTCCCCATCTGTTGCACCAACTGACTAGTTGACTTTTGGCTCCTTGAATCTCCTCCTTGTCATCCCAACAAGAAAACCTTTGCTCCCCAATCAGAAACTCAGGGAACTCCTTCCTTCCCAGGAAGGCCTTTCTTTCTGGATTCCTGACCTCATGCCTCCTAGG
The DNA here is from genome assembly GCF_022682495.2 of Desmodus rotundus. NCBI lineage: Eukaryota > Metazoa > Chordata > Mammalia > Chiroptera > Phyllostomidae > Desmodus > Desmodus rotundus. Next base: position 127,571,524 of record NC_071388.1, read on the forward strand.
TCCTGGCTCTCTCAAAGAGCCTTCCTCCTCCCCTGGTACCCTCAGTGGTGCCCCTCACAGCCTCCTTCCCGTGTGCCAGTAAATCAAAAAGCAAAGCCTCCATTGGCCATGTGATTGACTTCCTGAAGTCACCAGCCTGCTGTGACACAGACCTCCTTGACCAACCCTGAGTCAGGCTCCCCTGCACCCTCCTCTGGACTGAGCTGCCACCTTGGGCTGTGTCTTCATCCTGCTTAATCCAGTTTTATAGCAAGAATCCTGCTGAGTCAGCTCAGCAAAAATCTCCCCGTCTGAGGAATCTGAGCACATTCCTTATCCCCTACTCCCATCACTCCGGGCTGCCTTCAGCAAGAATCCTGTTAGATCAGGTCGGCCAGAATCCCCCTCACCCCTGATGTTTTCCTTTTAGTAATCTTCTATCTGTTGACCTCGCCCTGCTCCCTGACTGTAAATCCACCCTTACCCTTGTTGTATTGAGTAGTAAGCCCACTCCTCCCCTAGTGCAATGCCCCTATTGCCATGGACCCTCTTAAATAGTCTTCCTTTCCACCTTTCACAGGGTCGTGAATTACTTTTCTTCAGCGACAACCCACAGCCCCTGACCTCACACACTTGTCTTCTCGGGTGCCAACGCCGCTTCTCCACCACTTCCCACAGGTCTCACCTCTCTTTCTCTTAGTAGCACTTCAGACTTTACTCTGTCTTGATTAATTACTCCCTTCCTTTTAATTACTCCTGTGATTTCTCAGCATTTGGTTTTCTTCCCTCCCTAAGTTTGTCTACCTACTTCTTAAATATAGATTCTCCCAACCCCAAGTTTGCATTTTTAACCTTCTGCTCCTCTTACTCTGAGCACACTGCTTCTCCAGGGAGTAATCCCCCAGGCCTCAAAATTGTCAAAGCCTCTTAGAAAATGCCCACTGCGGGGAGTCTGATGGCATGGACCACATCCTGCGATGAGCCCAGCCACCACTTGCCTCACTCCCTGGACATGCGCTTGGGCAGCCAGTTGCAGAGACCCCTACTGTCCACTGAGCACAAGGGCCAAGGAAGCAGCGGGGGCAGCTGGTGTTCCAGGTGCCCAGGTGCCCAGTTTGCAACCAGAGAAGTTAATGTTCCAGGTGCCCAGGGACCAAGGTATATCATCCAAGGTGTTGGCCAGTCAGGGTGTCCTGCTGGGCTCAACTCCAAGTGTCTTCCCATATGCTGGACAATTATGTTTGCAGCTTCTATACACTTACGGAGACATGCAAGCCAGCTGTAAGCTGATGGTTCTAACGATTTGTGTACATTTTGCAAATAAACATCTCATCACCATTTTGAAACACTTGGCATGAAAAATTTGATTGAATGTGAAATCTGTTTATATTACCACAAAAGTATCACTATTACTTATTTGTCAATGAAGGAAATAGTTATTTGATTATTCCAATATAATATTTGAATGATTGTAAAATTGATTTTAAAATTTACGTTACGGTCTTGTGAGGCCAGAGTTTCTGGTTGATGGGGATCGTCAGGAGTTTGAAGAGACTGCCGCTGAAAGGTGACGTTCCAGGGTTACGTGCAGCTGTTTCCGACATGTGTCCCCCGAGAGAATGGGCAGGGGTTACAAAAGTACGTTCACAGGCAAAAATTTTAGTGTCTCACTTAAATATTTGGAGTCTTTTTATCTGGAAATTACATATAAATTCACTATTGGATACCTTTCTAAAAGTTTTATATTTTATTTTTCTTATATGGTAGTTTCCTCTTATCTGCGGTTTTGCTTTCTGTGGTTTCAGTTAATCACAGTCAACCATGGTCTGAAAATATTAAATGGAATCTTCCAGAAATAAACAATTCATCAGTTTTAAATTGTGTGCTGTTCTGAGTAGCGTGATGAAATCTTTCACCATCCTGCTCGGTCCTGCCAGGGGTGCGAATCGCCCATCCGCCCAGCATCTCTCACAGGTCCTTAATGCAGCCGCTCAGCAGGAACTATCTTCGGGTTCAGGCACCCACTGGGGGGCTTGCAATGCATCCCCTGCAGATAAAGTATAGTAAGTTTTTCCCCACCAAACTCTAAATTTCCTTCAGTTTACTTCAGAGTGTAATACAAATGCTATCATTTTTCCCTATATGCTATAACAAAGAATGTTGGGAATTAAAAAAATAACTTTATTGAGGTTCAACTTATATACTATACAGTTCACCCATTTTAAGGGTACAATTCAATGATTTTTAGTAAATTTATTGAGGTGTACAACCATTGCCATCCATTTTTAGAACATTTTCTTCATCCCAATAAGGTGGGAAGCTAGTTTAGAAGGATGCTGAGAAGGGACCAGAAGGCATTCCTGGGGAGGGAAGACCTTTGGGTGCTGAGCATACATAAAGGCAAGTATAAAGATGCTAAATTCCTAGGAGCAGGAATTCCAAGAGGGACAGGGAAGATCAAGGGAATGGATGTTGCTTTGGGGAGGGGCTTGTGGCTCCACTCAAACGTCACCTGTGCAGAGAGGCCTTTCCAGTTCGGCACAGCAGCTGCTGCTTCTTTTCGTGGGCTCCAGTGTGCACCTCTCAGGGCAGAACAGTTACAGGTGTCTTTTTGCATCATGCTTCTGCTGTGTCCCCAGAACTTAGTCCCATCACTGGCACACAGCAGGGACTAATAATAAATCATTGCTAGCTCTTTATCCTCCCTTCCATGGTTGCTGGCACATGGGGACACTTCCCAGCAACCAACCGTGACTGGAGCAGAGACAGATTGTCTGAGATCCTGGGGCAACAGAGTAAGTACAGGCTAGATGTCACAGCCCCGGGTTCTTGTCTGGCTCTGCTTTTGACCATTTGTCCTTCTGTGCTGTCCTTGTACCTTTCAGCTGTTCCATTGCCTCCAAAGCAAGGCTGCTGGGTCATATGTTATCTCAGTTGCCTTCCAGCTACAGAGGCCCACTATTCCAAAGGTGCATCTTTCCCCCAGTGTCTAGGGGAGCCACCTGCATTTGAAGGGGCTATTTCCAGGGAGCAAGGGAGGCCACAGTAGGGCCTTTAGCCTCTGGCTCGGCCTGGGGACTTGGCATCAGAGCATTTTTGCCCAGATGGCTGTGCCATCCCTAGACACTGTGAAGACAGCAAGTAGATCAAGTGTCTTCGCCACCTCCAGAAGCAGGTATATGGGCAAGACGGCTGCTCTGGGTGCTGGAAAAATGAGGAGGCTTAAAGCAAGCACATCAAGTTATTTCTGTGTGGACTTAACAGCTGCCCAGACTTGCAAACCCCGTTTTTAAAAGCAGAGTTACTTCACTAATGATCAAGCTCCATTATTCTTTATCACTAGACTCTAAACTCTGTTCTGTATTTCCCCTGTGTTCTCATGCTCACTAACCCCTTTATCCACTCTCATAAACCTACACTTAAAGCTGACATAAAATACAGCCAGGACGCTATGGGAAGCTTTCCCTCACTGGCTCAAGGTAGCAAAGTGATTGTGGCCATCACAGAGAAATCCTTCCAGACTATTTTTGATCCAAGGTGCCTCCGGTAGGTTTCTGGGATGGAGATGGGAGCTCTTCTGCTTCCTGTTGCTAGGGCTCCAGGGCTGACTCCTTGCTGTTGGGCTGGAGTGGCAACCCCAAGGGAGGCAGCCTGTGCCCGCTCCAGCACTCTCCCCACTCCCTGGGCAGTCGGGGGCTTGCCTGAGCACCCTGAGGCAGATCAGACCTGACCATTGTTTTCCTGTCTCATCCTGTTGTTAATTAAATAACAAATCTTCACAGCTGGTGATTGCCACTTTGTCTCATCCTGCTCCTCCTCCCTTCTGTGCACTAATTAGTGCAAAAGCAGGGAGCACATCTTCAAGCATCGATTTGCCTTTGTGGTGCCGATTATCATGGGAACAGCCCGCCGCCTCCAAGCGGATCAACTCCCCACACCCTGAGTTTGGACTGCATGCTTCTTTCCTCACAGATTTTTGGCTTTGCTAGGCCAAGATGGGATCCCAAATATTGAAGGGACTAACACCTTTTGTTTCTCTTGTTTTGAGAAACAAAAAGGATCGTGAGCAGGAAAGGGGAGAGAACACCACCAGAGGATGTGACTCATTTAAAGGTGTTGGCTGGTCCTTTTTTAAAAAAATTTACCCCTCGAAGGTGGCAACCTAGTCTAGACAAGTGTCACGTGGAATGTAGCAAAAAAGCCTCTACTAACACCTTTCCGTTTCTGAAGTGGGTCTGCCGCTGTCAGCTCTCAGCCCTGCTTGTGCATCGGACCCCTCAGGGACAATGTGCCATCTGAGCCACGGAGTCTTGTAACGTTGTGGCCCAGGGAGAGATTCGAGGGCTGAGGGGAGGAGCTCCTCCAAGTGGTACAGGGCAGACAGTCCCTGATCCTTGTCAAAGCACTAAGGTGCTTGCCAATAGATCTCTGTGGCTAGTCAGCCCCTAGTAAGGCTACATAGCACCTTGGCAATGGAAGAGGAACATGTGGCCTTCTGCTCAGTAGGCAGGATTTTAAAGGAAACCGCATAGTGTGTTTTAGGGGATTTTATCTATTGTGTCTTTTTTCCTTCCTAGTACTCCCTTCCATCCTTGGTGGATAATCTTCATTTCTCTCCCACTCTCACTCCAAAAACACAGAGGCATAACCTTAATCATTTCCCTTTCTCCCCATCTCTGCTCACACTGTTCTCACCTGTATCAGGGGCCATGTGGGAGCGTGCGGTACTCAATTAACACTGTCTGCCAGGGTGGGGTGAGGGCAGTGCCATGTAAGTTATGTATCTACCATCCCATCCTCACAAACATTTAAAAAATTGTGGTGAAATACACATAATATAAAATTTACCATCTTAACCATGTGTAAATGTGCAGTTCAGTGGAATTAAATACATTCACACTGCTGTGCAATCCATGTTTAGAACTTTTTCATCTTGCAAAACTAAAACTCTTACCCATGAAATAGCAACTCCCTATCCTTCAACCCACCACCCCCCAGCCCCTGGTAACCGGTGTTCTACTTTCTGTTTCCATGAGCTTGACTACTTGAGGTAGTTGGAATTATGCAGTATTGTCTTTTTGTGTCTGGCTTATTTTACTTAACATAATGTCTTCAAGGTTCATCCAGGTAGCATGTGTCAGAATTTCCTTCCTTCTTAATGCTTAATAATATTCCGTTGTGTGTATATACCACATTTGGTCACCTGTCAGTGGACATTTGGGTGACTTCCATAGTTTGGCTGTTGTGAAAAACGCTGCTATGAACATGGGTGTGCACATATCTGATCCCTTTCTTTAAAAATGTTCTCAACGACTTAATGATCTAACTTAGTGATTTTCTGGTTACATCAGAACAACCTGTAGAGCTTTAAAAAGTTGCCACCCCCTAAGCCAACACCCAAATTAAACCGAAACGCCCAGGGGTTGAACCATTGATTAAGAATCAGATGTGTTAAGAATACAGATTCTCTGGAGACTGTGATTCAGTTGGTCTGGGGTGGAGCCCAGGACTCTGTAGTTTAAAAAGGAGCCCCAGGATTCTTATGATGGGGCATTTTCGAAATTGCTGTCTAAATCATTGATTAAAAGCCCCCCTAATTAACCTCCCTACAGCCTTTACCTTTGTGTCATGAATGGCCCAAACTGTTTGCTAGTTACTGTATGTATCTCGGTCTTATATCCCCACCTGGATTGCAAATTCATAAAACTGTAGAATTTCTGAACTCAAAGGGGCCATAGGGACCCTTCTACCAAGGCCATACCTTAGTTGGTTTCAAGACTGGGTCTAAATTCAAAGTTCCCTCTACCCAGTGAAAATTTAAATTTTTGTTTTCCCACCACAAAGGCAGGCCAGCACTTTAGTTTTAAGAAAGACAGTGTGACTACTGCTGTCCTGGTGAGAGGCTGGGTGCTCACATTTGTACATTCTGCTGCGCTGAGAAGCCCCTGTCCATCAATGGTTGGCACGGCATCATGAGCTGTGAGTGGTTGGATGACAAATGCATCTAAGCTGTGTCTACCATAGCCCAGGGTGTTGATGTAACTGACTTTTAGGACAGGTTCAAGTCCTCATCAGCTGTGAGCGCTGGGACCAGTGTGGATATTGTTCATACTTCCTACCTGAAATCATGTTGCATTAATTGAACGCTGACTGCACCAGGTGCTTCTAGATGGATTGCGTGGATAATTTGATCGGCCTACAAGAAAATGAAAGCTTGGAAATTTTAAGTTGACTCGTCCACAGTGACTTGCTAGCAAGTGACAAGAGTTGAATTTGAGGACAGGCTGAGTTATCAATTCATTCTCTTAGTTTCTGTTCTGTTTTGCACTGAGAAAAATAGAAAGTGCGTAAAATGCTTAATGGAGTGTCTAGTTCATTAGAGAAGTTCATTAAATAGACATCATCATCATCATCACTGCAACAGCAACTAACCCTTCCTTACATGGCTTTCATTATGAGTCAGGCATGGTTTTCAACACCTAACATATATTTATTTGCAAAATAACCCTGTGAAGTAGTACTATTGTGACAGATTTTACAGATGACGAATCTGAGGCACCAAAGATTATGTGATCCAAAGTTATACATCTAGTAAGTGGCAGAGGTGGGATTTGAACTAGGGAGCCTGGCTCCATACCTAGACCAGTACACTATTCTGTCTTCCATGTGGTAAATGCAAAATAGTACTAATAATAATGATAAGTAATAAGGCCCTCAGTTTCTTTCAACATAATATTTTTCTACATGCTTTCCTTGTAGGCATGCCCTTAAGATAAAAATATATATGATAATTGATACAGATGTTCTTTTTATATCTCCCCTTTCTGCCCTCTCAGAATTCTCATACAGTTCAATTTAATACCATTTCATGTCATCTGATTTCTTAGTCATTTTGGAGTTTTTTCTTGAAGGATTTATCTTCCTTAACTAAGTGAGGTCACCCTCTTATCCCTTTTCTTTCCTCTCTTTCTCAGGCTGCCCCTTCTCAGGCTGTTTTACAGGTTTTCTATTCCCCAAATTAAAAAAATTAACCTATGGACTGACGTGACATCCTCACCTGCTCTATGCATCAGAAGGTCATAGGTCATGTGTAGTAGGTCCCATGCCTAAGACAAGGGTGAAGCTTCTGTAGCATGGACAAAGCTGCCTTCCCTGTTTTATTTTTCAGCATATTTACGCATGCTGTTATGGGTTAAGTTATCGTCCACAAAAAGGTATGTTAAAGTCCTGACTCCCAGTACCTCAGAACGTGACTTATTTGGAAATAGGATCATTGTAGATGAATTGGCTAAGTGATATGAGGTCATACTGAATTAGGATGAGATGCCTAATATGGCTGGTATCCTTATAAAAGGAGAAGACATGGAGGCGGAACACACAGAGAGAAGACAGCTGTATGGTGATGAGGTACACACTGGAAGGACGTATTTACAAGCCAAGGAAAGCCATGGACTGCCAGTGAACACTAGCGGCTGGAAGAGGTAAGGAAGGGCTCTCCCCTACAGGTATCAGAGGGAGCATGACACCTTGATCTCAGACTTCCCGCCTCCAGAACTGTGAGAGAAGAAATTTCTTTTTTAGGCTATCTAGTCTGTGGTACTTTGTCAGGGCAGCCAGAAGAAACTAATGCAACACATGTGCCTACTTAGATAGATTTGTGAGTTCTGTCTCCCTGTTTAAATGAAACTATCCCTCATTTAGTGGACATTCTGCAAAGATACCAGCAGTTGAAGACTGTGCAAGCACAGTGGACCCCACAGACACGGCAGCATCCCCATCAATCACCACCATGAGGGAAACATGAAGACAGTGCCCTCAAACCTGGTAAAAAGTCAGCCAAAAATGTCTTGATAGCAAATTATCAAGATGTTTGATCTATAAATGTTGTCTACTATTATTATAATAAGTTAATACCCTAAATCATGTTGTGCCTTGAAGAAATAGCTGTTGATCAAACCATCACGATCGATAGAATATTAATATTCTTTATTTCATCTTTATATCATCCTTTTAAATATTTTATTTTTATGCCTTTTAATAATATATGTACCATTTCTTCATTAAAACACATATTATACCTTATACATAAATGAAAGGATACATAAATGTATATGTATTGTCAATATGCACTCATGTTTTTAAATTAATGGGGTACATGATTAAGGTTGGAGACCCCTGATCTAGCTGGCACCCACCCTTCTTTTATGCATGAGCCTAAAGGTCCAGGGTGGTTATGTGAATAGGTCACCATGGTCAAAACGTGAACTGGGGTCTTCTGACTATAGGCTGGGGTCAAGACTTTACAGAACTCGCTCTCCCTCAAAGATGTAGTGAGATGCACACTTTGCCCTATTTTAGCCTCATGAGGCTATGGGCGATTTTGAGTAAGATGCTCTCTTTCGGCAAACCTTGTGGGGAGCAGAGGTGTTGCCGCATGGTCAGGCAAGTGTGGGCTTGAGTTCTGGCTCTGCCACCCAGTGGTTGTGTGACCTAGTGCAAGTAAGTGCCCTAACCTCTTTGATCCTCAATAAGATGCGAATAATTGTGTAATGGCATAGGGTTGTTTTAAAGAATAAATTACATAATGTTGTCAAAGTGTACACTACCTCTTCCTTACAATCTAGTTGTAATAGTTGATCACTATTGAGATTATGAAGGTACAGGAGATATAATTCTATCTCATATATGGAGGTGTTCCTGGGGACTGAGGGGTAAGACCTGTGTCCTGGTGTGAACACTGTCCTCCTGGCTGGGCATGTGGCACAGAGGTGGTGTGGTGCTGCATGTGGCACCCGGCCCAGGGGGCCCAGTGATGGCTTCTGTGGGCCGATATTGGCTGGGTTGAGACCTGCAATTCTCATGGCCTTTCCATGATCTCAGGTCACATTTTTGGTATTATGCTAAGTGAAGTAAGTCTGTTGAAAGACAAATACCATGTAATTTCCCTTATATGTGGAATCTAAAGAGCAATATAAATGAACAAGCAAAACAGAAATAGACTGATAGACACGGAGAACAAACTGATAGTTGCCAGATGAGAGGGGGCTTGGGGGGATGGATGAACAGGTGAAGGGATTGAGAAGTACACATTGGTATTTACAGAATAGTCGTGGGGATATAAAGTGCAGCATAGGAAATAGACTCCATAGTATTGTAGTAACTATGTACGGTGACAAGTGGGTACTGGGAATATCAGAGGGAACACTTTGTAAAGTGTATGAATGTCTAACCGCTATGTTGTACCCCTGAAAATATACAAAATAATGTGAATGTGAATTGTAATTGAAAAAAATTTATGAGTTGAAAAAATTAAGAAAAATCCACGTGGCTGATTGGGAGTCACATTATTTCTTTTGTCTCGGTCACAGGCAAATGTCCTGAGGGAGTGAGGCCTCTTTCTCACCTCTACCCACTCCTCAATCCACTGTAACCTGGCTTTAACTCTCAGCTATCTGGAAAATGCTCAGCCAAGGGCCTTAATGACTTCCTGTTGTCAGGACTGATGGACCCCTCTTGACTGTTGTCGTGACTTCTCGGCCCCACTGTCACTGTTGGGACCATTTGACCCCTTTGTTCTGGAAGCCGGATCTTTCTTAACTGAGGAGCACCACACTCTCTTGGCTTTCCTCTTCTCTCTGCATGCTTCTTCTCACTCTCCTTTGCTGGCCGATGTCCTTCAGCTCTGCATTTACATGCTGGGACTTCTCCCAGTTCTGCTCTAGGCCCCTGTTCTTCCTGAGCAATTCTGTCTGTGGGCTTGGCCCCCACTCCATTTGGCATCACTGATCCTCAGACAGAGGGAGGGCTGTCAAAAGGGCCTGCCAGGAGAGAGGCTTTTTCAGACCACATATGCAACTACAGGGGTTCGGAATGTACCATCTGTCACTGACACTCACTGTCATAGTGGACCTTCTATGGGTGGTGGCTCCTCAGTTGTGTGTGTGTGTGTGTGTGTGTGTGCTGACGAGCTCCTATTTAATGCTGACAGATCCCAGTCTATCACTTGCACGTGCTACTACACATATCCTCCTGAATGCCTGTTAGGTACCCTGCACTCATTCTGACCCAAGTGATACTCAGCTCTCCCATAAACTTGCTCCTTGTTTTCATCTTCAGTTTCAGTGAGTGGCACCATCATTCAAACAGCTGCTGAAGCCAAAAGCTGGTTATCACTCTTGACTCCTCCTGTTCCATTATCCTCAACCTGACACCCACGGTCAATTACCAAGTCCTTGTGAATCTACCTCCTAAAAGCCGTTTGCATCAGATCACTTCTCTTCTTTCTCATTGATGTTATACTCCTCATCTCTCGTCCACTGCCGCACTTGGCCTCCTCAAATGCAGTCTCATCATGCAGCTTCACCGCTTGAGTGCTTTTGGGTTCCCTGCTGCCCTGGGGACCCAGCTGGCCCTGCCCCCTCTTCAGACTCATTTCTTGCCTCATCTCCTCTTACCCTGAATGTTTTGGTCATACTTAGGGATACTTACAGTTGATTGTCCAGACCAGAATATACTTGAGGATGAAAGAGGGTGCTGTTAATAATTTCTCTGTGACAATAAAACTAGGTTTCTCCCAAGAAAACCAGGAGGTATAGTCAACCCACGTCATACTGACCCTTACTCAACTGTGCCTTCTTTTCTTTCACTTGTCGACCTCTGTTCGATGTTCCCCTCCATCTGCCTTTTTGAGCTCTTCCCTCCTTCTCTGTGTTCTCCTAACACCCTGTACCTCATCCATTTAGCATGTAAAACACTCCATTTTAACTGTCTTTTTTTTTTTCACCTGCACCTAAGAGAAAAAAGTCAGTTTGGGTCTAGAGTTCGTTTAATGCTTCTACCACTCTCTAGACTGCTTTCTCCAGCATTACCCTGGCCTTTTTTAGACCAGAGAGAGTAGGCTTCAGGCTTAGATTCACTGTGTAAGTGACAGAATGTAGCTGGAAATTTAAAACATCATCTTGTTTACTTTATTGATCGATGTTTATCTTCTGTTTATGACAAGTGATGTGGATTTTCTATTTGCGCTAATAGATTTTTTTCAAAACCAACTAAGTAAAAGAAAAGGAGTCGATTAAATAAAAATGTTAATGATAGCCCAGTTGATATATGAATGTACAGGGAAATTATGATAGCTGTCACATCTCCTAAGAATAAGGACATTCTCCTATTACAAGACAATAAATATAATGGTTACACTTAGGAAAATTAACATAATGTAAGGTATGTAACTTCTGATGTATTCTAAATATTCACATTTAAAAGTAAATGTGAATAAGTAAAAGCGTAATCTCTTATATTATGCTTTTAAATACATCCAGTGGAATCTAAATATCATAACACTTGATACTCATGGTCATCTATTTTTTAATACATAAACAAGCTCTTTAGCATTTGAATGTTTTGCATCTTTCTTTTCCTTCCCTGAATTTATATATCTATTCTGTGTACTCTACAAAATTTTATTCTAACATATAATTGTTTATGCTTGAATGTTTTTAATTGATCATCCTAGCATGTCTTTCTAAAACAAAAAATGCATTCATTAAAACTGAATTTTTCCTTTATAGCCTGTAATCATAAAACTATGTATTAAAAAATTCTTCTTGATTAAGATGTTATAATTATTATCTGTACACAAATACACTGTTAGGATGCTACTGACCATAGCCTCAAAATAACATCGCAATTCTAGTAACAGTCATACCATGAAAAAATGTTTTGAAAATAAATTTTGTAAATGACATGATTGAGGCTTTAACAAATAGTTTGTGTATTCATGGGTGAATATTACTTACTACTAGAAAGAGGCAGGGTGCAGCATCAATTCTATTTCAATTTTTTAAAAGTATATTTTATTGATTATGCTATTACAGTTGTCCCAATTTTTTTCTCCCCTGTATCCCCCTCCACCTTGTACTGCCCCCTTCCCCTCCAGCACTCCCCTTCCCCCACAGTTCACATCCATGTATCGTACATATAAGTTCTCTGGCTTCTCCATTTCCTACACTATTCTTAACCTCCCCCTGACTGTTTTGTGCCTACCTATTCTGCTTCTTATTCCCTGTATCTTTTCCTCCCATTCTCCTCCCTCCTCCTCCCTGCTGATAACCCTCCATGTGATCTTCATTTCTGTGACTCTGTTCCTGTTCTAGTTGTTTTCTTAGTTTTTGTTTTTTTAGGTTCAGTTGTTGATAGTTGTGGGTTTGTTGTCATTTTACTGTTCATAGTTTTAGATCTTCTATTTCTTAGATAAGTCCCTTTAACATTTCATATAATAAGGGTTTGGTGGTGGTGAACTCTTTTAATTTAACTTTATCTGGGAAGCACTTTATCTGCCCTTCCATTCTGAATGAGAGCTTTGCTGGAGAGAGTAATCTTGGATGTAGGTCCTTGCCTTTCATGACTTGGAACACTTTCTAGCCCTTTCTTATCTGTAAGGTTTCTTTTGAGAAATCAGCTGATAGTCTTAAGGGCACTCCTTTGTAGGTAGCTGTCTCCTTTCCTCTTGCTGCTTTTAAGATTCTCTCCTTATCTTTACTCTTGTATAACTTAATTATGATGTGCCTTGGTGTGCTCCTCTTTGGGTCCAAATTCTTTTGGACTCTCTGGGCTTCCTAGACTTCCTGGAAGTCTATTTCCTTTGCCAGATTGGAGAACTTTTCCTTCATTATTTGTTCAAATAAGCTTTCAATTTCTTGTTCTTCTTCTTCTCCTTCTGGCACCCCTATGATTCAGATGTTGGAACATTTAAAGTTGTCCCAGAGGTTCTTAAGAGTCTCCTCAATTTTTTTGCATTCTTTTTTCTTCATCCAGTTGGATGCTTATTTTTTCCTTTTGTTCCAAATCATTGATCTGAGTCCCGGTTTCCTTCCCTTCACTGTTGGTTCTCTGTATATTTTCCTTTATTTCACTTTGTATAGCCTTCATTTCTTCCTTCATTTTGTGACTGAGCATCCTGATTACCAGTGTTTTTAACTCTGCATCTGATAGGTTGGCTATTTCCTTTTCACTTAGTTCTTTTTCTGGGCTATTGATCTGTTCTTCCATTTGGGCCATATTTCTTTGTCTCAGCACACTTGTTATGTTGTAAGGGTGTGGAGACTTAGGTATTCAGCCAGGGCGGGGCAACACTCTTTGCTGCTTTGTGGTGCTATAGGTGGGGGAGGGGTCAGAGAAGGATCAATGCCACTTGCTCTGTTTTTGTCCCACTTTCCGTCACTTCCCTCGCTTCCCATAAGTGGTTTGTGCCCTTTAGGTGTTGATTTGCAGGCAGGTGGGTTGTATGTTCTAGGCCCTGTTAATCTCTCCAACATACTCTCCTGTGAGACTGGGAGTTACTCCTGCCACCACAATCCCCAGATCTTTTCCTCAAACTGTGGTTTTGAGTCCTTAGTTGCCCACACTGAAACCCTAGGTTTCACGGTCAGTCTCGCTCCCCCGCTTTCCCCCAGGTACATCTGCGTATAAATGTGGGATTCCCTGTGTGGTCTGCCAGCTGCCACCTTGCTGTGTCCTCTCTGCCCTGCTGCCTGTCTCTGACCCTCCTACCTCTGGTTGAAAGTTTCTTCAATTTCTTGGTTGTTAGACTTCTATGCAAATGTTTTTCTGGCAGTTCTGGCTGTTCTTTGTTTTTAAATTGGTTGTTTTCCATCTTCTGGTTGTGCAAGGAAGCAAAGTGATTCTGCCTATACCTTCATCTTGGCCCCTTTCCCTCTATTTCAATTTTTTATAGAGGAAAATAAAAAATTCACAAATATAAATGAATAATTATGGAAGGAGATTTAAAATATTAATTTAAGTTCCTTCATGTCTACATGACAATAATCACATAGTGAAATATCACAAAATTTATTTAAATACTTTTAATAATAATACATCATTTGACAATACAGTTGGTCCCTCTTTCAATATTATTAAAGGTAAAGAATTAGAAACAGCTTGAATTGTAAAAGATTTGCTATCCAGTTGTTAGACTTATTCATCGTCTTGATGTCTAGAGTTATATTGAAAAGTAATTATTAATCATTACCAAATTATTATTAATTATATGTATTTTTTCACTTAAAGGCATCATCTTTTCTTGTAAATGACTGAAAAAATAAAAATGTTGGTTGATACAATATACCTTGCCAATGCAATATATTTTTTTTATCAAATGCAAATGCTTTACATGTATTTATACAAAACTGTGTAGTTTCAGATTTCAAATTATGAAAAATGTCCACCATGATCAAGCTCATCAGCCAAATCTGCTTGTTTCCTGCCAGGAAATATGCGACTTCATTTTCTAGTTCAAGTAGACGTCTCTGTGACAACTCTCCCACTCTGCTTCTAAGTCTACGAATGAGGCGAATGGGACCAGAAGCTTGCTGCCTGGTGAATGAGGCCCGTGCCGCATTCCTGGCTTTGCTCCCAGCCTCAGGAGCATTGCTTTCTTTGATTCAAGTCAGGAATAGAAGAAGAGAGGACACTAAGCAGATGTTCTCCTAGCATGGCCCACATACGTTGTCTTTAATGCCCCAGGTGGCCTTTCACAGCACAAGTGCAACACCAGGAAAGACACCAGCCCTGTCAGGAACGCTGTGGGACATCTACATCCACACTCCCCTGTTGTCTAGGGCCTGGGTGATGAGCACCCGGGCTTGGTCCCATGGGAAGAGTCAGGCTGGGTGAGGGAGCTGGCGGTCCTAGTGAGCCATGGGTGACTATGAACAGGGAGGTGGCAGAGGGGGACCAACAAACTGGCAAGAAGCCTATACTATAAAAGTGGCCACATTGAGGTCAGTGTTAGAAAGAGGGGTGGGGATTGGGAAATCTGGAACTTGATTTCCTTAAACTCTGCACTGCTGCAGAGCCCTTGTGGAAGTTTCTAGGCCCCCCAGAGTGCATTTACTGGCATAAAGTCTGCTGGGCTAGCAAGTTCACTTTGCTGGAGTCTGGGTGGAGGATGACATGGGGAATCGGGGAATGGATGAGGTACCAGTCAAGTCTCTGCTGGTCCTAGGTGGACCCGGCTGTGGCTTCCTGACACTGACCTGAATGACCCAGGGAGACCCTTGGGTCCACCCTTCATTTGAGAAGCTTCCATGTGGCCTGGAGGAGTGTGGGGAGCTCCAGGGTGATCTGTTTGATTCTCCCTTGGAGACTGAGAATGCCCTTTGTCCACTTAGGCAGAGCTTTCAAATCCTGGATTTTCTCAGAAAATTGTCAAAGCAAACCATTAACATTTAATCAAGACTCATCCAAAGCTGCCTGGGGACTGAGTGGTTTTCACAAAATGCATATTGACGAACCTCTTGAGTTTCTTCCTTTTGAGAGCCATACTTTCTGTTATATTTGGGGAACTCCTGATGTGCAATAATCTATTCTGACCTGCCCTGACCAGCTCTTCAATTAATCTCTTGGCTTTTTAGGCTACGTAAAACCCCAGCAATCTGTTCCTCTGTCTCAGCTCTGCAGGGACACACAGAAGAAGAGGGAGGAGCCCTTCTGGTGCCTCCCTTCTCCTCATCCCCTCCTTTGTAGCCATTTTCCAGTCTTGGTGGAGGAGAGGTCACAAACCATTGCCAACTGAGCAGTTTGCTCAGTTTGAACTGTGTGCTTATTATCCAATTAAAACTTTTTTTCTCATATATAATACCCAGTAGATTTCGTCTTCTCACCCTCAAATTTCAATGTCAAGTTTCTCTTAAAAATAGAGATTAAAACAACTATGCCATACAGCAACAATCAGCTGGTGCTCACGAGCGCTGCTCTCTCTGGATGGCAGCATGAGTTCTCTGGTTGGCCATAGTCCCTACCCCACCATTGACATTTCCTGCCTGATCTCTGTAGTAGTGTGAATGTGTGACCTCTAGATAAAGATTTATTGAGGCATTTTATTACTTTTTCCAATAAACATTGAATACCAATGATGGCTAGCCAAACTCACAAGGAGCTTACATTCTAGTGGGAGAAGACAGACAGTAAAAAAATACAGCCACGTTCCACTTGATAACAGACCCACGTGCTGAGAGGCATTGTTAGATGGTTTTGTCATTGCGTGAACATCATAGAATGTGCTTACACAAACCTAGATGGCTTAACCTACTGCTGCAGTTGTGTGCTGTTCTTTTACACAACTGGCAGCACGGTAAGTTTGTTCATACCAGCGTCACCACAGATGTGTAAATAACACGTTGCTGTATGTCATCAGGTGATAGGGATTTTTCAGCTCCATTACAGTCTTATGGGGTCACAGTTGTACAGGTGGTCTACCATTGACCAAAACCTTGTTATGAGGTGCATGGCCATAAATGCATTATAGAATATGCTGGAGGGTGATGGTTCTATGAGGAAAATACAGCAAAGAAGGGGATAACAAGTGAATGGGTGCAATTTAAAAATAGGATAGGCAGGGAAGGGTTCACTAAAACATTTAAATGAAGACTTGAAGGAGGTGAAAGAATAAACTGTGCAAATATGGCTTGAGAAGAATATTCCAGGCAGAGGGAACAGCCAGTGCAAAGGCCCTGCAGCAGTAGGGTATTGTAGAAAGAGCCATGGCTGGGGCACAGATACTGCTATATGCTCTGGGTGATCTAGCCCCCTCTGAGCCTCATTTCTTCATAAGAAACTGAGGGGTTGAGCAAGGAGATTTCCAAGGCTCCATTCAGTTCTAACGGTTGGTGATTCTACAGCAAAGCCCTTCTGATAGGAAAAGCAGGAGGGTGTTCACTAATGTGGATGTGCTTATGGAAATAGTCTTTTATGATTTGTCTGTGCATTTTCAGCTGGGGTTTGACAGCTGAAAATGCACACTCTTGCTCTCTGAGGGGTGAATTTCCCACATATCTGGGGTGCAGATGGGTTGAAAGTAAATGGAACTGGCAGAGTTGATTGCTATCTTTTTCATTAGTGTTCAGTGTTTGACTTCTGCTGTAGTCCCGGCAGATGACAACAGATCACTGGGCATGAGCAAGAGTAGATTGTTTCTTATCTGATCATTCATCCTGTGCGTTTGAAGGCAACCACAGATTTTAATATTGAAAAATCAAACAGCATGGACTGCTTCACCCACCAACAGCTTAACCGGTTATATACAATACCATTCCCATAACGTTCCAATTCTTTTGAAAAAAATTAGGCATTGGCAGGTTAACCTGATAATGTTGGGGGTTAATACACATCCTCTATGGCTCTTGGGTCCCTTTTGGGGACCTCAGGTTTGACACACAATCTTTTTTTTATGCTTATGTGGTTGACTCCCATGAGATGCATCCATCACCTTAAGCAAACATTTTTGAAGCATGTCACGCCAAAGGTTTGGCTATAGCAGGGGGCTTAGTGCCTGGAGAAATTAGTTCTGCAACTAGAGAGGTCTTAATGCTATGCAAAGAATTATTCTGAGATTTTAAAAAATTTAGTAGAAAGTGTTACATTTCTATTTTCTTGGAGATGATTGGGAGCAAAGGACACAGTGTTATATGTGGGAGGTAGGTTGGGGAAGCAGTTGGAGGAAGTGATGAAGAGGAAAGAGATGTTAAGACTGGGAAGAGTCTGTGAAGACTCTACTTGCAACTAGCAAATCAACCAGTCAGTTAGCCACAGTTTCCTGGATGCCAATAGACTCCCGACTCAGAGACAAAGAACTTTATTACTTCCCACAATGGCAGTAGCCAGACCACCAGCATTTCTGCCAGTTCCCTGAGCCCTTTTCCCACAAAGTGAAATGAAGAAGACCAGGTGACACCTACACATGCAGGGCATTTTGTTACAGGAGGGGTACCCTGAGCTTAGGGAACCTGAATCTTTTATAATGGGCAGTAAGTGTGTATGCCCTTATCTCCAAAGGAAGACACTATCTTTGTTTTATGGGCAGTAAGTAAACTTGTCTTTTGCTCTGGAGACAGATATCCTCTGCCATCCAAGACTGTTCTGTTTACAGATATCCTGAAACAAAAACAGTCAGTGCCTTTGCTTGCAATATGTGCAGAATCTGAAGAGCTGTATGGAGAATTGTCTTCCAACAGGGACAAAATCATATTTTTGCCCTATGGTTGCAACTTCCTCCCTTTCTTCCCAGCTGCCTCATTTGAGTTCACCCTGGCTTTAGATCCTAGTAGATTTCCATCTCTAATTTCTAAGGAAATCCAGCCAGACAAATTCCTGCCTGAGCTCAAGGTACAATTCAAAGCCTTCTTGGTGCCAATGTCTGAGAAGAATTTTTAAAGTCCTATTGACTTTATGTCCAATATGTATCTCTTTTACCTTGGTGCTCTTTGCTGGACAGTTGGACACTCCAAGTATTGGAAATGCGAATTCACAGCATCTTTGAATTGGACGGGACTGTGGGTTGTTATTGGTCCAGGCCAGTCCTCCTTGACTGAGCTGGGTTTTAATTTGAGGCAAATAAATTTCTAAAGAAGGAAGCATTTCATTTAAAGTCATTTAGTAAAGATGTGGTAGAACCATGATTTCAAGTCAGGTCTTTGGAAAGGGAAAGTTTCCTGTAGTTTTCCTTCTAACCAGAGAGTAGGGGATGTTTTCAGACAGGCTTGACCAAGAAAAGTTGAGGACTGGTGGGTGAGGCTCCTCACAATATTTTTATGAAGCTTCAGTAATTGTCAAGAAAGCAGTGTATGAAAGAGACAGTTCGTTGCCTATCTGATATTCATTCTGTCCTTTTTAATGATAGGGCTTCTACATATTTGAATATGACAATTTGCCCAACTAAAAAAGGAAAACAACAAACTTCATTGGCTAGTTTTCCTTGAGGTTGAGGTAATGAATGGGGTGTGGCTAGAAGACACTTCTAGCATACTTCTGTCATGGGAACTCACTCAATTGGCAGGAGACCCTTACCTTTTCCCAGTCTCTCCTTCCTGCCTGGAACATGGTTGAATGACTAGAGCAATAGGGACAATCTGTGATTGTAGCAGATCTTGTAGATGGAAGAATGAGTTAAAGATGGTGGAGCAGAAACATAGCAGGAGCCCCATTGCCTTAAATGTCATGAAACCATCATACCAGCCCTAGAGTACCTACTTCTGGAATTCTTCAATATAAGAGAAAAAGAACTTTTTTCCTTTTTTTTTTTTTTTTTGCCATTGTAGATTTGGATAGCAGGTTCATGTAACTCCTTACAGACATTAATTGCATATTGATTCCTAATTGTGATTTTTGAATGTTCATTGTATCTGGTTGGGTTTTTACATTTAAGTAACAGAAACCTTGCCTAATTTTAGCATAAAGGGACTCATTGTCCTTTAAGTAGGTGATAGGGTCGCCCACAAGAGTGAAGTGTGGGCTGAAGAACAGGCCTGGAGCACATGGGCGCCAGATTGCCCCAGAAGGTCCTGGAAAGAGCCTGTGTTTATTGATCTCATCAGTGCACTCTAATTTCTTGCCAGACCTTGTGTCACTCAGCGGAACTCAGCACTCCAGGGAAGCAAGTATCCAGTTGGCTGAGCCAGGGTCACATGACTGCTGTACCCTAAGGTCACATGACCACCCTGTACCAAATTGGGAAGAGGAAGGACAGAGCAGAAAGAGCCTTGTGGGAGCCCTCCAGATGGTTATGGATGAGCAGGCACCTGGATTTATGGCCCCACAGGGACGGCATCCAGTGGCGGGCAGGGGCAAGTCCCTAGAAGGAAAGCAGAGTGCTCTTGGGAACGGGCACTGCATTGAGCGCCCAACCCAATAAAAAGATAATCAGTGTAACGGAGGATTTAGACGTTCCTGGTGTGAGGAGGTCAACTACTCAAGGTATGAGGCAAAGACTGCTCTGCCATGAAGGCATCAGAGAAGAATATTTCCTGACAGGTCCGCCCTCCTTGGGAACAAAGGCTTATGATAATGACAATGCCTCTGAGGAGGACAAACGCATCAGGTAAAAGAACTCTTTTAATCTTCCCCATTTTATGTAGGTGTAAGTGATATTTCTTGGTAAAAATACTAACATCTATTTCCTTGGTTGCCTCTTCTTTCCTTAACTGGGCCACAGTTTCTAATTCACACTCATTAATCCATCTGCAGCAATTAGTTCTTTGCAGATCTACCTAATTGGGGGCAAATAATCTTGTCCCTCTGTGGTGAGAAATCAGAACTCCTAAAAAGATGAAATACTGTTTCCGAGGCCGTGAGACGGGATGGGAGTGTGGTGAGGTAAAAGCGAATTACAGAGTCTGTGGTTAAGGTGGACACAGGCCACTGGCTAAGTAATGGTTGCTAAGAGAGCTGGCCTCCGTGTGAAGATGCTTGTGAGGAGAGGAATGTATGTGATGCTTTAACCTCAGAGATTCTAACCGTGGGTCGAGTATTAGTGAAACATGTTCAAGAATACAGAAACTTTTGAGACTTGGACCCTCAGGGTACCTACCAGACTTTGGTTGCTCGTTGCAACCATATTTAATATGCATCACTAGGAAGGATATCAGGAGGAAAGTAAACGCTAAAGTCTCTACCCAACTCAAAACTCCCCAGTGAATTTCCAGTCAGTAGAATAAAATCCAACCTCCTCTTTATGGCTGTTAAGATCCCTTATAATCTCATCCTACCTTCTTATGTGCTTTTCTTTTTTCCCTTCTGACTCTACCTGCTGCTTCAGCCACTTTGGTCTTCTCTTAGTACTGGAGCTGATTTTTGCCCCTTTGCATTTGCTGCCTGGGAATGTTCTGTCCCAGAATTGTGCTTGGCTGACTTCTCCTTGCCATTCAGATATCAGCTCAGATGTTACTTTCCCTGAGTTGGGCCTCCAGAGCCCCACTGCCTGGCTTCCATTCTTGGCTCTGTGGTATGCTGGCTGTGTAATATGCAGCAAGCACTAAACTGCCCTGTGCCTCATTTTACTGAGCCATAATGAGACTCATGAAATCCTTACACCATAAGGTTGTTGTGCAGTTTATACAAGTTAACATAAGTGAAGCACTTGGGACAGTGGCTGGGGCAGAGTCAGTGCCACATAAGTGTTAGTGCCGGTGTTATAGGAGCCCCCACTCTGAGTCACTCTGTCACGAAACTGGTTTGTCTTCTTTATAACACTGACCACTGTTTGAAATTACTTTTTATTTATTTATTGTCGATTTCTCCCAGGCTATAGGCAGGTGGAGTAGTTGGGACTACACGGAACTCAAACGTTTATTCCTTAGATAGCAGAGGATAGAGCAAAACCGCTCCAGTGGCATCTTCGCGTGCCCTCCTCTGCTGCCCCCTGACCCCAGTTTTCCACCCTGTGTGGTGAAGGGGTGGGACCACATTAGTGGTTCTGTTGTATATGCAAATCTCCCAGGGGGCCTGGAAAGTAAGGGGGCCAAACAGAATTGCTGTATGATCTGGATAGATACACCGCTGGGTATATGTCTAAAGTAATTGAAACCAGATCTCAGAAGAGATACTTTGCATGTTCAAACTGTATTACTTTCAATAGCCAAAAGGTAGAAGCTATCTAATGTCCACTGACAGATGAGTGGATAAACAAAATGTGGTGTAGACATACAATGAACTGGGATTCAGCCTTAAAAAGGAGGGAAATCCTGCCATATGCTCAGCATAGATGAAACTTAAGACATATGCTAAGTGAAATAAGCCAGTCACAAAGACAAATACTGTATGATTCCACTTTTATGAGGTATCTGCAGTAATCAAATTCCTGGAGACAGGAAGTAGAGTAGTAGTTGCAGGGGCTGGGGGTGGGAGGGGCATGGGGTTGTGTTTGAAGAGCAGTTTCAGTGTTACACAACGAACAGTTCTGGAGATCTGTTTTATAGCAGGGTGAATGTACTTAACACTACTGAACTGCACACTTAAACATGGTTAAGGTGGTAAAACTCACGTCTTTTTAAAATCACAATGAAAAGAATAAATGAAGATGCTGGGCCTAAATTCTGAGTAAAAATGGTGGGGCACTTACATTTAAAGATATCCCCAGGACAGATTCTGTCACTCCCAAATTTAGAATCACTGGGCCACACCTTCCTTAAGGATGCGTCTGTGGTTTGAATTTAGGGCATTTGAAACTTGCACTATCCCTGATATAAAGCCTTAATTATATGGAGAAAAAGTGATCCCAAATCCTCCTCACGGATTCTCTTTAATTTTTTGGAATTAATCCACTTGTCATTTGTATTCGCATCTCTCTCAGCCATCTCTCTCAGAGTGAATTGATAATCTGTGGGCAGAGGGCATTTGGAACCGGCTCACAGGGTGCTTTCCTCGTAGTGCCCACAAGGTGGCAGGCCAGGCACTTGGATTTGGACAGCAAAGGTCTCGTGAGGTCCCGGCGCAGGCTGGAGTCCCCAAGCAGTTCGCTAATGGGGTGTGAGGGACCTGTCGCCCTTGTATGGCTTGGGGGTGCCTGGAGGATGCGGTGTGGTTCCCGTGCAAACCCAGGCTAGAACTGAAGTTTCCCGAGAGCGGGCGTGCATTTGTTCTCCGGGAAAGGTGAGCAACCTAACCCTCCCTGCTACAATGAATTGACGAGGACAAAGCCACCTTCCCCTGGGGCTCAAGACCATCTCTCCGAGGAAGACCTAACTTTGAGTGTGTGCACGAGAGTTGAGGAATTACCTTCACAAGACATTCTGTTTTATTTGGAGGGAAAGCTAATGTGTTGGTGATATTTTTTCAAATAATTAAAAGGTCTGAAGCAGAATAGGAGGTGTTCTGTGTTGTTGAAAACTCCTAAGTGGTGGGGGAGGGGGACGACTCCAGTCAAGCTGGAGTCATGCTGCATGTTTGCACCAGCTGTTGGAGATTCAATGTGCATCTTAAAAATATTGATTTGCTGACCCTCTTCACACCTTGACCCAGCAAATGGTCACACAGTCCCCAACAGTAATAACTCACTGAGTGGTTTGATGACATGTTGAGATGAAATGTGGAAGACTTTTTAAAAAATTTAAATCATTTTTTATTTTTTAATTACAGTTCACATACAATATTATATTAGTTTTAGGTGTACACCTGAGCGATTAGACATTACATAGCTTACTAAGTGATCATATCAATAAATCTCATACCCATCTGACACCATACATAGTTATTAGACTGTTATTACTATACCCCCTCTGCTGATTTCACATCCCCATGACTATTCTGTAACAACCAACCTATGCTTCTTAATCCCTTCACTTTGTTGACCCGTGCCCCCAAGCCCTCCTCCCATCCCGTAACCATCAAAGTGTCCTCTGTATCTATGAGTCTGTTTCTGTTCTGCTAGTTTATTTTGTTTTTTAGATTCAGTTGTTGATAGATATGTTTTTATTGCCATTTTATTGTTCATAATTTTAATTTCTTCTTCTTCTCTTTCTTCCTTTTCTTAAAGAAGACCCTTTAACATTTCATGTAACTGGAGGGTACACACAACCCACGTGGTGGGAGGGCACACCAGCTCGGGTGAACAGGGAGGCTGTGCCACTCGGGCCTACAGGACACCTACTTCATAAGGTTACTCTGCCAAGCCCAGCTCTATCTAGCAGCTCTACCTAATACACAGCAATGAACACAAGAAGGCTGCCAAAAGAAGAAGACAAAGAAACATGTCCCAAATGAAAGAACAGAACAAAACTCCAGAAAAAGAACTAAACAAAATGGAGACACTCCATCTCCTAGATGCAGAATCCAAAACAATGGTTGTAAGGAATGAACTTAGTAAGAACCTTAACAGAATAAAAAAGGACATAGAAGCCGTAACAAATAACTGGTCAGAAATAAAGGATACACTAACTGAAATGAAGAATGATTTTCAGGGAATCAACAGTGGAGTAGGTGAAGCTGTGACTCAAATCAGCAATATGGAATATAAGGAAGCAAAAAAAACCCCGCTTAATCAGAACAGCGAAAAGAAAAAATAATAAAAAAAAATGAAGATAGTGTAAGGAGCCTCTGGGACAACTTCAAGTGTACCAACATTCACACCACGGGGGTGCCAGAAGTAGAAGAGAGAGAGCAAGAAATTGAAAACCTGTTGGAAAAAATGACAGAAAACTTTCCTAACTTGGTGAAAAATATAGAGATACAAATCCAGGAAGCACAGAGAGTCTGAAACAAGATAATCCAAAGAGGCTCACACCAAGACACAGCATAGTTAAAATGCCAAAGGTTAAATAAAAACAAAGAGAGAATCTTAAAAGCAGCAAGAGAGAAACAGTTATCTACAAGGGAGCTCCCATAAGACTGTCAGCTGATTTCTCAACAGAAACTTTGCAGGTTAGGAGGGACTGGCAAGAAATATTCAAAGTGATGAAAAGCAGGAACCTACAGCCAGGATTACTCTACCAGCAAAGCTATTGTTTAGAATCAAAGGACAGATAAAGAGCTTTCTAGACAAGAAAAAGTAAAGGAGTTCATCACCACCAAACCAATATTATGAAAAGTAGAGGACTTTTGACATGATTTTAATGTGCTGTTTGTTTATATTTCAATCCAGGAACCAAGGCTTTCAGTAGGTACGATGCTGTGTAAGGAGGTAGTGTGGTGCAGCCCAGAGAGCACAGGGTCGGGGTTTGACAGATGTGGTGGGAATTGGGGGTTTGGGCAAGTCCCTTATCCTGTGTAAGGCTCAGTTTCCTCATCTGTGTAATGGGTATAATAAGAACACTGGCGTCGTGGGTTGTGGTGAGGAGTCAGTGAAATGTGGAGTAAATCATTCACTCATTCAGCAAACATACATTCAAGATGCCAGCGACAAGCTGGGTTCTGAGGGGGCCAAGACATTAAGGCATGGTTCCTCACAGGTGGGGAGAGTGATATGTCCACCAATGTTTTCAGTGAAGTAGGAGAAACATGCTAACATAAGTTTCCAGAGGACTAGTTCAGGGATGTTCGAGAAAGGAAGAGAGAGAGGATGGTATGTCAAACAGGGGTAGCAGATTTGAATCCAGGGGGTGGGTGTGAGGGTCAATATCAAACACACTTGTAGTTTGGAATGTGCAGTTTTTGCCATTGTTTTTATTTTCTAAAAATTGAATTCTTTGTCATAATTTAAAGATTGAGAGATTTCAATTGGAATGCCAGGTTTCCAGGTCCTAGAAAAACATAGATTTGGCTACACTAAGCCAGTATTTCTCCAGGAAACAAGGATCTGAAACTAAGCAGTGGCTACCTTTTATAGACAGAGTGTGCACTGCAGTCCCCACCACACCCTCTTACATGCCTGACTCAACTTGGCTCCCTTGGCCCCTTTCTGTTCCTAACCCCACGTGCATTGGAGTGTGCAACCTCTGCTATAAAGTATCTAGAACAGTGGCACACAGTGGGCACTTAATACCAGCTATTTCCTTTCCTCCTTGAGGGCTGAGATGGCATCTAAGAAGGGCTTTACTAAAGAAGAACAAAAAAAAAAAGAACACCCGTTAGATGGAGCCACAGATACAAGGTCAAGATTCAGTCCATTGGGTTTTCTGTTTCATTTGTGGTGGGGGCGGGGGGTATCTTCCCACATTCAGACTGAAGGTCTGGTCATAGCCGGCAGCCCGGTGAGTGTCCAGCAGGCTGGCTGAAGCTATAGTTTGTATGCAGGCCTTTGGTTGTCAGTCACACTTGGCTCATTTTAGAGAACCACATGCAAATGCCTCCCCAAAGTACCATTTCCCCACAAATAATAGAGAGCTATTATTGGGAGGACTGTGAGCCTGGGGTTCTGTAATAATAGCATTTTCATGAAGGAAAATCACATCCCCACTGTGAGCACAGCTGAAAACACGAAACCAACTGTTGAGACATTCTTGTTGAAATAAAGCATTATTCTATAAGATGGGCCTGTCTGGGCGGGTAGGGGGTGGGGGGAATCTTTGGGAAGCCAGGAGAGAGGGCTTTGCAGGTCCTGCTGGAAATGAGTAGGTAAAAACCTCTGTCCATCTGAGGATGATTAATCTCAATCATAAAGCTGTTAGGGAGCCCTGGGCCTCCCTGTCCTGGCAGGAGGCAAAAGTGGATAATTCAAGTCACAAAAGAAGGAGTGAGGAAGAATGGTGTGGGGATGGCAGAGTAGAAGAGCGAGGTGAGAGGAGACTGCACTGTGAGACACAGACTTCCAAACTCCAACGGCCACGCTCAGGTTTCTTTTAGGGGCTCGGGGGTGGAGCCGTTTGTAGGTGACTGTGGGTTGATGTGGTCACACCGTCTCACATAGGTTCCCATCCTGCTTCAGGAACTTAGAGACAGGGAGACAGCTGCTGGCAGAGGGGGCCTGGGACTAAAGGATTGAGGGGGACCTAGGGGACCAGTGAGTCCTCCATCCTCAGAAGAGGGGGAGCAGGGCTGCCCCTACCACTCCTCATGTGCTTACCTGCCTTTTGTTGCCCCCCTCCCCCTTGGTGTGCAGAAGCAACCAACCAATCAATGTTTCTCACATCGATGTTTCTCTCCTTCTCCCCTCTTTTCTCTAAAAAAGCCATTTTTGTTCTGACAATTATCAAACATACTCAGAAATATAGAGAATAGTATAACTCAGTGGTTTGTGCATATTAGAATCACTTGGGGATTTTTTAAAAATCCCAGTGCTGTGGTATCCTTGCAGACCATTTAAACTCAGTCTCTGGGGTTGGAACCCAAGCATCAGTATTTTTGGAGCTCCCTGGCTTGTTCCCATGGACAGACAAGTCTGGGAACCACCTGTCATCTGCCTTCTACGATTATCAACAGGTGCCCAATCTTGCTGATCCTATAGCTCTTATGTCCTAGTTCCCTAATTTTCCATTGCCCCTCCCACCAATTATTTTAAAGTGAATACCAGACTTATGTTACTTAAAGACTTCAGTGTATGTCAAGAACTTTAAAAAATAAGCACAATAACATTATTATACCAAAAACAATTTAATAGTGATTCCTTAGTATCACCTAATATCCTGTCTTTGATGCTCAGTTTAGCTTTTGAGACATTTCTTTCTCTCCTTTACCTTTGATTTTAATTTAATTTCAGAGGGCTAAGTAATGCCCTCCCCCCATTGTTGAGGTAGTGGAGTTGGCAAAAGGAGCATACTATTGGCTCACCGCTGGTTATCCACTGCCTTTCCTCAGTGTGACCCTGGGTCCTGAATCTCTTCAGGGACGGCCCTGCCCATTTTTGTGGGTGAGAGGGCAGCCCTTGAGGCAGAAGATGCTCGTATGTTCATTCCATAATTGTGGGCTGGGGTCTGCTATATGTCCAGGCAACGTGTTAGGTACTGGGAGACTGGGTTCGTCTTTGTCACCATTTTATTCTCTAGCCCAGATGCATTCAGTTCAATGAGGGAGCGTGTGTTTGTGTCACCAGCACGGTCAGATGACCATCGATGATATGTCGGGTCCAGGCGTGCATACCCCTTTATAAATGGCCTGTGCACTAACCTTTCACATTATACTTCTTTATTTGAGGATGTGAGGACATTTTTTTTTTCCTTTTAAGTAGTTTTCACTAGAACATCACTTGGATTTCCCAATGAGATGAAAGAGCATGGCAGAGTTAAATCTTAGGAGCAGGAAGCAAAGGCAGCCCAAATAATTGAAATGCAAACATGCTGCCTAAGCCCCGTTTCAGCTACAAGGCTTCAGCCTTCTCTTCCTATCGAATCCTTTCAAAGGAGTGCTAACAGGCAGCAGAAATCGACTGGTTTGAAGCTGACCTTCTTTTATTTCCTCCACACAGCCTCTAAGTGAAACACTTAGAAACAGAACAATAAAATGTCCCCAACTAACATAGCTACAGAAGAAAATAGTATCTCTAAATGACGCACATGTTTTTTAAGAATATTTTTCTGCTGCCCTGGCTGAGTAGCCCAGTTGGTCAGAGCGTTGTCCTGGTGGGCCAAGGTGCCGTTCAATCTCGGGTCAAGGCGCATGCGAGAACCAGCCAATGAATTCGTAAGTAAGTGGAACACCATGTTGATGTTTCTCTCTCTCTCAAATCAATACATAAAAATATTGTAAAAAAGAATACTTTTCTGCTTATCATACATGTATTATGGAAAATTTGAAAAACAATAGGGTTAAAGAGTGAAGAAATGAAAATCACATATTTTGCCATCGAGAGATAATCGCTATTATCTAGCAGAGATAATCGATCTTTTTGATGTGTTTCCTTCTAGTCTTTTTATTTTCTATGCCTAACTGTGGACTGTATTTTCTGATTTCATTAAAGCTATTAATAATTTCTTTAAGTGTACTTAGACTTTATGCTTTTAAAGAGCAATTTTAATGTTTTCCCCTTTGTTTCTCATTATAATTCTGTAAAAGATATTCTCACTTTACAAGTGACAAATCAAGGTCCAGAAAGCTAAGTAATCTTTCTCAAGGTCACACAAATGACCCAGGTCTGTCATTTGTGATCCAGGGGTCTTTGGCCCGGTCCCAGTCCTCACTGAATGGAGAAGCACGACCCGTCGGTAGGGTAGCCCTGGGGTTATTTATGACCATGGGACTGACTGTTTCTTTTCCCTACTCCAGAAGGTTTGAGTCAGGGAGTAAAGACCCACACACCTCCTGGTGCAGTCTAATTATGGATGCAGGGAGGGAGGGCATAGGAGATAAAGTGCCACCATTTAAGGGGCAACCCAACCTACATCTGGATAACGCATTTTTGTTAGGCCCTTGTTTATTGTACCATCTATTATGACCTTTGACCTCCAAGTCCTTACCCACCCACACCCCCTTCTAGGGGAAGCTGCCCAGCCATCACCTCTGCTGCCTCAGCTGAAGGGCGTAGTGCCAGGGGTGCCCTGTGCCTCAGCCCCACCTTACTGGTAGCCTGGGGGTGGGGCCTGACTCAGGCGTCACCAGGCCTTGGTGGATTATCATTATGATCTGGTATAAAAAGATGAGCAAGAGAAATTAGATGTTCTTTCTCAGAAATATGAATTGCTAAACATGGGGGGTGATTTACTCAGTGGTCCACTGAGGCTGAGAGTCAGGACAGAGTCACAGCCAAAGCCACATGTCAAATGAGATTATGAGGGAGGAGAAAATACGCATTTGTCGGCAGAGAGAAAAGAACTGTGCCGATGACAGAGACCCTCGGACGCCCCTGGAGGGGAGGGGAAGAGACAGAGAGGTCTGACCCCAGAACTGCTTTTTCCTGGGGCTTCCAGGTTCCTGTCCAGCCCCTGCATATCTGACGATAACTTTCTTCACCCACCCCACTTCCTGGAGGTAACTTGCTTGGGTCTCTCATCCTTGTAACTAAACAAGGCAGCCTGTCTTAACAGTCACCAGAGCCTGACAGACTGGCAGAGCCTTGCTACCCTCCCACTTTTGAGTGAGAGACCTGGGGCCTAGAGGGGAGTGAACTTGCCCATAGTCAGCTGGTCTCCAGCCTCCAGCCCAGGCTCTCGTCTGTCCCCAGGCCTCATGCTTCATTGATTTCGTTTTGCATCTCAGCCTTGGCTTCATGCCATAAAGCTTGAGGGCTGGGCTGTTTCTTTCTACATCCCTTTCTCCCACTTCCTTTCGCTTGGTATAGTGCTAAACACCGAGTTGGTGCTCATTAAATACTTGTTACATTGAAATAGTGGATACTTTAGGTTTGAGGACATGATGGAGGAAACCGTTGGTGAGAGCTCCCTCGACTGATGGACAGGCTAGCTTGTTGGGTGAGTTTCAGACAGGACCCATCCGCCCCTGGGCAGTCACTCATCTTTGAGGTTAGAAGTGGCTCTTTATCCTATGGATTTGCTGCAACAAAACTGAACAGGAAGAATGGCTTCCCTGGGTCCGACAGGTCAGAACCCATTGTCAGCAGTTGTGTATGCAAGAGAAGGCAGGCTCACGAATCACACACATCTGACCGTCTGCTGGCAAAAGTGGATATGGTGTGTTGCAGGCATTGGTGGTTTAGATTCTCTGAATCATTTTTTGAAAATAATACAGGGGTGGGCAAAAATAGGGTTGCAGTTGTATGTGAAACAAAGTTTATTGTTGTATTATTATTAATTATGAATTATTATATTGTTTCCCAGATGAATGACTGTGAACCTACTTTTGCCCATGCCCGTATAACTGGGATTTGACTTGAGTGGAGTATGAGGGGAAGGGGAAAGGAGTTCAGAAATGATATTTTAGATTGGTGTCATGGAAGTCTTTATGTTTTCCTTCTATAACTGTTTACTGAGGGCCAATTTTGTAGCGGGCACTATCTTAGACACTGGGAATACAGCAGTGATCCAAACCTACAAAAGTCCCTGCTCTCCTGGAGCTTACATTCCACTGGAGTTGCCAGGTTAGTTAAAGGGAATGCGACACGTGTTAGTTTGCTAGGGCTGCGAAAACACGCTGTTGAGTGGCTTAGACAAGAGAAATGGGTGGCTGCTCGGTCCTGCCTGCGAGAAGTCTGATGTTGTGGTCAGGGTCGCTTCCTTCTGAGGCCTCTTTCCTTGGCTTATAAATGGCTACGTTCCCCTGTGTCCTCACAGGGTCTTCCCTCTGTGTCCACATTTCCTCTTTCCAAAGGGACACCAATCGTATTGTGATAAGGCCCACCCCAGGGGCCCCATTTTTAACTTAGCTCTTTGAAGACCCTGTCTCCAAATGAAGTTACATTCTGGGGTACTAGGTATTAGGGCTTCAACGTAGGAATTTGGGACAGAACATAACATGGCATATATGCAAAAGTGATGCTGATGCGTGTGATACCCCACCATATTTAAAAAATAAAGGTTTTGTGTTGCTTTTCCAAACTGAGGAGGGATTGCTTGTCCACCAATGACACCTATGGCTGGTGCTGGCTTGGGGGAAGGCTGACCTCGGGCAGCAGAGCGATCTGGGGCTGTGCACGGAGTCATCCCTGGCGAGACTGCCCAGGCCACACGAAGACTGAACTGCTGACCCGCACTTAATCAATACAGTCATCTAAACAACAGAGCAAGAGGTGCGGGACTTTTATATACGTATTTTTAGCATAGCTTGCAGGAGAGAAGTGAATTTATTTTCATGAATGCAGATTCAGGGAAAGATTGCGGCTGTTACAACGTGAGAGCATTAAAGCCGTTTGTTTTTTCCCTTTAATCACTTCCTATTTTCCTAATGGGACTGGAGTGTGTATGGCTCCTGCTGCTTTATATACTTCGTTGCCCTGTGGCTCATTGGTTTCTCTTTTCATTTATGCTTTTGTGGTTTAACTGAACAAACAACCTTCTGGGTCATAATGAGTTTCTGGATCTCGACATGCTGAGCATAAATCCACCAAATCTAGAATTCTGTGCTATGGGAGATTCAGCCTGGATTTTGATATACGGTAAAGGTGCTGAAAATAGGTGGTCAGGCACAGAGGAGAAGGGCTGAAGTTCTCCTGGGCCTCTGATGCAACGGATGCCTGGTCCAAGCAGTGGTGTGTGGACTTGATCTGACTGTCAAATCAGAAAAACCATCCACTTGCCAATCAGACCACTGGGGCTTCTCCTCCAGGCACCAGGGAACTAATTTGTTAGTAAAGAGCTTTGCAAGCCACTGAGTCCCAGGGAGGGTTGTTGAAGCAATGCGGAGTGTGCAAACTGTGTCAGTTTTGCCAGAGCTACCAATTGAAAAATGAAGGATTTTGATAAACAGTAGAGGCAAGATTGGCGAGACAAGTTTTTCTCTGAGATTTCTTTGCTTTTCTTTTTTTACTATAAAAAACTGTTGTAGGAACTTCTGTGTCCATTGATTGACTTCCTCATTTCTGGTTCGTTATCTATTAGGTAACAGTGGCTTGGGTAATATATGATCCCTTCCTTCAAAAAGCCTGTGTTAAGGAGGTGATGTCACCAAGGTGGCAGACTAGGAGACCCTAGCCTCTGTCCCTTCACAAAGATCAACAATTAGACAGCTGTCCACGAAGAGAAGCAGCTCTGGGAAGCTCCGGAAACTCTGCAGGAGGGGAAGGAAGGATGGCTTCATCTTCCCTGCCCACCCCCAGGCTGACGCTGCTGGTGTAAAGAGGGAACAGTCCAGTTAAAAGAGAACTTCTTGCCGGGAAAGGGAGAGGGGTGAGTCACCAGGTTCCTCAGTCTTCCAGGGCACCGAACAAGGGACCCACCGCAGTTTCACGCCACCCAGAAACCAGCAAAGCTGAGCTGGGTAGAGACAGCTGGGAACAAGGAAAAGGCACAGGCTACTGGTGTGGTGCCAGGGGGGTACAAGAAACACTTTGTGAGGTGTGTGGTTGTCTGACCACTCTGCTGTACATCTGAAACTAATACAAAATAATATTGAATGTACACTGTAATAAAAGTAAAGATATTTTCTCTAAAATAAGAATCTGAATCTGCACTACTGGAGTTTCCCTTTTTCACATATGAAGCACTTTTTGAAGTCGTATAACTCTCTTCATTCCGTAGGAGAAAAACACTGAAGCATTGGCTTCAGACATACGTGGCTTTGAATCCTAGTCCCATCACTGTGTGAAACTGACACCTTCCTTAGCATTTCTGAGCCTGTTTCCTCAGTGAGACAATACAGGTAACACTGACTACTGGAACTGGTATAGTGAATCACACCACCAAGTACATCTTGGGTATATAGAAGTAGGAGCTGTTACGATGATGGTTCATTCATTCAATGACATTAGAGAGTCTGTTAAGAACCAAGCACTGTTTAAGGCACAGAGGGTACAGCAAACTCCATGAAATGCTAGCTTTTGTGGAGACTGTAGTCTTTTAAATTGTTGGTATTCAGATTGAGTGGAGCTGGTGAAAGGGGACAGGAAATTGTGTCCAGATCACGGGTTATCCCCTTAGGTTCCTAATGTTTCCTGACAAAGTGCTCTCATAGAATCATATAATCCCAAACCTTCTCACCGCGTAACATCTGTGACGTTATACACCTAGTCGCTCTCCCGAATGGAGAAATCCTAAGGGAGAGGGAGGGACATGAAGCTGTCAGTGGAACAACAGGTTATTTTCGTGGTGTGAACTGGTTGTCATTGTTGTTGCTGTTGTTGTAGTTGTTGGTCCTTAGCCGTCTTGCCTGTTTGTGATAATAATTTATACCACACTGATGGTCCACCTTGGAAAAATGTAAATAAATATTTTTAACACCCGTACTATTTTTATAAGTAGATAATTATCTCCCTATACCCATTGGCTTGGTAGGGCAATAGAGCCAAAACTGTTTCCTCTCACTGAAAGTTAGAACAGCTCAAACTGCTATGTTTTCATTCTTCCATAGTAGAAAGGTAAGTTTGGAAAGTAAGTTCCTGGAAAGTAAGAAAAGCAGGTGCTTAAATGCACAATTACCAAAAAGAAGCTTCACTTATCTCATGGTAACTGACTGTGATTGTACAAAATTTTATTTAGCAAAGGTGTATCTTCAATTACTACATAAGTATAGGGCTAAATATTATATGTGTATAAATTATGAGTACATTAAACTTTTAACTACACAAGGAAAGGTTTGATACTTAAGGTCTTTCTATTGTTGCTTTTAATAAACAAAACCATATCTCTTTTATTTCTTTACGTAAATTCAGAGTTACATTTGTATTAACACTTTGAGATTTAAAATTATACTTCTAAAAACACAAAATAAGGAAAAAAACACCCCCTACCTTGGCCAGCATAGCTCAGTTGGTTGGACATCATTTCTCAAAGTGAAAGGTTGCTGGTTCAATTCCCAGTCAGGGTATATGCCTGGTTTTTGGGCCCCCATGTGAGAGGCAACCAATTGATGTTTCTCCCCCTCTCTTCTCCTTTCTGTCCCCTCTCTCTAAAAATAAATAATAAAATCTTAAAAAAAACCCCAATTCATGTATTAAATGTTTTCCCCTGAGTTGTGTTATTCTGTGTTTTAAGTATCTTATGCTGTTATGTATTTTTTGGGGTCATATTCCAACAAGAAGCATAAACAATCTTAATAATGAGAAAAATATTGTAAAAATAAATAAAAGTAATATATACCCATGACATAGAGCAGTTTTCATAAATTGCTTTAATTTAAATTATTTTATATAAATATTTTTTAAAATGTGGACCTTAAAGGTAGCCTTCAAGGTAGAAACAGAGAAGGAAGACCAGGGCAAGGAGGTCTCCCAGGCCTCAGTCATCTGCACAATGACTTCACGCTCTTTTGCAAAACCTGTGTATGATGTTTATCATACGTGTTTTAAATCTTATCTTTTTTACTTCAAAAGAGTAATTGAAAATAAAATTCTATATCCCAATCCTACCTGGAAAATGACCATAATTTGCCATGAGAAGAAGAAAGCATAAAAGAAATATAATTTACATAATAATGTTAAATTCCAGCCAAATACCATTTCTTATTCAAAGACTCTGATCCTGAGGTTTGTTCACTTTTTGTTTAAAAAGGGAGACTAGCAGGAGTTTGGGAGGGGAACCTAGCACCCATAACCTAGCACCAGTCTAGAGCGTCTCTTTTAATAATTACAAATGCTAAAGTAGAATGGAAAAGGGAAGGACATTGTGAAAGTGTGAGTCTATATGACTTAATCTTGATGCCCTTCCTATGCTATTACATCTCCCATGCTTTGGGAACTATTGGTCTAAACCACCTTGGGCAAGTGGAGAGCTAGTGGGTTCTAAAAGGTCTTCAGAACTGCAGAGTTTACAATTTTGTTCATAATTTTTGCAGTGATTGTCAAGGTGACCATAGTTCCCAGTTCAATCCCAGTCCACCTTTACACTCGTGCCCCAACATAATCATTAGTCACATTCTTGTTTACGTGCCAACGTGTCCTGACTTGGGACAAACAACTATACAGTCACTGGATTGATTGTTCATCTGTCCATCATTTTCTGAGCACCTACTCTGGACCTGGCTCTGTGACAGTGACTGGAAACACAAAGGTGAGTAAGAGTGTTCTCAGCCCTCGAAGAACTTAGGAATGGAAGGTCAGGGCAAGGCGGGGAGGAAACCAGTTAATGACAATACAAAGTGATGAGAGGCACACATGGGTCTGTGCCGTATGCTGTTGGGATCACAGGGAAGGAAGACAGATGCGTCAAAGGAACACCGCAAGTTCCTCAGTGAAAAGAGCAATCAGCGATGTAAGAACCAATGAATCAGCTCCATAGAGGCAGGTAGGTCTTTCCCTTTGAAAACAGTGTTTTAATTTGCATCCCTGTGTGTTCAGAGAACTGGGGTGGTGAGGATTAAAGTGGGAAAAACACATGCAGTTTCCAACTCATTTCTTCAATGGTTATAAGAAAACCTGCCCTGCCTGGTGAATCTTGTGATATGTAGA
The DNA here is from genome assembly GCF_022682495.2 of Desmodus rotundus. NCBI lineage: Eukaryota > Metazoa > Chordata > Mammalia > Chiroptera > Phyllostomidae > Desmodus > Desmodus rotundus. The sequence goes on from NC_071388.1 coordinate 127,606,634, forward strand.
GATAGATAAAAATGTTTGCAGAGGAAGAATATTCTCCACAATTTACTGATTTTAAAATATAAATGAGATTGTATTACTTCCTTTCTTAAAACCCTCCATGGGTGTTGATCACTGTTCTTAGAATAAAATCCACAGTCCTCCCCATGGCCCACGAGCACTGCCCTTCCTCTGCAGCCACACCGGCTGTTCTCACTCGACCTCACTGAGCTTTGCCACCTTGAAAAATGCCAAGTTCTTTTCCACTTGAGCTCCTTTCTTGACCTTTGTGGTTCCCTCTGCCTGGAGCACTGTTCCTCCATTCCTTTAAAAGCCCATCTGAGAAGGACACCAGCACTGAGGGAAGTAAGCAGGGTCAGAGGTTAGGAGAGATGGTTCCTGCTGATGTCATACAGCACACAGACTGTGAGCTGCATGACAACGAAGACCTCTGCCCGTTTCGCCCCTGCTGCACCCTGATGTCTGGAACTGGCCCAGCAGCGGGGCTTTGGAACTAGTTATCTTAAGAGATGCCTATCACCTCACTCTGGGTAGAAAGATGGAATGCAAAGTCCCTAGGGACTGATTCGTAAACTCCTGTCTCTTGGATTCATCACCTTGACAATATAGCCTTGAACGTTATTATAGCATAATAAAAAACAGTTGAATCCCTAAGTTACTCAGGGCAAGGCACCCTAAACGGAGACTAAGATACTATAAAGAAAGTGTTTGGCATTTCCAAATAAGTATTTTTTTGGATGACTGCAGGGTTTTCTCTAGCTTTTGACAGGATGCTTGTTTGATTGCCAGGGAGCCTGATGGTCTTGACTTGAAGGAAAGCAACTCAGGGTATCATCACCATCGCCTACTGAGCCAACATCAAATATTTATTGAGCAACCACTCAATGCAAAGCATGTTATGCTATACATGTTAAGAAAACACATCTTTCTCTTCAATGGAAGGCACACTTTAAAGGATGAATCTAAACAAATGGAAATACTCATTTTTCAGTCACCTATATGAGCACAGTGCAAACAGTTTGGAGAGTATAGAGGGAGCTCGTTACAAGGTCTACAAATGAGTGCATTTTTGCATCCAGCTACAGGTTCTCAGGGTCTTACATTTATTTATTTATTTATTTATAATTATTTTATTGTTGTTTGATTACAGTTGTCTGCATTTTCTCCCCATCCCTCCACCCCACCCTAGCTGAACCCACATCCCTCCCCCACATCCACTCTCTCCAATGATTTTGTCCATGTGTCCTTTATACTAGTTCCTGTAATCCCCTCTCCCCACTACCCCCTCCCAACCCCCCACCTGGCTACTGTTAGATTGTTTCTAACTTCAATGTCTCTGGTTATATTTTGTTTGCTTTTTCCTTCTGTTGATTATGTTCCAGTTAAAGGTGAGATCATATGGTATTTGTCCCTCACTTCCTGGCTTATTTCACTTAGCATAATGCTCTCCAGTTTCATCCATGCTGTTGCAAAGGGTATAAGCTCCTTCTTTCTCTCTGCTGCGTAGAATTCCATTGTGTAAATATACCATAGTTTTTGGATCCACTCATTTGCTGATGGGCACTTAGGTTGCTTCTAGTACTTGGCTATTGTAAATTGTGCTGCTATGAACATCGGGGTGCATAGGTTCTTTTGGATTGGTGTTTCAGGGTTCTTAGGGTATAATCCCAGCAGTGGAATTGCTGGGTCAAAGGGCAGTTCCATTTTTAGTTTTCTGAGGAAATTCCATACTGTTTTCCACAGTGGCCGCACCAGTCTGCATTCCCACCAATAATGTGCTAGGGTTCCCTTTTCTCCGCATCCTCTCCGACATTTGTTTGTGGATTTGTTTATGTTGGCCACTCTGACGGGGTGAGATGGTACCTCATTGTGGTTTTAATTTGCATCTCTCAGTCTTACATTTAAAAATGGCATCAAAAGTCTGCAGGGACTGTTGGAGAGGAAATGGGAGAGCATCTCAGTTTGATGCGATCAGGCAGCGTCTATGGTCATGTCTAACCTGCTACCCTGTGGACTATTCTCATAATGCCGTGCTAGTGCCGTCTTCTATGGTGCACCACACGCTTCAAGGGGGAGTGAGGCCTGGTATAAGGATAAGGTCTGAGATGGATAGACTTGGATTTGAGTGCATCTTCACCACTTACTTATAACCCTCTCTCAGCAGGTAAATGACTAAATCTTGCTGCCATTTCCTTTTCTCTGAAATGGATACAATAGGGTTGAATTCCTTTGTGCAGGGGAAATGAGATCAAGTATAAAAAAAACGTATCTGTAGAAAACCTGAAAGGAGTAAGTATTCAAAAACCACAAGTAATTTCCCTCCTTTTGAATTAAAATATATGTGTCAGTGAATGAAGGACACAAGGACTTTTAACAATTGTGATCCTTTTCTCCTAGGAGTTTGTGCATATTGCACTAAATGCCTATGATCAAAACGTGACACCTATGTACTCATTTGCAAGTTTTTTTCAAAGACAGGAAATACGGTGTTTGGTTATGTACAGAAGGTTCAGTGTATGTAGGACACTGTCTTCATACAGCAATTCTTCCAGTCTCATTGGCCACTATGTCATGATCTTACTCACTTTAGCTTTCCCAACGTAGCATTGTGTCCTCTTGCACATAAAAAATATCCTACATACATTTGATGCGTAAAAGAATAAATAGCATAAATGTTGGTGAAATTGCAACACTTGAGTATAGCTCTATTAATTAAGTGGGTGTACATATAGTGAAAGGGAAAATATGTTTATAGATGAGCTACACAGCTTCAGGCAATCTAGGTCTTCCGGAGCTCTTTCAGCATGGGGCACTGAATGAGGATGCTGAGTCATCCCAGGCGGAGTTGGTCCCAAACACTGCATCATGATAAGCTGACTTCAAAAAGTCTAATGAGAGTATATGCCTAAACCTCTGCTGATTACTCCATGGGAAAATAGGAAGAGAAATGGTTGTTTGAAATTATGTTAGGATTAGCAAATTATTTGAAATATATGTTTGTCTTAGTGGTTCGCTAGCTATAGGAATCCGCAACTGAATTGGTCCTGCCTCACAGACAAAAACTGGTTAGTCTCACAATTCATGAACATTTGCAAGAAGCTTTTTCTTACAGTTCTATGAAGTTGAGGCCCCTCTATTGTGGTGGTGGCAGGAGTATTTTAGAATACCAACACATGTGACGATAGGATTTCAACACATGAATTTGGGGGGCGGTGCACAGATACCCAGCTTATAGCGTCCTGCACTCACTTTGCTGTCTGGTATCTGTGCTATTGACATCTCAGTTGGAACAGACAGGAACAATTTCATTCTAGCATCTTCTTCCAGAAGAATGCAAGGTTGGACAGCTGGTGAACCTCCCATCCACGCTTCTCTAAAGTTAGACAAAGAAGGTCCCTGGCTCTGTCTGGAATTGAAAAAATAAAAGGCCAGCAATTGTCCTGGTGGTAATAAGTATATGTACTGATTTACATAATCCGAATGGCTCCGAGACTTGGAAACTCGCTCGTACAAGAGGTTAGGCAAATCCTCGCTAAGGAGTATAATGCAGCCAACTGTCGCTGTCTATTTAAACTTCACAGGGAGTGCCTAATGGAAGAGGCAGCTGGAATTGCTACGTTCTTTCAGAGCATAGAGTGTGATGGCTTCTCACACTTATGGCTGTCCAAAATGCAAATGCAGGGACTGCCCATGGTAGCTGGGTGCTGGAGAGCGTGTTGAAAGCCCAGGGGCTGGTCTCTGCATCATAAGGAAGATGTGATCTCGCTACAAGATCAGTGGCCCTGCCTTATGGTTTCTCAGCAGCTCCTGCGAAGTTCCCACTGTTGAGTTTAGGGAATGTGTTCCATGCTGGACAAACCGCTTTCTGCTGGGGACTTGCGGGGAAGGACAGCCTTTGTGGCAGACGGCTGAAAGTGTCTCTCTGTATGTTAGCTCAGACCCTATTTCCTTTCCAGGAACCTGTCCTGTTCTCCCTCCATCCACACAGCCTAGCCACTGTCCAAGCCTTGGCTCAAACCCTTCTTCGTTAAGCCCCCCTGATCACAGGCACGGAAGTCATTTCTCCATCCTTGCCTTATTGCAGTGGACGCTGTGGGAGGGCATCTTTGCTGTTACTTTATGTGCCTTTCAGGAAGAGTTGACAACGTCCATATGGAAGACAAGGGCCCCAGGGCCCTCTAATGAGAGGTAAGCCAAAAGAAGCCACCATGGGGCCGGGACCCTCTGCTGTGGAATTCATCCTTGTTGAACAATTGAGTCGTTTAAGGAAAACATGACAGATTTGGGGAATGGCAAGTGCTTGGTATGGCTGGGCGCAGAGTGCTTCACAGTGGCGATGGGAAGTGAGGTTCACCAGGGGCCCGGTGGCTCAGTTGTGTGCTGACATGTGTGTGGTAGTCTGTATTTCTCCTGTTACCCTTTACTTAGGATGTGCATTCAACAAAATTTATGCCGCCTCGATAATTTCATTTCATTATTTAATCTTTTTAATATGTTCCACTAGCTAATATTATTTACTTTTGCCTTTTTATCTGTAGTTTTTATTATATTATCTGTTTTATGATATAATCTGCTTATTTTATCTTTTATAGTTCTAACATTTTAAGTGTGCACTGTTCAACTCATCAAATTTATTTTCTAGCACTTTTCAATTTTTCTAGTATTCGCATGCTTTAAGCTAATGTTTACTTATGGCTTTTCCTTTTTCCTTCTTCAGAAGTGGTTTTGCCCTTTTAGCTTATTTCATCTTATTCCTGTCAGAGAGAGCTGTGTTGAGGTCTGGCCTCATGTCGTACCTGCCTTTTCATCCTCCCACAGTCCCTGGCAGTCCAGTGGGCAGAGAGGGTGGCCCTGAATCTTTACGGAGGGAGTGATTGAGTGTATGGTTCATTTATGTGGAGTCAATCACTGCGGCCTGGCCATTTTACCTCCCGAACCGTTTAAACCCACCCCTTCCTCCCCTCCGTCCCTGTGTCAGAACAGGCCGCCACCATCCCTCACCTGGGTCTCCGCTCAGCCTCCTAATGGCCTCCTGTCTCCTTTCTCCTTCCTTCCAATTTACTCTCCATTCTGCAGCGCAGTGATATTTTATAAATGTAGGTAAAGTATCCAAACACACTCCCATTTATTTTTGGCTAATGAATTAGGATATATAACAGTTCTAAAGAATTTTTAAAAAGAATTTAACATAAGTGCTTCTGGTATTTTAAAAATAATTTGTAATTAAAAATATTTCCACTATGGAAAGTTTCAAACTTAGATGAAAGTAGAGTGAAGAGTGTAGTGAACTCCCATATACCCATCACCTGCCTTCAACCATTATCAATAATTCACCGTTTTTAAAAGCAATCCCCCTTTTTGTTTTTTATAATTTGCTTGAGTAGCAAATTTTCACATTTTGTAATTCCAAGACGGCATATCATTTCAGCGCAACAGTTCTAAAACACACACCTGGCCTTGTCGCTGGCCTGCCTCAATCTCCGGGTGCCACCGCAAAGCCGCCAGAGTGGGCGTAAACACCCCAGTCAGCACCCGCCCACCTTGGCTCAGCAGCAGCCTGTCTATTGCTCCTCGTCTCTCCCAAACCCAGTCCCACCCACAGGTCCCCTCGCTTCTCCTCCAACTGCTCTGTGCTAGTGCGCCATCCTCGTCCTGGGGCTGGGGGGCTGGGGCGTGGGTCAGGTCTGCACACACAAGAGGTGATGGGGCAGATGCACAGGCTGGCTCTTCACATAAGTGTCCAAGCCTGCCCTCTGGAAGTTAGTCCGCAGGTCTGACAAACAGCTCGCAGGTCTCCGTGGAATTGCTTTTTGTTAGAGGCAGAAACGTTGGACTGCTTGCGGCTTTGGCCTTTGTGTAAGAACAGAGCGTGTTCAGTGGGGCTATGTCTTATCCACTCGCCTTCATACATTCATATCTGGATGGATTAGATGAATGGTCTCTCTGCTTCTCCAAGATAGGCCACGTTTTACACCCACATGTAATCTCTTTTCTGAGAATATTGTCCAAAAACTAGGTCATCCATTGTGAAGGAAATTAGGCAGTAATTAAATTTAACTGGATATTATAGTATTGGTGGTTTCATTTTAGAGGAGTATGCCTTCTTAATTACTTTATTGCTGCAGTTATACTGGCTGAGGGTTTTTTTTTTCTTTCTTTTTTTTTTTGTAAGGGGAAGGTTGTATTTAATAAGTTAGATGATGATTTCTGGGCTTGCATTTTTAATCAGCAATCTCACCTTCGAGAGCGAGTTCTATTTCCTTGTGCCCTTTTCAGGTCTACCTGACAGGAGCCAGTTTCCCCACATGGCCATTTGGCCCAGCCATCTTGGGATATCTTTTGTCAAAAGAGCTGTGTAGACAGACAAGACCAGGCTAAGAGGAAAGCAGCTGGTTTGGGGGGGTTCTTTTCACATACGTGGCCCATCGTCACAGCTGTCTCCCTGCTTTTTATTTTCTGATTGGAAAGGGTACAGAGAGGCAAATGCTGTGGAGAACTAGCTTGTTGTTCCAGCCGCAGAGCTGGTGGGAGAACCCAGGTTTCAAGGCTTGTGTTCAGCGACCTGCTGCTCAGCACATTTCCACAGAGGAGGCTGGAATCAGGGCCGCTGGGAGAGTCGGGTCCCAGCTGGAGGTGCGGGCCGTCATGCCCATAGGAAATGCTGAGTGACAGGACCACCCTGATGCAGTCTGGCCGCACCCTCAATATGCTGGATCAGGTGGCCTCCTCACATTTCTCTTCGTCCTAAGATCTGTTTAGATCACCCGTTACGACCATCCGTTAGATCAGCCATTTAGATCACCTGGGCAGCAGCTCCAAAGCACCCTGGGTCAGCACTTGCTGTCCACGCTGCCCTTCACCCAAATGTCTTCCACGTGAGGCCTCCCCTACTCCTCCCTTTGCTTAAACCTTCTAGGCAAATCAAATGAAGATCATTAAAGTTCCCGGAGGTGCCCATTCCCAATTTCCTGTGGTTTCTTCACTGGGAGCTATTACCATTAGGGTTTGTGAGAAAAACCTACTATTAAACCCATAGCTTGCCATGTTCCTTAAAAAAAATGTTATTTCTTCTGAGGGCGCACAAAAATAGCTCAATGATGCTTTCCTAATAAGTGCTTTTCATGCTGACTAACTCTTCCAAATTAGATGGTGCAGGAGACCAGGACGCCAGCCCAGGGAAGTTGTGTGTCTTTCCGTGGAAGAAGTCGCAGGTTTCGGGTGGGAGCCTTGCTGAGGAAGATGGCACTGGAACTGTGTGTTAAAGGACCATCTTGGCTTTGTCCACGTGAGTTCTGGCAATTTTTGTGAGCAAGGAGTAAATCATAAATAGCAAAATAATAGCTCAGTTCTGGAGATTCTTTAGAGAGCAAAGAAGGATCCCACAGAGCACATTTTAGCTGGTTAATAAGGAAGCCAATTACGTGGGTTCGTATATAACCTGCTCCCATGTTCTATCAATATATAATTACCACATATTTTCCAGCCTGCCCCTGGGAGACGTGGCAAGTGAAATAGATTAAGAAGAAAATAACGGTGCTTGCTGCGCAATTTATGAGATTGATATCTGTTAATACTTGAGTAGGCTCTTTGCAGGGTGATCTGAAGGCCCGAGATGCTCTCAGTACAGACAAAACAAAGTAGCTGTTTAAGCTCTTTGTTCTTTTAAATACCTCTGTATACAAAGACCTGTCTAGCATGCAGATCATGTGTCTTAGGGCTTGGAAATCTTGCTGGACTTGATCAGACTGAAGCCTATAGGTTACACGGAAAAATGATTTGTCCTCATCTGCCTTTTCTGCCCCCAGTGCCAGGGTCAGCACTGGAGCCTCCAATAGAGGTTGGAGTTGGTGGGGGACTTGGCGGGGGAGTGTGGTGCTGGAGTTACTATTATGCAGGTGACCACAAGATTAAGACAATTTCCAAGTTCTGTTTTTCCCTCTTCTTCTGCCTTATAATAAAAAAAAAAAATAACAGAATACTTGGAAAATAGAATTACAAATGCAATTACCTAGAATCCCACTATTCCACCTTTTTTTTTACATATTACTTTTTGGTTTTGTTCTCATAAAATAATATACATATATGTTCTTTATAGTTAATATTAGTGTACATATACTTCTTGAAATTCTTTTTCCCCCCACATTATATCACATTTTATCAATGTTTTCCCAGATGTCACACTCGTCATCCTAAATTAAGTCTGCCTAACGTTTTCCATGGTGACAATATAGCAGACGTTCCCCAACCCTCTCCCTGATCCTCCACTACCACAATCACGCAGCTGAGTTTCCCACATTTGGGGAGATCGCAGGGGTCAGCACATCCGGAGTGCAGTGGAAAACCGCCTTTGCGGGCACGGCATCTCCCCTGATGTTTCAGACCTTAGGTAAGCACAGCCACGTCTGTGAGCTGCCCAGCACAATGACTCTCATTTATTACTTCCTCTGTATGTTTATTCATTTATTGAACAAGCTTATCAAACATCTGTTCTGTGTCAGCGTCAGCACTGAACAGAAGGAGGTAGATAAGATATAGCCCTTGCCCTTATGGAGTTCCAGGCTAGTGACCTGTGGACTAAGGATTGCCATTAGAAGAAAAACAGTTTTTTCAAGTCACAATACTTCTGACATCCATTGTGTGGAAGGTTTTTCCACACCAACCCATTTCCAAGTCTCCAGACACCAACTGGGTTTCCCACAATTCAGTTCGCACGCAGGTTAAGGGCTCAGTGCCACAAGACTGACCCCACGTCAGATGCCAATCACAAGAACAGACCCTTGACTAACCTGCTATAAATTGAAGGCCCCATGACGCCCTCCACAGCTTTGATAATTTGCTATAATGGCTCACAGAACTCAGGGAAACACATCACTTATAATTACCAGTTTATTATAAAGGGTACAACTCAGGAACAGACACATGGAAGAGATGCATAGTACAAGGTATGTGGGAAGAAGCTTCTATGCCTACTCCAGGGGTACCACCTTCCCAGATCCTCAATTTGATCACCAACACAGAAGTTCAGGGTGGTAAGGGGGAGTGGTGCTTTGTTTTTTAAGATTTTATTTATCTATTTTTAGAGAGGGGAAGAGAGGAAGAAAGAGAGGGAGAGAAACACCAGTGTGTGGTTGCCTCTTGAGTACCTCCTGCTGGGGACCTGTCTTGCAACCCAGGCACGTGCCCTGACTGGAAACCAAAGCAGTGGTCCTTTGCTCAGTCCACTGAACCACATCAGCCAGGGGGTGGTGGTGCTTGTTCAAGCATAACTAAAAGGCCACTGCCCTCATCAACAGGTCAGAGAAGCCTGGGAATCTGCATTTTAATGAATAGCAGATGATTCTAATGCAGAGAGCTCATGAACTATGTATTTTTATTAGTTCACTTAAATTTATTAAAAAAATTTTACTATGAATATCTTTGAAAATACATCAGAAAGAGAGAGCAGAATAAAGAATTCTATATATGTTTATCAGCTCCAACAATTAGCTCCAACACGTTCCCTTAATGTTGTTTTATCTGCTTATCTTTGTATAATTTTTTTTAGGATGAACTACTTTAATGTAGTTTTCAGGCATGATTTCACTCATGTCCAGCACGAAGTTTTTTATATGACTACAGTACCATTATCATACCTAACAAAGTTACCAATGACCCTTAACATCCTCTAGTGCTCTATCATTGTTCAAATTTCTCTAATTGTCTTAAAAATGTCTCTTCAGAGTTGGTTTGTTAAGATGCAGAAAAGACAGTCACACTGTATTTGGTTATTGTATTTTTTAAGTCTGAGACATTAAAGAAACCAAACCTGTGCTGTATACTAATTCAAGGTATGGGTCAAGTGTCCTGCATAAGCTTATGCCTCACATTTTGGGCGACATTGTCAAGTATACAGCATGTATGTATTATATATATACATTATTATCTTTCTTTTCTGACAAATTCTACTGTGGCCTTGGTTAACCCCTTGCACAGACTCGCAGTCAACATGGGTGAGGAAGTTGGCCACATGGCGAACAAAATTTCTGGGACAACTCTATTTATCCACACTCTTGCTATTGTTTATTCACTTATTTTTTTTGAACAAATCATATAAATATGTGGCAACCACCTTACGGATTCATTGACGTAAAAGAAAGTTTCTGTTTTCAAGGAACGAGAAAGTGAAGTGCAACCGGGCCAGAAGCAGTGCCGCAGAGAATTCTGGATGCTGGGTCTCACCCACACGAGGAGGGGAGGGAGGGGATATCTGAAATCAGGTATCATTGCCCTTCCCTTTATATGTTTATTACTTTTTTACTTTATCATAACTTTTAAAACCATTTAAGTGAAATATTTATGGTAAGTAAAGCAATCAGAGCTGAATAAATGCAGAGTTGGCAATTTCCCTCCCATCCCTTTATAGTCGGAACTGTAGAAGCCCAATGTCAATAGTTCAGTGTGAGCCCGCCCATGTCCTTGAGCCGAATCCTGTAAGCTGAGAGCGGCCTCCTCCAGGTGGCCAGGGTGGATGAAGGCCTTTGGAAAAGGTTTCTTGCCATGGAAGATTCTGGTGGTCCTTCAGGGTAGAGGGGACCCTATGAAGGACTCCGAGCTAGAGAGGGTCACGCTCAGATGTAGGCCATGACTAGCATGGCCACGGTGTGAACAGGGGGCAGTGAGGAGCACCTGACCCAGACCATTTAGCTGTGGCAATGGAGAGAGAGGACACATGTGACAAAGAGGCTGAGTAGTACCTTCTTCTTACTGGGGACTCTTATCCCTACTTAAAGAAAACTGGTATTTCTTGACTTTACCTTTATTTGATCCAGCGAACTAACCAAGGGTGTCCACTTGGTTTCCTCACGCAGCCCTCGGGTGTGTTGGCAGCAGCTGCTGGCAGCATTCTCTCAGCAGGGTTCCGAGGTGGCGTCCTGGCTCAGCAAGACCCATGATTACTGATTAGTGACAAATGGGAGGGGAGAGGAGTGTGACGTTCCTGGCCCAGCTGCCATGAAGGGTGGTAGGGAAAGGGCTCTGGCAGCTTGTGATATTAAGAACCAAAGCACGAGCATTTGGGTTAAAACATAAGCTTTGGAATTGAAAATGTCTGGGTTCAACCCCCAACTTTATCACTTGTGTGATCTTGGACCAGTCAATAAATTCTAAAGTCTGGCTTCTGCACCTGTGAAGTGGGATAGATGAAACCTGCCTTTTCCACCCTCCGGGCTGGTGAAATAAGGGAATATACAAAGAGCACAGAGCACAGAGACAGCGCCTGGCACATTGCGAGGTGGCTTTTGTTGTCTTATAATGTTATGTCATGGCTCATCCCAGGGCTGTGAGCGGGATGGTTTTGAGACCCCAAGGCCCTTGAGAGGAGCCTGCCAACTTATTGAAGACCTGGCAGCCAGTGGGCAGCGGCAACGGTTCCTGGATAATGCTAATTTCCCTCCTCTCCCCCTTTCTTACCCCCAGGCTGGCCATTGCTCTGGTTTTTACCTTTTGCCCCTGCCATATGATCTGTGATGTTAATGAGATATCACCCAGGGCAGGGTCTGGTTGCAATGCCTGCATTTCATATTTGTCTGCCTGTCAATCCATTGGGCCTGACATTGATGGGCATCCACTATACCTCCCCCTTAGGCTTTGGCTTCTTATGATCAACACCATTGGTGCCTAAAGGGGCACTATTTATAGCATTGTGTCTATCTCCTGCCTTAACCTTGAAATCCTGGCTTTAACTTCTTTTGTTAACCCTGCTGGGGAACAGTCTGCTGATTCTTAGCATCCCTTTCCCACCCTATTCCATTTCTCTGCAAATGATACCTCTTTGTCTCAGGGGAAGAACTCTATCATCTCCATTATCGTACACTGTGATTGGAAACACTGCCTGGGGCGGGGGTAGGCAGGCTACCTGGGACTAGAATATGCCAGCAGTTCCTGGTCTATTTTTCCTGAAGCAATTATTTGTGCTTGGACTCAGGGAGAGGAGGAAAATGAAATAGCCATCATTTTCCTTGGAAAGGAGGGTTGTCAGCCTTTTTAATATTAAGTCACTTGCCTTAGCTTCTTGCATGATCAATTCTGGCTTTCAGTAGCTCTTTCTAGTCCCTGAATTCTGGGACATCAAATCAGGCCCCTTATTAGACTTGCCCATTTTACATGGTAGGATTTTCTGGGATGGTGGTTGGTGGCCCAGAGGTAGCTAAGAGGGGTGATGGAAGGAGTGGACAAAACATTCTCTAGTTACTTCTTCCTTCTCATTGTGTTTAAGACAACTTATTGGCATGATGGTTGTTAAGACAATGTTGAAAACACCTTTGGGAAGCAGAGTAAAATGAGCAATGGGAACATCAGTGGGCAGATGGTCTGCTGAGCATGAAAGGTTGCCTACAGGGGACACCATTTTTATGTGCTGGTTCACCCCACTAACCAAGGGTCCAGACATAACCTGCTCTTGCCTCATGCTCTCTGCCCACACCTTGGCAGGTACCTGTGCTCCAAGGTGGTATTTTACCCATGTGTTTTTCAAAGAATTGAGACAGTAAGATTTTTTTCTTTACTTTCACAGCAACTCGACTTACACCTGGCACTTTACTCTCCAGCACATAATCCCTGTGTGCTGGAGAGTATAAATTCAATAAGAAGAGAGAAAGGACCCAAGAGCTGGACTAGGTGGGAGATTCAGCTTTCAGTACTTACCGTGTGGTGTGCTGGTCTGTGCATGTGGGATTATTATGCAGCGATAAAGAACTAATGTCTACTGAGTGTGGAGAGCAGGACCCCAAAATGGCAGGGGTCTGATCAAGATACCATGAAGTATATAAAGCAAAATGGAGCCACTCATGTCAGCCAGGATGGCTGTCAGTCAGCCATGGCACTTTGGTTCAGGAGGGAAACTACCTGAGTCGGAGCAGACACATCTGTCAAGGAGACACACCCAAGATGTCTGCACACGTGGTCAGAACAGCCATGTCTGCAGTGCGAGACCACCCTGAGATAGGCTCCTGGGCAGATTGCCAGCAGGGGTGTCAAGACATTTATCAGAAAGACCCAGAAGGGTGGAGTACACCACTTTCAAAGCATAACTGAGGCGGGCTCCAGACCACTGCTGAGACAGCCGAGCTCCTCTATGCTGCTCTATGCCACGCTGATCTCCCTTGTCATCAGCCGCCAGAGGCTCTGCCCTGATGGACTGTGAAGACTTTGCTTGCCCTGCTGCCCACCTGACTCCAAGATGCTGACAATACCCTTACTCACCCTGCTGTCTCCCGGACCTGCAGACTGAGACTCTGGGACTCGGGTTCCTTAACCCCCCTTGATTGCTCTGTGTGTGTGTTATATTTCTTACAATCTAAGAAATTGTAACACTGAGATTGTTAGAGTGTAAGTAGAATATTAATATATGTTGATTTCTACTTTTAGTGAACCTGCATTCAATAAAATCTGAGTGAACAGCATAGTTACTATGTGTGACTCTTGTCTATTCCTTGGTGCTGGGCTGCTCAGCAGGCAGCTAGCTGAGCAGTTGCCCAGCTGACTTATGGGAAAGACTATATCATGAATATATGCTTGAGACACTGAGTAAGAAGGGGGTTTTCAGTCTCAGCCACACACTGTGCTCAGAAACAGCAACCCCCTAACCCTTGCCCAAGTCGACATTCCAAATTCCCTTCTCCTTCAAGGTGGGCTCCCCTTGGTAGTGGAGTAGGTAATGGTTGTGCTGGATCTGTCAGGATAGGGTAGGTTATGCTATGGTAACAACTCAAATATCAGTGCCATCTGAAATTTGACAAGGGTTCATCTCTGTGCTGGTTCATGCTACATGCTCTTTGTAGATCACAGAGGTGGCTCTGCTTATATTATAAGTAATTAGGCCCCAAGCTGACTGAGCAGCCACCATCTAGAAAGTTGCTGGTCACCACGTCAGAGGGAAAGAATTCTACAGGGTCTTGCAGTGGTGATTAAATGTTTCAGCTGAGAAGAGTTGGCATAAAATGTCCAAACCTGTAGAGGATTTTTACAAAAATTTATTTGAGTGAAACAGAAGATACACCTGGAATCAAGATCTCAACAGACTGAGATAAATGCTTCTGAGAATAACACTTCGAAATTTCCTTTATGCATTTGAGATTAAGGAGGGCACCTAAGGAAGATTACATGAAGATGGGAGATAGTAAGACAGGATCTAATTACAGGAGAGCTAAAATTATGTGCTCTCAAGCTTTAGAGCAGGAGTATCAAACTCATTTTCACTGGGGGCCACATCAGCCTCGTGGTTGCCTTCAAAGGGCCGAAATAATTTTAGGACTGTATAAATGTAACTACTCCTTAACTGTTAAGGAGTTGAAATTACATTCGGCCCATTGAAGGCAATCACGAGGCTGATGTGTTCCCCTGTGAAAATGAGTTTGACACTCCTGCTTTAGAAGGAGAGGTCTGAAAGAGTGGTCAGGTTTTAGAAGGGGTGTCTAAAGGGGCATTTCAAAGGTGTGTTAACCTAACAGCACAGAAACAATGGAGAGGGCTTGCTTAGGGCAAAGATGAGTCCTTTTGTTAAAAAGATTTTATTTGTTTATTTTTAGTGAGAGGGGAAGGGAGGGGGAGAGAGAGGGAGAAAGAGAGGGAGAGAAACATCAATATGTGGTTGCCTCTCATGCACCACCTAGTGGGAACCTGGCCCGCAACCTAGGCAGGTGCCCTGACTGGGAATTGAACAGGCAAACCTTTGGTTCACCGGCCAGTGCTCAGTCCACTGAGCCACACCAGCCAGGGCAAGCAAGGATAAGTCTTTCAGTAAAGAATTTACTGTCTGCCCACCATGACCTGCCCAGTTAGGAATTTATGATCAGATCATTCTGTGAGGTTCCTTTCCACAGAATTCCACTTTTCATCTACGAAGTGAAGGGGACCAGAATATGTCACCCAGAATATGTTACTTTGGCATAAGGATTATTCTGAGCTGAAGGTAATTGAGAAATAGCAGAAAGAGGAGGAACTATCTGCCCTCTCTCTTTCTGCCTAGAAGCGTGGTATACATCTCTCTTGGTGGAGGTATTCCTGCCCCCTCCACTCTTCTGCACTGGGAAGAGGACAAGTATTAATCACTAGAGATGGCATTGACTTGATTTTGCACAACAACCTTACCAAAAAACCATTATCCACCATTAGTTCCCTGCACACATTTACCTTCCTACAACTTGCCACACCTGGAGCCTCAAACCCCTTTCCTTTGTCTTGTCACTTCTCCACAGTGTATCACCCTTTGTTAATTGGATAAAGAAGCTCTCAAGCCTCACTGCTTCTTTGGGTTTTCACTTCTTTTCTGTGAAGCTCTTGGGGGAGGGGGAGGTGCATGCAAAATACACCTTTACTCCTGCTAATCTGTCTTTTGTCAGTTTAATTCACAGGTCTCAGTCACTGAACATAAGAGGGTAGAGAAAAAGTATTTTTATTCCTCTACAGAAGCGACACTCGTCATGTTATTGTCTAGAGCCAATCACATGGCCTCCCCTTGCACCCAGAAGTTACACTGTTTATTATATGTCAAACTTGTGAAAATGGCTCGATATAAATTGTCTCCTTTATCTTCCCAAGAACTTTATGAGGTACATAAATATGACCATCTCTCCCACTTTGCAAAGAGGGAAACGGAGGTTCACAGAGGTTAGGTAACTTGCTAAAGGTAATACAGTAAGTGATGGAACCTGGATTCAAACCCAGAGTCTATCTTTGGAGCCTAAATTTCTAGCACCCTGATTTGCTGCCTCTGTGATCTGAGTTGGAACCATCAGAACCACCAAAGATGGTGTAAAAACACCGAACCTCGAGAGAAATATGGGTCAGCATCTTGGTATCTTCTCTCCCAGGAAACTCCTCGCTTTCTACACAAATTTGTTTAATTTCCACCCAGAGGTCTTCTACCTTCATAGGGTGTTACAGAAACAAAGTGGGACATAGGGTGTTACAGAAACAAAGTGGGACCTGGCTGCTCACTGCCAAACACAGGCATAAAACAGATTGGTGGGAAAGGAAAAAGGTCTTTATTAAAATGTTGCATAACGTAGGGAAACAGGAAACTCCAAAGCTCCAGGTCAATCTCTTCTGCAAAACACAGAAATTCCCTTGTTCCCAAAAAGACTGAAATCCAAATCCATGCCTAGAGATCCCACTCCATTCTTATCCATCCTTCTGGAGCACGAGGCTGCTAGGTGGATTTCCCTCTGGCTTTAGGCTCCCTCCCTGGAGTGCGTACTTGTGGGGCTGACGCTGCCATTGCCTCGCTGCAGCTTTGCATGCCAGGGCCCTGGGCCGCTGCTAACCACTGCAGCCAGTTATGCAGGGGGTCCGCCCATGGGGCGCAGCGCTCAAGGCTGCTCTCACCCCCAGGGGCCGACAAGCATTCAGCCTGCCTGTCTGTGCGCTGATCTCAGAGGAAGTGAAGGCACCATCCAGGTCTTCCCATGCACCATGCAAGATGCCGTAGCATCCCGTGGGACACTTTCGTGGCATGCATCCTCGGGGTATGGCCCAGCATATGGGACTTGGCCTTGGCATAAGCCAGTCCCATACTGCATGAGTGAGGGGAAGCAGAAGGGGCAAGACTCTGCCCACCCACCGTTTAAATATCTGGCCCCAAGATTCCATGTGCTCAGGAAGCAAGTCAGAAAGTTTTTCCCCTCTGTCCAAACATTTCACTGGCTTGGTGCATGCTCTGTGTAGGGGCCTCGTCCTTCCAACATGTTAACCTCCAGGGTACATGGGTCATTGCGACCTCTCCAGCCTGCTCAAGCTCCAGGCAAACTTCCTCCTGCTGAGTCACGTGCTTCACTAGCTCAGTTCTGGGGCAATGTGATGCCGGCATTCTGGTTTGTTTACCCTTTACCTGGGGAAGCAGCCTCTTCCGTGCCACCTTGAGGCTCGGAAAATCTTCACATGCTGCGCTGTGGCTTCATTCTCACCACCTCTGGCATTTCCTGACCCCTCCCTTCTCCAGGGCTTGGGCTTTCCCGAGCCACCTTACCACCTCGGAGTCCCTTCCCTACCCCCAGTCATCTGGCCAGATCTCCCTGTGTCAAGAGGATTGTGGTGGGTACTGATATGGCTGTTATCAAATCCAGAGAATATTTCATGTTGCTAAAGTGAAATAGGAATAACATATAACATTTATCAAGGGCTTACTGTGTATCTGCTTTACTTTAAGTCCATTAAATTTATTTAAACCTCATGAACACACCTATGAGGTATAGGTATCACTGTTATCTACATCTTACAGATGGAGAAATGGAGGCAGAGAAAGGTTAGGAAAGTTGCCCAGAGCCACATGACTGCAAACCTTTCGGAAAGCTATGGATGGAATTGAAAACTGGTTGGTTTTCATTTCCTGTAACATGGTATCAGATGATTTTTAGGAAGGGTGTCGGCTCTTTCATTAAATGTGTTTCCTAAACTTTTAATTTAGAACTTAACGTAGCAGAAAGAGGGAAAATAGGGAAAATTTGGAGACATGCATGTGGATCCTGTCTAGTGCCTAGGTGGATATGCCAGCCTCCAGGAACTTATTCAGTGGACCGAACTCCAGAGGCATGAACAGACACGTTTCCTGGTGGGTCTCTGGGTAGGGGGAAGGCGGGTGGACTGCTTGTGGGTCTTGGCTGGGAGAGTTTGGAGCCAAGTAAGAGGTGTGTTTCAGGACCAGCTTCGAACTGAAGTTATCTGGCCTGCTTCTCGAGGCATTGATGGGGGCTTGTTTCCAGGTGGGTGCCTTTGTTGGCAGGACTGCTCATGGCCTGTGTCTGGGAGGTACCGGAGTTTAGTTACGGGGCCATTTCAGAAACTACATGTGAACTAAGTTTGGCAGACTTGCTCAGGGGCCCCCAGACTACGGCTCACAGTGGCTGGAGCTGGGTCACAGATCACTTCAGGGTCCACGTCTGGGACCGAGGTCTGTGGACCCATTACCTGAGGCATCCACGTCCCTTGGTTTATGATGCTAGTGGCAGGTCCAAGTCAAATGGGGCTGTAGCCAAATCCTTAGGGATGTGGAGCTGTTTTAGGCTGTGGCTGGGATAATAATTTAAGTCAGCCACCCAGGCACAGGCCTGCCTTCTTAAAATGGCTCTCCTTGGTCCTGGACTCATGAGGTTTTAGTCTTCTACTGGATGCCAAAGCTCCCACCAATGTACTTTTGTCCATGGGTGTCTGCCAAATTATTGTTGCTGAAGGCGACATGGGTGGAGGACCTCCTATTTTGTCATCTGGCTGACGTCATTCTACTCTGTCCTTTTTCTATGCTTTGACTTTTCACTTTTCAATCTGATAATTTTCTAAGGGTTTTCATGCAGTGATTCTATTGAAT
The DNA here is from genome assembly GCF_022682495.2 of Desmodus rotundus. Taxonomy (NCBI): domain Eukaryota; kingdom Metazoa; phylum Chordata; class Mammalia; order Chiroptera; family Phyllostomidae; genus Desmodus; species Desmodus rotundus. Next base: position 127,624,968 of record NC_071388.1, read on the forward strand.
ATTTTATTTTTGCAATAATATTTCTAATTCCATTAATTCTGTTCTTTATTCCTTTTTCAGAAGTATGATCTTGTCATCTGAAACAATACTTCTCTAAAGACATTAATTATACATTTTTAATGCTTTAAAAATATGTTTACTGATTTTAGACAGAGAAGAAGGGAGAGAGAGCAGAGAGAAACATTGATGTGAGAGAAAAACATTGATTGGTTGCCTCCCATATGTGCCCCGACCAGGGCTTGAACTGTAACCCAGGCATGTGCCCTGACTGGGAGTCGAACTCCCAACCTTTTGGTATACAAGTTGATGCTCCAACCAACTGAACTACACTGGCCAGAGCTGCTTTTATGTTTGTAGTTGTTTTCTTGAATTAATAGTTCCTTCAGGTAGTTTTCTGTTAATTTGTCTTTCTCATGGTTTTTCCAAGTTTTTGGTAATCACTTGTTGAACATTTAAATTTACAAGGGGAAAACTTTGTTGGTTAAAGAGAAGTTAGGTAGGTTTCTTCTGTCAGTATGCAGCTGAATGAAAGCTGAGATTGTGCCTGTTTATGTAAGTAAGGCTTGTCTACTAGAACCTTTTACTTTAGGTTGTGCAGGTGGGGACCAGAAAGCAGGCAGCTCTCCTGACCTGGAATCGTCTTACCTTTCGGGTGTCAATGCCTGAGAGAGCTCTAGTCTGCCCCCATTACTCCTTTTTTTGCATAGACTATTTGTGGCTTCAGCCTCGGGGCAAATGCCATTACTGCACAGTTCTTCAATCAATGGCCTCAATTTCTGTCCCTCATATCACCCCTGTTTTGTGTTCCTGCTGACATCAGAGAGTTCTTCTATGAAGAAAGGCTTCTCCTGCAGCCTTCCTTTGGCACATGCTGTAAGCCATGCCTTTCTGTTGTAGCTCCTCCTGTTTGCCTTTTTTCATCTTTCAGAAATATATTAGAAACTTTGGTCCACTAGTCCACTAGTATTTTTTTCCTATGGTTCTCAGTACTTTGAGGAATGTATCCTGATTCTGTATTCTCACCAGAGTCTCTTTTAAGACTGGAAGGAGAAACGTGTGTATTCAGCCTGTCATTTTGAACTAGAAAAGATTTATTCATTTAATTTCATAGTTGGCAGAATATTGCTTTAAGTTTTCCTACAGCATGTGGAGGTTATATTTTATAAAACCCTATGTACTTAAGAATGTCTTTCAGTTGTTTCTACATAGCAAGAATTCTTAGTTGGGTATAAAACTCTTGGCTCAAAATTCAGAAAGTGTTGCTCCATAACTTATGTCAGAAGGGAGCCTGGGGCCAGCCTAAATGTTCTGCCTTCCAAGTAGTACCCTCTACTGTGTGTTTCTGCTACAATACATGTGGGATTTTTAATCTCACTTACTTGTACAGAAATTTCAGCACTTTGAGATTAGATGTGGATCTCTTTTTAAATTATTTTTTCTGGAATGCAATTTGTTCATCTCTATAAACTTAGAACATAGTGGAAACTCAGTAATAGGAAGTAAATTAAGGAAGAAACCATTTCAATTTGAAGTCTCAGTTTCTAATCAGTTTAGGAATATTTTTTTTATTATGTCTTTAATATTCCTTATTTTTCAGTTATTCTGGTTTATTTCTAATGATCTGTTGCAATTCTTGGCTAATTCTTTTTACCACTGATTTGATTTGATAAATGCGTTTCTATTTGCTATACCTCCATTGTAGGTATAAATTTTCCTGCTGCATTCTGGTTTCTTTGTCATCTTTCCTCAAAGATAGAAATCCTTTTATTTTCATTTCGTTCCATTGTTTTACATCACGGCCTTTCTTCTTATGGTTTTCTGTTCTGTTCCACAGGTCTATGTCTCTAGATATTCTAACAAAGATGCCAATTTTTAATAATTTTTATCTGGTTTTATTAGTGAATCATTTTCAGAGGCACCTATTTCCCCCCTCCGCCCATCAAGTCTTTATCATAAATTGCCCTTGTTCCCTAGCGTTTTCTCATATTTTTACTCTTGGCTCCACATTCTGTCTAGTTTAGTATTAATCACATTTTCTCAGGGGTGGTTGCATGTGCCCTGTTCCTGACCTCAGATCTGGTATCTCCAGGGTTTCCTTTATGACACTTCTGGGCTGAGTTTGAATTCTCTCTTTCCGTCTCTGCCTGACCCAATAGGCATCTGCGTGCATTCCCACTGGGTTTCTACTTTTCTCTCTCATGTCCTTGGTGTTTCACTTGAGGAGCTTTCATCTCTCTGAATTTACTAAGGCTATCACTCCAAATTCCTCCGTCTTCTCCCTTGATGTTATTAGGAGTTATAACCTTCAATTGTATGTATAAAATGACCACTTAATTTGTACACCCACAGTCATAGAAGCATTATTTTCATAATAGCCAAAAGGTGGATGAGTGGTTAAGCAAATGTGGTATATCTATTCAATAAAATATCATTCAGCCTTAAAAAGAAAGGAAATTCTGACACATGCTTCAACATGGTGGAGCCTTAGAGACATTATGCTAAGTGAAATGCCAGTCACTAAAAGACAAATACTGAGTGATTCCACTTATATGAGCCGCCTAGAGTAGTCAAAGTCATAGACAGGAAGTAGAATGGTGGTTGCCAGGGGGTGGGGGATGGGGGAAATGGGAATTATTATTTATGATGGGTATAGAATTTGTTTGGGGAGGTTAAAAAGTCCTGGAGATGGAGGGTGGTGATAGTTGTACAGCAACGTGAATGTACTTAATGCCACTGGACTAAACATTTAAAAATGCTTAAAATTGTAAATTTTGTTTTACCACAATTTTAAAAAGGGATCACTAATTTAGATTACAGAGAAAGTACTGTGGCATCCTCCGAAAGTGGTACCCATGCCTCAAAGGTCTGATCGACAAAGACTGTGTGTTGGTAAACTAGGGGGCAGACAGGGAGAGAGAAAAAGATCTTCCCACTTTCTCAACTCCTTCTTTATTTGGTATTAGTAGGCCATTTGAAAAATATGGGTTTCTCATTTTTGTGTTGTCATTTTGAGTCTTGGTTTTGATTTCAGTGTTGAGAATCTTTTCTTGAAGTATGTTTCCATGAAAATACAGGAGAGACCATTTCCATTAGAAGCTCAGTTTTTGTTATAATTTTGGTGATTTATGGTAGCCATACTATAACATTTGACATTGAACTAATTTCTGGACAAGTCCAGGGTACTGGGATATTATGAAAAAATCTGCAATACGGGCTATGAAATACAGAAAGTTTTCAGGATTTTCTCTTGCCTGAAGAACACCCCTGTAAAGCTGCATTCAGCTTCTACCTGGTAGGTCTGAAGAAACACAATATAGCTATTACTGACTTATAATTTTTTTCTGTGATGCATTGTGGGGAGATATAAATAAGAGAAAAGGCATATTCTTTGTGTTGGAGAATATTTTATGTCCCTGGGAGAACAGGATATATATGTTTAGAAGAAATCAAACCTAGCTCTAGGACCTTTGGCATGTGGCTAACTTCCCCAAACCTGCATTTCTCCCCTATAAAATGTGTATAGGGGATGGGGAATAACAATAGCTAAATGTGGAAAATTGCTGTAAAGATGAACTCAGTGCCTTGCAAGTAAAAGGCCTATGTTTTGCATGTAACAGATGCTCAACTAGTGTTATTTTTCTTCCCCTTAAAAATTGAAATTAAAAAAATGGGAAACTAAAACTCAAATCAAACACTCACTTTCTTTTTTTTTAAATTTTTATTGTTATTCAGTTACAGTTGTATGCCTTTTCTCCCCATCCCTCCACCCCACCCCAGCTGAACCCACCTCCCTCCCCCAACTCCACCCTCCCCCTTGGTTTTGTCCAAGTGTCCTTTATAGAAGTTCCTGTAATCCCCTCTTCCCACTACCCACCCCCCAGCTATTGTTAGATTGTTCTTAACTTCAATGTCTCTGGTTATATTTTGTTTGCTTTTTTCTTCTATTGATTATGTTCCAGTTAGAGGTGAGATCGTATGGTATTTGTCCCTCACTGCCTGGCTTATTTCACTTAGCATAATGCTTTCCAGTTTCATCCATGCTGTTGCAAAGGGTATAAGCTCCTTCTTTCTCTCTGCTGTGTAGAATTCCATTGTGTAAATATACCATAGTTTTTGGATCCACTTATTTGCTGATGGGCACTTAGGTTGCTTCCAGTACTTGGCTATTCTAAATTGTGCTGCTATGAACATTGGGGTGCACAGGTTCTTTTGGATGGGTGTTTCAGGGTTCTTAGGGTATAATCCCAGCAGCGGAATTGCTGGGTCAAAGGGCAGTTCCATTATTAGTTTTCTGAGAAAATTCCATATTGTTTTCCACAGTGGCTGCACCAGTCTGCATTCCCACCAACAGTGCACTAGGGTTCCCTTTTCTCCGCATCCTCTCCAACATTTGTTTGTGGATTTGTTTATGTTGGCCACTCTGACGGGGTGAGATGGTACCTCATTGTGGTTTTAATTTGCATCTCTCTGATGGCTAGTGATGCTGAGCATCTTTTCATATGTCTCTGGGCCCTCTGTATGTCTTCCTTGGAGAAGTATCTGTTCAAGTCCTTTGCCCATTTTTTAATTGGGTTGTTTGTCTTTCTGGAGTGGAGTCGTGTGAATTCTTTATATATTTTGGAGATCAGGCCCTTGTCTGAGGTATCATTAGCAAATATGTTTTCCCATACTGTTGGTTCCTTTTGTAATTTGGTGCTGTTTTCTTTAGCCATGCAGAAGCTTTTTATTTTGATGAGGTCCCATTTGTTTATTCTTTCCTTTATGTCCCTTGCTTTAGGGGATGAAACACTCACTTTCAATGTGTCTAAGGCACGCTACCTTTTCTCCTAAAAGGCGAATGTTCTGAAATGAAGAAGGCATAACTAAAATAATTTGTGAGTGGATTTTACTGTGGATTCTAGCCTAGGTGGGCAGATTGCTGGTTATATTTTAATCTATGAAGAAACTAATATATTACATATGTGTGGTTGTAATTTTCATTCAATTAATCCTGTCAACCTCTGTTTTAAGAGTACAGTAGAGCACCTGCCATCTAAGCTACATTTACCAAGTGTGTGTGCGTGTACAAACATGCACACCACATAGTCTGCATGCGGTAGTGAGTCAAAGGCTCTAAATTTTCGTCACCATCTTTATCCTTCTGCCTCCCAAGTATCATTTTTATTAAGATTTTGACTAGGCATATACTACTGTGGTCTTTGGAATAAGAATGAAAAACTGCCCAGGAAGGGAATTTGGATAACGATTCTTATCTTCACTGTTCTTTTAAGACATTTCCCTGGAGCTGATTGCCCTTCCACATGTTTCCATAGCACTGTCTCTGTACATCTCCTATGTCATGCCCAAGTGTTATTTTACTATGTAGGGCCTCCTTCTCCCCCTTGACTGTGAACTCTATGAGATCAGGGACTGCCATGTGCATTTCTGCCTCTGTGCCTTCCCGCACAATCCTGAGCATGGTGGGCACTCAAGGAGTGTTTGTTGAGTTAAACTGAGCCCTGGCCATGAATGTGATAGAATGCGATCTAAGTACATAGAATGTGATCTAAGTACTCTTCCCTTTTGCCTGATGTTAAGGAGGTTTATTGCTATGCTATACAAACAAAGCCAAAGCCTTGAGTGTGAATCAAATGACATGAGCATTTTCAGTGGGTGGGGGGCTGGACTACCTCTTTATTAGTTGAACATGCACTTAGAATGTTCCAAATATTATTCAGATGGATGACATTATTTCTTTTTCAGACCCTCCAGAAGAACTTCCAAATATATGGATTCATCCGACCCTCAGATCACATTGCAGAGCCTCAGGATCATGAGGTTGGCTCAGTCCTCATTATGGCTTTTTAGTGATGAAACTGCAGAGGATCAAGTTCAGTCCGGAAGCAGCTCATCCTCTGATCTGGCCCCTTGTTACCAGTTATATGGTGAGATTCTCAAGTCTGACACTGAAGGACATTCAACATTGTTTGAGTCCCTTTTTTTCTAGTTGGTCTCCTCGCAGAATAGAAAGAGATTTTGGCGAGGATGAGGATGAGCTCATGTTGGTGACAGAATTATGAGGAGTGATTTCCAAGTGACCGGACTGAGACAGGATGAGGGTAGGATCTGTTGTTTTTAGCACAGGGGCTAAGACTAGAAAGAGCCACCAATAAGAAGGTGATTTTTAAAATTGTTTTCTTTCAACATGAAGCAAATATTAAACTTGCAAAATTGAGCCGGAACAACCGAACAAGAAAATAAACTGAAAATAGAATCCCCCCCAGCAATTCATGTTTTGAATTCGTAAATATAAGATGAAATGGAGTTCAGTGTCAGCCAGGAAATAACTTGTTTTGTCAACATCTCAAGTTCTTACTGGGCCAGGAAAATCCAACTTTGCAGTGCGTTAGAGGAATTTACTACCGAATTGTAGATAGGAACTTCCATAAATCCCAGATTCCCACCCTTTTTGACCTCATATTGACTAAATAGACTCAACTCAGAGAAATGAGGCAGTTTCTTCTGAGAATGCAATTTAGGGGGAGAGCCAGTACAATCCTAGAGACAAGAATTATTTACTGCATGGCATTGTTCACACGATGAAATCACAATTGATCAAGCAGAAAAATTTCTATCACCAACTCAGAGATGCAGGGAAGGGTAAAGATCAGACTGCAAGAGGAAATAATCCTTCTCTGCCAGAGAACAGTGGGATTTAATAAATGACCTAATAAAAATTCCAGAGTGTTGTAATGTAGGTGGCAAGGGGTGAACAGAGAGGTGTCCCCCAGAGCTCTGTGACATAAGCTAGGAAAATCAGCCCCACATTGGTGAGCTCAGATGCCTTCAGAGGCACCTTACAAAACAGGCCTCAAACCAGAAGAGCTGGGCATGGTGTTAGCTTGAAGGAAGGATTAACGTGGCCAAAGAAAGACTCCTCTTACAAGAAGGAGCTGTTGTCATAAGTTTAAAGTAAGGGGGATCCAAGGATGCAGAATATGGTTGGTCCACTCCTGCTGTACAGGGGATAAAGACAGGCATCTGGGGGCTTTTGCCTATTCAGTCTCCTTGGAAAAATCCCCTGCTCTGTCATGGGAAAAGCTTTGTGGGGCCACACCATGGCCTGGTGGGTGCTGCAAGGAAACAGTGTCCTCCCGTGGTGGCTGGCCACCTGAGGGGTCCATGTCTGTGGAGCCTCATTTATCTCATCCTGTCAATCATGCAACCAGGATTTCCTGATCACGGCCTGTGCATCATTACCCGGGCTCGTACATCCCTCACCTCACCTTGACTGCTGATCTCAATGTGAGCTGTAACACACTCAGCACAAATTTAAGAAATTCGTTTTTGGTTTTGTTTTTTTAAGTGTTGTTTCTTCTAAAAGCATTCCAAGAAGTTCCCCCTACATGAACATTACTTCCCTTTACCAAAAAAAATTTTTTTAAATGATTTGTTCACTTATTGTTTCATCAAACACATTGAGCTGCTGTCCGCAGCCAGCTTGTGTTAGAGAGTAGGGGTGGGTACAGAAGTAAGAGACAGAGAAGGTCATACATTAGTGAGGGAGACAAATAGTTACGGTAGACTGTGATAAATATTCTGATGAAAGAGAGATGATGCAGAGAGGAGGGCAATTCAGCTGAGGCTGCTGGGAAGGCATTTCAGAAGAGGTTATGTCTGAGCTGGTTTTGAGGGACAAGTAGGAGTTAGGTGGAGATGGGAGGGGAGCCATTTAGCCAGTACTCACTGGTCGTCTGGTGTGTACCAGACACTGTCTCAATCACTGGACATACAGCACCTGCCTCAGGAAGCTTACCAATAACTGATGTGATTTTAGATAAAGGTACAATGGAAAAAGTAAATATGGATAGAGAATGACTAGGTAGGATGGCAGGGCATGGGGGCTGGCACTTTAGCTAGAAAGGATGGGAAACAGTTCTCTGAGATGACCTCGGTGCTGAAAAGAGGGCAGGACAAGGAGTATTCTAGGCAGGTAAGTGGCACTAGCATGTTGAAAGGGGTGTGAGATAGTGGGCAGGTGGGTAGGAGTACAGTGGACAGTGGATGAAGGCTGAAGAATGGGAGGCAGGGGAGGAAGGAAAGAGGAGGTGAGGTAAAAAACAAGGGTCTGCTTAGCACAGGCCTTGTGGGCCATGGTCAGACTTAGAAATTTATTCTAAAGTCAATGGGAAGCTGTAGAAGGTTTAATAGGAAGAGTGATAAGATCTGGCTCATGCTATGAAGATCACTCCAGTTGCTACATGGAGAAATAGGACTTGGGGGCAAGAATGGAAGTAGACAGACAGCTGGAAGGCCACACTGGGGTCTAGGCCAGATAGGGTGGTCGCTTGGATCAAAATAGGAACAGTGGAAGAGAGAAATGGCCGAGGTTCAGGATAGGTTTTGGATCAGTGCCAGAAAGATTTGATGACTAAATGAATATCAAGAAATAAAGGCAGGAATCAGTTTGTGTTTTTGCCCTCTTTTTGGCAAAAATGCAAACAAAAGCAGGGGGCGGTAGGGACCAGTGATCAGTCAGTTTAGGGTACTGAATAACGTATTAACTTAAAAATCAGAAAACCTATTTTACTTTCAACTTTGCCACTTCCTGGCTGTGTGACCTTGGACAAGGAACTTACCCTCTCTGAGAGCTGAGGACCTCAGGGTGACTAGGTCCTTTCACGATTGTCTTAGGTGTTCAATAAGCTGATATATATCCATTTAATGTACCTGGCATGCACGAAGTACCTAATTAAAGGTAGCTCTAATTATTACAGGTTTCAAATGCCTTGGGTTTTGTCCTCACAAAAGGCTTGTGCACGAACATATAAATATGCACACATTATATCCAGGTTTTCCAAAGTCTTTGCATGTATAAGGGCTTCAGTTAGAGTTTAATGGAAAAATCAGTTCTCTAGGACTGCTGTCCATTTATTGTGAACATTCTTTCTGTTTGTATAATTGACTGTCCCCTCATTCTTCTCTTCTCCTCCTGCCCACATTTATTTCTTTGGTAGGTAATGATTGACCTTATCTGGAATTAAAATACTTGTTGAGCATTGGACACTTATAGGTGAGTTCTTTTTATCAGCTGGAAATAAGAGACCTGTGCGAGCACATCTCAGCACTGTTAATGCGAAGGCTAATTCACAGAGGAGAAACAGTCATTTCTTTCCTTTTTTTATTCATGGTTAAGAAGCAGCTTATAAAGGTAGTACTGTGAGAGGCATGTGAGGATTTCCTAATAAAGTAGTAGAGTGGGAGGGGGCTGCTACTGGGCCTTTGGCAGGCTCCGAAAATACTGGTCTCAGACAGCTGAACTCAGCATAGCCTGAGGGCTTACTGTGTACGCAGTGCATGGAGGGATGGGTGCAAAGTTGAAAAGTTAGACTTACCTCGACCTCAGAGGAGCTCATGAGGCAGAGGAGCCCAACAGAGGAGCTCATGAGGCAGAGCCCAACATGTACAGGGGAAAACACCCGGGGGACTGGAATGGGGGCTCAGATAACAGGGCAACAAAAACCGAGGGGGTAGATGTAGACCTGGTGACATTAGAAGCTTTTTGATGGAGCTGGCACTTGAGCTGGACAAACCAGATGAAACTTTTGGCTGAGCACAGGCATGAGATGTTTCTGTTCTTCTCCAGTGTCATGCACAGTGCCTGGCACACTTTGGGCTTTCAAAAAACACTCACTGGCGAAATTGCTGTGAAAGGCTTGTGTGCAGAGCCACAAGTAGTCCAGAGGACCTGGCACAGGGTGGAAAGGGCGATGCTTTGCTGTGTGTAACTCTGCATTTTGATTTCACCTTCTCATTTTTTAAAATTAAGGTAGAATATATATATATATAACATAAAATTTGATTTTAACCATTTTAAGTGTACAATTCAGAAGCATTAATTACACTTACAGTGCTGTGTGACCATCGTCACTGTTTCTAAAACTTTTCATCACCCCAAATTGAGTCTCTCTAACCATTAAGCAAAAACTCCCTATTCTTTCCTCCCTTCAGCTCCTGGTGATCTCTAATCTACTTTCAATCTTTATGAATTTGCCTGTTCTAGATATTTCCTGTAAATGAAATCATACAGTATTGTCTTTTTCACTTCTTCTTCTTCTATTAGCATACAAGAAGGTGCTCACACATCTCCAGCATGGTTTCAGGCTTTATCCAAGTCATGCTGGGTTCTATTCTGTCACCATTTGCGTTCACAAAATAAAAACCTCTTCTCCAAAGTGCAGCCCCACTCCTGGCAGAGTCTTTGTCCCCTGGACTGCATGCGAGGTCTGGGCAGGCGGACGCTTCACTTTCACATGTCGGCCATGTTTGCTGAATAGATACTTAAGTCCACCCAGGAAAGGAGAGAGGAGAAACCGCTCTATTTTTCACTAGAGAAGCCTTCAGGGGCGACCCAGAGAGACTGGTGCTCAGACGGAAGGTATTTATACTTCTGGGTGATAAAAAAGAGAAAGCACTTAGGGAAGTATGTTAGCTCAGAATGACTCTAAGGGCAGCTAAGCACTGAGATAATAAGGCCATAAGAAAGACCGTTAGTGATACCTTCCAAGGCAAGTCATTGACAAGAGGTGTCAGCCAGGACGTGTCAATGACAAACTGGAACAACAGCTGCCTTTTCATGAGGTCTGCTATTGGCTGGAACCTTCTACAGTCTCTCTTTTTGTTGCAGCAACTTTGTGATGTAAATGCTATCTATCCATCTTGTAAGCGATCAAGTTGAATCTTAGAGGGAATGAGTTGCCCACTCTAACTCATCAGCTCAGTAAGTGGCTGAGCGAGGATCAGAATCAAGGTGTGTCTGGTTTCAAAGCCCAGTTCCCCACACCTGCCCTGACCCAGGGGAAAAGCTGTCCCTTTCATTTGGAGTATGGAGTAGCAGCACAGATGGATAAAATGACAGCCCAAGAATGGTATTAATAAAGTGACACAGACACGTTTCCTAAAAAAAAAAAAAAATCCAAAGTGTCCCAGAGGAGCCAAAGAAATATTGGATACCATACTGAAGGGCATTAGGAATTATAAAACAAAAAAATTATCATTTTGCCCATAGCGAAGCTTAAAGAGGAACGATGACGGACACAATGGTATACACACTCGAGGGGTGAGGGCTTGTAATGGCACCCACCCGGTGTCTCCCTAGTCACGGTGCAATGCGGAGGCAACATGATTGGTAAAAATAGTTCTGAAGCTTGTGGTAGATCAGCCACTTCTTTTCCTTTTAGGTCTCCCAGGCTAACACAATAGCAAAAGAAAACTTGTCAATTTGTTCCAAAATGCACAGCAGGCATTTACCCTGGGGTGTTTTTTAAAAAAAACAAAAGCTATCTGTACTTAGAAGCTATTAGTTGCTGGTTTTTCCAGCAAAAGAATCAAATTTCTTATTGTGCTATCAGCCTCCTGCCATATCATTTTTAAAGGTAAGCCATAAAATGTTTCTCTCTACTGTGGCAGCAAAGAGGAAAACTTTATTATGGGAAAAGTAATGTAGTTTAAAAGAGTCCTATAAACCAAAATCTGTTTAGAGCACTTAATTCCGAGCTTTACAAGGCAACCACGTCTTCCTTTGCAAATAAACACACAGCTCTGCAATTCACATGCCTGGAGGAAGGAGCTTTGATGTGGTGGTGGGGCTGCACTGTCTCCATGGCACAGTGGACATGGGGAGGGAAAGTGGTGGTAAAGTCCACCTCCCTCCTGCTGCAACCCACAGGGTGCAGACTGGGATCTGAGAGCCTGGGTGAGATCAGTCTGATAACGACATTGCATTTGCTGCTCTTGTGTGCGACTGGAGTGGGTGGGGATGCTCAGTGGGCGGGAGAGGAGCGTAAGTGTCTCTTCCTATTCCCTGTTCTCCTTTTAAATGAGTAACAGTTCGCCTGGTGGTTTCCAACTGATTAGTGATTTTTGACTTCTTCTTTCCCTTGCCACAAAAACAACCACAGGAAAAAAATCCCCTAAACATTATAAAAGTAATACACCTTCATCCTAGAAAACTTGGAAGATACAGAAAAGCATAGGGAAGGAGAAAACAATTAGTCATAGCCTTATCAAAGAAGGTAACCAGGTTTCTTTTCTTTGTTAGTTGTGTGTGTGCATGTTAAAAACATAATTATGATCATGTTGTAGATGCATGTGCTGATTTAAACAAGTACTTTTGTGGACGTGAACGTGACATATGTGCTTTGCAAAAAAGTTGAAAATTGCAAAAGTAAAAATAAAAAAAATACACAGAATTTCACCATCCAGAGATGAATGCTTTTGCTCCCTTTTATTGTATGCATTTTAAGATACATTTGTTTCAAAGTTTAAAATATAGCAAATATAGTGACATTTGTAACTGTTAGGTAGAAGATGATAAAAAGAAAGATTTAAGAAGATGCGTTCTATAGACTAGTTTTTTAAAATCTAGTGTTATCAATATGAATTTTAAAGTTGCAGAGAATCATTGCTTGCGTTTTCTGGCAATGAAAGTAGTTATTATGTTGTTCTATCCAGCTATACTTTCATGGAAGAAGAAAGAAAAAAATACTTTAGTGATTTCAACCAGCACAGCATCTTAACCATGTAAATAATTTATTTATTATTAGAGCAAGTACTGGAACAGAATAATATAGGTTATTTTAAGTGGTACTCAAACATGGCAGCAACTTTTATCTGAATTCCGGGTTAAAGAACAGGGCTGAGGAAACATGGTTTCTCACATTGGTGAGAGAGAGAAAGCAGCGAGGGGCAGCATAGCCGGGCCCACCTGTATTCTGAGATGTGGGACCCATCTGGGAATAATACCCAACAGATATTCTTGTTTGAGGCCCAAACTGAGTAAGGAAAGACTGGTAAATCATTTTATACCACAACTGATACATTTTTGACTTCTTAAGCGTGATTCTTCTTTTGGTTCCTGGAACCCGGTGTTAAGTGACTTCTTTTCCACAGAAGAATACGTGCTAATTAGCATATTTCATCTTTACATGTGATAGAGAACTTGGTTGGATATAAAGGTCTTGGCTAAAACCTCCCCCATCAAAACAGTGATCATAACGTAATTTAAAAATTAGACTTCTGACAACGTTCATAGTAAACTCACTGAATAAGTTTGATATTTCTTTGCTGTTCTTTACCTTTAGGATAGACGCCCTAAGGAGGCACTGTGTGAGGTTTGTATTCAAAGAAATTTTGAAGATTGATTTTCTCTGTATGATTACCAATTTTGTATGCAGTTGGGTTTATTTATTTCTGATTGTGTATGATTTTAAGACTTATTTTTGATTTAATTCAATTTTAAGTATATAGAATATTTATGTACTTCAAAAATCAGTTATACACAAAAGTATATTTAGAGCATTCCTATCCCCGTTTTCTCTGCTCTGTGATATCCACCCTCTATAGACAAACATTAGCTAATTTTTATGTTTCTTTGAAAAATAAGCAAGTTATCTGTGTATATACTCATTTCTCTGTCTTTCTTACATAAAAGATGTCAGACTATATATTTTGTACTTTGATTATTTTAACTTACCAATATTTCCTAGAAGTCATATATAACATATAAATTCATAGAGATGTCGACTTTGCTATAACGCTACATGGTTCTCCATTGTACATTTAGGTCTATTCAACCGAGTCCCTTACTGAGAGACATGTGGGTTTCTAGACTTCTGCTGTTACAAATGCCTCAGCCATGAATAACCTCAGGCATAGGTTGTTTCAGATTTGTGGAGGTTTGTCTTCTGGGTCTTTGTCATTGCATTTTTGCTCAGGTGGTCTCTGCCCTGGGGAGAAGCTCAGGGTTAGGTTTACTCAATTCAGCTGTTTATATTTGCTTTCTAGTGCAAGCAAATTCCTTTCAGATACCTGCATTAGTTTGCTTTCAGTTTAGAGTTCAGTATTTTTTCTTTTTTCTTTTTTTGTCCTAAGTATAGGCAGTTCTCTTCTTTCAGGCATAATACAGTCTTGAAAATTTGTATCAGAGTTGAATGTGGGAAAGACAGACAATAGGCTTGTTTGATATAAAGGAGGTAGGAGTTCCATTCCCAGAGAGCTAAAAAAGTGATCAGATCCCTAATTACACAGTCATTTATGATTTATTGCCAACATTAGGTACATGTTTTTTAATTGTGTACTTTTCCTTCACAATTAATTGAGCACACAATTGACCTGCTTAAGTCCAATGAGAATCTGATTAAAGTGAAAGATTCTCTGTCTTTAGGCTGCTTAATGATTTTCATCTTTGTCTCAATTGTATTAAGCTTACCTAACCTACACTTCTTATCACTTGTATCAGCACTTTCATTTTTCTGTTTTTTACTCACTTTTATAAAATAATGGGACAAAATATAATAAGCATCCAAATAATTGCACAAACAGTTTTGGACTGAAACAGAACAATTCACTGTCAGGTAACAACACCACTATGTGATAGCTTGAATTGATCTTTAGTTGTTAAATGAAAGTCAGAATTTGGCATATAAGAAGAGGTTTGGAGTAGTAATATATAATGTGTGAACACACAGACTGTTTGGAAGTCAAATGTGAAAGCTGAGGTGCCTCTATATTTCATGAGAAGCTGGGAGAGGCTGCTTAGGTAGCTGCTAGGTCAAGGCCATCTAAAACTCAATGATAAAAATGCTGAGAAGCATGTGTTGGCAATCTTCAAATTATGACTTAAGGCGTACCCTGATTGCTTTACAAAATTGGTTATTTGCTGAGAAGATCTAATTCTCCTCCTCACCCCTCTCTTATCTGTTCCTTCCATCCCCACCTATCCCCAGGTTTTACTTGAATCTTTAGAGGCCTCTTGAGAAGCGGATCTTTGATGGTGGGAGTCATTAAAAAAACTGTGAGTGAGAGGCATTTTGGTTCTTGGCTAGTCCACGTCCTACCTACAGAGCTTTTATAAGGCAAATGATTTTGCCTTTACATCTTGGGTATTAATCATGGTTTGTGAATGGCTTTGTAACACACAGAATCAACTGTGGCTGGTGCTCACAGGAATAATTCTCCTGGCTTAAGAGTGCCTAGGAGGGATGGCAGGAACCCTTGCTTACTTTGTGGGAAGGTAATGTGTGGCCTGGAGCAAGGTGACAGGTGACTCAGGATGGACAGGAGAGCTTCAGGGGGTGAACAAAATAAAACCAAAAGGCAGATTCCAGAACAGACCAAAGCAAACCCTGGGGATAAAAGTGGAATCAAAACTGGAGGCCAAGGAAGAGAGGAAGACACCAAATCACACATTTAAAACAGGGGAGAGGAACCAGACTGAACTGTCATTAACAGGAGAATGTTCCAGCGACTGTGGCTCCGAGATTGAGAGCCAGCTGCTCAACCCACATTCCTATTTTTGCCACCTTTTCCAAAGAACACTCATGTAAGGCAAGGGTTGGTTAAACAAAAGAGCAAGGAGAGGAGAGCAGACATATGGTTTGGGATGCATGTCTAGGGAATTAGAGCATTAGAATACTGACTGTGGTGAATGTTTTAGAAGAGTGGTTTTCAGAGGGTTCCATCAAGGTACTTCGGTGCTCCAAGCCAGTGGGAGTGTGTCTTCAGTGTCCCAGGTCGATGAGAGAGTAGGAGGGGAGAGATGACCCCTGATGGCAGGTTACTACTCCCCACTCCCATTCAACCACAATAGTTCTTTTATCTATTTTATGTATTGGGGAGGGGTGCATAGATTTCATCTGAAAGAACAGTTCTACTGTGTGTTAGTTCCTGTGACTGCTGTAACAAATTGCCACAAACTTGGTGACTTAAAACAACAGAAATTTATTCCCTTGTACTTCTGGAGACCAGAAGTCCGAAATCAAGGTGTCAGCAGGACCACACTCCTTTTGGAAGCTCTAGGAGAGAATCCACCCCTTGTGTCCTCTAGTTTCTGGTGACTGTTCATACTCGTTGGCTTGTGGCTACATCTTTCTCCGCTCTATATTTCTGTCACCTTCTCTGTAGCTTCATGCTACTTAACATAACTGTCATGGCTGACAGTGACTCCATGTTGGATTGTCAAAAGGTGTCCAAAACATCCACTCTGCTCTTGCTCTATACTTATTCTTTCCTCCTTTTTTCTGCTCAATGATTCTGGAACACACCTGCTTATTTTCTCCACTGGCCTTTCTGTTGCTGTTCCCTCAGCTTGGAATGCTTTTCCATCAGGGTCGCATGACTTCCCTCCCTCCCTGTTCTCAGGACTTGGCTCCAATATCACCTGCTTTCTAGCCTCCCTATCCACTCATCACTCTACCCCTTGACTCTACTTAATTTTACTGCAAAGCCCTATGGAAATAAAGAAATACCACTCAAACAAGAACAAGCAAAGGTTTCTTTTCAGAGTTTGCTACTGGAAGGGAGTCAGCCATCATCACTTGCATTTAGAAGAGACCCAAAGGCATGCAGGGGAGTGGGAAAGCTGTAGAGTGGGGAAAAGGGAGGGCTTCAGATGTGCCCTGACTGGAGGCTGTTGTCCTAGGGAAGCTGTGGGCAGGCTAACTAGAAGTGGGGCATCCTATTACATCATTAGTTAGGGGTGCATATTTAGCTTTGTCTAGTTGGTCCTAAGTTAGGGAAACTGCCAATTATTAATCAAGTCCTGGCCATTGGGGACCAATTGTTATGAGCGTATTGTTTGACCTCACAGACTATCCTTAGAGGCAGTGAGTATCCCATAGAGATCGCTATGAGTCTGACTCACTGCAGGCTGGCTCCCTGGGTTGGTTTCCTGGGCAGGTCGTTGCAGGTTGTGAGCCAGAGCTGTATTTTTATCTATAGTCAGGACATCATGTGTTTGTATAGTTAGTCTCTTAGCACTTAGGTTTACTGGATATGATACCTATTTATTTTTCAAGTTATTGCATGTCTTGCAAGAATAGGGAAGCTTGCTGAGTTCAGCAATCTATTCTTCTTACTGGTGCAATTCCAGCCCCTCAAACTGTACCAGGTGCATGGTGGGTGCTCAGTAAATATGAGTAAATATGTACTGCATGAGGGAATGATGATGCCTGATCCTTCCTCCTTATAAGTTCTGAAAATAACTTTTTGAGGGAAGTTTTTGCTTTATTTATTTTTCTCACTTTATGAACTGGTCACCTTCTGGCATTTTGAACCAGTCTAGCCACCACCCAGAGAAACTTGGAGAAAAGGTCCATTTGGAGAACCCTGGGTTTGGGATTCAGAGGAACAAACTCAAATGTCTATAGGAGCTAGGCAGGTAAAAGAATGAGCCAGAATGTTGGGGCAGGGCCAACAGAGAACAAAGAGCTCTGTCCTTTGGAAAGATGGCTGCCTCCACTCAGCACTTACTCATTTTTAGCATGTAAGAATTCAGGCCTTCTGTTTACAAGAACATATGAAATTTTAAAAGAAGCTGGCACCCTGAAGTTTTATATAAGTACTTCCAATATGCAAATGTTAGCCACTAATAAAATACTATGTTTTGGGGTGGGAGAGGAAGGTGGGGAAAAACACATTTTTATAGACCTCCATCATTTCTCAGGTTGGCCTCTGGTCAAGGTTCTCTCCTTGCATCCTCTCTGGAAGTCTCCCTTTCTCTGCTTTCCCTAATCTTCCCTAAGAAAAAGGCTGGATATCTAAGAAGAAGAAAGCTTCTGGTGGGTCACCGATCTCTAGCTATCAGACACTACAAACTGGGTCTTGCATACCAGTTACCTTCCAAATGATTTTCTTCATTAGAAATCATCTTTAGATTTGAGGAATGTGATTGCATGAGGCCGTTTTGGCATCGAGCTGATTTTAAGTGCAGCCTTAGGAGCCATCTCCCTGATTAGAACTGAGACTTTGAACCCAAATGAATTAATAATGAGGTAATGGGGAAACGGAGTAGCTTTGACAGTGTTTTGTTTATGTTAAGAGAAGTTTTAGATGCTTTCACTGAAACTTCAACAAATAACAGCAACAAATTATTTCTCAAAACTAAATTGCTGATTAGTACCTGGAGTGATTCAGTTCATTTTCCCAGAATATGACACATTAGGAAAATCCTTTTCTTAAGCAACATGCATTATAATTTGCACAGGATTAAAAGGTAAGGATTCTGGGCATGCAGATTATAAAACAGGGCAGGAAGCAGAGCACAAAAGAGTTATTGAGTGCTATCTGCATAGCTAGCACTTAAGAGCCCAACAAAAATTATATTCAAAATGGATTTTCCCCCTTCAATTCCAGGAAAACACTAAAATATAAACCACCTAGGTTGATATTATTTAGGAAGCTATTATCCTTGATTAAAGCACAAACAAAAAAACTGTTTCTTCAGAAATGGGAGCTAAACCTTAGTTGAGTAAGGTTAGTATTTTGCCATATTTTGTTGTGGTAGCAAACCCCAAATTATTGGAAATTACCTAAAATTTTATTTCCCCCAGCCCTGATTGAGCTAATTAGAACCCAGAGGAATTATGTGGGTAATGGTGGGAAAAGGGGAAGTATAAATATGTAATGCAATTAGTGTCTGCTCTTTTCCTGCGCAATGCAGTCTGGGAGCTCATGGGTTTGCAAAAGGCTTGGAACAGTAGCAGTCATTGATACCTACCCAAGCTACTAGGGGAGTCCATAATTATGATACACTATCTCATCAGCCCCTTGCATGCATGAAGGTAGAATGGAATATGAGTAAATAAAGCCCTGCAATTTTCTCCACCCATAATTCTCTGTATCAGTAGCATATTTTCTCTGTTTGCTTTCTCTTTCTTTTTTCTCAAACAAGACAGAAACTTATTTACTTGAACATTTTAGGTACTATAAAAGGACTTCATTTCCATGGGAATAAATTTGATTTGCAATCAATTAAATGAAAGGTTTTTGTGATGTTATGACAAGTTGGAAAAAGCTGTTCCACCATGCCCTCTATCACATGCAGATTTCCTTGACTTTGTTTGCTATTGTTTTGTAAATTCATACTGGGAGATAATTTACCTTTGGCACTTATTCTTTACTATGTTGGGATTGTACTCAGTCTGGACTGACTTTCTGGTCTTGTGACCTGTGAAGTCTTGCTGTTATAGTTGCATTTAAAGTTATCATTATCCCATATAAAGATGAACAAGATTCTTGTTAATAATTTACATATTTAATATTTCTTTATTTAAAGTGACATTAAATAGCAAATAAAAGACACAATGACAAGTGGAGAGACCACCGAACAAAGGAAACCCCTTTATATTTTAATACCTTTAACATCACATTTTTTCCTGCTTTTTGAATAAAGCACTCAGAATTTTCATCTTGCATCAGGTCCCATAAATTATGTAGCTGGCTCTGTACCCAGGCACAGAAAAATGGAATTCAGGGATCCATTTACTCACTGAGCATTGTTTACGGAACATCTACTCAGGACACCAGGTGTAGGAAATGCAAAGAAAAAATGAAGGAGCTGGCTTCAGCACTTGGTTTCAGACGATGTACCTGCAGGCAAGTTTTGTAGATGCTGGGTCTATGGAACCTCAAGGTCCAAATGTGGGAAGTGAGTAAAGTTCCACTTGTGTCTGATGATGGGAGGGTCAGGAAAGAATTTGTAGAAGAGGTGCTACTTCAGATTGTATCTGAGTGTTCAAACTCGTAAGTCACTTGGAAATATTCTCTTTGTTAAAATGAAACCAAATAGTTAGAACTAGAATTGCAGAAATTAGAGGCTTTCTCTTTCTTTTCTCTCCAACCTGATAGATTATGAGGGATGCTGAGCAGCATCTTTATTCAAAACTAAGATGGTGACTATATTCTGCTAGGAAGTATCAAAAGTAGGACTGCAACCCAGGCATCTGATTTCAAATTCTATTCCACAGTATTCCAAATTTACACTGGAACACAATCCCTCAGTCCTGAATTGGACCACTGTTCTTACTTTCCTGTTATTGACATTAAAAAACTAAGAAGTGATGTGGTATTTTGCTGAAGATTTTATTTTACTTTTTGCTTCATAGTAAAACTTATGTAAATGTCCTTTTAAAAACAAAATTCTTCTAGTGCACTTGTTATAATTTATTTTATAAAAACAAATTTCAGGTTAGGGTTTTGATTTGCATTTCCCTTATAGCTAGTGAAGCTGAGCATCCTTTCACATATCTGTTGGCCATTGGTATATCTTCCTGGGAAAAGTATCTGTTCAGGTTCTCTGCCCGTTTTAAAAATAAGACTGTTTGCTTTTAGTTGTTGAATTGCATGGGTTCTTTATATATTTTGGATATTAGCCTCTTAGCAGAGTGATTGTTTACAAATTTCTTCTCCCATTTGGTTGGTTGCCTTTTTGTTTTGTTGATGGTTTATTTTGCTTTTCAGTTTGATGTAGTCCCATTCATTTATTTTTGTTTTGTCTTTGGGGTCGAGTTCATAAAATCTTCTCTCAGACCAAGGTTCATAAGATTAATACCTATGATTCCTTCTGTGTATTTTATTTTTTCAGGTCTTATATTTATGTCTTTGATCCTTTTTGGGTTAATTTTTATGTATGGTGTCAAATAGTAATGTGGTTTTATTTTTTTGGTTGTGGCTTTCCATTTTCTCAATATCATTTATTAAAGAAGCTTTTTTTTTCTCCATTGTATGTTTTTGGCTCCTTTGTCAAAAATTAGTTGCCCATATACATATGGGTTTATTTCTGGCCTGTCAGTCCTGGTCTATTGGTCCATTGGTTTGTCTCCCCCCAATGCCATACTGTTTTGATTATTGTAGCTTTGTAGTATAATTTGAAGGCAGGAAATGTTATACCTCCAGCCTTGCTCTTCTTTTAATTTTTTTAAAAATTAAAAAAAATGTTTACTGATTTTAGAGAGAGAGGCAGGGAGAGACAGAGAAAGAGAGAGAGAGAAACATCAATGTGAGAGAGAAACATTGATGAGTTACCTCCCATATGCACCCAACCAGGGATCAAACCTGGAAGCTAGGTATGTGCTCTGACTAGGAATTGAACCCACAACATTTTAGAGTACAGGATGGCACTCCAACCAACTGAGCCACACTCTCAAGGGCTGGCCTTGTTCTTTTTTTTTTCAGGATTGCTTTGGCTATTTAGTATCTTTTGTGGTTCCATACAAATCTGATGATATTTTGTGTTGTATTTCTCTGAAAAATTCCATTGGGATTTTGAGTAGATGTGGTACATATATACAATGAAATACTACTTGGCCATAAGAAAGGATGAAATACTGTGGTTTTGACAGTGTGGGTGGAGTATAGTGCTAAGTGAAATAAATCAGATGGAGAGGGATGAGGATCACATGAGTTCACTCCTATATGGGACATGAAAAAGAAAGCAATGAGTGAGCAGAGAAGCTCATAGATACAGATAACAGAAGGGTGGCTACCTGAGGGGAAGGGGGGTTGGGGGAGAGTGAAGAGGGTAAAGGGGCCCAACTCTTAGATGATGAAATGAGACTAGACTTTGGTGGTGAGCACATAAAGCAGTATACAGATAATACACAATTGTACACTTGAAACTTATATAATGTTATTAACTAATGTCACCTCAATAAATGGAATAAATTAAACAGACAAACAAACAAACAACCAAGCAGAAAAAACCCAACTTCTTGCTAACCATTGTCATCCTGAGTGAGGAATGTCTGTGTCTTGGAAACAGGCTTCTGGTATAGAAGCAGCACAGGTTTGCAGTCAGGCCTGGGTAGAATCTGAGTCTTCCTGTGAACAGCCATATGGCTTTGGAACTGTGATAAGCCTCCTTACGCCTCAGTTTCCTTACCTATAAGATGGGGATAATAATGACTGTCAAAGTGGTATCAGGGGCCTTAATGAAATGAGGTCGTAGAGTACCCAACAGGTACTGGGTACTCAGTGAATGTTGTTTCCTTTTCTTGAAAGACAGAACATTTTTTCCCATTTTCTTTCCCTTTTTCTTAAGGCTTTCCTCATGTGAAATTGCTCATTTTTTACCAGTTGCCTACTTTATTTGTATTTGATACTTGAGAAATTTCTGTGGCTTTTAATTTTCTATTAATATATTGATAAAGAGAGAAAAATATGGATCTTTTTTTGAAAGATTTTATTTATTTATTTATTTGTAGAGACAGGGGAAGGGAGGGAGAGAGGGAGAGAAACAATGTGTGGTTGCCTCTCACGCAACCCCCCAGTTGGTGCCTGGCCTGCAACCCAAGCATGTGTCCTGTCTGGGAATTGAACCAGTGACCCACTGGTTTGCAGGCTGGCACTCAATCCACTGAGCCACACCAGCCGGGGCGAAAAATATGAATCTTTAATTTTAATACTTTATTTCTGTGTTCACTTTCTATTCCAATGATGAAATCTCAAAATATTTAAAATTTGGTGGCAGGTATCAGAGTTATAGAGTTGAATAATTATTTTATTTTATTTTATTTTATTTTTAATTCTCATCTGAGAATTTTTTAAAAATTGATTTTAGAGATAGAAGAAGAAGTGACAGGGGGCACGGGAGAGAGAGAGAAAGAATGACATGAGAGAGAAACATCAACCAGTTGCCTCCTACACATGCTCTGACTGGTACTAAACCTGCAACCTAGGTATGTGCCCTGACCAGGGATTGAACTTGCAACTTTTTGGTGTAGGGGACAGTGCTCCAACCAAATGAATTACCTGGCCAAGGCTAGAGTTGAATAATTTTTAAAATGATAGGCACTTTGGAGATAATTGTAATAGCTGGCATTTAAAGAAGGCTTTACTGTGGGCCAGGTACTATTCTGAGCACTTTACATGTGTTAGTTTAGTTAAATCTCACAAGGAGTCTTTGAGGGAAATCTGTTACGTTTTTCACTTCATAGTTACAGAAAGAGAAGCAAAGAGTTAAGTAGCTTATCCAAGGTCACCTTGGCTGGCCCAAGACCCTCACGCTAACCATTGTGCTACATTTCCTTAATTATGATGATTCCCGACCCCCAATTTTACAGATGACTGAGATCCACAAAGAATAATCGACTTTCCCCAGGTCATTTAGCTGTTTAAATGTGGGGTTAGGTTGGTACCCCGGAATCCCGAACCCGGGATCCCAACTCCCCAGTCCAAGCTTCTCTCCACTCTCCACAGAATTACTGGCAGGACAGACCCACACGAAGCTCAAACTGGGAACCAGCCGAGCTCAATAATAATATTTCTATTCCTGCGTCTTTCATTAAAGATGCATGATTTTTGTAATTCTTTCCTTTAACAGTAATTGCTCTATTTTGTCTTTCAGGAATCTGGGCAGGGGAAGATAAGCCGATACATCTGCCTGTTGAGCCTACAGTTAAAAATAATTACAGAGAGCATGGTGATGCTTCTGGAACTGTCAGGTGATGTGACATTTTCAAATCATACTTTTTTACATTATTCAGTTCTTGTCTGGAGGAAATGCTTGCAGGTGGGTTAGAGAAAAGACTGTGTGTGCGGGGGGAGCCAAAAACTGTACACTTGTTTCTTTTATGGAAAACACCCAACCCCTATTATATGAGGAGAAAGCAAAGGTGCCAGCTGGAGGGATCAACACTGTGATGGTTGAGCAAAACCTTGTGTCTGAGCTTCGTGACCACCGCTCTTGTTCTTCAGAATGGAAGGAACAGAGCAGTGATGCTTAGCGGAGGCAGAGTTTATGTGAATAGAATTAAAAAAGCAGTTTCTCCCCAAGAGTGTGATGTAGGCAATATTAACCAGAAGCAGAACAGCCCCAGTATTAGCCAGAGCTCTGTAGAGAAACAGAACCCATGGAAGACTTTATCTCCAGCCCCCTTCCATATCCATCTTCTCTATCTCTATCTCAAAATGTATTATAAGGAATTGGCTCAAGTGATTATGGAGGCTGACAAGACCTGAGATTTGCAGTCAGCAATCTGGAGACCTGGGAAATCTGATTGTGTAGTTTTAGTCTGAGACTGAAGGCCTGGGAACCAGGAGAACTGGTAGTGTGATAGTCAGAGAGGCGGTGGGGAGCTCGTTTCTTCGGCATTTTTGTTCTATTCAGGCCTCTGAAGGATTGGATGTGGCTCATCCACCCAGGGAGTTCCATCTTCTCTACTCAGTCTACTGATTCAAATGTTAATCTCATCAGAGAGCACCCTCACGGACACACCCAGAATAATGTTTAACCAAATATTCCATATTAGTTCACTTCACTACACAGATAAGAATCAGGATTCCGTGCTAGTATAAATCTATATTACATCAAGAGTTCAAGCTTATAATTTATGTATAATAAATAGTCAGTGAGGGAAATGGGACTGCATTCGTGAACACAAAAATACGCAATAAGGGGTTATGGATGGTAGCTGCAATTTACATTAGCCTCAGGCCCCAAACTTCTGCACTGTGATTTGATTGCATACTGACATGAATTCACAAATAAGTAGCTATAAAATGTAGCTTTTTTTTTGTAGCTTACCTTGATATTACAGAATACGTTTCCATTAAACTCATTTGGAAGCTGGAAGGAGGAGCAGTAGGAAATGTTTGTTTCAATGTTAAATCAGTGATGACATCGCTCATATTTGACCTATAAGTTGGAGAAAAGCACTAGGGACTTAGAACGAGCTGCGGAGAGACTCTTACACTGGCATCCTCACCCGAAGAGACAGGCCTGGCTGGCCTGGCATTGCAGCGGTGAACCTGTGGATGGTAGTCGTCCTATTTTCCTCTTCTGTGATTTTGTATCCACAGGTCTGAATCTTCAAAGTGCAGTGTAAAACTGCACACTTTCTGATTAAAAACACATTTCCTACTATTATTATTAGCTAAGTGTAAGCACTACTTACAGGGGGTAGCACCTTTTTCAGCGGGGGTGCCTCTCTCTGCCTCTCTGGCTCTTTCTTCTTACACACACACACACTCTCTCTCTCTCTCACACACACACACACACACACACACTAGTTTTCTAGGACTGCTATAACAAAGTGCCACCAATTGGGTAGCTTAAACAACAGAGATTTATTGTCTCTGGAGGCTAGAAGTCTGAGACCAAGGTTTTGGCAGGGCTGGCTCCTTCTGAGAGCTGTGGCGGGCAGTCTGTTCCAGGCCCCTCTCCCTGGCCTGTAGATGGCTGTCTTCTGCTGCGTCTTCACGCTGCCTTCCCTGTGCATTTGTCCACATCCGAGTTTTCTCTTCTTGTGAGGATACCAGTCATACTGGATTAGGACTGACCTTCACTGCTCCATTTTAACTCGATTACCCATGTAAAGGCCCTACTTCCAAATGAGGTCACATTCTGAGGTCCTGGGGGTTAGGACTGAGACATATACATTTGGGGGGAACATAATTCAATCTACAATTATATACCTGTGTAGTTATATGTATGTACATATTTGTAGTATATCCATACATATGTACATGTGTGTGTTTGTGTATATGGAGGTGTGTATATATCTGTGTATATAGTACACATATATTTATGCAGACACATAAACTTACTCAATCCTCAAAACAAGCCTCTGAGGTGGTTACTGTGATTATTACCCCTTTAAATATGAGGACACTGAGGTACAAAACCCAGTGCCCCGCAGCTACCAAGTTCAGGAGCTGAGAGTTGAACCCGGGCCCCTGGCTCCTGAGACGGTGCCAGGCCCACGCCGCAGAGAGCTTTCTCACCGGCACAGGCAACACACTGATGGACTGCAAGGGTTATAACTAGGGAGTTCTTCTCTTCAGTTTTTAAAAACTAAGGTGCTGAATTGTGAAAAAACATAGAAATGGTGCCTGAAAGAAAAAGTCTGCAGCAGTTGAGAAGCAGGACTTGCTTTGGAAGCCGCCCTACTTGAAGCTGGCGAAGGCTGGCCCCCAGCAGCAGCCTGTGGGCATTGGGGCTGGGCCTCCGCTTCCCTCGCCTGGCTGCTCTCCTATACATGAGCAACCCTAATCAATCCAAAAAATAAATAAAAGCCAGTAAGTGCTTACTGATGATCCAAAGTGTGAAAACCCTACTTGGGGCATGGTGGAAGGGGTCAAGGGGTGAGAGAAGTGTGGCCTTCACCTGGCCCAGGTGTAGGGTAATGGACAAAGACTTACTCGCATGCCTTCCTCTCTTCTTCCATCAATGGGTGGCTCTTACCTCAAAAGGCCATCAGGGTGGCGTGGCAGAAAGAACAAGCCATCAGTGATCTGACACTCCAGGCCATAATCTGCTCCCCAGTTGTCTCTCTGACCTGGGACAATCTATGGAAATTCACTGCTCCCCACCCCCACCCCCCAGTTTCCTCACGTGCAAAATAATACCGATTGATTAAATCATTTTACTGTTGACAGGTCTTTGTTAGGGCCTTCCACATGGTAGGTTGTGGGATACATACGTCTAAAACATGGGGGTCTAGTGGTTAAGACCGTGGTCTCAGGGACAAGCCTGCATGAGTTCGAATAGCAGATGATGAAGCTGCCAACTTGGCAAGTTACTGAATCCTTTTATGCCTCAGTTCCCTCATCTGTAAAACAGGAATCATGATAGTTCTGATCTTCTCTTTTTGTGATGAGGACTTAACACATCAATGTTCATGAAGACTTAGATCTGAGATTGGCACACACAGGCTATGTGTTCATTATAATCTGGTACTAAAATTTGCAAGTGACAAAGGCAGGATTCATTCGAGGCTGTGAGTCCAGAAGGAGGCCAGGTGGCCCTGACGGAGGTACCTGGACTACTGTGGCCTGGACACACTCCAGTGTTTGGAAGGGTCCTGAGCCGGTTGCTCACATTGCCCCCCTTTCAGAGGCCTCCTTGGAGAGGTGCCTTGCTGTGCTCCTCTTTTGGATTTTGCAATTACTGCAGCAATAATCCAGTATCAATATTTTACAGAGTTATTTGATTATACTTTGTTCCTGAGGCTTTAAAGTAAGAGCGTATTTTTTAAAAAATTAATAAATAACTGTTTGATGTCTCTGTGTTGTTAACCACACTGGGCGATGACAGGGTTTTCCTTGGAAAGCCAGAATGATGCTCTATGTTCATGGATTTCTAAAATCAGTTCATTTTTGTTAATTGGGGTTTGTTCTCTTTTTTGGCCTTGCCCTAACAAAGAAAATAAAATCTGGGGTTAGTCTTCTCCCACTGATGGATAGCACCCGGGGGCAATACAAGCATTTTTCACTAGTCTACTTTGTCTTTCCAGAAGTCTCTGAGTGGCCATTACATGAATCCAAGGGACCCAAGGTCAACCTCTATTTATGTGACAGATCGCTCATGTTTGTTTATTTCAACGGAAAAATCTAACCCACTGGAAATGTTTCAGGATGTTGACCTTTAAGCACTCTGGATAAAATCGCTCTTTTCCATGCTTAACAACAAGAACAACTACCACAATTATAACAATAGCTGCTACTCACTGGATGTTTAGTATATTCCAGGCACCCTGTTAAGGGCCTTTTGTGCATAATCTCATTTAATTCTTCTAGTTCCCCCTTGAGCTAGGTGCTTTTTAGGTCTCTGTCTTACAGGTGAGGAGACTGAGGCTTAAGGAAAGTAAAGACCATGCACAGGGTCATGGGCTAGATACTGGTCTTGAAGGGATTCTAACTCAGTCTTTCTGCCTTTGGAGTCAATTGCCTCAGTGTTCTTTACATGCAGGTCTAGCAGTGAGTAGGCTTACCTTCTCCTACTCCTTACCTCTCATGAGGCACAGCATTGTGTGCTTGAAGTTCCCAAAGCAAAGGAGGGAGATCTATCCCAGCTTGGAAACTGTGGAAGACTAACATGTCCAGACCTAGCATGCCAGGACTCAGTGACAAGCCACACAGGGTGCAGTGATGACTGCTACACGGCCAGCGAGGCTTGGGCTCTTTGACATTTTACAGCTGGGAGAATCATCTGAAACCACTAATTCTTAACACGTACTGCCTCCCTGCTCAATAACCTTTGCCAGGTACCCAGCGCCTCCAAGTAGGGTGATGATCAGCGAGTCCCTATTTGCCTGGATTTCCCCCATGTTAGCACTGAATGCCTCCATCCTGGGAAATCTCTCAGTCTTGGGCACATCGGGACTGTTGCTTACCCTGCCTCTAAGGAAGAGTTCAGAGTCACCACCTGGGTCTTACCTCTCATTATCAATCCTATCTACGGATCTTCTAGGTAGAAAACTCCGGCAATGCCAGGCCGGCTGGCTACAGCTGTCCTTGTCTCTCCTTGACCAGGTGGGCCAGGCTCCTCTGAAACCTCTTCTCCACTAGGCCTCCACATTGGCCTCTGAGGGCTGAACAAACACTAACAGTTTCTAACAATTCAAGGACACCTGCCTAGGATTATGCTAGCCTACCTTAAAGTGCCTACCTGAAAAAGCTCAAGGCTGCTAAAAAAACCCCTTACTCTTTGTTTCAGCCAAAACCTGAAAATAGGGCCCTTGTCTCCCTATGTCTGCGAGCGAGTAGGAGCCAAACTACAATAAGCACCAGTTAGCAAACCCCAGATGGATTTCACATGGACCAACTTCCTTACAGCTTCCTGTAATTTTTTGCTTCCCTGACTCCACTGGGCCCCCACTCACCTCCCCCTGTTCCCACATCCTCTGTTTAAAACACCCAGTCACCTCTGTACAAATGAAAGTCAAATGCAGTTCATGCTGTACTCTTCCCTATTGCAAATGTATATTATTGATTAAAATCTGTTTTTACCACTTAAAATGGTGTCCTGTATTCCGTCTGTGTTGCCTCCAATGCCTGCCCCCATCACCCCCACCCCTCTCCACACACATAGGATTTTCCCTTTAAGGCACAGGTGGCAAACACAAGGCCCACAGGCCAAGTCCAGCCCTCTATCTTGTTTTATCTGGCCCGACATCTTGTTTCTACCTGGTAGCAATGCTGGGCTCCTTGCCCTTAGTTAAGGAGTAGTTACATTTATACAGTCCTAACATTACATTCGGCCCTTTGAAGGCAACCGTGAGGCTGATGTGGTCCCCCGTGAAAATGAGTTTGACACCCCTGATGTAAGGTCCTGCTTAACACCCATGGCTCTGCAGTTCCAGCTCTTGGTGGTTTCCTTTGTTTGACCTCCTGTGGCACTTGCATTTGTTGCTTCTCCCTGGGAAAGTAAGAAATGCTATATCATACTACTTTCCATGCAGAGATTCTATTCCTGCACCTGGCTTTGGGCCCCTTGAGGGCAAGAACAATGTCTCATGCCTTACTGTGTATCCCAGACCTCAAGAAAGCTTGAACCATGGGTAATCAAAAGTGTGTATTGTCAGACAATGGCTTAGAATAGGTGACTGTTCAGTCCTTTCATTATCAATCTTACCAGTCTTCCCTTAGGAAGTAATAGGTCTGCTTTTCAAGAATTTTCAGTCCACTGGAATGTCTGTCTATCTATCTATCTATCTATCTATCTATCTATCTATCTATCTATCAAGTCCTTGGGCATAACAGAGTAGCAAAGAGCATAGCCTTTGGAATCACATTGGCTTAGAATTCCTTGATCTCTCATTCCCCTTTTAAAAACAATCATGGGCAAGTTTACATCACTTTTCTGAGCTTCATTTCATCAACTCTATAACAAGTATATCACATTCCTCACTGGCTGATTCTGGTCAGTGTTATGGCATCTGGTAAATGTTATGGCATTTAATGAGAATTAAATGCCATAACAGTAACTGTCACATAGTAAGTTCCAGTAAATGGAATCAAAGAAAAACATATACTAACTTTGCAAACATACCAGGGATAGACAGTTAAACAAGTGTGAAAAGTTGAAGAGGAAGAAAGGAAAGGGGTGAAACAGAAGCTGGAGCAATTGGGATGTCTTTGGAGAAACTTTGGGTGAGGGTATGTTGGAAGGTTTCTTGAAATATGGAGTGAGGAAAGGAGAAGGAAAAATGTCTTTTATCATTTGAAGTTCTATCATGTACACTAGATATTTTGTACACTGCACTTCATTGAATTCTCAGAACAATGCTGTAAGATAGTATCAGTACCAGGATTTGCAGTGTTGATGCTTTTCCGTGCTCACAGGGTGCATGAGAGGCAGAGCTGAGAGGGACTCCAGCCTATCTCATTCCAGAGCCATGTGTTCCCCACTTTGCTCATTCCCTTCCTCACCCAACCACGCGTATGTGTGCACGCACTGTGTGGGTACATTAGAAATGCTGAACTTTCTTTGTAGCTCCAAACAGCTGCTCTATCTGCTCTGATTAAAGAATCTGCATCAGGATGGGTTAAGACACCAGCTTCACATGGAAAGCCCCTCTAACCTGCTTTGAATATATTGGTTTGTGAAAATATAGAATATTTCTATTTCTATAAATATAGAATAGAAATCCCACCTAGAGAAGTTTAAACAAAGAGGAAATTTACTATTTCTTGTAATGAAGGACGGGATTTAGGGCAGGCTTGAGGCACAGCTCCCTAAGCCTTGGGATTCTGGCTGTAGTTTTCTGCAAGTCTTTATGCTCCCCTTGCTTACCCTTATCTATGGGTAGGCTCTCTCTTAAAGGGAACTGTCCTCAGAGTTTCAAGAGAGCTGCCATTAACAGCCAGGACAAGTGACTTTTCTGTTGTGTGAGTGAGAGAAATATCATGGACTAAATATTCCTTCTCTTCAGTCAGATTGGGTCAATTAGGTTGTTAGTTTAACCTTGAACCAATGGCAATGAACAAAGGGAATACTCTATTCTGATTGGCTCAAGTCAGAATACCTTAACCTATCGCTGTCAAAAAGGACAGCACTCCTGTGTTGGCTGATAGTAATCAGAACGCATTTCTGTAGTCAGGACTGGAACATAAATTATCTGGGGAGAGGACCTTAATTCTAAATATGTAACATTTAGTACAGTTTGGATATGACCAATCAAAATGGATACTAGTTATAAACGATAGCTGTCTCTTGTGTTCTAGCTCATTATCAATCCTAGATATCTATCCACAGTTCAAGTTTTCCCAAGAAGGAGGAAGGGAGACCTGCTAAGAAGAGACCTTCTGCTAAGTCTGACATGGGTCTCCCTGAGTGTTAGGCTTAATACAGTGCTAAGGTGTCCCCCAGTCTCAGTTTTTTAGTCTGATGGCTTATCTGTGACCACAGAGATTAGATAATCTTACAGTGATTTTTTTCTGTTTAAATGAGTCTCATCCAACATTTAGGTGAGCCTAAATGTTACCTGACCCATCCAAGTCCAGCTCCCTCCTGTGTAGGGACCTGGTAGCAGGTCAATCCAAGTTACGTCTCTGTTCAGTGCCAGGACCAAACAACTATACGTAACACACAGGCAGAATGAGTAAATGTAGACGCCGTCTAGAGTGACCTCCCACCCCAACTAAAAGCTTTTTAACCAGTCTTTTCTCCAGTTTACTCAGTCCTTACAATTCCTGACTAAATGGGAGCATAGGCAGCTTAAATCAGCTACAGTTTTTATTACAGAAGGTTTTACAAGATGCAAAGTTATATCACTTTCAAGTGCAGGCAGTAACTCAAATTAGATTATAGAGAGATGTCTAGTAAAGCCCCTAATATATATATGTTTATATATATATAAATAGATAAGAATAATTTATAATGAGATTATCAATTGTTTGTATGTAATTCTTTGCTTTGAAAGTGCCTATGGTGGCTTAACACCAGCATGTTCTGCTGATTACTTTAACCTTTCTCCCAGAAATCTTGTTTGCAATATTGACTTGGAATATCAATGTGGAATCTGAAATAATAAAGCTTTGGCTTATTCCTAAGTTTGCAACAAAGATTGAAATTTTATGTGTTCATAGGTCGATATGTTATTGGACACACAAAAGGGTGTTTGTTCTTTGGGTGTTACTTATCTGCAAAGCCAGCTGAAAAGAAGTTATTTTTTATATTAATATTATTTCTAAGGGAAAATGTGGACACTTGATCACTAGGATATATTAAATGGATTAAATGCAGTAGAGCAGTTTGAATGACCTGAATGTGAACGGTCAGCTTAGTCCAGGGGAATAAGCTATCTTGAGACTGGCGGTGGGGCCAAGTTGAAGGAGACTAGATCACAGGGAAACCTGATTCTGCTCCTGCTTTGTACTAGCTGGCTGTGTGACCTTGGACAAGTCACTTAATGTCTCTGAGCCATAGCCAGTTCATCTAGGGTTTCACGTGACCAGCAGTGACAAAAACTCATGGCCATAGGGACAAGACCGAAAATACCTGCAAATAAAGAGGCCTTGGAAGAAGACAAAGCAAAACAGTAAAAGAGAAAGTCAACAAAATTCCAACCTCAACATGAGGCTGGGGGGCGGGAGTGGGCAGTGGAGGGAGGCCAAGGTGTGGCAGAGCATTCCCCAGAGAAAGGGGCAGCCCACTATCCAGCTTCAAGCTGAGTGCAGGCCTCCTGTGACCAGGCCCTCTGATTTCTTTTTTAAGAGAAACTTAAAATTTCATATTTTTATCAAAAAATTTTTAGTTCTTAGATATTGGATGGAATAATTAACCTGTGTGGACCAACACTATGTAAATAAAAGTAAAATATTCCCCTGGTCTGAATTCAGCTTGGGGTTGCTAATTTGTAAACTTAGACAAGAATATCTGTCTTGTCTAAGGTTACTGTAAAATATCTCCTCAAAGTCACACCAACTTCAAGTTGGAAGTGGTCTTAGCAAGCATCTGGCTTGCCTTTCATGCGCTGTCCCTGGTGGTTGTCACCTAACCTCTGCTTAGCTTTTGCACAGACAAGCTTGTTCTGAAAGCGATTTTGTTTGAAGCTGTCTCTTATATTGAATAGAACTTCTCTTATTTGTTCTAATTCTGGCCCCTGGAGCAAAACAGAACATATTTCTAACCTCTTGGAGCTGCAGACTCAGATGAGCCGACCCCCATCCCCCAACACATGCCGGACGGCTGTTTCCTGGGCAGAGTCGGGGCTTTGGAAGGTCTTCTTGGAGCACAGAACCCTGGATGAGCTAGAGATGTTCTCCGAAAAGAATAGAAATGAAACCTCTTTCATCTTCACAGTGTGCAGTGGGTAGGGCCTGTTTAGACTACTCTTGGCCAAGCCACATTTCCCTAATTTGGGGGAGAGGGAGGGGTCTGGGAGGTGTTTGATGAGCCACAGTTAGTTTGCTGGGAAGCATGAGAGGTTCAGTTTTGACAGTCTCCTTCGGAAGGTCAGCTGGGGGTGTTGTTTTTCCTGTGGCCTGTGACCACTTCTCACCTCATTGTAATCTTAGAACACTTTCTTCCAACGCAGGACTGACCTGGAATCACCTTCTCCTGCCCAGCCCCTGGCCAGGGTCTGTAAAAGAGCATCAGAGATGGGGCTTTTGCTGGGCTGGATTGGAGTGGGGATGAGGTCGCTGCTTGTGCCCACTTGTGTGTAGTTCAGGGGCTGTTCCAGGCCAGTGCCTGGATGTGGGGCAGAGTTTTGAAGAAAATCAGAAGGGCTCTGCTACTGTTCAGGGCTATTTTGTGGGGGATAAAGTGCTTCTTTCCAAATGTGACTCTGCATTACAGTAGAGTCTTCGTGACATACTGCGGGAACAATCTTTCTCACACGCTCTGTGATTCGACCCATAAGGCCAGAACAGGGAAATTAACTAGGTGTAATAAATAATATAGAATCTGGTGAATATTTAGTATCTGGTAATAATGATAAATCAGGTTTGAAATGTTCCTTGAGGAGATTGTGGGATTCTGAGAAATGAAGCCAGGAAGATTGATTAGGACCTATTGCCATTCAGAAAACCTACTGCAGAAAATACAGGAGGTATTGCTAGGCTTATAGGGAAGGTGAATACAATCCACCATGGCCTCTAAAAACCAAGTGGGTGTAGCCAACAAATGCCATTGCTCTTATGGGCAAATGTGTAGGAGAGCCAGAGACATCCCAAAGCACAGGAGTTATTGATTTGATTGGTGATTGCAAAGAAGGAACACATTAGGCTTTCTCTACAATCCTTACTTTGGAAGCCTTATTTATTTATTCATTCATTTGGTTATTTATCTGTTCAATTTTAAGGAAAAACCCCTATTGAAAAAATAAAGGTTATGTTTATAAAGGTTGGTACCTCCAAAATTTGTTCTTCACAGGGGTCACATACTTGTTTTTTCAGCTTCTGGTGTGAAGATTTATATCCTACATTTTGTACAGCTGAACTGAGTGGGATATTACATTCAATACTTTGATGATAAATCATCCCACTCTTCCCAAATTTGGCCCAACTTGTTGGGTAAATTTAGCAGTAATGTAAAATGTCAACCCTTTGGAAGTTATCTAGGAAGAGAGTAGCCCTAATCCTTCAGCATTTAGGGAAAAAAAAAGCCAGACAAATTGTTGACTGTCTGTGAATGAAAGAGGAAGCACAAAGAACAAGGACATATGGGGAGGAGTGGGAGTAAATAGTCATTTAGAAGAGGTATTTGTGATGTAGCAGGGAGAAGTTGGCCTTGGGTTCGTAACTGGCTGTGTGACCTCAGTCCAGTTTCTTAACTCCTCTGAACCTCAGTTTTCACCTGGGTAAAATGAGGGAGGGAGAACAAATTTGCATCTGGTGGAAATTAAAAGAAAAAATGTGTGTTAGTGCCTAGAGCTGGCAGTGTGGCACCTGGTGACTCCCATCTCCCTACCTGGTGGCTTTCTGTCTTCATATATGCTCGTTCAGTGTTTTGAACACAATGAGAATGTAATATCTGTTGGTTGATCTACAGAGGCAGGGAGTCAGAGAGCATTTTCCAACCCCACGGGGGTGGATAGCCTGACCCAGCACTTTTCCTCGATCTCTTGTTTCGACCTAGGGTAGAATATGGGAGTATGGATGAGCATTGCGCTGTGGGCAAGGGACATGATGCCAGACGGAATCCTTGCTCCTGTGCACACACGGTATTGCATGATGGGGAGACCTCAGTCAGTGCATGTTCCAGCACCTTCCCTTCCTTCTGGCCCCACTGCCCAGAGTGAAGAGAGGTGATGGTAGCTAACCAGTTTCCAAATTAAAGACTAGAGATTTCAGAAGATTTTTTCCCTCCTTTTTAAAATGTGAGGTATGAATAAAAATGTCAATTCTGTGTGAATAACTTATTTGATTAAACAAGACAAGTGTGCTCAATGGTTAAACTTGCCAAGAAGCACGAAGCACGGTGGTAATGGTTTTTCTAACTTACTGGAGGATAAATAATGCAGGAAGCTCATCAGATTCTTCATAGACAGATTTGAAAAATTTGATCCCTAAAGCTCGGGAAGTGGTGAAGGAGGAAAAATAACTCCTCAAAGTTGGTTTTACTGCTAGAGAAATTTGGAGCTGCAAAAAGCTATGTTAAAATCATCACAAATCTGTCTTCAGCCACAAAAGGAAATTGCAAGTTAAAGAGAAACTTCCCTCTCAGAGTTGGTTCTATTAATCAGCTTTCATACTGGGTGGTCTGTTTAAAGATTGGCCCATTAAGGCTACTGTACAGGAATGAGGCCCTTTCCCAGTGGGCCATCCCTTAATGTGACTCCACTGTGTGAAAGGAAGTGAATTATCATGAGAAGAATTCTTGTGGGTGAACAGTGGTGTGTCCCTGCAAGGGTTTCTAAAAATATGCATGCTGTCTTCAATTGGGTGCAAATTGTGGCTGTTTGAGGGCACCAGGGTATTTCATGACAGAAAAATATGCAGTTTAGATGCCCCACTGTCCCTGAAAGTAGATGGAAGGGACAACTGCCTTTGGAGTGTGAATCATTGCGTCACAGCCTTGAGTCTTTCTACAGCTATTTCTATGAGGTGTAAAAGGATGAAACTATAATCATCCATTAACATCAGATAAGTTTAACACTGTCCTGATGGAAAACAATGACAATTTCTCTTCTTCCCTCCCTTCCTCCCTGTTTCCCTTCCTTCCTTCCTCCCTCCCTCCCACCCTCCCTCCCTTTCTTCCTTCCAATGTTTATCAGACAAAGTACTAGGCTCTGCAGAGAGATATAACAGTGAACACCACAGAAAAAGTGTCTATCCTTATGTTATGGTGCTTGCATTATATTCCCCCCCCCCTCTCTCTCTCTCACCCCAGATGCAAAAATAAAAACAAATATATTTTTGTTCACATTCACAGCATTGTGCATGTCAGTGTTCTTGCCATTTGAAAGCTGATCCCATGGTCAATTAGATCTTAGAATACTAAGTAGACGCATTTAGGACCCCAAAGACTTCCCGATGCTCCCCAGTACCTCAAAGAGCGGTGAAATGGGACAAACTACAAAGCGACTGTTCTTTGGTTTCCATACGTGTAAGGTCCTGGGCCGCCTCCGGATAGGAGAGTCAGATGGCTGCCTGATGGGCAGTTGTGACTCAAACTCCAAAGCAGTGCTGAAGAATTGAAGGATGCATTAGGGGATAGGCATGTCTTTAATGTCAAGAAGACCCCTAGGGTTTGGTTTAAGCCAGATTAGTACTGGAGGCCCCCGGAGGCTTAGCGTCTCCTTGATTTGGGTCTGTGATTCTCAAGGTGTGGTCCAGAACAGGGCCCACTACTTTGAGTTTGGGTCAGTTAGTGTGTTAGTTATCTATTGCAGCATAAGTAGGAGTCACTTGGTATCATTTAAAACATTTTTTAAGTAAAATTTTTATCTTTACCTGAGGAGGATATGTTTACTGATTTGAAAGAGAGAGAAAAGGGGGAGGGAGGGAGGGAGAGAGAGACAGACAGACAGACAGACATCAATCAGTTGCCTCCCCCATGCCCTGACTTGGGATTGAACCCACAGCCCTTTGGTGCACAGGATGACTGTCCAACAAACTGAGCCCCTTGGCCAGGGTGGGAGTCCCCTGGTATCTTAATCAACTTGGGCTGCTATAACAAAACACCATACATGGGGGTGCTTAAACAGCAAACATCTATTTCTCAGAGTTCTAGAGGCTGGAAGATCCAAATCAGGGTGGCAGCTTGGTTGTGTTCTGGTGAGGACCCTCTTCTGAGTTGCAGACTGCCAATTTCTCAGTGCATCCTCATGTGGCTGGAAAAAAGTGAGCTATGTCTCTGGACTCTTTTTAGAGGGCACTAATCCCATTATGAGGGCTATGACCTCGTGACCTAATCACCTCCCAAAGTCTTTACCTCCAAATACCATCACACTGGGGATTCAATTTTAACCTATGAATTTAGGGGGCCACAAATATTCAATCTGTAACACCTGATGTATTTGTTATCTATTGCTGTATACCAAATTTCCACAAAGTTAGCAGTCTAAAACAATCTATGTTTGTTATCTCACAGTTTTATGGGTTGGGAACCTGGACAGGGCTCAGCTAGATCCTCAGCTTCATTTATCGAAAGGCTGCAATCAACATGTTGACCTCCTGGACGGTGGAAGAATCCACCTACAAGCTCACTCCAGTTGTTGGCAGGATTCGTGTTCTTGTGGTTGTCAGGCTGAGGGCCATGACTTGTCGTGGTGGAGGCTGGAGGCTTTCTCAGCAGGGTCCATGTGATGGCCTTTGCCACACAGACTCTCCCAATATGGCCACTTACCTCCTCCGGCCAGTAAGCAGAGTCTCTAGTGCAAGTCTTCCAGCAAATGGAGTCTTATGTAACCTAATCTAATCATAAGAGGCTAGCCTTCCAGCACTATCTCATGATCCATTCTGGACTGTCTCATCATAGGCTTTTCAAGGCAAAAGAAAGAAAAGAGAATAAGAAAAGAAAATGCAGCAGTGGTTTGCCATTGGCTTCTGCTGCCTAGTGTGGGGTCGAAACCACGTTTGCTCAGCTGAAGAAGAGCGCTAAAAGAATTGCAGTGCTAACATACAGTGTAAATAACATTTCATGGGGATTTAAAGTCTATGTAAAAAACAGATTTGCAATGTTAAAGTTAATTGACTGAGAAGCAGAAGAACTGTGGCCTGAAACTAGAAATATTATTAGAGAAGGATGTAAAAAGACAATGCTGAAAGTACAAAGGAAAGAAAAAATTGAAATGAGGAACAAGAGAAACACTAAAAATTGTTGTAGACAGGCAACAGGCAGAACTTAAAGTTGGCAAAAGCAGGGTTAGAATCCTGAAGGCCATTTTTCAGTGATCATTACATAGAGATAAAGGGAACCACTACGTATAATAGTCAGCGTAAGTAGAGAGAGGAAAACAACAAAGAAAGGAAAAACAAGAGATCTCTACTAGAAGGTTCAAGAAATAAGAGGGAAATGCAAACTTAGACTAGGAATGCTGAACATCCAACACGGAAGCACATTATCTGACCAGGATGAAATAAAGGGGAGAAAACAGTGTACTGAGAACCTATACAGGTGAGACAAAAAGGTGACAGGTACCTATGAAGATTCCTAGGAGGAGGAGCCCGTAGTCCTAGAAGGGAAAAGGGAAGCTGCCCTGAAAGTATTGGGAAGAAATAAATCACCTGGGGTTGGTGGGATACTGACAGAATTATTTCAAGCCACAGAGACTGAATGTGTCAAAATACTGACAAAAATGTGAACAAATATGGAAAACAAAACAATAGCCTACAGACTGGAAACGTTCGATATGCATCCCAATCTTCAAGAGAGAAGGTGCCAAGGAGCGCAGTCACTCTGCGACCACTGCTCTAATTTCCCACGCAAGTGAAGTGGTGCTCCCAGCGAGGCAACGAGGGTGTCTGTCTTATACGGAGCGAGAACTGCTGGATGTTCAAGCCAGATTCAGAGATAAAAAGAGGCAGCTATGACCTAATTGCTAACATTTTCTTGGATATGGAGTGCTCCAAAGACTTTCAGGAGTAAGTTAGTCTATGTTTTAGAGACTACAGTGAGTCCTTTGACGGCATCAATCATGAAAAGCTCTGGGTTGCTCTGAAACAAATGGTCTTACCTCAGCGCTTGACTGTCCTGATGCATAACCTGCACTGTGGACAGAACACGGAGAGACAGAATGCTTTCCTGTAGGCAAAGGTGCCAGACATTTTATTTTATTTCCCTATTTGTCTGGTTTGTATGCACAACAGAACATAAAAACACTGGGCTACGCTCAGAGGAATAAGGAGTGAAAGCTACTAAAAGAAATATTAATAACTTAAGATGTGCAGATGATATCATCTTACTGGCATAAAGGAGCAAGGATTTGAAACAACTTCCGACAAAAGTGAGAGAAGAAAGGGCCAAAGCCGGACTGCATCTGAACATCAAGAAGAGAAACGTGATCACAGAAGAAATGTACAACTTTAAAATAGACAGTGAAATTATTAAAGATTTTTCTTACCTTGGTTCAGTCATTATTTTGAATTGAGATTGAAGCTGAGAAGCCATGAGAAGGCTGATACTTAGAGGAGCAGAAGTGGAGGAATTAGGATCATGAAAAGATGTGTCGTTAGAGCACAGCGAAGATCATCACACCCTCGTTCTCCTAATTACTATGTATGAATGTGAAAGTTGAACAGCGAGGAAGGCTGCAGGAAAAAAAAATGATTCATTTGAAATATGGTGTTGGAGGAGAGCTCTGTGGATACCTTGGACCGCCTTAAACATGAACAGATGGGTCCTAGAGCAAATTAAGCCTGAAACATCACTGGAGGCAAAAATGACAAAACTGAAGCTGTTCTACTTTGGGCACATCATGAGAACACAGAGTTCTTTAGAAAATACAATGATGCTGAGAAAAACAGAATGCAGCAGGAAGACAAGACCAAATATGAGATGAATTGACTCCCTAGAAGGAACCATAGACATGAGTCTATAGGAGCTGGGGGGACAGACATTGTGGGCATCGCTCATTCATAGGGTTACCAGGAGTCAGAGTCAATTCAATTGCACGTTGTAGCACAAACAATCAGGAATGAGATTCTGTCACCTTTGTCTATTTCACTGGTCGAGAAGCAAGTCACCCCCACTCAAGAAGAGGCGATAACACAGATGTGTGATCCAGGAGTGGGGAGGGGCCGGAGGAGCCACAACTGGTTTGCCCGTTGTACATGCAGGTTGCTGAGCTCCCCTTGGACTGACTGAGTCAGAATTTCTGGGGCAGGGCCCAGGAATCTGCACTGTAGCAACTCCCCAGGTCCTTCCTCTGTACATCATGCTGGGAGAAGAGGAAACAGAGGGGTATGGGTTAGCTAGAAGCCCCAGTGGGCAGTGGGGACATCTGGTTTTCCTTCCTGCCCATGCTGCTGAGCCTCCTCCAAGCCAGTCCTGGTGGTGGCTGGAGGGCATATGGTGAGAGACCCTCACATCCCAGGGACTCGGCAGCCAGCCTAGTGCCTGAGAGATCAAAATACGTTACCTCCACGGCTGATTTGTGCACAGTGAGCCCAATGCTCAGGGGCCATTTAAAAGGGGGGCCTGCCCCAGAATGTGGTCTCTAAATCCTATGCCCCCCAGCTTTTAAAAACCTGTACACACATGCCATAACGGCTTCAGTCATTATAGCCCCCAACTGGAAACAGCCCAAATGTTGTTCAGCAAGTAAAGGGTTAAGCTATAATACATCCTTGTCATAGAATCTACTCAGCAATAAAAAAAGAGCAAACTACTTACATACACAGCAATGTGAATGAACAGCCAGGGCATTATGTTGAGAAGATACACACCGTGTAATTCCATTCATAAAATAATTAGCAAGGACAAAAGTTAAAAATGAAAGACAGATTTAGTGGTTGCCAGGTGGTGGGGTGGTGGGGAAGAGATAGGTGTGGTCATAAAAGGGCAGCAGGAATATCCCTCGGCGTTGGAACTGTGTGTTCTCTTTACTGTGGTGTTGGATACGTGGAGCTACACAGACGATGAAATTGTGTAGAACTTCACGGACACATTAAAAAATGAGTCCAGGTAAAACTGGGAAACCTAAATAAGTCTAGTGGATTGTATAAATGTCACTGTCCTATGCAGTGACAATCCAGTATGGTTTTGCAGAATGTTTTCACTGGGGGAAGCTGGGATCAGTGTACAAAGGGTCTATCTGTATTATTTCTTACACCTGCGTGCAAATCTACAGTGATCTCAATAATAATTTGAATTAATAAAGTAGAGCCTGGTTTTCTCTTTTTTCACCTTATCTTTGCTGTCTCTTACCTGCCTGGAGTAGATTTTTGTTAAAAGTTGCTTTTCTTCCTCCACAACCCCTTGGGGAGGAGCCCTTAGCTATAAGTACCTCTCTTCTTTATACAAAAATTGTTTTCCTCAGGTGACTGTCTAGGGTGAGAACTTTAGTCACAGAAAACGCAGTAACCTGAGACGTGGAATTTCTTGGGGGATAGGTGGGACCTAGTAATCCCGAGGCCACAGTCTGCAGCTGCAATAAAGCAAGAGCAAAAGCAAGATTCCAGAGCCATGCCCCTGCGTAGCTCTTCATTACCCCCACTGAAAAATTAGGATGCTGCCCCCAGGGCATGATAGCCTCGCTTCTGCAGCATCATCACACCACGCGGCTCTGAGGTTAGCAACATAGGTAGGTCAGGAAATCACACACCAGCAGCACTCTGTCCTGTTCCTCTCTGCATCCCCTAGCACACGGGTGGCCACTAGGTGGTTGTTGAGTAAATGAGTGAATGAATGAATGAATGAATGAATGCTGACCCTGATTTTATCACTGTCCAGTTCCACTTGGGGGAGGTGGGGGCAGACACAGGCATTCTCTAAGAGAGATGTTAAGTTGCTCTTCTTGTCAGGATTCATTTCTCAAGGGTAGAATTAGTGTCAACATGATATTGTTTTGTTTTTTCTTCTCCTGATTTGCATTTCAGGAGCATCTTCTAGTTGAGCAATTGTAAACAAATAATTAAGAGGAATATTGGGCTAGAGGCTTGACGAAACGAGTGTACCTAGTCTTTTGGATCAGAGCAAGTTGTTCCCTCCAGTTTTTGCATATTGAGAAAAGAGCTCTGTAAGGGAAAGGATTGAAACAGGAGCCCTTGTTTAGCTGGCAGCCTCACCATTCTCCTCAGGTCCACTCAGCCTGGCTCTGCCCCCACCCCCGCACCCCCCAGCTGTCTTTCTAGGGAATTGACTCATCCAAAATGTTATGCAAATTCTTTCTGATTGATGGATTGAAGCTGCTCCCACCTTCTCAGCATTTCTGTAACGAGCCAGCTCCACTTGCAACAAATCGTTTCACTCCTTCACAATCTCGAATGTTTCACTTGACAAGGTCTTGAATAAAATGCCTTCCACCAGGTAAAGAAAGTCAGCAGAAATATCAAATGGTTGAGTTTGGGACCCCCAACAGTGTGTGCTACAAACTTCAGAGTTTCGAACGCTGGCCTAACTAGCCCCATGTCTTGTCTGTGAGCAACCAGCCTCGCCAGGCAGTTGCTCCATGTTTTTTTTGCCTCAGCAAGAGAGTAGGCTGTTGGGGTCCCTTGCTTCGATGACTACTAGGACTGATGGTGCTGCGGGCTCTCTGGTTAGTCTTGTGGGACCAATTTCTAGCTTAAAAGATTCCCTCATAGGAGGAATGCGCTTGCTTGCCTTTTGGATTTATGTAGATGAAGCACCAAATGGAGAGTATCTTAATATTATCGTGGGATGGTGATGATGGTGGAGCCTATAGGTGAAGTGTTAGAAACCAAACTACCAGATACTCCTATTGGGCACTTGCTGGACTGTGGACCCCAGTGAGATGGGAGAAAGGGGGGGCTGCCTAGAGTTGCAGACCTAGAAGGAATTGGGGGCTGAATCAGCACCGTGTCTCACAAAT
The DNA here is from genome assembly GCF_022682495.2 of Desmodus rotundus. Taxonomy (NCBI): domain Eukaryota; kingdom Metazoa; phylum Chordata; class Mammalia; order Chiroptera; family Phyllostomidae; genus Desmodus; species Desmodus rotundus. The sequence continues at coordinate 127,667,447 of NC_071388.1, forward strand.
ACACACAAAGTAAGTCTTGTGAAATCCTGGTGTCCAGTATGATTGAAATAGGAATTTGATGCTTCTGCAGTTTCTTTTGAAAATTTTAAATGATGAAGGATGCATAGGGGAGCAGATCTGGCCACCAAATCTTGCTCTTTATTTTCTGTAAATTCCCACAGACTTTCTCCGACAGCCTAAGAATTTCTCCCTCACAGTCTCTCTTTCTTGCTCAGCTCTTTATTTTATATATATATATATATATATCAACTCAACCTCTCTGGCTTCTTTGGGCTCAGTCCGCTATACCCCACTCCAACCCCTTAGCTCATTACTGGGGATCTGCACTCCAGAGGAGAGTACAGAGCTGGACCAGCAAGTGAGCATCTTTCTTCTCTGGAGGGGCATGGTCTGGGCTGTGAGACCAGGGGGGAAAGATTGCAACCTGTATTCAGTTGTCCCCTCTTCCCTGTGGCTTTGCTCTCTGTGGTTTCAGATGCCCATGGTAAACTGTGGTACAAAAATACTGAGTAGAAAATTCTGGAAATAAACAATTCGTAAGCTTAAATTGCATGCCGTTCTGAATAATGTGATATAATTTCTCACCATTCTGCTCCATCCTGCCCAGGACACGACTGAACCCTTTGCCCGTGGATCCGTGTGATACACGCTCCCCACCCATCCTCACTTAGAGCCATCAGGGTTGTCATAGCGACCATCCTGGTATCACAGAGCTTGTGTTCAAGTCACCCCTATTTTACCTAATAATGCCACATTCACATATTGTCATAATAGTTCTATTTTATTCTTGATTGTTATTGTTAATCTCTTAGCGTGCCTACTTTATTATTTATTTATTAATGTATGATTAAATTTGTTGTGGTGACATTGGTTCATAGGGTCCTGTAGGTTTCAGGTGTACATTTCTATGACACTTGATCTGTATATTACATTGTATGCCCACCACCCCTAATTTATAATTAAATTTTATCACATGTATGTATGTATGTACAAGAAAAAACAGTATAGATAGGGTTCAGTACTATCCAAGGTTTCAGGTATCCACTGGTGTTCTTGGAATGGATCCCGTGGATAAGGGAGCACAACTGTAATTGAAAGTGTTTTATTTTATCTCTATGACAGACATTTTGCTATATCTCAAGTATGGACATTGTTATCATCACCAAAATAGAAATATGTTGAGAGGATTCCTGAATTTATAGAAACTTTTCATCATGTACAGTTTCCTAATCAGTGGGTATTAAAAAGACTACTACTACCCAGTAGGAGGTCTGTGCAACTTTTAGATATTAAAACAGGATTCGTGGTCTTAATAGAGGTGGAGGCATCTTTAGGCTGAAAACTATTTTTATATTTTTTTGGATAACTGTTTCAAGTGTGTTTTGGTGCTTTAAAAATGTTTTGAACATCATTTTTTTTCTGATTTAGCTTAACCAATTCAAGGGTAAATTATCTTGTTCTGTAGTACACTTGTAACATAAAAGGATTGATTAATTGAAATAAAATCCTTAATGGAATAGTGGCTCTAGGTAATGATAATCAATGGCTATGCCAGGACTAGGTGAAAGCCCATGGGGAGACTTTAGCGGGTGAATAGGAAGGGACAGATAATGTTTGGGATTGAAAGACACAAAAGATTAATCAACAAATGCTATTTGTGGACTTTGAATTTTGATTTGAACAAATTAACTGTAAGAATAGATTTTTGAGACTATCAGGGAAAAATAAGGCAAGTTATTAGGTGATAATAAGAAATTCTTGTTCATTTTGTTGGATGAGATAATGACACTGTGGTAAAGTTTAAAAAAAAGTCCCAATCATGTAGAGATGCTTGCTGAAGTATTTATGGGTAAAATGGTAGGAGATCTAGGCTTTGAAATGCAATAAGAGAAAAAGGTGGAGGGCAAAGATGAAATAGAAATGTCAGAAGAGTTGGCAATTATTGAAGCTGGGAGTAGGTACTTAGGGTAGATATTCTAGTCCTTCTACTTTATATATTTAAATTTTTTCATGACAAATGGGTAAAGTAACATTGGAACATGTTCCAGTTTTTCTTTGACAGCTTCAGAGATTGAAGCAGAGGACATAAATAATGGAACAGGCCATGCCCCTCATCGATGCTTCACTTTCTTTTCTTTCTCAAGAATATATTAGTGGGTGTTGGCGAGATTAGGAAGTGGGAATACTGTAGATATAGGCTTGGATTGTCTTGATTGGGGGAATAGGGATCCAGAGAGGGAAGCAGTAATTGCTCTCGGATGGGTGAAATATGGGAGGGCAGTGCCAATTTAACTGTCTGAGAGTTGTTGAGTGTTATGGTCTGAATGTTTGTAACCTTCTAAAATTCACAGGTTGAATTCTAATGGCCAATGTGATGTTGTTAGAATAATAGAAGGTTAGAAGGAGGTGCTTAGGTGATGAAGGGGGAGTTAGTGCTTTTATGAAGGAGACCCCACTGAGGTCCCTAGATCCTTCCACCATGTGAGGCTATGACAAGAAGTTTGCCACCTGGAAGAGAGTCCTCACCCAGCAATGCTGGCACCGGGTCTTGAACTTCTAGCTTCCAGAACTGTGAAAAATAAGTGTATGTTGTTTATAAGCTACCCAGCCTATGGTATTTTGTTATAGCGGCTGGAAAGGACTAATACATTGAGTTGTGTTTAATTCAAGTGTGTTTCCCTTCTGCTAAACTTGAAGCCAGGGAATATGTGTTTGCTGTTGACCTATCCTCAGTACCTGTCAGAATGTCTGGGCAAGGGCTGGGCACTTAATTAATGTTGACTTGATGAATAATTAAACTTCAGTTAATTGGCACCAATTTTGTATGAGTGACCTAGTTAAGGCTTTAACAAATAACCAATGCAACCAATAAGTTGATCTAAACAAATCCTTAGTCTTGCAGAGAAAATGGCCATTATTAGGTGTCATGAACATTATGCTTAATAAATACAAATCATGTTCATTATAGTTAAGCACTGGGCTGTTTGGGCGGTAGAGGTACTGTGCCTGCTTTTTAGCCTCACGAGTTCTCATTATCATCTCCTTGGTTGTAACAAACATGTATCATGCCAAAAATACTACTTTCTTAGGGACAGTATTACTGGTGTGGAGACACAAGATTACTTGCAAATGAGGAGGCAAAAGTGGCTTCAACAAAATTACTTCCTATCAAATATAATAAACATGGACAATAAGTTATTATTAAGGGCCCATGAGACAGGCCACATTAACGAGATATGGAGACAACTAAATGAGATTTTAAGTAAAAAAAAAAAAAAGCAAGAATAAAGATGAATGTGGAGAAGAAAATGGGAAATGAAGAAAACAAAGAGGAATAGTAATGATGAAAATTGCCCTGCCATTCAGTGGCAAGAGTGAAAGCAAGTCTAATGACTTTCTCTGCTTTCAGGTTTAAAAAGAAGATACATTTTTCAGATTTGAAATGTGGTCCATTATCTGTCAATGGTGTTCTGAGTTGTCTTTCAGGCAGCAAATGTGTGCCATAAAATAAACTTCAAACTCCTGACCCCCTTCCTTTTAGGGGTGGAACAAATCTAGCCTGTTTGGAAAATTGTCTCTAGGTGACAGTTTTCTACCCTTGCAAGAGAAATTAATTAACGAGTGTGATGAATGTGTGCATGCGTGTGCATGTGGTGGTTCATAGGGTTTGTGATGACCGCTTTTCTTTTACATTTAACATCTCTGAAACCAAGGTGTGTGTCAGGTTTTAATTGGCAGCATTTCTTTTTCTTTCTGGATGATGCACAAAATAATGTTGCATAGTATAATCGGCCACATCTCAGGCTGTAAGTTTGATTTATTTAGAGGCAGGGCGGGGGTGGAGAAGGAGGAAGAGGACAGAGTGGAAGAAAATGTGATGCTTTGTATAACACCATAATTTAGAAAAAAACTTTTTCTTTTGTACTTCCACTTCTATTATTTGTTTGTATGACTATTGAGGATAAAAATAGAATTTGCTTATGTACATATTTTTGATGGATCCATGAAAGTTGTTAAATGTTTTCTTCTGAGTTCTCCTTCACTTTTTTCTCCTACCCCTTCTCTGCTTCTCAAATACTTAACAATTTTTGGCTTGGTGCAAGCTCCACATTTACAATTTCCCAAAATGTGCACGTGACTTACATCAACTGTTAGTTTGAGAAGACACAGCCATGAAAAATCTGAGAACGGCACCAGAACTGTACCATAAGGAGGGACACAGATGCTTCTGCATCTCATTCTCGCTTCTGGTTTTCTGGGCACAAGCTCATGCTGGATGCCGAGCAGTTGGGAGCTTCAGCCCAGCAACTATGAAATAAAGGGACCTTGGTTCTCTCCCACAGGAAAGAATTGCTTGTAATCCTCTAGAGAAATTCCTTTGTTTCTTTCTGCAGCTGAAGATCTTGGAGACTCCACCTAGATGTGAGGGCACTGACTGTCATGAACTCAGTTGGCATATCACCCACCACACAGAGAGAGGAAGTATGGCTGGAAACATGGTGCCTGGCACCTCAGTTCGGAGCCTTGACTGTTGTGGTTCCATGCAGGATGAGGCATTTCTTAAATGGTTGTGAGTCTGCAATACAACTGAACTCAGATGAACAGGTGATAGACAAGCACTGGTTGGACAAGCAAGATGGTATTGCTGGAAGTTACGGGGGAGAGAGCAAAGGTGTCTCTCTGGATATTGGCTGCTAACAGTCCGGTAGTGAGTTTGGATAATAGATAATAGAAAGAGAGCAGTAGCATATAGTCTCTGGCTATATTTATCACCCACAGAACAGGCAAAAAAATCAGTGAAAAATATTCATCAAGTCAATCGAGCCAAGTTAGCATAGGCAAGATTTAAGAGTTCTGGACATACAAGCATTGCAGGCAGTGGAAAGTTGGTGATGTTCACTTGTGTCCTGTGCAACGTTGTTTTATGCATCCATAAAGTTATCAGTTTCATCAGACCTAATCTTTCCTTCCAGAAACCAAACAAAATTTCACTTCCCTTTTGGAGTGATTTCATCATTGACAGAAACATAATTTCACTTAGCCAGCGAGAGAAACATTGACATTGACAAGAAGATAGTACCTTTTACCTTCAAAACTGTTTTATAGGAAACAATTTAAGCTAAAATAGCTTTCTTCCATTTTTCTCAGTTTTATCAGCAATGATTACTCCCTCTGCTGCTCTGCCATGTCAAACCATGTCCAAAATGTCTGGCACCGGTCTCATCAGTATTTGGTTTAGAATGACAATTAAGTATCCTCAGGCCAGGTCTTGGTGTCAGGGCGCCTGTGGGACCTTGGGCAAGGTTTAGCGTCCCGGTAAGGTTAACCTTGAAGCTGTGAGGAGGTGGAGGGGACGTGAAACACCAATGAGCCCCAATACTGAGGCTGCCTCTTTAAGCATCAGTGCAACATTGAACAAGGTCACTGCAGGGGGAAGAGCTGTCCCAGGTCCCGAGAAAGGACACTTACGGGAATAAGGGAGAGGCATAATGTAGTCAGGAAAGAGCCAAGGAGAGTATTAATAGGGAAAGAGCTACGTGTTATTTCCCCAACTTTGGGTTAGGCATGTGCCTTGGGAGTCACATTGTTTAACTTCAAATCTTGACTCTCCCCCTTACTAGCTCTGTAACCTTTGGTGAGCTAAAAACTCTCTTTGAGTTTTAGTTTCCTCATCTGTAAAATGAGGATAGTAATGATTCCTATTTCACTGACAGCTTTGATGATAATATACATAAATCATTAAGCTTAGTTTCTGTCACATAGTAAGTGTTCAATAAAGATCAATTATATTGATCTTTCTCATCAGACTGTGAATCTTCTGGGACAAAAATTGTATCTCACTCATCCTTTTACTCTTGTATCTTTCCTCACTTCTCAGTAAGCTTAGAATTGTTTTTAAGATGATCTCTCTTTGCTTCTGTGATATACATCATCCTCTCCTGTTTTGTCTCAGAACTCACTGGCTGCTTCTTCTCAGTTTTCTTAGCTGTACCTTCCCCCTTCACCAGATCTCTAAACATCAACTTCTTCCTTGGGCTTCTCCTCTCTCTTTATCTACTCTACCAGCTCCAAAATTGGTATCTCCTGAGCTTCCCTCTCTTCTGAGTCCTAGACTCACATAGCTGGATTTTTACTAGACATCTTCACTTGGATGTCTCATAGACAAGTTGAATTTCAGAAACCAAGAGTTTAAAATAAAAAATATTGTTTTCTTTCTTCCCTTATCAAAGAATCTCAATATCTGGCTCATTTTCTATCTAATTTCTCCAGCAGAAAACCAGTAGTCACCTCCTTTTCTACTTCCCGTATCTGATCAATTAGCAGCTCCTCTTGGTACAAACTCCAAAAGTTATCAGAGCCAGCTACTTCCCTCTACTTTATACCATTCCTCTAATCTAGGTCTCTTTGTCTCTTTCCTGGAATACTGCAGCAGCCTCCTATCTGTTTTCCCTGTCTCTACTGTTGGCCCCCAACAGTCCATTGCCCACCTGCAGCCCAAGAAATCTTTAAAGAAATAATTGAATCACATCCCTTCTCTGATTGAAATCCATCATGATTTCTTTTGTGAGTCCCACAGAACCTACAAGGCCCTTCAGATTTTGGCCTTGACTGTTAATCAAGCCTCTTGCATACCCATTTCTTACACTCACCATTGTTCAGTTTGATGAGGCTTCTCTAAGCTTGTTTCATGCTCTAGATCTTTTTGTGGGTTGATTCTGCGGTCTGGAATCCCTTTCTTGCAGCTTCCCCAGCTTCCCCTCTTATTCTCTAGTGCTTGTCTTAAATGTCACATTCTAATGTCACCTTCTACACTCTGTGTCAACCTCCTTCATAGCATATTCCACAATTTTCCATTTATTATTGCTTTATTTAATTATTTGATGTTCCTTTCTCCTGCCTGAGCACAGGGACCACATCTGGGTGATTTGCTGATGTATCCCCAGTGCCTAGCACAGTGCCTGGCATGATTTCAGAATTGGCAAATAGCTAGTGAGTGAATGAATCCAACAAAATCCTCAATAGATGTACATTGAATTAATGGGCAAAGTTAGTGACATCTAAAAGTGTGTGATTCTCTTTAGGGGTGACGACCTTTGTACCAAGAGATATAGCATCAAGCAAATTGGATACAGCATTGTGTAGGGCAAAGCTGGGGGACTTTGGTGAAAAAGATACAGCTTGAGTTGTGGCTCTGCCTCTTATTAGCTGTGTGACCTGGGAAGTGTTTCTTAATCACTCCCAGTTTTAATTTTCTCATCTGGAAAATGGGGATTAAACATGTGTACCTCAGAGGATATCATGAGGAGTAAATGAGAGTATATGTAAATCCTCTGGCATGGAACTAGCATAGGATAGGCACTCAATACCTGGTCATTCATTTCTTTCTTTCTACCAAATACAAAACCTGGTGGGATTGCAGTGAACTGGTGAGAAAGGTAGTTTTGGAGAAGAGAGGATTTCTAAGTGCCAGCTCCCTTCCCCACTCTCACCCTCCAATCACATCACATGAGAAATCTCAGACCAGCTCAGGAAGCACACATTTTTCCAGCAGCAGAGGTTGCCAATTGTTGTGGGACATCTGGGTCAGGTAATTGCCTTTGCTGATTCTTCCTTGAAGTTGCAAATTTCAAATTTCAGATCCTCAGATCTGTCTGTTAAGAATATGACCATGCTCTGACCAGGTGGCTCATTTGGTTGGAGCATTGTCCTGTAAACCAAGAGGTTGTGAGTTCAATTACCGGTCAGGGCACATACCTAGGTTGGGGGTTCAATCTCTTGTCAGAGCCTACAGGGGCAACCAGTCAATGTTTCTCCCTCTTATCAATGTTTTTTTCTCTCTCTCTCCCTCCCGTCCTCTTTCTGTGAAATCAATAATAAAATATCAAAATAACCTCAGGTAAAGATTTAAAAAACATGACCATATTTTGAGGTGAAACCCAGTGTCATTTTTTCTGATTTTCTCAACTATGTTTCCTATAGCATCCTATCTCCCACCTCCATTATCTGAAATGTGTGCTTCCCTCTAAGAGCTCCTAATGCTTTTTCAATAAGTGGCATTGCCTTCTTATTTGTCTGAAAATTTGCTGAATGCTATTGAAACTGTCCCCCTAGTCAGGTGAACTGAGCTTTTCCTGGGTTCCTAACTGCTCCCTCTCACTTGGCTTCTGACTCCTTCCTTTCCTTGTTCCATCTTCTTCATGTCCCTGTTCTACCATCTTTTTCTTTTTTACTCCATCCTTCTCTGGTCCTTATCCTCACTGCCTTTTCATTTAATGTTCATTTCATCATCTTTCTGCTCTGTGGCCCTCACTGAGTAGTACAACCAATGGAACAGATGTTTGGGCGTCCCCTCATCACATCACATGCTTGGGTCTACCTGTTATTTCACCTGAAGCTATGGAGGATAATTTGAGGCTCTCCTTGCTTCTCTGCCTCAGGGACTTCTCCAGTGTCAAGGCAGCCTGGAAGTTCAGGGGAGTTATCACTCCAGGAGCAGCTCTCAACCAATGGGGACTGGGGCAGTGACCTTGGGTCTTGGTAGCTAACTGGATTATCATTTGAAAGACAAGAAGGAGTATAGGGTGACTGCCAGGTCATTGAGGTGAGGGAGAGACTGGGAGAGTTCCAGGGATGGGCTAGCTATCAAGATGAGGACACAGGTGAAAGATTAAGTGAAGGTGAGCAACCTTAGGGCAGGGATTCTACTTTTTAATCTTTGTATTCCCAGCATTTAGCATAGTACCAGCATGTAATGTTCACTGGAATAGCAAACACATTTCTGCATGTGCCTGTACCTTTAGGGAAAGCTGTTATTTTGGTGTGGGTTCTTCAGAAAACAGCTACCCAGGTACCATAATATTATCTCAGAGATATTGATAGATTTTTCTCTTTTAATATTTGTTCCATTGTCACATAAAACATCAGTATCAGATTCATAAAACTGCTATTTCCTTGTCATTCGTCAAACCACTTTGGAAGTAATTTGCTTTTGGGGGGTATTAATCTTCTAGAATATCAGCATTGCATGATATTTTGGTAAGCATCCTAAGTAGTTCAGCAAATGTAAATTGTTAGCATTTATATATCACTTATATTCTTCAGGAGCTCAACATTACTTAATTTTTATGATACTTAGAGGTGTGTCATTTTAAGTCGTGATTTGTATATGTTTCAAGTTTGTAAGTATCTTCCATCTGTTTTTTTTTCTCAGTAGACTATTTCACTTTTGATTACTAAGACTTTTATTTAATTTTGTTTCCTGCACTCTTCCAGGATTGGGAACACATGCATAGCTTGTGGCTCAGAGCTGACCTCAGAGGCCCTACCTGCCGAAATGTGTTCCTCAGAGTGAGAGGCTGCTTACAGGGAAACACAGCAGCAGGGGGTAAACCAGGAGGTTGTTTCATGAACAGCACAGTGGTCCTGGGTTCGAACTGTTTGTATCCTTGGGAGAATGTCCACTAGGCTTCACAGAGACACACATCCCCAACTCCCCACCTCCGCCGTAGCTCCTTGAGTGAAGAAAGTGTGAGCTTTATCCCAGGAGCAAGTGCCAGTGTGCTGCCCTGGGAGGTCCTTGATTGGGTAACAGAAGACACAACCAGGAGGACACCCCAGTAGGGCATGTGCCCCTGGTGATAGCCAGAGAACCTTAGCTGCCCTTTTTAGAGTCTGCACACTGGGAGTCTGGAAGACAGCTAAATGCTGCCATATAGAGCTGCACACACCCTCAGACAAGGCATAATAGCAGGTACCAGCAAAGTCAGATCAACCCAAGTATAGAACAGTGAGTCCTGTTTTCTCCCTGCTGGCTCCAGGTAGTGGCTATGGCTGGTGGGTACACTTCCAGCACATGAACCAGGAGAGATGTGAGCTCCAGTAGTGAAGGGTGACTAGACTGCTCCATCTTAAACCATAAAGAAACCCATTGTACCCTCCAGTGATGGAGACATTCAAGGGGTGAACCTTATGTTGAAATTTACTCCTGAAGAAAGTCTTGAATTAGAAAAAGCCAAGTTATACTGAAGGATTAAAAGTTTTCTACCAGCAGACTTCTGGTCAAGATGGAAGTGTAGGTAAACATGCTTTGCCTCCTCACGCAGCCACAGAAAGAATTACAACTAGACTTCAAAAAACAAAACAAAACAAAACAAAAAACAACACACACACACACACAAAACCCCAAACCACCCAGAACCATTAGAAAATTGAGTTGTATGGAAGTCTGACATCCAAGCATTGATTTATCCAGACAGGTAGGAGGGACAGAAATACAAAGATGGGCAGAGAGGCCTGGAGACGTGCTGATGCAGTGTGGCACGGAGAGGCAGTGACAGTGGAATGGGTGGTCCCATATTCATGTGTGGTAGATACAAATTGGGAAGGATACTTTGGGAGAGAGCAATCCCAGCCCCAGGCCAGACCATAAAGCCCAGGGTTCCAGCACCAGGAAGATAAATCCCTATAACTTCTGGCTGTAAAAATCGGTGGGGTTTGGGGTAGTGGAAGAAGCTGCCAGATTTCCAGGAGACTCTGCTTAAAGGGCCCATGCTTACTTAAAATGTGTGCAAACCCACCCCTTCTGGGATTCAACACCAGGACAACAGCTGGAAGGGTTGTCCTGGTATTGAATCACGTTGCACAAGGCAAGAGTTGGGCATACCTCCAAAAGCCAGGCAGCAGCATTGTCCTCTCTCCAAAACCTCTCCCCACACAGAACCACAAAGCAGTGAAGCAGCTTGCCTTTCCCTGGTGATTATCTAAAGCTCTTTCCCACATAATTTACAGGTGCCTTTTCTACAATAGGCCATGCTACTAAGACAGGGAGTCAAAGCAGCTCTATCTAATACATAGAAACAAACACAGGGAGCCTGCCAAACTGAGGAGAAGAAGAAATGTGGCCCAAATGAAAGAACAGAACAAAACCCCAGAAAAAGAGCTAAACAAAACAGAGATAACCAACCTATAAGATGCAGAATTCAAAACACTGGTGATCAGGATGCACAAAGAACCCCCTGATTACAGCAACCACATAAAAAAGACCCAGGTAGAAATGAATGTTACGTTAAGTGAAATAAAGAAAAATCTACAGGGAACCAACAGTGGAGGAGATGAAGCCAGGATTAAAATCAACAATTTGGAACATAAGGAAGAAATACCCTATTTTTCGGACTATAAGATGCACCTAGGTTTTAGAGGAGGAAAATAGGGAAAAAAAACTTTGAAGCAAAAAATGTGGTAACATATTTAATAACATCCTTTAAAGGAAAGTCCTTTTCTGCCTTGACATCTTTCCACAATTACGGTAGATTCAGCAGGAGACTACAGTACACTATCGTATTTTTCTACAACAAAATACAGTAATGACAGAACTATTGGCACTGTGTCCTTCATAGTTAGGGGGGCACTGTAGCTGAGAACATCAGTGGATGATGCACTGTTATGGGGGGATCTGCTGCTGGAGGGCCACAGGTTGTGCAACACTCTTGTATGGGGACAGCAGTTTTGCACAACCTGTGTGGCTCTGCAGCTGTTGCCAAATTACAGCTCCCATCCTCCCAACCTGTCCAAGCATGATGGGAGTTGTAGTGACCCTGCAGTGAAATTTACCTATGTTAATGTTAATGGGGACACATCAGTCTCATGATGGAGGCACATATGGGCGCCGCAGGCTTTCTTCCCCTACCGTGCCTGCACCGCCTGTACCCTCCTCCCTAGCACTATTGTATGCTGCAGTGGGGACTCCGCTCTTGCCTCCCTTGCTCTGCACTGCTGGGACACCCCCTCCTCTCAGCCCAGGGCCTGCAGCATCTCCCCACTCTTGCTGCTGCCAGCTTCCTGCACAGGCGACCCTGCTCCTGCCTCCTGTGACCCTGCTCCACTGCTACACCCCTGCCAGCGAGCCAGGTAAGCTACATTCGGACTATAAGATGCACCCTCATTTTCCTCCCAAATTTGAGGAAAAATGTGTCTTATAGTCCAAAAAATACGGTAAGCATTCAACCAGAACAGAAAGAAGAAAAAAGAATTAAAAAAAAAATGAGCATAGTATAAAGTGCCTCTGGGACATCTCCAAATGTACCAACATCCGAATCATAGGGATTCCAGAAGGAGAAGAGGAAAAGCAAGAAATTGAAAAGTTATTTGAAAAAATAATACAAGAAAACTTCCCTAATTTGGTGAAAGAAATAGACATACAAATCCAAGAAGCACAGAGTCCCAAACAGTCCCACAGAAGAGGACCACACCAAGACACATTATAATTAAAATGCCAAAGGTTAAAAATAAAGAGAGAATCCTAAAAGCAGCAAAAGAAAAGCAGAGTTATCTACAAAGGAGTTCCCATAAGACTATCAACTGATTTTTCAAAAGAAATTTTGCAGGCAAGAAGGAACTGGCAAGAAGTATTTAAAGTTATAAAAAGCAGAGACCTACAACCTAGATTATTCTATCCAGCAAAATTCCCATTTAGAATGGAAGGCCAGATAAAGTGCTTCCTAGAGAAGGTAAAACTAAAGGATTTCATCATCACCCAAACATTATTATATGAAATGATAAAGGGACTTATTTAAGAAAAATAAGATTAAAATTATGAACATATTTAAAATGACAAGAAATTCACAACTATCAACAACTGAATCTAAAACAACACACTAAGCCAACAACCAGAACAGGTACAGAATCATAGATACGGAGTTCATTTGGAGGTTTGTCAACTGGGAGGGGGAAAGGGGAGAATGGGGGAAAAGGTGCAGGGATTAAGAAGCATGATTTGTAGGTACAAAATAGACCGGGATGTTAAGAACAGTATAGAAAATGGAGAAGCCAAAGAACTTATATGCACGACCTATGGACTTGAACTAAAGGGGTGATTGCTGGAGGGAACTGGGGTACTGGGTGGAGGAGGGCAAAGGGGAAACATTGGGACAACTGTAATAGCATAATCAATAAAATATATTTGTTAAAAATTAAAAAATTCTTAAAAAACCCAGTTTTCTATTATCAGCAGAGATGAAAGCCCCAGAGCTAAGCTGAGATTGGTTATAGATAAGTTTTTAAGATCAATTTTTACAAAATTTATAGATTTTCATGACATCAAACATTCTGTCAATTATTGTGTTATTGTCCCATTCAGCAAATGAGGATGTTGAGGCTTAGAGGTGTTAAATAACTTGCTCAAAGACACCCAACTAGTAAAGGGGGTGCTCTTTTCCACTACTTTAATGGATAATTAGTGCTTGTAAACTTTCTCACCAAAGTGCTCTTAAGAGCCAGAAAAGCTTGAATGCATAGCCCTCCCAAGGTGGGGTATGGGCATGGGAGGGTGGGAACCAGTTAGAGGTTAAATCAGACACTGCAGGCAACTTGGAATTTCTTTGAGTCTCATTTTTTTCAAAATCATATTTGACATGAAGAACTCACATTGTCTTCTGCTACTTATTGTATGTTTTATCTACTTTTGAGATGTTTTAAATTATATAACATTTAGAAAAATGAGTTTTCTCAGGTAAGCTATGTTTATCCTTCGGCTCCTAGTGTAAGTTAGCAAACCTTGGTGAACCGTGGTACATACATCCCAATTTGAGAGCCAGTGGATGGTCTTAGGCAGGTATCAGTTGGTGAGGCAAAACATGTATTCATACAATAAAAGAAAGCTAAAACAAAAGAGAAAACATTTGTGCCACTGCATGAGGAGAGAGAGAGAGAGAGAGAGAGAGAGAGAGAGAATATTGGTTGATTGGCCCAGAAGCTTAGAACAGAGCATTAATGGAGTCTACTGGTTTTGTGGCTATGGGCCTGTGTGGCTGATCAATGTTGTGAGTCAGAGCAGGAAGAGACAGAGACTGAAGATGTTAGTCTTCCACAGCCACAGTTCCCTCTCCTGGCCATGTCTGTGAAGGGGATGAGTCTCTGGATGGGCTGGGTAAGAACACTTTTTTTCAAGACATGGACAGAATTTCCTCGTGGGTGGGACCCTGACCCTGTCTGAAGATATATTCTGGTTTCTACAAATGCTCTCTTGCTGCTTCTCTGTTTCAGGGGATAAGCTTTTATTCATCATGTAAGCTTCTGATTCCTAGTTTGTTTTCCAGAAGAGTATCCTAGATACCAGACATGAATATTCCCATTGTTGGGAGGATTATATTTCTTTATTGTAAGTTAATAAATAAGCCTCCTGGTTTGGCAACCCATGTCCTGTGAGTTTTCTTAGCAAACATCTGTTTCCAGAGCCAGAACACACTTGAATGAACAGTAATCAGGCTTTGCATATGCAAAGCGGAGGTGCAGCCTCTTGGGCCCATGACAGAACCTGCAGGTGTGAAGAAGGAATCTCCCTCTGAGGCCAGATCTGAGCAGCTGGTCCAATGGTTTCACCCGCCCCTTCAAAGCCATCTTTCTGTAGGGGTATCGGTCCTGTAGTTAAGGAGTTACAAATGCAGTTTTAAAAAGTTCAGTCTCTTTAATAAACAAAGAAATGCAGATAGAAAAATGACATGATATTCTTTACACAGCAAATTGATGAAGTGATGATAATAATAATAATAATAATAATAATAATAAAAAGAGTGTGGTGAAAACTGCCCTTTTGTAATTCTGGTAAGAGGGTAAATTGGTACAATCTTTTGCCTTTTCTTTTCTTTTTTTTCTTTTTTTGTTGCGGGAAACCCGCAGACCCCTCCGTCCCGTCCTCCCCACTGCGAAGATCCCCCTGTTCTTCCATCCGTAAGGGGGACCCCGCTTACGGATGGAAGAACAGAGGGGAGGTCCCCAGGAGATGGCTTTTGTCAGTTCTTCGGCTGGCTGGTTTCCGGCCAAGGTGCGGGCTGGGCAGGCGCAGGGCAGGCCCCCCACCACAGCCTCCCTCGGGGCAACGTGCCCCACACTTGAGATGTCAGGCCAGGTTCACAGGGTCCCTAGGGTCGTGTCCGTGGAACTGGACGCTCTCCCTTCCACCCGGAGGACCGCGCGCTTTCCCGTGGACCACACTTCCCAGCAGGTCTCCCACCCCCCCAAAGGCAGAGTGCCCAGGGAAGAACTAGGGACCAGGGGCCGGGATGGGGGGCCGGCCTCGGTTCCATACCAGGCGGAGTGGGCCGTGGCGAGCGGGACCCATGTCCACGGACGAGTTCTCTCGTGGGGAGTCGCTTTTTATTTTCTTATATAATAAAAGATTTTATAATGCCAGTGCCCTTTGAATCATGAATTCTACATCCAGGAGTTAATCCTAAGGATAATTACAGTATTGCTTTTAACAGTACATGCCCTTCATTACATGCAGAAAAACCATACATGCCCTTCTATGGGTTGTGGTTCATATATATGACAGAGTATAACAAGACCATTAAAATTATTATGTAGCAGTAAGTTCACAGACATTGAAAGATATCCTTGATCTAGTTGAGTGAAAAAAATACTGGTCAATATATACATAGTTTAATCCCATCTTAAATACCTGAGAATACAGGGGCGGGCAAAAGTAAGTTTACAGTTGTAATGCAAATAGATAATTCAATAATTAATAAATAGTAATATAAGAATAAACTCTGCGTTTTGTGTGCTCACAACTGTAAGCCTACTATTGCCCATCCCTGTATATATGTGTGTATATGCACACATCTGTCTGTTTGTATATATGTGCATATTCCCATTAACAATGGCTGTCTCTGAGAAGTGGAATGGTGACTGATTCCAACAGAAATCCAACTGTTCCCTTACTCTTGTTGAGACAGCAAAAGATCTCTTGGTATTAGTCCATTTATACTTCCTAACTGCCCACCATTCCTGTGTGAATGGTCCCTTGTTCCTGATTTTTTAGACTTGGCCAGGCTGGCTTCTGGCTGCTGCTCTCAATGGCTGTCTGCTCTGTGTTCTTGATTACTCCACTTCTGCCTCATATTCTCCTCCCCACCAATCCTGAGATCCTCCCACCAATGAGGTTTTTCACTAATCCATAAACATCATTAGTTTCCTGGCTGTGGCTGTTCTTTGCTAAGTGGTTGCCTTTGGGACTCTACCTCTCTGTCCCTTTCCTGGTTCTCTCAGCCATACATATGCCCATTTGGCCAGCTTGCTACTGTGGTTTCTTAGCCACCTGCAGCGAGGGCTCTGCCATCTGTTTGGCTTTTGCTCATCCCCAATGTGTTTCTTTCATCTCCCATATAGTCTCTACCACCTCCATGCCTTTGACTGCCCACATGGCAGGACCTGTCACTCATTCCTGGAGGACGTCCAGGGTAGGGGGTTGACTGGCAGTTGGTTCGCCTTCCATGTGGGAGAGCTGGCTGAGGTCCAGGTGGCTTTGCTGATGACCCTGCCCTGCCATTCTCTATTAAGCATGACTTGTGCCTGGGATGGAAGACATTGTCTTTCCACAGAGAATTGGGCTTAACCTGTGCATGGAAAATGGCTTCACTGATGGGTAGAAAAATGGGATTTAGATAAAAAAAGTTCCAGAAACCAGGAATGATTTAGTGCTGTACTTTGAAAGCACTACACAAAGTCTTTCTCTCTTTCTCATTTAGGATTTATACTCTTTGTCTAGGCAGCCCTGAGACATCATTGGAAGGAAGTTGGCAGAACCACTGGTAGTCTTAGATAGATGAAACTTATGATAATTTTGGACAAGTTGTTTACCCTTTCTGACTTTCAGTTTCCTCACTTGATAGAAGGAGGCTTATAGTAAGTAATAGTAGTAGTAGTAACAATAATATTTTACATGTGTAGCATTTACGTATAAGACAGCTACTATGCTAAATCCTTTAATTTAATCTTCCTAACAACAATGTGGTAGGGCCTTTATAGGTTAGGAAAATTTTATTTTATTTTATTTATTTTTAAATTTCATTGCCCTTTAATTATGAAAAAATTCAAACATATGCAGAGGTAAAGAAAAGAATAGCAAAACGAACCCTAGGTACCTATCACTCAGGTTTGAGGGGTATCAAGATCTAAATCTCAAACACCCAGTTTTCAAATTTCCCTAAATACCTCATATTTTTTTTCTTCATTTGAGTCAGAATCCAAACAAAGTCTATAGGTTGAATATAGTTGCTATATCTCCTGCATCTCTCCCAGGCCACAGCAGAACTTTAGGCAATACCAGTTCAAGGAGTAGAAATATTTCCTTCTCTACTGATCCACTCACCACCTCAGATCTGCAAGGGTAGTTTTGTTCCTGTTTTAAAGCCAAACCCTTTGTCTTAAGCACTATTATTTCCTGAAATCACCACTGAGTAGTCTTCAAGTTCAGGCTGCTTCAAGCTCTCTCAAATCTTCAGTTTCTTTAGAGTCAGAAGAGTCTCCAGCCTTCTGTCATGTGAGGCCACAGCAAGAAGACAACCTTCCATGAACCAGAAAGTAGGCTCTCACCAGAAATTGAATAGACTTGTGCCCTAATCTTGGACTTCCCAACTTCCAGAACAGTATATCTTTTTATAAAAATAAACCAAGGAGACCCAAGAGGGCAGAGGAGTAAGTGGAAGCTACACTAACCACCCCCCAGGACCAAACTGGAATTACAACTTGTAAATTGTAGAGAAATCATCCTGAATAACAAACAACACTAGTTGGAGAGAAGACTTATAACCACAGATAGACAGAAGAATCCACTTTAGCACAATGAGGCTGGTAAGGACTGTGGAGGAGGCATAAGAGGACTGGCTAGGGTCCCATGGATGGCAGCTAAAATGCTGGGCGGGGGGGCTCCTCCTGAGAAGTGTGGGGTCTAAACCCCAAGCTAGGCTCCCAATGCTGCTAGGCTTCCCCAGTTACAACACCAATGCTGGGGAATGAACCCAGATATCATCCAGCTGTGAAAAGCAGTGGGGTTTCTGTCCACCAGGGAGAAACAGCTGGAGACACAGAGACCTTCTTAAAGGGCCAATGCACAAAGCTTTATTTGCAGCCACTTAGCCTGGGCTCTGGTAGAGGGAGGGCAGAGTGGACTAGAGATGCATGAGGATAGTCTGGGGCTGGTAGCTATGGGGAGAGAATTTAAGGAACAGCCACCAGGATACCTGTGATGATCATTCCCCGTACTGCAAGAACCATCTTGCTCAGGCAGAGCACTCCCCTCCAAGTGGCATCAACCTGAGGGGAAGCAATAGCTCTGCCCACAGAAATTACTCTGCCCCACCTTGTGGAGCTTAAGCCTATATCACTGATTAAGTTTAGCAACTAAGGTGGAACTCTGGGAGCTCTGAGACTTTAGCTGAGCCTCCCCGAATCCTGGTGCTGGTAAAAGCTGGCCTTAGTGCACAGCCTGGTTCTTTATGTACACATACAGGCCCAGCAAAGAGAGCCACACAGTGTGTATTGCTGTTAGCTCCAAACAGGTTGCCCAGGACCAGCTACAAGCAGCATCTGACAAAGCATGGCACCAGAGTCTTTGCAGATCTACTTAATACATAGAAACAAATACAAAGCAGCAGCCAAAATGGGAAGACAAAGAAATGACACCAATTAAAGAACAAGAGAATTCTTGAGAAGAAGAACTAGATGAAATGGAGGCAAGCAATTTATCAAATAGAGAATTTGGAGTAATGATTATAAAGATACTCAACGGCATGAAAATAGACATAGAAACCATAGAAAAGGACCAGTTAGAAATAAAGAATGCAATACCTGAAATAAATAATACACTGGAAGGAATGAACCATAGGTTAGATGAGGCAGAGGATCAACTCAGTGATTTGGAAGACAAGGTATAAAAAAACACCCAAGGAGAGCAGCAAAAAGAAAAAAGAATTTAAAAAATGAGAACAACTGAAAAAACATTTTAGATAAGATGAAGTATAACAATATCGGCATCATAGGAACACAAGAAGAAGAAGAGAGTGAGCAAGGGATCAAGAACCTATTTGAAGAAATAATAACCAAAAAGTTCCCTAATTTGGTGAAGGAAAAAGACACACAAGTCTAGGAAGCTCTGAGAGCCCCAAAAGTTGGACCCAAAGAGGCATACACCTAGACACATCATAGTTAAAATGGCAAGGCCTAAAGACAAGGAGAGAATACTAAAAGCCATAAGAGAAAAGCAGGTAGTTACATACCAGCAAGCACCAATTAGACTGTCATTTCATTTCTCAACAGAAACATTTCAGGCAAGAAGGGAATGGCATGAAATATTCAAGGTGATGAAAAACAAACAACCAAGGCTATTTTACCCAGCAAGGCTATCATTTAAAATTGAAGGAGAAATAAGGAGTTTCCCAGACAAGAGAAAGCTAAAGGAGTTTAATACCAAACCAATCCTGCAACAAATGTTAAAAGGCTTGCTTTAAGAAGAAGAAGAATAAGAGAAAGAAAAAAAAGAACAGGAAAATAATCTAACAATAAAATGGCACTAAATACATATGTATGAATAATCTCCTTAAATGTAAATGGCTTAAATGCTCCAATGAAAAGACATAGGGTAGCTGAATGGTTAAGAAAATAAGACCCATATACAAGGTCTGTCCAGAAGAAAATAAGACCCATATACAAGGTCTGTCCAGAAGGTATCCAGCCATGTGTATGAAAATAGATACATTTATTGAAGGATATACAAGACACAAGGATCATTGTACATAGGACAATGACCCCTCAGTCCCTTTCAAAATAGGCAACTTGGGATCTCACACAGTTTTCCCGATCTCCATCAACTGCTCCATCATATTTTCCTGAATCTCGTTGATAGTCTGAAATCTCTGTTCTTTCAAAAATGATTTTAGTTTTGGAAAAGCCAGAAGTCACAGGGCACCAATCTGGGGTGTACGGGGGTTGAGTCACCTGGGTGATTTGATGTTTCACCAAAAACTCTGCATGAGCAGAAATGTTGTCATGATAAAGCTGCCAATCACCAGTTGCCCATAGATACAGCCTTCTGAATCATCTGAATAGTTTCCATGGAGGAATATTCAAGCTTAATGCAAAATTTGATGCAGATTTGTTGCTCTACTTGCTGAGTCATTTTGAATGCAATGGCCACACAGTACACATGCTCACTCAATGGTGTCTACCACTCCACTGAGTAGTGTAGTGAAGTCATCATGAGCATTCCAGTCCACTCTACTTGGCTGCCATGTTATATCAGTGTTGTGCAAGCCATTCTTGTTATATTGACAATGGTTGGACTTTTTCCAGACACACCTCATGTGGAATCTAATGAACAAACTGAACTAATGAGGTAATTAGAGACAGACTCCTAAATAGAGAGCAGGATGACAGCTAAGTGGGGGTGGGGAAGTTAGGCGGTCCAGGGATTGAGCAAAAGGGAAAATGGACTCATGGACATGGACCACAGTGTGGTGATTGCCCCAGGGAGGAGGGTAGAAGGGGACTAAATGGTAATGAAAAATAATACAATAAAAAATAAAAAAAAGAATCTCTAGTTTCTTTCAGTTTTGAAGGACATTTTCTTGGTGGCCAAGTCCATATAGAAATTTGGGTCCCCCCATTTCAGTTAAACACCGAGGCAGGTGTCCAATGTCTTGGAATCTTCTGGACTTTTCTGTTTACTGAAGTTTAGTAAGAGCATTCCTTGTTACACAGGCTATGGATACTTGAGTGCCAGATGCGATTAAAAATGTCTAAACAATGCTCTAATTTATATCTGGACTTCTCAGAAAATCCAGAAAGTTTAGGTTATGTCAATGTAAGAAATGTACAAACCTGTATCAATTTTTTATGAGTTTATTTCAGCCAAACTGACAACAATTGCTGGGAAGCAAATTCTCAAAGGATTGAGAGAATACTCCAGAGAATGGCAGTTTTGCACCTTATTTTATACGTTGCAATCAGAGGAGGAGGCATAAGGGGCTTACCAGTTCACTGGTGATAGATTAGGGAAGCTGGAGAAAGCAAAGTGGGGGAAATCTCTGAAACCGGATAAAAAAGTAAAACAAAGAGACACATACTCCTTTTACATAGGTGGGTATAAGACAGTTAACAGTTGACAATTAACATGATAATAATAACAATGAGGGGATTCGTGGTCTCTGGTGAGGTGGTTGTGCTTTGAGGGATCCAGAGAAAAGGAAATTACTTTGATATTCCAAAGGTATGTTTTCAGGTACATTATCATAAATGCAAAAAAAGCCAACAGACACTCTTAGTTAAGGTGAAGTTTGACCTTTGCAAGGTAAAAATACTGGCTTAGGACATGATTACTTGCCATGAAGCGCTCTTAGTTAGTTTTAATTTCAGACCATCCTATGTGGTTACTTTAGGTTTCTCAGTTTGTAAACCCCACCATGCAGGCCTCCCTTGAGCTTGTCAGGTTACTATGTGGCCCCTTTTGTTGTCCATACACCCCCTTTTGGTCATAAATCAATCCAAAGGATGCATTGATGACCATCCTTTTGGTTGGATAATAAGGTCCCATGGTGCTGGTGAGGCTCATTCCCAGGAAGTCTTAGTGTCAGTGTTTGTCTTGCTGAATGATAATCCATTGGAGATGGGGCAACACCATGACCTTAGATGGAAGTCAAGGCTGAATTTTTCTCAAAGGTGAAAAGCAGGTAAATGAGAGGCAGCCAAGTCCTATGGGCCTTCATTAAGAAACACACCCTGGATCATTTCTAACTTATGAGCTATCATGATCGAGGTTTTGCTGTCTGTCTCACTTATCTGTATTTTGCATCTAGTACAACATTTACTTGTAGTTTGAGGTCACACCACCTTTTCAGTTTTTATAATCTGACCATGAGATAAGTTCTCATTTACTATGGTTCATCTGCATCCCATTGGAAGCACTCAAGTGCTATTCACTATTAATCTGATTCCCACTAGTTGTGCAATTGGAAGCTGGAACCTTAAGGTTTAATCGAGGTCCAGGGTGTAAGAACACAATGCTGTAAATTATAATTACCATCTAAAAATTTCAGTGTCCAAGAGGACAGTAGGAGTTTCATAAGTAAATTTCTTGTGCCTCAGCATCAGTTATAGAGGGCCATGTTTTTACGACTATAGCCATTTCAGCTTCTATCTGAATGAATATAGTTAGCAAGGTATGTTTTCAGGTACATTATCATAAATACAAAAAAAGACAACAGACACTCTCTTGGAGCAAGGTAAGAGGATAAGCACATAATCAGGTTCTGGCATTTATACATAAAATTCCTTTCTCAATATTTCTTTTCCACTAACTTTCTACAACTTCCTTGTTCTTCTTATTTTGTCTCTTTACTCACGCAGAAATAATCAACTTATTAGGACAAACTACTTTCTTTTCACATCTCTTGAAAGCACACACATCCCTTTCTTTCCTTTTGCAATAGCAATCATTCAAAAGAGAAACCATGAAAGGAATATTATTGACAATACAAAAGTTATTTTTACACCTTCAGCAATTGTTGGTGGACTATGTACACAGGTTTTAGAAAAGCCCAAAAAGCAAGTATTATTATTATTATTATTATTCAGACAGGTAAAAGCAATCAAACTAATAAAGTGCAGCATCAGTTTGTAGATATACAGGCCTTGTTGCTATCTTGGGAAAACTGTCTATCTCTTATGCCAGTACTGCTCATCCTCAAGAAGTCTTTGACCTCTGCTGTATATGGAGACAAGTGTCAGAGACAGGGGCAGATGTCCACTCACAATTAGGTACCTTATAAGGCCCCTTCCAATGATTTTGGAGAAAGTCTTTAATTAATATCTTTTTCAGGGGACAGAATCTCCTAGTTGTAAGTTGTGGTCTTTGAAGTCTTCATCTCTTGGGAGCTCGCTAGAAGATAGTTAATAAGCCCTTGATAATAATGCAGAATGTCTCATTTTAGTAAAGCCAATTCATATGTCTCTTCACCTAGGTTCATGGGGTTGCTGGTGACTATTTAATAAGGAGAAAGAGTATGTTTACCAAAATAAGTAGATTTCAGGTTGAGAAGCAGTATAAAGAGAGCTTTTGCCCAAGGGAGATTGAAAGCTTCTGAAAATTGACTTCCGGCCAAGATGGAGGTATAGGTAGAAACACTTTGCCTCCTTGCACAACCAAAAGAAGGACAACAACAAATTTAAAAACAAAAAATAACCAGAACTGCCAGAAAAGTCAAACTGTGTGGCTGTCAGACAATCAAGGAGTTAAAGAAGAGACATTCATACAGACTGGTAGGAGGGGCAGAGACAGGCAACTGGGGTGGAGAGGACACACAGCAAGGTGGTAGCTGGAGGACCTGGGCGGGCAAGGTGGCTGCTGGCAGAGTGGGCTGTCCCACATATGTGTGCAGACAAGCTGGGAGGAACAACTGGGGAGTGAGACAGACTGTGCAACCCAGGTTTCCAGTGTGGGGAAATAAAGCCTCAAAACCTCTGACTGAAAAAACCTGTAGGGGTTGAGGTGGCATGAAAAACTCCCAGCCTCATAGGGGAGTTTGTTGGAGAGACCCACAGGGTCCTAGAATGTACACAAACCCACCCACCTGGGAATCAGCACGAGAAGGGTACAATTTGCTTGTGGGTCTCAGAGGAAGTGACTGAAAACTGTCAGAGAGCTAAGCAAGTGGCATTGTTCCCTCTCCGACCCCTCCCTCACATACAGTGCCACAACTCAGCAACATGGGTTGCCCTGCCCTGGTTGCCTCACCCTGGTGAATGCCTAAGTTCCTGCCCCTTACTATGTAATGGGTGCACCGAGACAAAGAAATATGGCCCAATTGAAAGAACAGATCAAAGCTCCAGAAAATTTATAACTAAGTGATGAAGAGATAGCTAACCTATCACATGCAGAATTCAAAAAACTGGTAATCAGGATGCTCATAGAATTGGTTGAGTATGGCCACAAAAGAGAGGAAAAAGTGAAAACTATCAAAAGTGAAATAAAGGGAACCAATAGTGAAGGGAAGGAAACTGGGACTGAAATCAACAATTTGGAGCAGAAGGGAGAAATAAACATTCAACCAGAACAGAATGAAGAAACATAAATTTAGAAAAATGAGGAGAGGCTCAGGAACCTCCAGGACCACTTTAAACATTTCGGCATCTGAATCATAGGGGTGCCAGAAGGGGAAGAAGAAGAACAAAAAAATGAAAACTTATTTGAACAAATAATGAAGGAGAACTTCCCCAATCTGGCAAAGGAAATAAACTTCCAGGAAGTCCAGGAAGCTCAGGGAGTCCCAAAGAAGTTGGATCCAAGGAAGCACACACCAAGGCACATCATAATTACATTACCTAAGATTAAAGAGAAGGAGAGAATCTTAAAGGCAACAAGAAAAAAGGAGATACTTACTTACAAAAGAGTTCCCATAAGACTACCAGTGGACTTCTCAAAAGAAACCTTGCAGGCAAGAAGGGGCTGGAAAGAAGTATTCGAAGTCTTGAAAGGCAAGGACCTACATCCAAGATTACTCTATCCAGCAAAACTTTCATTTAGAATGGAAGGGCAGATCAAGTGCTTCCCAGGTAAGGTCAAGTTGAAGGAGTTCATCATCACCAAGCCCTTATCATATGAAATGTTAAAGGGACTTATCTAAGAAAAAGAAGATCAAAAACTATGAACAGTAAAATGACGGCAAACTCATAACTATCAATAATCAAACTTAAAAAAACAAACTAAACAAACAATCAGAACAGGAACAGAATCACAGAAGTGGAGATCACATGGAGGGTTATCAGTAGGCAAGGGGAGAGGGGAGAATGGGGTAAAGGTACAGGGAATAAGGAAGCATAAATGGTCTACAAAACAGACCTGGGGGGGGGTGGGTGGCGCGGTAAAGAATAGTGTTGGTAATGTAGAAGCCAAAGAACTTATATGTATGACAAATGGGCATGCACTGAAGTGGGGGAATGTTGGTGGTAGGGGAGGTACAGGGTGGAGGGGAATAAAAGGGAGAAGATAATGGGACAACTGTAATAGCATAATCAATAAAATACATTAAAAAAAAGAAAGCCTCTGAAAATTTACCTAGTTGAGTTTTAATTGTATCATTTATATTTTCTTCTAATCCTGAGAATGGGGGCGGGGGGATAGGCACAGTGGAAATACTGTAGAATAGGCCAAATATTGCAAACGGATTTCATTATTGCCAAGTAAAATGAGTCCCTCAGTCACTAACACAGAGGGAATTTGCCAATTGGGAATTAATTTTCCTCAATAATAATTTACCTACCATTAAGGCTGCTGCTTTCCTATAAGGAAATGCCTCAACCCGTACAAACCATAACTAACATAGATTTATATCTTTGCAATGGTGGCATTGCAAAGATACTTCAAATGGGTCTAAAAAAGTGGAAAATGTCCTGGGGACACATGAAATGATTTTTCAGGGTTGTATTTTGAGCAGGTAGAACATCTGCTATACACTCTATAGCAGTAATATTGTTTACTTACTGAAAACATCTTTTTGGAACCTCAGTGTGTTAGCTTATGTACATGTGAAAGCATGTACGTGTAATTGAGTCCCTTTGGTAAGATTGGCTTCTGATTGGGACAAAGCTTCCCACATTTTGTTGCCATATCCTCTTTTCTTCTGCACCTGTCCATTGGAACTATAGAAGAGGTCTTTTATTGATTTAATAGGAAGCAAGGAGCATTCCAGAGTCTGGATAATTTGGCTGTTTAACAATGCCTATCTAGCTGCAGCATCAGCTAAATAATTTCCTTTTGTTTCCACGGAGGCAGCTTTAGAATGTCCCGAAATTTTGATTATTTCCAGCTGTTTCCATTTTTGTATCACATCTAATAATTCTGCAACGTATTTTCCATCCTTTTGGGCTGCCCTGAGAAAATTAAAAAGTTTCACTGCCTCAACAACATTCTAAAGCTCTGAGCAACACCAAAGGCATAGCTATTATCATTGTAAATATTGGCTACTTGATCTTTGATCAATTGACGAGCCTGAATTAGAACAATTAATTGGGCTTGTTGGGCAGCTCTTATTCAGGTAAAAAAGAATGTTCAATCATGTCTACCATGGAAGTTATTGCATATCCAGGTCAGTAATGTCCCTGTTTATCTTTCAAAGGTCAATCTGTAAGCCAAATTAAGTCAGCATTATCAACAGGAGTTTCCTGTAAACCATTCCTAAGAATAAGAAGGTGGTCAGTAAGCAAAACACAATCATGGATGTCTCCATCCTGCAAAGAAAGTAGCAAAGATGCTGGGGTAAGACTGTTACAATGAGTTCAGGTAATATTAGGCACAGAAGGCAAGAGCCAGTGGCCTGACAGCATGAGGAACACAAACAAAGGAGAGCCCATAACTATCTTTTCTGTTTGTTTGCATAACATGTCTTCAGCGGAGATGGCTGTTACGCAGAGGGAGGCCTTTGCCCACCGAGTCTAGTTGCTGACTATAGATCTATGTTGACCTCTATGGTTTTGAGTTAAAACTTCTAGAACTATTTTCTTTATTTTCATGTATAAAAAGTTAGAAAATTTGTAATGAAGGTGTCCCAGAGAGGGACCTTTAGATAATTCTTTCTTTAGAGCTTTTATAGCTTGTTTCCCTCCTGGGTTCCACTGAATTAGATCAGGTCAATTTGATGTTAATAAGACATACATAGGCTGGGCCATTAATAAAAATTTGGAATCCAGTTGTGACAGTGTCTAGTCAGACCCAAGAACCTTCTAAGCTGTTTTGTATGCTTTTAGAACACAAAAGGATATTATTTCTCTGAGTCTTTCAGGTTTAATTAGTAGCCCATTTTTAGATATGAGATGACCAAGGTATTATACTTGAGGTAAGCAAAATTAAAGCTTATCCTTTGAGACCTTGTATAGCTAGCTATTATAATAAGTAAATTGTGTGCTCTGGGGAGTCTAGTTATATCCTAGAGCACATAAGTAAACCATCCACATATTGGATTAGAGTGGAATCTCTAGGAAATGTAACATCAATAAAGTATGTAAGACAAATAGGTGGCACTCTCTATATACGAGTATTTCAGATTTTCTCTCTCTCTCTCTCTCTCTCTCTCTGCCCACCCCCCTCCTGAGACAATAGAATTACAGGGGCTTATATATGGAATTATAAGCCCACTTTTAAAAGTAGTCTTGTATACTGGGATTAATTCCAGCTCGTTCATAAGGTCTTAAAGGATATTGGTGAATATTAGGTAGAGGCCAAGTATTATCAATAGTTATTTTAATAGAAGTGGCTTACTTGATCTTGTCAATGTCTGTACTGAAAAGGGCCCAAAGTTGCAATGGAATGTCCTGCAACAAACATTGTCTCAAGATAATTTTTCTCTTGTGGAAGTTCCTTTAAAATCACTATTTTCCCAATTGGTTCAGTATCTAATTTACTTCTAAATACATTTCACCTTTCTGGACAACAGATATGTGGGCATCATTGGTTTCAAGAAAACCTCACCCTATCAGGTGAATTGGGGAAGATTTGATTAGCAAAAATATACAGGGTCTGGCACAAATAACACCCCTTTTTATTATAAAATCTTTTATTACAAAATCATAAGCATGTAATTCTGTGACATAACAATATCACACTCAAGCACACCATATGACATTTTAGGTGAAATGTTCAAATTAATATCCATCTCCTGCAAGATATTCACCTGCCTTACCAACCACACTCAAGCAGGTGTTATTTCTGCCAAACCCTGTACATTGCCCACATTCCCTAGTTGGAAATGGTCAGTTTAATTTAAAAATAATCATTGGTTGATTAGATATTCCTCCTATTTTCACAGAAGCTTTATTCTGAGGGAGGAAGCAACTTAGTTGGCTGTGGTTAAAACAGATAAAGTAGCCTCAGTATCTGCAAGGGCCTTAGGAATTTCTCCTTTTTATGGTAATTTTTTATTTCTCCTAAAATGTTAGTAAGGAAAAGGGGAAATCTAAGCTCTCTCATAGTCCTTGTAGCAGCCCTATGCTTGCTTCTGTTTCTTTTTCTAAATCCCATTTTAGTTTCCTGCAGCCCTTTTTAAAGTGACCTGGCTTTATACAATAAAAAGAGACTCCTCTACAGAGTTTTCCAGCAAATCCTACTTAGTAAATTATGTTGTTTTTGCTTCCACAAACCAGTAGATATATTAATTGGAATAGGTCAGAATAACCAGGATCACATGTTCTAAAAGTTAAATTCCTTTGCAAACCCAACAGGGTCCCAGAGAAAATTGAGGACATCTTTAGGTAGATTCTTTAATTCTGTTCTAGTCCAACGATTAGAGACCAGCTTTTCTCCAAGGGGAGTTGCTAGAATTCCTGGATTATTGTTGTCTGAATTCCTATTCTTATTTTCCCCTAAATCAGCAGGGAGTGGTAGTGGAGGAGATGTAGAGAAGATAGAATAGAAAGGAAAAGGGGAGGGGAGGGCAAGTTTGGACAAGGAAGCTCAGACAGCAAAAGGTACAATGGAGGAACTGTAGAAAAAGCAGAAATGGGGGTGTTGGCATTTATTATCTTCAGTAGCCTTCTTTAGTTCAGAAACAGTCTTTAAAATTTCTTATTAACTTCCTTTTAAAAAAATTTATGTGTGCATCTTCTAGAAGCTTCCAATTTCCTAGATATGCTTCCCATTCATTTGGTTTAATATTAGAGCTGGCATTTTTTTTTCTAATTTTGCATGCAAAAAATTAATTTAATACCAAAAAAATCCCCCCATTTTGGCCATTTTAAGTTGATATCATTTATATTTAAATATTCCCATTTCTAGAAGTACTTGCAAAGCTCCCTATCTATTGAGTATCTGCAGGAGTATTAATAGGGGCTGGGAGCTGGGAGTTTCTGATCTTGGAGGCATGATTTCCCACGTTAATTTTAGTTTTCTTTAGTTATCTGCAGTCTGAACAAATTTCTAGGGATATTGTGTGGTGGGTTGAAGTGCGCTGCTTATGGATTGAGCTCCAAGGGGCTGTTACCTGCTGAGTTGCATTCAAACTTTTTACGTCTTGGTTTCTCTCCCCAGCTGTCTAATACAGCTGTGAGATCTCAGAGTGCCAGGTAACCATCATTTATGGATGTGTCCCCAGACAAGTCAAATAATTAATTATAGTTGAGTTGGAATTTTCTGTGGGGCTCCTGTATGTCATAAGGGATGACCCCTGACCCCTGACCTCCACACATATTCTCAGTCACCTAAGAATACCTAAGATTTGGGCTGGAGGGAGGAAGTGCCCTTACCTTCAGAGCCAAATGAATGAGGTTTTTTCGGAGCCTGCCTCAGCAGAGGAATGTTCCCCTCGATGTTTATCTCTGCCCTGCCCCAACTTAATCCCTGAATTAGGTTTTTGTTCAGACTCTCAGAAAGCAATTCAATTTGAAAAGCTAAAGTTAGAAACCAGCCACCCATTTTTCCTTCTCTCCTGCCTTAGCCTGGGTTTTCTCAGTTCTTAACTTTTAGCTCTACCTTGAGGACGTTAAAAAACAGCTCTAATAAAATCAGGCCTTCTTACCTTGAAACAGGGAGGTCCAGAATTCCAAGGGAGACTCACCCAAGATAACCTGATGTAAGGGAGGAGCCAGTGGGGCACAACGAGGCCCTGCTGGTACCAAGCATGGATCCAGGCCTGCAAAGTGGTCCTGGGTGGGCTTCTCTGGAATCCTGTCACACTATGCCAAGTAAGAAATGTCCAAATTTATAAGAATTTTTTATAAGTTTAGGATGCTCAGCATCACCAGCCATCAGAGAGATGCAAATTAAAACCACAATGAGATATCACTTCACACCAGTCAGAATGGCCATCATAAACAAATCAACAAACAACAAGTACTGGTGAGGTTGTAGAGAAAAGGGGACCCTAGTACACTGTTGGTGGGAATGCAGACTGGTGCAGCCACTGTGGAAAACAGTGGAATTTCCTTAAAAAACTAAAATTGGAAGTACCTTTGACTTGACAATTCTACTGCTGGATTTATGCCCTATGAATCCTGAAACAGCAATTCAAAAGAACCTGTGCACCCCAATGTTCATAGCAGTGTTATTTACAATAGCCAAGTACTGGAAACAGCCTAAGTGCCCATCAGTAAATGAGTGGATCAAAAAACTGTTACATTTACACAATGGAATACTATGCAGCAGAAAGAAAGAAGGAAGTACTACCCTTCATGACAGCATGAATGGAACTGGAGAGCGTTTTGCTAAGTGAAATGATCCGGGCAGTGAAAGGCAAATACCATATGATCTCACCTTTAGCTGGAACCTAATTAACAAAACAAACAAGCAAGCAAAATACAACAGAGACATTGAAATTAAGAACAAACCGACAGAAGGGGAGGTGGGAGGGGATCATGGGGAGAAAAGGGGGAAGGGTCATCAACAAACACATATAAAGGACACATGGACAAAGACAAACAGGGAAAAAAGTGAGGGTGGGTGGTGGGGGTGTGGAAATGGAGACAATTGTACTTGAACAATAAAAAAAATAAAATAAAAAAAATAACTTTTTAAAATGAGTTTATTTGAACCAAACTGATAGACAATTGCTGGGAAGCAAATTCTCGATGGATTGAGAAAATGCTCCCAGAAAATTTTAAAGGGCTTAGATATCCAAGTTCAGACAGCTTGTGAGGCATGGAGCCAGCATTTGAATCCAGTCAGCCAGCTACAAGCTTACTCCAATCTACACTATTTGCCTCTCCTGTGAACCAGTGTAGAAGTACCTCATGCAATGACAGCACATACTAAGAGCTAAAAAATTGTTCCTTTCTAGGCACATCCTGAGCTGACATGAGGTGAAGCTTTAGAGTGAGAGGGCCTCCTCCTTATGGATATTCCAAGACTTTACAAGTAAAGCTGAGATTGGGGGCGGGCTGTATCTGTCCATCTCATATCTGAGGCTATAGGCTGAATCTTTCATTCCTTATGTGACAGTGAGCAATGAACCTCCAATTTATGATCTCCTGCTGTCTTTATGGAGCCTCTTCCTACATCCCATCAATCACTGTCACTTTGAATTTGTGCAGTGTCTTACAAAATCAACCTATGTTGATCTTTCTGTTGGTTTAAAGTTCCTGCAATGAAGATCTATGCCTATGTTGTCTCCCTGAAATGGGCATTGTACCACAGAAAATGTTCAACAGTAAGCCCTCAACAATGACAATAAGGACTATAGCAATTACATCAGTCACCACGACAATTAATGTTACCACACACACCCACTGTTGGGTGCACTAACTGCTAGCCCAGGGGTCTCAAACTCAAATTCCTGCTGGGCCAGCCACTTAAATGAGGAAGCAGGCCAGGTGGATGTCAGTCCTAGAGCCTGTGGCCACTCCAAAGAGGAGCCTGCTGCTCAGCTCTGGGGGAAAGTTGTCATGCTGGACTACAGGCTCACTTTTGTCAGATCTTAGCATTTCTCAGGAGAGATCGTAAATATGGATTTTATGTGCAATTTCTCAATGTAAAAATATTGGCAGATAATTTATATGAAAAAAAAATCCTCATGTATGGGTTGCATATCATTCGTTTTATATTCTCTGACCTAGAGTCCTTTTAGGTCACTGAGTGAACACTATGCAATAACAACAGTATATAAGCCATGATCCTGGATAGTGGATTTAATTAAAAGTTTATGTATCAGAAGTTGCTGAAGAACTGTAATACAGTCATTATCACTTTAAGAGGCAGACTGGGACCCTAAAGGGCTCACCGGTGTGATGATGACACTAATCGCTATGCCAACTCCAGGGTTCCATCCTGGTTTCCTCATGGTTGTTTTCTCGGCTTTACCATCCCTTCTGCTCTGATCTCCAACCGACTGGGCACGGTCGTCTTTGTACACTGAAGCTCTGCCAGAGGCGAGGCTTTCCCCAGGTGGCCCCCAAACCTCAACTCGTAATCCCTGTGCTGCTTCTGCCAACTGGGCCAGCCCCCCCATCTAGTCCACTGGGAGTCTTTGAGGTAGAAACCCACATGTGGATGTTAGCCATGGAGTGCAGTCTCTGTGTGGCCACACTGGCCAAAGGACACTAAAGGACCCTGAGCAGAGACCTCACCCAGTGCTTCTGGGTCCCCAACAGGGCATTCAGAGTCGTTACTAGTAGTCTGACCTCAGAGCTACAGCAGTCGCATCATACTCTTGGCCAAGCAGTTCTGGGCAGCTGTTTCAGTGGGAGTGTGGGCATGGATGATTCCTGATCTGTTTCGGTTCTTCACCTGGAACTGAGAAGAACACAGAATTAAAGCTTTTGGCAGTGGAATTATGCCAGAGCGGAGGCAAGGTTATGTTCTGATGGGAGAGAAGTCCTGCCAGAAGCCTGTGGGTCAGGGGCAGTTTGGATTCTGGTTTATTGATGAAAATAGGTGCTTTCGGATCAAAGCTGTGAATAATCATAGGGTATACAAGACTCATTTTTATGTCAGTTTAAGGGCCTGGGCCAGGCCAGCTTTAAAATTCTCTGGTCTGTTACCGTTGATTATATCATTTTGGTTCATTTTTCTGTCAGTTGAAATCTATGTACTGAAGCGTTCTGTTTGGAGAACACTTACAACTTCTCAACATCTTCATCGTTTTGCATTGTATCTGGACCTCTTACAAGTATTGACCAGCAATGTCATCAGCAAAGCAAAAACGTGTTAGTTGATATCCATGAACTCAGTTTCCAGAAAAAGACAAAACCATTATACATATTGTTTGTAAATCTGAGGACTTGTAACAAAGCTCAGTCTCCTTGGCAAAGCACTGGGAGTCACTGAACGCCACTGCCCGTGGACACACCACACAAGGAGAGGACCAGTGCTTCATGCCTTCCCTGTGCTCCACGGACACAGTGTCCTGTGAGGTGTGGTTGGCCCTGCCAGGTGACATCCCCATTGATCCTGTCTCACTGCACTCTGAGGGCCCGAGAAGCTGTAAGGGACAGCATTTCAGCCTTGCAGAGCCATCAGGCTCCAGGTTTGCATTTACCACAGCCAACAGTTTTTATTTTTGACAAATTAAGCAGTCTTCTTGTTGTACTGATGATTCATTCAATTCATTAATGCAAGACATTAGTGTGAGTTTGTGTAGAACAGAAAGTTCATGACACTGATTTGTAGAAATAGGGTAAGAGAAATACCCAGACCTCAACACAATTGCTGATCCTGGGCTCAGGAATGAAAGGGTTTGGAACTATGGTGAGTGGGACCTGGGCTTTTACTTTTTTTCCTCAAAGGCAATTGATGGTAGTTGAATCTGGGCTACCGCACTCCTTCACCTGGACTGCAATCTTTCATTTCTCCTATATCTATTGAGTGCCTAGTATGTGCCAGGGACTCTTCTAGGTGCTGAGGAAACAGCGTGGAATAAGAAACATTGTCACTGTCCTTGTGGGTCTTTCATTCTAGTTGTGGAAGGCAATAAACACGCAAGCAAATGATGTCATGTAATAACACGCTGTAAAGAACATTAAATAAGCTAATGGGGTGGTGAAAGGTGGTGGTGGAGCTGCTTTATGAGAGTTGGTCAGAGAAGGGCACTCCAAAGCAGTGATATTTAAGCTGAGACCTGAACCACAGGGGGCAGGGAGATGGAGATAAAGGAATAGAGCACCTGGAGCAGAGGGAGCAGCAGGTCCAAAGGCTCTGAAAAGACAACACATTTACCATGTTTGAGGGAGGAAAGAGGACCCAGTGGAAGATGAGGTCAGAAGAAACCAGTTGGGCAAGGTCAGGAATTTAGATTTTATTCTAATAACCTCCTTCAACCAACAGGAAAGAAAGTGCTGGGTTTAGAAATTCAAGCTAATCTTAGGCTCATGGGTGGAATCAGACAGCTGCTCTGGTTAGTCACGTGTCCCAGGTTTACACCAGAAGGTTGCCAAATCAGTGTCCAGACCTAGGCCTCTCCACGCCACACTGTGTGCATTTCTAACCCTGCTCTACCTCCCCTTCTACCTGATGCTGAAGAGAGATTGTGTCATAGAAGATATGCTCTGGAGCCACCCTTGACCCCAACTGCGATCACCTGACACTCGGAGCCTGAGGGTCCTCATCATACAAAGAAGCCACAGGTGAGCACACAGGTCTCAGCTGGCCACTACCTATGAGGAATAGTTGTACAACTGAGGGTAACAGGGCTGAGAGCCTATTTCATCACAGGGTCAAAATATTTGAAGTACATCATATAAGGAGTAAGTGCTATCTGTTTTTATTGAGGGCACAACAGGACAATAAATTCTTTTAATTAGAAGTTCTTAGCTGATGTCCTTAGGTCTTTAAAGACCATGAAGGCAGTAGTGGTGTCCATAAACTATTTTCCACATTTCAAAAGTCCCTAATGTCTAATTGATCCATTTTGGCAGAAACCATTTAGCGGAATCTATCTGCTAGAGCAGAATACACACATATCCCAGGGCCCAGCAATTCTCCTACTAGGTTTGGGTGCTCCATACAGAAATGCTTACATATATTCCCCCCAAACAGACGCCAGAATCTCCAAAGCAGTGCTATATAGGACATAGCCAACACCTGGGAATCACCCAAATGCCCGTCAGCAGTAGAACTGCTAAATACATTGTGGTATATTCATACAA
Source organism: Desmodus rotundus (assembly GCF_022682495.2). Lineage (NCBI taxonomy): Eukaryota > Metazoa > Chordata > Mammalia > Chiroptera > Phyllostomidae > Desmodus > Desmodus rotundus. Next base: position 127,701,839 of record NC_071388.1, read on the forward strand.
CAGATGTGTACTAGGCACTGAGAATGATCTTTAACTGTGTAGAATGGATCTTAGCTAATGTTGACTGAAAGTAGCTGGAGGCAAGACACGCTGTAAGAACCATTTACATAAAGTACAAGGACAGGGAGACTACTCCATCCTGGCGGAAGTCAGGGTGGCAGGGCACAGAGAGTGTGGGAGGGAGGGTGAGGATGGTGATAATCAAGGGGGCTGATGGTGTTCTGTTCCTCCATCTGGGTGCTGGATATATGGATGTGTTCATTTTGTGAAGTTTAATTGAGCAATACACTTTTGACATGGATGTTTTCCTATAGCATGTTATACTTTGATTAAAATTTAAAAATTTTAATGTAAGAAATATTTAAAACATTTAAGCACCTCTCCCAAACATGATTAATGGAAATTATATAATAGCCATTTCTGTTTTTTATTACATGCCAAGCTAAATAAGACTTTTTAATTTTTAAATATAAGATGGAGGAAATTAATTATTTCTGGACACATTGTTTATAAAGCAATACTTTTTAGCATGTGGGCCCAATCTAAGGGAAAATGATGAATAATAATAGTCTGGGAGGACCACTTATGAAATGCTTCAGAGCCAGCAGGCTTTTAAAATGAACTTTTTCACTGGTGGTGTGTTTGTTACCAAGTTGGTCCATGGAAAGTTTGTGGTATTTGCATGAATGTTGTTAAGAGAATGTTGTCCTGGGATCACTTAGATTCAGGACTTACAAGACACAGGGACGTGGGTTAATGGTCTTTTCCTGCCACAAGTTTTTGATTGGCTTGTTATGAATTTCTTGTTCAATGAGAGGTGAGGGTTCCAAGTTCATCTGGGTTCTTCCCCTTAGCCCCATCCAGGAAAATGCAGGTGGCCAGCTATGCTGTCCAAGGCTATGATGCCACCTCCTGGTCAGTCATAAACAAGGACCTCAGGAGAGGAACAGAATCCTATGCTGATTGAAAGTGAGATCTCACTTTCAATCAGCATATGTGGCTCAAGGAGACAAAAAGCGTATGTTCTGCCAGGGCAAGGGTTTATTGTTCCTCTTGGCAACTGGGCAACCTTCTACCATCTGCCAGCTGCCCCTTGCCACCATCTGCCAAACAGCCAGCCAGCCGTTCTAGCTTCCTGCCTGTTGTGTGACTCGGTGGGTGAGGAGGGGATCAGGCAGTCCATATAACTGAACCAATCCATCCTGGTTTTGCAAAGACAATGCTAGAGTCGGGTGGGGTGGTGTGGGGGTGGGGGGTGGGGGAGAGGGTGTCACTGCAGGTGGTGCTGGGGAAGTGAGAAACCGCCATCACTGTTGATAGCCTTGCTCTATTGAATTAGTTTAAGGAATATGGTGATGACTTCAATCCAGATGCCTGGAGGAGGTGAGGTGCAGCTGCCTCACCTAGAAGCACATGAAAACTCAGATGCTAGAAAGGAAGTGGAAAGGGTCAGCAGCGAGAAGGCAGCTCTCTTCTGCGGGAGTCATGTGACAATAGAAAGGGTTCATCAGGAGCTATTGGCCTATAGCCTTGGACCCCATGATTCAGCCAGTGATGCAGGATTTGCCACCACGACCCTGAAGCCACTCCAGTCTTTCATCTGAGTGGCCACTCCTCCCCTTCTTGACTTGAGGTAAATGGGATTAATCTAAGCCAAACTGAGCAGTCCAATTTTTCTTGTCAATGTTCGGTTTAGGGAGAAGAATTTATCCCAAATTCTAGCCTAATTGGGGGATATCTACTAAACGTTTCCTCCCAGGAAGAGTGGTCTCACAGTCATGCACTGATGTTACCTCTGACATGACTGCACTATGTTGTGGCCATGAGGATAGCAGGCCTCCAGGTAAGTGGACGTGTTTAGGCTGCTGGGAGAAAGATGGAAAGACCCTGAATCAGGATACCACAGAGACCTTAAAATAAATAATCCTGACCTGCCCCACCTTTGGACTTCCCATCCTGGGAGCTAACCTGTTTTCTATATTGTTTAAGCTAACTGAGTTTGAGGTTTTGGTTACTTGCAGCCTAAACCTCCCCAATTACTCTGAAGCTTCAGCCCAACTTTTCCCCACCTGCATGTGCATATTGTCAGTTTTCAGCTAGAACATTATGCTTGGATATATCCTGTGAACCAGTATTTTTCAGACTCAAAAAGACTTAGTCATCTTTTCCTCAAATCTGCATCTCAAATTTGAATTAAAATTAGTAGCTTTGGACTTCTATTTCCATTCTGTCAATATACCACACATACACATATGCATAATCATACAGTTTTATTTTAATAATCACATGCAATAAAATTTTCTATCATTATCAAATGCTTACTGTGTGGCAGGGCCTGTGCTAGGAATTTTGTGTAGGTTTACGTCAATTACTAGAAATTCTTAAACAGCATTGCAAGATAGATAATTTTATCCCCATTGTGTACCTTAGGAAAATAAAAGCGACACTCCTTAAGTCATATCACTTATTTTGGGTGAATAGGAAACTGAACACAATACAGACTTTTTCTCTATAGATGCTTCTCTTGTCTCATCTCTTCTTCCTTCTGACACATCTTGCATCTCTGTTTTCATTTCCTCTCCCACTGTCACTCTTCAGGTTTGGCTCAAGTTTCTCAGGCCTGGACTGTCACAATGGAAATGTGTTACGCACCCTGGCCTCAGACATGAGCTGCATGACCTTGCTATGCTGATTTCCCTACAATTGTGGTCATTCCACTTGCCCATTTTAAAATCTTAAGTGATTTATCATCATCTGTGGCAGTAGTCACAGTGGACAGCAGGTAATCCAATTGTGTAAAGTCTTTTAAGTTCAAGGTGCTAGTTCTAAACTGCTTGGATTGGGACCAAATACCTTAAAACATTGGGCAGTTCAAGTGAAACTACAACAGTTGGTTGCCAGTTTGTAACCAACAACCTTTAAGACAAAATCCATATTTTTTAATCTTGGCATTCAAGGTCATCTAAGATTGAAACCTAAAGTAACTTCTCCTTCTCATCTCCTAGGTGAGGCTTCTTATTCAGACACAAGAGCCCCACCCCTCCATTTCTCCCAAATAGTGTTGGGTCCTATGCTCTGTCTCATGACTTTGTCCCAGGAATTTTGCTCATTGAACTTAACTATGACTCTATGACAAAGCACTCCTGGGGTCGAATAGAAGCGACTCTCTGGGTTGAGAGATGTCTCAAGGCCTTTCAGGCCAGGCTCCTATATCTTCCTTGTGCATTTGTCCCTCTTTAGCTTGACCTCTGCTGGTGACAAAGAGCTCACCACTTCCTGGATGGAAGTGGTGGCTCATGCCACCAACAGGCAGCATTGCCTATTCAAAGTCCTGCCATAGGTTGAGCCAAGTCTTATAACTGTAACTTCTAACTTTTGAGGTCAGACAGGACAAGCCTGCTTTTTCCTTTCAAATACTTGAAGAACATTAAGCATGTCCTTCATCTTCTCAGAATCCTCCATATTCAAATCTTGGTCTCTCAAATCTTTCCTGTTTTCTGCAAGAGATCAAATGCAGTGTTTTGATTGTCCAGCTAAGTTGTAAAGCCTTATAAGGAAGCTTTTGACTTGTAGCTGTGAGCAGGTGGTTCAGAGGGGAGAGGAAGAAAAAGGAGAGAAATACAAAGGTGGCACAATTCACACTGCAGGAGCCATTTCATTCAAAAGTCTTTTTCCCCACAGAGTAATATGTGAAAGTGTGTGTGTGTGTGTGTGTGTGTGTGTGTGGAAGGGGAGGTACTTGTGTGGGGTGGAGTTGGGGAGTTGTGAGTGTGTAGGGGGGATAGGTGTTAAGGTATAGTCAGGACTTGAGCGTGGGGTCGCAGTTTTTCTGAAACATCTGCCTGGAGGAACCTGAAAAATCTGTTTTGTTGATGGCGTATTTAATCTAAACCTGTAGATTAGGCAGCTGCCTCTGTGAATTTTGGTATATTTATCTACACTGCTGCACCGATACCTGCGGCACTTCCTTGGCAGTTAACTTCATTCCTCCTGTGGCATTGTGATCTGTTGTGTTGTTGTTGGCTATGTCACAGAACTTCCCGTGGGTGTCTATTGTTTGCCTGGAGAGAGGGTAAAGCCCTCAGAGGAAGAGACTGTGGTCCTGAGTCATATTCCCTACGAACTCCTAGTAGAGTGGGAGGCAAAGCGCAGGTGCTCAAAACATTTGTTCAGACCCTCAATGAAACTATTTCCCAATGGGCTTTTGAAGTTAAATCAGGCTATTACCTGTATCATTGCATCTCAGGGTTAAGGGTCTTTAAAGGCTGTCTGTTGGAAAAGTCTTCCATTTAACAGAGGAACGGTTCCCCGTGGCTTCTATCAATTACTCCACACAGAACAAGGACTTTTGTTCCTTAAAAGAGCCCTTACAATAGACAGCCGTACGTCTCTTCTCATACACATAGTGTGGGGTATGTGTGTGTGGGAGTTGAGTGCCTGGGACTTTTATTGGGGATGTTATCTTACCTATAGTAAACCCTAGTAATAATGGGCCATGTTAATCATTACAGGGCCTACAAGCAATGAAAATTTTTACATTACAAAAGCAAATTTAATATATAATTCATTTATTTGAAAGAAGAGAATTAGAAAGTATATATAATTTTGCATTGAGTTATGCTGGGTTTTGCTGTGATTTTTATTTGCACTTTCCTTTTCCCATATCTATGGTAAAAATTTAAATTATGGGCCTTTAAATCAATTTTTTAAAAATCTCAAAAGGAACTTTTCTGTTATCCTAAGTTGATGGCAAGCAAACAGAGTCCTGGCAGAGAGGGGTTGCATTGTTCAGACCCCATCCCAGGAAGGACCAAGTTGGGCAGTTATTCCCACTTTCTGTCTCTTGTTCTCATCTTCTGGAGGCTCCTAGCACAATCTAGTTCCCTGTCTGGACACAAAGCTCCATGAGAACTGTTTATTGCCAGGCCCCTTCAGAAATAGTGTTCCTCCCTCCAAAGGACAGGCAGAGTCTGTGCAGTTAAGGTTTGATTTCTGCATCAAGTGTGATCCAGGGCAAGAAAGGACGTATGTTTAAAAGGACCCATAACTTGCTCATCAATGGATTCCCTGTGCACTGGCCATTAATTGAAAAGAGTAAATTTATTTTATTTTCTTCTTAATACTTTTCTATGCTGCCTAAATTTTCTTTAGTGAGCATATATTCATTTGTCCATTCATTCATTTCTCTACTAGGTGTCTATTGAACTACTTACAGTATGCTAGGCCTGTGCTAGGTTTTGAGGACACTGTGGGTAAAAAGAAATCCTTGCCCTCAAGCTTTTTGTCATCTGGTGGAGCAATTAGTTTTAGTGAGTAATTACTATGTTCCATGCATTGCACCAAGAAGTTTACTTACATGATCTCATTTAATTCTCACAATAATTCCATTGTGTAGGATTAATTATCCTCATTTAATAAATGAAGACTGAAGTTCAGAGAATATAAGTGATTTAGTCAAAAGCTAATATGTGGCAGGTCAGGATTAGAATTCATGGCAGATTATTTTTCTGGTCACCCATATTAGGTGTCCCTTCCCTATCCTATTGACCTTAGGCAAGGTCATGTGACTCATTTTGACCCATGGGAGGAGAGTGGAAGAGATGTCCTTTCTGAGCAGAAGCTTGGAAGTTCAGCGTGCAATTTGATTGTTCTCTGCCATGATGACAGTTTCAGGTAGACGCCGTTGAGTTCGCCTGGGTTCCAGAGTGAGATGACACAGAGCGTGGTGTAGAATTGTAAGACATTTTTAGAATTTAGAAATTGCTCTTGGAAACCACTAAAATCATGGGCTTGCACAGCATGGCCCTCTGGCACAGAATCTTTAAACCACTACACCAGAGTGTCTTCTTTTATGTCATTTCTACAATTAGAAATACAAACAACAAAAATTGGAGAAAGCAAAATCTAGGCAGGATTTTGCAGTGTAAAATGTTTATATGAATGTCAAAGACTTTTTTTCTTGTGCTTTATCTGACCCCACTCCTATTTTACACTGTTAAAATCTTCCATACCCAGAGAAGTTGACTAATCATGCATAGGACTTGTCCTACCTATTCTTCTCTTGATGCCCTTGCTGATTCTTCCTCCAGGAATGTCTTAGAGTTGAATTCAGTTCCACAGGCATTTATCAAGCGTCTTTGGAATGTCTGTTGTTCTGCTCCTGTGACGTCCTAAACTCCTGCCTCGTTCATGAAACCGTCCCCAATGACCCCAGAACCATTGATCTTTACTGCTTCCCCCAGACTTTAATACCAGTGTGTACCACACATTATTGTTACCTAGAACTGTTTACTAACCTTTTTAATTGAAATAAAATTCACATAACCAAATCTGCCATTTTAATCTCTTTTTAAAAAAATTGATTTTTAACTGTAGTTGACATACACTATTATATGATATTAGTTTCAGATGTACAACATAGTGATTGCACATTTATATAACTTATGAAGTGATTACCACAATAAGTCTAATACCCACGTGACCCGGTGACATAGTTATTACAGTGCTATTAACTGTATTCTCTGTGCTGTGCTTTATATCCCCCTGACTATTTTCATAACTGGCAATTTGTATTGTGCTTCTTAACCCTTTTCATTTTTTTGCCCATCCCCCATCCCTTCCCGTTGGTAACCATCAGTTCTCTGTATCAATGAGTTTGTTTCTGTTTTGTTTATTTTGTTTTTTAGATTATGCCTGTAAGTGAAGTCATATGGTATTTGTCATTCTCTGTCTGACTTAGCTGACTTGGTCTAGTCACCTTTAGGTCTGGCCATGCTGTCACACATGGCAGGATTCCAGCCCATTTTTTGGCTGAGTCTCATTCCACAGTACATGTGTACCACATTCTCTTCATCCATATTTCTATCCAAGGGCCCCTAGGTTGCTTCCATATCTTGGCTATTGTAAATAATGCTGCAGTGGACATAGTGGTGAGTACCACATCCTCTTCATCCATATTTCTATCCAAGGGCCCCTAGGTTGCTTCCATATCTTGGTTATTGTAAATAATGCTACAATGGACATAGTGGTGAGTACATCTTCTTAAATTAGTGTTTTGGATTTTTTTAGATAACTATTCAGAAGTGGGATTGTTGGATTGTATGGTAATTCTACTTTTAATTTTTTGAGGAATCTCCATACTGTTTTCCATAGTGGCTGCACCAACTTACATTCGCACCAACAATGCATGAGGGTTAATTTTTCTTCACTTCCTTGCTGATACTTATTAGTAGTTATCTTTTTCATTATAGTCATTCTGACAGGAAATACCATTTTAAATTTTATTTCCCTGAGTTATTGATGTTGAGCATTTTTCATGAGTCTGTTGGTCATCTGTATGTCTTCTTTGGAGAAATGTCTACTCAGGTCCTCTGCTTATTTTTTAATCAGATTATTTTTTGGTATTGAGTTGTATGAGGTCTTTATATATTTTGGATATTAACCTTTTAGCAGATGGATCATTGGAAAAATCTTCTCCCATTTAGTAGGTTGCCTTTAAAGTGGACAATTTGTGATTTTTAGTATACTCAAAACTTTGTGCAAACATCACCACTATCTAATTCTGGAACATTTGTATTATAAACTCAAATTACCTCATACCCATTAAGTAATCACTCCCCATTCCTCCTTTCCCCCAGTTCTTCACAACTACTAAATACTTTCTTTTGTCTATGGGTTTTCCTGTTTTGGATATCTCAGATAAAAGGAATCATTTGATATGTGGCTTTTTGTGTCTAGCTTCTTCCACTTAGCATAATGTTTTCAAGGTTCCACTACGTTGTAGCATGTATGTATCTACATACATACAGTCTTTATTATGGCTGAATAATATTGTGTTATATTATATAGATAAACTACATTTTGTTTGTTCATCCGTCTGCTGATAGGCACTTGTGTTGTTTTTACCTTTAAGTTATTTTGAATGGTGCTGCTGTGAACACTGGCATACCAGTTTTTGGGTGGATATATGTCTTCATTTCTTTTGAGTATATAGCTAGAAATGGAATTGCTGGGTCATATGGTAACTCTATCTTTAAATCTCTGTTGTTTGTTTTCACTGAGAGGTTGTGAACTCCTGGGAGCGGAAGTTTTCTAATTTGATCTGTGCTGCTGCATCCATTTCTTCATTTGGCAAATACGTGTTGTGTTGAGTGTCTACTTTGTACCTGGCTCTTCCCTGGGCATTGCAGTAACTTTGCCTGTCACTGAGACCTGCCCTACGATCCGAGAGGTCAAAGGGCCCAGCTTTCCATCCAGGAGAAGAGCCCTAGATCTGGGTCATCCGGTCTTTGTATAGCCATTCATTCTCAAACCATACAGCTCAGCTCCTTTTTTACAGTATTTTGTAATTACAGAAGCTTAGAAAACTTGAAAGTACAAGAAATATAAAAATGGAAACCAAAAGTTATTCATAGTTATACAACCTGGAGATAAACACTGCTAGTATATTACTAAATTTCCTTCCAGACTTTTTTCAGTCCTGTACATGCTCTTCATAGAACTGGGAGCCTGCTATACTTACCAGATCCCTCCTGTGCACTGCTTCCAGTCTCCTCCTCACCACTAGCCATGGCTATATGGGCTTCAGCCGGTTTCCCACAGGTGTAACCCAATAGGGTCTCACCTCAGGCACACACCGCATGCTTCTTGTTTCTCAGACACAGTGGTGTCAGTGTGTGACGCGTCTGAGAGAACCGCTCACCATGTGAAACTCAAACCTTTGCCCACAGAGACAAGCCCTTTTTTCCTTGGGCTTCTCAGAAAGAGACGGAGCAATCAATTTCCTCTTATAGAGGTCATCACAGTATTTCATCTTTATATTCTCTCTCTCTTGTCCTCTCTATCTTCCTACTCCTCCATTCTTGCTTCCTGAGAACACATTCCTGAATAAATGACCCACAGGACAGACTTTGCTGTAGGTGTTACTTTGGGGGGCACAATCTAAGGCACTGTATGTGTTACTTCAAAAAGATTTCATTTAAACGTTGTGCCATGAATTTAGGATACAGACATTAATTTACATTTATGTTCATTATAGTTTATATTTAATACATATGAGAATACGTACATATGTATCTATATATATAATTATAAATTATGTTTATATATTGACCTTCTTCCCTACTTCTTCTACGATCTCCCTGTATCCGGGGGCTGGAGGCCGAGGACACCACATCCCAGAGTCCCGTGCCAGCTGGGGTCTAATGTAGACTGTCAATGAGATGACTCACACATGATGGGAAAGCAGAGAAAAGCAGAAGTTAGTATCACTTCTCCAGCATTGATGACTTAGTGTATGTAACTGAACGTGAAGTTTTGCAGCAGCTTCTGCAGACACAGTTTTAAGAAATAATATAGAGAAATTTTGTGTAAGCTTTACTGTTTCCCCCAATGGTAACATTTTGCAAGATGCTAATACAATATCACAACTAAGATATTGGTGTTGATACATCCACCTATGCTATTCAGTTACCTAGTTTTACTCATGTTAATTTTTGTGTGTGGTGTATTTAGTTCTATACAATTCATTAACGTTTAGAGTATGCAATTTAATAGTTTTAGTATAGTCACAGAGTTGTGCAACTTCCACTGCTATAATTCTAGAACATTTTCATCAACCTGAAAGAGACTCTGTACCCATTAACAATCACTCACTCCCAATCCCTTCCTCCAGCTCTAGGTAACCACTAGTTTACTTTTTCTATGAACATTCCTATTCTGGACATTTCATATACATGAATCAGTAAGTGGTCTTTTGTGCCTGCTTTTTTCCCACTTAGTAATAACATTTTCAGGATTCACTCATGTTGTACTTCATTCATTTTAATTACAGAATAATATTCCATTGTATGGATGTACTACATTATTATATCCATTCATCAGATGATAGAATTTGGGTTGTTTCCACTTTTGGACTGTTATGATCGATGCTGCTATGAACATTGATGCCCAGGTTTTTGTGGGGACATATGTTTTCTCTTCTCTTAGGTATCCTGTGCCTCTGAGTACAATTGCTGAGCCATATAGTAACTCCATTTTTAACATATCCAAGACCTTCCAAACTGTTTTCCAAAGTAGCAGTACCATTTTCATTTCTACCAGCAATGTTTGAGGGCTCCAATTTTTCCTCTTTCTGGCCAAAACCCATTATTGCCTACCTTTTGGATAGGTCTATATGAGTTTATCATATATGTAGGTTTGTGTATCCCTCAGCAGAGTGGAGATACTGAACAGTCCCATCACCATGAGGATCCCTCATGGTGCCCTTTCACAGCCGTACCTCCCTCCCTTCTATGCTGCACCCCCTCCCACCAGCCCCTGGCAATCACTAATTTATTCTCCATTTCTAAAATATTGGCATTTCAAAAATATCCGTGGGATCATACATTAAATGATCTTTTGGAAGTATTTTTTTCATTCCACATAATTCCCTGGAAGTTCATCCAAGTTGTTATGTGCATCAATATTTTGCTTCTTTTTATCACCAGGTAGTGGTCCATAGTGTGGATGCAGTACAGTTCGTTTAAATATGCACCCAGCGAAGGGCATCTGGGTTGTTTCCAAAGTTTGGCTATTATGAAAAAAGCTGGTATAAACGCGCATGTATAGGTTTTTGTGTGAACGTTGTGCTCATTTTTTTCTGAGATAAATGTCCAAGAGTGCGATTGTAGTGTGTAGGTTCAATGATTATTTAGTTTTATAAGAAATGGCCAAACTGTTTTCCAAAGTGTCTGTACCATTTTATATTCTCACCAACCATGTGTGAGTGATCCTTTTTCTCTGCATCTTTACTAGCGGTGTGTATTATCTCTCTGTAGTTTATTGTATCTTTATTTTTACCTTGGTTTATCATCTCTTTATGCAAAATTTAAAAATTTATCTTGTAAAAAATTTTTTTATATTTATGGATATGATCTTGATGTTATAGTTAGGGAAGTCTTTCTCACTCTGATATTATGAAAAGTATTTCTTTTATTTTCTGGTATTTTTATAGAGTAGCAGTGTAGGATAGCATAGTTGGGAATGGTTGGAATGCTCTCTGTAAGGAGATTTGCTCTCTTGCAGTGCTGGCTCTACCTTTTGCTATAGTTCCCTCTTTGGTTGGCATTCTCCTCTGAACTTTTGTCTTGAATGATGTCTCCTGTCCTTCAACTGTTACTTAGGTGATGTTGTTTTCATGCTGTTTTCATCCTGGTCAATTTCTGCTGGAAGTTCTCCACTTTGATAAAGTCTGTTTGAAGATGACATACCCAGACCTGATCACTCCACTTCAGACAAAGTTTGACAGGGCAGAGAAAGCACACTTACCCAAAGCTCTTCTGCACACTAGCAACTTAGCCATAATTGCAATGACTTTTGGAAGCAACTGTTTTAACCCCATGGTCATTATTAAACTTATGAAAGCAAAACCCATTCTTTTAATTGAACTACTATTAAATTGAGATTTTCTATTCTATGATTCTACATGATATTTAGTGATTGTTATCAGTTCCTGGAGTAGTCCTCTTGATTAATATTTAGTGGCCCTATTCATATGAATGCTTTTCACCTGAAAGTCCATTTTGTCTTATAAATATATTATATCAGACATTTTCTGCCAAAATTTTACCTGAATTTCTTTTGCCTTTACAACATTTTAAAATTTCTGATATTATTTTTTTAGGGTGGTCTATTATGTATTACATATAACAGGGATTTTTTTAAAAAATCCTATTTGGTACTCTGAATTTTTAACAGGTACTGAATTTGTAACAGGTAAGCTTATTCACTTATATTTGTTGAATAATTGATATAACTGGACTCAGTTATGCCATCTATTTTGTAATTTTCTTTTTTCTTTTCTCCTTTTCTGTTTTCTGCTTGATTTTTAGAAGTTCCCATTCTTCTCTCTCCTCTCTGTAAGTTATAAACTATATTTCCAGTTTCTAAGTGGTTATCATTAACAATTTTAGCATTTCTCCCTAATTTTTAAAGCTTAAATATATTTAATGTCTTTATCTTATTCCCACCTTATATTTCTTCTGTTATTTATTCTTTAACCCTAGGGTAGAAGTTTATATTTTTTAATTAAAATTAGTCTTATTAGTTTTAATTCATCCTGATAACCTCTTGACTGATCTTGAGGTCCTAATGGAGCTTCTTGCTCTGTGTCATCTTCAATTTTAATATGCATAAGTCTCTCCAAGCAGTAACAATAATACAAAAAACCAAAGCTAAGCAGTCAGCACTGGGTTCAGGGCTCTATGCTTTCCATGTAGAAACTCCATGCCCTGGGGAGGGAGGGGTGAGGAGTCAAACAGAAAATTCCACTCTCTTAAATCCCGTGAGTCGTGTCTGACTTCGACCAGCTCTGTCTTCTTTGACTGTTACAAGACAATTTCATCACTTTACCCCCAAAGTTCCTATCACCTCCACTCCATCACTCAGAGTTGACTGTTGATTAATATTAATTGAGAAAAAGCTGCTCCTCTAGTTGCTTCCTCAGCCTCTTGAGTGATGAAATTGTCAACGATGCAAGGCAGGAATCAATCAGATTCTCAGCCTTTAGTTGAATGTGACTGCTGGCCAATGTCTAGATAAGTGCCCTGATGCTGTGATGGGGTGAAGGTAGGGAAAAAAAGTGTGGTGGAATTATGACATCCCTGGGAGGCAGGAAACCTGGGTTCTGGCTTCGGCTCTGCTGCCGATGCTATTGAACATCAGGGATCGAAACTTCTGTGCATTTATAAACATACAGATATTAGATGTGATTTAGTTACCTTGGAGATTTTCCCTCAGGTTTTCACCTAGCACTTCTTAATCCTTTGCAATCAGTTTTGTCTTCATTTATCTGTTGAAGCCATTTTCTACTCTTTGAGCAAAGCTGAAAAGCCTTTTTTTCCCCCCTAATTCTAAGAACCTCTCTTTTGTATTCAGCACGATGAGCCCTCTGCTTTCTTCCTGAAATTCCTTCTTTTTTTTTTATTTCTGTCACTGCATTGTCCTGATGTCCCCTCCCCTTTCCTTTGCTGCTTTGACTTGCCCCTACCTTCTGTTACTTAAATGTGGGCTTCACCCAGGAACAGCTTGCTGCTGAGTGTCTTTCTTTTGCCCTTTAAAAGTGAATGTGTCCCATGCTGAATTTTTCACATAATTGCCTGAAGGGCTTCATCCTCGATTTCTCTATTTTTCTTAATAATACCATCATTTCTCTAGTGACATCAGCTCAGGCCTGAGTCCTAGAATTGGGTGCTCAGCTATCTCTGGTCTTACTGGAATTATATAAACATATACTAAGTGCCTGCTGGTGGTACTGGGTTCTAGGCTTTCCCATTGGAGAGCTCAGAGTACAGAGAATTAGAATGAGGACACCATAGAACCAGGGCTGCAGTCAACAGGTATATGTGCCCTTGTGGCCCAGTGATGGGAGGAGGGGGAAGATGACACACATGCATCTCCCAGGTACCATTTCCTGCACTAGGATTTTTATGTAGGTCATTTCAGTTGAAGCTTATGACCCTCTGAGGTGGATATTACAGCTGAGGAAAGGTAAGCTCAGTGGAGTGAGGGTTATATGACTACATAACCCATGCTGGAACCAGGATTCAAAATTAGTTCTATTTTATTTTTTTCAGGACACCACATTGCTTCTTGGTCTGTCACTAAGAAAGTGACAAGGGGTTAATTGTTTACAGATGGATTATTCTCAGAAGTTCATCTATAGACAAGGATTCTAAGCTAGGGAATAGAATGTAAAAAGCTAAAGAGGTATTAAAGTATGTGCATTTGTGTTCTAAGTAGAAATAAGGAAAATAAAAGGAGGAGGAGGTTTAGGGAGAAAGGATGCGTTAGGTTTCAGATACTCTAAGTTTGGGGTGTTTATAGGGTGTCCAGCTTGGCGGGTTAGTGACTAGTTGGAAAGTTAAGATTGGAGTTTAAGAATTTAAATTTATATCATCAGAACAAGATGATAGTTGGAGCCATAAAGTGGTAAAATTATCTAGGTAGGATGTGTAGGGCCAAAATCAAAAGATATGAGCAATGAACCCAAGAGAACAGGGAAACAGAGAGAGAGAGAGAGTTGCCGGAGAGATAGGAACGGCAGGAAGGAGCAGGTGATGAATTCCAGACAAGTTTCAAGAAGGTCAGGATCAACAGTTTCCCGAAGGACAATTTGGGGTCAGTACTAAAAACAACAATTGAAAGTGGAGATAAGGAGGTCACTGGAGAAATTGGCTACAAAGGTTTAATTGGATAGAATGTACGTTTCTAGAGGTTGGGACATGAATAGAGGGTGAAGAGCAGAAAAAATATGACTGGACTACTCTTTTAAGTTAAGCATGTCTGAGTTCTTCTCTCTATGGGGTATTGCCTTCCGTTTTCAAGGCCCCGATCAGAAGCAATCTTGTCTATGAAAGTTCCCTTCACACCCCTTCCCTTCTGTGTGTTTCTAGATGATTCTTACCTCCTCAGTAATCCTGACTGCACTCTAGTCTGTGTTTGTTTGAGTACAGCTTCCAAGACTAGATTGTAAGCTCCTTGAGATGTGGGGTAATCTTCTTGGTGTTGCACTTAACACCCAGGATTGAACACAGTGGGTGCTCACTAAACGCCTTGCACAAAATAGGCAGTTATGAAACGCTTGCTAAATTGAGTTACATAGAAATCAGCATCACAGAAAGCAATGCAAATTCTTCTGAGATTTACTTTTTTCTTTTCTTTCTCTTCTTTTTCCCTTATTTTCTTTCTTTCTGTTTCTCCTATCTTTTTCTTTTCTCTTTTTTTCCCCTCTTTTCTCTTTTGCTTTTCTTTCTTTCTTTTTGAGTGAAGAGAGTATATGCTGAATGAATAAAATGTAGATGAGCTTTTTGACTGGGTTTCTTTCCAGGTAAATGGGTCTGTGTTCTAAGTTAGATAGCTCGATCAACAATTCTTTCAGAACTTTGATTATTTGTCTACGTGAAGCTCACAATTAGCTTGAAATTTTGTCCAACTCCATGTTTTATCCAATTTGTTAACGTTTTAAAACTGATTTATCTAGGATTTTTAACTTTGTTTAGAAATGTGCTTTCAGAGGTTCCAATTAATGTCAATGTCCTGGATAGATTTGGGGTCATGGAATGGAATAAAAGGGATGCTAACCACAAAGAGGAAGAGCACGATCCACACTATTCTAGAAAGAGCACTGGATTTAGGGTCAGGCTCTCTGATTTCTGTTTCCAGCTCTGCTCCTAATTAGCAGTGCTACCTTACTCAACTATGTCTCTCTGTCTCCACCTCTGTAAAATAAGGCTGTTAGACAAGATGTCCCTAACATCACCTTTCCTATTTTAACATTTTTTGAATCTATGAAAAACATTTTTAAAGTCTTACTCCTACCAAAATATTTCAACCTTCATGGTCACTACTTTTCAATATCTATTTGGCAATGAACATGGAATTACTGAAGGAGGAAAGCTCAGCACTGGCTCCTTTCCTCGCTCCCCTCCATCTTAATCCTGCCTTGCTGTCATTATAAAGAACTAAATGCAACTTGATGGCGCTGGTTTGATTATTGAACTGTGAGCTCTGCAGGGAAGAAGACCGTGTCTAATCTCCTGTATATATCGCCTCAGAACCATGGTTCCGAATCCTACACACGCTGCTCTGCCTGTTTGCTTAAGTGACCATTTGAGTGCTTGACTGTGTTGAATCTGTGTGCTGACCTGTTGAAGGTGAATTGCTCAGCTTGGCAGGTAATTCATGATTTCTATTTGTTGCTATTGATTTTAATTATGTACTGTATTTCTAGACATATTCTACCTAGACATAGAAACTTTCAAAAGCACTATATATATTATATATATATATGTATATATATTTAAAGTTTAAATGAAAACCAGCAGAACAAAAGAAAATCCTTAGCAGTGACTTCCTTGTTACATTTCTATCACAACTTAGGTGAGAAGCCTGCTGCTTCTAGCTTCCTGAGTTCTGAGCAATTTCTCAGTCGGGTTCTGGCAGTAAGATAGGGGTGGGTAAATACTAAGAAGAACCTTCTGATCTGATGGGACAGGGCTGGTAGTTGATTTAATGGACAGACTGGCTAAAAATGGAATCTGAAAAAATGATGCATGCACATCTCAAAATTTTATTGTAGTTTAAAAACCTGTAAGCGCACATCCCTTTCCCAATCTTTTGATATAGGGTCAAGACTTTAATCTTGCATGTACCTTACACACCATGCCCAATTTCTCTCTCTTAAGGTGGAGGGGAATTTGGACCTTTGTAAAGTAATCTGAGCACAGACTCCTAAATATTTATAGTAATTTCTGCAGGCCTTTAAAATTCCCTCACTCCCACCTAATTAAACACAACTTTGGAATCTTTCTACAGTATTCAGCCAATCTGTCATGGAATTAGCTCTCGTTTTTTTCCGTGGAAAACTGTTAACAAAGGGCTAAGGAACAAATTCAGCATGCTTTTGGCAGGCACAGAATACAATTGGTGGGCACAAAAGCACAAGGCTTTGTACAAGTGGCCTACTAAGCATATGCCTGGATTGGGCCTTTGTGTTCTGTAGAGCAAATGGAATATGTTGGTTTATCTGGTGATTCGGTTAATGGAGGTCCCTTAGAAGAGCATCAATTAAACCTTTGAAGGATCCCTTAAGCCAAAAGGCCAGAGGTATTCTTGATCTTACTGTAGGTCCTACTCAAAATGGCCAAAGGTGATTTCATTTTTATTTTTATTTTTTGGTCTTAATCTTACCCTGTTGATTGAGCACACTCGTGGGCTCTTTTTTTTCACATTAACTCTGAAGCCAGCTCATGGGCAGGTGCAACTCCTTCAATGCTTGTTATACACTGAAATTACTAAAATAGTCTTGGACAAATGTTTATAATTGTCACCACTGGTGGTAAATATTTTAATGTACTTACAAATGGGAGGTATTATGTAAGATTCTGAGGATGCAGACTGTGAATTCTGGTCCTTGCTCTTAAGAAACATAAAATCAGTTGGAGAGGAAGGATTTTATGTGTATATATGTAAAATAATAATAATAATGGAAAATAATAATATGGGTGATATATGATAAAGTCTGTCCAGAAAGTATCCAGCCATGCAATATGAAAAAGAGAGACATTTATTAAAGAAGATACAAGATACAAGAAACATTGTACATAGGACAATGACCCCTAAGTCCCCTTTAAAGTAGGCACCTTGGGACCTTATACAGTTCTCTCAATTGCCATCAGCTTCCCTGTTGTGTTTTCCTGAATCTCACTGATGGTCTGAAATCTCTTCCCTTTCAAAAGTGACTTTAGTTTTGGGAAAAGCCAGAAGTTGCAGGGTGCCAAATCTGGGCTGTAGTAGGGCTGACTCACCTGGATGATTTGATGTTTCGCTAAATAATTCTGCATGTGAACTGATACAGGCGCATTGTTGTGATGAGGCTGCCAATCGCTAATTGCCCATAGCTACGGCCTTTTGAATCATCCAAATAGTTTCTGTGGAGGAATGTTCAAGCTTAATGCAAAATTTTATGCAGATTCATTGCTCTACTTGCTCAGTCATTTTGAATGTGATGGCCACACAGTACACAGGCTCACTCAGTGGTGTCTACTGTCCCCATTGACTAGTATAGTGAAATCATCATTGTTCACACATGCACATTCCAGTCCACTCTCCTTGGCTGCCAGGTTACATCAATGTCACACAAATCATTCTTGTTATATTAACAATGGCAAGACTTTTTCTGGACAGACCTCAGTATGCAAATTTCCAAGTGAATTGTATAGATAGTAGAGGCTACAGGAATTTACTGAATATTATCATCTTAATCATGTTTTACACAAAGGGTTAAGCCACTCATAGCTTGTGGCATATTTGGACATAGGTGAGATAACTGGACACAGACAGGAACATTCCAAGAGGGGATTGACATGAAATGAACAAGTCACTGAGTGAGAGCAGATGCAGAAGATCCACGGCGTAGGCCGGGAAAGTCCATTCCAGATGACAGAAGTCAGTGTTTTGAGCATCTCTGTGCAGGCCTCAGGTGTCAGGCCAGGTGCTGGCAAACAGTATCCTGTCATGGGTCAGGTGGGTGATCATTAGAGGATATAGGGCTCAAGCCACAGTACAGCGGTTCATGGGGTCTGCGGCCAAACCAAACTGAGCACTCTTGGCATTAGACACTTTATGAAAGAAAGGTGGCTTAGTTGTTTTAGCACGAGAAAGTGGCACAAACTTCTATTCCCCCACCCCTGCTTTGGAAAAGGAACCTTTTACAACTTGAGCTTTTCCCCTGAGGATGCATGTGACTAATGGATGGTGTAGCTCCTTGTGGACCAGAATTTGTCTGCTCTGAGCCCCTGACAAGTCTCCTCTTCAGGGAAATACTTAGAGGATGGGGAGAGTGTATCATCATGAACAGGCTTGCCCCATGAGGATTGGAGCCATGAGCCCTGTCCTTCAGAGCATGACTGGTTGCCTCCCACTCAGACACTTATTTGCTTCTAAGACAGAAGAATGGGTATTTGAGTTTTATTGCCTTATTCAGCAAAGCATTTGGCCAATTCCAGAAATCAAATCCTATTTCTAGCAAGGTCTCATTGCTTCATCTACACTTTGTCTGATTCCTTGTATGTTTTAAACCAGATCAGAAGCTCAAAATCTAACTCTAAAGAGAGTGGTGTTATTTTCAAGGTGACATAATCACAGCAATATTCAGTGGAAAATGCTTTCACACAGGGTGATGGCTGGTTTGCTCTTCCTGTGTTTCTCCTGAAGGCGATCATAAAAAACAGTATTACAAAATTCCTTTATTTTAGGAGAAATTCAAACCAGGCCTCAGATTAGGGTCTTCTGAGGGATACTAGGCCTGGAAAATTGAACTTTGATTTTTCTGTCCCACAGTCCACACAAACAGGTCCACTTATACCTGCTAGTGAGGTAGGCTGTTAGCTAATGCCTGCAGACCAGTCCAGGGGGCCATGTGAATGGCAAGGGAAGACACTTTGTGTCTACCGGAATGCTCACTCCTCAAGGTGGGATCACCAGTAATACATATTTCTGCGGGGGCTTGGGGGTCACATTTCCACATGTGAGTCTGTTGTATTGCTTCGTTTATTGTGCCATCTCTATGAATTCCCCTCTTGCCAATAAAGGAGATCTGTATCTGGTAGTTGTATGTCTTTCCATGAGAAGCAAGGCCATGACTTTTCATAGATGTATGTATCCATGGTGCCTACAATAGATTCTGCATGTAGAGGTACTCAAAAATATCTGTAGAGTGAGTATGTTCTTCATTTGTGTATATTGGTACATTCCCGTCAATTCACTGTCTCTGTGTCAACCACACACTAATAAACCGTCCAAGATGCCAGTCACTGGTGGACAAAAGATTAGGGGAGGTCACTGAAAATGTAGGACCCTGATGCCCTATGACCTGGGACACTTAGATAGGTTAGCAAAGGTGGGTCAGTAAGGATTCTATCACCAGAACTAAGACCAGGATTTGATTCTAAACCCCCAGACTAAGGCTTCAAATCTTGCTGTGGGCCCCAATCTCTGTATTAGATAGAGCCACTGACCCCAAACTAAGAAGAGATGAGTGTTGCAGGGACAGAGATCAAGACAAGGAACATAAATCATACAATAAATCTTTTTTTCTGGTGGGGGGGAGGGCTTATTTGTATATTTTTAAAGTTCATTTTTCCATCACAGTTGACATCGATATTCTAATAGTTTCAAGTACACAAAATGATGGTTCGACACTTGTATATGTTATGAAGCATTCACTCTGAGTCTAGTACCCGCTTGGCACCGTACACAGTTATTACAGTATTATTAACTATATCTCTATGCTGTACTTTACATCCCCATGACTATTTTTTATAACTGGTGATTTGTACTTCTTCATCCCCTTCATCTTTTTCATCCATTTCCTCAACACCCCTCCCATTTGGTAACTGTCAATTTGTTCTCTGTATCTACCAATTCGTTTCTTTTGTTTTTAGATTTCACATACAAGTAAAATCATATGGTTTTTGTCTTTCTCTGTCTGACCTAGCATAATACCCTTTAGGTCCATTCATGTTGTTGCAGATGGCAAGATTTCATTCTTTTTTGTGGCTGAGTAATATACCATTGTACATATGTACCACCTCTTCTTTATCCACTTGTCCACTGATGAATATGTAGGTTACTTCCATGTCTTGGCTATTGTAAATAGTTCTGTAGTGAACATAGGGGTGCATGTAGCTCGTCAAATTAGGGTTTTTTATTTCTTTGGATAAATACCCAGTAGGGGAATTGCTGGGTCACATGATAGAGCTTTATTTCTTTAACCGTTTTGGCCAATGTAATTCCTATGACTTGCCTGGATCAGGCATCTTTGGTCCTTATGGGGCTGAGTGACAATTTAGTTATTGAATACCTGAATTGTGGACAAATAATTGTTATTTAAATTTCTTTATTAAGAAAATTAAAACAGATCACCCCAATATTTTTTTAGCTTGCTCTGAGAATCAAGTGTTTGATGACAAATATACACACAGTAAAGCAAAAGTAGGTTTTCAGTGTATGTGAAAGTTTATTCTTATATTATTATTTTTAATAATTATATTATTTTCCACAGAACAACTGTAAACCTACTTTTGCCCATATGTATATATGTAAATATAATTTTTTCTCCCCCATAATTCCCCAGAATACTTGCAGAAGAGAGCACACAACTTGTAAAGCACTAATTTCAGGCACATAAACAGTCATATTGGCTCACGGCAGGGGGAATCTCCTCATATCGATGCCATTAATTAGAGTTTTCTAGGCATCTGTTATCCCACCAATCTTTGCTGCTCCATTGCTGTGCAATGCCATTCCTTCCCCACAGGTACGGTGTCTTTGGGCCAATGCAATATATCTCCTCGCTATTGAAGCCCAACCCCTATCAATTTGGCCTGGATGGATTAAAGTCGATTTCTAGGATATTATGTATAACAGGGACATCAAAGCCATATATAGTGAGTCCAGTCCTATATTTCTAAGTTCCTTCTGTGTTTGCATCTCTCTCTGCTCCAAATTTTTGTGTTTTTCTGAATTACCAAATCACCTACTATAATGTACCCATTTCTCTTGCCCAGCTGCTTTCCTAAGTTATTTATAAATAGGCCCAGAAGAAAATGTTCATTCAAATCAGAAAGAGATTATGTTAGAAAAGGGAGAGATTTGGCAATGCTTTTTGGAGTTGAAACCAGTGACTTCACAGTGACCAGTGAAAAGATAAAAAACATGCTGAGCAAGGGCTACAGCAGAAGGTAACAATAGAGTGCGTGACAGCTAAGAGCCAGGTCCTCTGGGCTGATGACAGGCCAGGGGCATTACTGAATGGTGTGACCCAAGAGCTTCTGGAATTGATTATTTTTGTGTGAAAGAGTTATTTAAGAATAAACAAGTTGAAAATTGCTATTGTCACTCACTTTATACCAGAGCTAAAATAATTAAGTGAATGATCTTTTAAGAAATATGACAAAGAACTAGACACTTGGGGGAAATGAAAGCTTTCTGCTTGATGTTGGCCAATCAATATAAACTCCAGGGGCTCCTGTCCAATTAAAAAAGTCAAAAGATCTCTGGCATTCCCACAAGCTTTCTGAAAATCTAAGCATAAATTCTATAGCAACTGATGAATTGGTTTGCTCCAGAATACTAGCATCCAGTGTGAATTCTACATTTAAAAGAACCTTGGGGCATATGCCCAAGATACGGTGAATAAATCTCTTGTTTCTAGAAGTACTAATGGTGCCAGTAGTAATTCAGAAATTGCTAGGACTAACATTTTACCTTCAAATTGGGACTGGCTGGTTCCCCTATACTTATTATTTTAGTTTGAAGATCTGCATAATTTCTTACTGGTCTGAAGCTATCTAGTTTCATGATTAATGGAGAAGTCTCTAAGTTTCCTTAACAGATTTTTAAGTCTAATTGAGGTAAGGACATGTTCTGTTTGCTAGACACCAAGTCTGATGTTCAGCATCGTAACCTATAGTCACCCATTCCTCAGCCCTTGGTTCTCTTCCAAGCTATGATATCTCAGTAAGTGGCCCATCCACCAACCTGGTTCTTCAAGCCAGTAACTGGAGTCCACCTTGGCTCCTCTCTCTCCCGTAGTCCCTGCACAGGTCCATCACCAAGTCCTGTTGTTTCTTCTCTCTAAATATCTCTTGAATCCCCTTTTTTCATCCCATCAGCTTAGTGCAAGCGATTTCTCTCTCTTCTGTACTGCTGCAAAAGCTTCTTAGTGTCCTTTCTGCTAATCTTGCTCCCCACCCACCCTCCACTCAGTATCCCTAAAGCATAATGTGTGATCATTAACAGTGCAAAATGTTGATGTCAATCCTAAACCTAAAACATTTTGTGGCTTTAAGTTCAGTATTCTCAATGTGGCTTTCAAAGTTCTGCAAGATCTGGCTCCTCCTTGCTGCTCAGCCTTATCCTTTCTAGCCCTGTTGGCTCTCCTCAGCAACACACTGAGCTCTTCCCTGCCTTTGGTCCTTGGAAGATGTACTTCCATCTAGTAGAAACACTTTCCCATCCTCTCTTTTCCTCTTAACCCAGCCAACTCCTATTCAACTTTTTAAAATATATTTTATTCATTATGCTATTACAGTTGTCCCATTTTTTTCTCCTCTTTATTCCCCTCCACCCTGTATCCCTCCTCCCACCATCATTTCCCCACCTTAGTTCATGTCCATGGGTCATACATATAAGTTCTTGGGCTTCTCCATTTCCCATACTATTCTTAACCTCCCCCTGTCTATTTTATACCTACCATTTATGCTTCTTATTCTCTTTTCCATGTCTCCCATTCTCCCCCTGCCCCCACCCTGTTGATAACCCTCCATGTGATCTCCATTCCTGTTCTAGTTGGTTGCTTAGTTCATTTTTGTTTTTGTTTTTGTGTTTTTAGGTTCAGTTGTTGATAGTTGTGAGTTTGTTGTCATTTTACTGTTCATAGTGTTTGATCTTCTTTTTCTTAGATAAGTCCCTTTAACATTTCATATAATAAGGGCTTGGTGATGATGAACTCCTTTAACTTGACCTTATCTGGGAAGCGCTTGATCTGCCTTTCCACTTTAAATGAAAGCTTTGCTGGATAGAGCAATCTTGGATGTAGGTCCTTGCCTTTCATGACTTTGAATACTTCTTGCCAGCCCCTTCTTGCCTACAAGATTTCTTTTGAGAAATCAGCTGATAGTCTTATGGGCACTCCTTTGTAGGTAAGTATCTCCTTTTGCTGCTTCTAAGATTCTCCCCTTATCTTTAATCTTGGGTAATATAACTATGATGTGCCTTGCTGTGTTCCTCCTTTGGTCCAACATATTTGGAACTCTCTGAGCTTCCTGGACATCCTGGAAGTCTATTTCCTTTGCCAGATTAGGGAAGTTCTCCTTCGTTATGTTTTCAAATAAGTTTTCAATTTCTTCCTCTTCCTCTTCTCCTTTCGGTACCCCTATGATTTGGATGTTGGAATGTTTAAAGTTGTCCTGGAGGTTCCTAAGAGTCTCCTCATTTTTTTTAATTGTCCTTCATTCATTCTGTTCTGGTTGAAAGTTTATTTCTTCCTTCTGGTCCAAAACATTGATTTGAGTCCTGGTTTCCTTCCCTTCACTGTTGGTTCCCTTTATTTTACTTTTCATAGCCTTCACTTTTTCCTCTTTTTTTTGTGACCATACTCAGTCATTTCTGTGAGCATCCTGACTACCAGTGTTTTGAACTCTGCATCTGACAGTTGGCTATCTCTTCATCACTTAGTTGTATTTTTTCTGGAGCTTTGATATGTTCTTTTATTTGAGCCATATTTCTTTGTCTCAGGCCTGTTACATAGTAAGGGGCAGAACCTTAGTTATTTGCTAGGGCAGGGCCACCCACATTGCTGCATCGTGGCACTGTGGGTAGGGGAGGGGTCAGAGAGTGAACAATGCGGCTTGCTCAGCTCTCTGCTGGCTTTCAGACATTTCCTCTGCTACCTACAAGCAAATTGGGCCCTTCTGGTGCTGATTCCCAGGTGGGTGGGTTTGTGTACGTTCCAGGACCCTTTGTGGGTCTCTCCAACGAACTCTTCTGTGAGGCTGGGAGTTTCTCCCTCAGCTGCAACCCCCACAGGTTTTTTCAGTCAGAGGTGTTGAGGTTCCCACAGTGGAACCCTGGGTTGCTCAGTCTGTCTCACTCCCCAGTTGTTCCTCCCGGTTTATCTGCATGCAAATGTGGGACTGCCTGGTCTGCCAGCCACTATACTGCAAGTCCTTGCTACCCTGGCTGCCTATCTCTGCCCTTTCTACCGGTCTGGATGAATGTTTCTTCTTTAACTCTTTGGTTGTCAGACTTCTTTAACTCCTTGGTGGTCAGTTCAGTTTTCTGGAAGTTCTGGTTATTTCTTGTTTTTAAATTTGTTGTTGTTCTTTTTCTGCTTGTATGAGGAAGCAAAGTGTATCTATGTAGGCCTCCATCTTGGCCACAAGTCCCCTATTCAACTTAAAGATTCATCTTATACTTCTCAGTGGAGTCTTCCTCATCACTCTACCTCCATAAGATCTCTTGCTTTAAGGCTATAAAGAACACTGCACTTTGTAGCAGCACAAATTTGATTCATATTTGATTGCTCTGTGCTTGTTGGGTACTAGGCTTTATGAAGACCAGGGTGGGCCTGTCTTGTTCACAGCGATTGGACCATATTCATTACTCAGCAAATATTTGTTGCACAGATGCGGAATCATAAAAATGATTGATTATCCTTCCTTAAATGGTTTTCCACGTAGAAGAAGTCTAAGTAACAGAATAAAATGGAAGGTAGAGGCATTATCTAGTCAGTATAGATCAGTCCATAGGACATGAAGGTAGCTGTGATCAATGATGATTTGATATCCAAAGTGAATCCCCAAGTTCAATAAAATAATTTAGTCTCCATGTACTGTTGACCCTTGAACACTGAGGGGTTTAGGTGCACTTCCCCTGCAGTTGAAAATTTATGTACATTTTTTGACTCCCCCAAAACTTAACTACCAATAGCCTGCCATTAACTAGAGGCTTACTGACAACACACACAGTCAATGAACACTTATTTTATATGTTATATGTATGATTTACTGTATTCTTATAATGAAATAAGCCACAGAAAATAAAATGGTATTTAAAAAGTCATAAGGAAGAAAAATACATCACTGAATTTATTGGAAAAAAATGTACATGTAGTTCAAATCCATGCTGTTCAGAGTCAACTGTGTATATATTTTTAACCTGAGTGTGACATCTGCATTCTGAGTGAGTAAGTTTGGTTTTAGTCATCCTGTGCCAACCCTTTACTGGTTGTTTGTGTTCAGAAGGCAATGGAAATGTAGTAGTCTTCCATGCCATGCCTTTCTTTTTTTAAAGTATATATTTTTCAGGGTCTATTTCTTTCTTCCCTCTTTCCACATGCTTTCCAAACAAATACATACAATGATGTTTTTTTGTGGGGTAGAAATGGGTTAGAGGCACACATCTTACACTGTTTTTGTGCTTAATCTCATAAAGGCATTCTTTGGGGTAACATGTTGAAACTTACAACCATCCCAATTCATAGTCTCTTTCAGAAATATTGCTGTGTAAAAAAATCCAAGAAAAAGATAAAACAGTTTGTTGGCCTGCCACATATTCCCGCAATAGAATCGCTGTTGGTGACTTACCTTGGGCTGAATTTCAGCCTCTATATTTATGAAACTTTTTTTGCCATAGAAATGAGTAGGCAGGAAATGATGCTGTGCTCACAGGGTGTGCTTCAGTGAGACAGTCGCCATTTCATTACACAATATTCTATGGATTTTGGTATCTTTATATTAGCACCAGTTCAGATTTCTGTTATGATATTTGGCATTTCCAAGTAATTGTTATTGCTTTAGGTTTGATGGAAACATTAGCATCATTCTTGCTATGGGCAACATCTCCTTGGGTTTCTCAGGAAGGATCCAATGCAGTTTTGGCTTTTTGAAAGACAGATGGAGGCTTAAAGTTGTTATGTGACAATGGCACTCCTCTTATTCCTGGAAGACTAATGTTTTTATTTATTACCAGCAGGGACAGTCAGTGTCATCAGCATGTTTGAATATATCAACAATGAATTTAATTTACTCTATTGAGTTGAGAATGGTTTGGGGAAAAAATTTTCTTTTGTGTATGTATGGTTTTAGTATTTGATTTCCAGAAATATTTTATGTCTACTTACTTTTTCTTCCTGGAACTACCCTTTGTATTAGGTTTGCTAAATCAATACTTAAATCATCATAGCTTTCAAAACACCTTTAATGAAAATTACATTGGCCATCTGTAAGTTTTTCCTTTATGTATACAGCAAACTCAGGGTTATATAGACCGTTGTCCAGTTGATTATCAAGTTTCTGAAGTATCTAGGTCCCTTACCTCTCCATTCCTTTGTCTTGTCTCTTTCTGCCTGTCTTTTGACCTGTTTTTATTTCCACAGAAGTAGCAACAGGGCCATAGAGTCTACCATCCAGTCAATAAATGCTTATCACCCAAGTACGCCCAGGATCATCTCTGCATTACTGGAACACGCAGTTCACCTGGGGAGATGGTATTCATGAAGAAGTTGTGATCAGTTCAAAATGGGTTATTATCAGGTTGTGAGATGATCACTTAGAGTACATGAGAGGGGTGAGAGACATAGAAGGAAAGGGCAAGGCCGAGGAGAGGTAGCATCAGAGGATGGAGAGGATTTGGGGAAAAATAAGATAGAGAGAACATGATAGATAGACCTTCAAGGGACTGTTTTCAGCCAGGGATTTGTGATGGGCAAGTGGCAGAAGTGACTGGGGGCAGCGGAGGCTGGATTATGGAGGGCTCGATTGTTGGATAGGGCCTGAGTTTGAAGGGACATGTAAGAGGATTTTTGGCTTTGTGTGGTAGGTGATGGGAAAGCATTGATTTTTTGACCCAATCCTTGAAATTCAAAAGAATTATGATTCCTTATAAGAAGCTTTGTCTAAAGTCTTGACAGCAAAAACTAAATGAAAGCTTAAAATTAAGTTTGGGGAAATTTCTTAGTAAACTTTAACAGTTTTAATCCTTCTGGTTTTCAGAGATGACTGAGAATTAGCTTAATGTCACTTTCCTCTTCTTTATCTTGCCCCTTTTTATGTTCATTGGTAAGAGATTTGCATTTTAAAAGTTTTATTATACATTCTAGTAGGAAAATTACATATTGTTAAAAATGTATCTGTTTTAATTCTTGCTGTTATTGGAACACTAATAATTTATTAACACATTCTCAAAGAAAGAAATGCCTAGGCAACCCCTTCATTATCTTGTTTGCTCTTGCTTTACTCCCTTTGCTG
This sequence comes from Desmodus rotundus, assembly GCF_022682495.2. Taxonomy (NCBI): domain Eukaryota; kingdom Metazoa; phylum Chordata; class Mammalia; order Chiroptera; family Phyllostomidae; genus Desmodus; species Desmodus rotundus. The sequence goes on from NC_071388.1 coordinate 127,729,189, forward strand.
AATTCTAATGGGAAAAAAAGGGGGCTGTCCAGTGCTTTCTTTTTCATATGATGTTTCAGCACACCTCCAGTCCATCACTGTAATGAAAACTGGCAGCTCTGGAGAAAAACAGTAACCATTTAGTGGAGAGCACCTGCTCCATGGACCGTAACAGCAAGGAAACTCTCCGGCCCAAATATGATGCCATTCTTCAGGTGTAGTAGGAGCAACCCTGTTAGGTGCTCAAATATTAGTCAGTCTCAGGGCAGGAGATGGGCAGACCATTTCATCCCAAGTCCCTGGCCATCCATTATCTTGCTCACAACCTTCAGAAGTTTGAAGTTTGAAGGTAGTAATGCCCCAAGAGCATTATCATTTCCCTTTGGACTTTTCAGAAAGAAGTTAGGGCACAAGATGTCTTAACAGCATTAACATCGAAGACTATTAGGTTTTAGCCAGTATTTAAAAAAATAAAACATTACATTCACTTGTAGTTAAAGCAACATCGGATTGATTCGATTTGAAGAATGACTAGGGTATGACTATCGTCACAGGAATGATGGTTTAACAAATATTCTAGTTCAATATTGAACTTTGTAGGGGCTATCTTAGGTGTGTGTATTTATTGCAGTGATGGAGCCATTGATCAGAACCTGCTAGCACTCTCCTTGGGGAATTTCTCTGGGGTAGTAGATAAAACACGCAAAATACCCACACTATTTTTCCTTAAACTTCAAATAATATCACCTAGCAGTGTCACCACAGATTTTAACCAGCTTTGCTTTGAGTGACTTTTGGTTGTTCCCTAAATAAACTCTACTCTCAAAGCATGAAGATCTGCCATCAGCAAAGATAATCAAAAGAGTGCACTTAAGTCTACAATGGAAATTTCATGAGTGGCTCCCCAAGTGATTTTCATCAATGGAAACATCACTAGAATAGCATCACTAGAATAGTCTCCAGATGACTAATTTGAACACGAAAATATGCAACTAAGATACACTCTTCCCCCTCCCCCCACATTTATTAACCATCAAGTGGTGCAATAACAGCATGGATTTGGAGCCAGACAAACTAGGTGTAATTCTATTTCTGCTACCTTGGAGAAGTTACTGGTTATGAGAGTTTCAGATTCTTCAGGGTAAGGGAGGGATTGAAATGTCCATTTCATAAGTGTTTGTTAGGATTAAGTTAACTGGAATGAAGTAAAACTCAATTAAATGTATGTATACCTATTTATACTTAGATCTGTATACTTATTTATTCACTTGTCCATCCATCCCATGCAGCAAGAGCCCAATAAATGGTAGTTACTAACACAAAGATTGCCATTTCAATGATGCCTCCCACTCTCTATGGTTTAAGCTTCTTGGATGCCTCCAGTTTGTTGTTGTTCTTTTCCTTTCGCCTCCTTTTCCTCTTATACTTTCTTTATCCCTTTAAAATCTTCTTTCTCACCTGAACAGTGTGGTTCAGTGGATTCGGTGTTGTCCCACAGACTGAAAGGTCACCAGCTCCATTCCCGGTCAGGGCACATGCCTGGGTTGCAGGCCAGGCCCATGGTTGGGGGCATGCAAGAGACAACCAATTAACCTTTCTCTCTCACATCAATGTTTCTCTTCCTTTTCCTCTCTCTAAAAGTAAACAAATAAAATCTTTAAAATAAAAGTGTTCTTTCTCTTCCCTTTTCCCCTCTTTTTTGTTCATCTTTCCTTCTTGTAAATCCCTTCTCTCTTATAAAGGAAGACTAGGCTCAGGAGCGGGCCTTCGAGACAGTGAGGAAGGCCAGGGTCAGTGGAATGCACTTGGGCATCACCATTTCATGCCGAGCTGGGCACTGACTCCATTCCCTTGGTAAACAGGGCCAAGTTTGGAGGCTGTTCTGCTTTCGCTCCACCATCTCTATGGGGAGGGCTGGACTGCCCCTCTGAAGGGAAGGCATACTTCCTCCACCATCAGTTCCTCTCTCCTCAAGCACTTTCTTTCCACATCAAGTGTGAGAGAATATGCCTGATGATAAAATTAGAGTTTCCACTCTTGTGTTTCCAGTTAATTGGGCACCAGGACTATAATTCTCAACCAGGGTGCCAGGACTGCCTAGAAGGAAAAATCAGAATTTTTCTGATAAGGGGCAGGCAACTTGTGGGCAGTTTGAGAAGCATATTCACTGTTATGATGCAATGTTAAGACAGAGTCAAACAAAGTATTGTTGTTTTTTTAAGTAAAGCTGAAGAAAATAAGTTAGAGAGGCTACTCTTACTTTGTGAAGCTACACTGTCTTTGGAGTGAGAGAGATTATCATTAGGAGGTTTTAGTATCTGATTTTTTTCAGACAGAGAACTGCATGAGAATATTATATTCACAAAAGGGGCTGAAGTTTTTAAAGCCCCCCAAATTGTTGAGAAACATTTATTTATAAAGTTAGCAAAGCCAGCATCACAACCCAAGCAAGACAGCCTTCCCTGGAGGTTCCTGGGAGGCTCATTCCTGTGCTTAATGAGAAGCCGGCTAAGACTGACAAGTCCATTGTACAGTGGGACCTCGGTTCTTGAACTTAATTCGTTCCAGAAAACTGTTCAAGAAGTGATTTGTTCAAACCCCAAGTGTCCTTTGTTGCCTGAGAGATGTGTGGATCATCATACAGGTATCAGCATGAAAGGGTTGTCAGGTAGGGAATAGAGACCCGAAGTTTTGTTAGACAACCGAGACATTTTTTCTCCATGAATGACTTGGTGGAGAAGTGCATTGTTTGAGAACCAGGACTTGCAAGAACCAAAGTTTGACTGTATTTGACTGGGGCACTTGAAGTGCATGTTAACCTGCCCATCAGAGAAAATGCACCTGAGGTCTTAATTATAATAAGCATCACTTTGTACTTCAATAAGTAGAATTAACAATCCCTGTGTGAACTGGAGATATGAAACTGATGATCGCCTTCCTTGGGTTTTTCTGTTTGCCCCAATGTTTTCGGCAATTTCATCATACCTAGGAAAAATGAAACACTACTAGTTATGCTCAAAACCATAAAAATCTCTAGTTTTATCAAAGTAAATCTTCCAAATACTGGGACTTTGGATATTACATCTTACACACCTAATGACATTCTTAATTGACTGTATATGTTAAAGGGCAGAGAAGTATTCGATATAGGCATAAACTCTAGAAAGCATCACCTTTTGATTGTAGCCCTTCTGATTGATTGGCCCTATGAACTCCTCTTTACACGTAATATCTTGGGTTATGAGGATCAAACATGGATAAAACAACATCTAATGGAAACAACATTGGGTTTAAACACACATGGGTTTTCATCTTGGTTCTGGTATTTAATAGCTGGGTGAACAGGGTGATATATCTAACTTTCTGAGTCTCAGTTTCCTCATCTATTAAATGAGACTCTCTCTGCAGGGATATTATGAAGTTTGAAGACATGCTTGAAAAGCACCTAGCAAAATACCAGGTACATAGTGCAGTTCCAAAGCTCATTTTTATCATTGTGTACCCCAGCTAACTTCTCTGGCTAATGTTGAAGTTTGACTTATTCATAGTATGTATAATATATTCATAGCTAACTCTTTTTAGGGGCAGACTGAATCTGTTTTCAGTACCCACTAATAAGACATGATGCACAAGGAGATGGGAAGTGGGCAGAGAAGCTGAGGCCACTCACACTCAGCACGTTGATGTTGATGTTAGGTACCCAAGCAAGGAAAGCTTAGAGCCACTCACAGGAGCAGTCTTGGCTTTGTACTGGTGTCTGCTCCAGTAAGTACAGATGCTGACGGACTGAGCTCCAGGCCTTCAGTGCCTCTAACATTGCAGAAAGCCCTGCTCTTTAGACCACAGATTGGTTTGCATGATATGAAGATAGGGAGGCTGACCTGATGACTGGCAGAGTTGGGTGTGAGAGCTCTGGGGTTTGTTATTGGCTCCCTGCCCTCCACCAAACTCTGCTGTGTGTTTTGTACATCTAATAAATAACATGTAAGCCCATTCAGGGTAGGGCCTGTGTCCTCTGGCTCTGTTCTCTCTCTGGGAACTCTTTGCACTCAGGAGAAACTTATGGACTAGGAGAGGGGAGAGGAGCCATGGTCTTGTAAACTGGCTGGTCATTGATTGGCACCAAACTCTGGCTATTGGGAGCTGACTGTTTAGCTGATTACTATCTGGGCTTCTCTTGCTGGGAAACATGTGCCATTTCTGACCTTTGGTAAGCAAGGATTTTTCCAGGGCAAGGGAGAAGATGGAAATGATCATCAGTTATGATGATCTTCGTTAATGGTACAGGAGTAAAGTTTGGTGGGGTGAATGATACATCTATAATTGAAGGTCATGTGTGTAATTATCTATTAATATTTTTCAAAATAAAACATCTTTATTGTATTTTTTCTGACTATATAAATAATACACATTCATTTGAAAAATATTCACACAATGCCAAGAAATATAAGGAGGAAAGTAGAAATCACCTGGAATGCAGGCATTCTAAGATGGCTTCCATTAAAATTTGGTGAGCTATTCTTTCATGAAACTTTTTTTCCTTGTTTTTTAAAAAATATATTTATTAATTATGCTATTACAGTTGTCCCATTTCCCCCGTTCAGTGCATCCTGCCCACCCCCTCCCTCCCACATCTCCCCTATAGTTCATGTCCATGGGTCATATATATAAGTTCTTTGGCTTCTACATTTCCTATACTATTCTTATCCTCCCCCTGTCTATTTTCTACCTACCATTTATTCTACTTATTCTCTGTACCTTTCCCCCATTCTCCCTCCTCCCCCTGCCCACTGATAACCCTCCATGTGATCTCCATTTCTGTGGTTCTGTTCCTGTTCTAGTTGTTTGCTTAGTTTACTTTTATTTTTGTTTTAGGTGTGGTTGTTAATAACTGTGAGTTTGCTGTCATTTTACTGTTCATAGTTTTGATCTTCTTTTTCTTAGATAAATCCCTTTAACATTTCACATCATAAGGGTTTGGTGATGATGAACTTCTTTAACTTGACCTTCTCTGGGAAGCACTTGATCTGCCTTTCCACTCTAAATGAAAGTTTTGCTGGATAGAGTAATCTTGGATGTAGGTCCTTGCCTTTCATGACTTTGAATACTTCTTGCCAGCCCCTTCTTGCCTGCAAGGTCTCTTTTGAGAAATCAGCTGACAGTCTTATGGGCACTCCTTTGTAGGTAAGTATCTCCTTTTCTCTTGCTGCTTCTAAGATTCTCTCCTACTGTTTAATCTTGGGGAATGTAATTATGATGTGCCTTGGTGTGTTCCTCCTTGGGCCCAGCTTCTTTGGGACTCTCTGAGCTTCCTGGACTTCCTGGAAGTCTATTTCCTTTGCCAGATTAGGGAAGTTCTCCCTCATTATTTGTTCAAATAAGTTTTCAATTTTTTGTTCTTCCTTTTCTCCTTCTGGCACCCCTATAATTCGGATGTTTGAACATTTCAAGATGTCCTGGAGGTTCCTAAGCCTCTCCTCATTTTTTTGAATTCTTGTTTCTTCATCCTTTTCTGGTTGGATGTTTCTTTCTTCCTTCTTGTCCACACCATTGATTTGAGTCCCAGTTTCCTTTCCATCACTGTTGGTTCCCTGTACATTTTCCTTTGTTTCTCTTAGCATAGCCTTCATTTTTTCATCTAATTTTCGACCAACTTCAACCAATTCTGTGAGCTTCCTGATTACCAGTGTTTTGAACTGTGCATCTGATAGGTTGGCTATCTCTTCGTTGGTTAGTTGTATTTTTTCTGGACTTTGATCTGTTCTTTCATTTGGGCAATTTTTTGTTTTTTTGTCTTGGCATACCTGTTACATAAAGGGGCGGAGCCTTAGGTGTTCCCTGGGGCGGGGTAAGGCTGGTCACTGCGCTGTGATGCTATAGGCGGGGCAGGGGTCGAGAGGGGGCAATGGTGCTTGCTCCACTCTCTGCCGGATTTCAGTCACTCCCTCTGCTACCCACAATCAAATTGGGCCCCTCTGGTGCTGATTCCCGAGTGGGTGGGCTTGTGCATGCTCTAGGCCCCTGTGGGTCTCTCCAATGACCTGTCCTGTGAGGCTGGAAGTTTCCCCTGCTGCTGCCTCAACCCCCACAGGTGTTTTCAATCAGAGGTTTGAGGCTTTATTTCCCTGTGCTGGAGCCCTGGGTTGTGTGGTCTGCTTCGCTCCCCCATCATTCCTCCTGGTTTATCTATGCGCGAATGTGGGGTCACAGGGTCTGCCAGTCACCACCTTGTGGTGTCTGCTAGCTGCAGCTTTGCCTGCCCCATTCCACAATCCGCCACCTTGCTGGGTCCCTCAGTTGCCACCTTGCTGTGAGTCCTCTACACCCCGGCTGCCTGTCTCCGCCCCTCCTACTGGTTTGGATGAATGTTTCTTCTTTATCTCCTTGATTGTTGGACTTCCATACAGTTTGATTTTCTGTCAGTTCTGGTTGTTTTTTGTTTTTAAATTGTTGTTGTCTTTCTTTTGGTTGTGCAAGGAGGCACAGTGTGCCTATCTATGCCTCCATCTTGGCCGGAAGCCTTCATCATGAAACTTTTTATGCATATACAGAAATATCTTCTGCAAATTCATGCAAATCACAATCCAATTCTGTTTATTAAATTTGTATGCATAATTTTTTTCTGTCATACTAAAAATGGTGCATATGTACACCCTACATCTTGCTTTTCTCTGTTAATATCATGGGAATCTCTCCATGTTAACAAGAATGGGTCTAACTCATGGTTTCTCAACTTCAGCACTATTGACATTTTGGGCTGCATAATTCTTTGTTGTAGAAGGGCTGTTTTGCCCATTGTAGGATGTTTAATGGTATTGCTGTCATCTGCCTACTAGATCACAGCAGTACCAAGCCCTCCCCTGGCCCCTGCCCATGTTGTGACACCAAAGATATCTCCAGACATTACCAAATATCCGTAAGGTATAAAAATTGTCCCCGCGTTAAAGCTACTGATCTGATTCTTTTAGATAGTTGCATAATATTCCATGCAGTATGAATGTGCAACTTTTTAAAAAATAATCATTCCTTTCCTTGTGCTCATTCATTTACCTCCAGTATCTTTAAAAAATACTTTATTGATTATGCTATTACAATTGCCTCAGTTTTTTCCACTTTGCTCCCCTCCACCCAGTACCCCTCTTCCCTCCAGCAATTCCCCCTTTAGTTCATGTCCATGGGTCATATATATAAATTTTTTGGCTTCTCCATTTCCTATACTATTCTTAACTTCCCCCTGTCTATTTTGTACCCACCAATTGTGCTTCTTAATCCCTGCGCTCTTTCCTCTATTCTTCCCCTTCCCCCTCCCAGCCAGTAACCCTTCAAATAATCTCCACAACTATGATTCTGTTCCTGTTCTGCTTGTTTGCTTAGTTCCTTTTTTAGACTCAGTTGTTGATAGTTGTGAATTTGTTGTTCCCAGTATCTTTTTTTACCTGCCAAATTTATGATTTAGATGGGTGCTACCCTTGGTGCATGGTTATTATTTAGGCACCTGAAAGCTTTTCAGAGACAAAAACCCCATGCCTCTCACTAGGCAAACACAGCATTGGTGGACCTGGACTTTATTCCTGGGTGAGCCCAAAGAGCAAGCATAAATGAGTGAAGCAGGTGACTGGACTGTGTGACACATTGGGAAGCCATGCCCCATCTCTCCTCGGCAGGTGCTGTTTAGCTCCAGATGATGGCTGCCAGGTGGGAATGAATCTTCAGTATTACAAATATTCTATTTTTTAAGAAAAGCTATAAATCTGTATTTTATGAAAAAATATTTCTAAATTTTTACCTGAAAATTAATTTAATCTTTTGGAAAACACTGTACAGGCTAGATAAACATGCCTTCTGCCTAAATCTGGCCCTCCTGGTTGCCAGCATAAATATTTGTCATGATTGCAATCTCTGCCTTACTGGGTTTTTAGTTCCTTGAGTGAGCAACAGTGAGGGTCTAGTACAGCTCTTTGGCTGTGAGCACTGAGCTATGACCCGCCTTGTCTGCTGTGATGCTTGCCTCTCACTAGGTTCCTATCCTTTTTTGGAGAGAGCCCATGCTGTCATAGCTTACACTGTCTTCTGGTCCAATGCTGTCTGAGCCACCCTGAATGCTTGGCAGCCACTGACTTACATGCTCTCTGAAGAATCAGGGTCAGTGCTGCTTGATGCCTCAGCTTCAGAACTTATCTCCACTGTACCTGGGGTGGCTCTGTGGGAGGGTATTTACTGGGACTTGGTGGCTTTCAGCAGCGTGGAAGCTACAGTGCTCTTTAGAATCTGTAGTTCATTTGGAGAGATTGTGGCTAATTTACTTACCTGGTTTCCTTCCTGGAAAAAATGTTGGAACTGGAAGGGACATTGGAGATCTCTGAATCCAACATTTTATTTCACAGCTGGGAAAAGTAAGGCTTAGCAAAGGGAGGAGACTTAGCAGAGGCCCCATAGCCAGTGCCGGGGAGGGCAGCCCTCCTGCCTCCCTTCCTAGGGTGTCTTAACCACTGCCTCTAGCAACTGGATTTCAAAGAAATCCCCTTTTTCTGTTTCAACTTTTCAGCTGACTTATCCAGTTGTGCACATTTCTATTATTCATCTCAGGGAGGCGACACTTAGGTACCATGTGTTCATTGGAGTTTTTGCATAGCTAATTAATCCCTCTCCCCCAAGTCTTGAAAGACAGCAACCTTGTTCTTCTATTCAGGCATTGTTGTAAAAAGGAGAATTTTGGTTTGGGAATAGATTAGAGAAAAATTTTGTGGTATTCTACTAGCTCAAAGCCTAGATTATTATATCCAATTTGTAGATGCTACCTCAATTAATTAGATTTTGGGCTGGTGGTAATTTTGAAGACACAGCAAGATGTAATAACTAGCCAGCTTCAAGTGGGATTGGATTGATCGACAGCTTGCCCATTTAGTTGGAAATATGCTGTTTCTTAGTTCCTATGGATTCAACTTTCTGGCTTTCTACACCCACAGCTGCCAGCAGCTCTTTGTTGCTGAAGAAGGTGGGCAGATTGGGCAGCTAGAGAAGAATGTCATGTGTTGGATCAGGCTTTTATCCCAGTGCCCACTCTGCTGCCAGGATGCTGTCAGCACAGTCTGAGAAATGCTTTAGGGACTGCCCACCAGCCTGACACCAGTGATGGCCAAGGTCAGAACCCTCAGGAATCTGCGTGTTGGCGGTTGCAGCAGCAGAAGTGATGATATGAGAAGAGACACATTACTCCATGACAGAAGGTGAGCTCAATTGAGAGTCTAAAGACCTGAATTGCCCTAATTCCTTTACTACCCTAAGCTTCAATAGTTTCATCTGGAGCTTAGGGGCCAAACTAAATTGCTGTTTCCATTTAGAGATGATATTAAGGCCAATTTCATGCGGATGTGCACACATCCACATCCACACATGTATGATGTGTGTTATGTATAGATTGAAATGCGTCCTTCCAAAATTTACATGTTGAAGTCCTAACTCTCACTATTTCAGAATGTGATGTTATTTGCAAATAGAGTTATTGCAAATGCAATTAATTAAGATGAAGTCATATTGGAGTAGGGTAACCCCGATCTAATGAGTGGTATCCTTATAAAAAGGGGAAACTTGGGCACAGACATGCACCTAGGATGGTGGGGAGACTGTCATACTGCTACAAGCCTAGGAACTAACAGAAGCCAGTAAAGAGGCTTGGAATGGACCCGTTCCTAGTGCTCTGGGAGGCCCTGCTGATACCTTGACATTGAACTTCTAGCCTTTAGAATGCTGAAACAATAAATTTCTGTTGTTCAAATCATTTGGTGTGTGGTACTTTGTTATCACAGTCCTAGAAAACTAATACATGTATAAAGAAATAATTATATACATACACATAAAATTAATTGAAATATTAAAGGCTCAACAGCAACCTCTTGTATATCTTGGGCCAGTACAAACCTGGTCATGGCTGTGTGGGGTTAATTGGTTCACAGTAGTAAGCTGGGCTGATGGTGAGGCTCAGATAGATGGATGAAAAGACTAGTCAGTAAGATCCTTGGTGTGGCACACATTATATTAGTCACAACTACTCAAGAGCATGGGATCCATGGATCTCTGCTCTGTGTATGCCCTGGGCCCACCTCTTTCTAAACCTCAACTTAAGTTGACCCAGGCATTTCTAATATTACAACCAGTTACCTGCGGTCACACTGCTGGTAATGGCCAAAGCCACTTCCCTCTTTTTTTTTTTTTACTACTGCTCTTGTACTCCACCTCTGTGGACTCAGAAGATGTTAATAAGCTGAAATAAATGATTATCTTATTGCCACTGAAAGCTCAAGAACATTCTACTTTCAGAATGGAGGAGGATTCCAGAGATGAGTAATGTCTTGGATACTTCTTGTTATATCTGCTGTTGTCCAGTAGGACTCTGCGCAGTGGTGCATTGGGCCAAGCATTACTTTCAAGGCTCTCAGTGATCTCCCAGGGACTCATCTCCAAGACAAAGGAAGGGTCACTAAATAACGCCTGTCCCTAATAAACAGCCTGGCAGTAAGTGCTCCACTGCTCTGTACATTAACCATATTTACCGCCTAGGAGACAGAAAGCAGACTGTCTCATTTGATGAGGAAGCTGTAAAGTTTTAGTGAATGGGGAGTAAATCAAGTCTTTGGTTTGCCTTGTAAAAATGCACTGCCTCTTGCTGCGGCTCACCCTTCACTTGCATGAGTGTAATTTTATTCTTCTGCATAAATAAAACATGATTCGAATGCACCCTTTTGACTTGCACCTGGAGCTGGGCTCAACAACAAAAAAGTTAAAGTTGATATTGTGTTTTTGATGATGAGGCCTGAGTATCAGTATGGAAAACCTGAAATACTTGTAAGATGAAAAAGGCTTTAAGCTGAGAAAGGACCAAATAAAGAGGATTCCCCCTTGCCCCCGACCAGTCCCTGTGAGAAGATACGCAACGGCCCTGCTCCCATCCTAGGCTCAGAATGAGACCACAAAACAGGTTGTTCACCTCTGCTTCCACATATCAGAGCCAAGAGCACTTTGAGGATAAAAATAGATAAATCATTGATAAAATTACCAACTTTTATAATTGATTCACATTATCAGTGGCAAGTGCTAAATTGTGTTCTATAGTGACATGAATATAGTAAATATTTGGAGATAAAAAATTTTATTGGTTGATTTCAGTCAGCTAGCTTCTTCTTTTAGACCCAGAGTATCTTAGGAGAAAGCCATTTTGTTGGTTATTAGTAAGTTTGGTGTCTTTTTCTCTCTTTTTCCTGAACCTTAACTTTAGAACTGATTCACAGAGGATTAAGAATCAAGAATATTGTAGAGATTGAGGAGGGATCTGGTGAGAAGGCACCAGGGTTGGCCAGTGCCAGGGCTGGGATCGAGGCTGGGGGTGGTGCTTGAAAATGGAGGAAAAATAAGAGAACTATGGAAAGTTACCAAGTTTTAGCTGCAGAAATGTGTTCAAAGTGGATTATCAAAGCCTGCAGCACTTAAATCAAATACTGGAAGCTGAGGTGGTGCCTATGGATGTCTGGCAGTTGGAGCAAGAAAGGGGAAGGGAAGGTGTTGGGGGGACATCAGAACAAGCAGATCTACTCCTCTGGTGGGATTTACATGCCTCTGGTGAACATTTTTCTGGATAGTTTAGGTTTATTTAGAGTACCTGGAATGCATGTGACAGAGAATGTTGTATACCTATCTGATTCTTTTTATTTTTTGGCTTCACCTAAAGGGTAACTTTTTTAAGGGCATGTTCCCATTTATATACTTGTAAATATATATACTCTGCTAATAGGCATTACTTTCATGTAAGAATTTTATATAAATCTTCAGCATTGAGAATAACAGGTTATAAATAATACTATATTCTAAAGAGGGCAATGGACATGGTCCCTGAACATAATAAAAACATACAGAAATGACAGAAACCCCAGCACCTCCTCCAGCCTTTGTAAAAAGAAGACTGGGAAGTGGACAGGATGTGAGTTGTGGGTTTTTGATCTAAGGGAAGGCTCTTACACTCCCTACACTCTCAAGGACCTTTTCCTCCAAGTCAAATAAGGGTACTGTCTATACAGATTGGGGGGTACACACAAGAAGGGAGGGCTAGCACCTCACTGCTCATCTAGCTGGATGCATGTGGAGAATCCATGGGTCTGCTCTGAGTCACCCTTGGAGCAGAGTGGGGTGCGGTGAGAAAGGCCTCTGCATCTTGATATCTATCCTGGGAGTTTGAGGGCATGTGAGAACAGGACTGTGTCTTCTTATTGCCTCAAGAGGCCTGAAGCCTAGATGTTGTCTGCAGCATAATGGCAAGATGAGGAGAGGGCAGCCTGCACCCTGCATTTGACTAAGGAGGGTAAATGAGTTTTCTTAAGGTTGAGTGCTTATTGCAGAAAATACTGGATTGGACCTTTTTATAGTATGCTGCCAGACTATGGAACTAGTAGAAGATACTATGAATGCGACATCTGAGGTAGGAGTAGAGGTAGGTGTTCAGAGGTTAGTCGGAGAGTGTATCTCCACATGAAAGAACTAGAAACAGGCCCCCAGGACCTACTCCTGCAGCCCATGGGAGAGCCAGCACTGAAGCACCTCACCCCATTGAGGACATAGTTAGCCAGCCCATAGAGAATCAAAACAATGGGTACAGTGAGGTAAAGTACTTGTTGCCTTTCCTCTTCTCCCCTTCCCTTCTGCCCATGGAGAGTCAGAAGAGAGAAGAGATGAAGAGGAAAGAACCAGACCACACCCTCTTTGTCACTTCTGATCTTGATCCAAGGGCTGGACCTGAGCAAAGAGTAGGTTGGAAGCTTTGAATTCATGTGATACTCAACTTTTTCTTTACACTGGACTATACTTTTTAAAAACAAAAGGGAGTCAATCCAGAGTGGGCTTGTTCTTTTGTAACTAAAAGTTCAAAAATCTAGTTATACTTATTAAGATAGTCCTTCCCAACATTTTCATGTCATTGCAAAATAGAAAATGATAATTCCATTGGTAAGGCAAACTGAGGCAACCAGACATGTCTATTTGTGCCTAGAGGTCACTAGAGGTGACTGGTCGAGGGTTTTCAGTCTCCCACTCAAAGGCCCTGCCCCAAGGGCTGATGACCAACCATTCCCTTGGACTGGGATATTCTATTTTACACGGTGTAATCTCAGATTGACCAAGGAGAATTCCTTGTCTTTCTTTATGGAAGAATGGATATTTTTATTCCTATATATAGCCTTCTTAAGATCACATGGGTCATGGAAATGCCTAGGTTTAAGTTCTTATCTGCACATCAGCCTAGAAGCAGCAAAGAACAAGTATTGAACAAATAACGAACAAATATTGGCCTGAGAGTCAAAATTCCAACATTGTTAATGGCCAGCTATTTACATTGGTCAGGACACTTGATCTATCTTGGTTTTTGTGTCTTTAGTTATTAAGTGAAGGCATTGTATTTAATAAATAGCAACCATCACTACCACTCTCCAAGATGGAGCTGTAAGGGGAAGGAGCGAGAAATATCTGGTTCAATTAAGTCGATCAAAATTTGATCGGATGGCTGTTATGCATGAGACACAAAAGGCAGTATGAAGCTCCTCTGAAGCATGAAAAGTGGGACGTTTTATACTCTAAGGCTGAAGAACTACCCAAAGTCCTCAGTGCCACTCTCTAGGACAGATGATGTGTGATTGCAAGTCCACCTGTGGCCTTTGAGACCTTTCCTGACATGTTTGTTTACTCCGTGCAGCAGCGCATCCTGGCCAGACACCGGGTGGCTCCTGGATGGGGTGATCCCTGCTGCTGCTTGTCCTGCTCTTCAAAGCACCACTCCTCTGGTTTCTACAAGTGTCCAAAGGAGGCACCATTGTCAAGCAGAGTGCTCACCTTCCTCTGATGCATGGAATGTTAAAATGGATGTGGGATACCCATGGCACATCAGCATGGTGTTTGGTCAAATGTCAAATTTTAGGTTCTATTTACTCAAAGGCCTAGAAATTATCTGAGGGGAGAGTGACATATATATCTGGTAGGTGTGGGTTTCACCTTGAGGACATTCACTTTTTCAGGCAAGGAACTCATAGTCAGGAATCTGGGTAGAAAAAATTCTTTCTTGTGGATTGATTTCCATCTATATCTATATCTATATCTATATCTATATCTATATAGATTATAGTAAATGGAAGTGATTATATATAGTTATATATATATATATTTGATTATCTCCCTGTCTTCTTCCTTTTATCATATCTTTTGGTTTGGGCTTCCTTGAAAGCAAAAGCTTGAGAATAGGCCTTGGGTACACGTGGTTCATTTGGGATGTGATCCCAGGAAGAGGAGAAATGGAAACGAAAATGGGCAGAAGCACTAAAAGGCATCAAAATTAATGCGTTCAAAACTGTTTTGAGCAGTGGAAACCAGAGGAGTGGTGCTCTGAGGAGCAGGGCGGCAGCGGCAGGGAACCACCCCACCCAGGAGCCACCCCGTGTCTGGCCAGGACACGCTGCTGCATGGAGTAAACAAACATGTCAGGAAAGATCTCAAAGGCCACAGGGGGACTTGCAATCACACACCTCAGTAGGTGTATTGCATCAAATGGAGAGTACTTTGAAGGTGACTGAGGTTTAAACATGTAAGAATAAATACACAATTTTTTAAATAAATAAATTCTGTGGTATTTTCAGGTTCCCCCTTGTAGATGAAGGCAGAGGCAGGCAGGGTTCTCTCTGCCCGAAGAACAGCTTATTGTCTGTATTCAATCAACACATGAGAGTGGACCTTTCCTTCAATTGCTACTTATGATATGAGAAATATATTTGGTATGTGATTCCCAGTAAAATAATAAAATGCTTCCTTGTTATCACTTATAAAAAAAAAGAAATGGGAGCTCAGTTGTTCTAGGTTTTCTGAGGAGCATATAGACAAGAGACTGAATCCTTTATTCACCAGCTTCCTTTCCTCTCTGTTGGTTATCCCCAAGGTCATGACCTTCCCTGCACTAAGACTGCAGGCATATACCAGTTTGGTGAGCTCCCAGGACTCTGGAGAAGACCCTGGAGCAGAATACTCATCAACCTGGGGTCGGACACTGGTCCTGGGAGCTGTCCACCTAACTAGAGCTGAAACCAGATGTGGGCTGGGAGAGGTGACAAACATACCGGAATTGTATGCTTATTCAAAAAGGATTTATAGTGGCTTGCAAACATGTGTATGTTAACATATATTTTAATACATATTCAAATGAGTTAAAAATGAGGAGTTAGTAGCAAAGTTATTATGAGAACAGTTGTCATTTAATCCTATATACTTCTTAGACATGCGATGCAAATAAAGGCCTCTAAACTTTGAAATAGTCAACATGAAGAGGGGGTCGTAATAAAGTACAAACTTTACAATGACTAAAAGACAAAAATAAACCAGTTGTTTAGTGGAAACATAATTATTTCTGATTCCAATATTAAAGAGAAACTTTTGTTGTGGATGCTCAATGAGAATAAGGGGATGCAATGAACCACATCCTGGCCAAAATCTTTAATGTAAAAGTTGGTGAGTTTTATAATGTTGTTTCTTATGTTTAAATACAGGCAAATAGCTTCCCCCAAAGTATGATTAGCAAAAACAAAGGTAAGGTTGGGGAGGGGATATTAATAAGATAGAATGGCCCATTAATAGATGATTTTTTGATTTAATATTTATTGTATTTTTTCTATTATCCTTTAGGCCCCTTGTATCTCTACCCCCCATCCCCTAGGAATCACCACACTGTTGGCCATGTCCATGAGTCCTTTTTCTTTTTTGCTCAATCTCTCCACCCCCTAACCCTCACTGCCCCCGCCCCACCCCCAGCAGTCATCCTGCTCTCCATCTGTGAGTCTGTCCCTATTTTCCTTGTTAGTTCAGTTTCTTCATTAGGTTACACATATGAGGGAAATTATATGGTATTTGTCTTTCTCTGACTGGCTTGTATCACTTAGCATAAAGTTCTCCAGGTCCACCCATACTGTCACAAAGGGTAAACTTTTCTCCTTTTTTTATTGCCTAGATGGATGATTTTAGACTAAAGAATGAACCAATGACTTTCAGAGTTAGTCTTGCTGTGGATCTGTTTCTTATTGTACCCTCTCTCTTTTTCTCTCTTTCTTTCTTTTCTCAACTTGCTCTCATTCCTACTTCCTTCTTTCATTAAATAGCAGACAGAGCATGGACTTTGAAGTGAAATTAAACTATGAAGACTCACACAGAGTAATTTATCAATTACTAATATAGAATAAAAAATTTATTACCTTTACTCTCATATTTGCTACTGATTATATATATTAAATTGTTCTCATGATAAAAGCAGTATATTTTCTTTCAAACTCATTTGAAACCATATAAGAAATTTGAAAAACCATCTGCAATTTAACCATCCATACACAGAAATAGGTTAAACTATTTTTGTAATTTCCTTTCTAGATTTGTGGGTATATAGTTTTAAAACTGTATTATGTATATACTTTTTTCCTGTTTTTGTCATATCATTATGTTATGAATATTCTCCCATAATAATGAATATATACTAACAAAATCACTTTTAATAGATGCATTATCATCCATCAAATAGTATGCCATCATTTGTTTAATTATATATGATTATTAGATATTTAGATTGTATCCAATTTTGGATTATTATAATTAAAGGCGTGATAAACATCCTTATACATAATTCTATGAATTTTTCATCCAAATGTTTCTTTAGAATCAACCCTTAGATTTGCAATTGCTGGGATAAATGATGTGAAAATTAAAGGCTTTGATAACATTTTGCTAAATTGTCTTTCGAAAATGTTGTATACACTTACTTCCCCACCAGCAGTGTATTAGCATGCCTGTCTCACCAAACTTAGGTATCATGACGATATATACACAATATTTATTATGGCTATAGGTTGGCTTAGTCTCAAGTTAGGGACCAACCAATGAAGTAGAAACCACCGAGGT
Organism: Desmodus rotundus; assembly: GCF_022682495.2. Classification (NCBI taxonomy): domain Eukaryota; kingdom Metazoa; phylum Chordata; class Mammalia; order Chiroptera; family Phyllostomidae; genus Desmodus; species Desmodus rotundus. Next base: position 127,746,130 of record NC_071388.1, read on the forward strand.
ATTACAGAAAGGGGAAATTTAATCCAGACATTGTTTGCACATGTGATGGGGTGGCTGAGAAGACAAACAGGATGCTATGGACTAAATTGTGTCTTTCCAAAATTCACAAGTTGAAGCCCTAACCCCCAATGGGATAACGTTTGGAGTTGGGGCCTTTGGGAGATAATTAGGTTTAGATGAGGTCATGAGGTTCAGGCCCCTCTTGATGGGATTAGTGCTTGTAAAAAGAGAGATATCAGAGAGCTTTCTCTCCCTCTTTTTCTGTCTCCCTTCCCTTACCCTCCTCTCTTCCTCCCTTCCATTTTCCCTCTACCCTCTACCCCTCTCCTTTTCTCTCCCTCCCTCTTCCTCTCTTTCCCTCTTCCTCACCCCCCTCTCTCCCTCTTTCTACTTCTTTCTCCATCTCTCTCCTTCCCTCCCTCTCTCTTCTTCCCTCTTACTCTCAAGCCAAGAAGAACACCTTCACCAGAAACTCAATTGGCCAGTACTTTGATCTTGGACTTCCCCTCCTCCAGAACTGTGAGAAATAAATTTTTATTGATTGAGCCACCCAGTCTATGATGTTTTATTATGGCAGCCTGAGATGACTGACACATAGGCTGACTCAGATTACAACTACTGGAAGCTACTACTTTTCCTAGGCTGGAAGGACAAAGAGATGGCAGCATTATCCACAAAACCTGGAGTTTCAGATAACTGAAGGAGGCTGGAACCATGGCAGCCTGTCCTTTTGGAGCTGAAATAGCAGAGGATATGCATCCTGAGCCAGAGAGAAATGGGGAGAAACACCCTGACCTTTTCCCTCCCTCTTGATGCCCAGTCTTCCACCAGGGTCTCTCACTGGCAGAACAATGTGAAGCCAGCTGATGTGGGAACATAAGAAGGCCGGAGGGCTGTGGACCATGTACGTGACATAGAGTAGAGCATGTAAGGGTAGGGATGTCTGAATATGCATAGAACCAAGAATGCAAGAGGTACTTTGTTTGGCTGGCACAGTGTCTTTGAGAAGCTCTGCTGTCTTATCTGTGGACAGGGCATGCTCCTTCAGGCTAGGCAGGGCACAAAGCCAGCACAAGCATTACACAGATGCCTGACCCCTGTAGGTCCTGAACTGTGTACCCCCCTGCTTTAACTGATAGGCACACTTGAGTTGGTGATGGAGGGCATAGTAGGGTATTTTAAGAGTGGAGCCAGTATAGAGAAAGGCATGGCGGCTGGAATGGTATACCACTGACATCAATTTCCATACTTTTTCTTAGGGAGCCTGGTCCTCTAAAGTTGAAATTTCCAAAAGACATAGCCCTTGATTCTTAGTATTCTGTATTACATTCCAGAGAGTGAATAGGTTTCAAAGTGTGTCTGTGTCTTCTGTAGCATGAAAATCTTTCATGTGAGTTTTGAGTGGACTAAATTAGGCAATATGATGTTCATATGGGCTCAGCTTCATTCTTTCTAAATCATCACAGCTGCCTAATCACCTTGGCCTGGGATTCCATTACTAACTAGTGCTCATGTCTCAAGTCCTCCCCACCCAGACAGGCATGTCTTCCTGACCACCTCAGGGACCCCGCAGACATTTAACAATATGGAGAGGAAATGAGGATGTTTGGGAACTTTACCAAAGGTAGGTCAATATGGCAAAGATGGGCTGGTGAGACCCAAACCGCAGGATCTGAAGGGGTTTTTTTGGTCTCAGTTACTGCGAAGCAGCCTGTGTCTGTGTCCTACACATGGCAGGGATGGGTAGGGGGGTTCAGGGGCTGCATCTAGCTGGAGGAGAGCAAACCTGTTCTAAGCTAGACATGTGCCATGTGGGAGCTATGAGGAAAGCTGCCTGCTCCTACAGTGCCCAGACTGTGGAGACTTTGTCCTGATTTCAAAACCCTCTCATTATCTCATTGTGTCCTGTTCAAACATTTCCATTTGCAGAATAAGTAGGCATTTCTGTGGCAGCCTGGACTTCAGCTTAATATTTCTTACCAGGTGGATCTTATACTTCATTTTGATATCCCATTCAATTTTGCTCATTTGTCCCTTTCGTTTTGGGATAGTGTCTTGCTTTAGGGTGGCCTGGTTTGGCTTGAGGAGAGTGGGGTGTGGGGATATTTTATTCTGACAAGCAATGATTGCAGGGGCCATAGAAACAGGTGACTCCAGGGCAGGGTGGTTTTGGGAGCTGGTTACTCAGGCAAGCGGATAGCCTGTGGAACCCATCTAAAGGGGGCACTCCCAGCCCGAGTTGATTATAGGCAGTGGTAACTCAGGCCCCATGTTACTGTTTTTTTTGCTGTTGCTATTTTTTTTCCAAAGAAAATTTAGAGACCTCTGCAAAAGTTTTCAAATATGGGAAATTTGTTTTAAAAATTTTAAAACAATGTGGGGACTATAAAATCCAGATTCTGTGGGCAGAATCTGGCCCCAGGGGCAACTTTCCATCTTGGGTTTGTGGAGTGATTCCTTTTTTTTTTTTTAAATTTTTATTGTTATTCAGTTACAGTTGTCTGCATTTTCTCCCCATCCCTCCACCCCACCCCATCCAATCCCACCTCCCTCCCCCACCTCTACCCTCCCCGTTGTTTTCGTCTGTGCGTCCTTTATAGTAGCTGCTATAGACCCCTCTCCCCACTATCCCCTCCCCACTCCCCTCTGGCTATTGTTACATTGTTCTTAATTTCAATGTCTGTGGTTATATTTTGTTTGCTTTTTTTCTTTTGTTGATTATGTTCCAGTTAAAGGTGGGATCATATGGTATTTCTCCCTCACCACCTGGCTTATTTCACTTAGCATGATGCTCTCCAGTTCCATCCATGCTGTTGCAAAGGGTAGAAGCTCCTTCTTTCTCTCTGCTGCACAGAATTCCATTGTGTAAATGTACCATAGTTTTTGGATCCACTTATTTGCTGATGGGCACTTAGGTTGCTTCCAGTACTTGGCTATTGTAAATTGTGCTGCTATGAACATTGGGGTGCATAGGTTCTTTTGGATGGGTGTTTCAGGGTTTTTAGGGTATAATCCCAGCAGTGGAATTGCTGGGTCAAAGGGCAGTTCCATTTTTACTTTTCTGAGGAAATTCCATACTGTCTTCCACAGTGGCCGCACCAGTCTGCATTCCCACCAACAATGTACTAGGGTTCCCTTTTCTCCGCATCCTCTCCAACATTTGTTTGTTGATTTGTTTATGTTGGCCACTCTGACTGGTGTGAGGTGGTACTGCATTGTGGTTTTAATTTCCATCTCTCTGATGGCTAGTGTTGCTGAGCATCTTTTCATATGTCTCTGGGCCCTCAGTATGTCTTCCTTGGAGAAGTGTCTGTTCAAGTCCTTTGCCCATTTTTTAATTGGGTTGTTTGTCTTCCTGGAGTGCAGTCATGTGAGTTCTTTATATATTTTGGAGATCAGGCCCTTGTCTGAGGTCTCATTGGCAAATATGTTTTCCCATACTGTTGGTTCTCTTTGTACTTTAATGCTGTTTTCTTTAGCCATGCAGAAGCTTTTTATTTTGATGAGGTCCCATTTGTTTATTCTTTCCTTTATGTCCCTTGCTTTAGGGGATGTGTCTGTAAGGATCTTAAGGATGGTGCTGCGTGGAATGTCTGAGATTTTCTGCCAATGTTTTCCTCTAGGACTATTATGGCATTACGACTTATATTTAAGTCTTTTACCCACCTTGAATTTATTTCTGCATATGGCGTAAGTTGATGATCGAGTTTCATTTTTTTTGCATGTGGTTGTCCAGATCTCCCAACACCATTTGTTGAAGAGGCTGTTTTTGCTCCATTTTATGCTCCTGCCTCCTTCGTCAAATATTAATTGACTGTAAAGACTTGGGTTTATTTCTGGGCTCTCTGTTCTGTTCCATTGGTCTATGTGCCTGTTTTTATGCCAGTACCAGGCTGTTTTGATTACAGTGGCCTTGTAATACAGTTTGATATCAGGTATTGTGATCCCTTCTGCTTTGTTCTTCTTTCCCAAAATTGCTGCAGCTATTCAGGGTCATTTATGGTTCCATATGAATTTCTGAAATGCTTGTTCTATATCTGTGAAATATGTCATAGGTACTTTAATAGAGATTGCATTGAATCTATAAATTGCTTTGGTTAGTATGGCCATTTTGATGATGTTAATGCTCCCAATCCATGAGCATGGTACATGCTTCCATTGGTTTGTGTCTTCCTTAATTTCTTCAGTGTTGTGTAGTTTTCTGAGTACAGGTCTTTTACCTCCTTGGTTAGGTTTATTCCGAGGTACTTTATTTTTCTTGTTGCCAGATCAAATGGGATTTTTTTTCTGATTTCTGTTTCTGCTGTTTTGTTATTGGTATACAGGAATGCCTTTGATGTCCGAGTATTGACTTTGTATCCAGCTGTTTTGCCAAATTCATTTATTAGGTCGAGTAGTTTTTTGGTGGAGTCTATAGGATTTTCCATGTACACTATCATGTCATCTGCAAACAGTGACAGTTTCATTTCTTCCTTTCCAATTTGGATGCCTTTTATTGCTTTTTCTTGTCTGATTGCTGTGGGTAGGACTTCCAATACTATATTGAATAGGAGTGGTGAGAGAGGGCATCCTTGTCTTGTTCCTGATCTTAGTGGGAAAGCTCTAAGTTTTTGTCCACTGAGTATGATGTTGGCTGTAGGTCTCTCATATATGGCCTTTATTATGTTGAGGAATGCTCCCTCTATTCGCACTTTGTTGAGGGTTTTTTTATCATAAATGGGTGCTATACCTTATCAAATGCTTTTTCCACATCTATTGATACGATCAAGTGGTTTTTGTCTTTGCTGTTGTTTATGTGATATATTATGTTTATTGATTTGTGAATATTGTACCATCCTTGCATCCCTGGGATGAATCCCACTTGATCATGGTGTCTGATCTTTTTAATGTATTGCTGGATGCGGTTTGCCAATATTTTCTTGAGGATTTTAGCGTCTATGTTCATCAGTGATATTGGCGTGAAGTTTTCTTTCTTTGTTGTGTCTTTATCTGGTTTTGGGATTAGGATGATATTGGCTTTGTAAAACGAGTTTGGGAGTCTTCCATCTTCTTGAATTTTTTGAAATAATCTGTGGAGGATGGGGGTTAGTTCCCCCTTAAATGCTCTGTAGAATTCTGTGGAGTGACTCTTGTACCAGGCACTGGGCTGTGGGCCACACCAAGGTGAGTAAGGTGGTGTCCCTGTCCTGAAGGGATTTCAGTGGAGAAATGAAACTGCAAAATCTGCCTCTGTCACAAGGCAGAGTAAACCTAAGATATGCTGTTGAGAGAGATTCCAGGAAATGCTGTGGGTGCCCCAGTGGAAGAGATTTTTCTGATGATATTTTTCCTTATATGGTATTGGCATGAACTATTAATTCTACTTTAAATAACTGAACTTCAAAATATAGAAAAACATATGTAATCCATAGGGCCTATGCTATGTGGCTGACTTAAAGGTGGGAGCTCTTTAATAATGAGGCTTTTCGGTACTTCACTAAATAAATCCCCTTGAGGCAAGGATTTATACTTTACTGATTTCCACTCTGGAGTGTTACAGAGAAATTCCTGTGTAAATAGTGAAATAGGAGTTTTAAAGATCACGTTTTCTAGGCAGGATGACTAATGAGAGAGGTAATACCTTAAGACAGGTCCACATGCTCAGCAGCCCAGCCATTCCAGAACTCCCCAAATGTGGAGCTTGGCAGGTGGTGGCAAAGCCAGACCAGAGAGGCATCTGGGGCAGATCCAACTGGGCTGTCTGGGGGAGAAAGGTCAGAAGTCAGCAGGACACCTGAGTCAGGGCCTGGTGATTATCCCATTATACTGGAACCCCTGTGAGTCTGGGCTCCCACCTTTTCCAAGGCTCTTCCTGTGCTATATTTCAATTACCAGTATACTGTCCTGCCAGCAGACCATGAGGAGCTTGGGGCACAGCCAGCGTCTTTGTATTCTAGTGCCTAGCAGATGGCTGGTATGAAGAGATATATTGAATGTCAATTGAATGAATAAATAAATGATAAACTGAGTAAAAACACAGACAGGTGTACAGCATCAGGGAGATTGAGCAAGAGGTGGTAGTACTGGCTGGCAGGTGAGTGGAGTGTGGTGACAGGCAGTTTGGAGTCGGTCATATGTGGAGACCCAGGCCTGTGGCGAGAGGGTGAAGTGACCTGCAGGCCCTTGCTTTGGGGCTGAGAGTTGGTCATCAATGCAGGACTCAGGTGGGAGGAAACATGACCTGGATTCAGTTAGTGGGAGGGAGGAACAGAGCACAGCTTCAGGGCAGCAGAGAGCAAGGGGTAAGATGGGATGTTCTGGCATCAAAGAAATTCGGTTCAAATCTCAGTTCCACCTTTCCCTAGCTGGGTGACTGGGCAGTAGACTTGACCTCTCTGTGCTGCAATGTCCATATCTGTTAAATGGGGGGTGAAATTGCTAGAAAGATGAAATGAGATGTGGGTGTATGTGAAGCACTCAGCACCTGCTGGAGGGTTATTAATGAAAATATGCTTATAGGGTTTGATTAGTAACAAGATACTTCATGCCGAGACATTTGAGCAGTAACCAGGAGCTGTGGATACAAACAACCTCAGGCATTTTGGAAACCATTATCTCCTTACCTTCACCCCAACCAGGATGTTGGGAGTAAATATATTTCAAAAACTTCCTAGCAATATCTGATAACTCCCTCATTATGCCCTCTCCCTCGGTTCACATTTTCTTTCCGTAAATCAAATCACAACACCAGTGTAGGTCTCATCTGGTTAGGGGATTTGGCTGGAGGGGAAGGTAAAGTAGCCCTGACTGCGTGTACTGTAAAGGATGTGGGGCAGGCAGGGCAATGCAGCCGTGACACACAGCACACACAGTGACAGGGGCCCACAGTTCTTTTAGGGACCCATGGAAGTGTTGTGAGTTCCTTTAAAAAGAGAAGGAATGTGATCTTTCAGGTTGAAGAAAGTGTTTTAATTATTATAGTATATTTATGTTTATACCAATACAATCATTTAAAAAATACAATTTTTTCTTTTAAATTTTTTTTAAAGGAAGTGTTCCAGAAAGGCAGCAGTGACTAGGGCCCACAGAGGTTATCCATAAAAGTTATAATATGGCCCTGGGGACAGTGATCCCAGCAAGCCATTACACTAGTAGTTGTCTAGTGTAATGAGGCACATAGGGGGAGGGGAGGCATGTAGGAAGTTAATTAAAGCGCAGTTTCTGGGCCCCTTCCAGAAAGTCAGATGCAGCCTGTGGTTGGCTCAGGAACCCACATTTTAACAGAGGTTCCACTCATTCTGAAGCAGGCTGAAGCTGCCTCAGACACCTGGACCCCACTCTCAGCTGTGGCTCTACCAGGCAGTAGGGTTGGAGGGTACTGGGAGAAAGAGAGCCTGCTGTCCAAACTGGCAAATCTATCCAAACATCGGTCAGCCTACCTGAGAGTAAGATCAATTCAGCAGACAAGCCAATCTGATTCTGTAGGCCAAATAACTGCTGACTGATCAGTTTTTTTCTTACCATCTACATGTTAGGACCTCATTTAAATATCTTACACTTGTAAAGAGAGATGTTTGAAGCAGCTTTTCTTTAAGTGTATGTGTTGCACTATTTCAAGATGTTACTTTGCATTTAAAACCCAGTTTCAAAATGTTATTTTACAAAATCATTACATGGAACTTTTGCGTTAAACATGGCATTACACAGGCAGCTGATTTTCTCCACTCTCCACGAATAGCAGTTTTCTTTAATTAAATATATAATTTTCTTTAATTATAGCAATTAGTTTGAAAGGTGTTAACTAAATGAAATTTTATCCCACAAAATGTATAGAGTAAAAGCAATATTAAAATAACATTAACGTTGCAGGACAGACTTGGTGAAGAAGCAAATAGGCAGAAAATTGACAAATCCCTCACCTTAATGACTCGAGGTGTGATTCTTATCTGCATTTCCTTGCATTGGCGACTCCAATAGAATCCAGTAGTCTTTTACTACTCTTGTTTTGTCTCTACTGTTATTACTGCATGAATAATTTCCTTTACTTTCATGGTTTTGCAGAGAAATTTATCAGTGAGACTTGAGGGTAATCCAAAGTAATTTTGAAGGTAATTTCCATAAATTGGTTCTGAAGTCAAAATCTAGATCAGAAATTTCTCTCCTTAATTCTACATCTCTTTTTATTTAAAAAAAAATGTTTTGTCCTCACCGGAGGACATGTCCATTGATTTCAGAGAAAGGGAAAGGGGGGGAGAATGAGATGGAGAGAAACATTGACTGGTTGCCTTTCATACCCACCCTGATTGGGGACCAAACTTACAACCTAGGAATGTGCTCTGACTGGGAATCGAACAGATGACCCTTAGGTTTGCAGGACAGCGCCCAACCAACTGAGCCACACTAGCCAGGGCCTACCACTCTCTTTTATTTTTTCTCTTTTAAGTATTTTATTGTTTATGCTATTATAGTTGTCCCAATTTTCCCCCTTCACTCCCCTCCACCCAGCCTGCCCCCCATTCGCATAGTCAGTCCCCACACTGTTGTCTGTGTCCATGAATCATGAATATATGTTCTTTGACTAATCCCTTCACCTTCTTTCAACCAGTCCCCACATCCCCCTTCTCCTCTTATAGCTGTTAGCCTGTTCCATGTTCCACTCTATTTTTAAAGAAAATATTTTGCAGTGTTCCTTTCACCACCTTAAAGAAATTTTATAGATAATCTGCCCTGGCTGGTGTGGCTCAGTGGATTGAGCACCAAGCCTGAGAACCAAAGGGTCACTGATTCAATTCCCAGTCAGGGCACATGCCTGGGTTGCAGGCCAGGTCCCTGGTGGGTGGCACAGGAGAGGCAACCACACATTGATGTTCTCTTCTCTTTTTCCCTCTCTTTTCCTCTGTCTAAAAATAAATAAATAAATAAATAAATAAATAAATAAATAAGAAACTGGGTTATAGGGAAAAATGTTAAGGAAGTAACAAGATTTTTTTTAAAAAGAAATTTTATAGATAATCTAATCTACCTATTCATATTCATAAAAAATCAACAAAGTGCCTTACCTGTAATAGAGAGAAAATATAAAAAATAAATAATTTATAATAAATTAATTTGTATTCCAGAATGTAAGTGCTTGGGTGGGACTATATTTGAAGACGTAATGAAGTTGTTGCTTACGCCTCAATAAAAGATTGCACACAAGATCTCATTGGTGTGCTTTATTGGTAACTCAGATACCCAAATGGCATTACTTACTTTCATTCATATTTTTCTTCAGTAAAGGATATTTTAGAGCAATTGAAGGTTCACAGGAAAGTTGAGAGGGAGGCACAGAGATTTGGCACGTACTCCATACACCACATATGCACAGCCTCCCCCATTGTCAACATCCCCCCCTACAGTGGTGCACTTGTTACAACTTATGAACCTGCATTGGCACGTCATAATTACCCAAAGTCCATAGTTTACATTAGTGTTCACTTTTGAGGGTGTATATTTGATGGGTTTGGACAAATGTATAGAGACATATATCCATCGTTATGGTATCATACAGAGTATTTTTGCTGCCCTAAAATCCTCTGTGCACTACCTGTTAATTGCTGTCCCCAACCTCACCCCCAGCAGCCATTTAATTTTTTACTGCCTCTGTAGTTTTGCCTTTTCAAGAATGTCATATAGTGGGTATCAATATAGTATGTTGCCTTTTCAGAATGTCTCTTTCACTAAGTAATATGCATTTAAGATTCCTCCATGTCTTTTCATGGCTTCATAGCTTATTTCTTTTTTGTACTGAATAATACTCTGTTATCTGGATGTAGTACAATTTATTTACCCAGTTATCTACTGAAGGACATCTGGGTTGCTTCCAAGTTTGGGCAATTATAAATAAACCTGCGATGAACATCTGTGTGAAGGTTTTGGTGTCAACATAAAATTCAGCCCCTTTGGGTAAATACCCAAGGAGCATGATTGCTGGATCATATGATAAGAGTATGTGTAGTTTGTACAATACCATCACACTGTCTTCCATGGTAGCTATAATATTTTGCATTCCCACCAGCAATGTATGAGTGTTCACACTGTCACCAGAATTTGATGTCAGTGTTCTGGATTTTGGACATTCTAATAGGTATGTAGTGGTATATCATTGTGTTAATCTGCATTTCCTTGGTGACATATGATGTGAAACATCTTTTGATATGTTTATTTACCATCTGTGTATTTTCTTTGATGAGGTGTCTATTAAGATCTTTGATCTGTTTTTTGAGTCAGGCTGTTTGACTTTTGAGATGTTTTTTTCTTATCTTGTATAACAGTCTTTGATGAGGTCTGTCTCAACAGTCTTTGATGAGGTCTGTCTTTTGCAAGAGTGCACTTTTTGGCCTCTTCTATTAAGGGCACTAATTCTATTGGGAGGACCCCACCCACATGAACTCATCTAAACCTAATGATCTATCAATGGTCAGGTAATTGCTATTTGGAGACAGAAAATAGTAAACTGAGGGTTAGGGCTTCAACATACAAATTTAGGGGTTGGGGGAGACACAATTCAGTTTATAGCAAAGGACTCTGGCAAGTTCCATATAAAGCAAAATACAATCTTCCCTTAAATTTTTTGGTAGTTGTGTTCCTGAAAATGCAGTATGCATCAAAAATGGTGCAGAAATATCATGTCTCCATAAGAAACAGAATTAGGTTCTAGGCTCAGATAATTTTAAGTAATATTTTACTCTCATGAATGAGAGGGTTCTTCATTATGTAACCCAGCACCCTTAATCTCTCTGTTCATTAATTGTCAGTAGCATTACAAATGACATTATAGGTTTTCAAAACTCACTCCATCAGGAATAATTGAAACAGATTTAAAAAATGGAGAACATGTTGTCAGTATAGAACAGAAAAGGGAAGGGAGAAGGTGGTAAACTAACATTTCTTGAATGCCAGGGCACAGATCACAAGTTTAGAGACTGAATGAGATTTTATTCTTGAGACCATTTTTAAAAATTACATTTGATGCCAATCCACTGCACTTTTCATTACTTTATTATTACCTCACATCTACTCTGCATTACTCATTTGTGTTACCTACCAATCTCCTAAAGAGAGGTAAGTTGTTTTGCTGTTCTGTGGTGACTCAGCTACTGAATATCATCTACTTGTTTAATCCCTGTAACTACCCATGCAAGTAGTTCTATTCTTCCATTTACGAATGAAGAAACCAAGGCTCGAGGAGGTTAACTAGTTTGTCCAACTTCACATGGCTTGTCAGTGGTAGAGTCAAGATCTAAACTCTTATTTGTTTGAATCCAAAAAACTGTTTTTCTACAATATGTTCCCCTTTGATACATCCCACATCTGGTTGTGAAGATGCAGCTCTTCTGAGTTGATCTTGAAGAAACACCCTCCACACAGGCCTTGAAAATAGTGTCCTGATTTCTGACCCTGATATCTGGGGCAAGTGAGTGGTAATCTCTGGACAGGTGACACATGATCACAGGTTTGATCGTTCCAAGGGAGACCTGAAAACATTGAACTTGCATTGTGTTTCTTCCCTGCTGAGTTTATCCACTCCTGTTAAGCAGCCCAACAGCATGTGTAAAGATTTTTCTTCACAGCATGCTTCTGTAAATAAGTAGTTTATCAAATAAAACCTTCCAATAAAGAGCGTGAAGACATGCCATGTCGATAGCCCCTCGGTGAGTCTCTGTTCCTTCCAGGGATCCTGGTGAGACAAGGCCACCTTCCATCAACAATTGTGTTTGCTGGTGTTCTTGTGGTTTAAGAGGGTTTGGATAAATCTGGGCTTGCAATTCACTTGAATAATCCCAGTCTTGTGATTCCATCCTAAGGAATACCTCCTTGGAATTCAAAATTGTACTGCAAAATGTGATAAACAAACTGTTTCACTAGGTTTTTCTGTAATTATCTTTGGGAGAGAAATCTCACAGGTATGAGAAGGCAATGTTATAGGATAAACAGGATGATATTTATTTGACCTGGCATTTGGGGCAATAATAACTATAACATGTATTTATCAAGCACCTCAGTGGTGCTACAAGGATATTTGAGTGACCATATTTGTTTGGGCTTTGTGTCCCTGGACATAGCTGGCTGGACCAGGGATGGACACCTTATCCAGTTGGAATTTACTCTGTAAATTTGCAATTATAACTGTGAATAGATAGCCAATAAGTGTGGATTCTTAAAGTTGGAAGATATTTGTGGGGGAGGTGTGGGAGAGAGAGCATCCTCTCCCCTGGGAGGGAGAGGAGTAAAGAAGACTGAAGTCCAGGATCAGAGAGAGGCTGAGGTGGGAGCCCTTGCAGATCCAGAGAGAGTATCTTCTTGAGGCAGCATTTTGTTTCCTGAAGTGCTTCAGTTGCTGGTTTTATTCTCATAGGAGGCCTAAATGCATAAAAAGCTTTTGGTGCTAAGTAAAACCACTAATATTTAAAATGAACTCAACTTTTTGCCTAAGTCTGAGTAACTTTCTACTATGTTCAAGAAAACAATTCGACTGAAACACCTAGATTTTTTAAAATATAGCATTTTATATGCTATATTTAGCAACCCTTAGAGGTAGGTAATGTGATTTGTTTTACAGATGAAGGAACTGAGACTCAGAGCAATTAAATAACTTCCCCAAGGTCACACAGCTAGCAAGTGACATGAACAAGAAGCTAAATCCACAAAAGTTCCTTGTGCATCTTTACAAATGTGAAAATAAATCCTTATGCTTGTGTTACACTTTGTATTTCCAAAACATATGTGTTATATTGTTTAATCCTCACATTGGCCTAAGGAAAAGGGTATTTTACAGATGGAGATATTGAGGTATGGAAAGGTGAAGCATATAACTTAACTGAATCTGAACTTATATATATGTGTTTATACATTTTAATTTTTAGAAGTTGAAATTATTAATATTTTATACATAAAAAGAAATATGTGAACAAGGTATGAAGCCAAATGAGATGAAGTCTATGCAGACCACTATGTATAAAGTGAAATGTTACTAATACGATGGAAGCCTCCTATTCCCTTCCTGGTCACATCCCACTCCCTGCTTCCCTAGGATAAGCAACGTTTTGATTTGAGTTTATCTTCTTCCGATTCGTTACAGTATTACATAACTGAGGCACCTTCAAGATATATTATTTAGTTTTATTCCTGAACTTTGTCTAAAGACATGCTGTATGTATTATTTTTCAGCTTGCTGTTTTGCCCGACATCACATTCCTGAAATTTGTCCATGGTTGGGCATGTGGGGTCGCTCCATCCATTTTCACTGCTCAAAGGCCCCCAACAGATGAATATAGCACAGTTCCTTCACACACTATCTTGTCAGTGAACGTTTAGGTTTGTTCAGTTTGCTTGCAATGATAAACAATGCTGATTTGAAGATTTAGTGTCTGTGCCCTGCGGCACAGCTATAAGATATTCTCTGGAGTGTGTACCTAGGAGTAAAATTTGCGGGGTTATGGGATGTGTGCCTCTTCAACCACAAAAAATACTATCCAAATAATAGCATAAACAATAAGCTGTTTTTCCAGGTGATTATATGATTTATACTCTCACCAGCAGTCTACAAGTTCTTACTACTTCACATTCTTTCTGACTCTTGATAGTTTTGGGTTTTAAAATTTCTACCAATTTGGTGGGTTTGAAATGGTGTATCGGCTTATATCCTTTACCCACTTTTCTATTAGTGTGTTTGTCTTATAGATGCATAAAATGTCTTTTATATATTCTAGATATGTGTTAACACATTTCTTCCAGTCGAGGCTTATATTTTTCTTTCTGTTGTATATTACCAAATGGAAATTCTTCATTTTAATGGAGTCAAATTTATCAGTATCTTCCCTTTGGCTTATGGTTTTATGGGTTAAGACATTTTTTTTTCATCCTCTACAGACAAAAAGATATTCCCCCATAGTATTATTAAAACTTTTATGATTTTGCTTTTCACATTTAGTTTATATTCAATTTGTTTTGCATATGGTATAAGGTAGGCCCCAATTTTATTTTTTCCATGTTATATCCAGATGTCTTGGATTATTTATTATCCCTTCTCTACTTATCTATAATATCCCTCACATAATAAATCAAATTTCCATATATTCGTGGTTCTCTTTCTGAATTTTGAAGTGAACTTACACCAGTTTCTCTCTGATACACACATCATATATACACACACATACATGTATATATGTGTATGTGTAGCTTCATATTGTTAGGAAATCTGGTAGGAGAGATTTCCTTGCCTTCTTTTCCTTTAGAAATGTGGAGGCAGAGTGTGGCTAAGCCATTCCCCAAGCCTAATTCCACTTTTCCTTGGATGCGCTGCTAGACTTTTGTTCCCAGCCTCTTCCAGTGAGTGTTTCCAGGGGCAGAGATGTGTGTCACTGCCGGAATAAGGCAGTTGAGGAGCAATTTCTCTCTCCTCTCTCCTCACAGGCCAGCTAAATAGGAAGGACTTGGAGTCCAAAGGACCACATGGAAGATTCTGACTGATAAGAATGCGAAGTCCACCCATGTTGATCCATCACATAAGAAATATGGTTTCACTTATATATGGAATCTAATGAGCAAAATAAACTAACAAAATAGAAACAGATTCATAGATACAGAGCACAGACTGATGGCTGTCAGAGGGGATGGGTGTTGGCAGCCTGGGTGAGAAAGGTGAGGGGAATAAGCAAAACAAAAAAGTCACCCTCATAGACGCAGACAACAGTATGGTGATCATTGAGGGTGGGGGGAGGTAGAAGCGGGTAAAGGGAAAATAAATGGAAGACTCGACTTTAAGTGGGGAACACACAATACAATATACATATGGTGTATTATGGAATTGTATACCTTAAACATATAATTTTATTAATCAATGTCACCCCAATAAATTCGATGAAAAACAAGCCAGCCCACGAAATATGGGATCTAATGCATTCTCTCGTTCTCCCTTAGGGACCCTGATTAGGCATCCACCTTAGATCTTGTCATTCCCCCATCTATATTTCTTAACATCTCTTTCATAGTTTCCATCTCCTTGTCTCTTCGGGCACATTCAGCATAATTCTTCCAGGTTTATAACTTTTTGTTCATCTTTGTGTAGCCAGCTGTTTAACCCACCATTTTTAATTTCAATGCTTATGTTTTTATTTTTAAAAGTTTTATTAGGTTCTTTTCCCATATCTTGCTAGTTATTTTTAGCAATCTCTTTTGTCTTTGCTCATATTTTGTATAACATATTTTAGTTCTTTAAACAATTATTCTATATTTTTATGTAATTCTAAGTTATAGTACTTTGAGGATCATATATCTTGTTTATTTGTCATTTGCTTGTTTTATTGATGCTTACTCATGGTAGGCTGTTTCCTTATATGTTTGATTATTTTTTAATTGTGAATTCATATTTAGCTGAATTTAATCTGAGTTTCCTGAGAGGTCACGGTTGCCATGCTTCCCTCCAAAGAGGATTTGTGTTTGCTTTCAACTAAAGCCAAGGGATACTACCACCTTTGTTCTCTTTAATTCCTTGGTTTGAATTTTTCTGGCCACGAAGATCATATAAACTCAATATCCAAACCATGTGGGGCACAGGGTCACCTGTACACAGAGAAGACAGTTTGGTTGTCATTATTATTTCTCACAGAGCTGTGGCAAAGACAGGCAAATTTCCTTGTTATCTCCATTTGCTGCAGGCAGAATATCTTTTCCTGGCTTGCTCCTCCTGTGTATGTGCATGTGTGTGTATGTGTGTGTTGGTGAGGAGAGCATCTCGGGTCCATAGATTAAGTTTTACTCCTGCGCAGCCAGCCATTAATTCCAAATTGTTTAATCCTTGGTAAAGGCATTTGATTATCTACTACCCAGATTTTATTCACTGCAGCCCCCACTGTATTGTTGTTTGCTTCTTTGTTTCTGTTCTATGGGATTTGCCTGGGCACCAGTTTTTGTGAGCTCAGCAATGTTTTTAATTTTGTTGTAATTTATCCAACATCCAGTTCTTTTGGAGTGGGCCTTTTTTGGGAGGAGTTGTCAGAGTATCTAGTCCCCTTTCTTGCCAGAAACAGAAGTCATAGCATGCTTTTCTCTTAACCCTGCTCTCTAGTTAGCATGTGGGTGAAATCCAAATAAGTTTTCTGAAAACAACTGCGCACGATTTTAGAAAGCCATTTTGCAAGGGTCATTCTTGCTTCTTCTCTTTTTGAAATACACCTTGTTTTTCGGTGAGATTTTCCATTACGATTTTACACTTCATGAAAACTGGAGCAATTGCACAACTGAAAGTACAGTTCTGGAATCCAAGAGCAATCCAGCCAATTCTAGGAAAACCCTGTGATGTAGAAATTGAGTTCAGTGGGTAATGAGTAAGAGGCGATTAATTAGAGATAGAGCATTTATTTTGTAATTCTACTAAGGAAAGATTCATTGTTCATGTGACTGGCCGAATTACAGATAGAAAACTTTAAAAGCTGAACCAAGTGATTCAGAGTATACAGTATTAAATCCTGGATTGGTGGAAGCAATTTTTACTATTTTATTTATTAAACAGAACTCTGTTTGAAAAAGGGAGATGGTGATGGATATGGATTTGCTTTGGGTGCCAATATCAGGCATAAAATCTTATTAGTGCCTGGTAAAGATGATGATAAAAATAATTCTATCTAACAGAAAATGTGGATTTGTGTGCAGGTGCCCCACAGCAACTAGTTGGTGTGCGTATTTGAATCCATGTACATGTGCATCTGTGTGTGAGATTTAGTCCCTGCCACAAGACCATCTTGTAGGTGCTGCATTGCATACAAATCTCACATTATCTGTCACTGAGAAGATAATGGTAAACTGTTTATTCTTTGCTTACATTGCAGTGCTCTGTGATTATGTGCTCCAAGTGATGTACAATGCACACATCTTTATAGCAACGATGCAACAGTTGAAGAAAATGGTCCAAATAAAGCTTTCAGTGCGGTGTACACAGCCCGCCTGCACAGACAACCCATACAATCTAGGAAGATCTGGAGACATTCCTGTTGAGAAGGGTGACTCAGACCCACTCCAGGGGTTTATCTCTGAAGACTCACCTGACCAGTTATTACTCCTTGTCTCTTCTCCAACACTGTCCCTAAGTTTAGCTTGATGCTGGAGCCCTCTGCCCAGGGATGGTCACTCATCCAAGGGGCTAGCGGTGTGCACACAGCAACAAGAAGTTCTCAGACACCACTCAAGAACAACCCAAGAACAATTTCATTAATTTCATGGGTGAACCCTCTTCTCATCCCCAGGAAGCCCCAAAATAATCCATCAGGCACTCACACATTCTATATGTTCCAATGTGGGTGTCCCAAAGATGAGGCAACCTGAAGTTGTAATCCAGCTTTGTTCTGAGCTTATGAACTGATAGTTCATTGAACACATTATAGTATTTCAAACCTCTCTGCCTTTGCACATGACATCACACTACCAAAATAGCCTCTCACCTTCTCACTTAGGAAACTTGTATTTATTCCTCAAAGCCCATTACCCTCTAATAAAGCTTGCCCTGTTTCTGACAGATAGTTACTTCCTTCTCTCAATAAATCTTATGTCTTGTTTATCTCTTACTGAAAACAGCCTACATTTAAATTGTTATTAATTTATTGTTAATAATTATTAAATAATAGCTTGTTTTAGCCACTAGACTATGAGCTCCTTGGGGTCATGGGCTGTTTCTTATTCATCTTTTTACCCCCTGTCTCTATCACATCATGTGTTTGACACAGGACAGCGTCTGGAATGGAATTAAGTTCTACTACATGTGTTTACCCGCTATGGAAAGGGCTGCTCCAATCCTTAGGCTTCTATTCTATTCATATAAACCTCAGTCATAACACAAATTGAAGGAAGCCCACAGTGGCTCATTAATTTCATTACTCTAAATTGCGAAATACGCAGGTAGGCATTACTCATGGTCTTAGGTTGAAGTTAGAGGCCATTTCCATTAACCAGGTTGCCCACAGCTCAAGTCCATGGCTTTTCAGGGACACTTTTACCCCAGAAGGGCCATAGATAATGGTTTCTAAAAAAGATCTAAAAGTCTAGATTATCTTCAAAAAACAAGAAAGAAGGAGCTTATACCCTTTGCAACAGCATAGATGGAACTGGAAAGCATTATCCTAAGTGAAATAAGCCAGGCGGTGAGGGACAAATACCATATGATTTCACCTTTAACTGGAACATAATCAACAAAAGAAAAAAGCAAATAAAATATAACCAGAGACATTGAGATTAAGAACACTGTAACAATAGCCACAGGGGAGTGGAGAGGGGATAATGGGGAGAGGGGCCTATAGGAGCTACTATAAAGGACACAAGGACAAAATCAAGGGGGAGGGTAGAGGTTGGGGGGGAGGTGGGACTGGCTGGGGTGGGGTGGAGGGAAGGGGAGAAAAAGCAGAGAATTGTAACTGAAAAAAAATAAATAAATAAATTAAAAAACAAAACAAAACAAAACAAAACAAACAAAAAACCAAGGTGAAATCTTCCTTGAGTTAACAGTTAGATTTATCTTCTTCTTGTTTTTTTTTACGCTGGCCCCACTGCCTAAAATCCTCTGTGGTTAAACTGCTGGTTGAGCAGACTCTTAAGATTTATGAGTATTTTGGTGTGTTATTGCTACAGACTTTTAAAGAGCAAATGATTTCTGACCAGTAACTGGAATCCCCAAAGGTAATATCCTCTGTGGATTCACAGCCTGTCAGATTCCTGGCCCTAGGGACTCAGTGTTTTGTGCTGCCTCGAAAGATACTGGGGAAGAGGTAACTTTCTGCATTAGAGAGTTTCTGGCTAAAATGATCTTTAGTTAAAAGCAAGCAACTATTATTATTATTATACTTTAATATAGTGTTTTATAGTTTTAGTTGTTCAGTTTTTCAGGTGGGTTTTCAAGTAGTTTTGTTAAATTTTAGGGGAAATAGGTATTATTATGATGATAAAGTAAGTTAAGAAAGCAAAAACTTTTAAGACAAACCTCCCTCCCTCCCTCCCTCCCTTCTTCCCTCTCTCCCTCCTCCCTTCCATTTTGCAAAGGCCTTGGACACAAAGATAAATAATGCCGAGTGCTCTCAACTAGTTCACAATATGGCAGGGGAGAGGTCAAATTAAAGGAAAGTCAGTGACGAGATTGAGGGATGGCTTGAAGACGAATTAGAGGCACAGAGAATGGGTACCTTAGCACATTTAGGGCATGATCAAGGAAGACATTGGAGAGCTGGGACTCACATGCCCTCTCATCTATCTCCAACAACATACACATTCCAGAGGCAGTGGATCAGTGTCGAGGCAGGAGAAATAGCATGTGCAAAGACTGGGAGGGCTAGGAAGAAACTCTCTCTCTCAAGAGTGAGGGATTAATTCATGCTATAAAATCAGTAGATTCTTTGGAAAGGAGGGAGCAGACATTACAAATGAAGCCAGAGATTAGGAAAGAAGATTCTTGAACACAGATAGTGACTCTGGGGAAAAAGAGATTGGGAAGGCAGGCTGAATCAGGAAAACATGAGGCCCACGTTTAAATGTGAGCTCTGAGTAACAGCCAAGCACAGCAGCAGCCCGACTGGGGCTTGATGACATATCAGTGTTCAGTAAGTCATGCTCCCTTGGGTCTCTGGGTTCCAAGCCCTGGTCCAGTGTTATACACATACAGCAACAGAGGAGAGGAGTGATGGCAAAGATGGTAGTAATGCCTCCAATGCTATGGGAATGTGTGGATCTCAGGGTCTGGGGGCGGGACAGAGACATTTTTAGCTCACAGATGAGAATGGGTATGGTAGTAGGGATGGCAGCCAGACATTCTTTGAATAAAGCCCACTTTGAGGTTCTAATAATACCATGCAACACTTTTCTCCCAACCTCAAAGAAATCTTCCTATTAAACTTGATTAATATCTGCTAGATTAAAAAGCTTTTTGAAATAATGAAATTATGGGGAAGTACTGGAAAAATCTCATTGATTTTTGTGATGTTTTTGGAGGCAATTATTAGTCTTGATTGATCTTTAGGGGAAAAACATTTTGTAGTGATGGGTGCATTGTGTTGTAGCAGGAATTGTTAAGACATTAAAATGAATTAAATCAGCATAAATAAATGAAATTGAAACAGGCAATAGTGCTGAGACATGGGTTAACTCCTAAAACCTCCACAGGGCAGAAGGAGCTTGTTTGCCCTGTCTAGTGGGGTCAGTCCATAAAGACTGACAGTGGGCTCTTATTTCTAAAGAAGAATCATTTGTCATCATCTGCTCCTCAGGCAGATGGGAATCCATGCTGTGTCACCTGCAGTTTAGAGACTTCCTAGAAAAATCACTGACACAGGGCTTACATCAATCAAAGAATGATCTCTTAACTTACCTGGCTCACCCTACATCCTCACTCATCCAGGGGTAGGGCCAATGGCATTTATGGAGGATAATGGCATTATTGGCACTGAAGCTGCTTTACCATGATGCAGGTGTTCCAAGGAGGAGACATGAACCTGAGGCTAAGGCATACTAACCAAATATTCTATGCTATGCTAATTTTAATATAATTTGTAATGTGCCTTCCATTCCCATAAAAGACCTCAAAGCACATCATATCAAAACATTTATGAAAGCATAGTATCAGAATCTATGTAGGGCATAGAGTTGAGACAAACCTACAGAAGCTTATATATTTTTGCTGGGGAGATAAGCAGTAAACCACTTACAAAATTTAAACACTTTTTATTTATTACTATTTATAAAGTCAAAATGAAAGCTCAAAATAATAGTTTAAAACACCAGCAGGAGAAATGACTTTCTTATGAATTCTACAAAGGTCACGCCCGGCAGACCAGAGCTATATTTATTTGTCTGGCATAGTGCATTCTTTTTTCTTTTTCCTTGTTTTAATTAAATTGGGTGCCTTTGGGCAAGACAAGATCTGTCCAGTTTTCCCGACCACCCATTTGTGCCACCTGCCTGGCTCCTGGAGGCAATGGAGCTGCATCTTTAAGCAAATGCCTTGTTCCGAGCATTTTGAGGTGAGAGAGAAAAAGATGTTAAGGCCAATATGGAAAATGTAAGATTTGGACAGAGCATTTTAGGAATCATTAGGCAATAAGTCCTCCTCTTCTAACTTCTCAATTTCACATCAATTAAAATACAGACACAGGGCCAGGCACTTCATTTGAAGATTCACTTTATTGTTTATTATTATTAGTCAGGATAGGTTAGCTGGTTCTGCAGTAAGAAACATCTTGAAAGCCTCAGTGGCTTAACACAACAGACATTGATTTCTCACTTCCGTTACATGCCCCTTCATTGTCAGGCAGGAGCCCTGGCTGACAGAAGGACATAGGTCTTTGAACTGGGAGTGTGGGCTGCCGGGGAATCCTTCCCCAGATCCTCACAGTATCTTTCTTAAAATTGGTCTGCCTGAGAACCCACTCCCACCTTTCCAACTGCCCTTGTCCATTTTTCAGAAGAAACTGTACCTTTAGCTCATTTTTCCTTTCTCCAGGGTGTAAAAAAATCTCCGGAGCACTGAAAAAGAGGGACAACATGGGAATGGACAGACCCTGAGGGAGAATCTTGGCAAAGAGACCTCAGCTAAGAAGGACTTTGGGGAGCTGGTTTCAGAATGAGGCCCAGACACCCATCTTCCTCCCTTCCTGCCTCCCATCCCACTGTCTTTCCATCTACCCATTGCTTGATTGATTTTGCTCATCTATCTTAACTGTGGAATTCAGAAATGAGATGTTTGTCACAGGGACACTAACATGTTGGGTTGAAATCTAAGAAGGAAGCCACACTTTTTGTCAGAATGCAGACTTGAGTTGGCTGACCACTTAAGCAGTGGAGGCCACCTTGTCCATTCAGATGTGTGGCAGACATTTTCCATGAACTGAATGAACTAAGCTGGCAGCACCGAGGGTTAAATGAAAATATATTCAGGGCACATACACAATATACGCCCTGGAAATCATACCTCTTTTAACCATTAAGCATGTGATAAACTCTGTAGATGTAAACTTAAAAAATTAGGAGATCAAAAACTTAAAAAAAATGGTTTTTTAGGGAGCGCACTAGCCAAAAAAAAAAAGTGTTTCAAGACCACTATCTAGGTTTCTTGGCATAGTAGGGCTGGCCCAACTGTAGGCTGAGGAGGCAGCCTCCCCGGCAGTCTTAGGGGCAGGGAAAATGAAGAGGAGGGTTTGGAAAGAGAGCGCAAGGCAGGGGGGTAGGAGGAGTTGGGGAGGGCTGAGAGATTAGGGTCACAAATGGTCCCTAGTGGCCCCTGCTAGGGGGGCAAGCACTGGGTTAATGTGCCCCTGGGCCAGGCCCATTTTCTGAGGCCAAGTGTTTGCCTTTGGCTGCTCAGATCGCACCTCCGCTGTCTCACCAAGGTCTGTGCTGTCACAGAGAGGATCAGCAAAGGTGACAGGTTTGTGCCTTAGCGAAAACCAATCATCACTAGTATAAAAATAGCTCAAAGCTATTGGTATTCCGAAGCATAAGGTCAGGGACATACCTGAGTAAGGAGAGTGGCCCTTAAAAACAGAGCTGCGAAAAATGCTTTGGAAACTGTAGTTGAGGACAACAGTGGGAGCCTGGTGCCTCCACGGTGCACACATCATCCTCCTCTAATCCTTCGGAGCTTTCTGGAGAGCCCCACTCACCCCTGCTCCTTCAGGAGCTCCCGGAAGGCATGTCAAGGGGGTAAAGACAGCAATACTGAGGGGACGATGATGTCCAAAGCATTGTCCCTGCCCGGAGGTGGCTGTTTGAGGAATGCTCATATTTTTCTAATTTCCAGGGCAAGACACTTAGGTGGATCTCATATAAGCAAACAACGATGAATGTTGTTTGTCAGGGCATTGTTTCTTGTCTTTTCATTTTTCAAAGGATACATAATAATAACATGTTAAGAACCATTGATAATAACTTCAACTGTGAAGTAAAATTGTAACAATAAAACCAGCCCCAAGGGAAAAGGTTTTGTGCCTTAATTAGAGGACTGGGAAGGGGAGAGGAGAGTTCAGGGTGTTCAGTTTGTGATGGATTTCTGATTTGCTCTCCTCCAGTTCCCCTATCTGCAGGGCTTGAGTTGGGCTGTGTCTTCCTGGCTTCTGTTCTGCAGTTGGCAAAGCTGGGCTGAGGAGGAGGACAGAACAGGGTTAGACACGGAGGCTTGAGTCAGTCAGACTAGGGCTCAGGCCACAGCCCCAATAATACTGGGGACCCCTAACCGTAATGATTATCATTACTATCTTAACAATGATATCTTCAAACACATTTGTAGACTGCTTAAATGTGCCCAGGACTATGTTGAGCTTTTTATAGCTTATGTAATCTTCCAAACAACCCTATAAAATCACTTCTATTATAAGGAAACAGGCTTAACTAATGTGCTGAGGTTCCCATGGGTGGTAATGATTCCAGAAGCCACATTCTGACACCTGGGCCATGCTGCCCTGGTCGTCTTCACTGTACTCTGGGAACAGCATGGGCACCTGCACAGTGGGGTTGTGAGAATTTGACAAGCCAGTGGGTGCAAAGCAGATGGCATAGTGACTGCCGTTTTATAGCGTTAACAGTAAATGCTGACAACTGCAAATGCGAACCAATAATACTTATTTCATGCTTACTGTGTGCTCACCATTGTTCTATGCACCTTTTGTGTATTTACACTTACCTTCTAGCAGCCCCATTAAGTAGGCACCGCTATTATCCCCTCTTTACAAATGAGAATATTAGGGCTTCAAATGGTTACCTAACTTGCCCAGGGTCACAGAGCTAATCAATGGTAAAGTGAGGATTTGTACCCCAACTGCCTTGCTCAAAAACTCAAGCTCTGATTAAGCAACACTATCATTATTATTATCATCACTATAATAGGAGGTATTAGTCAGGGTTCCCAGAAAAACAGAACCAACAGAATATACATATATATACATACACAAGGGGGGTCCCCCCAAAATACTAGAATTATCTTCTCAACGATGGGCCCCTAGGCTTCCCTCACTAGGAGAGTGTTCTAGGAACCCATCTTTTATCAGTGTACCAGCTGGTGGTGTTGTGAGAGGCTGCATTTGGCTTCAGTGAATTTTTTTGAAGACTCTCAATGTGTTTGCCCATTTCATGATGGTTGATTTACAAGTATACTTGCCCACACCATGCTGAGTGTTCAGCAGTTTTTTCCTAAAAATGGCATGACCCCATGTCCCACTGTCCCTATTCACCTGATCTCTCCCCAAGTGACTTTTTGTTTCCTCAGATGAAAAAAGTTCTCAAAGGGAAACATTTTGCTGATGTGGAAGAAGTGAGACAAAGAACAGCATGAGTACTAGAAGGCATCAAAATTGATGAGTTCAAAAACTGTTCTGAAAAGTGGAAAAAATGGCTTGATGGGTGTATTCCATCAAATGGGGAATACTTTGAAGGTAACTGAAGTTTAAACATGTAAGAATAAATACACAACTTTTTATAAATAAATTTCAATTTTGGGGGATCCTCCTTTGTGAGTGTGTATGAAATCTGTCCAAAAGGTATCCAGCCAAGTAATATGAAAAATAGAAACATTTATTGAAGAAGACACAAGATACAAGAAACATTGTACATAGGACAATGATGCCTCAGTCCCCTTCGAAGTAGGTACCTTGGGAGCTCACACAATTCTCCCAGTCACCATCAGCTGCCTTATTGTATTTTCCTAAATCTCATCAATGGTCTGAAATATCTTTTCTTTCAAAGGTGGCTTTAGTTTTGGGAGAAGCCAGAAGTTGCAGGGTGCCAAATCTGGGCTGTAGCGGGGCTGAGTTACCTGGGTGATTTGATGTTTCACCAAAAATACTCTGTACGAGACATGATGCATGAATGGGCATGTAGTCATGATGAAGTTGCCAATCACCAGTTGCCCATAGCTTTGGCCTTCTGAATCATCTGAATAGTTTCCATGGAGGAATGTTTAAGCTTAATGCAAAATTTGATGTAGATTCATTGCTCTACTCATTGAGTCATTTTGAGTGTGACAGCCAGACAGTATACATGCTCACTCAAAGGTGTCTACCACCCCACTGACTAGTATAGTGAAGTCTTCATTGTTGATGCATGCACAAGCCAGTCCACTCTCCTTGGCTGCCAGGTTACATCGATGATGTGCAAACCATTCTTGTTATATTAACAATGGCTGGACTTTAACCAGACAGACTTTGTGTATATGTGTGAGTGTGTGTATATGTGTGTATATACATATGAAGGAATTGGCTCATGCAGTTATGGAGACTGGCAAGTACCAAGATCTGCAGGGTGAGCTGACAAGCTGGATACACAGGAGATTCAGTGGTGTAGTTCCAGTAGGAAGGCTGGCAGGCTCAAGATCTAGAAAGAGTCAATGTTTCAGCTTGCGTCCAAGGTCAGAAAAATGTCTCACTTCGCATACTGTCAGACAGAAAAGAATTCTCTCTTATTTGTGGGAAGGTTAGCCTTTTTGTTCTACTCAGGCCTTCAACTAACCGGATGGGACCCACCCTACATTAGGGAAAACAATCTGCTTTACTCAGTCACACATTTAAATGTTAACCTCATCCAAGAGTACCCTCACAGAGCTCTGGCTGGTGTGGCTCAGTGGTTTGAGTGCTGGCCTATGAACCAAAGGGTCACAAGTTCTATTCCCAGTCAGGGCACATGTCTGGGTTGTGGCCTAGGCCCTCAGTAGGGGATGTGTGAGAGGTAACCACACATGGCTATTTCTCTCCTTCCCTTTCCCTCTCTCTAAAAATAAGTAAATAAAGTCCTTTCTTTTTTTTTTAAAGAGTACCCTCACAGAAATACCCAGAATATTATTTGATCAAATATCTGGGCAATCCGGTGGTGCAGTCAAGTTAACACATAAAATTAACCATCACAAATGCACCCTTGTGAACTTGGCACCCATATACATATCCTTAAACCATAATTAATCTCTAAGTGTAGCCAATAATGAGGTCATAATTCCTCCTAACTCTGTTCTTTGATTCGTTCACCTTTTTCCTTTAAATAGAAGTACGGAGCTCTTATAATGTAGCTTTATTACATAATACAATTATTTATATTATGCTGGTTTGCCCTACAATTCTGCCTGCTCCTCTACAGCAAGAACTCAGTCTTTTTTTTTCTTTTTTACCTTCAATTCCCACCAAATTGCACAGCAAATGTATGTAAACAGATATAAAGTCTGCCTATTTATCTGCCGTGATCAGAGTAAGACAGTTCCTTTTCAGGTAAATTAAAGATGGGATGGAGACAATGCCGTGTAAGCAAATAGTGAAATTGTAGTCATGGTGCTGTGATAGAGCCATGGTCAGTATTTCGAGAGACAGGGAAGTCCTTTACGCCACTGAGTTTGGGATGAAATCAGGGATGAGGTGGGGCATGACACGCAGGGGTAGCTTCCAGAGGGTGTCACAGGGGGCTCACATTCAAAACATACAAAAAGTCTTCCAGGTAAGAAAGATCTAAAGTATAACTAAAGGAAAAAACCTAGAAAAAGCCCAAGGAGAGATGGTGAGGGGCTCTGTATAAGTGCTAAAGAGTTGGTGCTTAATTTTCTCCCTTGTGGAGATCTGCTGAAAGATTTTAAGCAGGTCAGAGGTATGACCTGATTTGCATTTGAGAAAGCTCTCTGCTGCACAGTGGATGATGGATCAATTGGATAGGGTGAGGCCGGAGACCGGAGGCTATTTAGGGGAGCATTGCTGGAAATATGCAGTGATGATAGGAATCTAAACCGAGCTCATCTCGGGGCTTACTCAGAGGAGGCTCTGATGGGCGCTGCGAGAGCTGGGTCCCTCCCCTCCGTCCCTCCTGCAGTGTCGTCTGCAGAGCAGCTCCATTTGTGAGCGGAAGGAATAATAGCATTAGCAATTGCACGTTGGGCAGGGACGTTCAAGTCCTCCAGCAGGCATTTGATAAAGAAACAAAACAAAGGAAGACTGATAGGGGCAAAGACGAGACAAATAGACTAGTGACTACCAGGTGATAGTCCCTGTCTCCTGGAGATAAGTTTAATGAAGGAGCCACTATCAGGTGAGCTCAGGGAAGGATGTGGGTTGATATTACAAATGTATAAGGGTTCTATCTGCAGGGCTGTTATCTCAGTCAACTCTTGCCTAAAGGATACAAGAAAATGGATGCTGGGAAAAACTTAAGAATTGAGGATATCATTCTAGGTGAAATGAAGCATTGTTCTGTTCACATTATTTTTATGGCTGTTGAGCAGAAATAACTAGCAAAGTATAATAGAAACAGGAAAGAACTTGTAGTCTAAACAATACATGTCTTAACGTGACTTGTTCCAGGCCCTGGAAATAATTCTTTTTGTGTGTCTAGTTACTAGTGCCTTTTCCTCGTGTGGACTTGGTGGAAGTTACTCTGGAGAGTAATAAGACATTCTCCCGTGACTTTGGGTGTATACAGATGCCCCTACCTCCTACCCTGACCCCTACTCAGAGTAATGCTGGAGGGAGAATGACAGTGGGGTAAAATATAAGGGGCACCGTCTTGGGGCTGCTCCCAGTTTGGAGGATTAGTACTGCACAGTTCATCTCCAGGATGACTAAGCTGTGGAGGAAAGTTGGAAATGGTTGTGAAGAAGCCCAGGCTGGATCAAGAAACAGCCTTATGGGGCAAAATGTTTCCTCTCCCCACCTGTATTTGTTGGCTTAGTGAATGGCACTTCCATCTACCTAGGCACTCAAAGCTGGAACCTCAGGTAACCCAAGATTCCTCACTGTATTACTTAGGATAAACTGCAATGAATAACAAATGACTCCTATGTCTCTGTGGCTTCAACAACCAATATTTATGTTATTTTGCATTCACACTGCATGTGATCTGCAGTTGGCTGAGTCTGTGGGCTAAATGGTCTTCCTCTGGACCCATACTGGTGGAGCCGCTCACGCTGGAACACTGCCTGTCTTATGGCAGAGGGAAATGAGAATGTGGTGATCACACACTGGATTCTAAAGCTTCTGCTGGGAAGTGACACACATTACTGCTGCTCACATCTTATTGGCCAAAGTCTGATGCCAGTGAGATAGGGAAGTATTCTTTCCCAGAGGAAGGAATCGGATATTTCTGTCTGTAAAAGTGTGATATCTGAAGCCACAGCGGACAGAGTTCAAATCAAAGCTCTTTCACTTTCTAGCAATGGAAAGTGTGCTGTTAATTTCCTTTCATGTGTTGGATGTCTGGGACCCCAACATAACCTTTATGTTTAGGACAGACACTTTGATTATACCTAATGTGAAAAGTACATGCTCAGTTGAATGAAAACATAATGTAATGCAAGTGAGACTCCCAAGTGGTATGACTTGCTGGTGGGTGGGCATCTCCCTTGATCCCTCCTCATTGACACTTTTAGGTCATTTTTACTCCTTCAGTCATTGCTCAAGGTCCACTAAAGCCTGTGTCTCCAGATATTACTACCCAATGCTCCTCCTTCTCCATTTCACCTACAGACAGTTGAGTTGTCCTCCCTTACTCATTAAAGACTGTGATCACTGGCCTTCTCCCTTCTCCCTTCTACTCCTATCATCATTATTGGGAGCTTCAACATCTGTGTAGGTAATCACAGTCAACATCATGGCCTTTTGGTTCCTTTACCTCCTTACTGCTCATGATGCTTTCCTCCACTCTATTTCAGCTGGCTTTCCCTTGGTCTTATGTTAGACTTTGTAATAACCAATAATTAGTGTACCTCCAATAGTCTCTATTACAAGGTAGACTGTGTAACCATATAGAACCTTTATTTCTTTAATAGGATATTTACTCCTTTCTTTTCTTTTAATTCAAACTGGCCTCATCCAGCACCCTGACTCACCCACCTCCTCTCCCTTGCACACCCACCCTTTTAAGCATTAAGACCTCAGGACAATGAGGTTCTCATCAGCATCAAATAATCATAGGAAGAAAGTCTCAAGTCTATTGACCACAGAGACTGAATTTCAATCAAACTGGAAATAACATCTAGGCCTCAGTTGTGTTTCAGAAAACACAGTGAAAGAGTGAAAACCAGACAAAGCAACACCATGGCTGACACTGGAACCAGGTGTACTAAATCATCCTCTGGAAGCCAACAGGGAGCCAGGTCTTTGAGCACTAGCTCACCTGTGTCCAGGTCTGGACCATTTTCTGAACGAACAAATCCTTACTTCCTTTGCTGCAAACTCCTGTTTGTGCCTTATTGGGCTTTGATGCATGCAGGCAAATGGACTCCCTTAGTCCGGTAACAATTTTGGCACCTATGTGGGGCCTTCCTTTTGCCTACAAATTCGTGGGCCCCTGGCCCAGGGCTTGCCACCAGGCCCCTGCCTAACAGCTCCCAGACCTGTTGTCTTGGAGGGGGAGCTGCCTGGTAGTCCAGGTCTGGGCATCCCCGGCTTACGGCAGTTTCGATTGCAGCATAAGAAAAAAGGAATCGAAAAGGCCTAGACTCAGAATTTGCTCTGGTTTTGGATGTTGAAGACATTTTATGGGGAGGTTTTGCAGGTGACAACCCCAGGAAAACTACCCTCTTCTAGGCTCAGGGAAACCCATATGGGAACAGGGAGGAAAACGGTTCCAGAGAAATTTTAGTTTGATCTAATCTCCTTCTTCTGGACTTCAGGAAACTCAACAGGAATCAAGAAGGAGAAACCTTGCTCATCAGTTTCCTTCAGGCTGTATTTATTATGTTACATCCGTGTCTCATTTGTGGTGAGTGGGCAACCTCTGACCAGGCTTTAGCACACCTCAGAGGAGCAGGCAGCGGAAGCTCGTCTTGGACTAACTTGAGGCAGTAGATCATCTCAAATTTACCAGACAGGGCAGGACTTGTGTTTGTTCCCTTTAAGGAAATAATACTCAGGTTCAAGATGAAGTGGGAAGTATAGACTGCTCAACCCCTCCTACTGTCTCGTCTGTTGTGTCTGACTTGGTGCTGGCCAGACTTTAGAAAGATGTAACAGTTGCTAAATTGTTAGATTTTATAACTGATCATTCCCTGTTTGTTCTTTTGCATGAAAAAATCCTAGGACTCATTTAAAATTGCTTGAGCTGAAAACAGATAATTACTCTGATTAATAAAGATCTTAATTAATAGTGTGGGTAGTTCCATCTCTGTACCCCCTACGTAGCTCTTTGGGCTGTATCTTATAGAACTACAGTACATTTAGCTACAAACTTATGAAAGAAAAAAAATGGGCTAAACAATACAGACAAAGGTTTTAGTATAGCACTACCAAAGGCTTTACAGGGGCCAAATTGACCCCCTTTGGGCCCCCTAAGATTAAAGGGCTCCAAACAAGTCTGTTCTATTTACCCCAGTGTGGAGAAATTTAAAAGACTGGAAGCGCTAGTGGTGGTGGCACCAGGTATCAGTCCTTGGTTCTGCAACCTCGGTATTTGAATTCTTGCTCAGAAAGAAGTCAGAGCCAAGACCTTTCTATAAGAGAAATTTTATTTTGAAATTCACAGAGATAGAAAAAGTGAATCACAGAAGAAATAAGATCAGGAAATGAGTTACAGAGGTAAAAGAAGGGCCCTTTTTCCTAAGCAGGAAAAAGAAAGACACAAAGAAGAAAGAAAATTCACCTTGAAGAAAGAAGAGGAAGAAAGATTTGGGCACATTGCAAGGAGAGAGAGGGCGAGCCCAGGGAAAAAAAGGGAGTGGGGAAAGCCATGGGCATGCCCCACAGGTGCACTGGGTCCTTGTACCAAGGGCTTTTATCTGGCAGTCTCAGGGGAGAATTCCAATAGAATATTCATCAGCTTTCCAGGTGTACCTCCTCATGGTCTCCACTGATTGGTCAAAGCCAGGCTGTCACTCTGTTTGATTTTGTTGCTTCTCTGGGCCTAGAGCTGAAACACAGCTGAAGCCTAGATGTCATCTTCCAGGGGTTAATACTTAAGGGAGTGGTGATGCAAGAGCTTACAGTCTGCCCATTGCTAAGCACTCAGGGTTCAACACCTGGCCTATCCTTCCTACCTTTCCCCTGCCCATCTACATGCCTACAGCGGAAGGAAGAGGTTACAATGAGAAACCTGACAAGCAATCATTTGGGACATTAGGCTGGTTAAGTCAAGTTAAAGATTAATAACAGGGCCAGGGCCCCTTGGCTTAACCCTTTGCTCAGAACACAAAGCTGTTTTATTCAAGAGTGGGTAAAATGATCAGGGGATAGAAAAGAAATTTCCGGAACTGAGATGGGAATTCCTGAACTGTGGTACAAGAATCTATTGGTGATCCTGGCCAGTGTGGCTCAGTTGGTTGGAGTGTTGTCCCATAACCAAAAGGTTGTGTGTTCAATTCCCAGTCAAGGCACATACCTAGGTTGTGGGTCCCTGGGCCTGACATGGTCTAGGCACCAAATGATGTTTCTCTCACATCAGTGTTTCTCTCCCTCTTTCTCTCTGAAAGCAATGAAAATATGTCTTTGGGTGAGGATAAGAAAAAAAAATTTAAAAGAACTTATTGGTGAAGCTCTGACTCAGACTACAATTAGATGAAAGAATATGGAAATGTAAAGATTGATAAGATTAGGAACACTGGAATTTTAAATGGGCTTTATGTTAAAGTTACATGGGCTTTAGTTAATTACATTTCTCACCTGATTGTATTCTGGAAGTAGACATTGTGTCTCATTGGGGAACTGGGACATGAAGGTTGTCATTTCCTTCTTTTGGCTAACAGAGAAAAAGACTCTAGAAGGTCTTCACACCCTCTTGTATCCAAGGAATTATTTAACAGTGCCAGAAATATTTAATGTTTGTACCAGCTGAAACCTGACAAGATATTCAAAAGGATTTAATAATGTTTTTATCAGAAATGGGCCAAATTAAAAACTCCTAACTACTGTTAGAGCGCAGGTGGCAAACACAAGGCCTGTGGGCTGAATCTGGCCCTCCACCTTGTTTTATTCAGCCTGGCACCTTGTTTCTACCCAGCGGCAGCGCCGAGCTCCTAGACCCTAGTTAAGGAGTAGTTACATTTATACAGTCCTAAAATTACATTTGGCCCTCTGAAGGCAACTGGGAGGCTGATGTGGCCCCCGGTGAAAATGAGTTTTACACCCCCGTTAGAGCCTCAAAAGAAAAAAAAGTACCCAGAGTGAAAGAAACATTCCAAAAGTAGGTGGAGGCATTTGTGAGTCCTTTGCCAATACTTAGGTGGCAACCCAATTCTTCAGGTATTAAAAACAACTGTCCTTATTTTAGAAATGAGGTCTTTACTAGACCAGACGTGTGGCTCCAGAAACAACTCAAAGCCCACCAATTCTTTTTACCTTCCCCAAATCTCCACTATTCGTCCCAAAAGGCTTATAAATGATTGGCTTTATGAAATCAAAGTCCTTCCAGGAGAAGCTTGAATTTCTTTTCCTGTGTCTTTGAGATGTAAATACCTCATCTTCTGCAAGAACTCTTATCTGGGCCATCTTTTACATTGCAAGTTTCATGGAGGTGGAGGTAATTTTTATTAAAAAAAATTAGTCATCTGAGCAGATCAATTTAACTGATTCCAGCTGTTCCTTTCTAAATCAGTGAGTTTTGTTTTATGGGGCCTATGTCACGGCGAGAAGATCTCTGTATCTGTCTGTCTGCCTGTTCACGCGTGTTGTTGTATTGTTAGCGGTGAAATGCCATCAGTGTTACCAGTGATTGGACCTTGGTTCAGCAACCTCACTACTTGAGTTCTAGCTAAGAAAACATTCAAAGCCAAGACTATGTCCTGTAGCCATTCAAGGCCAGGAAGGTTCACAGGGGATTTGGGCAGACAGAAGAAAATGCACGGAGCCATTGGGATGTCTGACATGCCTTTATTCCCAGGTGGGGTAATCCATGCGTGCTGCAAACCAAGAGTTGAACCACAGAAAGTCCCGAGTCCCGTATATGCTAAGTGCACACAAAGCTGGCTGGGTGCCAACATAGACTATCACTGGTTATACAACAGACCTTGATTCTGCGCATGCGGGCCTTTAAGCACAGTTACAGAAACACTGCTAAGTCTCAGTTCCCCGGATATCTGGGTGAGGGACCCTGACTGACTCCATTTTCCCTACATTCAAATACAAGCAAAAGTTTATTTAGATTCTAAATAGTGACACAGGGGTGTCAAACTCATTTTCACCAGGGGCCACATCAGCCTCGAAGTTGCCTTCAAAGGGCCGAATATGATTTTTAGGACTGTATAAATATAACTACTCCTTAACAGTTAAGCGAGAGCTCAGCGCTGCTGCTGGGTAGAAACAAGGTGCTGGGCCAGATAAAACAAGGTGCAGGGCTGGATTCGGTCTGCCAGCCTTGTGTTTGCCACCTGTGATTCAGAAAGTGACAGAGGTATCAGTGAGCCTTAGAAAACGTGAGCCAGCTGGGCTGTGTGGGCTCAGGAAACAAGTTACAGAGGCAAATGAAGGGCCCTTGGAATGTAGGAGAAAGAAAGCAAGGATATATACACATGGGGAAGGAGAGGGGGAAAGCCCTGGGCATGCTCCAGGGAGAGAGTACACCTGAGAATGGGGTAGGGAAAGGCACAGGCTTGTGATTATGAGAGAGAGAACACGAGAGAGGATGAGTGCTGGGTCCTTCATCCTGAGGGGTTTTATCTGCTCTCTGAAGGTGGGCATCTTAGGGGATGTTCCAGAGGAGGATCTGAAGAGAATATTCATCAGTGTTCCAGGTGTGTCCTTTCAAGGTCATGGTCTTCACTGATTGCTTTGAGTCAGGGTAGGGAGTCATTGGTCATCACAGCTGGTCCTGATGTCAGCTATGGCATCACCCCACCTGGCCTTCTTGCTTTTCTGGGCCTGGAGCTGAAACACAGCTGAAGCCTAGATGTTATCTCTAGTTTGACCAAAACTCTGTTTCTGTGCTTAGCAGACCTGAGGCTTTATTCATAAGATTATTTGATGCTGGTCAGCACCTCATTTTCTTGAGGGCTTAATGCTTAAAGGAATGGTTGTGCAAGGGCTTGTATGGGAGTCTTATGAGGCTATTCTCTGGCCCCCTTGTTCCTCCTCTAAGGGGGTCTACTACATGACTAGTGACATACTAGGGGAGGAAAGGTCAGGGAGGGTCCAAACTGCAGGACCGACAATATGAAAGGTCTAAGCCTTTGGGGGTCTAAACCGCATAATGAGCGATATGCTAGGGGTGGAAAGGTCACCCTGGGGGTAAGGTCCTTGTTTTTCCAGTTTTGCCAGTTGCTAGGTACCCAAGCCTTTCCACTCTGATGACATTCCATACTTGGTCCATTGTTCCTACTCTGCTGATTCCTGTCTAACTCCCTACTACAGTATTTTCTACCTCTGGCTGACATTGTTAATTTTTTTAAAAAAGGACCTCTAAAAGTTGTCTTAAACAAATGAGGGCTTATATGAGAATTACCAGAAATATAACAAACACTAATCCAAATGCTTTCCTGAATCATGTGATCTGGGAAAAGATTTGATATTAAAGCTGGTTTGTATTTAGTTTGGATAAATATGCATATGTTTAAAATAATCAACTTAAATAATACTTTTATTCTAACTGGATTTATTAGTTAAATAATTTCACATTATCTCTCTTGTAAAATTTGTCAGCCAGAAACTTGTTATAATGAAATTTTCGTAAGTAATATAAACTTAATTGTTAGAAGTGAGTAAATTAAATAAATGTAAATAGGATAAAAAGGTTTTTTTTTTAGGTTAGCTCTAACAATAATTATATTGTAATTAAATAGTTCTGTAAATCTCTTTGGTTACTTGAAACTTTGAAGTTTTGCTAGCTAAATTAAATAATGAATATTTATTAAATGTCCAGACTATTTCCAAATAAGATAAAATGATGAAGCATTAGTTACTAAACATAGGTTTATCTACTTTATGCTTATTATAGAGAAACTAAAGATATTTGTGTTTATTTGTAAACATGTCTCGTACCAATTAAAATTGTGCTATGAGGAAATATATATATATATACATATTTAGAGATTATTAAATGTGTTCATAAATGTATCAATCCAAATAATATTATTGTTTACTTTTTAGTTGTCACTTGAAATTGAGGTTCCTAGCAGTTAAGATCTTTAATTAGAATGGAAATAAACTGTATGTTTTTATTAATAGATGGTATTGTCCTAAATAAGATTAGTTATTTCTGAATGGGTAAGAAGAGGCAAACCAAAAGAGGACTAAGAAAGTTGTAGAAGATCTGTAAAAAAAAAAAAAAAATGTTGAAGAGAATTTATATATAGTTAAGCTGAATAAGATTGAAATTTAATTAAGCAAATGAATTTAGATAAGAAAAGTGAGTAAATGTAGAATAAGAGTTGTGTTCTTTTTTACTTTGTTTAAAAAATTTTAAAATATATTTATTCTATTCCAGATAATGTATTATACAAGTTTTTCCACCTAGAAAGCAGAGATTCTCTGTTTTATTAAAATACTTTTCTATTATCTTGATCAGGTCCTTGAATACTTAAGAGAGAGAACAATTTTCTAAATCCTAAAAACTGAAGTTTTGCTAACTTGCAGTTTTATTTGATACATTTAAAAAATATATTTTATTGATTATACTATTAGAGTTGTCCCATTATTTTCTCCCCTTTATTCCCTTCTTCCCTGTATCCCCCCTCCTACCATCATTCTTCCACCTTAGTTCATGTTCATGGGTCATACATAAAAGTTCTTTGGCTTCTCCATTTCCCATGCTATTCTTAACATCCCCCTGTCTATTTTGTACCTACCATTTGTGCTTCTTATTCCCTGTACCTTTTTCTCATTCTCCCCCTTTACCCACCCCACTGATAACCCTCTGTGTGATTTCCATTGCTGTGATTCTGTTCCTGTTCTAGTTTGCTTAGTTTGTTTTTGTTTTTGTTTTTGTTTTTTTAGGTTCAGTTGTTGATAGTTGTGTTTGTCACTTTACTGTTAATATTTTTGATCACCTTCTTTTTCTTAGATAAGTCCCTTTAACATTTCATATGATAAGGGCTTGGTGATGATGAACTCCTCGAACTTGACCTTATCTGGGAAGCACTTGATCTGCCCTTCTATTCTAAGTGAGAGCTTTGCTGCATAAAGTAATCTTGGATGCAGGTCCTTGCCTTTCATGACTTCAAATACTTCTTTTCAGCCCCTTCTTGCCTGCAAGGTTTCTTTTGATAGATCAGCTGATAGTCTTATGGGAACTCCTTTGTAGGTAACTGTCTCCTTTTCTCTTGCTGCTTTTAGGATTCTCTCCTTTTCTTTAATTTTGGGTAATATAACTATGATGTGTCTTCGTGTGTTCCTCCTTGGGTCCAACATGTTTTGAACTCTCTGAGCTTCCTGGACTTTCTGGAAGTCTATTTCCTTTACCAGATTAGGGATGTTCTATATTATGTTTTCAAATAAGTGATCCATTTCTTGGTCTTCCTCTTCTCCTTCTGGCACTCCTATGATTTGGATGTTGGAATGTTTAAAGTTGTCCTGGAGGTTCCTAAGCCTCTCCTCATTTTTTTTGAATTCTTGTTTCTTTATTCTGTTCTGGTTGAATGTTTATTTCTTCCTTCCAGTCCAAACCATTGATTTGAGCCCCAGTTTCCTTCCCTTCACTGTTGGTTCCCTGTACATTTTCCTTTATTTCATTTTTCATAGCTTTCAGTTTTTCCTCTATTTTGTGACCATACTCAACCATTTCTGTGAGCACCCTGATTACCAGTGTTTTGAACTGTGGATCTGATAGGTTGGCTATCTCTTCATTGCTTAGTTGTATTTTTTCTGGAGCTTCGATCTGTTCTTTCATCTGGGCCATATTTTTTTGTCTCGAGGCACCTGTTATGTAGGTATTTTGTCAGGGCGGAGCAAACACATTGCTACACTGTTGTGGTGCTGTGTGTGTGGGGGAAGGGTCTGAGAGGGAACAATGCAGCTTGCTCAGCTCTTGGCAGGCTCCCAGTCACTTCCCCTGCTACCCACAAGCAAATTGGGCTCTTCTTGTGCTGATTCCCAGGTGGGTGGGTTTGTGTATATTCTAGGACCCTGTGGGTCTCTCCATCAAACCCTCCTGTGAGGCCAGGAGTTTCTTCTGCTGCCTCAATCCCCACAGATTTTTTTTCTGTTAAAGGTTTTCAGGCTTTATTTCCCTGTAATCGAACCCTGGGTTGCTCAGTCTGTCTCTCTTCCCAGTCGTTCCTCTGGGTTTATCCACGCACAAATGTGGGTCTGCCTGGTCTGCCAGACACCACCTTGCCATGAGTCCTCTCTACAGTAGCTGCCCATCTCCACTCCTCCTATCAGTCTGGATGAATGTTTCTTTAATTCCTTGATTGTCAGACTTCCATACAGTTTGATTTTCTGGCAGTTGTAGTTATTTTTTGTTTTTAAATTTGTTGTTGTCTTTCTTTCGGTTGTGCAAGGAGGCAAAGTGTATCTACTTATGCTTCCATCTTGGGCAGAAGTCACATTTTTTATTGTCATTTTGGATAAATAAATAATTTAACATTGTTTAATGATGATATATGATCTTTTTGGTCAGGTGTGTTTGACAATTTCCTAGAGTTCAAATTTTAACAGGAGACTTTTTTCTTAACCTAGAAATGGCTTTGGGTCCCTGGAACACCTTAAGGGATATTTTTTTCTCTACTTGCAAGGGAGAGGTTTGAACTAATTAGGCCTATTTGATATTCTTGAATTGCACAGAAAGCTTTGTCGTCTAAGAAAATAGGTGTGGTGTATTTGTATGTATATATTGTTATTATTAAGTGAGTATTATACAGGGTGGAGGAAAAGTAGGTATATAGTTGTGAGTATACTAAACAGTTTATTCTTATATTATTATTGATTAATTATTATATATTCCATACAAACAACTGTAAACCTACTTTTGCTCTACCCTGTATGTTAGAGATTCCATGAAAACCATCAGGAGTCTACAAGTTATCAATCAATACTCATTTGTAATTCTTGTTATCTGAAAATGTTATGTTATGGAAAAGCAAAGTTCTTTGTCAATGCCATTATAATCAGATGTATAACCAAGTCATTTTAAGTTTCATCATTTACAGATGTCACTGTTTTATTGTGATACTTTGACAAGCATGTCTTACCTTTGGAAAGATCCATGAAAAGGACTTAGACTTTTTCTAAAAGAGTGTTCTGAGACTAAATTTTCAGATCATGTCTTTAAACTAGATGAAGATTTATAAAGCTCTAAGGAATAACTAGATTCACAAACTGGCATCAAAATATAAAAATAGACAAGAATTAATTATGAGGGACTGAATGAACTTAGGATAATAATTTTTATTGGAAATATTGCTAGTGTTTAATCTTTTTTCCCCAGATATCAGAAAACTTGTTTTCTCTTAAAATACCTAGGACTTAGAGCAATTTGGTAAATTATACCTTTGTAAGCAATATTGAATCATTTATATTTTTCTCCCTATTTGATCCCTCTTGAAGTTTGGAGACTCTGAATGAGTATTATTATTTTCATGGCAATGTGGTGGTTTGCATAAATTCAATGAGAATATGTTCTTTTTATAACAGGACATTATTGGAAATGGGTTTATTACCAAGACTTTGGAATGATCTGTTTGAGAGAGACATGCATAAATTCTGGATGTCACCAAAAAGCTTTAAGGAGTTAAAAATGACTTTGGAAGTCAATAAAAAGCCCTTTGGAGGAACAACCTGGTACCTTACTTACATCGCTCACAGTTGTCTTTCCAGGTAAAAACAGAGGTGCATTTCCAGGGAGATGGAAAAGGAAGAATCTCAAAACATTTGGGGGAACCTCAGAAACTGGAGGAATTCACCCAAGTCCATTGGTATTACACACAAATGCTAATGACAACTATTGGCTCGGCTTCTTAGACCTGAGAGGCTAATTAAAGTTGAATCTGGAGATTTCTTATGAAATTCCAGCAAAGCAGATTTAAAAGAGCCTATATAATCAATTACTATTCTTGTGGTACTTATGCAAATAACAGGCCAAATTTATTGAAACTAGACTTATACAATAAATTAGTCTTGTTTTGGCTATGTTTAATAAAACGAGGGTGATTATAGAGAGAAATATTGTTTCAATAGAAACTATAATGTACAATTATGGATGTTAGATTCTTTAGATTAATTGTCTTTAGAATCTTATTTTTCACGTGTGGACTGAATTGAATCCTGAATTTTTCTAAAGAAACTGTTCAACTGCAACCCTCTGAACTA
Source organism: Desmodus rotundus (assembly GCF_022682495.2). Classification (NCBI taxonomy): domain Eukaryota; kingdom Metazoa; phylum Chordata; class Mammalia; order Chiroptera; family Phyllostomidae; genus Desmodus; species Desmodus rotundus. The sequence continues at coordinate 127,785,306 of NC_071388.1, forward strand.
GTATTTTATTTTTCTCTCGTTTTTGGCCTTGGAATTTTTGAGAACTAAAACTTTTTTTTTTTTCTTAGCCTTGCAAATGCAGACCCCACATAGATGACATGGTGTAAACTTCAGAGAAATTGTCCTAACAGCTCATGCTCGGACGGGTTAGGTGACCATGTGATGTGGGCCGCACAGAGAGCCAGCTTGAACGCGTGTCAGGACGTTCATCAGGGACGTGCAGACTGCGGTCCAGGGGAGTCTGCCGGATTCTCACTGCTTGCCTTCCTTCCAGAAAAAATGAAGGTCCGAGCCTTCCATCCAGCGGTATTCTCTAATGGTTGTGTGAAAGACTTAGAGACTAACTCTGGTTTGCTCTGATTATTACTTAGGGTACAGGTATCCTGGCCTACTGCTGCTTCTATAAGTGCTGTGGTTCCTGCTTATGAATCAACCTCCTAAAATGACCCTTGTAAGGCTCAGGGACCACTGAAGAAGAAATGGGTGTGTGAGATTGTAAGAGCCAGATAATAGGGGCACAATAGGCAGATAAATTTTATTCTATTTTATGAGCTAATCCTCCCTTATGATTGAACCTGGACCCAGTTGCCTTATATTCCTCAAGACTGAGGAATGATCAAAAGAAAGGGGTGAAACTGTAACTGCATAGAAACTTCATCTCCTTAGTATGATTTTTTCTCCCTTCTTTTTCTTTGATTCAAACTAGCCTCATCTAGCATGCCGACTCACCTGCCTCTCTCCCTTGCATGTACACTCCCTTAATCATTAAGCCCTCAGGACAATGAGGTTCTGATCAGCATCAAATGGTTGTAGGAACAAAGCCTCAGGTTTATTAACCATGGACACAGAGTTTCAATCAAACTAGAGATAACATCTAGGCCTCAGTTGTGTTTTAGCTCCAGGCCCAGAAAAGCGGCAAAACAAGATGAAATGAGGCTATGTCTGCATCAGGACCAGGTGCACTGATCAACTATCCCTACCCTAGTGCCACTCATTCAGTAGATGCCATGGCCCTAACTGCCTGAGTCACCATGATTAATGATTTTTGTTCTGTATAACCTATCTCCTGGAAGCCATCAGGGAGCCAGGTATTTGCTTACTAGGTCAACTGTCTCCGAGTGTGGGCCACTTCCTAAAAAGAAACTTGCTTTCTTTGTTGCAAACTCCCATTTGTGTATTATTGGACTCTGATGCACACAGACAAATAGACCCCTTTGACACAGATCCCGGCCCGCAGGATCCGGTGTTGTGGCTGCAATATGCAAATACACACAGACTACAGAAATCCTGTGGAGGAAAAGGGATGGCAGGGCCACTCTCTAAGTGAGAGAGGGTGAGAGGACAAGAGAGAGCCCAAGAGAGAGAGCTGAACCCCTCCTGGACAGGCTTTTATTGCTTTTCTGGGCACATTACATGTAGGGTGGTCCTCATTTACTATGCACAGGTTCACCACAGGTGATTACCTTTTAAGGGCAACAAAGGACAGAATACTGCTAATTATTTAAAAGAGAAGGATGTTACAGCTCGAGGGGGAAACTGGTCACACTCCATACTTGGGTGGTTTAGCACAGACTTTAGGAAGTTAAAGATACTCAGTAAACATTTGCTGCCTCAATTCAGGGTCAGGGAGTTTTAGCAAGAGCAAGTCTCATAGCAGTCTAGGTACAATGCAGGCCTGATTTCCCACTGGAGAACCTATCCATGGATGTGGGTCCTGCCTGCCAACCTCTCTCCCCACTGGCTTTTCTGAGTGGGGGCTGAGCCACATTTCCCACTCTTGGAACGGTTCCCCACACCCCTTTAGTCCAGTTACAACTCTAAGATCACTCTCTGATTACCAACGCTACCTTTCCATGTCACTCTTTTATCTCAAGTATAATAATTCTTTTACTACACTGGGCCCTTCAGTCGGTTGTTCCTACTATTTTCTCACTATCCGTCTCCCCACATGCCATTGTAGTCTTCTGTATCCAGCCTAGACACCTCCCTGCAGTAAGCCAAATTGTGATATTAAGAGTATAGTCCTCCAGACTACCAGGTCTGCCCAAGACCCTGACGCTGACCACAAGTGTGGGCATATATTAGTTTCCTAGGGCTGCTGTAACAAAGTGCCACAGGCTGGGTGGCTTAAACAACAGAAATTTATTGTTTCACAACTATGGAGGCCAGAAGTCCAAGATAAAGGTGTTGGGAGGGTTGGGTCATTCTGTGGGCTATGTGGGAGGGTCTGTTCCAGGTCTCTACCCTAGCTTCTAGTGTTTTGCTGTCAATTTTTGATATTACTCTGCCTTTATTGTCATATGACATTCTCCCTGTGTGTGTCTGTGTCTGAATTTCCCTTTTTAATATGGACGCCAGTCATATTGGTTAGGGTCCCGACCTACTCCAATATAACCTTACCTTAACTAATTATATCGGCAACAATCTGATTCCCAAATAAGGGGTTGAGGTTTAAGACTTAAACATATAAATTTTGGACTGATACAGTTTAAACCATAACAGAGGGGTTTCCAAAATTACTAGGTTTGATAATTTGCTAGTAAGACTCACAAAGCCTGCTGAAAGCTATTATGCTTATGGTTATGTTTACTGTGAGGAAAGGATATATTAAAATTAGCTAGGGGAAGTGACTTACAGGTCAGAGTCTAGAAAAGCTCCAAACACAAATCTTTTATTGTTTCAGGATGGGTTATCCTCTCAGCACTGATGTATGACAATATGCACTAAATGTTGCCAACGCAAGAAGTTCATCCAAGCTTCGGTGTTCAGGGTTTTATTAAAGATTTATTCTATAGGAAATATCAGTTGATTGCCCATGTGGTTAAACTGTGCCTGGACCTTAACTGATACCATGTGACTCAAAGACCCTGCTCTCTAAACATACTTAGTTTTTCTGCAGTGGCCAACCCCCACTGCTATAGATGTGGCCAGTCCCACCGGGAGCCATAAACTATCAGGTGTTGTTGGTGGTTGCAGCATGAATAACAAAAGACATTTATCACTAAGGAGATTCCAAGGGTTTTGAGATTCCTTCACAGTTGCCAGAACAAAGGCCTGACCTCTCTTTTGGTGAGGCCAAATTCCTTATTATGTGACATCCATCCTTCTCTGCCTGCTGCCTCCTTTCAACTCATCTGATTAAATGCCACCCTAGAAAAATCCAAATTCTCCTACCCTGTGCCTGCACCCGTGCAGCTGAGCACTGCTGGAGAAAATCTCCAAAGAGGGTCGACTGGTCTCACTTTGTGACCACACAGCTCAGTGGGCACTCTGCTCTTCCCAGTACAGCCCCTTCACCTCTCTGCGTTTATGACTAAACTTTTCTCTACACACACTTTTCTCTACATGCCCCATTTCTTCAAGCCTGTCTCTCAGGTGATAAATATTTTATTCTTCTTTGGAAATAGTGGTTGCACTAAGAGTGACCTCATGTTTTCTTCAACAAATCCATCAGCCTTTGAGCTTCTTTACCCCTCATACTCTACCCTCATGACACAATAAACCCATTCGGTTCCATGACTCTAAACGCTATCTTTACCTCAGCGATTCCCAAATGCCCCGACTTTCCTCCTAAATGCCCAATTCATGAACAGAAGCCACCCCTCCCTTATCCAGTTTTGCTTTGTGCGGTTTCAGTTACCTATGGTCATCCATAGTGCGGAAATATAAAATGGAAAATTCTAGAAATAAACAATTCATAGTTTTAAATTGCACACCATTCTGAGTAGCATGATGAAGTCTCACACTGCTCCACCCTGATGTGAATCATCCCTTTGTGTCTCCATGCTATACACACTTCCTGCCCGTTAGTCCTGCTAGTCCCTCAGTTATCAGGTCGACTCTCAGGGTATTGCAGTGCTTGTGGTCAGGTAAGCCTTATTTGATTAATAATGGACCCAAAACACAAGAGGAGGGATGCTGGCAACTCAGATATGCCAAAGAGAAGCCTTTGTAAAGGGCTCCTTTAAATGAAAAGGTGAGTACCTTACAATAAGGTACTTTGAAGACAGACCACATTCACATAACTTTCAGTATATTGTTTTATTGTTCTATGTTATTATTAGTTATTGTCAATTGCTTACTGGGCCTAATCTGTAAATTAAACTCTATCATAGGTATACATGTATAGGAAAAAACCATGGTATAGTTGACTGTTGAACAGTGTGGGGTTAGGTGGCACCGACTGCCCTTGCAGTTGGAAATCCGTGTATAGACTATAACTGAAGACAGCCCCCCGCATAGGCATAGTCCCAAACTCGAGCGGAAATATAGTTGACTGTTTAACAACACGGGTTTGAACTGCACAGGTCCAGGTCCAACTACATGCAGTTCTAGCTAATTATCAAAACTGAAGGAGAGGTTGTGAGAAATCCTGCGTTTGTAGCCAAGTTGTACAGAGTGAAAGCCTGGGGACCTAAGACTTGTGTGTCTGAAGTGAGGCAAGTCTTGTAAGACTGAGCACTTAACTTGAGGGGTCTGTGCTAACTCCAGATAGTTAGTGTCAAACTGGAAGGACTTTATTCATAACTTGTGAGATCTGAGCTGAATGTAGGTAGTTAGTGTCAATATTGAATTGAATTGTGGGATACCCTTTTGGGATCAGAGAGTTAGAGAATTGGCTGGTGTTGGAATTATGTACTTGGTGTCAGAAAACACCACACAAAGTGGGAATTCATTGGCTTAATGTAGTGAATAGCTGGCTTCTTACCACCAGACTTGCTCCAGAAAAAGGGCACTTTAGCTTGGTTTTGTCCTTCAGGTGACAGACCAAATGGTTTTATAGCAGGTCTCTATGCTTCCCTTGAGTTTCTTTTCCCTACTCAGTAATATTGCTATGGTATTAGGGACCTTGTTCAACAATGCAGACAAGTATAAGGAAGCAAAGAAGAAATAAAGAACTCCATCTTTATGTCTACCCTAGTACAAACTAGTGTCGTTGCTTCTCCCAAACCACAGAAATAGGCTCCCAATATTACACTGCTCCCCTCCAAATGCTACATTCACTGCCACCCCCCAATTTTTCCCCATCCAACAGACAGAATAACTTTTCCAAAGATACGGTTAGAACACCCAGTGGCTGCTTGTTGTTCAAGGCTCTCTGTGGTCTAGTAAGTCTACTCTCTGACTTTGTCATCTGTGCTTCACCAGGGCACTGTGATCCAACCCCCTTGGTTTGTGTGATCATGTGATTAATGTCTTTTCTTCTCACTGGAATCCACAAGGTTAGGGTTTTGTTTATTTTTGCTTAGATTTTATCTTCAATGTCCTTCACAGTGCCTGGCAAATAACAGGTGTTTAATGAATATTTGTTTGAATGAATGAATAAGAAAAGAATGAATGGCTTTCAGGTCACATCTTGCTGAGAGTAAGGTTAAGGCTCTCAGAAACATGCCAGTCAGAGCAAGTCAATGAACTCTATTTCACAGGTGCAATGGAAAGAAATTTCTGTCATCACGTCAGTTGTGGTCCATCTGGTGATGATGGGGCAGTAACCTAGAAGTTCAGGTCCCTGCTGTGAAGGTGGACTGCAAACTGCTTGGAGTCATTAAAGCCCATAGGCAGTGTGATCATCTCAGGGCTCACAGGATATTCCTAGAATCTTCAATGATCAAACTAATCACTTGCATCACGGCCTCTGGTCACTATGGCGCAGGCCAATTGAGTGATCCTGTTGGACTGATTTCTTGTTTTAAACCATTTTGTCAATTTACAGGCCGTAGTCTCCTGTTTGTCAGGTTCATGTCATTACATTCATACTCTTTAGAACTAGTGGGAAAAATACAGCAAGAAATTCTTATATTGGGCATTTTGTAAGAGACATCAGCTGACAAACAGGACGGATTGTAGGTTAAAGATATTGACAAATAGTAGTCCCCATTACTGACAGGACATGCATTCCAAGACCCCCAGTGAGTGCCTTAAACCACAGATAGTTCTGAACCATCTCTTTCTGTTCCTGTCTTCCACTCACTAATTTCATGCTTTTCCATCTTAGCTATACACCCTCCATGCACTTTGGCCATAACTTCTGTGGTTTGACATGTGACAGCACAGCTGGCACAAATTTCTTTTTCCTTCTTCACGATTTCTTGAATAGAAGGTTCATTCTTACTGTAGATCTTACCAATCTCAGCCTATGATTTTTTCCTTTATTTATTAAGTCAATAACTTCCACATTTTTACTTAAATGGATCTTTTTAGAAAGGCTACTCTGACATATTCAAATTGCCAGCATCACTGCTGTTTTGCTTTGGGGACATTATTAGGTATAATAAGGGTGACTTGAACACAAGCACTGCAATACTGCAACAGTCGATCTGACAACCGAGAATGCTACTAAGTGACTAACTAATGGGGGGGGAGCACACACAGAGCAGAGACACTGGACAAAGGAACCAGTCAGGGCCTGGGCATGGCAGAGCGGGAGGGACAGCAGGAGATTTCATTACACTACTCAGAATGGCATGCAGTTTAAGCAAAAAGGCCCCACAAAACCAAAAAAGACACAGACCATAGCATGGTGATTATGAGAGGGGAAAGGATAAGGGGAGGTACAAGAAAGTACGGGGGGTTAAATGGTCATGGAAGGAGGCTTGACTTAGTGTGGTGAACACACAATACAATATACGGATGATGTACTATAGAATTGTACACCTGAAACCTATATAATTCTGTTAACTAATGTCACCCTTAATCAAGTCAATGAAAATAAAATAAAACTTATGAATTGTTTATTTCTGGAATTTTCCATTTAATATTTTTAGGCCACAGTTGACCATGGTAACTGAAACTATGGAAAGTGAAACTGTGGATCGGGGACTATTGTATCAGGAAATGATACCCATTGAAAAGCAGAACACCAAGATCGCTGTAGAAAAATGGCAAGCCCATTCATCAGAGAGGAAATCAAAATAACTAATAAACAAAGAAAGCATCTTCAACCTCTTTAATATTCAAAGACAACAATAAAAGAAGATACTTTTACTATAATATTTAACAATTTTAAAAAATGGTATCGGCAGAATTACATGCAGTACACACCCTTGATTGAGTGCTTGTGAGGGTGAATTGCTTAAATGTTTTTTATGGCAAAGTGTGTTGGTGGTATATAACAGGACCATGGAAAATATTTTGTACCCCTTGCAAATCTTCCCAAAATCAATCCAAAAAGATATTTGACAGAATGTAATTTATATTAAAAAATGAAATTTCACAAAAATCCACTCTAAATATCTAATAGTAGGGGAGTTGTTAAAGATATGGTACGGCCACAGAATATTTAGGAAGAATTTTAATAACAGAGAAAATGCTCAGAAGGATATTTAGTAAACAGAACGTGGCACAAAGCTGTATGAAGCTTTCGATGTCAACTATGAAAGAATATTTGCATACAATAAAAAAAGAAAATATAAAATGTCTTTATGTCTAGACATAAAGGGGAAAGTGAAAACCAGCATAACCTTACAATTCTTGGTGCTGTGGGGCAGGTGGTGATGGGAGAGGATCGGTGTCTACCACAGTTGCGTAGGTCGTAAGCAGCAGAGCCTCTGGAGTTTGCATCCCTGTTTTGGTTTTTTGCTAAGCCAGAAGAAAGAGTTCAACCTTGACTTGTTCCTGTTTTCTTGTGTGTTCGGTTGGTTTTGATGTTTTTTAATGCCATTCATCCCTGCAAAGCAGGGCAAATTTCTTAGAGTAATTTTTGATGCTAAAGCCCAGTAAATGACATTCTGAGAGAAGAATTTAAATGACAAATAACGGCTCAATATCAGCTGGGGATCACTGAGTACAGGAAAAGCGACAGGCCAGATCAGAAGTTGGATTAATCTGTGTGGAAAGTTAAGCTTTACCTTTACAGCAAAGCAAAAAGGAATCTGGAAAGAAGATCTTAAATTCACCACTAGGCAGCCTACTAACTTTAATCTTTTCTCTGGCCTTTCTTCTTGTCTGTTGAGCTCTTACACTCCAGGCAGAATGAGTTCTATAAAATTAATCTCTGTTTAAACCCCCTCTTGGCCTTTTATTGACTGTAAAGTGAAGCCTGAACACACAAGTATGGCCCAAGCCCTTCATAATCTGCCACCTATTTATCTTTTCTGCTCTGTGTGTTTTCTGTGGACTGAAATGCCTCATCCCTTTATCAGCCTATCTGATAAACTCCTACTCATACTTCAAAACCCAGACCAAATGTCCCAAAACTGTAAGTGTCTTGACTGAACTGCGAGTCCATGATGTCAAGGACAGGATCCCATTCATTTTTGCATTCTATGAATTTGAAAGTTTCAGCTACAAGTAACAGAAAGTGATATAGTGGCTTAAACTGTGCAGGGATTTATCACCTCACTTAAGAGGAAGTCTGGTGATGGTGGTTCCAGTATTGGCCTTGTGGCTTGATAATTTTTTGTCCTTTTCTTTCCTTCTGCCAACTTCAGCGGGCTACAAGCTTGCCTTTGGTGGTTATGTCATAGCTACAGCAGCCACAACTACCAGGTTAGGTTCTGTTAGGAAGGAAAGGATGTATGATGTCAGGTAAGTGAGACAATGTGCAAATGCAGAAAGGCAGAAGTGGTGGATCAAAGACTTTTTGTCTTGAGCCTCTTTATTTTTGTTAATCAGGTAGAAATTTCCCAGAAGCTGCCCAGCAGATTTCCTTTTACGTCTCACTGGGTAGACATAGGTCACATGGTTACTTGCAAACCAATAACGGGCAAAGAGGAATGGGTCGACCATGACTAGTCAGAAGAAACTTAGCTCATCTCCTTGGTCTAGAGCTGTCTTGTTAGAGAAGTCACCAATAGCTTTTGCCATAAGAACCTGGTATTGCATCTGGTAGAATGTTCTCTGTAAAAACCTTCAACCTTTCTGTAAAACTTTTTAATATTCTGTCCTCCCGGTCTCCACAGTCTATTACTGCTACTATATCAGTATTTCTGTTTCTGTTTCTATTAAACTTCTGTTGCTGTACCTTAACTACCCAGCTACTTGTCTGTCTCCTACATGGAACTGTGAAGTCCTGAGGGCAGGAAACATTTTACTTAGGTTTAGATGTGTAGCATTTAATCTGTATTGGTTCTCAATAAATGTTTGCTGATTGGTTTTCTGTACAACTATTATCAAATCCAATTTTTTTTTGTTGATGTTGTGTCTTCGTTAAAGCCATTAGAGGTATTAGTAGTGCTTGAATTTCCATGTGTTTAAATTTCACAAATCTTGGGTCACCACCCTTTGAAATACAGTCCTGGTATGTGTGATAAAGTTTTAAGCCCTGCTTAAAACATTAGCTGTATAAATAAATTTTGATTGGAAAATTTATTAATGATTCTTTTCTTTGGGACATAAAAGCCTGCATTTAGCTTTATCAAGGACAACATAAATTGAAAATTGAAAAGTTCAAATATTTTGCGTTAAAAATGAATTTCATGCAATGAAAAAACAAACCAAACAATAAAAGTTAATCCAGCTTTATGGAAAATGACAGCTTCAGTCAAGCTGATTTATTGTTTGTAACGGGCTTTTATGGCTCTTTCTCTCCCCTTTCCTCTTCTCCATACAAGCCATGTATATTTATGCTGGGAAAATACAACTGTCTGCAGAGGGGACAGTGAGGGGCCGTCATTCTCTAAGTGACCATGTCTCAGAAGCTATGAAAGAAATCCCATGATTGTGTGTGCCGGAAGCATATCTGTGTTTGCATGAGAGATCATCGTAACTTAATGTGGCATGTGATAATAATATACACATCTTTTTCTTCTGGAAAGCTTTTTCTGACCTTCCCATCTGGGTTAGGAAACCTTTCTTTTAGTTCCCTGAATACCATTCTTACTCTACAATTATCTACAATGCTTAGCACAGTGCACATGCTTAAAAAAAGGTTGTCAAATAGATAAGATTGTACAGTAGAGATATATATGCATTTTTGTATATGTGCACTTATTTATTTAGGGAACACACATGTATTGCACTTAACTCTATGCAAGGCATATTTCTAAATGTTTTATACATATTTATTTAGAACTTTACCATTTACCAAAGCACTTTTAACACATTGGTTCATTGGTTCCTCATCTTAACTTTAGTGAGCAGATGGATAAAATTATCTCCATATCACAGCTAGGCGAACACAGTGAAAGACGTTCGTCTATTTACCCACAATTACACAGTTTGCATATAGAAGAGCTGGGATTCTAACCTACTTATTCTGGCTTTCAGCCCAGTGTTTTGCCAAGAGCCCTGGTGGAGCCCTGTTAAGATTTTGGGATTACCATATCTGTAATAGATGAAGACTATTTTCAGAAGTGGTTTAAGGAAATAAAGATTGTTTTCATGTGTTTAATACCAACTTAGGAGTTAGTGTCTTAGCAAATGCTACAGTAGTGCTACAAAACAGATGACCCCCAAATTCAGTCTCTGAAGCAACACTACAAGTTGGCTAGGAGTTGGATGATCTAGGCTGGGGTTGGCTGGGCAGCTCTGCATCAAACAGTGGCTTGGATGGGGCTCAGTTCCTTGAAGTGGCCTGAGCTCAAGGCTATTCACAAATGTCTGTTCTGGGACCTGAGCTTCTCCTTGGGAACACAGCAATGGGAGAAATACAGGAGTTCAAGTCCAAATATACAAACCCAATTCAAGCCTTTGGTTGTGTCACATCTGCTGATATCTCTTTGGCCAGAGCAATTTGTATGGCCAAACTGAATTCAGGAAGGAAGCACATGCTACTTACCATGAGATCAGAGCAAGTTATTGGCTAAGATCAATTTTGCCGGAGTGGGAATTTAAATTTCCATGTTGAAGAAGGGTGCAAAGTTGGGTGTGAATAACTTGGAACAATAATCTAACCTACAACAAGGGAATCCCAAGTAGGGTCACCAAATTTAGCAAATAAAAATACAAGGCATCCGGTTAAATTTGAATTTTGAATAAACATCAAATATTTTTTAGTATAAGTATACCCTAAATATGGTATGGGAAATACTTATATTAAAAATATTTGTTGTTTATCTGAGATTCACATTTAATTGGATATCCTGTATTTTATCTGGAAATTCTAGTTTCAGATAAATCAGTTGTCCTTCACAAGGTTAGAGTAATAGTAAGTATATATAATTGGCCAGATAATGCAAAAAGTATGCTCATGTTGATTTCTTCAGTAACTACTCTTCTGCCAGGATTGGTCTTGCTCTCAGGCTTCCCTGAGAATATCACTTGGTATTTTAAGGAACAAGATGAAGGAGCCCTCAAGGCCAATTAGCTACTGGTCTTCTTATTAAACTGTCAGTAAAGGAGGCAATGGAAGGCATTGGAAATTTTGTAATTATAAGTGATACTCAGGAGAAAATCTAGGCAACCTGTCCCTGTAAACTCTCTCTGTAATAGGATTCCAGACTTGCTAATTGTATATTTTGAGAGTACTTGTCTTTATTGTGGCTTTAGCCTCCTCCTCACTCACTGAATTGGAAAAATATGGGTGTCTTCAGCATCAGATGAAGAATGAGATGCCACTAATTGGCTGTACAGACCAAAGCAGATTTCTTTTCACTTAAGGGCCACGGATGTTGAAGTGGGGTGAAATCTTTATTTGGAATGATACTCCCTATCCCCCATTCATCTCTTCCTTGTCCCTTACCCTCAAAATAATTGTTGATGGCACTCATACTTCTGCCATCACTATTAAAATGGAAGGACAAAAGACACACCTATAAATTGCTTGAGCTATCCATTTGAAGGGATTTGTTGGAACAAATCACTTTGTTTGGTGTTTAATTGCCATGTTGCCAGTAACTTTTTGAATTAGTACAAAGGGTCATAGAGTACCCAAGATGGTGGCAGAGTAGGTGGATGTTATTCTCCCCTCTTCCCAAGACCAAACTGGAATTACTAGTGAAACATAGAGCAATCAGTCTGAATAACCAACTGAAGACTAGCTGAAGAAAAGTCTTCTAACCAAGGATTTACAGAAGAAGCTGCATCGAGACTGGTAAGAAGGTTGGATATGTGAAAAGGACTGGTTCTGCTCCCGTGGGTGGCAGCTGAAATACAGAAGGATAACTCAGCAGCAAATGTTTCCCTTGAGGAGTGTGGAGTTTCAACCCCAAACCAGACTCCCCAGCCCAGAGCACCAGAACCTGGAAGAGGCACCACGTAATATCTGGCTCTGAACATCAACAAGGATTCTGTCCACTAGAAAGAGACAGCATTCTGCTAGAGACACAGGCACCCTCCTAAAGGGCCAATACACAAAATCTTTTTTTGCAGCCACTCATCCTGACCTCCAAAGGGAGAAGGGCAGAGTGGACTAGAGTTGTGTGAGAAGAGACTGTAGTTGGTGGCTTTGGGGAGAGAAGCAGAAGGCATAGCCAAGAGGATTCCTGTGTTGAGTCATTCTTCCACACAACAGATGCCATCTTTCCTGGGTGATGCATTCTCCTCCATAAGGCATCAGCCTGGGGGAAAGCAATAGCCCCACCCTCTGGACCCCTGTTACCTCACCATGCAGACCTTATTCCCTGCTAAGAAGTCAGCTTCCTAGGCTGGGGTGTAGAGAACTGGGTAGACTCAGGGGTGTCAGTGACTGGATTGTGTGGTTTTGGAGTGGGGCCACTCACCCCACTTTTCCTTGAGCCTGACTGCCTCCTCCTCACCACAGGAGATTTACTAGCCCCACTCTCCAGGTTCTCAGCAGCCCCACCCTCCTGACTCCTGGTGGCTCTGCCCTGCCAAGGTTTGGGCAGAATCCAGGACAGACTAAGCTGTGTGGCTATGAAGTGAAGGCCAACCCCTCCATATTCTTCCAAGCCTGATTGGCACCTCCTCCTCATAGAAAATTCAGTAGCCCCGTCCTCCCAACTCCCAGTGGCCCTGCTGTGCTGAGATTGGGCTCCTGGCAGAATCTGGGACAGGCTGAGTTGTGTGGCTCTAGGATGGGGGACAGTTTTCTCCTTGCATTCCCTATTAGCTCAGAGCCCTTCCTTCCACAGCCAAATCTTGGTCTTCTTGTGGCTGATAAACTCTGTTGGCTTCACCCTGATGGATCCCTGAGACCCCTCCCTACCACAAAAGTGTGCAAGCACCCAGTCAGGTGGCCCTGGACTTGTTATATACCCTGGGATATTTTCTGGGTACCTTCAGACCCACCACTGGCACGGACTTTGAACCTGTATCAATCTGGCAACACTATTTGTCCCTACCTGGTGACTCACTGAGAACCTACACATGCAACTGGAGTACCACCAGAGGCTCCTTTAGTTACTGACACTGACAGGCAGTTGACAGGTGAAGGCAGGCAGAAGCAGATTTCAGGGTGCCTTGAGACTTTTGCTGACCTGTCCCCGGGCCCAATGCTGGTAAAAGCACGCCTTGGTGTGTAGCTTGGTCCTTCCTGTACACACTCAGGCCCAGAAGAGGCAACCACACACTGTGGATTGCTTTGTAGCACCAAACAGATTGCCCAGAGCTGGTCACAGGAAGCATCTGACATTTTCCTGCACCAAAGTCCCTCTCAAGAGGTTCCAGAACCAACATTCTCAGTGGTCAGCTTCAAAGAACATCAGAGCAGGATCCAATTAGCTTCACAAGAAGCATATCAAAAGGGAGATTTCAGCAGGCACCAGACCTTTCTGAGGCAAATTCCACTTCATGTGGTCAGCACCTGCACAGAAGCTTATACACTGTGGTTGGCATGGATATCACAGTCAGTCATCCTGAAGGTTGGCCCCACACACAAATGGGCCAACAACAACCAAGACTCGATACAACAGGAGGGCCCACAAACACACAAGGGACATTTCCAGAGCACACAGCTCAGGTGATCAGAGACTGCACCATTGGGTTCCACAGGACCCCTACTAGATAAGGCCACCCAGAGACTGGGAGTCATAGCATATTGATATAATACATAGAAACAAACACAAAGTGGCAGCCAAAATGGGGAGAGAAAAGAAAATAAGCCCCATATGAGGAAAAAAGGAGAAATCTCCAGAAAAATAGCTAAAGGAAATGGAAGCAAGCAATTTATCAGATATAGAATTTAAAAATGGTTATAAGAATGCTTAAAGAACTTAATGAGTACTTCCACAAAGAGATATCAAGCATAAAAAACAAAGAAACCATAAAAAGTACTAGTACTAGTCAGCAATGAAAATATTATGAATGACTATATGCCAACAAATTGGACAATCTGGATGAAATGGATAAATTTCTAGGAAAATGCAATGTTCAAAACATAATCAGGAAAAATCACAATACCTGAATAGACAAATTACATCTAATGAAACTGAAACAATAATCAAAAAACTCCCAACAAACAAAAGTCCTGGATTGGATGGCTTCTGAGGTGAATTTTACCAAACATCCCAGGAGAACTAACACTTACTCTTTTCAAACTATTCCAAAAATTTTAAAAGGAGGGAAGACTCCTAAGCTCATTTTATGAGGCCAGCATTATTCTAATTTCAACTCCAGATAAAGAGACTACAAAGAAAAAATATATAAGCCAATATTTCTGCTGAAGGTAGATGTTGAAATCCTCAACACAATATTAGCAGACCAGATCTAGCAATATATTAAAAATGTCATATACCATAACCAAGTGGGATTTCTTCCATGAAATCAAGGTTGGTACAATATCCACAAAGCAATAAATGTGATATACCACACAAATAAAATAAAGAATAAAATCATTAGATCAAATAAATAGATGCAGAAAAGCATTTGATAAAATCCAGTGCCCATTCATGATAAAAAATCTCACCAAAGTGTGAATAGAGAGAACATACCTCATTGTAAGAAAGACCATATATAACAAACCCACAGTCAACATCATACTAATTGGGCAAAAACTAAAAGTATTTCCCTTAAGACTGGGGACAAGACAGGAAAGTCTGCTTTCATTACTTCTATTCAACATAGTCCTGGAAGTCCTAGCCACAGCAATCAGACAAAAATAAGAAATAAAAGACATTCAAATTGTCATAATTTGCAGATGACATGATACTGTATATAGAAAACTCTAAAGACTTCCACCAAAAACTACTAGGAGTAATAAATGAATTTAGTAAAGTAGCAGGATACAAAATAAATATCTGGAAATCAATTGCAGGTTTATACACCCAAACTGAACTATCAGGAAGGGAAACTAAGAAAACAATCCCATTTACAATTGCATGAAGAAAATAAAATACCTAGGAATAAATTTAACCAAGGTTGTAGAACACCTCTACTCAGAAAGCTGTAGAACACTGAAGAAAAAAGTTGAAGAAGATACAAATAAGTGAAAGCATATACAGTAAAACCTTGGTTCTCAAATGTTACCCACAACAAGCATTTCTGTTCTTGGCCAAATTGTTCATGGGAAAAAATGCCTCAGTTTTTTAAGAAAACTTCAGTTTTCAACCTGAAAACACTTATTTTTAAAGATTTTATTTATTTATTTTTAGAGAGGGGTAGGGAGGGAGAGAAACATCAATGTGTGGTTCCCTCTCATGTGCCCCCTACTGGGGACCTGGTCTGCAACCTGTGCATGTGTCCTAGACTGGGAATTGAACTGGCAACCCTTCGGTTTGCAGGCCAGCATTCAATCCACTGAGCCACACTAGCCAGGGTGAATCCCTAACATTTTTATGCTGATACATACCTGTTGATCAGTCACACGTCTTTCAGGTGTGATTTGGTTTTCAAACAAATTGCTTCTCAAAGAGTTTTTTAGAACAAATTAATTTTGAGAACTGAGGTTCCACTTCACTGTATTTGTGGTAGGAAGAATTAATCTCATTAAAATATTCATACTACCCAAGCAATCTAAAACTTCAACATAATTCCAATGTCATATTTCACAGAATTAGAACATATATTCCAAAAATTTATGTGGAATTACCAAAGACCTCAAATAGCCACATCAACCTTTAAAAAGAAGAAGAAAACTGGATAAATCATGTTGCTTGCTGTAGTTTATAATATACTACCAGGCCACAGTAATCAAAAGAGCATGGTACTGGCATATAAACAGACATATAGATCAGTAGAACAGACTAGGTATGGCAGAAATAAACCCATGCCTTTATGGCCAATTAATATTTGACAAAGGCAGCAAGAACATAAAATGTGGTAAAGATAGTCTCTTCAGAAAATGGTGTTGGGAGTATGGGACAGATCTATGCAAAAAAAATAAAACTAGGTCACCTCCTTACACTATACACAAGAACAAACTCAAGATGGATAAAAGACTTAAATGTTAGACTCAAAAACCATAAAAATCCTAGAAGCACATAGGCAGTAAAATCTCAGACATTTCTTGTAGCAATATTTTTTTCTGATATATCTCCTTGGGTAAGAGAAACAATAACAAAAATAAGCAAATGGGATGACATCAAACTAAAAAATTTTTGCACAGCGAAGGAGACCATGAACAAAATGATAAGACAATCCCCTGAATGGGAGAACATACTCACCAATGATACATGGTAATCATTGTGATGGATTACTATCCAAAACTTAGAAAGAACTTATAAAACTTAGTACCAAAAAACAAACAATCCAATTAAAAAATGGTCAAATTATCTGAATGGACACTTCTCCAAAGAGGTCATGTAGATGGCCAATAGACCTATTAAAAGATGCTCAGTGTCACTAATCATCAGAGAAATGCAAATTGAAGCTACAATGATATATCACCTCACACCTCTCAGAATGGCTACCATCAATAAATCAACAAATGACAAGTGCTGGTGAAGATACCAAGAAAAGGGAACCCTTGAGTGCTGTTGGTGGGAATGCAGACTTGTGTAGCTACTGTGGAAAGCAGTATGGAGCCACCTTAAATAATTAAAAATGAAGCTGCTTTTTGACCCAGTGATTTCAATTCTGGGAATATACCTGAAGAAACCAGAAACGCTAATTTGAAAGACTACATGCACCCTTACTGTAACCATACAAATGGAGGTCCAGCTACCTGCCTCAAGGAAAGCCAAACTTGTGAGGCACATGGTGGTGCAAAAGGAGAGGATTTATTCAGGTGCCACACGACTTGGAAGAATGGTGGACTCTCATCTCAAAGACCATCATCTTTCCTAGTGAACCCTACTGTTCTTATCAGGACAGAGATTGGAGGGCTTCCCCCCGCCCCTATCTAATTATCTTGCTACCTTTTGACACACTGGGTGCCCTCTACTTTCATCTTTCTAGCTTTTGGCAGCTCAGTGTAAGCACCTCTCCTTGCAGCCATCTTGACCAAAGGGGGAGACTCGCCAGGGCTCTGAACGTCTCTACAGTAACACCATGTTCATTGCAGCATTATTTACAATAGCCAAGATTTGGAAGTTGCTCAGGTATCCATCAGTAGATAAGAGATAATAAAGCTGTGGTACATTTACACAATGCAGTACTACTCAGTCATAAAAAGAAGGAAATACTTCTCTTTGCAACAGCATAGATGGACCTGGAGAGTATTATGCTAAGTGAAATGATCCAGTCAGAGAAAGACAAATACCAAATAACTTCATCCATATGTGGAATCTAATGAACAAAATAATCTAACAGACTAAATAGAAACAGACTCAGATACAGAGGACAGACTGACTGTTGTCAGAGGGGAGGGGAGTAGAAAGGCTGGGTGAAAATGGTGACAGGATTAAGCAAAAACAAAAACAAAGAATAACAAAATGCTCACAGACACAGATAACAATATGCTGATTACCTGAGGGAAAGGGGATGGGGAAGGTAGAAGAGGGTACAGGGGGGATAAATGATGATGGAAGAAGACTTGACTTGGGTGGCGAACACACAATACAATATACAGATGATATGTTATCAAATTGTACACCTCATACCTATATAATTTTATTAACCAGTATCACCCCAATAAATTTGATAAAAATAAAAAAAAATTATGTGTATGTTTTTAAAGGTTGAGGAGGAAAAACGAAGATAAATAGCATGCGAGAAGTTTGGGATTCTTTACTCTAAGCCTTGTTTTTTGTTCAGAAATATTTATATTCCAATGCGAGGCTTGGTTTTTGTAGATGAATGCCAACCCCATAAACTTGGGATGTTAATTTTCATTTCTGCTGGGACTGGAGATGATTCATGGTTTGCAGGAGTTAGAGACACCAAAGCATTTTCTATTAACACTTAGAGCTGACTGCAGAGGTGAAAGTCAGGTCTAATAGAAAAAAAGATATTCTCCAGGAATGAAAAATGTTACTTTTGTGGATTTTCTTCTTCATTTTTCATTTGTGAAAATGAGAATTTTTTTTGAGAAATAATTCCTATCTTGTTGCAAAATGTCGCTGCAAAAATCTGTTTGAGAAAATAGTGAGTCGTTCCGTCAATTCTTTTTGCTGTGTTTACAAAAATATCATTTCAAGCATGGGGTAAAAATTAAGGGAAAATAAGCCATTTCACTTGGTTTTATAAATGATCACATTCTTTATATTGCTTAGGTCCATGAGAGTTACCAGGAAAATTTCCCTCAGCTAGGTGATTAAATAAACATCTATTTCAAGAAGCAGTGAAGAGGAGAAGAGGAAAAAAAGTGGCAAAATAAATGGGCACTTAAGTCTAATCATTTCTCTGGGCAGCAACTGTGGGCTGGCAGCTGGGAGGCTCCTGGGTCAAGAAGGCAGATTTACTCCTATAGAGGCACAGATCTTGGCTTTCTTGCTTCTGCCCCTCCAACTCTAATGAGTTTTCAAAGAGTCCTGATAATTATTAAGTGAATACAAATACTAAATTTATCGATAAAGTAATACTACTAGTAATTGTTACTATCATTAATTAATCAGTATAGGGAAGACACTTTGCTAAGTGCTTTTTACACTTTATCCAATTTTTAGTCCTCTAACAATCCTAGCATGAAAATGATATGATCACATGTCACAGTTGGGAAAATGAGGCGTAAGGTTAGTAACTCACCTATGGTTCTGCAGTTATGTAGTAAGCCAAATCTTTTTAGCTCTAAATTGTATCTTGGGTTTTGATATTGGTGTAATGTGAGAGACACTCTGAGATATAACCATGTCTCCTCTATTGGATTATGGCTTTGCTTGATGTGTCATTGTTTCTGGGTTATATTGTGAGCCTTGCTTTCTAAGCATTGGCAAGTCACGTGGATATCAGGTAGCGAGTTAATGCTAGGAACATTTTCCAGAACCAGGGATTGAGAAGAAAGGTGGTCATGAGCCCTGGATGGATGGCTCAGTTGGTTGGGGTGTTGTCCCATACACCAGAAAGTTGCTGGTTCGATTTCTGATTAGAGCACATGCCTGGGTTGTGGGTTCGATTCCCAGTCTGGGTGTGTATGGGAGGCAGCTGATTGACGTTTCTCTCTCATATTGATGTTTCTCTATCTCTCTCCCCCACTTCCCCTTCCCTTTCTAAAATCAATAAAAACATATCCTCAGATGGGGATTTAAAAAAAAAAGTAGGAGGTCACAAAAAGCTAAGAAAAGCAGAGGGAGGAAGAGCATATTACGTTATAAGATGGTGTCAAATATCAAACGTGTGACAATGTGAAAGATGGGGAGCAAAGGTAGCAGGGGGATATAGAGACAGTGTTTGTGAGAACAACTCAAATATCCCTTTCATTGTGTGCATCGGGTGTGTTGGGCACTTGAGTCAGCCCTGGTAAAGATCAGGTAAAGACCAGGGTCAACACACTTTACATTACCCTCACAGTGGGCTGTGTTTAGCTTTTCCAGTTTCCGTAACCATTACTCCACATGCATACTCCACATGCATGTGTGTCCCATGGGAGGCGTTTCTGGGACAACGGATAGAGTTCCTTCCTCTTGGGGAAGTACTGTTAAAGTTTTGCTGCTCAAGAATATGTTTTATTAACCTTATTTCTGATGGGAATATTGTCAATTTTTACATTACCATAAATTACTCAGATATATTGAGAGATTTTGACAATGGGAAAGGTCGGGACAGGAAAACAAGCCTGTTGACTTTTGGGGCAAGCCCAGGCCCAGGTTGGGCACTGCAGAAGTAGGATGCAGGCCTGCCTGAGAGCAGTGGGCATTTAGTGAGCTGGTAGCTAAGTGGGGCTGGGAAGACAAGCTTTCCACTTCACAATTTCCCCCAGCCCGTCTCTTCCAGGATCATTGCTGCCTTCACTTACCAGGTTTATGAGAGGCTCAGAAGTGTGGGGACACTTACAATATCCCAGTAGAAAATCATTCCAACCACCAAAAGATCAGGAAGAAATAGCATCGGGGCCTAGTATACTGTCCAGTCTTACATCTCTTGGGCCACCAGTGATGTGTCTTCTGTGTTGTGTCTTTTAAGCATGTTGCAGGTGCACAGAGCCAGGAGTTCTCTAAGGAGGGTTCTGTTCTTCTGTGGCATGGCTGGAATTACTTGCTTTTTTATTAGTGCCAAGTTTCCACTGTGCCCACCAGATGGTGAGTAGGCAGCATTCTGTTGCTTCGAGGTGTGGTGCCTGCTCTATCAAAGGGCATGTGCTCTGAACCACATCTCTGAAGAGGCCCAGAGATCCTGGCTCCAGGTACCGAGCCACCATCAAGATGGGCCTGGGCTCCTAGTTGGATGGAGAGCTTTAGGGAGAGAATTCCTGGCTAGCTGACTAATGGACACAACCTTAGAGAACTTGAGACATGCCCTTTTTTTCCCACCCACCTTATCTTTCTTGGCAATGAGTACATTAAATAACACCATCCAATAGAACTTTCTGCGATGATGGAAATATTTTATATCTGTGGTATCAAACAATAGAGTAGCCATTAGTCATATGTGGCTATTGAGCACTTGAGATATGGTTAGTGTGATTGAGGTACTGAATTTTTAATTTCAATTTTATTTCATTTCATGTAAATGTAAATAGCCACACATGGCTAGGGGCTACTGCTTGTATAAATGTATGTCGGAATAATTCTGCTATGGGTGAGAAATGGCTGGGTAAAAAAAGAACACGTACACACATTCTCCTTTTCAGTATTCTATCTACCAAGTATATGCATACCCATCACTTCATTATCACATCCGTTATATCATAACACCCTGGGAGGGTGATGTTCTTATTTTTCACATTTTATAAATGAGAAAACTGAGTCACAGAGGAGTTATGTATTTTATTTAAAGTTACTTGCTAAATAAGCATTGGAACAAGAGCTCAAACTCAGGCCTGTTTCTAAATTCTGAGGGCTGTAGGTAGCAACCAGGAATCTCTGAAGAAAGACTCAGCCTCACAACTCTCCTCAGTCTACTGATCACGTGACTGGGACAGCTTCAAAGTGGATCACCCGAAAAGCAGAGCCTGCAACCATGGCTTAGTTTGCACAATTTATTTTGGAAAGTGATCCCAAAGGAACAGAATGGAGGGTCTGGGAAGTACAATAGAAAAGGAGACAAAGCTAATTCAAGGGAATGTTATTGAGAGTAGGCAACTGGGACCTAATTCTGCAGGGACAATCTAAGGATCTATGTAAAGTGCTCTTTAAAGTTGTCCAGCAGACACACCAAAGAAGGGAGTGTTTGTTCCCCAGCTCCTGTCTCCATTAGTCAAAGACCCCTTCATAGCAGTGCAAACCTTTACACTGCTGGGTTTGTTCACAGCCCACTTAAACCCCTGGGTGCCCTCCAGCTCCCTGTATGGTGGTGCAGAGCAACCCTAGACAGCATGTGGGAAGCACCTGGTGTAACTGAGACGAGGAGCTGTCAGGTTATACCTGTGTGCAGCTGACGGCCACAGCAAGACTAGAGCTAAAAAGGAGGTTGAGAGTATATGGGATGGGGCGTAAAAGATGTCCACAACCCTGAAGGAGGAACTAAAATAGCACGGCTGGGGGAAAGTCAGAAATGGGAATTAGGAGAGTCTACAGAGCTCTAAGAATGGACTTTTCCTATAAAAATTTAAAACAAATGGGCCTAAGCTTTGATGCTGTCAATGAGCTGTAGTCTGCTTGGTTGCCTGCACAATGATATTGCTTTTATGCATCATGCACGATACCGTTATAAGGTAAGGCATGGTTCACCCTTATCTCACTCTTCCCAGTTAACTTCTTTATACCACTTAGGAGTGAGGTCAGGGAAACCGATGAGTGCAAATTTAAAGTACTCTTATCTCATTCACTCATTTATGGACAACACGACATAGAAGTTAAGAACACTGACTGTGAAACCAAATTCCTGGGTACTTGCTCTACTACTAGCTTTGTGGCCTTGGGAAAATCATTTCACCCCTTTGAGCCTCAGTTTCTTCATCTGGAAATAGAGGTTATCTTCCCTATCTCATAGACTTATGGTGAAGATTAACTGAACACACACACACGTGCCTTAGAACACCACCTGGCAGGTAGAAAGCACAACATGCACGTTTGCCATTGCTCATGCATTCATTAATTGATAAAGAATTATTTCGTGTTACACAAGGCACTGCTTTCCTTGATCCGTGTGCATGCCTGGGTCTGACAGTGTCTCCATTACTTGCTCTAGCCTTTTGAAATTCTTTGTTCTCCAAATTCTCAGACCACCATCCTCTCTTTTTTTTTTTCCTTCTATTTTCACTGGCTAAGGTACTATAGACAAAAAGCAGTCTTTTATGGAAATAATTAAAAGCTGAACTCACAGCGTCACACTGCAATGTTAGTAGAGTCACTATGCATGGTTCTGCCAGTCCCCTTGGGTATTTTGAATTTATAGGCATTCTTTATCCTGAGTTTACTTTTGGACTTGTCTGTCTCTGCAGCAGTGATTCATGCAACTCTAGTACAAGAATCACCTTCAGACAGATTGTAGCTGTATTCCTAAGCCTCAAGTCTTTATTCAACATGACAATTCCAGGCAGCACCCAGAAGAGGAGAATACCTGCATAGAATAAGTTGTCTCTTTGGATAGGAGCTGCTAAACATGATGATGAAAGCAGCAAGAGCCTTGCCTTGGACAAGTGGCTCAGTTGGTTGGAGTGGTCTCCTGTATTCCAAAAGGTTGTGGGTTTGCATCCAGTCAAGGCACATACTTGGGCTGCAGGTTTGATCCCTGGTCAGGTGCATATAGGAGGCAACCAATTGATGTTTCTCTCTCACATCAATGTTTCTCTCTCTTTCTTTCTTTCTCTGTTCCTCGCTCTCTCAAATTAATCCTCAGATGAGGATTAAAGTAAAAAACAAAAACAAAAACAAAAACGAAGCAAGGCCCTCCATAAAAAGGGGAGGATTTATTTCTGGGCAGATACCACTGGTCCATCCTGTCTCAAAATTCTCCCAGTTTAGACCCAAATCATTCTTCTGGTGGCTGGAAACCTCAAGATTTCAGTGAAAAGCCAGAGTAATTGCCTGTGGAATTCCCATTTACTGGATGAGAACTCCTAGAACTAGACTACCATGAGAGGACTTGGGAGAGAAGTTGTCACTAGAATTTGAAAACACAGTCTGAAAATTCTTAGTGGCTGGACATCAGTGGGTCACTGAGATGACCCTCTAGCCATGCTGGGAAGCAGACTTGCTCTGCTTGAAATGACATAATTATAGCACTTGGCAAAAAGAGGAGGACAACAGAAATGAAGTTCAAGAATTCAAGCACATCAGCCAGACAGAAAGGCAGAAAATCTCAATCTAGACGTCCTGGGGGAAAGCGAAGTGATGAGGTCTGAAGAACACACAAGCAGTCGTGCTAAAACTGGCAGCTGCCTCAAGTGGAAATTTTTATCACAGGGCTGCAACAGGGTTTTGGTGGCACATTCCTGTAGGTGAATGAGTCAATACCAGTTTCCTTCCCAATTTCTGGGTCACAGGCTCCAGAGAGGCTCTGAAGATGGGAAGGCACAAAATTAGAATATAAATTCTCGAGGTTTGAGAGGTGATAGGAAACTAGGAGTCTGACTTGTGTCTGGTCCTTCCTGTCTCTGCCACTAAGGGGGAGCTGACTCTGCTACTTACAAGTAGGTGTGTTGTTTGTTGGGTGTTGATGAATCACTTAACCCTATGTGATCTGTGGAGAACTTCAAGTCTCTCTAATAGAACAGACTCACGACCTGGAATTTCGAGGTTGCCCTCCTGGTTTTGTCGTTCTCTGGGAAATTGCCTGGCAGGAGCTCCTGGTGGCAAATGAGAGCAAATAACATAAATATATTGGGTGTCATGCACGGGTAAACTTGCTGCCATCAAGACGATAAGAAGCCACCAAATTCAGGTCACACAGACTTCATCTCTATGGCCTTCAATGTTCTCCTTAGCAAGTTGAAAGGATGGAGTTAGGTAACTTTTATGGTCACTTACAGATCTAATTTATGAGAATATCCCAAAGTAAGTGAAAGATGAAATCGTGAACTGACGATTTTTGTCTACCTAATTTATTCAAAAATATTTATTGAACTCCAACTATGATCTAGGAATTTAGAGATCAACATACATGGTCTTTCCCCGAAGGGCCTTTCTTTCACGCAGAGATAGTCAAGCGAGCATCCTGCTACATGCAGCATGGTGGTGGTTGTAAGGGAGAAAGCTGTTTACTTGTTTATCTGCCAAAAGAGTTTACTCAGTTGTACCAGACTCTACCTCTGATATAAAAAAATCAAAACTTTTAAAGGTTAACATTAAAGTGCACTGATCCTTTACCAGGAAAGGGAAGGTAGATGCTATATGGCAGGAATGGCTGTTGAGCAAAGGCAGGCGCTCTGTGTCAGTCTGAAAAAGGAGTCCTGTCCTCAGCCGGCAGTGATGAGAACCTGTGCAGGGGGGCAGGGGCAAAGGCTTCTGGGGTACAAGCTTCTAAAGTAGGCTCCAAAATTATTTGTGAAGTCTTCAAACTCCGGATGCTATGCAACTTTGAGGGTTTATATATTTCCCAAAGAGAGTATAAACAGTCCTTAACTTAGCACCATTTTGGAGCCTGCGTGCCTACCTCTGCCCTTTATCTGGGCGTGCAGACAGAGATTGATCATCTGGAATCTGTGGTTGTATAATGCCATAAAACCAAAGGGGAGCTTTGAATGGAGATCAGCTTCCTTCAGGAATTCAAGATTTCTCTATTTCCCATTTACTTAGTCTGTATTCCATCCATCAAGGTATTCTGTGACCACTACTTCTCAACAATTACCCTTCGTTGTTTTCCGCCTCATCTGGACCTCAGTGAGTCCAGCTTGCCTTGCCTTATTGTGGGTGTCGTCACAGTAAATTATGGCATCTCTTTGAATTCTTTGCTGAAGAGTAACTCCCATCCTTGAAGATTCATTTGTGTATTTCTGCCCATCTCTGATCAAAATGACAGATGTCAGTCACATCTGCCTGAGCCCGGTGGAGGAAGCTGATAAACACCACTGATGCAACCTGCATGTGAATCCTGATGAAAATACTTCTGGCAAACAATTCTTTAAAAAAAGGAATTCAGTTAACTTTCCATCCATGCTAATGGAGTTGAGCAGTGGTGCAGATAATACAATTTAATTTAATTTGGCTCTGCCTGTCATATGCTCTGGATGGCTGAGGAGTATAGAGGGTAGGTAGAGGCTTCTGCAGGTGACTCAGAGTCCTGAAGGTTTTACATGGCAGGGGCCATTTGTGATGTATGAGTTCTCTTCTTCTTTTTTAAATCCTCACCTGAGGATGTGTTTTTACTGATGAGAGAGACAGAAACATTGGTGTGGGAGAGAAACATTGATCGGTAGTCTCCCATATGTGCCCAGACTGGGGATCGAACCTTCAATATTTTTGATGTATGGGATGATGCTCAAACCAACTGAGCCACTCAGCCAGGGCATTAGTGTCTCAGTGCTCTGATTGTGTATATTTATTTAGTTTAGTTTGGCACACATTTATTTAGAAGCTATCACATACCAGGTGTTGTGTCAGGTCCTGAGGATTCAGGGTGATTAAGGTATGTGAGTGTAATGTGTGTGAGCGTGACCTGATGGGGGCTGGGATACGTGCACCATCAACCCATCGGTGTAGTTCACTCCTGCGGTTGAGCAGTAGGGTTGACTGCTGTCTAAGGCCTCTCTGCTCTGCCAGGCATTCCCTCAGGACATCGGAAGGCATCCTGGAAATTTTCTTTCCCCTGAGTTTTTGAGTTTCTGAATTTTATCCTACCTCCATGGCTATTTTTTAAAAATCTTCTTGACAGGAATACTCTCCTCTACCCAGCCACTAAATGTAGAATTCCTTTGTCCTAGTTTCTCTCCTTTTCTTCACTATGAATAGTTTCCTTAACTCAATCTCAGCTGTGCTCATGGCCTCATTAACAATTACTCACAGGTAACTCATACATGTGTATCTTTAGCCAAGACTTCTGTAGCTTCAGGCCTATACATTCATAATGTCTATACTAGACAATACATCTTGGAGGTCCTGAGTTGCCTCATACTCAGGACGTCCAAAGTACGACTCACCATCTTCCTCCCTAGGTTTGGTCCTCTGCCAGGACTCCTTCTCTCAGTGAATGGCACCATCATTCATCCCTTGGAAACACCATGTCAGCCTAGACACACTCCACTTTCCCAGCTCTCATGTCTAATCCATCTCCGGGTTCTGCTGGTTTTACCTCATAAATGTTTCTGGAATCCACTCAGTTATCTCCATTGAAACCATCATTACTGGTGTTCAATTTAATACTACACTTTTTCTCAGACCAACAAGTTCATTCACATCTGCTTTGGATTCTGTCCAATCCTTACTTCATAATGCAGTCAGAGTGATTTATTTCAAAACACAAATCTAAAAAAAAGTCCTTATCATTGCAGATGTGTCCTGAAACATTTTTAGATGAAGTGGTATAATGTTAGGGATTTACTCTAACATATTTCAGAAAAAAAAAAAAAAAAGGGCAGGAGCAAGATGAAACAAGATAGGCACAGTGTTGATTACCACTGAAGCTGGGTAATGAGCACAAAGGGGGTTCATTTCATTCTCTCTACATTTGTGTGTGCTTGAAATTTTCCATAATAAAAAGTCAACACATACACAAATATAGTTGTGCTATTGCCTTGCTTAAAACACTACTCTCTTCCCTCTGCTCACAGTATAAAGACAAAATTCCTTAAGAACTCATGTTCCTATGCTGTTTGGTCTCTACCAATCTCTCCAGAACCCTCTTCTATGATGCACTCTTGCTCTCAGCATTCCTCGACCTCCCCTGTGTTATTCCCTTGTACATGCACATCTCCTCCAGGTGCAAGTTGGATACCCTCTTTCTTACTAGGTCAAATAACTCTAACATAGACTTTAAAAGCCCTGGGTACTTCCCTTTCCCAGTACACATCACCACTGCAGTCTTTGTATGATTGTGAAAGCCATTCAATTAATATCTGTTACTCTACTAGACTATAAACCCAGGAATCACCATTTAACCCCAAGCATAGTGCCTAATACATGTTATTAAGATCAATAATTATTTGTTAGATGAATGAACAATTGAATTAGAGGTGGTGGAGGCTATTTGAAAATGACATTCAGTTTGTGACTTGACCATAAAAACTCTAGTATCTAGTGAAGATGAGTAAAGATGAACCTGCTAGGGGGACTGATTTGTCTACACATAGTGCCTGTGAGGTAGCAAGGCACTAGCTCTTGGCCCTGACTCATAGTTCTTGAGATGATAAACAGCCAAGCAGATTCAGGCCCATGATCAGAAATGTGTCCCCCACCCCCCCAGCCAGACTTAGAATCCAGCAGCTGTTCTTCCTAAAACTCTTTATTTTCCAATTGTCCATGGTGCTCAGTGCTTCCAGGAATGAGCCCCTCTCTAGCATCTGACAGTCCAGGTTTAGATTTTATACTTGGTTCTGTTTATGATCCACCTCTCTGAATTCTGACCAACTAGTCAGGTTCCTCTAAGGCAGGCCTGACCTAAATTCCCTCCCAGTGGAGCCTGGCTTATACATTCTAGCCCTCCACCCCCCATCTAGATGTCTTACCTGGCAGCTCAGCTTGTTGGCAGAGACCACCCTGGGTGGACAGATCACCTAGCTAATGACCATCTGCCAGCCATTCTGCTGAGTACTGTCTGTCACCTGGATTCTTTACCACCATCCCTTGTGTCCTGCTTGGGTCTTCAGGAACAATTTATCGACTCTGAGGCTGTGGTGTCTCCCCTGACCCTCTGGCTTGGGTAACTCCCATTAAGATGAGATTGAAAGAACTCAGGATCAGCAGTCAAAAGATGGCTCCAGTCCCACATTCATCATATTGTTCTGAAAGATCTTAGACAAGTCGCTTTACCTCTTGATCTCAGCTTCCTTATTAAGGGGAGAAGGGAGGGAGGGAGGGAGAAGAGGAGGGAAGGAGAAGGAAAAAAAGTCTTTTGCTAGATCCATGTTTCCCAGTTACACAAATAAAAGTGTATTTGGGTGTCCAAATAAGTTCTGAGAATGCTTAGGTTAAACAAACTTTAACAGCTTTCCTTACAACAGGACTTCTCAGAAACTTTAATGCCCTAATAACATACATTGTGACTCTCCATGAAAGAGAGAGAATTAAGAGTTTGCTAAACTTACTTAGACACTTTTATAAATCAGTTTGGGAAATACCTAATTAAATTATTTCTTGTACTAAAAGTCTAGTCTTTGAATTTAAAATTTTGGTTTTCTTGTCCATATTTCACGGTGTGATATCTAAGTGTGATATGGTCTGAGTCTGCAGAGAGAATGATGATGCTCCACTGAAAGGATGCCCCCTTGAAAGGAGGCAATAAACTAATTCTGGCCAGGACTTCTGGTGAGACAATATGGTTCTCCAAAAGAGAACATGCACTTTCTATTTAGAATGCCCAATTGCAAGTTTCCTCATTATTTAGGTGCACCATGATGGTCATTTACCCGAGAAGACAAATTACTCATTTCAAAAGGTGGTAGGCATAAAGTCTTGGTGGCCCAGGTCAGGATCCATTTTGGAATGTAGCAACTGCTGAGGTCTGCTTACCCAAAACCAGCTGGTTATTGGGTCTTCTCCAAGCCTATGAGTGTTGGACTCATGTGTCTAGGTGACAGGAACTCTAAAATTCAAGAGGAAAACAATAAATCCTGCTTCTATTTTATATTACCCTCTTATGCAAGATCATAGCTTGATATTTTGAGCCAAACTTAAGAGTTTAATAGAAAAGTCCATTATTTCAGTAAATCTGAGGGTGTATCCTAGCTAATTTGGTTTCAAAAAACCAGTTTTACAGACATGGGCTGTTTCACCCACCAGGACTTAATGTCTGCTTCTTGGCCAAGACAAATAGCATTTCACTTGCAGCCCAGAGCTCATGACCTCAGGCCTGATCTTTCAGCTTCACTGAGTACCTTCTTCTTTTTCTTCTTCTTCTTTCTTAAAATTATTGAATTTATTGGAGTGACAGTTAATATAATTCTATAGGTTTCAAGTGCACAATTCTACAATACACCATCTGTGTACTGTGTACTGTGTTGTGTGTCTCCAGCCTTTTTGTCACGATTTCTGTTGTCCAAGGTAGCAACTCGCATCTCCTTAGTCTCTTCCTTATACTCTGAGTCTTTGATTCAATTTTTCCCTTGTTGTTAAAAACCTTGCTTGCCAATCCTAGAATACCCTACCACATTCACTGATGCTCAAGGGCCTCCCCCACCCATAGGTTTCTCAAATCTTTTCCCACACTTGCATTTGCCAAAGTTGAGCCCAAACTCCGTCTGTCAGAACTCTAGAAAGTCATGTTTGACATTTTAAAAATATCTAAGTAAAATAAAAAGAGAGGAAGAATCAACAGCACATATTAATGGACCATGACAGACATAGGCTACTTCTTAACAACCCTTGATATTTGTCTTTTTTTTTAGAATGTCCTCCTGCTGCTTTTACTATCATTCTCTGTTTGCTTTTGACAAGGTTCATAGAACAGGGGAGAAGGAAAAGAGGCAAGAGGGAGTGTAAAGGAACAGTTTATTTAAAAGAAGTTGATGAAAGAAAAAAAAGAAACCAGTCACTACCATCGCCACCACTGCAACTGAGAGAAGCCAGTGATGCTCAGGTTTCTGCATATAGTGTCATGCTTCCCCTGCTGTGACCTTGGTTCTGCATTCCTCTGTGCTGGTCTGCTGAGTCCTAAATAGGATGCTCCATTGTCCTTTGATAACCAGTGGCTTCATAAACTGACAAGTGACACAGAAATCCTGGTGTGGTCGGAATGATATGGAAAGAGGGCAATGTCGCTCAACGTTGAAGTGGTGATTGAGGTCATTTGGATATTTGGCAAAACCAAAGGGGGTAAAGTATGGACTGCCCTGTGGAACAGGGACTGCTGCTTCTCGGAAGGCTTTTCCCAGGCGATGATCACTAGTACTCATGGCTCCTGTACTTCAATAAGAAACCAATAACTATTTTGTAGTGTCTTCAATAAAGTGTGCTGGTAACTGTTTAAATTTCCCAGTAGGGTTTGTCATGTGATTGTGGATATGAAATACTTACAAAAGAAAATATTAGAGAAGAATGCTACGGTCTAAATTGCAAAACTTTGTCCTCCCATGTAGAATCATTAGATTACAAGTCTAAAGGACTAGATAAATTTTCTCCCTTCGTTACCTTTCTCCCTCCAATATAAACCTCAAACCACCTTCTACCCCATACAGACAACCACCACCAACACATAAACATTTGCCACCCAGTGATGAAAACATCACTGAGCTCAAGCCAGTTTCCTTTGCATGCCTTTCGGCTCCTGCCCCTTAGAAAGGCCTATTCAGACCTCTGTACCCTGCTGTACCCAATATTGCTGGATGTATCTATCCATAACCCTTTATTGTACTTATCTATCTATGGGTCTATTTTCCTCTCATACATTGTCAGGGTCTTGAGGGCAGAGATCTTTCTTATCCCCCATGAGACCTCGAACAGATCTAACTAGATGTGTAACCTTAGGCAAAAACTTACTGTTGTGGAATCCTAAATTCCACTTACATCAGTTGGGGGTTAATATTGTTCTTATTGTATAAGGTGGTTGTTGAGGTTTAAACAAGACAATGAAGATAATGCAGGTATCCTAGCTCTTGGCACACAGTGAATGCTAAAGAAGGAACAGATAAAACACAAAAGAGAATGTCTGTGCTCTCAATGCCAGTGCAGCCTGGGCTCATACATAAAAGGTTCTCAGTAATGTCCAGTGAATGAATGAAGCAAGAATGAATGAAGCTAGTGCTTATTCAAGGGAGACTTCCTGCTTCTGAACAGATTCTAAATGCAATTGTGCTCAAGCTAGAGATAAATAGTGATATCTGAAATTATTTTTTAATTAAGCAGAAATCTGTATACCTTTTTCTGGTTCCTTGTAGAAGTAATGCAAACTTTGTTTAAAAAAGGCACAGAGACCCACTGAACAGTTCAGAAGGAGTTGCTTGCTGAACAGGCAAAGCAAAGTACCAGAGTCAGTTGATCTGAAAGTTTGGGCAATGCACCTTGGACAGAGGTTCAGAGGTGGTCTGGCTTTGCTCTGGGCAAATCTCAGCCTGAATGGAATCCTGTTCCAGCCCCCTGGGCTGCACATGGTAGTCACAGAAGACCACCAGACAACATTACTTTCTAGCTTTCTGATGGCACATCTGCCCCATATGAGGGGAGGTAAATCAGGGTCAGTGTCTCCACATACTAAAAATAAATGGGCAGTAAACTTCTCTCTAGCCCATAGCCAGCTGATTATGAATGAATAGGAAGTTAGAGAGCAAGTGAAGTACAAAGGTGAGATCAGTAAGAGGAAAAGTGGAAAAGTAGGTGAGTATGTTGGCTACTACCTTTTTGTGCCCCCTCTTCCCTCTTGTAACTCTCTCTGTCCTACTGGTACTTGGCATCTCTGTGTCTTATAAACCATCAGCCTGGCTCTGCCACCTCTAGCTTGCTCAGGTGAATCAAGGAGGTGCGGTACCTGGAGGAATAGCCCTAGGAATTCAGGACTCCACCCCAACCAAGACAGGCAGGAAAGCTCTATTGGTCTGGACTCCAGATTGGCAGGGACACTGGCATTCTGCTTAGTCCCTTCCCTCTTATGCATGCTCTGTGTGCACTGGTCCCGTATTCTGTTCCAACCTGTGAGTACAACCACTGCCCTCTTCTTGACTCCATGTGATCAACTATGGCATGGCTCCTGCTGCTATGTCTCACCCCATAGATCAGATTTCCACTTATGTGGACATGTATGTAGTTCAAGTCAAGTTCATTATTCCTTTGGAACAGTGTTGATCCAAACTGCTGACTTCTCCCTATCTCCCAAGGCAGTGACCCATAGTTGCGTAGTCTCTCTTGGCCATATTCTGCAGATTTTAGAATTCCTATATCTCTGTGCTGCTCATCACTAAAGTCCCAGTATGCCTTTAGTTAACAACTATTATGGACTGATTGTTTGTGTCTGCCAAAATTCATATGTTGAAGCCCTAACTCTTAATGTGATGGGGCCTTTGGGAGGTAACTAGGGTTAGATGGGGTTTTGAAGGTTGGGACCTTATGATAGGATTTGTGTGCTTATAAAAAGAGATACCAGAGAGCCAGTGTGTCTCTCTCTCTCTCTCTCCCTCTCCTTCTACACCATTTGAAACCACAGTGAGAAGGCAGCCATCTATACACCAGGAAGAGAAAGTGAGTTCTCAGTAGGAACCAACTAGGCTAGCACCTTGATCTTGAACTTCATGGCCTCCAGAAGAGTAAGAAAGAAATGTCTAAGTCACCCAGTCTATGATATATTATTACGGCAGCTTGACCTAACTAATAACAACGAATAATACAACAACCCATTCCCTGGACTTTGCCTAATCTGCTTTCTAGTAGAAGGTGCATTAGAAAGGAATACTCATAGATAAAGTAAATTTTATAAGAGAGAGAGAGAAAAATAGAAATAGAGAGACAGAGAAATAGTGGTTTTATCCAAAGTAATGATAGAATTGGTATTGTCTAACAGCTAGTTACTAAGGGAATTGGCAGGAGGTAATGCAGACCCTCCTAGTTTCTTTCAAATTTCCTCATATAAATGGTCAGCTACTCCACTGCCAACCCAAACTGATCTGGTAAAAATCTATTTTGTAAATTAACATTTATAAATGCTGTTCTCTGGTTTTCTTTCCATATCACAGGGTTTTTACTAATTTTAAATGACACTGCCTCTTCACTGGAGAGTAACAAGATATGAAGCAATCCCAATATTTTAATCAGTGTTTGGGGATGATTCCTGCTGAATAGCAAGAAATGTGGGTCTTATGAAGATCTGTTTTTCATTTGTTTTCTTATTTGCATCCCTAGTTTAAAGAAAATCAACTCTTTAAAAAGTGAGTGATAATTAATCTTTGAAAATACTGCAGATGGTTGGCTTTATTGCTATTTAAAAATACTCAGTATGTACCCAAGCAAGTGGAGCTCTACTGTGTGAGTATGTGTATGTGTGGCAGGTGGGGTGGGGTTGGAATAACAGGTGAGGAGCAGAAGCCGAGGCCCACAGGTACATTGGCATTGGGCAGAGTGCCATCCTGCTGGTGGGGAGGGGCTGAGAAGCATTAGCCAGCTCTCTGTGGCCCCCTTAAGTGGTCCAAAAAATGCTTGTGCTCCTCTGCTGCACTTCACAGCCTTCCTGCAAGTGGAGAAATTGCCTGTTCAATTCAGATTAACACCAAGTCCAGACTGATAGATGGTTCAGAATCGTGTTGTAAAAATTAGATTATAAAGGAATAGATTTCACCTCCAGCAATATGATACTAGATAGGCTGATAGGCTCCTTCAGGTATAAAGAGATAAAAATGCTAGGTAAAATGTTTCAACATGTATTTGTAAAGAAGGTGGAGCTGGCAGTGAAGTAAGGGGAACAATCAAAGACTATAAATAACAAGAATATGCTATTCTTTAAGGTAAACAAGCATTAGAGCCAGTGGTTGTCCTGAGAGCATGTGCTCCTGGGAAGACATAGTAAAGGCATTTTCATGCACACCACACCTGGCTGTGCATATTAAATGGGAGGTCAGATTTCTGGTTTCCTAGAACACAGACTTTCAGGCATCATGAAGGTACATAGTGTGCAGGTGATAAAGCCAAAGCTTGGGCCTGAGCAGCATGGGAAGCTGGATCAGAAATTCTCACACAAAGTTTCAGTCCTCAAAATTCAATATGTTTGGCAGGTAAACCAGGGAAGGGGAATTACATATCTCTGTCCCAATTCTGTGTGGAGTGAAAAGAAAAAGACAGAAAGCCCCACCAAGAATTTCTATCTCATACGCCTACTCTTCAAGTCTGGGGACAGAATTAATGACACTTTTGTAATTAAAATAAAAAGAAACAGCCAAAACACATCAGGTATAATATGCCCCTGAGTTGACGGTGTCCAGAAAAGGTCAGCAGATGCAAATGCAAATCCTCTGGAATTATACACTTAAAGCCCAGGTCCCGAAAGTTTCAAGGACCTGAAGCTCCCAGTCAATTCACCGTATACACATTGAAAAAGCCACCATGAGGGAGAGTGAATAGAAACAACAAACTATAGAATCAGAATCATGAAGAATGCAAATATAGAAACAATCACATGGAGAATGCAACACTTGTATATTTCATATGTTCAAAGAAAGACAAGAGAGGGATGAAAAAAATGGCAAAACATAAGACCAGGAAGATTTGAGAAAACATAAACAAACAGACTACTTAAGAAAAAGAAGAGTAATTAATAAAACAAACATTGTGTACAGTCTCACTAGCAGATTGGACACAAATGAAGAGGAAAATTAATGTTCCAGGAAGTAGATCTGAAGAACGTCTGAACGTAATACAGAGACAAAGGGTTGAGGTCTATGAAAAGTGGGTAAGACACACAGAGGACAGTACGAAGAAAACCCTGTACCTACCTATTTAAAGTTCTAGAAGGAGAGCATTGAGAGAATGGTAGGGAGGCAAAATTCAACTATATATAGTGGTTGAGAATTTTCTAAAACTGGTGGAAAAACTGAACACCTTGAATCCAAACTAAGCCAGTACAAATAAATAAA
Source organism: Desmodus rotundus (assembly GCF_022682495.2). NCBI lineage: Eukaryota > Metazoa > Chordata > Mammalia > Chiroptera > Phyllostomidae > Desmodus > Desmodus rotundus. The sequence goes on from NC_071388.1 coordinate 127,820,200, forward strand.
ATTTTGGGCTACTTGCAGTCATGGGCATCTACAGAAAAGTCCTCGCCAGAGAGTTCCAAAATCAAGCCAGCAATGAATAAAGAAGATAAACAGTGGTCCTAGGCCAACTTTTCTTCTATCCTAAGTCACTTTATTATAGCCCGTGGGATTTAAATATCACATTTAAGCTGATGAATTCCAAATACATATTTTCAGCCCGGACCTCTTTTTTCCACTTAGACTCAAGTATCCAACCACCTGAGTATCACAGACATCCCAGCCAAGACAAGTTCAAGAGCAGCCCTTCAGTTTTCCTCCCAAGTCTGTTTGCCTCAGTCTGGTTTTCTTGTCCTCTCACCTCCAGCTCTTTTCTTTGCCTAGTCCCACTTCCCTTCCATTCCTTTTACCTAATTTATTCCTATTTGTCCTTCACATCCCAAGTTCTTCCTCCATGAATCTTTTTCTCATCTACCTCCACCCCCCAAAATTGGGGTTAGTTGTCCCTCCCGCCACTTTTAGGGTGGCACTTATCATGTGGTATGGCAATGGCTGTATACTTCCCTGTCTCTCACTGGAAGCTTTTTGAGAGGCAGACCCTTACTTACTGAGAGAATATCAGCTGTGAGCACAGGGTCTGGCCCTTAGTTGTCCATTTCTCAGCAAATATTAGTTGACTAACTGAATGAATAGAGCAGGATAAATGTTTTAGTAGAATCTTATACAGAGAAATAAGCAAGTTCAGGAGGAAGACACAGAGGCATACGCCCCACCCCAATCTGAGAGATGCAGTCCAGGAAATGTTTGAACTGACTTCACTAATATAAGGATAAATTTGGCCCCTTTGACAGGGAGCACTAAGGTGTAAAGCAGAACATTTGAGATCAAAGAGCATGTCATGAGCAAAAAGTCCACGTGGGAAAACGTAAGGAAGACGTGCAGAGCAAACAGCCTGTGTCTGGAAAGAACAAAAATGTCTGTGGAGCGGTCAGGTTCTCCAGAGCTTTGGAGGTCAAGTCTCAGAGGTTGGTCATTCTCCTTGGGATGCGGGAGCCTCTGAGGGATTTTAAAAGGGAGGTGTGCATGGCCAAAGTTATACCTCAGAAAGATCAATCTGGAAGCAGCGAGGAGAATGGCCCAGAGGGTATGGAACTGGACACAGGAAGACAAGTGGCAGGGTTTGCAGCCATCCAGTTGATAAATGACAAAGGCTGAACAAGGACAATGATGGTTTGTTAGCAAGGAGCGGCGCTGATTGTTCTGACCCGAGCGCAGCAGGAAGGAGCTAGTGCTGAACCTGAATATTCTTTTAGGGCTGTCATTTGGGGGATTATCCAGCTGTCAGCACATTTGCTGGCCTGGCTGGAGCTAAACTGATGGCATTTGTGTCTCCCTGGAACCACGGAGACATCTCCCCACCCCTCCAGGAACCATCTGGAGAAGGTCAGTCTGACCTGAGGGATTTGTTTTCATTAAAACGTTTACGGAAGCACAAGTCATTGCTCAGAAAGACAGAGATTATATCAACTTTGATCCTTTCTGTTGTTCATTGTCTTCTGCTGGTTTTATTTGGCACCATTCTTGATTTTGAAGCTGAAAACAAATAGTGGCTAGATGTTCAATATTAGCTAATAGGAGAAGACATGTTAATCCTCAGGAACCTATTATCGATGTTAAAATTAAAGCCCACGCAGACTTAGCATTTTGAATAGATTTTATGGAAACTAATTGTTAAAGAGAGATTATGTCGCATAGGTTGATTATGCTGCATTTCTTTTTATAATTTTCCTTTTTAAAAAAATGTTTCAGAAAATACTAATGTTTTAAGTAAACATAGTAACTTCAACAGACTTTTACCTAAATTTTTGATTTGCATGGTGAATCATATATCTATCTGATAGGTTGGACTAAATGTGATTAAATTCATTACAACAGATGTTACAAGACAAATATTTTCCTTGCTGCACTGTGATGTTTTTCAACTCAGATTTGTGTTAGAGGCTACTGGCTTTTGATGCAACATATTACTATCTCCTCTGTCTTTAATGGATAATGTTGTCGATATCACTAAGCAAACAAAGACTGGCCAAGGAGTTGTGCGTAAATTCCGGCTCTCAGAGAGAGGCCAAGTGAGTGGCGGGAATTGTGTTAAGTGCATTCCGGTGCCTCACCGTGGGCCCAGGCAGAGCTTTTGTGTTTATCGGCACCCAGCCTGCCAGGCAGCATTGGACAGCCCCCAGGGTGTGCTGGGGGACTGGGCCACAAGATGGACTTCACAGTAAAATAATTCTTTGTCTAAATGAGTGTTAGGGAGTCCAGAAAACAGATAAAAACAAACAAACAAACAAAAACTAAAACTAAAGTCCAGTGTCTTACACAAATGCATCTTTTTATTGAGAAGCAATGTTGCTAGAGGATAAGGGGATAGACTTTGGATTCAAACTTCTAGTTTTCAAATGTGCCTCAGTTTGCTCATTAGTAAATGAGTATCTTAATGTTACCTGTATCTTAGGGCTGTTATGAGGGTTAAAAAAGTGAGTATGTGTAGAGAGTTTAGAAATTGCCTGTTGCTACTTACCCAGTTTTCCTCCTTCGTTGTCTGGCCTTTTCGCACAAGGTCTGACCTAAATTCAGCCCACTGGCATTCTGTACACAGACTGAACACCTACTAGGTTCCAGGCCCTGAGCCAGGCCCTAGAAACACAATGATAAATAAGACACACTCTCTGCCTCAAAGAAACCAAACTAGTAGATGAGACAGACATGCAAATAGTGAATTCCATTCTGTGTGGTAAAGGAATAACAGAAACAGATACTATATAAGTTCTAGAGGTGTAGAGTAGAGGGAGACTCAGCTCAGATTTAGAAAGTTTACAAGGAAATGGTTTACATAGGTTCTAAGTACTCAACTGGGTTTTGAGGTGTGACTAGGAGTTAGGTTATCAAGAGTGTAAGATGAAGGAGAATAAAAAGGTTAGAGAAAGCAGGTACAGAATGAAGAATAAGGGAAGAAATATGCTATATCTCTTACCTTCGTCGTTTCTTAGACTTGGCCATGAGATTTGTAGCTCTGGAGTGTTACCAGTTCTTAATCTAAGTTTGGAAACAGTTGCATGTCTAATGGAAGAGTTGAAATGGTGGACTCCCTCCTCTTCTGGGAACTGGCACGCTGTTGTGCAATTGCAGGTGAATTGCCATTTATAGATCGCTGGCTTCTCTCCAAAATTAGAGTCTAGACTTGATCCGTTATTATGCTTCTGAGATGATCTTTTGGCCAAACCAAATCAAGAAACTGTTTGCATATCAAATTGAAATTTCTAGCTATTCAGAGCTTCATTCTTTTGGGAGAAATGAAATGGCAAAAAATTGAGACAACTTAGGCATTTCAAAACAGACCCATCTTTTCTGCGGGCATAAGACTAACTGATGGAAGTATCAATTCTCACAACGACTTTCTCTGTTTCTTCTGCCTTTTGTCACTTACCTGTCTTTGAACACCCTACCATGGTGAGAAATGGATTAAAAAACACCTCAGTTGCCAATTCATTAAAATTAAATGTGTCACATATTGCAAGTGAAAATACAATTTCAGATAGAAAACGAAAGTATTTTTTCCTTTTATTTTACTATTATTGTCCCCATAGTCTCACAGTTGACAGTCTTAAGTTTAAAAGGCTGTTTCATGCAGATATGCACAGAATGCATATTGGGAACATTAAGAATTGGGGGTGGGAGGTTCACATGGCATCCTGGAAGGTGGCAAGCTGAATGAAGGACCTCTGAGCCTTTTCCAAGGTCCTACCTGGCTGAATCAACTGGTAACCAAGACATTCATACATTGTTCTCCCAATGCTGTTAAATATAAAATAATGTATTGTTTTGAGGCTGGTCTTATTCTTGTTCCTGCTTTTACCTAGTGACAGAAGGAGGAAGGCAGAATTATCTATTTCCCTCCCTAAATGTCTTCCTCATCTTGGATTCTCATTCTTAATGATTCTGCCATCTTTCCGTGTGAAAAATCTGGGAGTCAGCCCATACTTCTGTTATCTTCAATCTCTTGACAAATCAGTGAGTATTATTTCCATCTCCATAACTTTTTTCCATGCCTCTTCCTTTCTTATACTCTTATGACTAGATGGAGGCTCTTCATTTAAAAGAAGTCACAACTTATATATCATATTTCAAAACATCACTCATCTGGACTTCTGTAGTAGCATATCATTGGGTCTTCCTGCCTTCGGTCTCATTGTTCCATCCCAGATTTGTGAATCTGACCATGTTTTACCTTTCGGTAGCTCGAGGACAAAGTCTAAACCTCTTAGTATGGCACAAAAAAGCCTTCTGTCATTTGGCTATACCGTTCTCTCTAACTTTCCTTCTTTCTATTCCCTCACATGTATTTATGCATCAGACATACTCAGGTTTGAGTAGTTCATCAACGATGTCCTGCACTCTCTATCTGCCTCTGTGTGTGTTCTCCCTAATGTTTGATTTCTCTCTTCCCCTCTAATCTCCCTGTCAAACCCCTCCAACTCATCTCTCTATGAATTCTTTCTTGAATCATCTGTGTCATTCACTTTCTGGTGGGAAGTAGCTCATTCCAAGTGGGTAACTTCAGAAGAGTTTTAACAAAGAGAATATTTTCAAAACAGGGGCAGGATATGAGGAAATCACAAAGCATAGAGTAGTAAGTACCCTGAAGTTCAAACAGGGAGCTGCCATCTGCTCCCTTCCTTTGTCCAGAGACAAAGAAAGCTGTCTGAGGGATGAAGCCAGACCACAGCCATCTACCTACCCTCTGTGCAGAGAGGAAGCTAACTTTATTCTTTCCCCTCCTTTCAATCTCCTGCCGGCACTCACCATCGGCTGAAACCAATAGGAGCAGGACAGAAGGGACAGGGAGCCTTTGACATAGATCCTATCGGTCAGCCTCCTGGGTTGCAGAGCAGGATGAAGAAGATTGAGGAGTGGGTCTGGAAGGGCAAACAGAAGACACCTGGCACCTTGACCAAGCAGAAGGGATCACTTTGTGACCAGAAGGACCTGGTTCGCACTTCCCTCATTGCCATTGTAATGCTACTTTGCAATTACTTGCTTGTGTATTTCTCTCCCCTACTATGCTATAAACTTTTGGATAAGCAGGAGATATGTATTTTTTTTTAAATAATCTTTGTAATCCTGTTGCTTACCACATGTCTGACATGCAGTGGACACTCAATAAAATTTTACCTAAATAAAATTTGTTTATCCAGATAACCGTGAAGAAAATGACAACCCTGGAGGGTGAGAAAAGTGACCCTTGTCTTGTTGGCTATTGGAGGGGGAGCATGTCACATGACACTAACAACACCTCTTCATGCTCACTGTCTTCTTTGGCCCTTTCCACTGCTGTCCCCACGTCCTCCCTCCAGTCCTTTGATCCATTTTCTCAAAGCATTCCAATGTCTGGAATCCCTGAATCTCAATCATTGTCCAGCCACCTTGAGGCACTAAAGAAGACACAGAACAGACCATTTCAGAAAAATAAGTCTCATTCCTCCCTAGTTTCGATACCAAGTCTTATCTGTACTTCTGTTCTGGTTATGTTGACTGACCCACTTATAAACTTTGAATTTCTTCCTGTTCGATTTTTCTTACCTAAAACCTAGAGCAGGGTTATTCTGTAAGTAGCCCCTTAGCTGTTTCCTCTTTTGGGTCCTACCCAAGTCTCTATTTGGTCCTCTTAGGCTGAAGGTATCCCAGGAAAAAATATCCCCAACCTAAAATATATCATCTGAAAATAAGAAAGGACCTCCCCCGCCCTGCATTTCAGTTCTTCAGTTGGAAGATGTATGTTAAGTATGACCAATATGGTAGCTCCAGTTTGTTTCTCTTGTGCCTCCAGGTTCATATCTGAACTCAAACTGGGTTTAGATGGCAGAGGGAGAGGCTGAGGGCTCAGAGCCAAGCTTTGATGAATGGAGAAAAGTGGGTCCTGCATGGAGCTCCTTAGCATGACTCTGGAGTGAGTTTTCTATTTTTGATGGGTAGTATAGCTCACTGAGGATATCATTGGAGTTTTGTATGCTTTAGACACCCCCTTTTTACTGTTAGCATCTCATTAAAGTCAACATATTAATTGGACTAGATATTTTAAAATATTTTGCTACAGACTGTCTTTGGTACACAGAAGGCATGTGTTAGTAGTGACTGCGGGGATGAACCTCAGCCTTTTCCTCATGGAACAGATCAGTGGAGAGGGGAAAGTGGTGATGTACTTGAAGACAGAGAGAAGAAAGGACCAATAAACCTCTGTGTGGATATTCTAGCTTGGGATTGGTGCTCTTGCTATAAACTTCTTGGTTTTTTTCCATAAAATCTCTTACTATACTTTACTGTAATTGCTTTTTTAATTCATTCTCTCTTCTACTAGACTATCTGTCCATGGATGCAAGAAATTTGTCCTTTATATAACCCCAGTCCTCAGCACAGTGTCTGACCTATAGCAGATGCTCAGCAGTTATTTGGGTGAAATAATAAATTTATACTGCTTGAAAAGCATCTTTGTGCCAATGGGAGGCCTTCACTTTGCTTAATTAATGGGGCTGAGTTTAGAGTGTGCTGGGTGTGTATTGTTGCAATGGGAAGAATGGTTCTTTATTTCTTCTTTCATAAAGAGATAAATGTGCAAGTTATTTTATTATAACTGTGTATTGGACCCAGGCTGAAGAAAAGACTATGATGCCATTTACCTATTCTGATTTGAAGGTAATCAGAATGTGATCTCAAAATATCACCCCTCACCACCTGAGTTAGTCATTATCAGCTTCTGTCAAAATGAAAATGTATATCATGTGGTAGCATGATGATTTTTTATAAGCTATGGACTTGTTAATTCTAATGTCAGATCAGCAGGAGTAAATGTGCGCCTGGGCCACAGGAGGCTAGGTTTTGAAAGGTGAGGAAGGAGGAAGAACTTTTATACATTGCTCCTCAGTGTAGGGTGAGGATAAAGGAAGGCAATTCAGTAGGGGCTGAAACCAGATTAGCTGGTCATCTGACTGGGGGAGAGTGGGGCCGACCTGGCAGAGCCAGTCCGGGTGGAGCACTTCAGACCGGGCACCTGGAGAACCAGGAGAAAATAGAATAAAGGGAGGGGTCTTCATATATTTCAAATTTTACCTGGCACTCTGCTGGGAAATTTTTGAGATGGGCTATGACACCTAGGTCTACATTCGAGGTCAATGGCCCTAAACACACACACACACACACACACACACACACAGCTATTGTGTAAACCCAGATGGGAAACTGAGGGAAAAGTAAGCCTCTTGGCCAAAACGGATTCAATACAGTTCAACATGACCATGAGCTAAATGTCTGCAGGGCCCAGTTTGGATGACTGCGGGCGTACGTGAGACATGTCAGACACCAGCTGTCCCCCCAGGGATCTCACACCACAGTTTTGAAGATTTCTTAACAGAATACCAAACCGACCCCTCCTTTGCCTTGTATTTAAAATGTATCATTCTTTACTCAATCAGTAAGGTAGACCATCTGCCTTTCCAGACTCTTGTCAGAGAAAATAACCTCAAGTTGTCAGCTCTCTAGCCCTTATCAGAATCCAGTATGAGAGAAGAGATGGTTAAGGAAGATGGTCTGTAAGGCATGGTTTTCAAACTTTTTTTTTGCAACTGACTTTTTTCCTTCAATGACACCTTACCTGGAAAGTCAGTGTGGAAAACAGAAAAGTGGAGGTGCTTTGACCGGGAGGGCAGAAGGCCCTGAAATTCTCAGTCCCCCCTTGGTCCCTGAAGCACCTTCATGTGGCCTCATGGCCCCCATTTAAGAGTACAGTTTGGAAGTCAGAGGTCTAAGGAAATGCAAGGTCTTTACTCCTCCCCAAGTTCTGCCCTTGTAAACTTACAGTGGAAAGAGACGAGTGTGACTCATTTAGCTTGCCATGTCCAGATCTTCCTTCTCTGAGTTGTTTCTTAAGCTTACCCTAAGGTAAGGGTGTCAAACTCATTTTCACCGGGGGCCACATCAGCCTCTCGGATGGCTTCAAAGGGATGAGTGTAATTTTAGGACTGTATCAATGTAACTACTCCTTAACTGTTAAGAGAGTCAGCACTGCCGCTGGGTAGAAACAAGGTGCTGGGCCGGATTCGGCCTGTGGGCCTTGTGTTTGCCACCTGTGCCATAAGGGCAAAAGCAAGAATGACCTTATGGTTTTATTCCTTTTCATATTTTTTGAATTGATAGAAAAATTATAAAGAAAGTATGTTAATTAAAAAACCAAAACAGAACAGAAAATGATGTGATAAAAGCAGTACCTTAGGAATATGGGTCTGGTTTGGACTTAGAATAAGTTGAAAATATTAGAAACTACAGGCAGAGAAGGGGTTGGAAGCTGAAGTTGTTAGCAAAGAGTGACACTGTAGACACCTGAACCAGGGTGGCCGCAGGTACAAGGTGGAAGATACTGCTTATGAGGCCCGTTTGGTGTGAGCACAGATGGACAGGGGAGGAGGAGAGGCATCAGGAGGACAGAAGGACAGAAGTGTTGTGGCCAAAGAGGCAGAGGGCGCCTGCAGGGAAACCCTGCAGGATGTGATCGGTGGGGTTTGTGCAAGGAGGAGGGCTCACTGTCCTTTAGAAGCCAGCACCAGAGAGAGCCGCAGTCAGTGAGATCGTGCTCCCTTTCGTCATGCGGGTCACAGGGGTAAAAGGCACAAGAACAGATTGTATGCTTGTAAGTGATAACATGAAACCCTCATCTGAATTTTGGTTACTGACGTAAGACGCTTCCTGCCAAAACTTCTTCCAGATGAGAGAGTTGCTTGCATGCTGAGATTCCTTCTGACTAATGCAGTTTAAACAGATCACAGTGATTCAACAAAAATAATTGTTATTTATATCTGTATACATTGTGGATGATACATTCCTCCATAGGGATTCTACATCCGTTTTCTTGTTTAGTCCTTCCAACAACTCTGCGAGGGAAGTAAAGCTTGCAGAGTCTTGGTTTCATGGAAAGATCTACACAGAAAGTTCAATGATGTACTTGAAGGTAACGGCAGAGCCAAGTCCGGAACCCAGGAGTCTGGCCTGCAGCGCTGCACTCCGTGTACCTCCCCACTCGGGCTCGCCAGTAGGGCTCTGCCACACTGTCTGTTGGTGCGCAGCAAGTAGCAGACTCTCAAAATTATCAGAGTCTCTGCTCTTTTTGGTAGGTTGTACATTCCGCATATCACCTTTCCAAACTTTTCCAAATTGGATATCGATGCTGGCCACTTGGCTCAAAAGGCTGTGTTTCATTTTCCCAATGTCTCAATTTTATTCATTTAGCTGGTATCTGGTCTTTCCTTATCCATATTTTATCCACATTAGCACCATCTTGTTTGTCTGAGCTCCCATTCAATATGCACAGGCAGGTGTGGTCTGCATGTAGATGCCTTTGAGGATGTTTTCCTTGGAGCTTCCTGTCCTCCCATTCTGAATATTTTTGCAGGTCCCATGGCCTGTTGCTGGTTCTTGTCAATGCACTTACAGAGATGTCCTATATATTTTGTGTAAATGTGATCTTTGCAGTATTTTTAAATTGCCCTCTTTTATTAACAAAGAGTGGTTCCTCTTGTTTGTAAAGCAGTGTGTGATTAAGCACTTAAAAATACAAACACAAATATGTGTGTATATACTATTTAGTATGTATGACATAGTATACATATGTGTGTGAGATATACATACATATGTATGTGTCTATCTGTATATATATCTATCCACCTGTGTATCCATCCATCCATATATATATACATGAACACGTGCATGCAGGAATAGGCTCGGAATTCCAGGTATGCGAACGTCCCTAAGAGTGACCTTGAATATGAAGTGCCTGTGGGAGAACATGGTCAGTTTGGCTTATTCAGTCCCTGAAAGGGTTATTTATACAAAAAGGAACTGTTACTTAGAAGCCCTGAATTTGGACATAGAAGTAATCTTAGAGGCTAAGTCCAAACTCTCCTTTTGTAGTTAAGAAAACAGAAATTATTGTATTAGCTTAACATCACCTAGCACACTATGACTCAACAGTGATTGGAGCCAAAGGCTTTCCTAATTTCCATTTTAATTCCTTTTCTAGGTCCCTTTGTCTCTTCCCTACATATATCTTAGTTTTCAGGAAATATATTTTCAGAGAGAAATTAAAATTAGTTTAACATCATCATCCTGCAATATTTTATTGTGGGTGTTTCTATGATGATGATGTTTGACCCTGATTTTGCCTGGTACCACAGAGTGTCAAGGGATATAGAAAACAGAGGCAGAGAATTGAGAGCCTCATAGGTATAAAGGAAATTTTTCCACACAGCAAGCAGGAAACAGGGGCTTGGAGCTACATCTAATCAGAGGCACCCATTCTCTAGCCCTTGGTGAAGGACGGCCATGCTATTGCCTTCTTCTCTCACCTTTCTATTTCCCCATCATGCCTTGTATAATGTGGCCCACCAACAGTTGTGCAGACACACATTACTCTGCTTCATAAGGAGAATATAATTGCCAAAGGGCCTTCTGATCTCACCACCTGAGGCTACCTTTTTGCAGTCACCCCAAGCCAATAGGAAATTTTTGGCATTGAGTTGTTAGGTTTGTCCAGTGTTGAAACAACACTTGATTTGTGCAATATGGTTATTTGGTAAAATTACTGATTAAAAAACAAATTGGCTGAACCAACTAGTATTTGAAACACCTGGCAATTTGAATCGGCACACTTAATCTGGCAGAGCAACAAGTACACGCAGAGCACCAAACCACACTGCCTTGTACCCGTGCAGTTTTGATGAAGTACTAAAGCATATGTATATAAACTTAGGTAGAAATTTTGCAAGGAGTTTCTTGCTAAATGAGCTGGCTAGTGGGGATTTTCTACTTTAGAATAAGAAAGTTGAGATAGGAAACCCGCAGTGGGGGTGAGCTAGAGCACGGTGCTGCTTATGTACCTAGGGGTAAGGTGGAGAGGATCAGGCAACTGGTGATTCTGTAAGGCCACTGGGGGTTCGGACCATTGAGAACCTTGACTGGATGGCCTGGTTATAAAGTAGCATATACCTATTTAGTGATTCGTCAGTTCAGCTCAGTGAGAGAGATTGCTAGTGCACATAGGTATAGCCAAGGCCCCCTATTTTTGATATTTTATGGACAGAGCAGCCATGAACTTTGTTCTTACCTTGTGGTCTTGGAACCTAAAACAGCCAAGCTGACTATGTAATTACGTAAATGCAGTCTAGCTATCTTTGACCAAGTAGCTGTGAAATCATTATTCTCTCTACTTATTAATAATATTTGTCATTAATTCAATTATTCATTCATTTTAACTTTTGAAACAACTTTAAAAACAATTTAAATGATTTTGAAACAATTTTAGGTTTACAGAAGTTACATTTTTCTCCCTGCCCCCTTCAAATACATTAATGCATGTTTCTTAAAAATAACAGCCTTCTCTAACATAATCACTGTATTATATGTAAACACTATTTCTCATCAAAGTTTCATCCATTAATTTTAGCATCCATATGTAATTCTTGCTTTATTTATTTTTGAATGGCCAATTTAGTGACTATATACTATGTTTTGGGTATTGGACTAGACACATAGATGGATAGAACTCAGACTCTAACCTTGGTCTATTAGAAAAATAGACACCTAAACAAATACATTATAGTCAGAGTGGCAAGTGCAACAAGGACAGAGAAACGGTAGTTCAGAAGAGGTCAGAACAAACACTACCTGTGGAAGGGAGGTCAGAAGAGGCAATTTCTAGAGAGAATGTATCCAGTTTACAGCTGAGGACATATTCTGAGCCCTATACATTATTATGGGGATGTAAAGTCCTACCTTCTCTAAATTGAAGATGTCACTAACTTCTGCATTTTTTATCTTAATATTTCTCAGCCTTTTTAAACTTTTTGACCCCTATCCACTCTAAAATATACACTTCACATTTATGATGCACATAAGCAGCACACACACAAAAATACAATCTCCAAGAACAATTTTTGTTCCTTTACTTTTTTCTTTAATTTTATTATTGACATTATTACAAATATTCCCATTTTCCCCTTCCTTTACCTGCCTTTACCCAGTCCTCTTTAAGAACAATTATTAATCTTACTACTTGTGATGTATTCTTTTATTTTCTACTCTATTCTGTTCAACTTTTTTTCTATTCTGTTAATAAATGCAGTGCTAATATATTCAATATGTGGGCATGAGCACATGGAACTCACATTTCCAACAAGCTAGCTATGCCACTCTGATGCTGACCTAGGATACTGGCCTAGGGAAAGGTGGAAAGTACTCTAAGACAACAGGAGTGGCCTGTGGTGGCTCTGTGTAATAGATAAGAATCCTAACATTCATATATGGGAAAGCCCTGCTCTAGTTGATATGTTAGATCCATGTCATCAGAGGGTTCATTTGCTGACTTACACCTACTGGCACAGGGAGGGAAACCAGTGCCAAGATTTCTTTAAAGCTCAGGTCCATCAGTGTTTGTGGATGGAAGGCAGAGACTGATGGAACTGCTCTGAAAAGATGGGAGACTTCTCCCATGAGAGAGAGGAAAGGCCGTATTGATAAAGTGATTCATTCCATTCTGCTAATGCCTTATCCATCCCCATGACACTATTGTGGATGCTTAAGGTGCTGTGCTGAAAGGCAGTTGGACTTGAGAAAAAAGGACTATGCAATCCTGGGACTCTGAAAAGGGATTTCTTGTGCCTCTATAAGATACTTAAAAATGTAGGTCTTTGATCAAGTGTCAGCTTACCTCTGATTGGCAGATACTTTTTCTCTTTGTAGCACATTTGACCCTAAGTAATAAAGTCTTCCGACTTCCTATAAACAAGATTGTCCTTTATTTTAAGGACACAAGACCCAGGAGGGCTGGAAGAGCAGAAAAGGAGCTACTGACAAATAATAGAGATATTTACCCAGCAGTCAAGGAGGAGGATGGGGTACTCTGGAGAGAGCAGCATGTGAAGAAGGCAAGAGGTGGTCCACCACCACATAAAGCTGGAGTCACAAATTTTGGAAATTATGTCAAGAGGCATTTCTGGGATCATGGAGGTGCTTTAAAATCTTGCTAAAGGAAACTTAGGTTTTACATTGTAATGATCAGCAGTCAGTTGAGGATGCTAAGAAACAGATGATCATTTATTGATTTCCTTAAGAGAGGGAAGTACAAAGAAAGAAAGATCAGTTAGATGGTGATTTCAATGGCTTTGATAAAAGGTGCCAAAGAGCTGTAAGTTGGAAGTGGCAGTGGGGAGGATGGTTCTATCTTCTAAGCATCCTCCTCCCACCCTAGTTACTAGAATGTGAGGCCCATGACGGGAAGGACTTGATTTCTCCCTCTTTTCAACATACACAGGTGCCTGACATGTAGCAAGTAATCAATGAAAACTGAATTAATATCTGTATAATTTCATCATATTATTCAAATAATTACATGGGGAAACATACCTTCCTGAATAATCATTTGGCCTAAATCAGAGGTTATTAATCCTGGATGGTCATTAAAATCACTCAAAAGTTTCTTTTAAGAGGGATAGCCCATTTTTCCCAGGTCCTCAGCATTATAACTAAAAAGCATAGTAAGTTTCTGAAAGATGGAGGAATGACAAAGCAGTGAATTCTCTGCATTTCTTTATTGTTTCCCATACATCTTGAACTGCCAACAGGTACCAATATTGCTTTGCTTCAACTGAATATCAATGTTAAAACTGCACCTCCCCACCTCTCCATCACTTCATCTGACCCAGCAAGAATTTTATCTTCTACTCATACCATTGGAAGCACATACGCACTTGATTCCCCCACTGAGACAGAGAACTAACAGTCCTTACCCACCTGGCAAACATAGGCAATGCTCTGATATTCCTGCCAGGATAGTGTCAGCAGAGCAGAGTGACAGGCTGAGCTTCCACCTGTGCCCAGCAACGAGGAGGCTGATGGAGGTGGTAGGAAGTAGGGTAGCTGACAGTCTGCTTCACTCCCTCCCATTGTGTCAAAGGGAGCCAGCCAGTCAGTCAGGAGCTGAACCTCCACCTCCACCCTGCAGCAACTAAAAAGAAAAAAAAAACTTAAACGAATTGAAATCATACAGAATATATTCTCTGACCATAATGGAATAAAACTAGAAATAAACTACAGAAAGGCAATGGAAAAGTCTTCAAACAGTTTGAAATTAAACAATATTTTTAATAATGTATGAGTCAAAGAGAAAGTCTCAAAGGAAATAAAATAATACATAGAACTTAATAAAAAATGAAAATACAACATACCAAAATATATGGGACACAGCTACAATAGGGCAAAGAGGGAAATTTATAGCAATAAAGGCTTATATTTGAAAAAAGAAAAGGACTTAATAATTTAAGCTCTTATTATAAAAAAACTAGAATAAAAATAGCAAGCGGAAGAAAGAAAATAAATGTAGGAGCAGATATTAATTAATGAAAACAAGAAAACAGAAAAGATAATCAATAAAACAAAAAATTCTTTAAAAAATCAATAAAATTGATAAACCTCTAAGAAGACTGACAAACATAAAAATGGAAAACACACAAATCACCAATATCATGAATGAAAAAGAGATTATCATTACAGATCCTATAGCCATTAAAAAATAATGAAGAAACACTATAAATTTATAAATTTGACAATTTAGAAGAAATAAATCAATTTGTCAAAGACCATAAGTTATCAAAATTCAACCAGATAAAATAGGCCAGTTGATTTCAACTCCTTAAAGCTAAGGAGTAGTTACATTTATACAGTCCTAAAATTACATTCGGCCCTTTGAAGGCAACCATGAGGCTGATGTGGCCCCCGGTGAGAATGAGTTTGACACCCCTAGAATAGACATTTAAAGATTTTATTTTTAATAGCTCCTGAGAGAAAAATCTTTAAGTTTATATCAAGTCTCTGGAGAATTCTACCAAACATTTAAAGAAGAATTAACATCAATTCTATATAATCTATTCCAGGAAAACAAGAGGAAGGAACACTTCCCAATTCATTTTATGAGGCTAGTACTATCCTGATACCAAAACCAGACAAAGACAATAAGAAAAAAATAAACAGGTCAATATCAGTTAAGAACTTAAGATACAAAATCTTTGACAAAATATTAACAAATTTAATCCATCAATGTATAAAACAAATTATAGACCATGGCCAAGTGGGATTTATTTCAGGCATGCAAAGCCAGTTCAAAATTTAAAATTAATCAATAGAATCTAATACAATATTAACTGACCAAAGAAGAAAAATCAATTGACATAATCATGTCAATTGGCACAGAAAAAGTACTATACAAAATCAAATATCCTTCAATGATAAAAACTCTCAAAAAAGTGGTAATGGAGGGAAACTTTCTTAACTAAATAAAAAGCATCTCCTAAAGTTTGCTGCAAACGCCACACTTAACATTGATAAACTGAAAGATTTCTCGCTAAGGTTGAGAACAGGTAAATATGTCCATTTTCACCACACTTATTTAACACAGTACTAAAAACATAATCCATACAAGAGAAAAGAGATAAATTGTACTTCATCAAAATTTAAAAATCTTTGCTCTATGAAGTACCCAGTTCAGAAAATGAAGAGATAATCTGGAAGAAAAATATTTGCAAACCACATATTCCATAAAGGGCTGGTCACTAGAATATATTTTTTCAAAACTCCAAAGTCAGCATTTAAAATATAAACAATCTAAATAGAAAGTGGACAAAGGACTGAAGAGGCTATTCTAACACATAAACACATGAAAAGATGTGCAACCTCATTAGCCATCAGGTAAATGCAAATTTCATCCACAACGAGATATTACTATACACAAAATAGCTAAAATAAAATATAGTGACAATAACAAATGCTGGGAGGATGGAGAGAAACTGGCTCACCCACATTTTCTGGTGGGAATGTAATTAATGATATAGCCACACTGGAAAGCAGTTAGGCAATTTCTTATAAAATTAAACATGCAACTACCATATGACCCAGCAAATGCACTCTTGGACATTTATCCCAAAGACATGAAATGTATTTTCACACAAATGTTCATATGTGCTTTATTCATAATAGCCTAAAACATGAAACAATCCAGATGTCCTTCAACCAGTGAACGGTTAAACAAACTGTGGTACATCCATACTGTGAAAACTGCTCAGCAACAAAAAACAGAATGTTGATAAACACAACAATTTGGATGAATCTCAAAGAATTATACTGAGAAAAAAAGCTAATCCCAAATGGTCACATACTGGATGTTTCTATGTGTACAAAATTCTTGAAATGACAAAACTAAAAATCAAGAACTGATTAGTGATGGCCGGGAGAGAAGTGGGCGTGGCTATGAAAAAACAACAGGAAAAATCCGTGTGGTGATGAAACTGTTCTGTGACTTGACAGTCCCGTTATTAAATTGCACTATATTTTTGAAAGATGTTACCAGCAAGGGAAACTGGGTAAAAGAAAACACAAAATCTCTCTGTGTTATTTCTTACAACTGCATGTGAATCTATAACTGCATCAAAATGAAAATTAATATTTAAAAAAAACACCCAAGAAGCTTTAAAAATATTGATGCTTGGATTACTCAACACATTCTGCCTCCCAGATTCGTATGTAGTTGATTTTGGGTAGGGACTACCCAATTCAATTTATAAGGTTTCCCATGAGATTTTAATGTATGGCCAGGGTTGAGAACTTCTGGCCCCAACATGAACTGGTTCAGTCTACACAACTGGGGAGGCAGACTCATCTAGCCAGAACTTTATGTTCTTTCTTCCTCCAGTTGTGTCAGTTGACCTTGATAAGCTTTCTAAGTGCAAAGACTGTATCCATGAATCGCCGGTACAGCGCCTAGTTCTCTCAGAGAGACACTTAAAATTTTGCTGCTGCTGAGGATGATGGTGGTGCTGACGCTGCTGCTGGTGAGTCGGTTGGTAATAATCATTGTTTTAGTTGTACTTCTATCACCTAGTCAGGTAAACCTGAATACTGAAATTTTACAGTTGTCATATTGGATCCACAGGGAATCTGAGAATGGGAAAAAGATAAACAGGCATGCTTGCCTTCTCTTCTTGCATAAATTATAGCTACTGGCTTATGCATTCTGAACATATGTTTGGTAACAGTTATGAGTTGAGCATATGTTGTTTTAGGAGATTATTTAAATCTTCCTCTAAATCCAAAGAAATCTTTTCTGAATATAAAGAGGCCAACGAAGCGCTCTGAGCAACCAGAGGTATTGTCATGAATTCTATCCTATTTTTTCCCCAGTTGTTTTGAATCATGTGCAGGGTTTTGGAATGTAATCTTGGTCATCATTGTTGGTCCAGGGCTCTTATGAAAACCTATTTTGCTGAAATGATTGGCTATTAATTTTAGCTGTTTGTAATTTGTTTTTAATTAGCATGTTATTTTCTTATAAATAAACACATATGGCTGTTAGGAATAGATAAAGGTTGTTGTAGAGTTACTGATGGGGCCCAGGACTCACACAATCATTTGTTGAGTGCCTGTTATCTGCCAGGCACTCTGCTAACAAGCTTCTGGGGGGTGCTGTGGAGTTCTAATAATTTGAGAACAAATATATCTTTATAAAAACTAATATTATTCCTGGGCGTCATTCATATTTTTTGGCATGTGAGGTTGATTGGTTTTAGCATCTTTTTAAAAGTAACAGCTCTTTTTTTTTTTTTTAATTTATTTATTGTTATTTAATTACAGTTGTATGCCTTTTCCCCCATCCCTTCACCCCACCCCAGGTGAACCCACTTCCCTCCCCCCTCTCCACCCTCCCCCTTGGATTTGTTCATGTGTCCTTTATAGTAGTTCCTGTAATCCCCTCTACCCACTGTCCCCGCCCCCACCACCCACCCCCGCCCTTGCTATTGTTACATTGTTCTTAACTTCAATGTCTCTGGTTATATTTTGTTTGCTTTTTCCTTCTATTGCTTATGTTCCAGTTAAAGGTGAGATCATATGGTATTTGTCCCTCACTTCCTGGCTTATTTCACTTAGCATAATGCTCTCCAGTTTCATCCATGCTGTTGCAAAGGGTATAAGCTCCTTCTTTCTCTCTGCTGTGTAGAATTCCATTGTGTAAATATACCATAGTTTTTGGATCCACTCGTTTGCTGATGGGCACTTCGGTTGCTTCCAGTATTTGGCTATTGTAAATTGTGCTGCTATGAACATTGGGGTGCACAGATTCTTTTGGATTGGTGTTTCAGTGTTCTTAGGGTATAATCCCAGCAGCGGAATTACTGGGTCAAAGGGCAGTTCCATTTTTAGTTTTCTGAGGAAATTCCATATTGTTTTCCACAGTGGCCTCACCAGTCTGCATTCCCACCAACAGTGCACAAGGGTTCCCTTTTCTCCGCATCCTCTCCAACATTTGTTTGTGGATTTGTTTATGTTGGCCATTCTGACTGGTGTGAGATGATACCTCATTGTGGTTTTAATTTGCATCTCTCTGATGGCTAGTGATGCTGAGCATCTTTTCATATGTCTCTGGGCCTTCTGTATGTCTTCCTTGGAGAAGTGTCTGTTCAAGTCCTTTGCCCATTTTTTAATTGGGTTGTTTGTCTTCCTGGAGTGGAGTCGTGTGAGTTCTTTATATATTTTGGAGATCAGGCCCTTGTCTGAGGTATCATTGGCAAATATGCTTTCCCATATTGTTGGTTCTCTTTGTAATTTGGTGCTGTTTTCTTTAGCCATGCAGAAGCTTTTTATTTTGATGAGGTCCCATTTGTTTATTCTTTCCTTTATGTCCCTTGCTTTAGGGGATGTGTCTGTGAGGATGTTGCTGCGTGGAATGTCTGAGATTTTCCTGCCAATGTTTTCCTCAAGGACTTTTATGGTGTTACGGCTTATATTTAAGTCTTTTATCCATCTTGAGTTTATTTTCGTGTATGGCGTAAGTTGGTGATCGAGTTTCATTTTTTTGCACGTAGCTGTCCAGATCTCCCAACACCATCTGTTGAAGAGACTGTTTTTGCTCCATTTTATGCTCCTGCCTCCTTTGTCAAATATTAATTGATCGTATAGATTTGAGTTTATTTCTGGGCTCTCTATTCTGTTCCATTGGTCTATGAGCCTGTTTTTATGCCAGTACCAGGCTGTTTTGATTACCGTGGCCTTGTAATACAGTTTGATATCAGGTATTGTGATACCTCCTGCTTTGTCCTTCTTTCTCAAAATTGCTGCTGCTATTCGAGGTCGTTTATGGTTCCATATGAATTTCTGCAATGTTTGTTCTATATCTGTGAAATATGTCATGGGTACTCTAATAGGGATTGCATTGAATCTATAAATTGCTTTGGGTAGTATGGCCATTTTGATGATGTTAATTCTTCCAATCCATGAACATGGTACATGCTTCCATTTGTTTGTATCTTCCTTAATTTCTTTCTTCAGTGTTGTGTAGTTTTCTGAGTACAGGTCTTTTACCTCCTTGGTTAGGTTTATTCCTAGGTACTTTATTTTTCTTGTTGCTATATCGAATGGGATTTCTTTCCTGATTTGTGTTTCTGCAGTTTCGTTGTTGGTGTACAGGAATGCCTTTGATTTCTG
This sequence comes from Desmodus rotundus, assembly GCF_022682495.2. Lineage (NCBI taxonomy): Eukaryota > Metazoa > Chordata > Mammalia > Chiroptera > Phyllostomidae > Desmodus > Desmodus rotundus. Next base: position 127,839,799 of record NC_071388.1, read on the forward strand.
GGTATTGACTCTGTATCCAGCTATTTTGCCAAATTCATTTATTAGGTCGAGTAGTTTTTGAGTGGAGTCTATAGGGTTTTCCATGTACACTATCATGTCGTCTGCAAACAGTGACAGTTTCATTTCCTCCTTTCCAATTTGGATGCCTTTTATTGCTTTTTCTTGTCTGATTGCTGTGGCTAGGACTTCCAATACTATGTTGAATAGGAGTGGTGAGAGAGGGCATCCTTGTCTTGTTCCTGATCTTAGTGGGAAAGCTCTAAGTTTTTGTCCATTGAATGTGATGTTGGCTGTAGGTCTCTCATATATGGCCTTAATTATGTTGAGGACTGCTCCCTTTATTCCCACTTTGCTGAGTGTTTTTATCAGAAATGGGTGCTGTATCTTATCGAATGCTTTTTCCCCATCTATTGATATGATCATGTGATTTTTGTCTTTGCTGTTGTTGATGTGATGTATTATGTTTATTGATTTGCGAATATTGTACCATCCTTGCATCCCTGGGATGAATCCCACTTGGTCATGGTGGATGATCTTTTTAATATATTGCTGGATGCGGTTTGCTAATATTTTGTTGAGAATTTTAGCGTCTATGTTCATCAGCGATATTGGCCTGAAGTTTTCTTTCTTCGTTGTGTCTTTATCTGGTTTTGGGATTAGGATGATGTTGGCTTCATAAAAAGAGTTTGGGAGTCTTCCATCAGTTTGGATTTTTTCGAATAGTCTGTGAAGGATAGGGGTTAGTTCTTCCTTAAATGCTTTGTAGAAATCTCCTGTGAAACCATCTGGTCCAGGGCTTTTGTGTGATGGGAGTTTCTTGATGACTGCTTCAATTTCCTTTGCTGATATTGGTCTGTTCAGGTTTTCTGCTTCTTCTTCAGTCAGTTTTGGAAGATTATATTTTTCTAGAAATGTGTCCATTTCATCTAGGTTTTCAAATTTCTTAGCATATAGGTCTTCATAGTAATTTCTTACGATCCTTTGTATTTCTGTGGTATCAGTTGTAATCTCTCCACTTTCATTTCTAATTCTGTTTATTTGGATCCTCTCTCTTTTCTTCTTGATAAGCCTACTTAAAGGCTTGTCGATTTTGTTTATCTTTTCAAAGAACCAGCTTCTGGATTCATTGATCCTTACAATTGTGCTTTTAGTCTCTATGTCATTTAGTTCTGCTCTGATCTTGGTTATTTCCTTCCTTCTGCTTGCTCTGGGCTGTCTTTGTTGTTGTTCCTCCAGTTCTTGTAGGCGTAGGGTTAGGTTGTTTGTGTGAACTGTTTCTAACTTCTTAAGGTAGGCCTGTATTGCTATGAACTTCCCTCTCAGGACTGCCTTTGCTGTGTCCCATAGGTTTTGGGTTGTTGTGAGTTCATTTTCATTTGTTTCCAGGAAGTTTTTGATTTCTTCCCTAATCTCGTTCTTGACCCATTCATTGTTTAATAGCATGCTATTCAGTCTCCATGATTTTGAGTGTTTTGGGTTTTTACCCTTGGGGTTGGTTTCTAGTTTCAGACCCTTGTGGTCAGAGAAGATGCTTGATATGATTTCAATTTTCTTGAATTTGTTGAGGCTTGCTTTGTGTCCTATCATGTGGTCTATCTTTGAAAAAGTTCCATGGACACTTGAAAAGAACGTGTATTTTGCTTCTTTGGGATGAAAAGCTCTGTATATATCAGTTAAGTCCATTTCCTCTAGGGTATTGTTAAGTGACACAATATCTTTGTTAATCTTTTGTTTGGAAGACCTGTCCATTTTTGATAGTGGGGTGTTAAAATCCCCTACTATAATTGTGTTGCTGTCAATATCTTTCTTGAAATCCTCCAAGATTTTCTTTATGTATTTGGGTGCTCCTATGTTGGGTGCATATATATTTATAATGTTTATGTCTTCTTGGTGGATTCTTCCTTTGAGTATTATGAAGTGACCTTCTGGGTCTCTCTTTATGGCCCTTCTTTGGAAGTCTATTTTGTCTGATATGAGTATTGCTACCCCTGCTTTTTTTTCCTGTCCGTTTGCTTGGAAAATTTGTTTCCAGCCCTTCACTTTCAGTCTGTGTAAGTCTTTTGTCCTGAGATGGGTTTCTTGTAGGCAGCATATGTGTGGGTCATGTTTTCTTATCCATTCAGCTGTTCTATGTCTTTTGATTGGAGCATTTAATCCATTTACATTTAAGGTTATTATCGATAGGTAGTTATTCATTGCCATTATTTCCTACCTGTGTTCCTCTGTCTTTCTCTTTTCCTTCCTTTCCTTAAAGCAGTCCCTTTAGCATCTCTTGCAGAGCTGGTTTGGTGGAGCTGTATTCTTTTAGACTTCTTTTGTCTGGGAAGCTCTTTATTTGGTCTTCTATCTTGAATGAGAGCCTTGCTGGGTAAAGTAGTCTTGGTTGGAGGCCTCTGGTTCTCATTACTTGGAATATTTTTTGCCATTCTCTTCTGGCTTGGAGCGTTTCCATTGAGAAGTCAGTTGCTAACCTTATTGGGGCTCCCTTGTATGTTACTTCCTTTTTCTCCCTTGCTGTCTTTAAGATCCTCTCTTTGTCTTGGAAATTTGCCATTTTAATTATGATGTGTCTTGCAGTGGGTCTCTTTGGGTTCCTCTTGTTTGGGACTCTCTGTGATTCCTGGATTTGGGTGACTTTTTCTCTCCTCAGATTAGGGAAATTTTCCATCATTACTTTTTCAAACAGGTTTTCTATCCCTTGCTCTTCTTCTTCTCCTTCTGGTATTCCTATTATACGGATATTGTTACGTTTCATGTTGTCCTGCATTTCCCTTATTGCCTCTTCATTCTTTCTGAGCCTCTTTTCCTTTTCTTGCTCCTTCTGGGTGTTTTTTTCTACTTTATCCTCCAGCTCGCTGATCCGATCCTCTGCTTCATCAAGTCTGCTTTTCATTCCTTCTACTGTGTTCTTCAATTCAGAAATTGTATTCTTCATTTCCTCTTGGCTCTTGTTGATATTTTCTATTTCCTTTTTCATGTTGATATAGTTTGCAGTGAGTTCATTGTAGTTTCCTTGTAGTTTCTGGTAGTTCTCTTTGAGCTCAGAGAGCTCAGTGAGCTTCCTGATGACCATTGCTTTGAACTCAGTATCTGATAGTTGACTTGCCTCTTTTTCGGTTAGTATTCTTTCTGAGACTTCCTCCTTTCCTTTCATTTGGGAATTGTTTCTTTGTCTTCCCATTGTTTGTGAGGCTCTTCTTGTTGGCCTCTGCTTCTTAAATTGCTTTGTTCTGAATCCCTGGGTTTATGATATGAACTTCTATGGTAGAATGCCAATGGGATTTGGTGGTGCTGTCTCCTTACTCTCCTGTGCTCGCTGGTCTTGAGCTGACGTTTATGTGTTTAACACGGTCTAACTCTAGTCTTTTCAGCACTCCAGGTTTTGTTGTCGCACATGTGGGAAAAATAGAAAGGGGGGGAGAAAGAAAAGGAAAAAACAAACAAACAAACAAACAAAAAAAAAAAACAAAGATGGGAAGGAGGGAAAAAGGAAATAGGAAAGGAGGAAAGGAAGGAAGGAGGGAAGAAGGCTTAAAGAAAGATCGGAGGCAAGATAAGAAGGAATTTTAACAAAAATTAAAACATAGAAATAGATAAAAGAAGGCAGGAAGAAGACATAAAAATGGTAAAGGATGGGAGGAAGAAGGAATGAAAGAAAAAAAAGAGAGAGAGAGGAAGAAGGAGTTCAGGGGGAAAGGAAAAGGGAAAAAAAAAAAAAAAGGGAAAAAAAAAAATCTTCTGTTGGCTTTAAACCGTTCAGGTTATTTCTGCTGTTGTCCTGTCTGTGCAACGGGAGGGGGTGGTTGGAAGGATTGGTTTCACTTTTCTTCCTTCCTGGGTCACACTCTTCACTGTTTTGTAGGTGTGGTCCCTGGCAGGCAATCAGGCCGTTGATCAGCCAATCCAGCAGCTTTGTTCTTGGGACTCTCGAGTGGCCGCTCCAGCCGCTCTGGCTCCCGACGCGTGCGCGCGCAGCAGGGGAATCCAGCCGCTTCGGGTTTGTGACGTTATTTGGTCTCTGAGCGCGCAGCCGGCCGACCAATCGAGCCGCCCAGGCTAGGGAGGCTGGCGCGCTGCAAGCGCTGGTTCAGCCGCCTAGGTGTTACGACTCTCGCCAGCCCCTTTGTGCTTGGGAAGTGCGCATCCAGCCGGCCCTACGCTTGGTGAGCGCGCAGCCCGCCGCCGAGCCAGAGGCTCTACGCTTGGGGGCCCGATCCAGCCGCCCGGGGCTTGAGACTCTCGGGTGGGCGGGGCCGCCCTGGGACCGAATCACGCGGTACTCGGTTCCGAGGTTTTGGGTCTGTGGGTGGAGCAGCTAGTCTCTGCTCCAAAAGATCTCGGAGGTTTCAGGTGTGGGCGCCCCTCCGGGGTTTCATGTATGGGCCCCGTTCGCTAATCTGCGCGCGCGCGACCGCGCGCAACCGGACCTCAGGTGAGCGCCAGTGCTGCTTCTCCCGCGTTCCACGTTCGCAGTCCAGGGGCGGAGAGGGGAGGGGCGCCAGGGGCCTCGGCCACCACCGAGAGTTCTCTAACTAGCCCCTGAGTGTCTCTATTTTCTTTTTCTTTTTGAGAAATTCCTCCTTTTCAAGCCCCCCTGGTCCAATCAAGCACCTGGCTGCTCACAGCGCAGCCTGGCCCTCTCCCAGGACTCCTGCAGCAGCCCCTGCGCCAGGGCTGGCGCCTCTGCAGCCCTTGTACCGCGCGGTCCCGGTTCCCGGGGACCTTATTGTCCTTGAGCACTCTTCTTACCGTCAGATCTTTCAATGTCCTCTATCTTTGGTCTCTAATCTTCGTATATGCTGGAGTACTGTTGGCTGTTCGCTCTGCTCCTCAGATCAGCTAGGTATTTCCCTGGCGCTGAGGGGAAGTGGATTCCGCTCCCACCTATGTTGCCGCCATCTTCCCGTCACTAAAGTAACAGCTCTTTAGTTTCCTTTTCCTTCTTCTCATTTCAACTTCCAAAAGTATTACATGCTGGTTCCATCTCCCAAACTGCTAACAGCACTCGCAATACATGCATTAGGCCCCTTTCCTTTCCCCACTGCCTGCCCCCCCCCCCCATCTCCAGATGGAATCTCCATCTGTGCACTCCCTTCTACCCAGAGCACTGGAAGATGTGTTTTACCTCCTGTTTATAGCTCATTCCGTCAAGTCAACTTATTCCATCCTGTTCTGTCTTCTCTGTGATTTTGCTTCATTGGTTTTCACCTTTCCCTATTCTATAACTCCAACCTTTCCAAGCCTCTGCAAGAAAACATGCTCAACTCTCTCTTTTTCTAAATGGAATTTGGGGGCCTCTTTAATGCTCCCTTTAGCTATTCATTCATTTTTTATTATTTATTTTCCATCAAAATTTCTTTAGTTATCTTTTTTAAAGTATATTTTATTGATTGTGCTATTATAATTGTCCCAATTTTCCCCCTTTGACCCCTTTGCCCAGTACCACCATTTCTTCCAGCAATTCCTCCTTAGTTCATGTCCATGGGTCGGGCATATAAGTTCTTTCCCCTCACTTTTCCTACTATTCTTAATATCCACCTATTTTGTACCTAACAATTATGCTTCTTAATCCTTGCATCTTTTCCCCCATTCTCCCCCTCTCCCTCCCAGCTGATAACCCTCCTTGTGATCTCCATATCAATGATTCTATTCTTGTTCTAGTTGTTTGCTTAGTTTGTTTGTTTTGATTCAGTTGTTGATAGTTGTGAATTTGTTGTCATTTTACTGTTCACAGTTTTGATCATATTTTTCTTAAATAAATCCCTTTCACATTTCATGTAATCATGGCTTGGTGATGATGAACTCCTTTAGCTTCTCCTTATCTGCGAAGCACTTTATCTGCCCTTCCGTTATAAGTGATAGCTTTGCTGGATAGAGTAATTAGGTTGTAGGTCCTTGCTTTTTATCACTTTGAATACTTCTTGCTAGTCCCTTGTAGCCTGCAAAGTTTCTTTTGAGAAATCAGCTGATGGTCTTATGGGAACTCCTTTGTAGGTAATCCTCTGCTTTTCTCTTGCTGCTTTTAAGATACTTTCTTTATCTTTAACTTTTGGCATTTTAATTATGATGTGTCGTGATATTGTCCTCTTTGGATCCATCTTGGTTGGGACTCTCTGTGCTTCCTGGACTTGTATGTCTATTTCCTTTACCAAATTAGGGAAGTTTTTTCATTATTTTTTCTAATAAGTTTTCAATTTCTTGCTCTTCCTCCTCTCCTTCTGGCAACCCTATGATTCAGACGTTGGTATGTTTGGAGATGTCCCAGCGGCTTCTTATTCTATCCTAATTTTTTTTAGATTCTTTTTTCTTCTTGCTGTTCTGGTCGAATGCTTATTTCTTCCTTATGTTCCTAATCATCACTGTTTGTTCCCTGTAGATTTTTCTGTCTTTCGCTTAATGTAAACTCCATTTCTGTCTGGGTCTTTTTTATGTTGTTGCCATACTCAGTGGGTTCTTTGAAGATTCTGATCACCAGTGTTTTGAACTCTGCATCTGATGGGTTGGTTATCTTCATTTCATTTAATTCTTTTTCTGGAGTTTTGTTCTGTTCTTTCAGTTGGGCTATATTTGTCTCTTCAATTTGGCAGGCCCCCTGTGTTTGTTTCTGTGCATTAGGTAGAGCTTCTTTGACTCCCTATCTTAGTAGCATGGCCTATTGTAGAAGAACAGACCTGTAAATTGTGTGGGGCAGAGCCTAAGAGATCACCAGGATAGGGAAACCTGTTTCACCATTTTGTGGCTCTTTTGTGTAGGGTTAGAGCTCGGAGAGGGGACAATGTCTCTGCCTGGCTTCTGGAGGTGCTCCCAGGAAGAACTCTCAAATCTGCCTGGGAGGAAGCTGACCTCCAGCACTCATCCTGTTTCTAGTCTTCTTGCTTTCTCCTCGCATACCACTTGTGCCCTTCCCGCTGTTGCCCTGGTGCTGAATCCAAGAGGGGGTAGGTCTGTGTAAGTTCTAAGTCCATGCCAGCACTTGAGGATGAGTCTTCTGATAATCTGGCAGTTCCTTCCACCACTCCAACCCCCACTGGTGTTTACAGCCAGAAGTTATGGGAATTTATCTTCCTGGCACTGGAACCCTGGGCTGCTGGGTTGTCTTGTTTGGGACTGGGATCCCTTGCTCCTGAGATTTCCCTCTTGATTTTTATCCACCACATATGAATGTGGGATTGCCCATTCTGCTGCCTCTCCACACCACTTCCGTGGCTCTGTGTCACTCCACGGCTCTGTGCCTTTCCACCTCTCCTCCGTGTTTCTGCCCCTCCTACCCATCTGGATGAATGTGGCTTCTTTAAACCCTTGAATGTAAAACTTACATACAGCTCGAATTTCTGATGGTTTTGGGTGATGTTTGTTTTGTAGTCTAGATGTAATATTTTCTGTAGTTGTGTGAGGAGGTGAAGCATGTTTACCTACACCTTCATCTTGACCAGAAGTCACCAAAATTTCTTGAAAGAGTTATCTTAAGCTCACTGTTCTTATTTCCTATCTGTTATTCACTTCTCAATTGATTGTAATCTGACTTCTTCTTGAATCTTCTGCAACTGACTCCTGTTCATGCTGATGTATCTCCCCAAAGTGCAGTTTCCCAAAAGACCTCCAATGTGAAGCTTTCTCTCAACCTCCCTGGGCATACCTCTTCCAGGGAGCTTACTACTCTTCAGTCTTTTATGAAATCCTAAGACTCCTAAAGGCATCTTTGTATGTTTAAACCCTAGCCTATCATTTAATAAGATAGATATTCAATAAGTGTTTGTTTAATGAATGAATCAATAAATGAATCTAAACTCTCAAATCTTCATCTGTAACCCTGTTCCTTTTATATGTTCCTAACACATACAGCCAATCATGTACAGAATATTTGAATATTTTATCAGAATTTCAAACTCAATGTATCCAATACTAAAGTTTATCATGGTTTCCTGAAAACTGACTTAAGTTCTAGATATTTGTGGATAACCCCATTATCAGTTTCATTAAACAAAAATAAAAAATTGGTCTACTAGGCTTTTTCTTTTCCTCCACCAACTTATTTGAGTCAGTAACTAAGACACACAAATTTATCTTTCTAAATATATTTAAAAATTATACCCTTTCTTTATTCTCACTGCTATTGCTTTAGTTGAAAATATATCATCTCACACTTCAATAATTTTAATAACCACTTCACAGGTCACTCAACAGCCATCATCATCCCCTCCAATTCATTATCTGCACTTCTGTGCAATGCTCATTTTAGAACTGAAATCTGACTCATTTACTCGATAAATCTTTATTGAGTACCTAGTAAATTTCAGATACTATGTAAGGCATTAGGGATATATCAGTGAACAAAACAAACTCTTTGACCTCATGGAGTTAACACCCTACTGAGGAAACACACTACTTGATGATTATGTCAAGATAATCATCTTGTTTTTCTTTTTTTAAAAATATGTTTATTGATTATGCTATTACAGTTGTCCCATTTCCCCCCCACCACTCACTCTACTCCCTCCTGCCCACCCCCTCCTTCCCACATTCCCCCCCTATAGTTCATGTCCATGGGTCAAACTTATAAGTTCTCTGGCTTCTACACTTCCTATACTATTCTTACCCTCCCCCTGTCTATTTTCCACCTATCATCTATGCTACTTATTCTCTGTACCTTTCCCCCACTCTCCCCCTCCCACTCCCCTATTGACAACCCTCCATGTGATCTCCATCTCTATGGTTCTGTTCCTGTTCTAGTTGTTTGCCTAGTTTGCTCTTGTTTTTGTTTTAGGTGTGGTCGTTAATAACTGTGAGTTTGCTGTCATTTTTACTGTTCCTATTTTTGATCTTCTTTTTCTTAGGTAAGTCCCTTTAACATTTCATATAATAAGGGCTTGGTGATGATGAACTTCTTTAACTTGACCTTATCTGAGAAGCACTTTATCTTCCTTTCCATTCTAAATGATAGCTTTGCTGGATACAGTAATCTTGGATGTAGGTCCTTGCATTTAATCTTGGGTAATGTAATTATGATGTGCCTTGTTGTGTTCCTCCTTGGGTCCAGCTTCTTTGGGACTCTCTGAGCTTCCTGGACTTCCTGGAAGTCTATTTCCTTTGCCAGACTGGGGAAGTTCTCCTTCATTATTTGTTCAAATAAGTTTTCAATTTTTTGTTCTTCCTCTTCTCCTTCTGGCACCCCTATAATTCGGATGTTGGAACATTTCAAGATGTCCTGGAGGTTCCTAAGCCTCTCCTCATTTTTCTGAATTCTTGTTGCTTCATTCTTTTCTGGTTGGATGTCTCTTTCTTCCTTCTTGTCCCCACGGTTGATGTGAGTTCCAGTTTCCTTCGCCTCACTATTGGTTCCCTGTACATTTTCCTCTGTTTCTCTTAGCATAGGCTTCATTTTTTTCATCTGGTTTTCGAACAAATTCAACCAATTCTGTGAGCGTCTTAATAACCAGTGCTTTGAACTGTGCATCCGATAGGTTGGCTATCTCTTCATTGCTTAGTTGTATTTTTTCTGGAGCTTTGAAGTGTTCTGTCATTTGGGCCATTTTTTTTTTTTTTTTTTGGTCTTGGCACGTCTGTTACTTTAAGGGGCAATGGAGGCTTAGGTGTTCCCCGGGGCGGGGTAACGTTGGTGCTGCACTGTGAGGCTGTACATGGGGGAGGGGCCGAGAGGGAGCAATGGCGCTTATTCCACTCTCCACCTGATTGCAATCACTCCCTCTGCTACCCACAATCAAACTGGGCCCCTCTGGTGCTGGTTCCCGAGTGGGTGGGCTTGTGCACACTCTAGGCCCCTGTGGGTCTCTCCAACGACCTCTCCTGTGAGGCTGGGAGTCTCTCCTGCTGCTGCTCCAACCCCACGGGTGTTTTCAGTCAGGGGTTTGAGGCTTTATTTTCCTGCGCTGGAGCCCTGGGTTGCACGGTCTGCTTTGCTCCCCGCCGTTTGTCCGGTTTATCTATGTGGGAATGTGGGGCCGCGTGGTCTGCTAGTGGTCAGACTGCCTGCCCCATTGGTCCCACACTCTGCCAGTCTCAGTCCCGCCATGGCCACGCGAGTCCTCTCTGCCCCCCTGCCCATCTGCGCCCCTCCTACCGGTCTGGATGAATGTTTATTTTTTATTTCCTTGGTGCCAGACATCCTTGCCGTTCGATTTTCTGTCAGTTCTGGTTGTGCAAGGAGGTGCAGTGTGTCTACCTATGCCACCATCTTGGTTCTCCCTCATCTTGCTTTTCTAATTATGACCTTACCTCAGTTCCCAATTGTCTTTGTGGTAAAATTAAATAAAAAAATCTTAAAATGATACACAAGGTTCCTTCACTTTCCAGCTGGGTAGCTCTCAGCCTGTTGTGTGAATTCGGATCACCTGAATTCTTTTTTAACATGTGTCTGGGTGGGTCTCTTCTCAGAAGATTCTGATTCTGTAGGTCTGGGGTAAAGCCCTCAAAACTGGAGCAGCTTTAGTCTCCCAAGTGATTTGAATACAGAATTTTGTGGGCCACACTTTGAGAAACACTGACCTTTACCTTGTCTACTTGTCAAGGCTGACCTCCTTCCACTTCTCCCTGTTATTCTCATGTTTTAACAGTATAAATTATTTCCTTAACTACAATGTGATATTTGTTACTTCTGTGCACTCAGTTATATAGGTTGTATTAGTCAGGCTAATTAACACCAGCTGCTATAACAACAACAACAAAATCAGTGACTTGATACAATGGACTGTATTTCTCTTTTACTCAGAGTCCAATGTAAGTAGTCCTGAATAGATACCTTTTCTAGGTGGCTGTATTGTAAGTGGTTACTCAGGCTTCTTCAAGTGGATCTAGGTTCATTCTGTCCTGAGGTGCTGTGAATATGTATCCATATAAAGGAAAAAAATGTGGAGAAGGAAGGCACACTGAATAGCTAACCACTACAGACTAGAAGGGATGCATATCATTTCTGTTTACATTCCATTGACCAGAAGTATTCACATGGTCCCACTTAGAAGCAAAGGGGGCTGGGAAACATAGTCCTGGCTGGAAAGCCTTTTTCTTAGCCAAAACTCCACTCACAAACTTTTGGTCACCAGAGATGCCCCTGCTACTCTCTGCCTCTCTGATTACTAAATATCCATGAGCCCCCTTCTTCCCACACAAAGCACACATTCACTTCCCTCCCCATAAGGGCTCATCCAAAGTCCTATCTAGTCACTGTATCTAACTCATAGCACATGATTTCTGAATGATGTGCAGTCTCCCCATTAGATTCATATGTGGCTATTAAAACATCTTGGCTAAGCAATCTGTGAACTTATCCTCTCTGCTTCCACCTCCACATCCAATATGCAGTGATGGAGGAGGGACAGGGTAATCTCAGGACAGACACTTACTTGGGAAAAGGAAGCTTACAAGACACAGCACAGCTATGATCTTAAAAGTTATGGAACCTCAAGCATTTTGAAGGCCTCCTGCCTTGATGATGGGGGAACTTTCTTGTTTAGGCCCACATACTATTTTCCGGGGATAGCTGTCTTGTCCATTTTTTCTTAGCCCCTGAGCCTGTCTTGTGTGCCACATTTTTAAATCTTTCATTTGCATGTCGTGCTTGGTCACATCTGAAAAAGGTGTTGGGAAGCATCCTCTCCTTGGGGATTGTGTAGATTTTACTCCCTTGTTCCTGCTCAGGCAAACTAGAGGGCCCAAATATTATTGTATCATTGGAATAATTGAAGACTTTTGTTCAACAATAATATTTCTTCAAAACTTGGTCACTTTCTGATCTATTTGCCTCTAGTCAATGTTGGGTGCCTGCAAGCATGCTCAAGAATTACTAGATATAACAGTCGGTACTGATTTATTTCATTGCTTCCTTTATATTGCCCTTTATATTGCAACCTAATGATTACCACCTTAAGAGTATCTGAAACCATGTGTGGGACAGGTGTAACTTTAATATGATCTTTACACTGAACCACTTTAATCCAACAAGGCTTTAAATGTCTGTGATTTGAAACTATCTTTATTTTTAAAATTTTCATATTTTAGTGTTTGGTGTCTTAAAGCAGTCAGCTTTCCAATCATGCAAAACCTTATGTATCTGTTCTCTATGCTCTCATTTCTGCTTGCAAGTCAGCCAGTTCTTTCCAAATCAGCACATTTACTAACACTCTGTTTTTCAGCCTCTTCTCTTAGAACTGTAGACAGAGTAGGCACATCTGCCTCCCTACTCACCATATGAAAAAGTTTGACAGGTGTTTTGCTTCTACATAACACAAACTGCCATCTTTCCAACCTTTGATATCAGTTTTCTTGCCACCTGAGAGCCAAGACAATGTCACATTGCTCTATTTCACTCTTCAATACATTCGTAGCTACAACTGCCACAGACCTTACCAGCCTGCAGGCACCAATGGCATCCCATTAATAATATTAACTCTAATGCCACTGGATCATGTTCAAAGTCCTGCATAAAGATCTTCAGAGCCCTGAAAGGTCTTCCACATGCTTATGAGAATCATAATGAACTTCCACATAGGTTGGCTTGCATTATGCTGCTTTTGCTCTTCAGCCAATATCCTCTGGGCACTGCATGTTGGCCCAGCTTCCATTATTTTCTGCTATGCACCTGCTGGGCATTTCCATGTCCACTGGGCATCTGCCATCTCCTATTGAGTATCTCAGTTGCTGCTAGTGCTCTTCTAACTTTCCCTTCTAAAATGAACTAAATTTCTTAGTGCCAAAAGAGTGCTGTATTTTTCACTGATTTGTCCCCTATTCTTGGTGCCACTCTTTGGTGTCATTCACAGTGCTTGTGCATCATCTTCAAAATTCCTTCTTGTACTTTTACTCCTACAGCCTATTTCTGTGGCACTGCCTGTTCATAGAGCTTAGACTACAACATCAAGTCTCTTCTTGGTTCAGATGTGCCTCCTACACACACTGGATTTCTTACTTCTGTCTCTAGGCAGAGTCACAAAATTTTCTCTTGTCTGGTCTTTTTCTCCTTGATAAATCAACTTATTCAACTGATGCCTCAGGATTTCTGGGTTCATACCTCTAAGCATTTTAAAATGTAAAACTAGAATTTCCCATGAGTCCTCTACAAATGCATTGTGTCATGTGAGTGGATAAGTATTGTCTCTTCCTAGATTATCCCACTTACTTTGTTTAGCCAGAGAACTCCTGTTCAGTTTTCAAAACCCTAGTTCAAGGATGACCTTCTTGGTGAACCATCTCAACCATCTCCACCCATCACCAGATAATCTCACTTTCTGATCTGTGCTACCTCAGCTTATAGCTTATTAGAATGATTGGTGAATATTAGCTTGCTTGTCTGTTTCATCGATGTCATAGTTAGATTTTTAAGTATATTCTGTGTCTGCCATGTAGAAGGTGTTTGGTCAATGTTAATTGGTTTAATTTTACCAAGTTCCCTTTGTTAAAGCTCATCTCACCTTCACAGATGATGAAGCCTTTTTCATTCTGGTCTCCCTCAGTCATATACCTGTGGATTAACTGGCTGCCTCTTAGAGGTTTGGGAAGTGAGTGAGGCACTATGTGATTTTGAGAGTCACGTAGCATGTAACCATGTGCCCCACACCCCCAACCCTTGCTATCTGAGTAGTTGACTTACCCTCGATGTGTCAAGGTTTTATGTGCTCCTAGTGTCTGAAAAGTTTTGAGATGATCAGCTTCCAGAACTGCATGTGGCAGGGAACAACATTTTGTCTTACAGTGTTATTCAAACTGTGACACAAGGCTCCTTTACCTAAGTCATGAGGAAACATGATATCAGTTTGATCTAAAAACTGCCATAGAAAGTAATTGTCCTCTGAAGCACATCTCAGACAATGTAGATACCAACTTAATTTTTCTCTTTCACTACTGTTATTTATGAGACTAGGAGAAGAGAGATGTTTTTAGATGAAAGGTGAAATATTCTATTGTAGAAGTATGTTTTATGAGGAAGAGAAAGAGGTATATAATTTCTGACTCTGGGTTTGCATAAGCTCCAGATATCTTTTCAGTTACCATCTCAACACATTATTTAAGGCTCTGTTCTCTAGGATCTTGAAATCATAGTTTATTTTTTGATATAATGCCCTGTCATTTGCAGGTAAATTCTCCCTGAACAATCACTAAGCCAAGGGCATTTTTTCCCATGCATGTTCAAGGTTAAAGGGTTTCATTTACTCAGAATTTATTTAATAAATATATATATATCTTGCCATAAATATATCTTTAATGATATTTGGTTTATACTGTAACATTTTTCACTCATTTGTTTAATGACAGTGCCCTTCTCTGTTGTGGTTTGAACTCAGGAGTAAGGATCATAAGTAGAATGGGAGATTTAAGAACAAGAGGCCTTACAAGGGGGAAGCATTTTCAGGGAATTCTCCCAGTGAATGTGGTTCTAACCCTGAATGACCACGCACACTGGCCTCATACCCCAATACTGCACAGGTGAGCTGATTGCTCTAGGGCCAGTGGCATCAGCAGGGTTGTTCAGGCATTTGAGTTGTTCTGTGGCTGAGGAAGACCCCTTGCTTGCTTGTCTCTTCCTAAGTGAGGTGAGTCCTGAACTAACCCTGAAAGGAGCTGAGCATGTGGGCTCGTGCATGCTGAGAAGGATGCATGACAGAAGATAGTGGATGGGTCAGAGAGAGGGGTAAACAGGCTGGTGAGCATACAAATGGAGAGAGGTGGGGCATGGGTGGAAGGGGAAGGGTGGATTGGGAGTGACAGAGATGATAGAAGAGGGCTTTAAATTATAAGGCCACATGTTCTTGTGGAACCCTTCTGGAAGATATCGGAAGTCAAACATGGTCTTGGGATCCTGAGTGTGGCCCAGACCCCATTCTCCAGGCTGCACACGTGTCAGCTATGGCCTTAAAATCTCCTCTTGCCTCCTAACTCAGACCCCAAAACCAAAACTTGACATTATATGAAGCTGAAAGAAGCCAGTGCCCCCTGCAATATCCAGAGTGACAACCGTGGGGGTGGTTGAAGCTGTCTGAGAGACAGACAGTAAAATCTTTCTTCCCTCTAGGCCTGGGTTTCTCAACTTGGCACTATTAACACTTAGGGCTGGATAATTCTTTGTTGGGGAGGGGACTGTCCTGTGTATTGTAGAATGTTTAGCAGCATTCCTTGCCTCTGTCTAATGCTACTAAACAATGCCCACAGTTGTGACAACCAAAAGTATCTCCATGAATTTCCAACTATCTTGAAGGGCAAAATTCCTTGAAGAGCAACAGTGCTTCCATTTGAGAACAATTCTCTATGTCAACACGAAGATGAAAATCACCTAGCCTTAAGTCCTTGTTTCACTCAGAACATTTTAGAATATGACCCTGGAACCTTGAGCTGGTCTCCTGTATTTCAATCTCTTGGTCTCTCTGAACAACATACCTTAGACCTGAATACTGACCTTCAAAGAAAAGAAAGCTGTTATTGCTTGCTGAATCCTGCTCTTGGATTCCCATTCATAGCATTATATTTTTCTGTAAATGGAAAACTCTTTGAGAAATATAGATGGAGCAGGAAGGTGTGGGGCATTTGAGAAGAGCTGATACAGGGATTTCCAACAGACTGGTTTTGAATTATCTTTCTTCTGTGTAATAGCTTGTGAATCTGAACAATTTACTTAGTCTCTCTGGGCCTGTTTTCTGATTGGTAAATCATGATTTAAAAACATAACCCTCACATCATTTCAATGAGGCATTTTGAGAAGAGATAATGCATGTATAGTGATTTACACATAGCAGGTTTTCAATGAACAAACAGCAACAATTACTGTGGTCATATCACTCAGCATGAAGCTATATTTGGCATAGTACTTAATGTGGTAAGAGTACAGATGGACTTCAGATATAAGCCAGAGAAGAGGGGATTGTAGTTGTGTCGGTACTACAGTTTATTATAAAAAATATTACTGTAGACCCAACTTCTTATCAGCAATATGTGCAAGGGATAGGATACAAAAAAGTGCAAGCTCAGGCCATGATCCCCAGGAGCATCAGAAAACCACGTGTCTGTGCCAAGTGAACAGGGAAGGTATTATTCACCTTCGGTCTCAGAAAAAGTAGGTTCCAATCTATACCTTTGATTCCTTTTGTTAAGCATGGAAGAGTAGAGAAGGGCACTCCAGGTGTGGAGAAGGAACATCTCTAGTGTCTTTGGGGAAGGCAGGAGGGGTGAGCAGCTCTGTTTTGCAGGGCCAGAGGGAAAGCAGTGCAGAAAGACTGGGCTGTGTGGCTGTGGGGGCTGGGCTCATGGAGGACTGTAGTTCATGGCCCATAGTGAGCAAGTCTGCCTAGTGGAGTGACAGACAGTGAAGGTCAGTTAAAGGAGAAAGCTCAGGTCCAGAGGAGACCCAGAAGCTGAAGAGCCAGAGAGAGGCAATGTGGCAGAGAAATGCCTGTGCATATACAGTCACTGTTCAAATTACAGAGGTTTGAAAACTCAGTTTTATCTGATGACTAAATATTTATAAGGTACTAGTAATTTGAGTTGCTAAAACATTGCTGAATTTTTGAACTACCTTGCCCTTTTCTCATTTCTTCTTAGCCAATATTTTCTTCTGTGATACTCATTTTCTTTTTAATTGCAGTGTAGACTTATTAGGAATATACCATTTTTAGAACTTTTCATCTATAGCATAGAAAATACAACCTCATTTCTTTCATAATATATTTTTAAAGAGCAATAATGAATCTCTTGAAATTTTTAACTGGCTATTTAATGGTAGACTTACCTTGAGCTCAAAAATCTTCTAGACAATCAATGATTGTTCTATAAAAACACAGGCATATTAATTATTGCTGATACTAACACTCATCCTCCCAGCTGTATGATTCAATTTGTTTAAAAAATTACTCATCTTACATATGAGGCTGGACATAAATATGGCAGGAAAGTACTAAATTAATGATCACCTCATTTCAAGATAGACTCTTCTATTTTCCTGTGTGTATTTAAGACTAGATAAGAGCACTGATTCCTGTGTGACTGGTAGGAGATGACACATGAGAAAGGAGACTTCGAAAGCTCACGGGAAAGCTTTCCCTGCAGGAGAGGGCACACGTGTGTGCGTGCGTGCGTGTGTGTGTGTGTGTGTGTGTGTGGTGAACCTGTGGAGGAGGAGGAGGGGCCAGGGTCTAGAGACCAGATTTGGATCTGAAAGCAAGCAAAGGAAAAATCATTGTCATTGATAGAGAAAGGAAGAGGTCCTTTCTCAGGTCCAGTAAAGATAAAGGTAGTGTCTTTGTCCCTGAAGTCAGCCTCAGGGAGTCAGATTTTCAATACTCATTCAAAAGTATTTTGAGTATTTATTATGTGTCAGGCACTATTGTAGGTCATGAAGATATGGTGGGGAACAAATCAGAGGAGGTTCTGTCCTCTTGAAGTGTCTATTCAAATGGAGGAGAGATTTTATATACCTGCATGTATACAAGAAAATTCTAGAGGGTGATAAACACTGTGGAGAAAATGAAATAGGGTAAGGTAATAAAGAGTGGGTGGCTTCAGGTTCTTAGGGTGAAGATTAAAGAAAAAATCCCTTCATGTTTCTGGCAGGGAGAGAGGAGAAGTAATCATTTTGAAATACATCCACAGTGTTCTGTTCTTTTTAACAAAGGTCTTCCCTTAAGGAATGCTATGTTACCAGAATCCAACCCAAGTGGGTTTTACCCCAGCCTAACCAATAAGAGGTAAGGGACATATGCAATATGAGCTTCCTGGAGCCTTCCTGCCTTACCTCAGAGGGAAAACGGCTGAGAAGCACTTGGGAAGGTCATGGCCTAGGGGCACAGGCCCCCTATAAGACTGAGTTCTAATCACAGGATTATAGAATGTCTCCCCTCTCCCACATTTCACCACCATGCCCACAGGGCTCCCATATTACAAAGGAACTACAAGGGAAAGAATTGCAAGGCTCAGACCCTATTTAAGAAGGGAAACTCAAAGAAAGCAGAGGAGACAAATATGAGGACACCCTTAACACCTCCAGCAAACAGTAAACCACCTCACTCCTAGCCAGATACACATAAAACCTCACAGTAAAAGCCCATTTGCCACAGTTCCTTTTACCCAATAATCATGTCTGGCTTTCAAAAACATTACAAAGCATATATGATATTGTAGTATGTACTATGATAAGAAATATGTATTTGGTCTTTGTTTTCAATTTCTAGCACAGAGATCCTAAAACCCTTGGACTCTCTGGAGTGTCTCTTGTATACTAATGAGATGGCTGGTGCTAGGGGACCCTGATATAGCTTCAGGATGGGAGTTTGTCTCCAGAAAGACTAAGGAAGTGATTAGAGAGTTGGACCTTTCAGTCCTACCCCTCAGCCTCTGGGTAGGTGGGACTGAAAGAGCTACAGAGTGAGTTAATTGCCATGGCCAATGACTTAATTAATTACATCTACATAATGAAGCCTTTATAAAAGTCCTAACCATCAGGGTTCAGAAAGCTGCTGGTCAGTGAACACAGTGAGGTATTGCCAGGGTGGCATGCCAAGAGAGGACAGGGAAGCTCCAGCCTCTTCTCTCACTCCTTGCCCTATGCATCTCCTCCACTGGCTATTACTTTATAGTATTGAAGTAAATCAGTAAATGCATGTGAAGTGCTTTCCTTAGTTCTGTGAGCCATTCTTGCAAATTATGAAACCTGAGGAGGGGGTTGTGGGAACTCTTGATTTATAACTGATCCATCAGAAGTACAGGAGGCTTGGGACTTGCAGTTGGCATCTGGAGTTGAGGACCAGTCTTGTGGGACTGAGCTCTTAACCTGAGGGGTCTACACTAACTCTCAGTAGTTAGTGTCAGAACTGAATTAAATTATAGGGCACCCAGTTTGTAACTGGAAAGTTGGAAAATTGGTTGACATGAGCTCAGGACTTGGTAAAAGTCAGTGCAGTATCAGAAGGTGGTGGCACTGGAGAGTTTTAAGAAGCTGACCCTGAGCCAAGGCCTGAAAGATGCGAGAGCCATTCACAATCAGAGGAAGAGTGAACTAGACACCAATAAGCAAAAACAAGGCACAGAGGTGGGACAGAGCTTTCACTGAACAGGAAACAGAAATGGCAGCTGGTAGGGAAAGAGCAAAGGTGAGGTCAGAGAGGTGGGCAGGAGCCATGCCATGTAGGATCTGGTAGACTAAAGTTAGAAGTTGGGATTTAATTTGACTGTAATTCAGGTATTACCATTTCTTCATTTCCCATGAATGAATCAACATGGCTGCCCAGGAAAGATGAGGTATAGGCCCCTAAGGTGAGGTGGCCACTGCCTCAGCAGTACCAGACTCTGTCCTCTTTCCCTCTCCCATTCCACAACAGGCTAGGCTCCTTTAGGACCATTACATCCTCCCTATGGGAAGGGCTGCCAAGTAAAACCCTGATCAGTCCTATTACAGGCAACCTTCGGCAGCAAACCTCCATTGGCATAACTTCCCTGTTAGCCTGCTGAACCTTTAGCCTCCTGTGACCCTGCTCATGGACCAAAGACAAAGTGCTTGCCTGTTCTGCTCTGGACATCAGCTTGGTTCTCTGACCCAGTCTTCCTCCCAGCCAACCTAAGAGTGCCTCAACCTTGTCCCTTAATCCTCATTATTTTTTTACCCCTTTTAACCCATTATTAAGATAAGGAAGATCCGGATCTACAGTGGAGGGTCTGATCTTGTACTGGGCTTTGTCCTTTGCCCAAAACTGGCTTCTGTGGCCACCTGGGACAGGGAGGAAGACTCTCTCTACTGACCTGGGACATGTCTCTAGTCCTGCAACACCCAGACTGACCTTCAACCAGCTACACGTGCCTCCTCCTCAGTGCTTGCAGCTGGCCTGGCTCTTCCTGCCACCCTAAACCTTGACTCCCATGTGGCCAGGTGAAACCCCGGGAGCCTACCCTCAGATATGGCTCTGACAGATGGCAGAGAGATGAACAGATTAACAAATCAATAAAATAATCATCAGGCTGCTGTCATTTCTGGATTCTTTATTTTATTGATTGATTTCCATAGAAGAGGCCCACTCTTTAATATAGTGCATTTATCTGAGTATCCCAGCTGACAGAGACAATTATGGGCACTATAAACCATGAGAAGACACGTTTATGTTCATAAGTATAGCAGATATTTACCTGTTTGTTCTGGTTTACACTTATTCTATATGAGCTCTCTTTCTCTTTCATGATAAGTTAAAGGTCACTCTCAAATATTTGTATGCCCCATCCTTCATAGCTGCTATATTAATAATAACCAGGATCATAAACATCACCATTCATTGAGCTCCTTCTCATGCACCACAATAACATAACACCCCTCACACCCACCCCACCCTGCTACAGGCACACACAGACCTTACAGCAAGGCAGAAAGGCAAAAACTTTCGTTCCCACTTTTCAGATTAGGAAACTGATGCTCCTAGATGTCAGGCAATTTGCTCAAACTTGCTCATCAAGAAACTAGCAGAATTCAAACCCTGGCCTTTCCGAGTTAAAAAAAAAAATTCAGTGCTCTCTTAGGTGTTCTCAGGCTGAAGCTTCTGAGACCATCTGCAAAGGTTCATGCAGCTGTGGGAGTTGTCAGTGGTTGCAACAGGTCAAAAAAACACCTCGATTGGTATCCACCGCCTAGGAAAATGAATTTGGTTAATCGGTTATACAAGAACATATCATGCCGCACTCCTGCCCCTTATATCACCTATAATATTGCATCTTGTTTTCTAAATTGGAGTCTCTGAATCTTCTCTAGTCTGGGAAGTTTTCATCTTGCTCACCTATCCCTACTGAGTAAGGTGCTTGGTGCAGAGTCAGCATTCTGTGGAACGAATGACTTCTTTGCCATCTTGTTCAGTGGCATTCCCTCCACTCATGTCAACCCTGGATCCACACCTTCTGCTCAGGCCCCACCCACCCCAGGACAAGCTCCCTCCTCATCTTCACCCTTAGAGACTTTTAGAAGATCAGTATATTAAGCCAGTTTTTATCATTTGATATTTCTGTAATTATGTTAAATTATACTGATGTATTTTTAATGGGTAATCATATACACAGTATAAGGTTCAAAAGCCTCCAAAGGGTACATGGTTACAAGTAAATCTAATATCTGCCTTTCCTTATGTATCCTCATGTTTCTCATGTGTCCTTTCAGAGACAGTCTATACATATGTAACCAAATGTGTACATGTATCAAAATTTAAACATACAATTTACATTACCCCTTCTGAGAATTGCATATGCAGTATGCTATCATAGATGTTAAAATATTTCATTTAGATGGTTTTTAATGCCAAAGTACCTGATGCATTTACTAAATGCATTATTTAGACTGTTTCTAATGCTAAACTACCAGAGACATTTACTAAAAATTACACTGTATTATTTGATACAATGCCATAAAGGTGACCATAAAATCTCTGCTTTGGCTGGGACTGGATACCAAGTGTTATGCAATAAAATTGCTGAATGGCTTCCTGGTGAGTCCAATGGACTAGCACAGCTTCCAATTGTGCCTTCACAGGGTAAGTCCAACTAAGACTATTCCGTGTGCTGCCCATACAAAGAAATTCAAGTGGCCTCAGGCAGCCCCTGACCCTTGGTTAATAATTCTGGCTTTCCTAATACCCTTGCTGTGGGAAGAGCTACTGAACCAGTTTGCAAAACACAGAAAAGCAATGGCGGAATGGTCAGCTGCTTGAGCGAGTTTCAGGCTTGTTGAAAGCTTTAACGTTCATGAATAGAAAAATAACAAAGAAAAATATAAAGAGGGAAGTTTCATTTCAGAAGTCCAATGAGAAGCTTTAAATTTTTTTGTTATTATTTTAAACAAGAAACCCATGTTCCTCATGTTTTATCTTGGATTAAGGTGATGTCCTAAAGTAGGAACATATTTCTAAAGTGGTTTGTTCTTATAGGATGGTGGGTTAAAACATTTTGTTATTGCAAATCGTGGGGACCAGGTTCATTAAGACAATCAAATAAAAGGAAACTCAGGCTACAGAATAAGAGGAAAAGTTTTGTTCTTTTTTTTTTTTTTTTTTTTGGTCAGGATCTCTGACTTTATAAGGGATTTCTCCAAACATTCTCCTCAAACTGTCCCTAACTGGGAGTCTGCTTTTGCTGAAAGGACAATGCCACACTAGCCTTTGACCCAGGTTCTGGGAGACCCTGCCTTCCAAAAGACCCCTTGGGAAAGTCCAAGGCTCTGTCACCATGGAGTGGTCAAGGGCTGCAACTATGCATATCATACCTGAATTACCCACTTTTTTCCCTTTAAGCTCCATAGTAAAAAATGGTTGAACGATTTTTATTTGTAACCTCCCATTCTGTTGCAGAAGAACCAGTCTTTCAGTATCATCAAAACCACTCTCATTCATCAGGCTCTGAGGTGCATTACAGCCTGGGGCAATCGCAAAGTACAGAGCTCTCTGCATAGCAACACCACTGTTCCAATCCTGTAATTCCTCCCTTGGAGACAGGTGGAGATTTCCGCTGAAGCCACCTTGAAGAGCCCAGCAGCCTTTACTTTTCCCTTTCTTCACAGAAGTAATGGGAATTTGGTGCTTGGTGAGGCCTGGAGAAGGCAGTCAGCATTTGGTCAGAGGGAAAAAAAGGC
Source organism: Desmodus rotundus (assembly GCF_022682495.2). Lineage (NCBI taxonomy): Eukaryota > Metazoa > Chordata > Mammalia > Chiroptera > Phyllostomidae > Desmodus > Desmodus rotundus. Next base: position 127,862,384 of record NC_071388.1, read on the forward strand.
AATAATCCAATACAACAAGAGTCAGTTTAAGCTTAGTTCAGATTGGACTATGGCTATGAACCCTTGAATGGGGGCCTACCGGGGTTATGTATAGCAGAGTTATTTATTTGTTTTTTTTGGCTAGATTGAACGTTTCTTTCTGTATACTCTCTCTGGGGAGAGAGGACTAGAGGTGGAGGAGGTGCTGGATAAATATGTCCTTTTGCTATGTGTCAACTTCCTTCTTGCTATGTCCATTTCTCTGGGTAATAGCTGCAACAGATTCACATGTGTGTCACTGTTGTCCCCTAAGCCGGATGCCCGCCTAGCTCTGGAGAGAAACTGGGTATGTGGAGCTCAGCCTGATGAATGGCTTCCCCAAGGGAATTGACTGCCGTCTGAGAAGGCAAATGCAGAAGGAAACTTGACACACTGCTTCCACAGGCACATGGTCTATCCTTGGTGCCCAGGAGACAGAGTGACATGGTCACAGGCAGGGGGCAACCCCTCATGGCTGCACAGAATGTAGAGTGGCCTTAGCTCAGTGACTGCACAGAGACTGATTTCCTTCAGCACCTTGCAACTCCATCCTTTGAGAACATGGAAAGGTGGCCCTCTTGGCACAGACCTTGCCAGTCCTTTGGTGGATACCAGCAGCTGTAAAGCTCAGCTTTGTGCACTGATAACAGACGTTCAAAGTACTTTTCAAGAATCTACGTGAGACTTTCCTGGGGCCTTTGGAGATGCAGAGGATAAGTATTTTGCAAGTAGTTTTAGTAAACAGGCAGGAGGAAAACAAACAGAGAAATTGGGGATTTTGCCTTTAACGTGATCCTGTGTTCATGTCCTGCTGTATGAGTTGTGGTGAAACCGGTGCAAGCTGTGTAAAGCATGTCCTTCAGCTCGTTGTTCCATATCGAGTCACTGTTGAATAATGACATGAAATGAAACAGCAGTGGGGTTTGTTACACAGAGAGTGTGACCATTGAAAAGAAGCAGGAAATAAACATGAAAACTCTACTCTGATATCTAATATTATTTACTACCTGTTCTAAGCATTTCACATAAATAATCTCATTTATATGAAATGATCCCTACAACCCAGTAAGATCACACTGCTCTCCTTAGTTACAGATGAGGAATTTGAGATTTAGAGATGTTAAGTAATTTTCCCAAAGCAAGATAGTAATTTGTGGATCTTAGAAATGAAGACAGGTCTCTCTGATCCCAAAGACTGTGTTTTGATCACCAGAGTAGGTTGCCTCCCCTGTGATTTACCTAAAATCCTATAATTCCCTAAACAGGACTGGAAAAGAAGCAATAGTTGCATTTTCTCTGGGTACGGGAACTTTTGGAGAGTCAACATTCTTACCTCATTGCACTTAGTAGGTATATGGTTTAAGGTGAAAATAACTTTATATCCTGTGATTTTTTGCTGTTATATTGAAGAGAAGGGAGGAAATGGAGGAACTATGTCCTATCTTAAGGAAGGAGAGAGATGGGGAAGTATTATTTATCAAATAGGTACTATGGGCAGGCATAGTATTTGACACTATATATACTGCTTTTCTTCTGTCTTTCTGGTGTGGATCCTATCTCAGAGCTTCAAGAAGGGCTCCTCATGGCTTTACTAATCTCAAATTTAAAAATACAGAGCCTAGCAGCTATTTCTACATAGGGGCCTCCCACACAAACTGCATTTCAGGGAGAATTCTGCACTAAACTACCTGCTTCCTGCACTGAACTACCTTCCTGCACTATATTCCTACCATCTGAGCCAGGCTTTATACAGGAGTTCCTGGGATCATATTTCAACCGATAGGACTGAAGGATTTCTCCATCCATTTGGAGCTGTACAGCTATATTTACCAACCAATCAGAGCAGCTTCATTTCCCTTTCCACCAAAGACTAAAGACTATGTTCCCCCAGCTGGAGCTGAAACACTGAAAATGAGATACCAGAGATATGGGAGCACAGCAGAGGAGACCAGCACAGGAGCAGAGGGGAGCAGAGCAGAGCAGGGCAGAGCAGAGCCGTGTACCTTGAAAGGGTTCTCGCCCCAGGGTCTCCTGACAGCTGTGCTGTTTCGCAGTGCTGCTTCCTATTTGAGTTGTAACACTATCGAGCTGTTCCACAGCTGTGCTGTATCACATCTGAGCTGTTTGCAGCTGAATACTTTTCTTCCTCATCACATCCAAAATTGGGGATTCCTGTTAGTTTTGTATTGATGCCAACAACCATTGATTAACACTGGGGAATCAGGAGTCCACTTCTACATTTTTGTTTGTTTGTTTTTGTATTTCCAAGTTCTTCACCAGTGGATATAAAGCAAAATAAGTGCTAGATTCTTGGGTCTTGGAGAATCAGTTCTCTAGATTATATAATTATAATCATATTATAATGCATGCAATATACACTACATTTGTATTTATTTTGTTGTGTATTATTATACTCATTTAATTCTGTAACTCTATAAACAAATGGAGAAAAATAGAAGAGAATGAAATCACGTACTAAAATCCATAAAGCAGAACAAAAAATGCCATTGAGAGATAACCATAGGGACCAGGCAAATAGAGAAGACTCCTATAAGGAGGGATGACTTGAGCTTGACTTTTGCTTGGTAGAAACCAGCTGGCTGGGCTCTGGCAGACTAGCTTGCATTAATTAGATCAACTCTCTCACCATCACCACAGGAAAAATTGGGCTTAAAAACCATTGTCTAAAGGCATCGAAAGCTTCCAACACAGCAAAGACTTGAGGGTCCTGGAGGAAAAAGATACTTAGCCATGTAGGTATAACACTTGGCACTGCCTTATCCCTCAAGATATTTGCAAACTCTAAAGTAGCAGCTGAGATGGGTTTTGATATTCTCCTAGGGCTGAGAGAACAATGAAATTAAGCACCATCCAAGGGAGAAAAGCCCTCATAAGCACTGGAAGCTTTTTGCTGGGACCCTTAAAGAGCTTCATTTTAAGAGGAAAGGCAAACTGGAAATACAGCACCCCTCACAGAGATGGAAACTCCACCTAAATCACCTCAGCTCAGATTAGGAGAAGATTTATGCTCCTGCTCCAACTGCTGCCACAAGCAAGGGTATGTACGACCTCTCTGGAGGACCAGAACATCAGTCAGAGCCAAAATGTGGTAATTGTTATTAAAAACAAAATGAAAAACCAAACCCAAACAACCCCCACCCCCAAATAGGCATGGGAAAATATAAGAATTGATCGAAAAAATCAAGAGGACCAAATTTGTAGAAATTCACACATAGAAAACCCACATATTTCAGTTAGCAACTTTAAATAATTGTCACTACTGGGTTCAAGAAATTAACAAAATGGAGAATTTCCACAGAGAAGTAAAAATGAAAGTGTCAAGTGTAAATTCCAAAACTAAAAATTATAGGAACTGAATTTAAGAACTTAATAGATGTGTTTAACAACAGATTAGACACAACTGAAAAGTAAAATTATCAGACTGAAGCATAGGAAGAAAAAATAATATACGTAAAAGCATAAAAGATATATGAAATGTGGTGAAAGACATAATGTTTATATCAGAAAGTCAGGGGAGAGAGAATGGATGAGAAGCAATATTTGAAGAGCTATTGCTAAGATTTTTCCCAAACTTACAAGACTTAAAGCCAAAAGATCTAAGAATTGCTACAAAAGCCCAAGCAGGATAAAGACAAGACACTCATGCCTAAGGGCATCATAGTAAAACTGTCAAAAACTAAATACAAAGAGATCTTAAAAGCAGACAATAGAAAAAGAAGTATTACCTTCAAAGAAAAAATATACAGAAACAGTGGAAGTCAGAAGACTATGATTGACAGCTTCAACATGCTGGCAGCAAAAATTCCTGCTAACTGAGAATTCTATACCCAATAAAAATATTCTAAAAAAAAGATAAAATAAAGCTAATTTCAGACTAACAAAAACAGGCAAAGTATTATCAGAAGACCCACAATGAAAGAAAAAATTGAAGTTCTTCAAGTAGAAGGAAAATGATCCCAGACAGAAGTATGAAAATACAGTAAAAAATAAAGAATGAAAAATAAAGAAAATACAGGAAAAAATAATGGAAAGAATAATAGGAGGTAATGGGGGGAACCATTAAGGAACATGTGTGAAGGACACATAGACAAAGCCAAAGGGGGTAGGTTCAAGGGTGGGAGGCAGGGACGGGTGGGGTGGGGGCATGGTGGGGTGAAAATGGAGACAGTTGTACTTGAACAACAATAAAAAAATAATAATAAAAAAGAATAATTATGTGGGTAAAGCAAAATGTATAAAACAAATATAATAAATATAGCATTGGGTTTAAAGTATATTTAAGACACGACAATAAAAGCTCAGAAGGAAGAAGGGGTAGGTGGAGTTAAAATGTCTTAATATCTTTCAGTTGTCTGAGATGTATATGTATAAACTTAGATCTAATAAATTAAAGATTAATCTTGTAATCTCTAGGGTAACCTCTTAAAGGGTAATGGGTAGAGGAGAAAACTGTTATATTTTGGGTTCACTCAGAAGCAGTTCCTATGACAAGGGTTTAAATACAAGTAGTTTATTTGGAAGATGACCTTCAGTAAAAGTAGGAGAGTGTGGGTGGAAGACTGGGATGGAAAGGATGTCAACAGCATGTCATCAAGTAACTTACTTGTGGGGGCAGCTGGGCCTTTATGTTGGGGAACTTTGGGAGCCAGGGTAAACCAATTTAGAGTTATCTCATTCAAAATGTGACCTCATAATTACTTATTCCAGGGTGATAATTTCCTGGAACTTCTGGCTATTGGCAGAGAGGATTCTGGTGGCCAGAGCGAGCTTTCGGAGGTAGAATCACCTGTATGAGCAGTAGGAAGTTGGGCCAGAGTGCAAAGAAATGATAAACTCTGAGAGGATGTGGATGGGGTAACAACAGATGTTACAATACCTACAGCAGTGTGTACATGTATGTACCAAAGACATATGGAAGTATATACTTAGTAGCATTATTGTAATGGTGCCAAACTGAAACAACCCAAACTTCCCAATGGTAGAATAAATAAATTTTAATATATTCATGCAATGCCAATTATATAGCAATGAAAGCAAACCACAGCCATAAACAAGAAGATGGCTGTCTCACAAACATAATAGAGAGCAAAAGAAGCCAGATGCTACAGAATGCACACTGAAGATTCCACTTACATAAAAGTTCAAAAATCTGCAAAACTAATCTGTGGTGTTACAGTAATGGATACATTTGGAGAGCTTTTTAACTGGGTGGGGATAAGTGAGAGGCTTTCTGGGCTGTTGATGATCTAGTTCTTGATCTCCGATGGGTGTTACACAAGCATGCTCTCTTGTGGTAAGGTACATAACTGTATATTTATGATGTGTACTCTTCTGTATGATGTTAAACTTCATCTTAAAATGTTTATTAAAATAAAAAATAAATGAGCTGTGTGGAGAGGCACATGAGGTGCAATGGCCCACACCAGTGACTTTATACTTGAAGTGTGTCTGGCCATGAGAGGAGTGGAAACAAAAAATCAATAGCAGGAGGTGAGAATGAGCACGATGTGCAGGGAATTGGGAAGAGGCTGGTCTTTGGGACTGGAAAGCCTTATGGTAGGTACTATTGGGAATATTAGGCTCAATTAGTGAGGTAGGATCAGTTATGGGAAACTGAGGAATTCAGCCTCAACAACACAGAATATAAATTCACTGCTGCATGGGATACTCCAGGCTCTGTTCCAATAGACATCTCTCTTCCCACATAACCCCATTCATTAGACAGTAGAGATAACTTCTACTTTAGTAACGTGATAAAGTGCATAACACAGGTAGGCACTTAATCGATAGTGATGAAATTAAAACTAGCAATGACAGGGAACCTTAGTTTGCTTCAAACAAAATGTGGACAATATTGCATACCTTATCTGGTGGTTGTGAAAATTATTCATTTGGAAATTTCAACCTTGTATCTGGAGGGCACTGAACTAGATACCAGGTGCAAAATAATGGTTTCAGTTATGTGAACCTGTCTGACCCATATCATGAGTGGGGTGGAATTCACTGTCTGTGATTGACTATGAGAGAGTGAGTAGAGAGGCAAGCTCAAAGTAACTCAATCTAATTTATGGAAAGAAGTGTTTTGAATACAAATAGGAACAGGGTGTTGATATTACGTGTTTGAGGGCCAAGACAACATATATTTAAGGAGGTGCCATTACTCTGACAGATAGGGCTTTCTTGTGGAGAGTGTATTCTGATCTATCTGCCACTTTGTCTTTTTTCCCCCTCTAACACAAAAGGCAAGTGGAAATTAAAATGGAAACTCTGAAGGGGGCAAGTAATGAGTATTCTGATTATTAATGAATTTTTTCAAGCCTTCAGACAGCACATGGGCCTGAAACTGTCTCGTTTGAAATCCTATTAAGAGCAGAACATCTATGCCGGAGGATATTATGATGGTGTTTCCTGCCAAAAATTCCTTGTCAGCCCCAACCCAAGGGAAGTGAAGTTCCTCTTTGGTTAGATTGTGACTCATCTTTGGAAACTAACTTCCGCACAGTTAAAGTGACATAATGGATTCCCTGTTGCAATGGACATTTGTCTTTGAGGCACTGCCAACCCACTGATGACCAAAAGGCAGGGCAGATGGTGAAATGTATGCACACACTCTAGAGTTGGGGAAATGAGAGGTTTCTCTGGTTTCCAAAGGTGATGGAGAGGGTAGTACAGTGGAGGAATTATTATTTTTTTTATAATAATAGAAATTCACATGAATTTAATGGAGAATTTTTATTGATTGATTTTTCTTGCAAGACCAGCTCAACTGTTCATGAACAATTGAACTGCTTTCAAATTCTGATTACTTCAATTAACACTCAGCAGAGAGGACTAGACTTCAGCTGACTGTCACAACCAGCTCCAAGTTTCAAAGTATTATTGCAAAACCCAAGGCCAGGTCTGCACAGTGTTTTTGTAAAAGCCAGTGTCCACAGGTGGTCACAATCAGTGGCTGGAGGGGAAAGGGTCTTGGACTCCCACTGCTGCCTGCCTGGGCTCCCTTGACCTCCTGCTTGGATTCCGCATCCAGCCCCTAAGGCTTCTGACAATGTCTGTGCCAACAAGCAGACAAGAGAGCACAATACAAACACATAGGCAGCATGAGAAACTGCCTGCTAAGTGAGACAAAGAAGCCCTCAACACAGCATAGGCATATGGAAAGCCGGCATGAAATTATCCTGTGCTCAGGCTTAGGAACTGTGCAGGCTTTTTCTACTGAGTTCCCCTTGCTGGGTGGTTACAAGTCCCTCGTTGCTCCAGCTGTGAAAATCCTGGCTAGGTTGTCTTTATCTGACAAATCATTACTAATGTGAAACAAAATTTTCTATCTTCCTTTTCATTCTTCTGTTTTGCTTTGGCCCTTACATTGTAGCTTACTTTCTGGGTTTCTAGGTAAAATGTGTGTGTGTGTGTACAAAATAAATTAATAAATTCAAAAAGCTCCTCCACGAACTTCTCTGCATTGAAATCCTATTAAGAGCAGAACACAGCTCCTCTTAACAGAGAGATGTCTTTGTTGCAGGAAGAAAACCTAGCCCTAGGAAATGCACTTTTATCTTCAGAGAACCTTGAGGATCTTCTGAATTTTAAAGAAATTCAGTACAGTACCCTCTGTCTCAATACCAACTAACACACACCCCTACAGGAGCAAAGAAGGCAAACCGACTGATGCTTCCTCCCTTCAGTAGTGTCTTCCAAATGCTCAAGCTGACTCTCCAGTGAGTACTTGGCGAGGAATAATATCTTATCCTTTGAAAGCTTTTACACTTGCATTATCATTTCTTAAGGGTGAAAATCATAGTGTCATGGAACATGGGAAACTGTGATGACTTTGCTGGGGTAGGACTGGTAAGCAATTCAAAAACAGTGTGTGGGTGCTGATACTCTGGGTGATGCTCAGAGCCAGTGACAGCTGCTGGAAGGTTCTTTGCTGTAGCTTCATTTTCTCTTTTGAAGCAGAATAGATGAAGAAAAATGAACTTTTTTTTTCTCAGCCTCATTTGAGCATCAATGTATGGTTGTTATAGAAATCAGAGGTAGTGAAAACTGGGTCCGCACTTTCAGATTTTTGGTTTTCAGATTTTTATAACGCAACTACAAATACTACACAGAGGAATAAATGAAACACCCATCTAGAAGGAGAAGATGGTTTTCCTTTTGTCTTTCTGAAGAAAAAAGGGAATGGTGTTGGTCCCTAGTGTTCTGTAAGCTTTTTCAATCATGATGGTGACATGATGAACCCTTCCCTATCTACAAGTTTTAGGGAGAATATTCTTTGCTTTTTTCAATCCACAATCTTAATATAAATAACTCCAAATTTAAATCTTTGGATTTTCTTTCTCTTCTAAATCTCTGGCCCAGATGAAATGAAAATCCAATGAACATTCAACATATTGAAATTAAAAATTCTGCTTTGATTTCTCTTATCCAATCATTAATCTATTCACTAACCATACATTTATTCACCATCTTCTTTTTCTTTTCTTTTTCTTTTTTTATTGTATTTTTTCTATTACCATTTGTCCCCCTTATACTCCTTCCCCCTGCAATCACCACATTGTTATCCATATCCATGAATCCTTTTTCCTTTTTGCTTGATTCCTCTACCCCCAACACTTGCCCAATAGTTTCACTGTGCTCTCTATCTATGAGTCTGTCTCTATTTCGCTTGTTAGTTCAGTTTGTTCATTATATTCCACAGTTCAATTAACTCATATGGTATTTGTCTTTCTCTGACTGGCTTATTTCACTTAGTGTAATGTTCTCCAGGTCCACACATGCTATTGCAAAGGGTAAACTTTTCTTATTTTTATGGCTGAGTAGTATTCCATTGTGTAAATGTCCCATAGATGCTTTATCCACTCATCTACTGATGGACACTTGGGCTGCTTCCATATCTTGGCAATTATAAATAACACTGCAATGAACATAGGGGTGCTTATGTTCTTCTGAATTAGTATTTTGGGTTCTTTCAGTTATACTTCCAGAAGTGGGATCTCTGGATCAAAAGGCAGATCCATGTTTAATTTTTTGAGGTATCTCCAAGTTGCTTTCCACAGTGGCTGCACCAATCTGTATTCCCACATTTGCAGATGACATGATACTATACTTAGAGAACCCTAAAGATTTCACCAAGAAAGTACTAGAACTGATAAATGAATTCAGCAAAGTAGCAGGATACAAAATTAATATCCAGAAATCAGTTATATTTTTATATGCTGAACTATCAAAGGGAAATTAAGAAAACAACTCCATTCACAATTGCTCAAAAAAGAATAAAGTACCTAGGAATAAATCTAACCAAGGACATAAAAGACCTATGCTAGGAAAATTATAAGAAACTGAAGAAAGAAATTGGAGAAGATACAAATAAGTGGAAGCACATACCATGTTCATGGATTGGAAGAATTAACATCATTAAAATATCCATGCTACCAAAAGTAATCTATAGATTCAGTGCAGTTCATACCAAGATTCCAATGACATATTTCACAGAACAAGAACAAATATGTCACAAATTTGTATGGAACCACAAAAGGCCCTGCATAGGAAAAGCAATCTTGAGAAAGAAGAACAAAGTTGGAGGAATCACGCTACCTAATATCAAACTATACTATGAGGCCATAGTAATCAAAACAACATGGTAGTGGCATAAAAACAGACACCGATTAATGGAACAGAATAGAGAGCCCAGAAATAAACCCACACCTTTATAGTCAATTAATATTTGGCAGAGAAAAAAAAACACATACAATGAGCTAAGATAGTTTATTCAATAAATGATGTTGGGAAAATTGGACAGATACATGCAGAAAAAATGAAACTAGACCAGCTTCTTACACCAGACACAAGAATAAATTCAAAATGCATTAAAGACTTACATGTTAGACACGAGCCCATAAAAATCCTAGAGGAAAACATGGGCAGCAAAATCTCAGACATTGCTTGTAGCAATACTTTATCTGATACATCTCAGGCAAGGGAAACGAAAGAAATACATAAACAAATGGGACTACATCAAACTAAAAACTTTTTGCACAGCAAAGGAAACCATGAACAAAATAGAGACAACCCATGGAATGATACAGGAAGAAATGGAATGGGAGAATATATTTGCCAATCTGATAAGGAGTTAATATCCAAAATTTATAAAAAACTTATTCACCATCTTTTTACCCTACTAGACACCGAGGACCAGCATAGGTAAGGCAAAGTACTTGCCCTCAAAGATAACAAATAATCACAATACATTGCAGTTTAAACAATGATAGCAGGAGTCACTGAGTGACATGGTATTATGGAGAGCAGAGACTTAGACTAGAATGATAGGTAGATCAGCCTCAGAGAAGAATCTTTGTAGGAAATGACCCCTGAACAATTTTAAAGACTAGAACTTAGCCATGAAGAGTGGTGTCGTGCTTTCCAGGTAGAGAGAAGTGTATGATCAGAGGCATGGAGGAGTTGTAAGCAGATAGAGCTGGGAGGCAGAGGGAGGAGAGAGCTGATACTAAAGAGACTGACAGGACATAGATCCTGGAGGGCCTTGTAAACTAGAGTAAAGTCCAGGCTAGTTTTGTGAAGAGCTATTACTGACACTCACATTGATGTTGATAAAACTCTGCACTAGGGCAGTGTTAGTAAGACTGGCAAGTAAGAAAAATAGAAATTCAAAACATATTCAGGAGAGAAATCCAGAAGGAATAAGTAGGAGATGAGATGAGAAATGTCTATGATGCTTCCGATATTTCCTGCTTGGATATCTGGCTGGATGTTGGTTTCCATGTAGCAGGTAAAATGATGATGTACATAGTTTGGGATTGGCTGGATTTGAGGTACCTGCAGATTTTCAGGTCAGCACATCCCACAGAGAGCTGGATTAATGAGTCTGAGGTTTAGGAGACAAGATCTGACCTGGAGATAAAAAGTGATGGTCAAAACCATAAATGTAAACTGAAACTGATTGAATTTTCCAGAGGAAAGAGATAAGAGTGAGGAGAACAGAATATTGAATACGGAACCATGAGGAAGACCATCTTTTAAGATAGAATGAAGGAAAAAGAATGCATGAAGAAGAAAGAGCAGGGATCATCTAAGAAGTATAAAGAAAACCAGCACATTGTTGTGGAAACTAAGAGAACAGATTTCAACAATAGGAAGCAAGCAACCAATAACGACTACAGATAAAACCTGAAATGTATCCAGTGGATTTAACCCATTTTAAAATTCTAAGTCCCAACAGTTCCTTCTCCTGAAGCCAGTTTATCTTTGCCAAAAATGTTAATGAGAAAGAAACAGTGGAAACCAGATGCATGCAGATATGTTAACTTCTATTTTGTCTGCTTCATGCTCAGCAGCTTGCTTGGAAGACCAACTTCCCTGCAAGGCCGTGGTCAGAGCTGGTGTGTACATCTGCACCTCTGCATGGCTCTCTACCACATCAGGGTGTGCGTGCTCCGAAAAGGTGGTGTAGCAATTCCAGTGGTCCAAATGAAAACATACCACAATTAGAGGTTCATAGTGAGTTTATTTTATGAATGCTTACTAAAGATCACTCACATCACACCCTCCTATTCACAATCATTGCTATCATGTGCACAGAGTTGCTGTGGTATCTGGAGGTGTCTAACCTTACCCCAGAGTTCTCCAAACTACTACTGCCATTCTGAAACAGCCAAGTTTGTTTCCTGTTTCTAATTGTAGTTTAGGGTTTCCCCTCACCAGTACGGTGTGAGTTGTGCAAAGTCTGTCTCGAGGGTTTCCAATCTGCTTCTGACGTAAGGCTCCGCTTATGTGGTGGGCATGAAAGACATAGCAGAAGTGTCCCGCTGAAGTGACTGTTGCCTCAGTTCTGGAAGATTCTGGCTACATAATTTTGAGGTTTTTTCCCTCCTCTGTACATGGCTTTTATTGTTTGCACAATACAATATAGCAGCAATGCTGGACAGCATGATTATATGCAATGCATAAATATGAACTATCTGTCCACGTCTGCAAATCTAGCTCAGAACTACAGTACATAGAACTGAAAGAAAAATTTAATGCTTTAAGAATAAAAGTAAAAGGTAGGACTAAACACTGCAATAAATCACAAGTAATGCCTTGTGTACATACTTAACTCTTTACAGAAGAAAACAGGCATTAGCACACACTAAGTACACTCATTTATATATAGAAAACACAAGTTTCATACATCACAGAAAACTTTCCATTATAACATAGAAGTGATATTACCAGACAGACAGCAGTGAAGTATACTGCTTCTTCTAGTTGTTATTGTTCAATGCCATAAGTGATGGATTTGGGTTTTTGTTTGTTTTTTTGTTTTCCCCCCAGTTTTATTGAGATATAATTGACATATAACATTGTATAAGTTTGTATACAACATAGTGACTTGATGTGTATATACTATGAATGATCACCACAATGAGTTTAGTTTATATCCATCATCTCACACAGTTACATTTTTTCTTGTGATGAGAACTTTTAAGGTTTACTCTTTAGCAACTTTCAAATATACAACACAGTATTATCTACTATAGTCACCACGCTGTACATTACAACCCTAGAACTTATTTATCTTATAACTGGACATTTTTATCTTTTGACGACCTTTACCTAATTCTTTTACCAATCTGTTCCCTGTTCTTAAGAGTTTGGTTTTTTTCAGTTCCACATATGAGATCATGCAGTATTTGTCTTTTTCTGTCTGACTTCACTTGCATAATGTCCTCAAGGTCCATTTATGTTGTCCTAACTGGCAGGATTTGTCTCTTTTTATGGTTGAATGATATTCCATTGTGTATGTATACCACATTTTATTTATCCACTCGTCTGTTGACCGACACTTAGGTTGTTTTTCTGTCTTGGCTATTGTAAACAATGCTGTGATGAACATGGGGGTGCAGACACGGCTTCGGGATAGTCATTTCACTTCCTTTGAGCATTACCCAGAGTCAATTACATATCATGATAGATGATATGGAGTTCTATTTTCAATTTTCTGAGGAGCCTCTGTACAGTGTTCCTGTAGTTGCACCAATTTACATTTCCACCAATAGTTTGCAAGGGTTCCCTTTTCTCTACATGCTTGCCAGCACTTGTTACCTTTTGCCTTTTTGATAAAGCCATTCTAACAGGTGTGAAGTGATATCTTGTGGTTTTGATATGCATTTCCCTGATGCATAATGAGTAATGTTGAGCACCATTTCATGTACCTTTGGCTACTCATCTATGCAAAAAAGTCTATTTAGGTACTTTGCCCATTTTAAAATTGGCTTTTTTTTTTTTTTGCCATTGAGTTGTATGAATTCCCTGAATATTAGCTACCTTATTTTGGGAATGTCCTTCCAAGACAGGGATGAGCTGGAAAAAAACCATGCTATTTCCTAAGTGAAAGATAATTTGCTCATATATGCATGTTTGGAATATCTTTTTGTAGTTATTTGTTTTCAGAATATACTGTTAAGATGGCTCATTGTGTTGCCACGTGCTCATCTCGACTTGCCCTTTCTCCATATGGCTGCCAGGGCAGACTCTGATAATGCACCTGAGACTGATTATGTGCTCCAGTTCGGTCTCAGAATCCTTCCTTGTCCACAGAACATTCCTGGTGGTGACTGGCAATTAATCAGCCTTCCCATGAGGTAAGAGCTATTTGCTGGCTGCAGCCTACCGTATGCTAGTGCTGAGTCAGGAACTACAGACATTAGGAAAGGGCAAACACATTTATTGCCCAGGTTGTTATAATTAAACTGAAGAAACAAAATATATCTGAGTAATTGAAAGAGAGTATTCAACTCTGTCCTCTCTTCAGGAGAAGGGAAATCAGAGACACTGTATTTGGTCTTTTACTCTGATATTTAAGAATTGAGCACTGAGATAGAAACCACTGAAGGGCTCTTGTAACTTTGGGAGCTCTCATTGTATCAGGGACTGATACAGCCTCTAAAGCAATGGCTACCAATACCAATATGTATGAGGATCATATGAATAACTCATTGAAAGTATAGATTTCCTGACTCCTACTCCAAGATTCCCTTTCATTAAATATGAGCTTATGAGTGGATTAAAAAAAACAAACTATGGTATATTTACACAATGGAATTCTACGCAGCAGAGAGAAAGAAGGAGCTTATACCTTTTGTGACAGCATGGATGGAACTGGAGAGCATTATGCTAAGTGAAATAAGGCAGGCGGTGAGGGACAAATACCATATATACCATATGATTTCACCTTTAACTGGAACCTAATCAACAAAAGAAAAAAGCAAACAAAATATAACCAGAGACATTGAAGTTAAGAGCAATCTAACAATAACCAGAAGGGGGTGAGGAGGGGATAGTGGGGAGAGGGGTTTTCAGGAACTACTATAAAGGACACATGGACAAAACCAAGGGGAAGGGTGCAGGTGGGGGAGGGAGGTGGTTTTGGCTGGGGTGGGGTGGAGGGGTGGAAAGAAAATGTGGGCAACTATAATTGAACAACAATAAAAAATATAAATAAAAAAATAAAGAAACCTAAAGTATAAAAAAATACGAGCTTAAACCTAGGTATCTGTATTTTTTGAATAAAGATAGTATTACAGTTTTATTTCTGAAGGTGAAAAATTAAAATAACTATTTAAGTATAAAGTAGATAGTAGTTAATAAACCATGATATATTCACTTGATAGAATGGTAAGCAGTCATTTAAAATGTTTACTTAAAATATCTAATTGCATATTAAATAACATGGAAAAATGTAGTAACACATAAAATATGCTTCTGAGAACATTTTAAGTAAAAATTGGGATAAAATTTGTTTAGACACAGAGCCTTCTACAACTCACGAGTGAAGTAGAGCTTTCCGAGCTTTCCCAGGCCTGTCTGCCTTTTACAGTAGCCAATAGAAAAGCTGCATTTATTTATTTTCATTTTTATTGTTATTCTATTAGAGTTGTCCCCGTTTTTCCCCCTTTACCCTCCTCCACCCAGCTGCCCCCTGCTCCCACAGTCAATCCCCACACCATTGTCCATGTATGTGGGTCATTCCTACAGTTCTTTGATCCCTTCCCCTTCTTTCCACCATTCTCCCCTCTGGCCCCTGTCAGTCTGTTCCATGTTTCCATGTCTCTGGTTCTATTTTGCTCATTACTTTATTTTGTTCATCAGATTCCTCTTATAGGTGAGATCATATGATATTTGTCTTTTACCGCCTGGCTTATTTCACTTAGCATAATGCTCTCCAGTTCCATCTGTGCTGTTGCAAAAAGTAGGAGCTCCTTTCTTTGTGCTGCGTAGTGCTCCATTGTGTATAAGAACCCTACTGATTCTGATCTGGATGGTCTAAGGACTCTACTTTGAGAATATGTATTAGAGGACTGGTCTCCAAAGTAGCGTATATTCATCCCTTCTAGAGAAACAATCCTTTATGGAAAAGGGATACAATTTTAGAGCTTTTACTATGTTCATTTTTACAAAGGACCATTCTTATGCTTTGCTGCTTATTAGTACTGGTGCCCTCAGTGAACCTGGGTGACAGTCAGAGGGTCATGTCCTGGGCAGAATGGGCAGAATCCTGATGGATTGAGTAGGAGCTGACTTGTTTTGCTTTCTGTGATATGGTGAGGTTTGTGTTGCCTGGGTAAGTGGGTTTAAGGGTCAATGATCTTATTTAATAAAACTATCCTTCACAACATGGGCAGGTGGCTTAAACAGACATGGTATAAAGAATCTTTGAGTTGATGATAATGCCAAAGGAACATCCACAAGGGAGAAAACAAAGGACCATGCTCATGCAAAGCTCCTGGTCAGCTACGTCAAGGGGCAAAAGAAAACAATGACCATCTTTTCAGAAATTATTACCAAAAAGACTATTTGAAATGTGGATATACAGCCACATCATTAATGTACACATCTCCCAAAGTGTGCATCATGTCTTGATAAATTAATGCCAACCTGATCAGCAGGGCAGGATACTAATTAGAGGAGCATTATAATTAGAAGAGTATAGTATAGAAATTATAGTACAGATGGTAGAGCCAGTCTACTGGGTTTAAGTTCAGGTTCTGATGCTTATCAGCTGTGTGACTTTGGAAGAGTTACTTATGTGCTTCATCTGTAAAATGGGCATTGATGATAACATATACCTTGGCAGACTATGATGAGGATTAAAGGCATTAATATGTGGACCGTGCTTATATAAGTGCCTGGCATGTGGCATATGCAATGCAAATGACAGTTTAAAATACAGTTTATCCCATTTTACATCATCCTTTATAGGTTTCTATTTTTATACTGGATATGTGTATTTTTATTACAATTTGTAAATTGTAACACTGTCAGTAAATAAATATATTGACACTGGAGTTACATATGTGGCTGATAGTGGTGAAATGAGTAAAATATCTATAGTCCACTTTCCAGCAGATGCTGGTGCAGCTGAGTGTTTCCTGGGTCTCTAGGAGTATAAACAGCTTCTGACATCACACTCACGCTGTTGGGTGCTGGGGACTGGGTATAAAGCAAAAACATATCACTTTGTTTAATCATCTTTTCTATATATCTCTTCCGGGCCGGGGCTCATGGGTGTAAGTGCTCCCCTGACCCAGGCATGCCCAGGCCGCATGTACAAATGTGCACAAACAAACACAATTCTTTTCTTTTCCACTCAGTATGGCTAGGTGAGACAGAATTTTTTGCAAAAGCAACATTACTGAGAAGAACATAAAAAGGAATAAACAAAGGAAACACCAAACCATTGAAATAAATGGGAATGTCCAATATTTCTTTCCAGGCACCATTGACTGAACACACAGCCCTCTGTCTCCTTCCTCAATCTGCCTTAGCAAATACCAATCCCAGGAGGTTTCTGTTCAGATCCCCTGTGCCTCTTCAGTGACTATTTTCTAGCTGTCATTGCCTATAGGTAAAAGTCTAAGCTCTGAAAACTTTCACTTAATTTTCTTCCTGTTCTGACTCTACCTTATGGGCGCAGGTACAGACTTACACTAGAAGACCTTACATGTCCCTTCCAACTTACTCTCCCTATTTCTCCCCATAGAGTCTTCTCTGAAATTGTTTAACTTGTTTCTCAACATATCAAGCTTGTTTGCTCAGGCCTTTTCTTGCAGTCTTTCCACAGTACTCTTAGCTGCTAAAAATCCTATCTGGCTTCCTAGGATGGCCTCAAATCTCTCCTCTCCTAAGGGACTCTCATAGACCTGGTAGAGGGCAATCTTTGGTGCATCTCAAATCACACCTCAGAGCTGAGTGTCTACTTTTTCTGTAGAACTGCATCACATGTCTCCATGTAGGGCTTCTGGATCTGGAGCAGAGCCTTTGGGGGACATTTCTCAGCTGCATTTCTTTCTGGTACAGGTCAGCAATAACCATTCTTAACATTACCATATCTTATGTATCACTGAAATGTTGCATCTCAGGTTTGGAGTTGAATCTACCTCCTACCTCCACCCAATGCATGAGTCACCCCTGAGCAACCCAGTGCACTCTCCAAAACAGAATATTTTTTTATTTATTTTAGAATTGATATCATAGTCTGAATTTCAAGTCAGCACAGCAAAGTGTAAAAAAAACTGGTAACTGACCTAGTGATAAATTTGGAATATGATCAGAGTGTTCGGATGCTCTGGAAACACATATTGAATAGAGCTAGATTATTGAGCTTTAATGTTTGTTTAATATGCATCTTTGGCTACTTTCTCCTCAAAGGGAATGTTGAAAAGTTATTGTACTTTGGAACAGATGGGTTTGTCTTGGAAAGTGTGTCACATTCTGAAATGGTTAAAGGCCATAGAGGGCAGAGAACTCTAGTTCTTTGTCTGAAATCTAAACTTCTCAGGGCACTGAAAGACATAGTAAATGTAAACTATTACAATTTATTGGTGCAGACTGATAATAGGCTTATTGCTGTGTGAGGCACAAATTTCCATTAGCTTTGCCTTTGGGACACACACACACAGTAGAGGTGTGTGTGTGGGGGGGCTTGCTGACCGTGTTGATTAGATTATTTTAAACACATGGATATCTGTGTTTTTCTTTACTGTTTTTTGTTGCTTTGATATTGTTTTCATCTTTATAGCTTGTCTTACTTTCAGAGGAATCCTATTACTCATGGTTCTTCAAAGGCCTATATACACCACTTATTCAGCTTCCGCTTGCCCCAGATCCTGGTGTTACATTCTAATGTTGCCCTGATCTTCCAGACTGGTTCCTTCACTGGTTTCTCTTTCTGTGCAGTGGTTAATGATATCGACAGCACATTCATGGCCTTAACACACTCCTTAGATGTAAGTACGCATCTTATTAAATGCTTTCGGTGAGCTAAAAGTGAAAGACAGAAGTAGATGAAACTGAATTATATTTTGTTGTTGAATTGTCTCTCACTGGTCAAGCAGTAACAACTGAAAGCAGGAGATTCTGCCAAATCCCTTTGTGGTATGCAGGACAATGTCCTACCTGTCTCTGCAAAATGCCCATGTCCTAACCTCCGTACCTTTGAATATATTAACATATATTGCAGATGTAATTAAAGGGCAGACCTTGAGATGCAGAGATTATTTTAGATTATACAGAAGGGCCCGGTCTAATCACATGAGTGTTTAGAAAGGGGAACCTTTCCCAGCAGTGGTCAGAGGGCAATGTTACTGTGAATGAAGAGTCAGAGAAAGATTCAACTTGTTGGCTTTGAAGATGGTGAAAGGAGACTGTGACTCATAGAATTTGAAAGGCCTCTACAAATTATAAAGGGCAAGGAAATGCGTTCTCTCTTAGAACTTCCAGAAAAAGAGGCAGCCTTTCTGACACCTTGGCTACAGCCTAGTGAGAACTGTATTGGACTTCTGCCCTACTGCAAAAGAATGAATTTATGCTGGTTAAGGCACTAACCTCGTGGTAATTTGCTACAGTAACAATAGAAAGCTTAAATGTGGTATTTCAAAGACTACAGTGAGAGTAAATATATTTATGAGAATAAATTTGTTTTTCATATTTATTGGGAATGTGCTCATTATGTTCTATATAGAAGAACTTGCAGCAAAGTCAAATAGAGCCTAGGTATATAAAGCTAAGAGACTTTGGGGGGTGTGAATGTCTAAATGCTCTGATTGCTTTTTGTTTTGGACTCATCCAGCATTGAAGTGACTGACACCTCTTCTATCAAGTCCTAGAACTTCTTGGCCATTCAACAACTGAATAGTTTTTTGGGGGGGTGCATCTACAAGTGATCTTTCTAAAGTGCTAACTGGATGACACTCCTCATCTTAAGTCCTTTAGTTGCTCTTCTTTTCCTTCAGCAAAATCCAAGCTTCTTAGCATGCTCTGCAAAGCTCTTTAAGTAGCCCCTGCCTACTCCTGCAGCCTCCCTTTTGACTACTTCCTCTGGTCCTGGCATGACTTCATGCCCTTCTGAAAGTCTCCTATTCTTTCTCTCCTCCATGCCATTGCACACGCTGCTGCCACCTCCTTCCCCCTTTGCTTGATCCTAATTCATTC
This sequence comes from Desmodus rotundus, assembly GCF_022682495.2. Taxonomy (NCBI): domain Eukaryota; kingdom Metazoa; phylum Chordata; class Mammalia; order Chiroptera; family Phyllostomidae; genus Desmodus; species Desmodus rotundus. The sequence continues at coordinate 127,881,914 of NC_071388.1, forward strand.
ATGACTTGGCCCAGCATTATCTTCTCTCTGGGGACTTCTATGCTTTGTATGAAATGTCTCCAGCCATTCCTGGTGGCCTCCTCACAATCCTTCTTATTCCTGTACAACACACCTTAAAATCCATATTAGCATTTACCATACAGTATTATAATGCATTACTTGTCTGTATTTTGTATGAGCTCTTTAGAGACTAGCAGAGTGCCTTTCATCTGTCACCTTAATGACTGTGCCTGCCTGCCCAGCATCTGAAAGGTGCTCAGTAAGAATTTGTTGAATGAAAGAATGAAAGAATATACATTCATCGTCCATGAGGGATCTCCAGCCTTGACTGAGAATTAAAAATTTGGCTCAGGTACTTGGAAAGCAAAGCACTTTCTTTTAAAACCTTATAGGTGGCCCAGAGTTTCCTGATTCTTCTTTCCTTCCACCCCACCCAGTATAAGATATTTCCCCTAGTTTGAGCAAACGCAAGGAAGTACAGGGTGGTGGTGGGGGTAAGCAAAGTTTGAAATAAGAATTTTTAACCAGGAGCATAAAGACCTCTTAGAAATTCCATAAATGGGTTTCATGGGGCCTTGTGGACCATTTAAAATATATACATTATTTGTATCTATGTACATTTCTGGGAGAAAGTCAGAGTTTTTCTCATATTCTCAAACAAAAATGGCCCAGGAATTCTGTTATGACAAGAGATGATGCAGCCAAGGAGAAATATACTCCCACAGGCCTTTCTCTGACTTCAGGCTGCTCCCAGATAATTTCAAACTTTTCCCTTTCGGAAGCTTTTGTCACCATATTTGGACCCCGGAAAAGAAATTATTTCTGCTCTTGCTTAATAGGCAGTTTGAGGGGGAAGCCTCCCTGGAAGGGCGGTGCTGGCTGACAGTCCATCAAAAATGCAAGTAAACAGCGTGGTTCTGCCACTCTTCCAGTAAACAAGCGAGCTAGCAGGGTCAGGGCGGCTCACATACAGTCATTGACATGGGATTTCACATTCTCTTAGGAATGACAGGGGACTCTGAAGTGTCACTTAGCTTTACCACCTGATTTGAAGAAACATTTCAGACAAACAGTATGAATTGGACTAAATTTCACCCCATTTGAAAGTATGCTTCCTATATTCCTGAGGTGGGGCTTACCTAATCCTACCCAGGGTGCTCCACAGTTCTAAGAAAACTAGAAATTAGCTGCTTGGGAAATATTATTTTGTATCTTTCCTTTCCGGTCAAGTGTGCAAAGAAGTGGAGAGAGACAAAAATGTAACCACGGCCTTCCATCCTCTGGTTCAGTGGTGTGCAGTCGTCCGGAGCTGAGCACAGATGCAGGCGGCACACATGCCCGTGGAAGCTCTTCTGCAAATAAACAACCAAGTCACAAACTAGGGCACAGCATTTGAATGCAAGCAAGTAGAGGAAAGCTATCCCTTCCTCAAGGTCAACATCTGTGTCTCTGTGAGATCATTTGGGGGCTTGATGAGACTATCTTGATAATCAGAAAGTGTTTTCTTGGAGAAGATCAGTTTTCTGACAGCTTCATCCAACACTCACGTAACATTGTCAAAACTGTGAGACAAGGGCAGGAAAACGCTAGCCATTCTGCCATCCTGCGTGGGTTAATGGTCTGTCTACACTGAATGCTGCATTAGTGATTTGCATGTGTATATAATCAGGACCAAAGACTCAATCCAGCAATTTGAATCCTTTGCTTTCATTCATTCAGGAAATGTGAGTTATTTAGAGCGTCTACTGTGAGGCAGGCATGATGCTGGGCCCTGAGATTCTTCTAGACAGATTTGGCTACAAGGGGCCCAGTTCTTTTAGTAGAACAAGCCAATGATTGCCTGTTAGCTTTGTTTATTCTGCTGAATATTAATTAATCCATATATATTCATTAGATTTACATTACTCCTCTCCTACCACATGCAGAGTTATGAGAGAGGTGTTGGCAGAGATTGAGTTGATAGAATTTCCATCCTTAAGGAGTCTGTGCTTACTGTTTAGTTTCATTTAAGCCCTCTGTTAGAAACAGGCCAGTTTTACACTATAAATAAAAATGTTTTTCTTCTCCTCTGCTTTCCCTTTCCTTCTGGGGAAAGAGATTGATTATAAGACTGCTGTGTAACTGGCAAGGCAAGCTCAGTTTGGCTCTAAGGGGTTGGTGCTCCTCACACCTTCTAGGGCTAACTTTGCTTAAACTCAGGCTTACCAAGTCTTCAGGCTTCATAAAAGTCATAGACTTAGCAAACAGAAAGTAATCTCAGGTGGTTATTTTACCTCTCCTTTTTTTAACATAGAACATTATCTGAACAAATGCATGCAACAGAATTTAATTTTTTTCTGTTATTTTTGCTTAGGTTGTCCACATTGTGAATCACCTGTATATTTCTGAAGGCTATCTTCCTTCTACCTCCCAGTATCCTTTATTCTGTGATCTGTGAATTCACACTGACTTTCCTATATTTTCTTAGATCTGTGGCTTTTCCTTTGCTTTGAATTGTGATGAAGCCTACCAAATCTTGGTGCTCCTTTCCTTTGACAATCCTGTACAAAGTTTGCTTTTATTCTGTCAATTGACTAATAGTGCGTCTAACTTGAAGTCAACCTGATTAACATGGCTGATGACGGCCCTGCTATCCATTACTGTAGTTAACACAACATACACATGATTAAGCACACATGTAGAGTTATGTCTTTTCAGGTTCTTCCCTTTTGCTCATTTTGTGTTACCTCTGTCCTTAAGTGTCCTTTCCTTGAGGCTAAAAACAGATCAGAACAATTTTCCATGAATATTAATCTCACTCCTGAGTGTCTCTGGACCTTAAGATCATCATTGAATTGGGAATTTTCTACTTAACCAGAGAATAAAGGATTTTAATATAATATTAGTAGTAAGTGCTTTTTTTTTTTTGAGGAAATCTCCCTAGTACAAAAAAAGTCATTTAAAATCCCTTGTAAATTATATTTCATTAATAAGTCACAATAATAGAGGAAGATACACACAAATTTTTTTCTGCCATTTTTAATACTTATATGTTGTGCATTTAGAAGAAAATATGCTTTGATTGGCTTAAGTGGTCATTTCTATTTATAATAGAGAAAATATTTAGTTGGAGAGGATAAAGGCTAATAAATCCCTAATACTTTTATGTAATATAATAAATGATCCTGATACCTTTCATTGGCATAAATTTGATACTTCTAACTTTAAGTAAGGAATAAGGCAACTCTGTTCTGTGCTAGCATAGAATCTACTGCTTACACTTATTAAACATTTATCACACTGCATTATAATTATTAGTGTTCTTGTTTGACTAATTATAAGCTTCTTGGTGGCAGTGAATATTTTTCACTCTGTATCATTGCTTTACCGGTTGGAATATCTTTTGGCTGCAAAAGACAAGCCACTGATTCAGACAAGCTTAAGCATGAAAAGAAATTCATTGGCTCAAGTATTGAAAAGGTCCTGGAACCAGGCAAGCCTGACTTCAGAGAATCAGATGATTCTTATTAGTACTTCCTGTTTTGCTCACTGCCTCTGATGCGGATTGTGTATTTTAACTGCATTTTCTCTCACAGAAGAAGGCACCCTCCATACAGCCAGAGGAGATGGCCACATAGAGTTGCTGCATACTTGGAATGTATAATTAGTGATGGGCACTTATCTGGTAGAATGCTTCCAGAGCGGACTCTGATCAGTTCATCTTGGGTTCCATGCCCGTCCAATTGTGGCCAAGGGAGTGAAGGACTTAACTACTTGTGCTTGAGTCATGTGTCTAGTCCTGAGGCAGGTGAATGTGGTCAGTCTCAGGAAAATCACAGGAAATGGGAGATAGGTGGTTCCAAAAAGGATGAAATATTGAGAAAATAGTCACCTTGTTAATTAATATAGTTTGGGGCACATAAAAGATAATGCAGTAAGTGTTGAAAACACAGATAAAAATATCACTGTGTTCACTCCATTTGAACTATTAAATCTTGTCTCCCTCCAAAGTCCAGCTTGAGTCCCCTTTCCCAGATACCCTCGGTTTATTGCAACTGCATTTGGCTCTTCCACCCCTGGATTCATAGTTGATATTTTGGGGCCATTAATTTGAGAATGTGGCATTGTCTTGAAGCTTTTCTGTATTGCTGTCTCACCTTGATATCTGACTCCAGCATTACTATTTAACTTTTAATGTTCCTAAGAGATGGTCACTAGAAACATTTTATGGCATGCCAACTATGCAAATTGTCCCTTAATCTCAACATTTAAGATTTGGATATGATTGCACTCTCTCTGTTTAGGATCCCTTTGCCATTGTGGTAGAAGTTCTGTGGACTGGGGATATGAGTTAAGTAGTAGATCTCCTTTTTACTAGGCAGTGAGGAAATGATTCATCTTCTTTACTGTATATTTCTCCATGTATAAAATATGGGTAACAGAACCTTCTGTTCCAGGCTTTTATGATAATACAGTAAATCATATTTTATTTCATTGACATCATAATTTTGATGCATTTTGTCAATTATGAAAGATGTCCCTCTGCTGTCCAGAGTGCTGAAGAAAACCCTGTTATTTAGGAACAGACAGTGTAGGTCTGGAGTGGGGCTAGGGAATCTTGTTTTCTAATAGTCAGCCCAGATAGGTCTGATACAAAGTTAAATTAATCATGAAATCTAATGTATGTAATAGACTTTATATATATAAAAGATTTAGATAGAAAAGTAATCTTTGATACATACTTACTTCATACTTCAAATAATTTCTATTATTTAATAGTTCACTCATTCATTTATTCAATAAATAACTATTTGTTCCTGAGAACAACAAGTAAGACAAGACGCCTGGTTTACTTCTGGCTTGAGGATTTCAAACAATGGTTCTTAAACTTCTATGTGTAAGATTCACATGGTATGTTTGTTAAAATGCAAGTTGTAGGATCCCATTCCCAGAGAGTCTGACTCAGTAGGTCTGGTATGAGAGTCCCTAAACCTCTATTTGTGTGTATCCCAGGTGGCCTTTAGAATATACCTTCAAAGCCAGTGGCCTAATATATGTGAAAATTCTCTGAAGTGTAGTCACTATTCTGAAGAGGTATACAGATATTTTGTTGGATTTCACTAAAAGTGTGAATTAGTAGACTTAGGGAAGAAACTTGCCACCCAACAATACCCAAGCCACTCCATGATGGGTTATAAAAATGCCCAAATATACCATGGAGAAACCTAATGCCCTTGAGTAAAGGTTCACAAGGCAGGGCTGAAGTCAGCAATTTTATTGCCAAGTGAAAGTGAGAGCAAGAGAATTTCTGAATCATTTCTATTGAGTTTCCTAACATAGAATTCAGCTTTGGAAACTTGCAGGTGATTTGAACCTTTATCCCTCTAGCTGCTCAGAGATCAAAGGTTTAACAAGAGATTTTTCTGACTGTAGATATCGATTCTGCCAAAACTCTTATTGGCTACCAGCAGCAGTTTAAGGGGTCTTTATTAATGTGTTGCTCTAGTTCCTATTGGTTTTCCCCAAGATCCAGCTGCCTTATAAGCTATATTTTTAAAAGGAGTGGCTTATATATTTACCCTGCTTTTTTGCAGGGTAGATAATGCTAAGTGAAGACTTACATTTTTAACAATTTGTATGCTGTATTTAGCTGTATAAATCATCCCCTTTTATAATGCCAACAGGTAATATAAAAGCACATAAGCTTCAAATTAAACTCCAGTGCCCCCCAAATATGATTTATTACCTTTATAGACAGTAAAAATATAATTTTTATGTAATCACAGGCTCCAATGTCATAATAGCCACCAATTAAACAAAGCAACATTGTTATTGGGATGTTGACTATGGAGATACCATTTACTAACTTGTATATTGCTGAAGACAACTGGGATGATGGAATTTTTAAATTAAAAGCTGTAACATTATAGAATAGGTTTTTCTTTTGAATAACCTGGACACAGGCACATTGGAATGCATGAATTTGTTTTGAGGGATCTGAGATCCAGCGACAAACCTTGATTTCTAAAAACCCTCTTAATCAAGTCATAGCATCTTTTCTCAGGGGTCAGTAAGGTCTGCCCATCTCCTCTCCTTTCTGTGTGTGAATAAAGATCACCTCAATGAGAACAGGCTATTTATTTATTCACAGCTTGCTACAGCCAGGGTGTCAGCCACCGTCACTTTGTGTTTGGCAGAGATTCAATGCCAGGAAGAATGTTGGGAAATCTTGATGGTGCAGAAAGGAGATGATGTCAGTTATACTCAGATTGGAAGCTGTTGGCATGGGGAAGCTAGAAGCAGCTAACTAGAAGTTGTGTGATTGGTTTGAGGAACATATTTGGTTTTCTCTGGTTGGTGTTAGGTTAGAGGAGGGGACACAAAATAAGGAAAATGTTAGTCATTGACCAAATTCTGACTGTTCTGGGCCAATTCCTCTAGAGGTTTTAGTTGGACTTTCTGGGCTAGCTGTTGCAAAAGTTGTGAGTCAGAGTTCTATTGTTATATGTGGTCTACCATTGTCTATTAGTATATTTAGTCTCTTCTGCTCTTTCGGTAATTCTCTCAATTATGAGAGGTTGAATAATTCATGGAAGCCTAAAAATTCAGATTTCCCCCTTTTGAGGACTATCTAGTTTTTCCCATAGCTAATAGTATTGTGAGATTTCCTTCACCTTTTTATTCTTACATCATCATGGCAATCATCTGAGGAGAGAGCAGCTGTATAGAAGCAACTGAGATTCTGGAGAGAGTGCAGTGGTCTAGCATCATTATCACTTTGAAAAAAACAATAAAAATTAATAATCCTTGTAGGATGGTTTGGAGCCAGGAACCCCAACTGCCCAACCCAAACCAAGAGAAAAAAATCCCATAAGCCGTAAAGTATATAGCCTATCCTATCTTGTCTGTTGTATTGATCTAAATACAGCTAGAAGTATTAGTCATTATAATGCTAATTATAGCCTAGTGAACCAACAAAAAAAATCTAGAGCAGAGCAATTGCCCATCAATATTTGTGCCAACAAATTTTGACTATGTTCTATTCCATCTAATACAGAGGTGATATTGTTAATGACTTCTGCCAGAATTAGTGATAAGTTTATTTCAGTCTTTGATATTTGTATAATTCCTATCATTGGGAACACTGCTTTGATTGTTCACATAAGCAATGAGTTAGTAATTCTCCCAGGTAGAGTACCTAAATAATCAAGGATGGGCCTCATTTTGGAGCTCTTGTCTGAGTTGAAATTTCCAGCCTTAATGATTAATAGAATTAGGGTCTTTGTGTATAGATAAGGGGCAGAATACTATTCTTAAAGTACATGAGGTGTCAGTCTGAGGCAAACAAGCCCAGGAATCCTGGCCACAAGGGAAGTAGTATTCTGAACTACTGGGATAGTAATCCTGGTATTAAGAATAAAAGAGCTGTTCATGAGACAAGGTCAGAACCAAGACCTTACATAAACTGGGTTACATATTTGGATGTGTATTAGTCTTGTAGGATTGGCAATAATTTGTCGCATAACCCTATGAATTGTTGAATTCAAATTTAGAATTCTCCAGAGTCTCATCATTAGATTGTAATATTTGATTATTTTTTTTCGGGAAAGAGGGAGACTAGGAAAGTTACAGATTGTTTTGCTTAAGGTCATTTGTTCACATAGGTGCAGGTGCAAATGCTATCAGCTATAATTCCCTATGGTCTCATTTGATGAGACTAGAATTTCCTGGTGATCGATGACACATTCAATGGTCTGTGAGATTTAGAATGAGTATGTATGGATCTAACAATTATAATAAGAAAGAAAGAAAAGAGAAAAAGGTCATTATAGAGATGGCAAGTAGCAGAAAAGGATAAAAATTATTATAAGCAAACAAAAACCAAAACAAAAATTAGCAGGGGTCTTGGTCTGATATACTGGGTGAAACCTGTCCACTATCTGAGGTCATCAGCTGGTTTTAAAGGTGTTGTGTCAGCTGCATACTTCCAAGGATTGGCTGCTCCTAAAGGATCTATGAGAATCCTTCATTTGAAAGGCCCTATTGAAGTAGCCTTCCAATTGGGTACATTTGAAATTGCTTCTTCAGTTGTGAAATATGAGCCCAAGGATGGACTACCTGGAGTTTTACTGCTGCATTTGTTGTTAACAGTACTTCATAGGGTCATTTCCAATGAGATTAAAGCACAGTTTTTTCATGTTGTCTTGTCCAATCAATACATAAAATCTTCTGGTGCAAGATCAAGAAGAGCTTGCTTAAGATGTTTTGGGAAGGTGCCTTAAACTGAGGTCATAGGACAGGGCATTTTGTGTATGTCCCTTGCAACATTTTGCCATAACTGCATGCAGAAGATCAGTCTCTAGTATCAGGGATGAAATTTTAAAATGCATGGACCTTCTAGTTGCCAATTCATAGGATTATAACTGATGGATCCTCTGGGGAGTGAACTCTATGGCCATAGGACTAGTGGGAATTCAAAGGAGTTCAAAGGTTACTGAAAGTTTTTGCTAATTTTAATTTAAGGATAATATTTGTTCTTTCGAATTTTCCAGAAGATTGTGGGTAGAAATGAAAATATAGTTTTTGAGTAAGGGGTAATGCCTCACAGAGATCTTATTTGTAATGATTTTTATAAAATGTGTTCCTCAGTCACTTAGTATAAATGTTGGTTTGTTCTGGATTGGAAACACAAAAATCAAACAGCTTTTTAGCAGCTGTAAAGGGCTGTAGCTTTTTGGCAGGGAAAATGAATCAATCCATCCTGAAAATAGACATACAATCACTAAAGTATATTCAAATCTCGTGGAGAGTAAAAGCTGAGTAAAATCCATGCAAAGGTGTTCAAAAGGCTCCTGAGGTCTTGGTTCTCAGCTGTGTCCCACCTTTCCAGTTTTTCCAGGATTATATTGTTGGCGGGTAACACATGAGCTGCAAATAATAATTTCAGAAGTCCTCCTGAAGTTTTTCCACCAATACTTGATTTAAGGCAGTAACTGTTTTGTTTACACCAGGAAGAATGGTTTCTTGGAGAAATTTAGCTAATATTTATTCAAAACTAATAGATGCTATCAAATATCATCCTGAGTGAACCATAGGTTATCTGAGTGGAATGTGTAACCAGATTTTTCCTATTCTTTTTTTTTTTTTTTTGAGAGAATTATTTTTGAGATTTAGCCTTTGAGGATTTACCTAGATTCCCACCTTGGTTAAGGCTACTTGCTTGGCATAATGACCTGTGAGAACATTTTATTTAGCTTCCAGGTGGTCTCTTTTTGCAGAGGCCACACCCACCATGATAGCCACCTCTATAGATAGTAGAGTGTATCTAAATATTCCCTAATTTGTCCATTTCGGGGGAGGTTCCAACAGGAGTAAGAAACACGCTTTGTTTCCAAAGCATCCCCAAATCACGTACTACTCCACATGTGCTCTCTGTATATTTGTTCACTTTCTGGTCTTTGGCTAGTTGATAAACTCTAGTAAATGCAATAACTTCTGCCATCTGGGCTGATTTTACCTCAGGTAAAGTACTTAATCTAAAGTAGAGCTTAAATTAGTGATGTCAAACCTGCTTGGTAATCGCCAGTTTTGGTTTCAGTTTTCCCACAGTATGTGATAGCTCAGATTGTCAATGGGAGTCTGTAACAGATCCGAGTGGGATATAGAAAATTCTTTAGAAGGTTCCCCTTCTCATGAAAGCAAGTGAGTGCAGAATACAGAGTTAGGCTTCAATGAATAGTAACGTCAGGGAGAGGAGAACAATCTCCCAAGAGGTTACTAGGCTGGCTGGAAGTGTTGTGTGTTCTCAATCAGACACAACGTCTGCACTGCATGAGGAACCATGAGGTTGCATTATCCTAAGACAAGGACGATAAGCTTTTGCAACAGAATCAAGGGTTAGGTTACAGTTATAGTAAGTGAAGGAGTTTTGATAGTTCCCATGAAGTTGAATTAAAATCCCAAGGGTTTATTGAGACCTCTCACCCATAAAGAGACCAAGGGCTTTTTGTAGTTAGGGGTGTCTAGGGAAGGATGCTGTGGAAGAGCCTTCTCCAAGTTACAGAAGGCCTGTTCCTGTTTGGACTTCCAGAGGAGAGGCTCTCTTACTGAGGACTTAGTCAGTTCACACAGGGTGTTACAATCTCAGAAGAGTCCAGCACTCATTGTCGGCAATATCCAGTTAAACCTAGAAATCCCCTCAGTTTTCATTTTGTAGAAGATCTGGGATAAGTTAAGAAGCTTTTTAGTATATCATGGGAGAGTGTTTTTCCTTCTTAGATGGGTCACTTTCTAAATTAACAAACTGTGCCTTGGCCAAATCTTCTCCCCCCTTTTTTGCTAAGGTCGTGAACAAGAAAATGGAATCCTCTTTTGCAAGCTTCCTTGTTTACTGAACATAGATAAACAAAGGCCACCTACATACTGTATTATAATTAAATCACAAGGAAAATTTAGCTCAGTTAGGTCTGATTTAGGAACTGGGAAAAATAGAAGGGGGCTTCTGTGAACCCATGAGCAATGCAAGGTATATCGTTGTCCTCCCCAGGCGAAAAGACAGCCACTGTCCTGGTCTAAAAGCACACTTAAAAAGGGTGCCAGAGTGACGTCAGTGGCTTTCCGTATTAAATTGCAGGGTATCATACTGCAGAAAGAGCTTTTCAGTCAAGAGCTCAAGGGTTACAGTTAAGGCCTGGGTCATAGGAAAATCTGTGACTTATTTGCAATATCTACCATCTGTGTGATATGTTTACTCCAAAGAAGAAGCTGAGAAGGGGTGGCAGTTTCATGTAGAAAGAGTAAGCCCCATATCTATAGGAATTGATGAGGTCGACCATCTATATTTACAATTAATTCATTTTCAGCTTGAGGATAAGGCAAGATATTGGGCACTTTTTCCTCCCTTGGAGCAGTCTCATTGATGTGAATTTTCTGCTTTTTTTTTCAACTTGGTTTTTATTTTGCAAGATGGGGCAGTCTCTCTCTCTTTTTTAAATCCCTTCTGTTTACAGTATCTAAAGTGTCCTTGTTAACAGGTGACCAGTTCGGAAGGGAGCCACAGCTATTGGATCTGCAACACCATAAAATTATATTGGGTTCTTTCTGATTTTTGTTCCTAAACTCTTTCAGACTGTTCTGCCATGAGCTGTAGTTCAGGTAAAAGGACTATATTTCTTATTCTAATTACTGTTCTTAAGTTAGATCTCTAATGTCAGGTTTAATTCCAATGACAAAATGAGATAAAAGAGCTGCTGTTATCTCAGCACCTTCTTTAGCTCCTGAGTGTTGTTTGAAGATATTTTTTTAGTCTACCTTGAAAATATCCAGTGGTTTCAAGTTTTGTTTTTTATCTGTTTACCTGATTGAATTACGGTCCAACCAACTGTTATTGGAAACATTCAGGTGTGGTTTTTAGGAAACCTGATGTACATTTGCATCCCCTCCATCCCCATATTCACACCTTTTTTGGATCCTTAGGTTTATTGTGGAAAGAGAGATCTCTTTCTGAGTCAGTCCAATCAACTTTTGTCATTCAAGATTTAGCATCTGAGGTTCTATCCAATGTGTTATTATAGATCAGGTAACCCTGGGTCTCATCCATCCAAAAAATTTCTAAAATCTTCTGTGAGTAGTTAATAGTTGCTGGTCTTCTTTGTTTAGAGAAATCTTTAATTATAGCTCTTAATTCAGCTTGGGTTCAAGGTTTAAGCTCTACAGGTTCTTCATACCTGGCTCATTGAAAGATCTTTAGAGGTAACTAGCATTTTTGAATCTTAGGAGAATTACTGAGAAAAAGTAGGGAGTATGGACAAGGCGAAGGAGGAAGGAATTGACAGATGTGGAAGAGAAATCAGAAGGCCAAAGGGGGAGCAGAAGAGCTGGATGGGAGGTAACTGGAGGACAAAGATGGGAGGGTTTACTAGGGAAATGGGTCTAGTTTATTGTTGCTTAACTTTGCCAAATTGTTCATTAACTTTGGCCACAGAATCTGTTAGTAAAGCAATTTTTGATGCAGAATTTATTTGGTGGCTTCTGCCTATCAATCAAAAAATGCTGCCAATAGTAACTACATAATCTTATTCTCTTTCTTTTCTAAGATCTCTCTCACATGAACAATTTTGTCCATCTCAAATGTTTCCCAGAATGGTCACTGAAAGGCGTAGGTATACCACCTTTCCTAAGCATGAGAATTAAGGTTCTAATGAGAGTACATTCAGGAAACAAAAGTTGTTTTTTTTTGTTTTGTTTTGTTTTTTTTCTGGAAGAGGAGATTTAGACTTAGATGACCCCATAGGAGGTGACAACAGTTGGTAGAAGATACTCATCTACCCACCCTGACATGAGTCCTCCTCTGAATGCAAATCAAATGATCTGCACCCTCAGCAGGCAGGAGACCAGAAAAAACACTCTTTCTCTATTAAAACCAGGCTATCAGGACAAAAAATAAAAATGAAAAAAAAAGACAGAAAGAAAACCTCATCCGATTTTATTGGTGACCCAAAGAAAAGTTTGCTCAGATGGCCACCAGTCCAGTGAGAACCTCATCAGTGTGTGAGGCCAGCTTGAACAATAGGCTTGTGGAGCCTTTGCCTGTATTATGCCCTGTGATTCTCCTTCTTATGAAAAGCAACATTTTTAGACAGCACAGGACAAACTGAAAACACAAAAGGAGCAAAAGGAATGAAAAGGAAGGTCTTGATTTTATCAAGGATATCAAACAAATGGTAACCAATTAAAAAACCCAGATACTAAAATAAGAATAAATAGCAGAGGAAAAAAGTTTAAAGTGCAAAGCTGGGTCCTCTGCCCTGTTTACATAAAAGACTAAATACTGAACATTCTATATCCAGTTAATATTTGTCAGGTGTATATATTTTTTCTGGATCATGAAAACTTTTTTTGTTCTAGTGGATCCTTCCCATCACCAAGTAAACATGTGATAATATTTCCCGTGTTTAAAAAGTCCTCCTTGACTGCACATTACACACACACAGAGTACCATTCCTTCTGTTTTTCTCTCTAGAAAAAGTCATCAAAAGTTATAGTCTATATCCAGCAACTTCTTTCCCCTCTTCAACCTCAACCCCTGTTCTCCCATTATCTCTTGAACCCATTCTGACAAGGCTTTCTTTTGCTTCACTCCAGCAAACGTGCTTTTGTCAAGGTCACCAATGGCATCCATGGTGCTAGGTCCAATTTTAAGTTCTCATTTTGCCCCATCCATCAGGAGAATTTGACCCAGCTGATCACCTCTTCTTGCTTGAAACAATTCCTTTGCTAAAATTTCAATAAACCAGTTATTCTTAGTTCTTCTACCTCTTTGTCCTTCTTCTTACTCTTACTTATTTGCTTCTCATCTCTGAGACATCTAAAGAAATATGGCTACAGGGTTCATTCTTTTCACTTCTCTTATTTATCTATAACTTACTCCCTAAATAATCTCATCCGGTTTTCCTGGCTTCAAATTACATTATATGCTGTTGACTCTTATGTTTATAGTTATAGTTTTTGCTTCTCTGCTGGACAACAGTCAGGAGCTTAATAAGGTTTGTGTTTAATAGACACTTAAAGTGGAACATGAACAAAACTTCACTAGTGGTTTTCTTCCTTGAACCCTTTCCTTCCACAGTATTCCTCAGGTTAGCCTTTTGCTAACTAGTCATTCAGACCAAAATCCTCAGCATCCTCCTCAACTCCTTTCCTGCTCTCCATTCCACACCTGCTTAGAAGTAAACCTTAATGGCTCTATCTTCAAAATATATCTAAAATCCAGACATTTCCCATTGCCTCTTGGGAAACTGCAGTAGCTCCCCTAACTGATGTACTTCCATTATTGCTTCCTTACATTGTAATCTTTATCCACAGCCAGAATGACTGTATGAAATCTAAACCAGATTATGTCAGTACCCTTCACAAGGCTCATTAATGGCTCACCAACTCACTAAGTGTCAAAGTCCTTACTATGGCCTACAGTGTGGTCCCCACAATACTTTGACCTCATCTGTAAGCACTCTTAGATACTCCACTCCAGCTATTTTATGTGCCTTCATGTTCTTTAAATGTGTACCAGCTGGAAGATCTATTCACTTGTTCCTTCAAGCTACAATACTCTTATCTCAGATACCGGCATGTTTTACCTCCATGCATCTTTCAGATTTCTACAAAATATCACCATATCAGTGAAGCCTTCCCTGTCTAATTTGTTTAAAATAGTCACTACTTCCATCCCCACTGCTCCAAATCACTGTTCTACATTATATAAGCATATACACTTTTCCCCATAGCACTTCTCACCATTTGTTGTTACTAGATGTTTGCTTATTTGTTGATGTTTATCTCCCATAACTAGAAAGTAACCTTCCCAAAGGCAATGTTTTTGTTTTGTTTCCTGCTGCATCTATATGCTCATAACAGTCCCTAGACACAGTTGAATGCATGCGTGAATAAAACTATATGTAAATAAAAATGCTTAATAGGTGCCCATTATGTGACTCTTTTTAGCTACTATGCTAGATACTCTGGGAGATCCAAAAGGAATAAAAGTCAGTTTGAAATTAAAAGGCAAGATTGTGAAGAAAATATAAGGCTAGGGAATGATTGAGTGCTGTCTTGGCTTCAAATGCTATAGAAATTCAGAGGAGGGAAAGATCTTGAGGCTTATCCAAGGAAGACTTTCTGGAGGTTGGGGAAAGTGCTCTAACATCTATCTTGAAGTTGCGTGAGAGCAGCCTGACAGAGGAAAGAATATCAGTTGTACTTGATTCCTACTTCTTGTTGTGAAAGTGATCAAGTCTGGAAATTGAATGGGCAGGGATTCGGTCTAGACAAGGAGCCAAAATTCTGAATACTCAAAATCTCTGGCTTTTGAGTTCTTTGCATAAATCATAACAGTGTCTTCCCTATGAGTCATTCTTCATTTATGCATTCATTCATTTTTACTTTTATTCTCTCTAGTATTTATTGAACATTTATGTTTTTACTCAACATTGTACTAGGTCTGTGGGTGACAGAGGATATATAATAGCATCTTTGAGAGATTTTTACAAGCCAATTGAAGAAAAAATATACAAAAAGCAGCCAAGTAAAAGCACAAGGCAGCATATAATTACATGCCTAATGACTGACAGAGTTCAGGTCAGTCTGTTTTTGGCGTGTCTTACAGTTCACTGTTAGGTAACATTGCTTGCATCAAAGTAGCTCTATGTTTTACTTGAGCTGTCATACAACAAGGTATGATACTCTGTATACTGTAGAGTAGAAGGAAGGAGAGAGGGTGGGCAGCCCTGAAGAATTGATCTTTGCTTTCAATAAGAAATTATAAAGCTTGAAAATCATTAATGTAAAGATCTTGAGAGCTTGCCAACTTAAAACTGTGGAGGAAAGGTGGCAAACACAGAATTTTTAAGTCTCAGAGAGGGCAATGAACTTAACTTTCCCAAACTTCTAACACAAATAAGAACATTTCAAACTCAGGAACTAGTAAGAGTCTGTGTTTTTCTTAAATTATTTTGGAAAAAATGCATTATTTAAAGACCTTTCACAAAATCAAAGTCAATAGGTACATCATTTGACAAAACCTGTTAAGCAAAAGTTCTACTGATATAGCACTTCAACTTACTTGCTCACTTCTGTCATAGAAGAGAGTTTAGTTGCTGTGTCCTCTTGGCCAAACTCAGCCTCCCTGAACTCTTACCTTTCAGATGGCACCTTCTTCAAGATTCTAGCAGAAGTAATGCTTGCCTGAGTGTGGTTGGTGGGGTGTGTGACTGTCTTGCATGGATGGACAGCAATTTGAACATATTACCTAAAATGTCATATGGTGAACTTAAAAGTGATATTGTTACGTTACAGAATTACATGCTTATGATTTTTTTAATAAAAGATTTTGTAATAAAAAAGGGGTGTTATTTGTGCCAGACCCTATATTTGCAGGACCCAAGATGGCAAAGGAGTAAGTAGAAGCTACACTAACCTCCTCCCAGGACCAAACTGGATTTACAACTAAATTATAGAAAAATCATCCTGAATAACCAAGTGAACACTATCTGGAGAGAAGCCTTATAACCACAGACAGATGGAAGAAGCCACATCTCCACAATGTGACCAGTAAGGAGTGCAGAGGAGGCATGAGAGGGCTGGCTTGGTTCCCCTGGGCAGCAGCTAAAGTTCAGGAGGGATATTTCAGCAGCTGGGGGTGGGGTTCCCCCTGAGAGGTATGGGGTCTAAATCCCAATCTGGACTCCCTAGCCTACAGTACCAGAACTCAGAAAGGAACCAAAAAAAAAAAAAATACGGCTGTGAAGAGCAACAGGGTTTCTGTCTGCCAGGGAAAGATGGCTAGAGATGCAGAGAGCCTCTTAAAAGGCCAACACACAAAATTCCATTAGCAGCCACTTACCCTGAGCTCCAGCAGAAGGAGGACAGAGTGGACTGGAAGTGCTTATGGAGAATCTGGGACTGGTGGCTGTAGGGAAAAAAACTGAAGGAACAGCCACCAGGATCCCTGTGCTGAGTCATTCCCCATACTGCAGGAGCCTTCTTTCTCAGGAAGAGCACAATTGCCTCCAAGTGACATCAGCCTGAGGGAAAGCAATAGCCCCACCTGCAGAAATTACTCTGCCCCACCCTGGGGTACTTAAATCCTTCCTCTGAAAGGTACAGCTGGAAGACTTTCACTCTTTAAGCCTAACAGAAAGCCTGGCATCCTGGTTCTTTATGCACACACCTAGGCCCAGCAGAGGGAGCTGGAAGCTGAGGATAGCTGATAGCTCCTGACAGTTTGCCTAGGGACAGTCACAGGCAAGGTTTGGCTTGGACATGCACCAGAGTCTTGAAGGGCTATCTAATACATAGAAACAAACACAAAGAAGCAGGCAAAATGGGAAAACAAAGACACAGGCCCCAACTAAAAGAACAAGATAATTCTCCAGAAGAACTAGGTGAAATGGAGGCGAGCAATTTGTCAGATACAGAATTAGAGTATAAGGATACTCAACAGCATATGAAAAAGACATAGAAACCATAAAAAAGGGCAGTCAAAAATAAATAATGCAATATCTCGAATAAATAGTATACTGGAAGGAAATAACAATAGATTAGATGAAGCAGAGGATCAAATCAATGATTTGGAAGACAAGTTAGAAAAAGAAAACACCCAAGCAAGGCAGCAAAAAGAAAAAAGAAGTTTTAAAAATGAGAAGAGCTTCCCTGGTTAGTGTGGCTCAGTGGATTGAGTGCCAGCCTGCAAACCAAAGGACTGCCTGTTTGATTTCCAGTCAGGGCACATGCCTGTGTTGCAGGCCAGGTCCCTAGTAAGGGGTGCATGAGAAGCAACCACATATTGATGTTTCTCTCCCTCTCTTTCTCCTTCCTTTCCCTTCTCTCTAAAAATAAATAAATAAAGTCTAAAATAAATAAATAAATAAATAAAATGAGAAGAGCTTAAGAAACACTTTTGGACAACATGAAGCATAACAACATCCTCATCAAGGGAATATCAGAAGGAGAAGAGAGTGAGCAAGACATCAAGAACCTGTTTGAAGAAATAATGACCAAAAGCTTCCCTAATCTGGTGAAGGAAAAATATACACGAGTCCAGGAAGCTCAGAGAGCCCCAAACATGTTGGACCCAAGGAACCTACACCAAGACACATCATAATTAAAAAGACAAGGAGAGAATCCTAAAAGCTGCAAGGGAAAAGGAGGTAGTTACTGGTATTTAAGGGAGCACTGATTAGACTGTTATCTCATTTCTCAATGGAAACATTTCAGGCCAGAAGGGAGCAGCAGGAAATATTCAAGGTGATGAAAAGCAAGGACCTACAACCAAGGCTACTTTACACAGCAAGGCTATCATTTAAAATCAAAGGAGAAATAAGTAGCTTCCCAGACAAGGGAAAGCTAGAGGGGTTTCTTAACACCAAACCAACACTGCAGCAAATGTTAAAAGTCTTGCTTTAAGAAGTAGAAAAAGAGAAAGAAAAAAAAGGGAAAGTAGTCTAACAATAAAATGGCACTAAATACATATCTCTGAACAATCACCTTAAATGTAAGTGGTTTAAATGCTTCAACCAGAAGACATAGCTGAATGAGTAAGAAAACAAGACTCGTATATATGCTGCCTCCAAGAGACCCACCTGAGATTGAAAGATATACACAGACTAAACATAAAGGGATAGAGAAAGGTATTTCATGCAAATGGAAAGGAAAAAAAAGCTGGGGTAGCAGTACTTATGTCTGACAAAATATACTTTAAAACCAAGTTTATAGTAAGAGACAAAGAAGGACACCACATAATGATAAAGGGAACAATCTAACGGGAGGGTATAACCCTAGAAAACATTTACTCACCCCACATAGGAGCACCTAAATATGTAAAGTAAAATATGATGGACATAACCAGAGAGATCAACAGACATACACTTATAGTCAGGGATTTTAATACTCCTTTGAATTCAATGGATAGATCTTCCAGTCAGAAATTCAACAAGGAGATCACAGACTTAATGGATTTAATTAATATCTTCACAGCATTTCACCCCAAAGCAGCAGAATATACATACTTTCAAGTGTACATGGAACATTTTCTAGAATAGATCACATGTTAGGACATAAAACAAGTCTCAATAAATTTAAGAAGAAATAACATCGAGTATCTTCTCTAGCCACAATGCTATGAAACTAGAAATAAATCACAGGAATAAAACCACACAAAGACATGGAAACTAAATAACATGTTATTAAACAATGAAGGGGGCAACAATGAGATCAAGGAAGAAATCAAAAGATACCTTGAAACAAATGAAATGAGGACACAACAATGCAAACTCTGTGGGGCACTGGGAAGGCAATCCTAAGAGGGAAATTCATGGCATTGCAGGCCTATCTCAAAAAACAAGAAAAAGCTCAAATAAACAATCTAACTTTACATTTAAAAGAACTTGAAAAAGAAAATCAAACAAAGCCCAAAGTGAGTAAAAGGAAGGAAGTAATAAAGATCAGGACAGAAATAAATGAAAGAGTCTTAAAAAATGATATAAAACATTAATGAATCCAAGAGCTGGTTCTCTGAAAAGATAAACAAAATTGACAAACCTTTAACCAGACTCATCAAGAAAAAAAAAAGAGAGGACCCAAATAAATAAAATCAGAAATGAAAGAGGAGAAATAACAACTGACACCAAAGAAGTACAAAGGATTAGAAAAAAATATTATGAAAAATTATATTCCAACAAACTGGATAACCTAGATGAAATGGATAAATTCCTAGAAACACAGAATCTTCCAAAAGTAAATCAGGAAGTATGAGAGAATACGAATACATAGATTACACCTAGTGAATTGAAGCAGTAATCAAAAAACTCCCAACAAGCAAGAGCCCTGGATCAGATGGCTTCATAGGTGAATTTTACCATACAGTCTGAGAAGGACTAGCATTTCTCCTTCTCAAACTCTTTCTAAAAATTCAAGAGGAGGGAAGTCTCCCAACCTCATTTTACGAGACCAGCATTATCTTAATTCCAAAACCAGATAAAGACACTATAAAAGAAGGAAATTATAGGCCAATATCCCTAATGAATACAGATGCTAAAGTCCTCAGCAAAATATTAGCAAACCAAATTCAACAATGCATCAAAAAGATCATACAACACAATCAAGTGGGATTTATTTCAGGAATGCAAGGTTGGTACAACATTCACAAATCAATAAATGTGATTCACTATGTAAACAAAATAAATGATAAAAACCACATAATCATGTCAGTAGATGCAGAAAAAGCATTTGATAAAATCCCGCACCCATTTATGATTAAAACACCCAGCAAAGTGGAATAGAGGGAACATACCTAGACATAATAAAGGCCATATATGACAAACCAACTGCCAATATCATACTCAATGGCAAAAACTACAAGTGTTCCCTTAAATCTGGGAAAAGACAAGGATGTCTGCTTTCACATCTCTTATTCAACATAGTACTGGATGTCCGAGCCACAGCAATCAGACAAAAAGAACTAAAAAGCATCCAAATTGAAAAGGAAGAAGTAAAACTGTCTTTATTTGCAGATGACATGATATCATACAGAGAGAATCCCAAAGATTATGCCAAAAAACTAGTAGGACTGGTAAATAAATTCAACAAAGTAGCAGGGTACAAAATTAATATCCATAAATCAGTTGCATTTTTATATGCCAATAATGAACTAACAGAAATGGAAATTTAAAAAACAATACTATTTACAATTGCTTCAAAAAGAATAAAATACCTAGGAATAAATGTAACCAAGGATGTAAAAGACCTGTATTTGGAAAATTATAAGACACTGAAGAAAGAAATTGAAGAAGATGCAAAGAAGTGGAAGCACATACATGTTCATGGATAGGAGAATTAACATCATTATAATGTCCATGCTACCCAAAGCAATCTAGAGATTCAATGCAATTCCTACCAAAATTCCAATGATGTATTTCACAGAACTAGAACAAGTACTCCAAAAATTTATATGGAACCGCAGAAAGGCTCCACATAGTAACAGCAATCCTGAGAAAAAAGAACAAAGTTGGAGGAATCATGCTAATATCAAACTATACTAGAGGCCATAATGGTCTAAACAGCATGGTACTGGGATAAAAACAAACACATAGATCAATGGAACAGAATACAAAGTGAAAAAATAAACCCACCCTTTTACTATCTATTAATATTTGACAGAGGAAGCAAGCACATACAATGGGCTGAGATAGTTTATTCAATAAATAGTGTTGGGAAAACTGGACAAATACATGCAGAAATATGAAACTAGACCACCTTCTTACACCACACACAAGAATAAACTCAAAATGGATTAAAGACTTAATGTTAGATCCAGAACCATAAAAACTGTAAAAGAAAACATAAGCAGCACAATCTTGGACATTGCTTGTAGCAATATTTTATCAGATATATCTGATAAACAAAAGGGAAGGGAAACAAAAGAAAAATAAACAAATAATACTGTATCAAACTAAAAAGTTCTTGCACAGCAAAGGAAATCATCCACAAAATAAAAAGACAACCCACTGAGAGAACGTATTTCCTGATACATATGAAAAGGGGCAAATATCCAAAATTCATAAAGAACTTAACAAAACTCAACACCAAAACACAAACAACCCAATTAAAAGGACCTAAATAGACACTTCTCCAAAGAGGACATACGGGTGACCAGGAGACATATGAAAAGATGCTTAATGTCACTAATCATCAGAGAAATGCAAATTAAAACCACAATGAGATACCATCTCATACCTGTCAGAATGGCTATGATCAATAAATCAACAAACAACAAGTTCTGGGATGGACGTGGAGAAAGCAGAACCCTTTTGCACTGTTGGTGGGAATGCAGACTGGTGCAGCTACTGTGGAAAACTATATGGAGATACCTCAAAAAATCAAACATGGATCTGCCTTTTGACCCAGAGATCCCATTTCTGGGATTATATCAAAAGGAACCTAAAACACTAATTCAAAAGCACGTAAGCACCCCTATGTTCGTTGCAGTGTTATTTACAATTGCCAAGATATGGAAGCAGCCCAGGTGTCCATCAGTAGATGAGTAGACAAAACAACTATGGGACATTTATGCAATGGAATACTACTGGCCTGTTAAAAAGAAGAATATTTTACCTTTTGTGACAATATAGATGGACCGAGAGAACACTAAGCTAAGTGAAATATGTCAGGCAAAGAAAGGCATATGCCATAGGATTTCACTAATATGTGGAATCTAATGAACGAACTGAAATAACAAGCAAAATAGAGACAGACTCTAGATGGAGAGCAGGATGACAGCTAAGGAGTGGGGAGGATGGGGGTAGTGGGGTTGAGCAAAAAGGAAAAAGGACTCATGGACATGGACAACAGTGCGGTGATTGCTGGGGGGAGGGGAGTTCAAGGGGACTAAATGGTAATGAATAAAATACAATAAAAATTATTAAATAAAAACCTAAAATCCATATATTTGCAAGATTATGGCTCTTGAAATTGTCACTACACAGAGAATGTTATGTGAAACCATTTTCTCTCCTTTATCAACAAAACAAGATTGAATAGTCTTATTTTTTTTTCATTTTCAATAATTGATGAAATGGGGCAGGGGGAAACCCTTAGATTTTAGAAGCAAAAAAAAAAAATGAAGAGAACACTTTAATGCTTGAGAAAGTTCAAAGTGGGAAAAGGGTAGGGACATTTTGACACGTACTCTTTAAAAATAATGATTTTTTTTTCAAAAAAATATTGATCTGAAAGCATGGCAAATGTTTACTCCGACACCCGATACAGTATTAAAACCCAAATGTCAGGGTGAAAATCTGAAGGGCTACAAGCTTAGTGGAAGGAAGAATAAAATATCTCATGTGACCCAGGGGGTCCTGAAAATGCCTTTTTTTTCTCTCTCTTTTGCCATCTTTGTCTTTCTAATTTTTATTTATTCACCTCAATTGCACTCATCTAGCAGAGGGTGGGGTGTTGGGAGGTGGGGGGGAAGTCATTTGTACTACTAATGTTGCTAACAAAACTTTGTTACTCTTCAGTAAAAGAGATTTTTTTCTTTTTGTTTAAGTAAGAATGAGTGAACTTCTTAATATCGTACCTTATGCTTCCAGCCAGAGATGTTCAATCAGTAGGAGGCTACTTAGAGGCGATGAATCAGTACTCTGTGGAAACAAAAGGTAGCTGTGCCATGCTAAATAGTTTTTTTTTTTTTCAGGCCTCACGAATGTTCTTTGTGCCCCAGAATGGATTGATTTCATTAGATGTGCTAATTTAGCAATTCTCTGGTTTGAAGACCATAATTACAACACAATACACAACCTATGTATACAGGCTTATTGCAAGGAAAAAACTTTTGCTTTCAATTTATTAACAGCAAATGCACACATTTTTCCCTGCAAATGCTAGTTATAAATCTACTTTATGTACCCACAAGGCTCTGTTATTATGGAGTCTTTTATTAATAAACGAAACAATTTTATACAGTGTTAATGAGTTAGCGCTTATCTCTTGCTCTCTTTTACGGTTAAAATGTGCAGAAAACTGGACGATTTATCTAAGCATGTGGATAACTAAGGTACATGACAGTTTTAATAATTAGGCTCCATCTATCTCTATTTTCACTGATGAAAAAGTGTTACACTTGATTTTCTCATTTTCATAGCTGTATCAGAGTTCGGAGAAAACAAATCAAACACAGTAATATGATAATAGAGCTGAATTATAGAACATTTTCACTTTAAGTGGATTTTTACTGCATTATATGTACACTGTGTCTTTGAAACAATTACTAAGACATGAGGAATAAATTAGGTTGTTCTTGTTAATCTTTTAGAATACTAATTTTATTTAAGGCACAGCTGCCTGTTTGTAAATGCTTCCTCTCTTGCCACTCTATGTCAATTTTTTCTTAGAATCAATTGCATACCTACCATATGATGGGTACTGTGCAAAGAACTTCCTTTTTGTTCTATCTACTTAGCTAGATTTATTGGGGATGCAGGGGTGCTTGTGGAGGCGTGTGTATGTGTGTGTGTGCTGCCCTCTACTGGACTTGATTCCTAAATGAGTATTCGGGAGTTTGGTGGGGGGTTTGTTCTTTTTCTTTTTAAAATATTTTTTATTGTTTTTCTATTACCATTTATCCCCCTTATTACTCCCTTGCCCTCTCAACTACCACACTGCTGTCCATGTTAACAAGTTCTTTTTCCTTTTTGCTCAGTCCCTCCACCTCGTAACCTACCCCCTCACTGCCCCTTCAGCTATCAGCCTCTCTCTGTCTATGAGTCTGTCTCTATTTTGCTAGTTAGTTCCATTTGGTCATTAGATTCCACATATGAGTGAAATAATATGGTATTTGTCTTTCCCTGACGTGGTTTTTTTTTTTCTTTAAGAGAAAAGAGGAGGAAAAATTTTGGGAAGACTGTTTTTCTTCTTTATGTTACTTATAATTCTGGGGGGGGGGTAGGAATTGCATTTTATGTAGTACAGGAGATCCACCATCTAGCATCTTGTACATAGTATTTTCTCAATAAATGTGTGTTAAATAAACCAATAATTTACCATAATTTCTTTTTCCCCCTGATAGATGGAGTCTGTAGTTATTTAAGCAATGAACGTTGCCTCAACCTTGGAATCTATAATAGAGTCAGGAGGAGAAACCCATAAATCTTAGAGACAGGGTAGATCTATATAAGACCCCTCATGTGAGTAAAAACTTTCTTTGAAAATTTCAATATTAATGATTTGGTATCATATAGTAAGGGATCTGGAAGCAGGAAGAAGAGGAGGCACATACATAGCTGCTAAAAATTTACCCAAATGGACAAAAAACTTGCAACAATGAATTGGCTGTGAGTAAAGCAAGTATATTAAGGAGCGAGATTACCCTTTTATCACATGTATTTTCAGCCATATAGCAAATTTCACCTCTCTGAAACCCAGCCATCAAACAACAGGCAAGAGGGGAAGCATTAAAGGATGTGCTCTAGCGCACTGTGGGAGAGTTGGCTAATTGCCTAATGAAATCCATTTGCACCATCCACATGATGAAATTTTGGCGGGAGAATTGCAGATGTAGCCCTCTATCTATACCAATCACGGACTGGTTCTCACTAATGAAATGAGAATGAAAGTGATGAGTGGCATTTCTACTCATTTTTTAAGAAGCTGGTGCACCCTTTGACCTTCTCACTCCCCTTCCACTGACTGGAGCTGACAACAGCACTGCACGAGATGGAAGGAGGCCGGGAACCTACCTGCTGTATTCATGAGTTAGATGGCATACCAGTGAAAAAGGAACAGTTTTTGTATCAGTTTCCATGATTTGTTTGTTAGAGTAGCTAATGTTAACTTACCTCAATGCATGGAAATATACATTTACTATATTCTTCTAGACTATACCAATATGGTATCCTACTAATACTAATACCCTATAATACTAATACTGTACTGCATTGTACCGCACTATACTATTAATACTAACACATACTATACCATACTACACTATACCAATATATTAAGGCAGAAACACATGTCTTTTACAAAGACACTCAAATGAAATTCTTAAAATTTAAACATCTTTGGTTAACTAGAGGACACAAGTCTTAGGGGTATTCAATAGCAGGATAATCCTCCCCCTACACTGGTCAGAAATGTATCAGTTTGGTTGTGGCTCAAGGAGGGAGTGGCTACAAATAAAAAGAGCAGAGTCTACAGGCGCATGAATTATATAACACTGCATATATTGATGCCTTGGTCTGAGTGACAGTGAGGCATCATTGAAAGTGTTAGTGGTACCTGGGCATGAAGGGAGATAGGGAAACTAATGCTCTTACTTTTATGTTAATTCATCATGGAAAAGTCAATTTCAACTACTACTATATAGCTAACTCTCCACAAAATCAGCATCTTTATCCTCAGTGGGCACCAAACCAGTAGTTTTAGGGTATCTTTAATTAATTAATAACTCAGCTAATTAATGAAGTTCATGTGTTATCTTCATTAATTTTATAGTGAATGAAGATATTTGACTCTGTTTTAATAAACCTGATACTGTGAGAAAACCCGATAGTGTATTTTGCTGAATGTAGTTGAGATATCCCAGTGGAGATGCCTTGACCAATGCAACATGCAAAAAGCATCTGATAATGAGCTAGGCTGTAATGGGGTTCTGACGCATGCACTTCAGGCCCGGTGTTATCATCCTGTTTCATAAACAATCTTCGTGTTTTTTAATGAAAAAAGTATAGGTTAACACTCACTTGTTGGGTTAGAATATACTCAAACATATTATGTTTCTTCTTCTCTTCTTGTCACATTTTATTGTACATTTTCCCATGGGCTCTTGAAAGAGGCCATGTTTATTAATCCAATAAAAAATACATGTAACGATAACCATCTACTTCTGACCTATAAGAAATTGGCACTTATTTTATTGGTATAATGAAGTGTTATAGTTTCAGAATTTTTTTGCTCTTTAATTTCTCTTCGAGTCCAGGGTTTTCAGTTTCGAAAAATGAAAAGAACATGCTGATGCAAATGCATACTCCCAGAGTCTTTGGCCTTTACAGAGCATTTTGAAATTCTCCTCCTGTTGCAGTTCCCATTTTCTGGCCCACTAAAATGGATTTTATTGGAGTTTTGCCCCATCAAACCCTGCTTGAAGGAGACCGGCCAATTGTTGAATCAAAGGGATCTTTTATTGTTTGGAGGCGGGAATTATCGTGGGGTATGATAAGGTTTGACCCGCAGACCCAGGCAGGACCCTGTTCAGGACAGCGTTGTCTCCTGCCTGGAGGCGAGGCTGCAAACGAGGCAACCTCCTGAGGCTTCCTGTAACTCCATAATTCCATGGTACTAATCTCTTTGAGTAAATCCCACATTTTTATTCCTCCTTTGAAGATACTACTACCCTGTGATTTGAAAATATGCTTCTCTTTGTTCTGGAGATATCGGAATGTATTATCACAGAACAAAGTGGAAAGTTTTAGAAAATTTGTGAGCATGAGGTCCACTTTATATTTATGAAAGGAAGTGGAAGATGAAACAAATCTGTGGTTTCTAAACTTCATTTCAATTTTATTCAATTCAATAAACAAATACTGAGTGTCTATTTATTTGGCAGGTACTGTGGTACAAAAATGAAGAAATTGGGTCTGGCTTATTTCACAAGTTTGTGGTAAAGATGAAATGAGATCATAAATATGCACAGAATCTGGCTCATAGGAGGCCCACAATATATACTAGTAATTAATATATACCAGTAATTGGAAGCTCCTGGACAACTTGAAAGAACTTTGAACTGTCATGTTTGATTGATGTCAAGTTCGCAGTGCTTACAGAATGTTGTTCTGAATGGACCTGCATGGAAGGCAAGGTTGAGTCTCCAGCAGATCTGGGTTTGAATCTTATTTACATCCTCACTGCATCACTCAGTGTCGATTTTTTTATTTATGACTTTCAGCTTCAAATAAAGTAACTAGCTCATGGCAGGCTCACATTCAAAGGAAATGATAGTTATGATTAAAATGTTCTAGATATTTTAGGCTGGGTCCTCCTCAAGGCAGAGCCTGAGTCAGAGCCTTGGGTGTAGGTAGATGTCTTGGGAAGTGAGTCCAGGGAAGAGGCATGGAGGCCCGGGAAGTGGGTTGGGAAAGAGGGAAACTAATGTGACCGAGTTGGCTACTGCTACAGGTGACATATTCACTCTTGTCAGACCTACTGGAGAGCCTAACCTAATGTGTTTCAAAACTGTCTAAAAAAGAAAGTAAATTAGTCAAGGTTTTCCAGAAAAACAGAACCAATAAGATATAAAAGGAGATTAAATATGAAGGATTGGTTTGCTCAATTACAGAGTGAAGTCCTATGACCTGCTGTGTGCAAGCTGGAGACCCAGGAAAGCTGAGTTTGAAAGCTGATGGTGTACAGCCAAGTCTGAGGGCAGGGGAAGATGAGATGAGATGCCTCAGCTCACCAATGAGGCAAGAAAAAAGTGAATTCCTCCTTCCTTGATCTTTAGCTCTATTTAGGCTGAGAAAGGATTGAACGGTGCTCACCCACCTTACGGAAGGCAATTACTGAGTCCACTGATTCAAATGCTAATCACATCCAGAAACACCTGCACAGGCACATACAGAAATAATGTTTAATCTGGGCACCCCTTGGTCAGTCAAGTTGGTGTATAAAATTAACCATTACAGGAAGTATTTATTCAAAGGCTCCCAGGCAGTAGTGATCAGGAAGGGAAGGATGTAGGTCTCGGTTCAGGCTTGGGGTTTTGTGGCACCAGAGTGAAGCTGATTGCTTAGAAAACTAGTTAGAGTGGCTCAAGCAAGGGGCAGGGTCGGAAGAATAGGGAATGGGAAAGAGAGAGGTCCACACTGCTTGCTGAGTTAGGAAGAGATGCACACCTGTAAAGTATAAGTTGTCTTTAGAGGAATTAATGAACTCAGTTTCAAGTGGGAGTTTCAAGGATCTGCTGGTCACGGTAGGCATGTTTCATTTGTTACTGCTGCATATCCTTCGAACTCTGTTCTCATATCACATCAGTTGCTGGGGTTGGGGGAACGTAAGAAGGCAGAAGGTTCCCCACCTTGAAATGTAATAAAAACTCCTGGAGTAGATCATTCCTGCTGTCTCCTCCCGCTTTCTAATATTGTGTAAACCATTCTCCTAAAGCAGAACTCCAAGAACAGGACTCAGTTTTCGGGTAGTCAGCAAATCTTCAAGTAGAGGAGGAGAATGAAAAATAGATGTCTTGAATTGTAGCTCTATTCAGAAAAG
Organism: Desmodus rotundus; assembly: GCF_022682495.2. NCBI lineage: Eukaryota > Metazoa > Chordata > Mammalia > Chiroptera > Phyllostomidae > Desmodus > Desmodus rotundus. The sequence continues at coordinate 127,910,204 of NC_071388.1, forward strand.
GGTCCTCTTTACAAATTTTTTAAACCAAAGCATTGTTTAATCTTTAGCAATTGATGGGAAATGATTTTAAAAAGAGAGAGATGCCTTCTATTCTCCCTCCTTTATAGCTATTAGGATTCACATTTATAGCAACTTTTTGTCCTCTCCAGAAAACCTTAGTTCGCCTGTAAGAAGAGTCAGAGTAATAGTAGCCTCTGCAGGTTTCCCGGTAAGCGGCTATCGAAGACTTCTGTATCTCCATCGTCTGCAAGTGTGGGGCAGAAGTTCTGGCATCAGAAGCAGTATTTACAATGAGAGAAAATTTGAGGCTGTCACTGAGCTGCCATTCAGCTTTGCTTTGAACATTGTACAAAATGAGTAAAAATTCCTTGGTCAGACATGCTCATCTTTTAAAACTAATCTATTTAAACATAACAATTATATACCTCTGAGTAGGGAGCATATCTAACCTAAATGGTGAAAGAGTCGTGGTCTTATATTAGTGAAAAACTTAAAAGTGATAGGCCTTATTACTTAGTGAGAATTTCAGATCTAAGGATTGGCTGAAAATAGTGAGATTCTAATGTCTCCTAAATGTCTATAGTTTAAGAAAATCTTCCATGATAAGATGACTTAATATTTTAGAGATCCTCTTTCAAAAATATATACAAATCAGCAATCATATCATAGGTCTACTTTGACTAACAGAGGAACCGATCTATCAAAAACCATGGGTTCGTGACAGACAACAGCACTGTGCTTACCAGAGAGGAGGGTGTGGGAGGAGGTAACGAGGGGGAAACACCGTGATTGAAGGTGACTTGACTTGGGGCAATAAACACACAGTCCAATATACAGATGACCTATTGCAGAGTTGCCTACCTGAAACCTATATAATTTTATTAACCAGGATCACCCCCATAAATTCAGTAATAAAAATGATGAGTTTAAGTTAATTCTTAATTAGGAAGAAAAAAATTAAAAATCCATAGATGTATTAATGACAAATTGGTAGAATATGCTTAACTCTAGCAATTGGGATGGTTCGTTTTCCTGTATTCGCAGATGTCTGTCGTCTTCCTCCATGCTACTGGAATGCCTCTGCCAAACCCAGAAATTTGGTCAGAAGATGGAATACCGAAATGTCTCTGTGCATTGTTGTTCTGTTGACTTGAGCATGAGAAACTGTTTTCGGATTCTCATAATAATGAGTCAGAGTTCTTATTTTAAGAAACTTAAGTGAATATTTTGAAAAAATGCTGAGTGAGTTAAAGCCAGTTCTAGAATTAATCAGCAATGCCTGTGTCTGCACAGAATTATTAGTTCATCTCTTTTAACTGAAATAATTGGTCACTTCCAACAACAGACTTCAACGATTTTTAATGTCAAAAATGAAAAAAGACAAACATTGTTTACATGCATTACATAACCATTGGGACTGAATTTTCCACTGTATTGACTAAATGACCTAATTAAGAGCTAGCTTTAGATCTGTCTACATAAGAGTGACCTTCCAAGCATAGCCTGCACGTGGAAAGTGGGAGGCCGGTGTCCCATGACATCTGTTTTGTGTGAGGCCAAGGCCTTATTTTGGTGGACAGCCAGCTTCTTTTCTTTAATGTTGCTAATTGTGTCTACACTTGTGTTCTCCTTTTATTTCAGAAAGGTTGCTGCTTGTTATGTGTGTATATACACCTGGGAAATGACATTCCTAAGACTAAGAATGGTACTCCTTTGGGAGCTAAAGATTGGTCAAAAAGCCTTTCATCTCCTATAATTTTGGAGTGCAGCCTGAGTAAACTGTTGGCCTCATTTCAAGTGCTGTGTCTCTACCAGTCCATCACATGGGAATGGCAAATGAAATATTTAGGTGGTGCTTTTGAAGAATTTCACCCATTTGGATATGTTTTATCTCTTCTTTTAGACAAAACATCTGAACACGTGAATGTAGATGTTCTCTTAAACTGGGCACATTTAAAACCTGAGCCATGTACTTTCAAAGTGAACCGGTAGATTAAAAGAAATACACTATTATGTTTTCCTCTGGCTCTACTTGTAGAGGTTTCATCTCCCTCCAGACCCATGTGTACGTGTCAGGAATTGGTTATCAGTTCATTGTTATCAACCTCTTGGAAGGATTCATTAATTTTATAACACAGCATCTCTTTACGGTGAACAGTTCCGCAAGCCAGGAACTTCGCTATTCAGCCTGAGCCTGCTTGGCGTGCTGCAGGATTCTTTGGGGATGCAGTTTTGTAGAATGAGACGATTCCTATTTTAAATAACCTACACGTGTGTTCATGCAGTGTCATCAATAAAGCAAATAATAAACCACTCTCTACAAAACCTATAAAAGGCTCTCCTCCCTATCCCAAGCTGGAGCATAATCCTCCCCAAAATCAACTCTTATTCAGGGCCAAGAAAATAGTGTAAGTAAATTATCATAGCTATTAACCTGTCAGGCCATGGAAGAAGAATAAATAAAGATGCCAGAGCCAGAGATCTCTCTGAACTTTAGCTTTGACATCAGTAGAATGGGACAACAGTGCCTTCCGCATAGAACTGGCATAATAATTGCATGAGATAGTATATGTCACGAGTAAATGGACATCCTCAATTATTGGTCAATATTTCAGTCAACAGTCTTATCAGAATACTTAGTGTTTCAGGTCATGAAAACCCTATTCAAATGGCTTAATAAGATGATTTATATGTCGTATTACAAGGCATTTGGAGGTTAGTGAAAGCAGCTGCAGGGTTGGTGAATTCAATCCTGTGGTGATATCTGCAGAGATCCAGATTCTTCCAACCTTCCACTGTACCATTCTTAATGTTCTCCTTTGGCTAATTCTTTTCACATGATAGCTTTTATTAGTTTTGGGGATCATATCTTCATTAAGAAATGTCCAGAGTCAGAAAATGGGGTATTGCAGTCCATATATCCCTTTTAATTGTTTAGGTTCCATCTGTCTCCCTCGTTAGTAACTTGGCTACAGTTGTGTCCTATGACCACACTTCCTGCTCTCTACGTCACTGGGAAGAGGAACGGGATCATTGTGATCAGGATAAATCAATTGTGGTTTTCCCCCTGGCTGGGGGCTCGAAATGGGGCTGGTGCCCACTTCCTTTGGGGCACCTGGATGTGCCTACCTGATTGAAGTCTAGGTACTGTTAGCAAGATTTAAAGTGAGAAATAAGGGTTGGACAGGTAACCAGTTGAGTCTGCTACACAAGTATTATCTTAAACTCCATCATAGAGTTGTTATGGTACCAAATGCTGAGAATAAACAAAAGTTTCTCCCGTAGGTAGAAGAACGGAGTTGGAGGAGAAAAGAGATTTGAAGCAAACTCTAATAAACAGATGAATCATTTGTGGATCTTACTAAAATGTAGATTCTGATACAGTAGGTCTAGAATGGGGCTGGGACTTGGCTTTTCTTACACTGTTCCATGTGATGATGATGTTGCTGGTGCAAAGTCCACACTTTGGGTAATGAGGGCATGGGCCCTAAGTGAAGCTAGCTGTGTAGGAAGAGTGAAAGCTGACTCATTCTGGAGTGCTTCCCACAGGTGGCAGGATTCTGTGTGGGCCCCAAAGCGTATAGTATTTTGACAGATGGAGGAGACAAAATATATGCTTTGGGATCTTCTGTGAAAACATAGTTTTTAACTTCATAATACCAAGGAAAATAATGTGGCTATTAAGATACCAAAAAAAGAGTATCGATTTTCTAGACTAAACAGCAGGCACACTGTATGGAAAGCCATGGTTCTTAGGATCACCTGCTCTTCTTTTCTTTCCATTTTAACACCTGAAAAAGAAATAGACATAGTAACAGTACACCTGTATCCCAGAGCAGAATTGCAAGCCAGATGAACTCAGCCAGGATTTGAGTGTATTTTTACAAACAAGAGTGGACTTTTCCTAAAAGTGAACAATTAATGTATGATTTTTTAGGGTGTTCTTTACACCTCATAAGACCAAAATGAAACAATACCACTATGTTAATGGTGGCACTTTTTCTTTCTTAATGCTATTTGTTTTATGAATAAGTTAAATGAGTCACTTCTTAGAAAATTGAGAACTCAGTAAGGGAAATTAAAAAAATAGAGTAGATGTGTTCTTAAAATTAACTTCCTCTTTAAAAGTATGCATCTGTGTAGGTAAAATGGCAATTACAATCCAGCCACTGATCTGGACACTTCGATGTTCCTGAATTACAATAATGCAATTTTTCTTTTCTTTTCCTAATAATGTAACTGGGGATTCCCTGCAATCTGCAGAACAATAAAGCTGTAAGAGCTTAAAAGGGAGGAAATACATTATGGAATGTCATTGATTGTACAGCTAATTTGCAGACTGTTACTTGAAAAGCATTTCTGTCATCCCCTGTGAAGGCCAGGAGGCTGGTGTTTAGGAATATCATTTTGACATGGATTAAAATGAGCAGAAATTGGAATTAGAAAAATAGAAGAGACCCTAGCTCTGAATTCTGGGTTCTTCTGCATTTGGGGGCTCATACTTGGAACACTGTATTTTACTATTATGCAGTGTTGTTGGTCTAATGAAAAAATAATAGGATTAGGTCATCAAAATAAATTAAGTTTGGAGATTAGGATGCTAGCTCTGGCATTTGAATGAATTAACTCTCTGGCTCTCAGTTTCCTGACTTGCAAAATGGGAGAGTTGAAGTAGATAGTGTTTCCCAAACTTGCTGAGCATCACATAATCTGAGTTTGTTAAAAGCACAAATTCATTGGGCCCACTTGGCCCCTCTTGAATTAGAATGCTTCAGGGTGGAACCCAGGGATTCCGCATTTTTAAAAGGTTCTGGGCTCACTCTCACAGAGCTCTCTCTCACCAAGGCAGAGGACCCCACATTTGGATATCATTGTGCTAGAAAATCTCTTAAAATCCAACTCATCCCCAAAGTCTACAGTTTTAATGCAACAGTTAGAATGGTATTTTAGGAGTAGAGGATGATGGAAAAGGAAATTATTTGGATAACCACAACAATAGCATTTATAGATGATTTGTTTACTGTGAAATGAGTGGTTTTCACAGTGATTGGGCTCCCAGGGTTTTGCCTCATTCTTGCCCTCACCTCATTGCCTTGGGGATGCCCACACATCCAAAGCAAAGCTGACTTGGAGGTAGGAAAGGGAAGAGAAACCACCATACTCGTATTTGCACTCACAGATACTGGTCTGCATTTATCAAACACGGTAAAAAATGATAGGGTTTCCCAGTTAACATTTGGTAAAACTCACAGATTGTTGTTTTGCTTATTGCTTTGAGAGGCCTGTGGGGGAGGAAACGTGTTTTGACCAGAGTGTTGTCTTAAATCTCCAAATGTGAAATTATGTAATGGTTTATGCATCAATGTTGGCTCTAAAGCACTTTGTGGTCAACTCCAAGGGCCACTGAGAGTAGGCACTCTTCCTGAGTCTCTCCCTCATTAGCTGCCGTGGGGGCATTTCTTAAAAGGACTGAAACTTTTCTTAAAAGGACAACACATTATTGTTGGAGTTTTGTATTTCAGTGGTGCTTTTGCCTCACTGACTGTTAAAAAGATGTTCTAGAAAAATCTCATTTTGTGGAAATACATCCAAATCTCGTGAGGTGAATAGGCTTTCTCTGTGCTTGTGCCTTTAAACCAGGTCAATGCCCAGTCTACACAGCTGGTACTCAGAAGCAAGGAGCTTTGCCAGCCTGACTGGCTTGTGTATTTGTGACAATTATCCTGCCCCACACCCCACTGTCACATCCCAGTTGTATTAGCTCCTTTCACCTCTATTCCATGACTGCATTTACCTGGTTCCTGGCTGTCTGCCTGTGTCTGTCATTCTTAGTCCTGAGGACAGACTTGGATTTTGAGTGTTATTTTTGTCCCTCTTTCACAGGCCCAGACAGTACTTGACTTATTGTATCTGCTACTTCAAGTAACCATCTGCTGAAGAAAATTCCAGCCACTAATATTACGTCTCTGATAAGTCTGTCTACCCTTGTCGTCACCCCCCTAACATTTCCCCTCTGTGCTTGTTCATGGGGAGTGTTGCGTGCGACAAAATGTGTTTGTCTTATTGGAGAGCTCTCACAGCATTACGGAGCTAACAGTGTAACTCCTCTCAAACTTCAACAGGCAGATGAATCACCTGAGGGTTTATTAAAATGCAGATTCTAATCCAGTAGATCTGGCATGAGCGTTTCTAACAAGCTCCTAGGTGACAGTGTTGGTGGTCTGTGGAACATGTTTTTTATAGCAAAAATAGAACTGATCCCAGAGGCAGTATAATACAGAGCAGGGTTTTTGAATCTCCACTCTACTGACCGTTTGGGCCAGATAATTCTTTGTTTTGAGGCTCTGTTCTGTGCCTAAAAAAATATTTAGCAATATCCCTGGTTGCTACCTACTAAATGACAGTACTGTTCTCCCTTCCCAGTCATGATCATCAAAACTGTATGTATATCTTCCGATTGCCAAATACCCTCGGGGGTAAAATCATCCCGGTTGAGAACCGCTGGTACAGAGGTTATTATTAAAAGCTCTGGGTTAAAATGCTTGAATTCAAATTCAGGCTCATCCATTTACTGGATGAGTGGCCATGGACAGTTTACTTAACTTTTCCGTACCTCAGTTTTCTCCTCTATAAAATGGGATGACAATAATATTTACATTAGGTATTCACAGAGTTGCTGGGAAGATTAAGTGATTAAATATCCATGAAGTGCTTAGAAATATATGCGTGTGCATATCAGGAAATTAATAAATGTTAGCATACATTTTGCTCTCCTCTGGACTTTGCATTAAAGAATGCTAATTTACTCTCTAAGAATACACTTTGATCAATTAAAAATATAAATTTTACATATACTTGAATTAAGAAAATGTAGTTTATTTACTTACCCATATTAATACTGGAAAACAGCTCATTAAACATACATCTTGGCATTTTGTATTGACTTAATGCAGTTAATCATGATTCTGTGCTCACCACCCAATTAGTGCCACTTCAATCTTATATAGCAATGGGGGGTGTATAGCATGCCTCCGCATCTGAGTCTTAACAGAACAGTGGCTAGTCTAATCACCATACAGTCTGAGGAATTCTGAGATTTTGGATAATTGTCCTGCAGGCCCCCAACCTTCTCTGAGCTTACTGTGTACATCTCTTCTGCTTGCAGTAAACATAATAATATTTACTAGGTTGACAGGGCTGTGACTTGATTTAGTTATTCATGTTCCTTTATTTAACACTTAATTAAAGCCACCTGTTTGCCTGGAAGGGTTCTTTGGAAGTCTTTCCTTTCATTAGCAACACTTTTGCCAACGTGGCAAATAGTTTACTTTGGAGAATTCTTTCAATCACGATATTTGTACTATTATTTTTTTAAATCACATATTATTCCCTGACATTGCGCAGAACTTTAGGAATAAGATTTCTTTAGAGTTTACAGGCTCTGTGTAATGGTGTGGGACAAAAAAGTACTATGTGTCAAAGAAAATACTCACTTAGGGCATTTCTACATGGTGATAGAACAGCTGGTTATTTACTTCAGTGGAAAAAACCCACTGTTTTGGGTTTTGTGAAGATCAGAAACAAATGGATGAAGAGACAAAGTTTTAAGTTGACTGAATTTTCCATTTGCTGTCACTACCTTGGGTCTCTAAGCAAAAATGAAGTGAGATTCATAGCAATTTCATTTGTTATCTAACCGTAGTCACATGTGGCCAACAGTTGAGTGCTTACTATGTGCTGTTAGATGCCTGATGTAAATTGGCTTGCTCCTAATTCCAAAACAATATGCTCTTATTTCCCTTTCCTCATTTCACAGAGGTGTAGAGAGATTAAGTATCTCACCCAAGGTCACAAGGCTAGTAAGTGATGGGCCAATATTAGAACTGAGGTATTTCGACTTAAGAGCTTTTTCTCATGATGCCACCTCTATCAAGATTATGCCGTGATTTGTTTGAAAACTTTGTTGCTATCCACACTGTAGATGACAGTAACTATGAATGTGTGAAATGAAAAGTTCCTACTCTTCTGGTTGAAGGATCATTTAATTTATATAAGAACTAAATACATATAGTCTGCTTGCATATTATTGGCTCACTGCCCAATTTTATCATCTGTTTACATTTTGAAGATATCTTTAACAACGTCTTGACTTTTAGGGAGTACTTATCATCCTTTAATAGAATACTGTGTTTGCTTATCTGTTTACATTTTCATAGCAAGTGAAGACTAATTTGCTGTTCTACCAACTACCTTCCTTCTTTTACTTATTAAAATGACTATAAATTCAGAGCTGATGAAAAGTGTTAGATTGATAACACTGCTTTAGGAAGCCACAGAATGGAAGAGAAAGCCTTTCCCTCACTTCCTGACTATAATCTCTGGCCAAAACCTGGAAGGTGCATTTTTAGAAAGGCAAGACTAATTTGTGGTCTGAGACAGTCACTCTAGAATTTCCTTGAAAGCCCCAATTAGGAAGCAAAAGTGTACACTAAAGAGGAGTTTAATTCTTTAGAGTTATAATGATTAAAAGAGAAAACACCTTTGGAAAAAGAGACTTTGTATTTAGTACTCACCTTTAAACTGTCAGGAAGGATGAATTTCTCTTTATTTTTAAGTCTTATGCTGAAATCATGATTATTTTTTTAAAAAGATTTTATTTTATTTATTTATTCTTAGAGAGAGGGGAAGGGAGGGAGAAAGGGAAGGAGAGAAACATTGATGTGCGAGAGAAGCATTGATCAGCTGCCTCTCGCAAGCTCCCCGACCAGGACCAGGCCACAGCCCAGGCGTTTGCCCTGCCCTGGCATCTAACCAGTGACCTTTAGCTTTAGCCACACTAGTCGGGGCCACTGTTAGTTTCTTAATGGTCCAAAGGAGTTAACCAGGATGGAGAGCCATCCTCAAAACAATGTGGTTTTGAAACTAATTGTAAGAAATGGGACTGTTTGGATTGAACAAGAGAATTATGAGTGGCCTATCATAAGTATCCTAGAATATTTAAAAAGCTGTTATAGTAATAATATCTACCCTCTATCAACACTTTTAGGTATTAGGCACATTGCATGCATCTCATGTAATTCCCACACAACTTGAAGCTTTATATACTATTATCATTCCCATTTTACAAATAAGTGAACAGATTACAATGGTGGTTCAGGGTGGAGTCAGGACTCCATCCAGCTCCATCTGCTTTTAGTGCCCTTTCTCTCTACGACATTCACAGTCCTTTTTGTGAATGGGGGATTAGGTTGATTCTTATGCCACATTCAGCTGTTGAAAACAGATCCATTACCAATGGGTAAAAGTTTCAGAGTGCATATTTATGCTCAGTATGTCTAAATTTAAAGTAAATCAACTTGAAGTCATTTATTTTCTTTGTTAAAGAATTTAGAATTTATTCTTTATCAGTAGGGAGCCATGAAAGTGGTTTTCAGCAAGAATGTATTGGATTTGGAGAAGGAAGGGAAAAGAAGTTTATTATCTTTTTAGAAGATTGTTGTAACAGTCTAGGCAAAATATGACAGAGTCTGAGCTTTGGGCAGATGATGAGGGAGGGGATAGAGTATAGGAGACATTTTCCAGAGCTACCTAAAATGTAGGCAGGTGAGACTAGTGATCAGCTGGATGTGGTGGGTGAGGTAGAAGAAAGAGTCAGAGATGCTTCTGAGGGCTCAGCTTAGGAGACTGAGTGCCTGGTGACCCTGTTAGCCTGGATATGTTAGGTAGGTTATAAAGGGAGACTGATCTGGGGTCATGGGAAGGGAAGGAATGGATTTTGATTTAGACTTGCTGTGTTTGAAGGGCCTATGCCACATCGAGGTAGAGATGCATCTCAGGCTGTTGGAGATGAGTTTAAAGTTCAAAACAAAGGTCAGAGTTGAGTCAGACAATGAGTTGTGGCCCCTTCCGTGGGAGCTATGGGAGTGAATGGGAACTCCCAGGGAGAGCAAGGGGAATGGGAAAACTAGAAAGCCAAGGATGATTAACAGAGTAGGCATGTCTCTTCCGGCCATTTAGCAGGTGGTTGCTGGGGGAGGGGCACCACAAAGAGAAAATTAGATAATCAAGCCTCAAATCACAAGGGAACATGTTGGGTTTTTTTTTTTGAGATTGTCTGCTAAATAAAGCAATCTGTGTGCAGCTGAACATTTTCAGTTTTCTCTTACAAAAGGCTTCCGATAGGGGAGAAGCAGGAGACACTGGTTCCAGCGACCATGATTTAGGTGGGTATTCTCAAGGCCTCTCTTTCCACTCCCCCCCATGTCCCTTTACCCCAGTGACCTGGGGATTAACCTCTCTTTTCAGAATTATGATTTGCCAACTCCTTATGTTCTGAAGAATTTCTCTGTGTTAATGACATAGCATCCTTGAAGTGTGATAAAATACATGGGGAAGGCACCACTTTGGTATCTTTTTGTTGGTTTGTTTGTTTTTGTAATGGCCTAAAACTTTTTCTCTTTATCTTTTTAAATGTTTCTTCAACTGCAGGTAGAACGGTAAGAAGGCCATCTCACGTGTTATCTCCCCTTCTGTTTCTTGACAACCTGTGTGACCTTGTACAAGGCACCTCGGCTTCTGCGACCCAACTTTCCTTATCTTTAAAATACAGGAATTGCACTGTATTTTCTCTAAGGTTTCTTCCAGCTCAAAAGTTTTATGATTCCATAATTCAAGCCCTGCACATAAATGCCATTTAAATGTCATTGGTTAGATCACCAAAAGGCTAATAATTGTGTAATCAGGGATAGATCAGATACCATTGCAATAGGGTTCTTTAAAGACTGAAAAAAGTTCTCTTTATAGAAATGAAGTAAGATGTATTTTTTTTTTTTTACCACGAGGTCAAAATCTCTAGTTTGGTATGAGCTCTAATTAAATTAAATCCTGAGAAATTTAGACAAGAAATATAGAGGACTTTCCTCCCTCCCTCCTTGACTCTAAAGGTTATGAGATAATCGAACATGTTTCTTGGGAAATGTACAGACTTTTCATAAAGGTGAATAACTATTGTCTTAGTCAGCTCAGGCTGCTATAACAAAATACCAGTGTCTGGGTGGTTTAGACAGCAGACACTTATTTCTCACACTTTGGGAGGCTGGAAGTCTGCAATCAGGGTATCTGTATGGTCAGGTTCAGGTGAGGGCCCTCTTCCTGGCTTGTAAATGGCCACTTTCTTGTGGTATCCTCACATGGCAGAGAAACAGAAAGAGCAAGCTCTTAGGTCTGTCTTTACAAGAGCACTAATTCCATCACGGGGATGATGGGACCCCACTCTCATAACCTTACCTAAACCTAATTACCTCCTAAGGGCTCCTCTTCCAAATGTCATCACACTGGCATTTAGGGCCTCAAAATGAATTAGGGGAAGGGAGCGGGTGAGGGGGCACACATTCCATTCATTAGCAACAGGCCTGCTGAGAAAGTTGTAGCTTTAAGCTATGACTTAAAGTGGGGTAAACATAGCTTAGGGAGTCTGCTTTGACAAACGGGCATGGAGGTCTGACTGACTGGACTGTGTAGGTGTTGTCCTAAAACAACAGAAGCGATATCACTTGAAAGATGAACCAAGTCGTGGCTGACATGGAAAGCACATTGTCCTGGGAGAAGCACACCAAGGGGTGCTGAGGTAATTGGCCAACGGGAGGCCATATGCAAGATGCTAAATCAGGGAGTCAGGGATAAGGATCAGGAGGAAGTCCAGAAGAAAGTATGAGAATATATGAAGGGAAATCAGTGCTAGATAAAGGTTGATACACTATGAGACCCCACATACCTGTCCTGACAGTTTTGGGAAGCCAGGTAGAACTAGACACTAGAAGACAACCGGCCCTTAATCTCTGGGCAGCCTCAGTCTAGGAAGAGGATACTGCTAAGGAATACGGAGGTCTTGTCTTCCTTGAGGGCTTTAGAAATTAGAAGAAGTTAGACCAAACTCTTGTAATGTTGTGGCATCAAGATGGGCCTGTGTATTATGACACCTTTACTTTCTATTTATTTTAGGACTTGGAGATAGACCCTCAGATCAGTCCTGTTTCTCACTCCATCGCTGCCCCCACTCCCCCTTCTCCCATCTTGAGTAAGTCATCTTCCAGAACAGTGACAGCCATCACCAAATTTGAGAACTCAGTGTGACAAAGGGGCTTTTTTCACAGTTCTCTGGCAACATAATATAAAAGTTCACCACATCAGGCACATCATCTTAATCACTGCGGTCAAAAGAACCTCTAGATGTGACAATAGCTGCCTCTCTGTTAACTTCCTCCTTCTGATTGGCAAGCAGAAGACCACAAATCACTGACACATGGATGTTCACTTCACTGTTTCATTTCTTTAGATTTGTCTTCATGAGTTAGAAATAAGAATTTCAGCCTGAGTCTTTTGTATTAAAAGGATACATGGAAAAGAAGCCAGTGCTCATTCTTAAGATAAAGGTGAGAATGAGATGGCACCAGTTTCCAAGGGAACTGATGAATGCATTTCTGTAGTGAATGTCAGCTGAGCACTACTCTGTGTGCCTGGCACTGTTCCTCTAGGCCAGAGATGTTCAACAATTTTTATCTCATGGTACACATAAACTAATTACTAAAATTCTGTGCCACACCAAAAAATTATATTTTCAGATGATTTGACAAAAATAAGTATAATTTTGATTCATTTACATCAGACAGCTATTGTTGTATTGGCTGTTGTCATTTTCTTTAAAATATTTTATTTATTTATTTGTTTAGAGGGAGGGGATGGGAGGGAGAAAGAGTGGGAGAGAAACTTCAGTGTGTGAGAGAAACATTGATCAGTTGCCTCCCACACAACCCCAACTAGGGACCTGGCCCACAACCCAGGCATGTGCCCTCACTGGGAATCAAACCAGTGACCTTTCAGTTTGCAGAATGATGCCCAACCCACTGAGCCACACCAGTCAGGGCTATTGTCATTTTTTTTTTTAATTCAACAATCTAAGGGACAAGAGGTCAGTGCCCCTGACTCAATAGTCAGATATTGCATGTTTTGAAAATTCTTGTGGCACACTGGTTGAAAATTGCTGCTCTAGGCACTGAAGTCCAAGAGTAAACAGGCAGATCATGTTTGGCTATAACAGAGCCTACACTTCAGTGGACAAACAAATACAGAAGTAGCAAAATATCAAATAGTGACAAGTACTATGCAAAAAACCAAGTAGAAGGATGTGATAGAGAGTGACTGGTGGCTACTTTATTTAGGAGTTCAGAAAGGCCTTTCTGAGAAAGTGACATTAATGCTGAGATTGAATTACAAGAGGAAGGCAGCCATGTGCGGTCTGGGGGTGAGCAATCCATGCACAGGACAGAGTAGGCTCAAAGGCCCTAAGATAGCACTACAATTGGTGTGTAAGGCTGTAGTAACAATGTAGAAGAGAAATAGAAGATGATTTCTCAGAGAAAGATAGGAGCCAGACATAAGGAATTTGAAATTTATTCTCCGTGTATTGGAAAATCATTGGAAGGTTTTAAGCAGGGAAAATATTTTACCAATGCACTGTTCAGGAAGATCAGTCTTGCTGCTCTGTAGAAAATGGACTTCATTAAGGACAAGAGTGGAAGAAAGGAGGTCGGTCAGCAAGCTGCTACCATGTCCCCCCATGAAAGATGGTGGTGGCTCAGATCAGTGTGGTGGTAGAGGAGATGGAGGGAAGTGGATGTGTGTAGGATTTATCTGGGGGATAGAAATAACAGAAGTAGTTATTTCCATGTGGGTAAAGTGTGAGAAAAAAAGAATGAAGGATAATTCTTAGAATTTGGGGTTGGGCAATTAAATGGAGGGTGATACACACTGAGACAAGGAAGACTAGAAGAGAAAAAGGTTTGGGGATGGGGGAGGGAATCAATGTTCTTATCAAAGAACACAGGTCTGGAGGGGAAAAAAAGTCAGTGTTCACTCTGAGGTACACAGGTGATGTCAAAAAGATGTCAAGCAAGCATTTGGACATGGAGTGGGAGCACCGAGGACGCTCAGTGTCAGTGTGGCAGAGGCAGTTATTGCTCACTGTGTATCCATGTGCTTTTCTATATTTTTGACCACTTTGCATTTTGGTGAGGCTCCTGTGACTACTCTGGCCAACAGGCTACATCCCTTTGGGTTGAGGCACCCAAGAGCGAATTGGAAGTTCTCCACCATCTCTCCTTCTGCTGCCGTAAAGACCAGCAATGTCCCCCATGGCAGAGCCCTTTTCAGCCTGGGTCCTTTAGCTGCTTATGTGAAGCAGAGTCACCATTTTCTCTGGTACCCTGTGTGGATCATTCAGAATGAAAGAGACATAAATCTTCTGTTAAGCCAAGGTTAAGATGTAGGGGTTCATATGTTACTGTAGCACAACTTAGCCTATACTGACTACTAGAGCCAGAGAGATGGATTTAAGCATTTTCAGTAAAAAGATACTACCTGAAATCATGGGAATAGACATATTTATTTAAGGAGAAAGTATAGATGGAGCAGAAAAGAGAGCCCAGTCCAGAACATTCTCACATCGTCTAAGAAACAGGGGTTGAGCAAAAGAGGAAAGCCAGATAATGTGGTATGTAGGAAGCTAGGAGAAGATGAGGTTTAAAAATAGGATCCTCAGAGTTCAAATTCTGAGTCCATGAGCATAAGGGACGCCTTGCAACATGCATAGATATTGGAATGACTGTGTGTTCCCTCGGCTGCTGGTTGTAAGGGGGAGCCTGTGTTGTGATTTCGTAGAATGGAGTCATGAGTGGAGCATAGCACACAGTAAAAATGCTACATGGATAAAGTATTTCGAGCCAGCAGGTCACCCAACCAGAGGAATTTTTTTTTCCTGACTCTGAATTTGGGCACATGCAAATGGCTCCAACCCAGGAAGCTCTTTTTTACTCATTCCACGTGCAGTTACATATTCCTCCTTGATGTTTCCTTTGTGTCCACAGGATGCCCCTAAGGCTTATTATATTGTAATTTAAGCGCCTGTTTCCTCAGATAATCATCTCCTCCAGGATTCTCCCCAGTGTTTACAATGGTATCTGCCACAAAGCAGATTTTCAGTGTTTGTTCAATGAATGAACAGACTTGCCTGGCACCTGGCAAGATCAACTCCCATGAATGTAAAGTGATAAGAGTGTTGGTTGCCACAAAAATAAGGTGATAAGTGTTTCTGTTAATATCACCTGACCAAAGGAAGCCTGACCCACTTCGGTCAGATTCTTCACATATCTGCTTCATCAACAAGTACTTTCTGGTGCTTCAATGTGCATTGAAGGGGAAGAAAAAAAGTATCCCTCTTAGTGTCTATACTCAGGGAAGTAACAGTGCAATTAAGAGGACTAGGCTACGACCACGAAACCGTTGGAGAACAGTATGAGATGGCATACAGTTAATTGAAAAACTGAACGGCACAGACAATGAGCATTGCAGGACTTTGGTAAAAGGAAGAAATAGATAAATGTGAAATGAAATTAGATCTAGGAGAATTTCTTAGAGGGAGTGGGACTTTGAGGGAAGGTCAGATCTACAGAGCTGTGGAGGGAGACATGGCTAGGTTCTGAATTAGAGCTTAACTGACTTTGAAAGCACAAATGAGGAGATTCTGGAAAACAGAGGAAAGGCTGTTACTGTACACTGGCAAGAAACATGGTTGAAAAGGTAGGATGGGACCAGATTAGAAAGGATTTCAAAAGTCAGTAAATTAGTAATTTATGTCATTCATTCATTCATTCATTCACTCAACATTAATGGAGTACCTACCATGAGCCAGGCATTATTATAACTGTGTCTGTGTGTATTTGCATATAGTCCTGAACTCATGAGGCTTACATTCCTAATAAGAAGATAGATAATAAACACTGAAACAAATACCTAGTAAAATTTCAGATTGTGATAAGTACTATGAAGCAAAGTAAATCAGGAGAAGGAGACACAAAGAGGTGAAACATGCCATTTCCTATAGCGAAGTGCCAGGAAAGGCTTTTCTGAGGAGCTAATAATTACGATGGGACCTAGTGACAAAAGAAAGAGAATAGTGAGTTCCAGGGAATCAAAGTGATGTGACAAAGAGTATACCAGGAAGATACTACAATACAGTAAAAGGTGGAAAGTCAATTAGCTAGCAGTAAGAAACGTGGCATAATTCAGAATCTAAGGACATGCTAGAAAATTTTAGTTATGAAAGTTTCTATTATGTAAATTTTCTTTCAATATCATATGTATTGTGGATTTTTATTTCCTGGATAATTGGATATTATAGTTTAAATGCATAAAAAAATAAGAAAATCCTCTTCCATTTGTTCTACCCCATGTACCACACTCACGAACACTGTTGCTTGAGACTGTTAACAACACTGTCAATTTTCAATGTTTTCACCCTTTGTACCTGTGAAGGGACCTGCTGCCCATCAGAGAGACGATGTCCTTGGAAAACAGAAAACTAGAAAGTGTAGGCTCTTTTGCCCATCTTGTCCAAGTCGGGTCTGTGAGTATTGTGTGGCTTTGTGCCCAGCAGAAGAGGACTAGAGTTGCCAAATCTTTGTATAATAACAAGCTCCAATCTACATAACACCTGGTCTTTACAAACCAAGTCATTATGAATATGATCCAAATTGTCACTCCAGGGGCTTATTTCCAAATTAGTCAGAGTTGTGTCTTATATATATAGAATTTACCTGCTTATGTCCCCTTGTTGAGTGTGAATCCAGTGACTGCCTCTCCTGATTTTGCTATGACTTGCGAAAGTTAGACTTGGTAACGTTAGAGAGCAGTGGCAAAGAAGGGGTTGTGGTAACCCTCCATCTCTTGGTCAATAAGTGTTACTGGAGGATGAACTGCAAAAGAAAGAATTTAATTTCTGAATCTGGCAGGGTATTCTAGGACAGGGCATAGAAGCTAAGGCCCCAGAGCTGGCAGAATTGTGAGCTCATCTTTTCCATGATACACATATATTACAAGAAAACAGACCCCAGGTCCACTCACAGAACTTAAAGATTTTAGGATTTTGGATCCCGAGATAAATAAGACATGGGGGTGCGGTGGGAAGGCAGAAGAAGAAGTTAAGAGGTAAACCAGGCCTTCCTCCCTGCCGTAATCCCGTACAGTTCCCTCCCTCCCACCAAGCCACCGTGGCCACCTGCCTGTGGCACGGGCTGTTCCACTCTTACTGCTCTGATGGTTGTCTCTGAGCAGCATGCAGGTCATCTTCTAAAAGTCTAAATTAAAATATTTATATTGATGTGCGATATATATAAAATACTCCCATTTTAAAACATACAGTTTGAGCAATGAAAAATTTATACATTATTGTAACCACAACTAAAATTAAAACATAGAACATTACCAAAACCTGAAAGAAAGGACCACATTAGATCGCGTCACTCCCAGAAATAAAACCACCCATTGGCTCTCAGGGCCTGTGAGCTCTGATCAGGCCTGTCCCTCCTCCCCTCTCCTCATGTCACTCAGGCTCCCCAGGCTCCAGCTACTTTGGGCTCTGATAGGTTCTTTGTGAGCCAAGCTCTTCAAGCCACAGGGTCTTTGGTCATGTTATCCTCGTGTCCCCTCTTCTTCGCTGATGTCTGCTTATACAAGACACAGTTCTATCTTATGGGTTAGAAATGTACACACTACAGCCAACCTGGCCAGATCACAGCTTTTCTACCTACCATCTGTGTGACTTTGAGTAAAATGCCCAAACTCTCTATGCCTCTGTTGTAAAATGGAGTTGATAATGGCACCTGCCTCATGGGCTAGTTATGAGGATTAGATGTAAAGGACTTAGCCCAATGCCTAACATCTAGAAAAATTTCAATAAATGTTACCTCTTATTGTTTTTTGGATCTGAGCCTAAAGATTATTTTCTCTGAGAAATCTTGCCTGAACCTGATCCTCCCTTTCTACCTACCTCTATAGCATTCCTTTTCCCCAAAACTCTTTTCCTTCATTTTATATTTATAATCATTTGTGTATATGTTTATGGTCAGATGCTCCTATAAGACTGTAAACTCCATGAGGACCAGGACTCAGCCCACTATGTCCCTGAATAGCCAACATGCTATATATAGTGCCAGGAATATAGCAGACATTCGAGAAGTATCTTGCTGAATGAATGACTGAAGCTGTGTTTCAGGACTAAGTTTGCAGATGCTGAGTGTCTGCTGGGAAAGCTTTGGCCCTTCAGAGAGACTGCTCTGGGCCAGGAGCCAGTGGAGTTCCACTACACTACTCTTCAATACATTATCTTTACATTGTATTTTAAGATGTTGACATATCAAAATCAAATTACTGGCCCAAGCTCAAAACTTACATTTATATGCCAGGATTAAATGCTCTTTTTTGGCAGAAAAAATGTTCAGATTTACCAAAGAATCTCATCCAACCTGGAATTGGCCTGAATGAATTGTGTAAATGAGACGGTCATGGTTTCTCCCCCCACATGTTTGGGCCAGTGTAGAACTGGCAGTGACTTCCTGGGTGGTGGGCCCAAGATACTGACTCAGGTTTGCCTTTCTCAATCTTGTTTTAAATTGGGCTTCTTTATCGACATGTCTTCTTTATCTCTGGTTTAGTGCTAATGCTTGTCTATTTTATTTACACAGCACTTTCCCATTAGACTGTACGGAGAATATCACGTTAAGAAAGAGCAATACGAAATACACGCAACAGAAATGAAAATCTAAACTCCAGTGATATTTGGGTAGTATAGGGTTACTTTCCTCTTTGGTGGCCCCTTGGTTCTCACTAGTGACTGGGTCCCAAGAGACCTTCTCCCACCCCTTCTCCTCTTCCATTGTTCTATTGTTTTGTTCCATACAGGAAGCCTGCAGGTAATTGGAGCCTTTGGCAACTGTGTGGAGAGGGTTATGGAAAATTTTAATCTCCAGCTTATTTTCCACATTAGAACATTGATCTATTCCTTATACTTGTCACCCATTTTTTTAGGGCTACCTTCTCCCAAATCCTTCATTTACTTATTTTATCAACTCTTCCTCCTCACCCTCAATCTTCGCTGACAAGGTCTCTTTCCGTGCCTAGGTTATCCTTTTAATCTTTCTAACCTAATGTAGATTTTGAGGACAAAGCTAGCTATCTTGGCAAGAAACTCGTATTACCAGTACAATATGTATTTGAAACATAAATTGGGTGTTTGAGCTAGAAATATCTGCCTTTTCCTTCTACCAGATTTTTATGCAGTTGAATGATGTCAGAGAAAGTTCGGACACCTTACACTATTGGACTGTAATGAAATACCTGTTGTCAGGATAGTGCCTTGATGGAAAGTGACTATTCTGTAGAATAAGAGTCAGTAAGCTAACAAAATATAGCAATGTTTAAAGTTCATGGTTCTTTGTATTTTAGAAATAATTTAGATTTTATTCTTATGAATTAATTATTTTTGACTTTTAGAAGCCCAATGTCTAGGACACAATTACCACATAGCTATTTTCCTAGATTCAAAAAACAGGGACTAAATACAAACAAAGTGACCAAGGAGGAAAGTCACATCTTAAGAATCAAATTATTCTTATCAGTACTGTAAGTGATCGCTGACGTAGAGCAAGGGGTTAATGAGAGGGGCTGACATATTAAAGTAGAATGCATGTTGAAATCAAATTGCCAACCTAATGAAAAATATTCATATCGCTGCCTCTGAGGAGGGGGGGATATTTGTCCCTAAATGACATACTAAGAAGTTGTCCCTGATGGACTCTTCCCAGAAGGACTGCAAACACCATGTGGTTGTATGCGCATAGGATGTGGCCTGAAAATGTTCTGTTGATTCGGGGAGACTGAGATCTGGGAATCCTATATGTAACAGTTCAGATAAACAGAAATGTTTTTCTTTGGCTGTTGTTCCTGAAGTCATTTAATTGAGACTTGTTGACTGTTGATCCATATGTATTGAGATTACAATAAAACATAATGGACAAGTTTCTCTTTCCCCAGGCTCACAGGATTGGCATTTTATTTCTTGGGAGTAATAAATCACAGTCTTGGATTTGGGAAAATAATCTAGGATCTGGATGGCAGCTGATTTATCAGGAAGAAAAGCGTAACCCAGAGTGGGATGGCAGTAGCTCACTGGGAGAATAGCGATTGCCGTTTTACATATTGAGTAAGGCAGGTTCCCTTTCTCACTTTCTGAGTCCAGTCCGACAGCCAGATGGATCCGAATCCCTCACCAGAGTGTTCATATTTTCCTTTTCAATGGCACCTTCTTTTGTTTTTTGTGTGTGACAACTCTAACCGCTCTATTTATCTCTTTAATTTAATTTGCTCTGTGACATCAAGCTTTAATTTTCTCATGGTTGTGTTGCTTCTTTTTAAGCACCCACGGCGTGAGACGCATTGGATAAAAGAGAGAAGATGCACTCCTCGGCGTCCCCGGACTCACACATTGGAAGTGGTAGGACAGGCAAAATATGCTGTAATTGGCATTGGGTAGTCCTGCTTTTTCCCCTTTCCACCTTTTAAAGAAACTTCATCTGTCTGAACAAGCCTGAGAACTTCTCTAGATCAAAGGTGTCAAAAACCAGGAGAGTTTGGAACAAGTGTCAGAGAGTAAGCAAAGGACTCTCAGAGCTGTGGCTCTGCTCCTAGCCTGACCCCCTGCCACACCCGAGCAGACTCACTCTCGGACTCCTCAGCAGCCACCTGCATCCCCCCCACCATCCAGGAGCCAAAGGGCTCTTCCCCACTCCTCCCACCGCCTCTTGCCTGCCACTTCCCACGCCAAAAGACTGCAAACCCTGTGGAAAAAAAAAAAAAAGAGGTTTTTCTCGGGTTCTGGTCTGCTTGGACTCACAGTCTTTGGGAGCCCCTGAACAAGGGGATGTCCAGACAGGTGAGGACCCAGCTCTTGGTGTCCCTCTGAGTCACCGCCAATTCCCCCTTTTTGTCTTTTCCACATATCCCACTAGAATCTTCTCCTCCCCACCCCCAAGCCCCATCACTGAAGCCCTCACGTGCCCAGGGACTGCAGAGGGACACCCGGCCATCGGACTGGGCGGGACAGCTCTATGTGTGTGCACTTTATGCTGCGTGTGTAGGAGTGGAGGGGTTATAAACAGGGAGTAAATCATCCCCCCCTCTCTCAGCCTCCTAATCCCCGACCCCTGTCCCCCATCACTCTATGGTTCCCTGAGGCACAAAGCGCTCGCACCTGTCCCTGGCAATTAGTGCTTGGCTCAGGTCAGAAGAGAGCCCTCCTCACACTGTCCTTGCACCTGCACCGCGAAGCTTCAAAGTTGCGGAACACAGCCTCGGGGAGTGGAGGCTCTCCCTTGGGGGAGAGGTGAATGGGCTCAGGCAAGAGGAGGAGGAGGCGGAGCAGAGGAGGGAGAAGGGTAGGAGGCGGGGATCAGCTGCCCGGGGAAGCAAGGAGCAAGGTGCCTCCCCACTGCCTGAGCCCGCGCGGCTCTGGGGACGCACTAGGCAGCCAATGGCTGTGCAGAGTTGTACAGCAGATGGCGTCCGACTGCGCCGTTCCTTCCTCATCGCTCTCCTCCTCCTCCTCTTGCTTCAGTGCTGAGGAGCCAGAGTCGCCACAGGGTTGCCAGACGCTGGAATGGGTGGTCTCCCGACACACACCACCATCTTTCTTGCGCTTGGGAAGCTCGGGGCTAGGTGGCTCCCAGAGGCTGCGGCAGCTCAGGCAGGGCGGGTGAGTGCGCGTGCTGCGCGGGGAGCGGGGATGCCCGGCTCCTGGCCAGCAGGGGCGATCTGTGGCAGCGACTAGGGTGGAGGGTGCGCCGCGGGCACAGACTTTGCCTAGTCTTCCCTGGGTAGCCTGCCTTACCCCTGCTCCCAGCCAGACGCAGGAACTTGCTAGCAGAGCTTCTTAGGCGCTTCTGTCAGCCAGAGGCAGGGGGCTACGGGAAGGATGGGCTGCCGGGGGCGCAGAGCCCAGAGCCCCAGGTTGGGGAGAGGAAATACCCCACGTTGAGCCTTGGGCACCGACCTCAGGCAAGGGGACTGAGTCATCGGTCTGCGGTGGCAAGAGCTCTGCTCCCTCCACTTCCAGCTCGCTTAGGCGGGTAATGAAGAAGGGAGTCTGGGTCCCCCATCCTGAACGGAGAACCTCGGAGCCCAGGATCCGAGGGCTGGGAGTTCTGCGGGCTTTGGCGTTTGCAAACAGGTTGAGGGTTCCCTCTCCGGAGCGGGACTGCGTATCTGCGAGTGGGCTTTCTGTGCCCCTGGAGGAGAGCTGAGCTAGCCAAGAAGTTTTGCAGCTTCCCCTCATTTATCTGTGGAATGTCAGGAGGCTGCAGCAACAGTTTACATTTCCACTGTCCCTGCGGGGGGCGAGGGGCGAGTTGGGGAGAATGGGATTCCTGTCTAGAGTGACACTGCACTGTTTATCAAGAGAAAACTGAGAGCAGAGAGTGAGAGTGAGGGGGAAGGAGGACACGGATAATTCTGAAGCATTACCCATAGGTTCTTGTTACCTTTTCTTTCGAACATCTTGGGTAGTATTATAGTTATTTGAATATGCAAGTAAAACCTCCACTTTTGGAAGTCTGCTTAGTTTGAGTCTTGAAGTTGGAAAGCTTGGGGTGAGTGTTCGGGTGGGGGCGCATTAAGCACTCTCAATCTCTTTCTGAAACAAAGCGGGGGGACTTTATTTTGGGCGAAGGGCAAGTGATCTGATGGTATTCTCTCTCTCTTTTTTTTTAACCATCATTCAGAGCATCCATTAAGAGATACTACAGTTCAGTTCCATCAGTATGGTCAAGGTAGTGTTCGACTAAGATTATGTTATTTGGAAGACTCTTGGGTTATTTGGTGTTCTGTTCATTGCCAGGGTGGTCTGCTAGTAGCCTGCAATTTTCCATCTTTACGTGCATTTGTGCTCTTGTGACAACCGGGCTGGAGGAGCCTTTTTGGTGTTTTCCAGGAGTGTACCTGTGGGTGCTCTGTTATGAAAGTGGTGACCCATGCAGGCTGGGTGCATGTCAACCCGGCTGTGGGGGCAGTGTGTTTGTGTGCACACAGGGGCATCTGGAGTGTCCCTTTGACAGGCAATATTTGGTTGTCAGAGTGATGCATTTATCTCCCAGGCAGTGTCAGGGCAGTCTGGGATTTTGGGGTAACTGGGTGGCAGTGATCTCCAGGGAAGCCTTTCTGTGTTCTAGATATACTACAGATATTTGTTTGTTTGTTTGTTAAGGCTTCGTGAAAGCTATTTAGGATGTTACTAACCAAATCGAGGAGCCCTATCCAGCTGGTGAATGAAAAAGCTCATATATTTGTGGGTTGAAATCTACATAAAGTCCCTGTCTTGAACCTTTGCTTTGATGTACCACTGTTTTTAAACCTCTGTGCCATTAATACCAGGAGCCTTCTTTCAAAACTTAATGTGGCCAGTTTTCTAATTTCTGTGGGTAGATAAACCAACTGAGTAGATTCCTTGGAACTGACTTCCTACTTTGCCTGGGTATTGTCTATTTTTCTCACGTACTAGCTGGGAGTTGAGGACTGGGAACTGTTCATGCAAATTTAAGAATTATAAAGACCATTCTCCTGTCCGTATTACAACACACACAGATGCAATCGTTGAGTTTACAAATGTGGGATAGGCTTGCACATTAGCACAGACAGTTCCAGCAGCGCTGACACCTACAAACCATTCAACTTTCTGAAGACTGGAGAGTAATCCCTGATAAGTGCTTGGAGATGTGTGATCCAGGAAAGGACTGCCTGCTCCTGGTGGACTTTGATAGTCCATTTTGAGGATTCATAACAAGGGGATTACTTTATATCTACTTTAGTATTTAAATTGATACTTGAAAAATTATCTTTACAATGTTTCTTAATCCTCTGTCATCCCATACCCCATTGTTTTTTATCAAAGTTTTTGCTTGTTAAAGAATTGAAGGGCTAAGAAAACAGAAAGACTGTTAGGTGGACATTAATTACTGATCATAATAACATTATAAACACAGACTCTACAGTTCTGAGGGTCGACATTAATTAAATGGCAAGTAAAGGTTCCTTTCTGTTCTGTGCTGAGTGTGCCTTTTGGGAGAAAGAAGGTAAAGAATTAAAGAAAAACGGCATGACTAAAATTTACTTTACCAGGAAGGCTATTAAGACCTTGTCTACTTGCTGCAGATCCTATTTCTAAAGGAGTAATACTTTTATAGATATTTGTTTAAAAAAGTTTGTCTTTAAATAACAGACTGAAAAAGCAGGATAAAAAATTAGAAGCTAAGTTAGTAGAAGAGGATTGTCCAAACCTCCCCAAACTCCAAAGTATGTCAATTCATTTTAATTATACTTTACACACTGAGGCTGGAGTCATATGATTTCTTCAAAGAAAAAAATCTTGCCCAAACTACAATTTTGCTGTTCTGTACACATTTATAAAGCTTAGGCATCAAAGTAATAACACCATTTCAAAAGTTTGAATAGAATGATGAAGAATAGTTGACTGGTCCTATTGAGTTAAGAGTCAAAATGACAAATGATACAATATATTAAATACACGATCAAGACAAACAGATTAAAAGATTCTAAGTGGAGATAACTCTACTACTTGGAGAAAAGAACAGCACTGTTAACAACACAGCTTCGGAGACGCTCTGCAGAAGAAGTGTGAAGGATGGGTCTTTGACTAACTGGAAGGTATTTCAGTATTAGAAGCCCTTTACATAAGCTACTTAGATGTGCTTTTGGGTTTTTTAGAAAATGAATTACACATAAGTGCTTTATGTTTTTAAAAGAAGACTTTCTGCACTACATAACTATAAAAGAAAAAGGTGAATTCACTTTTAACACCAGGTAGCTTCCTAAATATAACACAGTTCCTTAATTTAGAGCTGTTAACAGGATTAATATCTAAGTGATAATTAACATCTTAAACCTGTGAAAGTAGATGGGTTTTTAAAATCCACTTTTCCTTTTAGAAATTGTGAGTTTGAATGGGATTGGTCTTGTAGCCGATGTGAAGCCCGTGGTGCCCTTGCTCCAAGATGTTAAACATTTTACTCACCCTTTAAAATTTCTCCATTAACTGGGGTTATTTTATTGGTGTTTTTTACTAGCATTTTCATGGGCAGTTTTACATAGCCCACAGTAGCTATTGATGAAAGGAAGCAAGGAAGATTAGGCGCAGTTACCTGTCAGCTTGTATGTAGCTCTCGACTGAGGAGGCGATAGGGATCGCAGTCACTGAATTCCTGTGACTGGGCTTTCATTCCGAGCCATGTTGCCTGGAGTGGGCCAGTTGTACAAAATATGAATACTTAGTTATGTTTCAGTTGTAATCCACCTATGATTTGTTGTGATCATTCTATACCTACGAGATCAAGCAACTCATTTGAAGAGGAAACTGGATATTAGTGAAATCCAATTGCCCCATGTCTTTTGATTGACTTCTAGAATCAACGCTGTAGAATGGAGTTCCATTGCTGGTAGGGGCTCGGAGTTATTGCAGGGGCGGACAGGTCAATCAATGCAAGCTTGGTTTGTAAGCTGAACAGTTAAGTCATCCAGTGCATATAATACCTCTTCTATATTTTAAGAGTTTGTGTACATGCTTTTGTGATGAATAAAACACATTACATTGAAAAATGTCGCTATTCATACTAGCTTTTGGTCACTAGATATTTTTGCAATTAATGGATTCTAAAAGTACAACTCTTCTGCGATGTAGAAATCTGTAGAATTTTTTGAAGTTAAAATAAAAGAGGTCCTCATATCAGAAAAGGTTGGGTACTGACCTGGATGTGAGGACCTGTAAAAATGTGGAAATGTTTCTATGTGGAACAAAAGGCTATCATTGTTGAACTTAGGTGTTTTGCAGCAAGGGACACGATGCTTGCTTTTGATTTTGCCTCTCGAGGCATACTTTAATTATGAACCTCTTGTAATTAAATATGCTGCAGCTAAAAACAGAATCCTAAATAACTAACGCACAAAGAATTCTTCAGTGCCTTGACTGGAGAGGAGCTCTTTGCTGTGTTCATTTGCCTACGCAAGGGTTGGCTGCGGATTTGTGCCCTACTGTTGTGTTAGAGAACAGCTCATTGCTTCTCAGAGTCACAGTGTTGAGAAAAGTACTCAGCTTTGTGGCACCATCACCGTGATCTTAGACTGTCGTTTTGTAGTGATGCATATTTTAATTTTTTTCAGGTGCTTATTTTTTTAAAGCATACCATGTTGTACACGAATGAAAGATTTTAATTATAGTAAGACTAAGGCTTGCGGTAATCTCTCTTTGCAGAGTTTGCTTCTGGGCTCTCCTCTATTGATTTTGGCATTTCGTGCTTATGTTAGACATATTCAGGGTGATTTGGCCAGTGTGCACTGATACAGCCTTACTGGTTATACAAATATTGAAATACTTCTGTACCAGTAGGTAAACAGGTGCTGTTCTAAGCCTCCTGAAGGCCCTTCTGGCCACTCCCCTGATACTTCTTAGATCATTTTTTGTTACAGCTACATGGTGTGACAGGCGGGCCTTGGGACTTGCTCCAGGGCTGTTTTTGGAATGTGTTTTAATTGGTTGGTGCTTGAGCCCCACCACTTGGTATATTATCCCTTGATATTTTTACCCGTAACATGAATGAATGCAACTATTGGCATTATCAAGTAGTTTAACTTTAAATTTTAATTTTTTTATGTCTAATATTTATATCTGTCAAAACAATATTATTTGCATATACTTATATTACTAAAGAGCTCCATGTTACCTAGATACTTTTTAGTTATTGATTCATTTAAAGCCACTCTATCTTCAATTTCCTTTGTTTTTCCCCCAAACATAACCTAACCATACTAAGTCACAATGGAAAGGAATAGAGCTAATTTCTAACCTAGGTCATATGGCAGAACTATATACATCTTCCTAGACCATGGCTGTCTCAGAACACTTAATTAAAACATATGTGTATGGGAGTAAACAAGCTCTTTTCTTTTGGGGGGAAAAGTAATTATTTGTTTCTCTCTCCATTTCTAGACTTCAGAATTAACTCAATTTATTTGTATCTAGCTTCATTCATTTTTGTGATTGACTATTGTTAATAGGGCTTCGTTTCACCTGAATTGACCCATTCAATGAACTGGAATATCTTCTGGCCGATCATGGAGGAGAAGGGGATGTTGAAGACTTTGTAGGCCCTTAAAGGAATGATCCTCGGTTGTTTCTTTTGGATCTCTTCTAGCTAAAATGAACACAAACCCCGTTAGATGGGCCCTAAAAAATAGAACTGATGTTTTTCTTCTTTCTTAAACAGAAAAAAAAATAGTGTTCCAGATTCTACATCAGATTTACTTATGTCAGCCATTAACTTCCTTTTACCCACTTTCTTCTTCCAAGAAGCCCCTCTCCTTTAAGTCACTCACAAGACCCACACCTATTTTAAAAGGCCCATGATGGTGTCTGTGTTGGGCCCCCAGCTTCTAGTTATCCAAATTCTATCTTAGTCAAGACCCAGTTTTAATTGTACTTCCACTGAACTTTGTCTGATTGTGCCAATTCACACGGCCTTCTCTCTATCTGAACTCAGGTGGTAAATTATAATTTTAATGTTTGATTGAATCTATTTTCTCATTAGAATCTATTTGTAGAGTTCTGATAGTAGAGGATTTGAATGAGAAAGGGCATCATTCTCTACTGAGAATTCACAGGAAAATGTTTGAGAGGGGAATTTGATGAGGAGCAGGGGCCTGGGTGAGAAGAGCCCCTTGAGGATTTCCAAGGCAAGACTCAGCAATAGCCAGGTAGGCAGCAAGAGTGACTGCCAATTATTGATGACCATGTCGTGCTCCCGTACCAGGTTAGGTGCATTAGAATCAGGATGTCCAATCCTCATAATAATGTTGCAGAATGTGTCCTATTATTCAGTCCCATTTTTCATACTAGGAAACAGAGGCTGAGGCACCTGGCATAAGGCCAGTGCAGCTGGTTAACTACAGAGCCAAGATTTACATTCCAGCATGTAGGCTGCCAGGCCCATTTTGCTTCTAATACACCAGACTGCTCTAGAGACTGAAGTTTGGGTTGTCAAATTTAGTCTTACCCTCTGCTAGAATTCTTTCTCCCAAATGCAAGAGCGCACGTGGGTACTCACACGTGTACACGCACACACACTCACTCACTCACTGACAGAGCTTCACACACAATGGAGATGACTCACTGGCAGAGTATTGCTGAATCACTTTT
The DNA here is from genome assembly GCF_022682495.2 of Desmodus rotundus. Lineage (NCBI taxonomy): Eukaryota > Metazoa > Chordata > Mammalia > Chiroptera > Phyllostomidae > Desmodus > Desmodus rotundus. Next base: position 127,938,348 of record NC_071388.1, read on the forward strand.
TCCTGGAAGTAGAAGTGTCATTTGATAATATGGAAAAAGACTGCATTTTGATTTGGCGCAGACCTTAAGCATGAAGATTATAATATCTTAGATTTGTAAAGAGCTTGAGACATTTGTATTTATATAAAAATGTTGGCTTCCTGAGGAATCACTGGAATTCATAAAATCCAGACATACTTAGGAAAGCCACATCATATTCCTTTTCACTAATGGCTTATCATTAAGACAGTACTGTTCTGCTGAATATGCATAGCATTCACTTTTGAAATTAGCCCACAAATCAGGAAAAGAGGAAGAGCAGTCTTCGGATGTGAGTGTGCGTAGACTGGTAGTGGCCTCAGTCACTCCCGCGATTGGGTTGAGTGATCTGGTAGGTGGGTGTCCTTGTCTGGCCTCTCTGCTCCATGTGCATTTTGACAGGAAAGTGTCCTTGGTGGAAGGGACAGCTTTACGAAGAAGAGAAAGATGGTTCTTTGGTTAAACATGTATGAGAAATTGTGTTTCTGAAGGTCTGCCTCTTAAAAGTGTTTTGCTAGGTCAGCATGAGGTCTTTTGATATGAACTTCCATAGGAATATATAGTATCCCCATTTCCGATACCAAAGTTTCATAACAGTTTCTATAGAAATATGTTGTTGGAGTATGACCAGTTTCTCTCCTTGCCTCTGATCCAATCATACATAAAGAAGCTCAGAAGATTCAAAATGGTAAAGAGATACTTTTACTCATTTCAGGAATGAAATTCTTCATATTCAGAGCTATCTAGGAATGTGATAGGCTCTCTCAGGGAAACATGTGTTGCCTATCTTTGTGGGTATTTCAACAGAAGGCAAACGAGCACATGTTAGGGTGTTTATTCTACAGAAAGGATGTATGCATTGGATCTTAATAGTAGGCTTATTGAGCATATACTATGTGCCAGATACTGTTCTACATAAAATCCTCTCAAAAAGTTTGGAGTCAATTGTACTATTTTTATTGCCATTTTACAGATGCAGAAATAGTAAGTGACTTGCCCCAAGTGAAGATCTGCCCTCAGGCGGTCTGATTCTAGAGCAGCTTTCTTCAATAGAAATTGAATGTGAGTTGCAAATAAAATTCATATGCTAAATCTTAAATTTTCTATTACCACCATTGAAAAAAGGAAATAAAAATTGAAGTTAAGTTTAATAATATATTTTATTAACCTATCTAGGATATTGTAATTTTAACATGTATTGATTATGAAAGTTATTAATGAGATGTTTTAGATCTTTTTTTTAAAAAAAGATTTTATTTATTTATTTTTAGACAGAGGGGAAAGGAGGAAGAGAAACATCGGTGTGTGGTTGCCTCTCGCACACACCTAACTGGGGGCCTGGCCCGCAGCCCAAGCATGTGCCCTGACTGGGAATCAAACCAGTGACCTTTTGGTTTGCAGGCCTGCACTCAGTCCACTGAGCCACACCAGCCAGGGCTAAATCTTTTTTTTTTGTACTAAGTCTTTGAATCCAGTCTGCATTTAATACTTACAAGAATATCTCAATTCAGACTAGTCTAGTCTCAATGTTCACTAGCCACATGTGGCTGGTGGCTACCCTATGGGACATGCCTAGAACTCACACCATGAGTAATTCCACTCTCCTGGCTTCTGTTGCCGCCAGTTTCCTTCCCAGGCATATATCATCAGTCTTTGCATATGTGATGCCGTTCATCTATTTATTAACTTTGCCCTTAAATACCAGCATGAATAATCTCTTAAATAAAAGACTTAAAACACTGTATGACTTCTCAGGAACACATCTACTTTTAAAACCTACAGGATGGGAAGACTTCTCTGTGTCTTACATGTAAAAATAAACCCCATGTTCCTTTTGTTTGTGAAGATGGAGCACGTCTGCGTTGTTTCCACTTTACGATTACTCGTACACGTTGTGGAACCACCGTGTCCTTCTTGTTTACAGGCTAAATAGGCCCAGTTTCTTTTGTCATTTTTGTTTTGTTTTGTTTTTGGTTTGCTAGTGTGTGTGTGAGGCCTGGTGCGTGTGAAATGGGCATAGCCTAGGATCTGCTTAGCTCTAGCAAAAAATGAGACGAAAACGATAGTCTTTAACTAAGGCTGAACTTAACCAGTTTTTCTCATTTACACTTTTTCTATACCCTTACTGCAATCACTGCAGTAAGAAATGACATGTGGCTCACCAAAGTGATACTTCTGATCAAAATGTGGTAATTTTTTGGTAGGTTTGATTCATTTCCTGGCTGGTAGAATTCTTCTCAGTTATCCGAAGGATTTTTCTCAAGGTGAATTTCTGACAGTAACCGACCCTCTGGGCTGTGGAATACTTCAATTGGAAAAGCAGAATGTGACATGCCTTTATTGTGTTACATATAAAAAGTCCTCTGTTTCTGCTGTAAGTGCAAGCTCTATTCAGCTACCCATGATAGTGTGAAACATTTTAATAATTTCAAGTCTCTGTCTGGAGGTGAGGGACATATCACATGGTTAGCTTAAGTCTGACTTCAGTGGCTCATTAAAACAAAAATATTAAGAACAAGGCATCAGTTGGAAAGAAAGAAAAAACTTGAAACTTCATAGGAAGGAATTTCCTTAGATAGAGTCTAAGGATGTGTCATCTAATATTATATTCACAAATATTAGATATTTTATTTGGATTACTGAGTGGGTGGAATTAAAAAATAATGCTTCTGGACATAGTATATCGCCAGTGCAGCCCTTCTTTCAGGTGTTGTTGTTTTTAATAATGAAGCAGTTTTCACACAGGAAGACAAGTGAAGGAAAGTACAGGATGCATTTGTTTGTAAGCTGTGTGAATACATTCAAAGCGTATTTATGGTGCACCTGCTGTGTCCATGGCACCAAGTGGATGAAAGCTCCAATTTCTAGGAATTTGCAGTCTGACGGGGAGGATGTGACATATACCTTCTCTGCCCTTGGCAAAGCCAAGTCACTTTGTTTATATATGTCTAACTCTCTTCCTAGGTATGGGATTTTACTAAGTAAAAACCGAAAATGCGTCTTATTTATATTAGGATCTTTAGCACCTTGTACAGATAACCAAAATAGGTATGTGTTGGATTAAATGAAAGTGGCACATTAATTTTATTTATACATGTGAATTAAATTATAGCTTTAATGCTGTATTTATTTATAATGGGACCACTTACATAAAAAACTCATTTTAGATAATGAAGATGAATAAAGTCTCATCCCAGCCTCTTTGCTATTTCCTGGCTGGATCTGCTCTGCTGACTCCAGTTAGTGACTCACAGCTTAGCTGCAGTTGGAAAAGATGGTTTTCACCTGCACGAAGGGTGGGCCTCTCTTTTCAGAATGCCAGGGTCATATCAGGATTTAACCTCAGTCACAGACTCCTTCAGTGTACCAGAAAAACCCCTATTTTGTTCTGAGGATGAACAACCTTGACATTCAATAATGCTAACCAATCCTTGCCAGTGTGCATATGACAGGTAGGGAGAAAGGTGGGATAAGAAATATATTTACGTGTGCCTGCATAGGGCTTCCAATGGCTCTTGAAGAATTATGGTGCTTACCAATATCAGGACGAGCGCTTTGTGTCTGTGAGCAAAAGGAGCCAGCTAAAAATTGGCAAGGCTGTATAACTTACAGAGGTGGAGCAGCCTTTGAGTATCTCATCCAGCACATAGAATGCGCTGCGTTGCTAGTTTGGCTATTTGATCAGCTACAGAAAAGTTGGTGTGTAGACAAGTGAGGGCATCAGATCATTAGGAAGACCTTTCTTTGTCATTTTATAGGCGAGGGATTCAATATACTTTGGTAGATTGAAATGATTCTTTTTAGCCTACCGTGTTCCTCAAGGATCATTTAGCCAGTGGTTGTGTCCTGCCTTTCTGTGGTATGCAATGCACTGTGCTTGGCCCAGTGGGGTGTGCAGCCGTTCCGGAGAATTGGCCTTACCCTTCAGGATTTCCCATGGAGTTCATATGGAAGGAGGGGACAAAAAAGGAGGATGCTTCAAAGATAAAAATGGCAACTGCGGAGTTTTATTGATTAGTAGATTCAGCATGGGAAGGAAGACACTGGGCTCCCTGTCAACCTGTTGGTTTTTTTTTATCGTTTTCCCACCATTGTTTCTGAGTCTATGTTATGTATGCTAGTCTTTAAGACTGGTTATTTATATTCCCTTTAATATAAAATTTTATGTCATATAGTGTTTTGAAGTCCATGCCTTATGAATCCTCTTCAAGATTCATTGAAAACAACCAAAACAACAACAAACTCTCCTACAGCTTGGCAATATGGGTAGATTGGCTCATCACTGGTTTACTTGTCGGCCTAGAACTTTATCTCATTCTCAAATGCTGTGTTTTGAAAACTTGTGATGCTCACGGTATAAATAAAGTGAGACCCAAATCCTTATAATCTAAGGTAAACAGCTTGTCCTGGCATGTGTCACTGTGTGGCAGGGAAATGTACACAGAGACAGAATTATCCATTGATTTGGCAACAGGGTTGGCAAGCATAGATGCTTGGTAAATACCTACAAGATAAAAGCATCTGAAATAGCAAAGTAGTCAGCCAGCCCCAAGAATTGAAAGCTAAGAGATGCTCAGAATAGTATGAAATCATTCATGCTGTGAAGGCTTAAGATGGGAACGTAGAATGATGGAAATCTGTAGGGTGCATGCGTGAGCATCCCCCCAAAGAAAACATACACATATTTGAATGATAGGAAGTGATAGCAAATGCAAGATGAGAAATGACAGGAAAAGAGGAACAGTGGAAGGAAATTATTCAACTGAAAGGAGAAAAGTATTCTCAGCTGTTGGGACTAGAAGTGTTTGAAAATGTCATTCCATTGAAACCAAGAGATGAGCCGATTATGAGGGAGTAGAGGAAAAGCCTTGGGAAAGAACACATACTGCCTCAGAGGTTGAGATGGTTGCAAAGGTGGGAGAAATATGCGTAACTCAGTCAGATTATGCATTTTCATGGATGTAGAGAAACTTTATAACAAGAGCAAAAACAAATGGGAGAGAAATGAGGCAGTGGGTGATACGGTGAAATTTAATGCTAGGTATAATGTACCGTTAGAAGTTCATGTAGAATATGCAAGCCCCAGTCTTTCCCATTTAAAATAAAGAATCTGCTCTTGACTCTTCTCCTGCTCACATCCCTATCTCTTGCCTTACTTTCCCTAACTAGTAGAATTTGTCACACTCACCACCATGCAGTTATTCTTCACATTACCCAGCCTGGATTCTGCCCCGCGCTGCTCCAACTGGAATAGTTCGTGCCAAAGTCACAGATTACTTCCCAGTTGTCAAGTCCAGCGGATAGTTTCCAATCTCTTTTTATTGTGATGATTAAAAGAAGAATTTTAGTATATTAGAGAAGCCAAGAATGGATTGGCATAATTCCCATGATCTTGCCATTTTGATTCTCTCTTTAAAAGCTGCCAAAATAACTACTGAAGATGTAGACAAGCAAAATGGGCAATTTTGGACTGAATGTAAACTGGAAAAGATTGAAGTGTATGGCACTTCGCCAAAAAGAATAGCTCCAACATAAAGTTGAAATTGGAGTGTCAGCCTTTAGAAATTGAGCAAGTCATGGGTAAGCAAAAGAAAATTTAATTAGGATTTGTTAGTAGAAAATATAACAATCCTTTAAAAAAGATACCATTTTCTCCATAGGGGTTGAAGGCAAATGTTGCTTAGTACCCAGACATGTTCTTCTTCCCAGAAGACTTTGATGCCTAAAGCAGAAGTCAAAAGGGGCAAAGTTTTAAGGAATGCATAAAGATGAACCTACACACTCAGTTACAGATGCCTTTATGAGCCCCAAACTTATTGATCCATAGTGTGGAGAAAATAAAGGGTATGCTTGTAGAATATTCTGGTTGACAGCATTACCATTGAAATCACCTTTCAAAGAACACTCAGTCCCCTATCTAATAATTGCTGGTGGGTAAGGTTTCCTAATTAAATTCAAAGATTTCTGTTTTCAGACCCTAGGTCTATTTCATATTTACCTTTTCCTTATCTTTTTTATTTGTTCAGAAACTGCCACTTTAAGAAAATTCAAGAGAGAGGAGAGATGGAATGGCATCAATGCTAGGTTAGTCCTTTTAAAAGAGAAAAGATGCACTAATGCCACTCTGGCTACCAGGAGCAGACAGACATTTATGAAACACCTGCCCCGGTCCTTTACATCATCTCTAGGGTCAGTGAGAAGTTCTGAGCGCTCAGACACTCTGCAGGGAAACTTGTCTACAGGAAAAGAATGCGTCAGCTCATTTTTAAAAAAGACTCAGGCAATCAAGTCATCCCCAAAGTACCCTTTCAAATCCAACAAGTCAAGCAAAACTGTGGTTAATGATATGCTTGTGTTTGTCAGAGCTGACATTATGGCATTGAGTAAAATTTATGATACATTAGAGTTTACATTAGAGATTTATTTTTGTGCTATGTGTAGACTTGAGCACACTGGATTTTATTACATAATTTCTACATAATTATGATCCTATTTTGGGGACATGTGTTAAGTGGTTATCAGAACATAGTGTAATTTTTGTTTTGTGATATGTTATCAAATATAACATATGTTTTGTGATATGTTATCATATGCATCTAAATATGTGTGCATATAGAGTTTGTGTGTGTCCATTTGTGCACACGTGTGTGTAATTCTTTAAAATGGCAAGCCCTTGATCAGGAAAACAATCTCTACTTATAATTTATAACATTATTCCTCTGGGAAATATCATCCAAGTTGTGACCCAGTTTCTCAGTATACATTAGAGCAGAAAGAAAAGTGTCTTTGTTGGCAAGTGACATTAATATAAATATTGTTATATTGTGGCTTAATTTATGTTCTGGATTTTCTCTTCATATGAGTATTGTAACTTCTTTAAGGTCCCAAATCTTCTACTATATTTGGATTCTCTTCATTATGCTGAGCAAATTACGGTATATATATAATAGGAGCTAATTTAAGCATTTCTTAAATGAATCATATTAGTGTGAGTGAAAAAACTTGGACACCTAATTGAATACAGGTTAATATTGCTTTGATGAGTTAGCATTCCTTTAGGAACTTAGAATATTCTCAGAAACACTAAGAAAATCAATTACCATTGAATAGCACTATAAATTTTGTTTATTTAGGTTTTCTGAGGTTTTAGACACATAATAAATGAGATTTTACTATAAATAAAAATAGATATGCATGCTCATAGATTCATTCAGCATATAAGAGTCCTTTGGAAGAATGAGAACAGACTGGCTATTGATGCAAATGGTGCCAGTCCTATGGCAGGACTGATGTCAGACTTGTTGCAAAAGGTTGTGGACTCAGAGTACAATGGAGAAAAATTACAGAAGAACAAAGGAGTCTGGTCTGAATCTAGGTGAAATTTAAAGGCCAGAGTTAAAGGTGTCAATTGGCAAAGGATGCAGACTGGCTGTCCACCACAGATACGTGTGTGTGTGTGTGTATTTGGCCTGTCTCCATTTCTGCGTCCTCAACCCCCACTCCAACTGAATTTGATTTCTTCTATGCAGGGTTGGCAGATTCTACTTTGCCCCAAGGCTCACCCCTATCTAGTGTTTGTGACTGACTTGCTTTTCGTCTTCACTATATATAAAGGATACCCCCTCTCTAAATTATTCCTTGCAGTAGTGGAAATCACCTTACAAAGTCTGTCATATAAGTTTCTCTCAAATACTTAATTTTTGAATACATATTTAAACAAACCTTTTAGATTCTTGGTCCAAAATCTGAACTCTTTGGTCCAGCATTTATATCCACCAGGCACTTACTGCTTCCCATATTCTTCATTGAAAAATCCTGGTGGCAGTTTGTTAGGGTCCCCCAAAGTTCCTGAGTCCACAGAGGTATAAAACAGGTCTATATTTCCACCTGTAGTTGAAGAGATAAATATTTAGTAGAAGGGATAGCCATAGTGAAGATAAACATTGATGCCACTAGTTCATATAAAGAGTATACATAAAATGCTTCATGAAATGTGTGAGCAATTATTTAAAATCACTATACGATTTCATGTTACGTGATTTTAAATTTGCACGTATAACAGGATTAATAACAAATTTTTACAAGTAGGTGTTCTCAATTTCATATTTATATGAGACGGGGGAGAGGGAGGGAAGGAGGGAGGGAGAAGATATCATTCAAGTTGACCCCCCAAAAATTATTTTGCATTTTATCATTGGGAATATGGGGTCTTGCATTATGTCTGGCCAACTTATCATTCCTTGGAGACTTGTCCAGGTGCCCAGCATCCCCTGGTTAGTTCACTGTGGCCCCCCCCACTACTCCCCACATCTGGCAGATTCCACACGGAGGCCCTGTCTACAGCTCTAGTTCTCTGGCCTCCTCCCAGGCTACTCTTCCTGCCTGGCGCACCTCCAGTTCCTTGTACTTATGCCCTACTCATTGTCTCCAGGGCAGAGGCCCTGCCCCGAGGCCGCTTTTATTTTAGTACATGTTTTTATGGAACCATTGCCCTTTCCTCCCAAATACAGTCAGTTTTGCTATAATGCAGCATATGCATTTTAAAAATCACCAAGTCATGCAAAATGCCACCATAAAACCACAGGGCTGACTTCTGGTCAAGATGGAGGCATAGGTAGACACACTTTGCTTCCTTGTGCAACCATAGAAAGACTTAAAACCAGATCTCAAAACTAATTTCACCCAGAACCATCAGAAAATCGAGTTGCATGGAAGTCTGACAAAAAAGCATTTAAAGAAGACACATTCACCCAGACGGGTAGGAGGGGCAGAGTTGTGGAGATGGGCTGAGAGGTGGCGGGAGAATGGATGGGAGGGATACCTTTGGAGCAAGCTATCCCAGCCCCAGGTTGCACAGCCCAGGTTCCAGCGCCAGGAAGATAGATCCCCATTACCTCTGCCAGTGAAAACCAGTGGGCATTGGGGCAGCAGAAGAAACTGTCAGATTTTTGCTGTTTAAAGGGGTGGCATGGTCCTAGAATGTATGCAAACCCACCCACTCTGGGATTCACCACTGGGGCAGCAGCTGGAAGGGTGCCAGTTGTGCAGGGAAAGGGGGTGGAGTCCTGGAAATGGGGCTAGTTCCCGGTGAACAGCCAGAAGGCAGGCAGGGGCATTGTCGGCTTTCCCAGCCCTCCCTATACAGCCACGAAGTGGTGAAACAGGTTCCCTGGCCTGGCAATTACCTAATGCTCCTCCCCCCCACAACTTATAGGAGCCTTTCCCACATAGGCCATGCTACTAGGACAGGGAGTAAAAGCAGCTCTACCTAAGACACAGAACAAACACAGGGAGGCTGCTAGAGTGAGGAGACAAAGAAATATGGCCTAAATGAAAGAATAGAACAAAACCCCAGAAAAAGAACTGAGCAAAATGGAAGTAGCCAACTTATCAGATGCAGAGTTCAAACACTGGTTATGAGAATGCTCAGACAACTCCTTGAGTAAGGTAAAAATATGAATGCAGAAATGAAGGTCACACTAACTGAAATACAGAATAATTTACAGGAAACCAACAGAGAAGGGAAAGAATTTGGGATGCAAACCAACAATTTGGAACATAAGGAAGAGATAAACATTCAACTAGAGCAAAAAGAAGAAACAAGAATTCAAAAAAATGAGGAGAGGCTTAGAAACCTTCAGGACATCTCCAAACATTTCAACATCCAAATCATAGGGGCACCAGAAAGAGAAGAAGAAGAACAAGAATTGAAAAGTTATTTGAAAAAATAATGAAAGAAAACTTCCCTAATTGGACAAAAGAAATAGACATATAAGTCAAGGAAACACTTGTTTGAGTCCCAAATGTGTTGGACTGAAAGAGGGCCACACCAAGACACATCATAATTAAAATGCCAATGGTTAAAGATAAAGAAAGAATCTTAAAAGCAGTGAGAGAAAAGCAGAGAGCTACCTACAAAAGAATTCACATAAGAATATCAGCAAATTTCTTGAAAGAAACTTTGTAGGCTACAAGGGACTGACAAGAAGTATTCAAAGTAATGAAAAGTAAGGACCTATGACCTAGATCACTCTATCCAGCAAAGCTATCATTTAGAATGGAAGGGCAGATAAAGTGCTTTCCATACAAGGTAAAGCTAAAGGAGTTCATCATCACCAAGGCATTATTATAGGAAATGTTAAAGGTACTTATCTAAGAAAAAGAAGGTCAATACCATGAACCTTAAAAAGGTAACAAATTCACAAGTATCAACACGTGAATCTAAAACATGCAAACAAACATAACTAAGCAAGCAGCCAGAACAGGAACAATATCATAGATATGGAGATCATTTGGAGGGTTATCAGCTGGGAGGGAGAAGGGGGAGAATGGGGAAATAGTGCAAGGATTAAGATGCGTAATTGGTAGGTACAAAATAGACTGAGGGATGTTAAAAAGAGTATAGGAAATGGAGAAGCCAAAGAACTTATATGCATGACCCATGGACGTGAACTAAAGGGGCTATTGCTGGAGGGAAGAGGGGTACCGGGTGGAGAGGGGCAAAGGGTGAAAAAATTGGAACACTGTAATAGCATAATCAATAAAATATAATTAAAAAATCACACAGGGCTTATGGGAAAATAGGATAGGAGTACAACATTGAAATTTTACCCAGACACATGTTAAAAAACAAAGATGGGAATATAATATCAAATGGTAATAATGCTTTTGCACATGTAAAGTCATTAATGCATAAAGACTTCAATAAATACTGTATTTCACCTTGAAAAAAATCTGAAATTTACTTGTGGAAGTGGGCTTTGATAAGGCTGCTGCCTGTGAGTTGTTGTGACGTGGTGAAATCCTTTGGAGAGCTGTGCCTCCAGCTGGTGTGGCCCAAGGTGAAGTGAGGTTCCCTGGAAGCAGGTCCCTGGCTTGTGTTCCATGTGCATTCCTACCTGGCTCTGTTCAGCTGGCTGCACATTTTTGCTTGTTCATCTAGACTTTCTCACAGATGAAGTTGCTATATAAGCAAAATCAAAATCCTGTTATGTTCAAAATCTTCCCTAATATATAAATTTTACAAGTTTAAAACAAGTATTAAACAGATCTGACTGTTCAGTGTTGTAAACTTACACTTCTTTGCATTATTTTCCACGAACGCCTATAGTCCCCATTAGGTCGGACACTAGAAAGGCAGGGCCTGCTCACGCTTACCTTTGTAGCCCCATCATCTGGCGTGTTGCCTGGTCAGTGGTGGGCCCTTGACGAATGAAGGAATGAATCTTTTCCTCTTATCTTTTATTTTCTCAGGACCCTTATGCCTGGTATATACCCTATGAGTGAAAGGTTTATGGCTGATTATAGCTTAGTGTGTTTTTCTACCTAGAGAGCAAAATAAGTTTTTGGATGGTTTCTTCATTAATTATCTATGTGGTCCCTGTAATAGGCAGAATTGAGCTAGAAAAACAAAGCTTATGCCAGTTTGTTCAATGAAGAGAACTTAAGATGGGTACTCATTCAAAAGATGTTTTTGAAAGCTAAAAATAACCTAAATGTCCATGGATGGATGGAGAAAGAAATTGTGGTATATATATATATATACAGAATGGAATATTATTCTACCTTAAAAAAGATTCTGCCATTTGCAGCAGTATGGATGAACCTGGAAGATAGTGTGCTAAGTGTAGTAAGCCAGACAGAGGGAAAAAGAAACCCTGCATAATGTCACTTGCATGTGGAATCTGGAAAAGTCAAGCCACACAGAAGCGGAGAGTAGAATTGTGGTTACCAGGGTCAGGAATGGGGGAAATGAGACTGAGTACAAAGTAACAGTTATGTCGGATGAATAAGCCTAGAAACCTAAAGTACGGCATGTTGACTATAGTTAATAATACTGTATTGAATACTGGATATTTGATGACAGTAGATTTTAGGTACTCTCATCTCCCTCCCCCCTGCCCCCTCCCCCAGATGGTAACTGTGAGAAGGTGTGTTAATTAGCCTGACTGTAGTAATCATTTCACTATGTATATGTATATCAAGTCATCATGTTGTGCCCCTTAAGTATGTACAATTTTTATTGAGAACAAAAACAAACTGGATGGTGAGGCGGCTCAGAGCTTAGCTGCAGCAGGAAGCTGTTGTCCACTGTAGGGCTGGAGGGACCCTTGTGCGAAGTACCAGAGTGAGGGGCAGAGCTACTCAGAGGGACCTAGAACCACAAAAGAGTCACAGCCATGGATGAAAATGCTGCCAAAGTTGGAGCAGGAGTAAAAAATACCGAGTTTCTTCTGTCATGCCCCTGATCTCCTGCCAGTGCCTTCTTGGTAAGAATTTAACCAGAAGCCAGTTGACCAGGGAGTCTGGGGATATAGTTTGCAGGAATCAGCTCCCTGCCCCACCGAGCAGACAGAGCAGGGGTGAGGCAGCCAGCAATGGGGAAAATGGTTGGCATGGACCCACTGTTTCATCACCCCATTTTCAACAAGTAAATTTATCAATGATGTGAATGCTGCCTTAAGGATCACTTTGTGAAAGGCTTCTACATCAGTTCATGAAGAGAAATACACAAACTGTTGAGACTCTAATTTGAGAAAGCTTACTGGTTAATAGATTTTTGTGTGAAAGTGTGGAGTGCGGGCCACATGGGTCCCGCTAACCAGAGGGTGGCAATGCGTGTCCTGATGGAAGTTTTGTCCTAGTGAGTCACGCTACAAAATACTTTTCAGAAAGTGAACTCTTTAGCTTCAAGTCACAGCGACAGTGCAGTCTTCTCCCCTTTACCCTGTCTTATTTTCCTTGCACTTTATAGGCAATATTGTGCTCCAGAAATTATATTTCCAGCTGAATATTAAAGTATTCTCCAGGGCAAAACACAGGTAATCAAAATGGAGCTTTTACAAATAACAATTTTGAGCACAGGTTTTCCTTGAGACTGAGAACATCCTTCTTGGGCTGCCTTTTTATTTAGTTCATTCCTTGTATCATTTAGCATAATGATGCCCAAATTACTGCAGGAATGGCTAGGAATAGATTTTTTTTGCAAGATATTGAAGACTCAGGCCAGGGAAAATACTATACTTACTTCGTAGGCTCCATTCTTTGCTTTTACAAAATATATGAAGAAATTAAAAATGCACAAATCAGAGGCTCTAAAAGTCATTGTCTAATTCCTCCTTACAAAGAGGAATTATTATTGAAATTAAAATGCAATTTAATTTTAATAAATGTATCTCAAATTTAAAAAATATTGAATTTCTTTCCACATGGTCTATAGCTCTATTTCAGAGCTATACATTTAGGTCTGAATTCCCAAGGCATTATATGCAAGGTACGTTTTTTATTCTTAGTCTGTGAAATTGCCATCATGATGAAATATTTGTTAGCCTTTCCTCTGTTAGTAGCACTGTGAAGTGCAATTTACAAGGGAAGTTACACTGACATCCACTGGCTCTGTAAACGAGGATGAATTATATTAGCTATATTATTTTTAAACCTCATACTTAAGAGTGCAAATAAGTAGATTTCCTTATTTTACTCTTGTGTGACAATATCTATTTTCAGAATGCCTTTCAGTCTAATGGCAGAATTGTGAGTTAATTTCATCGCGTCTTTTTTTTTCTCATTCAATTATGAATATTCTTCTTGCTTTTCTCCCCTGGATGGCACCTGTTGTGGGAGAGGGTCTGGCCCTTGGGGATCTGCAGAGGTCTGAGGTGCACCATCTGGGATGTTAACACTTTTGCTGGTCTTTGGGCATTGTTAGGCCTTCCTCAAACCAGCCTAAGCAGAATACCCCAGTTCCCACCTGCTCTCTCTTTGTTAGGTCCATCCTGCCCCCACATGGAATCTTCTGTCTTTGGGGGAGGCCCTTCACATCTGCTGTGTCACCCTGCCTGTCCCAGCCTTGCTCCTGTTTGTCATAAAGCTAGTGTTTGCCTGCTCCCCTGTTCGATCACTTAATGCAGACCTTGATGAATCACTTTAGCTTCTCTGCCTAGTCCTTTGCCACCACTGCTGCCCAGACTTCTGGGCCATGGCACCATGGAGACAGTGAGATGTGTGGGTAGAGGACCACTTGCCATTCCCTGGGGACCCAGAAGGAAAGTAGGACATGATTTCTGGGGGTCTCACTGTTCTCCTCCACCCGATTTCTTAGAAACCCAAACCTTATCGAACTGTTCTGTTTCTCTTTAAATGTTCCTGCTTTTATTTTCCAAATACACATACAAGATCAGTTTTTAATTCTAAAAGTCAAAGATGTGAGATTTCTGTTTCCTGATTCTCTTACAGACTCCCCCTTGAGGCAGTGAGCAATTCAGTAGAAGTTCTTAGGATTGGGAGAAAAGGTCTTAAAGTCCCAGGTGAGAAATTCAATAAAGCTTGGGTAAGGGAGCCTCAGTTAACACACAGTACACTTTCTAAAAGCACGTTGTGTTACTCTTTGGAGTCTATTTGCCCACCTGTATAAGTGGGATTATAATATCCTGTTTATATGGTTATTATGAAGATTAAATGTAACACATTAGGTCAAGTGCCAAACCAGTGATCAGTAAAAAGATGTTTGTTCTTTCACCTCCACTTTTCCCTCCCCTCTTAGTTTAGAGACAGAAAAAGGTTTAACTGATGTAGATACACAAAGATAAAATAAAGTCAGAAAGCCAACTTCAGGCTTTAATCCAGAGTATTACTCACATATCTACTTTGAGGCAAAACCTCAAAAAATAGTCTTGTATAATCACAGAAGTAGTACATGTGTGTTGTAGAAAATTAGACAACACCGACAGGCAAAAATAAGTAAAAACATCACCATATTCCAGTATGTAGAGATTGCTACTCTTAACATGTTAGTGTATATTCCCTTTAATTGCTCTCTTTCTCTCTTTACATATACTTGTACATATACATGTACATATAAATTTGTAAGTTAACTTTTATCTCATTTAGAACAAAAGGATGTTTCAATTTTCCCAATTGTTCCCAAGATGCTGGTCATTGCTGGTTATTATCCCAATGAGTATCCAAAGAGGATCACATATTCTGTCTATTTGTTATGTCACTTAACATTTCATCTGATTAAGAATAGCCTATTTTTTAATGTCAGTGGCTTATTGAAATTTCTCACCTTCTGGGTTTGTCTTACTGATTATTCAAGGTATTGTTTAGCTTGTTTTCTTGTTTGTCTAAACTATTTATTTTGTTTAACTTTGCTTCATCGGTGATGCTTCAGATTGCATCATATCAAAAGACATAATTTTAGCAATTCTAAAATTAATGACTGGATTAGGGTAGTGACTCTCTGATACTTCTTCCATTGGGCAATTAATATGCTTCTCCCTGTCTAATTCCCCATAAACCACTCACCTAATAGTTTTAGCACCAGTTTTAGTGAATAGAGGAATCTGAATAAAAATAAATGACCTGGTATGTTGTAGGGATAGACATTGACATGACAAATATTATTTAAAAAGTGGCCACATCAGCTTTTTCCTGTTCATCTTAGGAAGGTGGTCAGATCTCAGTGGTCTTTAGATGAAACCACTTGGGGGCTGAGACACACAGGATTTCCAGAAGTATCAAGCATTGAGCCTAAAATTCAGAAGGAAGCATAGGGGGATTTTAACAAAGAATGATGCTGAGTTTGTGCCTGGGGTGAGTATAAGGGGAGGGTGAAAGTTTACAAGATGGTGGAATTCTTGGTATAATGTATTCAAAATATTTAAGGCACCTTAAAAATTAAATGTAAGGTGCTTCTAAAATCGAAGTTGGATGACTCCTGCTTTTCTTAGGGAAAATCTTGAGTTGGAATACTTTTCTTTTAAAATATCCATAGAGTACACTTTTGATTAAGTTCCAGATTTTTATGAGCTCTGACACTTTGTTCAGAAGTCCTGTCTTTTCAGCTCTCCAGATGTAAATTATTCCGTTTGCCAGGAGTAAATTATCCTGTGCTCTGGCACAACGACTGCTTTCAAGGCTGCTGTGAGAATTAGATGGTATTGGATTCTTAAAGAGTTTCTAAGTCTAGTTTTTAGGAACAGGCTGCTTTGTAAATTATTCTTGAAGTGTAAGTTTAGAAAAGGAACCAACTTAGCTGGTTCCTTTGTTTGTTGCCTTGGATGACAGGATTCAGAATCTCCTGGAGAGTTCAAGTAGAGACTGAAGTTTTTTCTTGGGAAATATAAAGGTTGATGGTTTTAGAAAGTATGATTGATGTACCTTAGTATTGATTGTATTATTAGAAACCTTTACTGTCCCTTGCTCCAGGGGCCTCTCATGCATAGCTTGGCCAAGTGACCTGCTTTGGCCAATGAAATTATGAGGGCTTTTTTCCAAGCAGAAGTTTTAGGAATCATTGTGCGATTCAACCAATACTATTTTTCTTTCTTCCCCTAGTCTGGCGTGTCCCAGATAGTGGTGGCTCTCAGATCTGTGCTGAATGTGTAGCATATTTGAGAAATAAACCTTGTTTGTGGTTAGAAGCCACTAAGACTTTGGTTTGTCATTGCAGCATAACTTAGGCTAAGCTGACTGCTACAGAGGAGAAATGAGATGCATGAATATTATACAGGATTATGCTGATAACTACAGTTTAGGGTTGAAAATTTTAAAGTCAGTGATCTTCTTTGCATAACTGATTTGAAGACATCTGGATTTTCTGTTCAGCTTTGTGACTCAGTGAAGTTAGCTGCCAAAGTGATTACTGGGAGACACCTTAAGCTACCAGTGATGTCTACCTCTGTAAGTCACAACTGATTGCAAGAACTTTCTATGATCAGAGCATTCTTCAACTTTGTGGTTAGCGCTAGTGATCTGTTGGAACAATTAACTGAAAGTGAGCTGGGACTTTATAATTATTTTTCTTTCAGATGTGCTATTTGAGATAGTTATTTGAGTTGTAGTGTCACCATGCGAAAAAACACAATCTGCTGTTTTTATAGTCACACAAATTAATTTTCAACTGAAGTATAAATGTCAGCTGATGTATGTCATACTCGGCTTGGGAAAAAATTCCTTTATATTTGATTTCTTTCCTTAAGAGAAAACATGCTCAGAATAAACTGAGACCTATGAATTGAGAAGAAAAACCAGTCTCTCTTCAATTCAAATTAACTTCTCAGAACTGGAACAGGATAAATACTCCTGCTGAAGTGTGTGCTGTAATTACAAACCTCGGGGATCTTAGGTTTTATGGCTTATTTTGAGCATTCAAAGCTGTGCAGCATGCCTTAAGTTAGTGAAGTTAGCTATTAGGTGGTTTTAAATCATTATCTTGCATAAGGAGAGTTGCATAAAAATTAGGAATTAGAGACATCACTTTTCGCCTCACCTGGTTGAATGAAATTGATCTTCAAAAGGATTTGTTTTTTCAGCAGGTTATTTTGCCACATATTGGAAATGTCTGGATATAGGTAATTCAGGCAATCAAGAAACAGGAAATGATGCTCTGTAATTTATAATTGAAATTTAGCCTTCAGATTAACTTCATAAATATGCAGTTGATTAGGACTTATGTATTTATTAAATGTAATGACCTACAGATTTGCATATTCAATACAAAATAGGTTCTTGGAGGTATAAGGATATTTATTTATTTATTTATTTATTTATTTATTTATTTTAAGTATATTTTATTGATTATGCTATTACAGTTGTCCCAATTTTTTTCTCTCCTTTATCCCCCTCCTCCCTGCATCACACCCTTCACCCCCACAGTCCATGTCCATGGGTTGTACATATAAGTTCTCTGGCTTCTTCATTTCCTATACTACTTCATTTCCTTAACCTCCCTCTGACTACTTTGTGCCTACATATTCTGCTTCTTATTCCCTGTACCTTTTCCCCCATTCTCTCCCCTCCTCCTCCCCACTGATAACCCTCCGTGTGATCTCCATTTCTGTGATTCTGTTTCTGTTCTACTTGTTTGCTTAGTTTTTGTTTTTTTAGGTTCAGTTGTTGATAGTTGTGGGTTTGTTGTCATTTTACTGCTCATAGTTTTTGATCTTCTATTTCTTAGATAAATCCTTTTAACATTTCATATAATAAGGGCTTGATGGTAGTGAACTGCTTTAACTTGACCTTATCTGGGTAGCATTTTATCTGCCCTTCCATTCTAAATGAAAGCTTTGCTGGATAGAGTAATCTTGGATGGAGGTCCTTGCCTTTTATGACTTCAAATACTTCTTTCCAGCTCTTTCTTGCCTGTAAAGGTTTTTTGTTTTTGTTTTTGTTTTTTTTTTGAGAAATCAGCTGATAGCCTTAAGGGAACTCCTTTGTATGTAGCTCTCTGCTTTTCTCCTGTTGCCTTTAAGATTATCTCCTATCTTTAATCTTGGGTAATGTAATTGTGATGTGCCTTAGTGTGTGCTTCCTTGGGTCTAGCTTCTTTGGGACTCTGAGCTTCCTGGACTTCCTGGAAGTCTATTTCCTTTGCCAGATTAGGGAAATTCATCTTCATTACTTTTTCAAATAAGTTTTCAGTTTCTTGCTCTTCCTCTTCTCCTTCTGGTGCAAGTATGATTTGGATGTTGAAAATTGTCCCATAGGTTCCTAAGCCTCTCCTCATTTTTTTGCATTCTTGTTTCTTCATTCTGTTCCAGTTAGATGCTTACTTTTTCCCTTTGTTCCAAATCATTGATCTGAGTCCCAGATTCCTTCCCTTCACTGTTGGTTCCCTGTGTATTTTCCTTTATTTCACTTTGTTTAGCCTTCATTTGTGACCTGCTGAATCATTTCTGTGAGCATCCTGATTACCAGTGTTTTGAATTCTGCATAAGATAGGTTGGGTATCTCCTTGTCACTTAGTTCTTTTTCTGGAGCTTTGATCTGTTCTTCCATTTGGGCCATTTTTCTTTGTCTCCGTGCACCTGTTATGTGTAAGGGGCAGAACCCTATGTATTCACCAGGGTGGGGCAACCCTCTTTGCTGCTTTGTGGTGCTGTAGGTGGGGGAGGGGTCAGAGAAGGAACAATGCCACTTGCTCTGTTCTCGTCCCACTTTCTGTCACTTCCATAGCTTCCCACAAGTGGTTTGTGCTGTTTAGCTGCTGATTTTCAGGCAGGAGGGTTTGTGCTCATTTTAGAACCCTGTGGGTCTCTATAACATACTCTCCTGTGAGGCTGGGAGTTTCTCCTGCCACCACAACCCCACAGATCTTTTCCTCAGACTGTGGTTTTGAGTCCTTAGTTGCCCACGCTGAAATCCTGGGTTTCATGGCCAGTGTTGCTCCCCCACTTACCCCCAGGTGCATCTGCCACCAATGTGGGATTCCCTGTGTGGTCCACCAGCTGCCGCCTTGCTGCATCTGCTGTGCCCTGCTGCCTGTTTCTGCCCCTCCTACCTCTGGTTGAATGTTTCTTCAACTCCTTGGTTGTTGGAATTCTATGCAATGTTTTTCTGGCAGTTCTCTTTGTTTTTTGTTTTTAAATTGGTTGTTTGTCTTCTTTTGGTTGTGCGAGGAAGTGAAGCGTTTCTGCCTATGCCTCCATCTTGGCTCCCTCCCCCCGCTATTGGTAGAAGTATATTTAAAATCACTATTTAAAAATTTATTATTGCCAAGATTTAATGTTTAAAATGATAACAATTTGGTTTTTAAAGTTTTTATAGTTTTTGAAATTGCTTCTAGGCCTTTTCCTTCCTCACTTCAGTCTTCAGCAAGAAGTAATCTTTTTAACATGAAAATAAAATACAAACTTTCCAATTCTAAAGAATTGATAATCACTACTTAGTTTTAATTTGAATGAATAATTTCCATTTTGGTTACTAAGCAACTCCTGTGTATTGGTCACCATGCTAAACTGGTGATACAAAGATTAAGAGATTTGTCCCCTATCCTCAAGAGGCTTACAACCTAATAAAAGAGACAGACACTTAAAAAATAAGCAATGCATAGCTTTATGTATTATATAATGGGGATATTATAAAGGAAATATTAATTAAATTTATTATGGGGAAATAAGAAAAATGAATGACATTATGAAAACATACTATTTTCAAAATTGGCTTCTGCATCTAAACAATGACAGAGTAAAGATGAACATTATAACCTTATTGTCTGGGGGCTAGTTTAGAGAATGAAGAATATGTATAACTTTGTAATTCCCAGTTTTTATAGATGTGACATTGTATGAGCCAGGGGTCCTTCCATTTCAAGTGGAAAAAGTGTGAAGCCTTATGCAGGGGTATCCTATGCTGTTTTATTTCTGAAATCTACCTAGGGATCTTTCATGGCCTGGAATGGGAAGGGGCTTTGTTCTCAGGGACTTAGAGAATCCTAAGCTCACCCTTTCTGTCTAACTCTGTCTCTTCCTAGTGCTGGGGAATATTTCCATGCGTGTATATGTGTGTACATGGTGTGTTATCCATTCTAGTTGCCCTGGGTTCCTTTGGGTATTAGGCTTTTGAAACTCAGTTTGTCCTCTTACCTCACTTTTGATAATTATGCTTCCTCATATGTAATAAGCCCTACTGACTGAATGGGGGAAAGAATAGACAATCTGACAAAATGTGGAGGAAGATAACACCTATTTAATATCTCAAATTATAAAAATAGTATCTGGCCACTTTCATGGAACTATTGTTATAGTATTGGTTTTAATTCTATAACAAATTATATTTTCCCTTAAATTAAAATAAAATCCTGCCTTTTTGAAGTTTTTATCAATAATTTGTCACAATTATTTCACTTTTATTCCAAATTTCTGTAACATTTACAATTTCTATAGGCAATAGAACTTCAATTATATATTGCCTTGTGTCTGGTTTATTGCTGTCTGTGTTTAAATGTTTTCTCCCTAAAAAAATGGAGGTCCTTGAAGATTTAAAGGATGGTAATATACTATCTCCAGCATGGTAGTAAAAATACTTTGTTGGACTTCCACGTTCCCATTGGATAATGGCATTTAGGTAACTCCAAATCTATCCATGCATCTTCCAAAGAAAGAGTACACGTTAACAATGAGAGCAAATGAAGCCACAGCATAACTAAGGGACTTATGACACTACAAACTTCAAATTACCTCAAATTAGAGAAACACTCAAGCCCAGCAGAGGAAACTCAGAAAAGAGGAGAAGGAAAATAGGAGGGTGGATGGAAACAGAATACTCTTTGGCCAATGGGAAAGTCCCACATAGATTGGAGATTTTAAGAAGAGCTCTAAGACTTGGTAGATCAGTATTGGCTATTGGAGAGTTAAAGGAAATAATTTGAATGTTTATGGGAATAGACATGGCTGTCTCAGCGAGGCATTCCATCTGGTGGAGAAGGGTGTGACTTCCGGGGGGGGGGGCATCCACCACACTGGGTAGTAATGGGAAAGAAAGAAGAAAGAAGGGACCATTAGGGATCCTAGAGAAACAAAATCATGAAATCACAAAGTCAGAAGATGGAGCAACTCCTAAGCACCCTACCGCCCAAAACACTGCACGTGTTCCTGCTCTTGGATAAGAAACCTGGTGAAGTAGAGTCGTGTAACCATCTCCACAAGCCAGTCGTGTTATTTTTACCTTCATTAGAACAGCAGGTTTATTCTTTATTTTTAAAATATGACAAATTTATTGTGGTGCAATTCATATACCATATAATTCACCCATTCAAAGTGTACAATTCAGTGGTTTTCAGTATATGATGAGGAAGTATCCAGCCATGTAATATAACAAATAGACATTTATTGAAGAAGATACAAAATACAGGAAACGGAATGTGCAATGGATGCCTCAGTCCCCTTCAAAGTAAGCACCTTGGGACTTCACACAGTTCTCCCTGTGTCTCTTCCACTGTTCAAAACACTCTGCAAAATCCTTTGTTGGACTTGCCATCTGCTGTCCCATCGTATTTCCCTGAATCTCATCAATGGTCTGAAATATCTTCCCTTTCAAAGGTAATTTTAGTTTTGGGAAAAGCCAGAAGTCGTAGGGCACCAAATCCAGGCTGAAAGAGGGCTGAGTCACCTGGGTGATTTGATGTTTTACCAAAACACTCTGCACAGGATGTGATGCATGAGTGGGTGCATTGTCATGCTTAAGTTGCCAATCACTCATTGCCCATAGCTGCAGCTGTTTTCGTTGTATCGCATCTCTCAACTGATGAAGAACATTGAAGTATAGTAGTCCTTATTAATTGTGTGGTCTGGAGGGGCATACTCATGATGGACAACACCTTCCTAATCAAAAAACACAGTAACATGGTCTTGATCTTGCTGTGACTTTGCCATGCCCTCTTTGGGTGTGGAGGACCAGATGACTTCCACTGGGATGACTGGGCCTTTATTTCCAGATCACAGCCATAGAGCCACGATTCATCTCTAGTTAGGACCTTCTTGAGGGCCTCTGGTTCATTGGTAGTGATAGCAGGAGCTGTGGAATGAATTTTGTCACAATCCATTTCAGGCCGAGATTCTGCACCAAAATCTCAGACAGAGCAGATTTTGGAATCCCCAGATCAGCGTCTAGTTCTCCCACTGTCTGTCACCCATCTTTGTGGGTTGCAGCCCACACATGCTCAACATTGTCAGGTGTTCTGCTTGGTGCAGGCCTTTCAGAATGTGGATCACTTTCAACAGATTCTCAACTATCTTTGAAGTGTTTATGCCACATTTTTATTTGTGCTCATTCATTGCATGACCCTCAAAAGCCTTGTGATTTATCTGAATAGTTTCTGTGGAGGGATGTTCAAGTTTATCGCAAAATTTGATACAGATTCGTTATTCTACTCGCTCAGTCATTTTGAATGCAATGGCCATATGTAATACACATGCTCACTCAATGGCGTCTACCACCCCCACTGACTAGTACATTGTTCACACATGCACATGCCAATCATGGTTGGCGTGTTACACTGATGTCTCACAAACTGTCCTCATTATATTCATAATGGCTGGACTTTTTCTGGACAGACATCGATTCACAGAGTTGTGCAACCATCACCACAATAAACTTTAGGTCATTTTCATTCCCCGCAAAGAAACTCTGTTTCCATTAACAGTCACTCAGTTTCTCCCAACTTTTCTTCTTCCCCACCTTCTTCTGTCTTAGCTATTGGCAACCCTAGTCTAAGTTCTTTCTCTATAGATTGTCCAATTCTGGAAATTTCATGTAAATAAATCCTATAGTATGTTGTCTTTAGTGATTGGTTTCTTTCACTTAGCATACTCTTTCAACATTCATCCATCCACATTCATCAAGATCTATCAGTATTTATTTTTATTATCTAATAATATTTATTAGTAAGTTAATGGCCAGTTAGGTGTTTTTCCTTTTTAGCTATTATGAGTAGTAATGCTGCTATGAACATTCATATACGAGTTTTGTTTGGGCCTTTTGAATTTCCCTTGGGTATTTCCTAGAAGTGGCATTGCTGGATCATAGGGTAACTGTATGTTTAACCTTTCAAACTGCCAGAGTGTTTTTCAAAACACCATTTTGCATTCCCACCAGCAGTGCATCAGTGTTTTAATTTTTTCACATGCTTGCCAATCTTTGCTCTTTTATGGTTTTTTTTTTTTTTAATCTACTGGGTATGAAGTGGTATCCTGTGCTTTGGATTTGCATTTTCATGATGGCTAATGATGCTCAACATCTTTTCATGTCATACCTAGATTCCGACTCTATGACTTTCTGCAAAAGGCAAAACTATGGAGATGGTAACAAGATCAGTGGTTGCCAGGAGTTAAGGGAAGGGAGGGATGCAGCAGGGCAGTGAAACTGTTGTGTATGATATTATAATGCTGAATACATGTCATCATACTTTGTCAAAACCAAGAGAGCGTACAACACAAAGAATGAACTCCAGTGTAAATTGGGGGTTTGGGGCGATAATGACAGGTTAGTGTCGGTCCATCAGTTGTGACAATGCATGCCTGTGGTGAAGGGTGTTGATAGTGGGACATGGGGCAGGGGCTGTACATGGGTAGAGTTGGGGGATATGTGGTATATCTCTGCACTTTCCTCTCAAATTTGCTGTGAACCCCAAATTACTCTAAAAATAGTCTATTGTTTGAAAAGTTTCTCAGTTTATTTTCAATAAATCCCCATTCCAAAGACAAGCAACCATTACTCTTTTTTATATCTCTATAGTTATATTGTCTGTCTTGGAAATTTTATATAAATAGAATCATACAAGCATAATATTTTATGTTAGGCTTCTTTCTTTTACCAAGATATTTTTGAAATTCTGTCATGTTCAGTAGTTAATTTCTTTTTATTGCAGAGTAGTATTCCATTATATTGATATATCACATTTTAATTATTCTTTTAACATTTGAGTTGTTTCCCCTTTTTGGTTACTATGAATATCACTGCTATGCATAATTGGGTACAAGTCTTTTTGTGTGGGCATTTTTTCAATTCTTTAAGTGAATAATATATGTGTAGAATTCTTGTGTTGTATTTTAGTGTGTGTTTAACTTTTAAGAAACTGCTAGGTAAGCACTTTACCAAAGTAGCAGTATCATTTTACATTCTTACCAGTAATGTATGGGATTTCTAGTTTCTCCACATCCTTGTTAACTCTTGGCAATGCCTATTATTTTGACCTAGCCATTCTTGTGGGTATGTGGTGGCATCTTGTTTGGTTTTTACTTACATTTTCCTGGCGGCTAATGAAATTAAGCATCTTTTCATGTGCTCATTTTCCATTCGTGTACCTTCTTTGTGAAGTGTTTGTTCAAATCTTTGGGCCATTTAAAAACTGAGGTTTTTGTATTCTTATTGACTTAAAAGTGCTCTTTATGAATCCTGGACAGAAGCCATGTAATATCAATATTTTTCCTACTGTTCAATTTGGTTTTTCCTTTGCTTAACCGTGTCTTTTGAAAGGAAACTATTTAATTTTGACATAGTACCATTTACAAATTTTATCTTGCATTTTTCATGCTTCATTGATTGACTTTGAATATTAACAATCTTGCATTTCTGGAATGAAATGTCATATTATCCTTTTTATATATAGCTAATTCGCTAAAATTTTGTTTAGAATTTTGTGTCTATGTTCATGAGGGATAATAGTTTGTAATTTCTTTTCTTTAATATCCTTCTTGAGTTTCAGTGCCAGGGTTACCATGTCCTTATAAAATAAATTGAAAATCATGTCTTCTTTATTTGTTCTATAAAGGAGTATATTTAAGTTTGGTACTGTTTCCTCCTTTGGCATTTGAAGGCATTCATCAGCGAAGGCTTCTGGGCTTTTGTATAAAGGTTTTCAATTATGAATTCAGATTTTATTTATGTTTCCATACATTTTGGTGATTTGTATTTTTCAGTTTTAAGTATTTCCTTTTATCTAGGTTGACAAACTTATTGCTATAAGCTTGCTCGTAATATTCTCTTTTAATCTTTTTGTATGTAGTGATGTTCCTCATTAATTCCTGATATGTGTGTTTTGTATGTTTTCTTTTTTACTTATTAAGTCTTGCTAAGTGTATTATAAATTTTACAAATCTTTAAAAATAATTAGCTTTTTGGATCTATTGAATGCTGTGTATCAGCAGAATTCAAAAATTACTGTTTCACTAATTTTTATCATATCTTTCTTATTTGCTGTTTTATACTTTGCTTAACTTTAACATTTTGTTATTTTTTGAGATAAGCTTAGATAATTGATTTTTCATCTTTAAACTTTCTAATATATATATATGTAGCTAAAATTTCCCTCTAAAATGCCTTGCATAAGTTCTGATAAGTTATATTTTTCATTATCATTCACTTCAGAATGTTTTCTAATTTCTACTTTTTACTATTTAGAAGTGTATTACTCAAGTTTTAAACACTTGGTGAATTTTTCTAGTTTTTTCTTTTTTTATACCTAAGTTAATTTCTCTGGGATGAGAGCACATTGTCTGTGTAATTCAGTCCCTTGGAGTTGTTGAGTTTTGCTTTATGACACAATGTATGATCTAGGTTGGAAATGTTCTATATGTACTGGTAAAGAATGTGTATTCTGCAATTGTTGGGCATTGTTCTATAAACTTTTCATTAGCTCAGTTCATCATTGTGTTGTTTATATCTTGTATACCCTTACTGGTTTTGTCTGTAGTTTTATCAGTGCTGGAGGGAAGGCTGTCAAAATTACTAGTGATGAAAGTGGATTTGTCTGGTTCCTTATGTATTTTTTTGTTTTTCCTCAAGTTTAAATATTTAGGACTACCATGTCTTTTAATTTAACTGGCATGTTTATATTTATGAACTATCCCCATTTATGTGTAGTAAAACATCAAGGAGTCTAATTTTCCTAGTATTAATACAGCCACACTTGCTTCTTTTGGTGTTTGCTTGACATATATTTTACTATCCCTTATCTTTGACTTACTTATGTATTTATATTTAAGATGTTTCTCTTAAAACCAATTGCTTTAGTTTTCTATTGCTGCTGAAACAAGTTACCATAAACTTGTTGACTTGAAACAGCACAAACCAGTTTTCTTACAGTTTTAGAGGTTAGAAGTTCAAAATGGGTCTCAATGGACTAAACTCAAGGTGTTGGCAGACCTGCATTCCTGCTAGAGTCCCTAGGGAAAAACCCATTGCCCTGCCTTTTCCAGCTCCTAGAGGCTGTCCACATGCCTTGGCTCATGGCCCACCTCCATATTTAAGTCCAGCAATTACCAGTCTGACACTGACTCTCTTGAATCCCCCTTCCATTTATAAAGATACTTACGATTAATTGGGCCACCTGGACATTCCAGGATAATATTCCCCTTTTAAGATTCTTAACTTAATCATATTTGCAAAGCCCCTTTGCCATGTTAGGTGACATATTCACTAGTTCTGGGGATTAGGCCGTGGACGTCTTTGTGAGAGGTGTTATCCTGCCTAACATACCAGCTCGCAGTTAGATATTATTTTTATTTATTCTGACAGTTTTTGTCATTTGATTGGTTATCCATTTATATGTAATACAATTAATGTGATAAATGAGTTCACGTTTGCCATCTTGTTCTTTGTTTTCTATTTGTTGCCCTCTTCTTCATGTCTCTTTGTGGATTAAATAAGTATTTTATTATTTTATTTTTTCTCACCCAAGCTTTTTAGTTATGCATAGTTGTATGACTTTTTAGTGGTTATGTTAGAGATTTCAATATGTATCCATGACATTATAGTTCATATTTAATGATCATTTTTATCACATGCATTGTTCTGAAGTTTTTCTATAACTGGAATACCTGGATCCCATGTGAATCTGCTTCTATTTCTTTTTATCTGTCTCATTTGCATCCTGAATACACACATAATATCTTACCCTTATTTACCCTCTTCTCACCTAGACAGTGTTCTTCCCTTTCTGTAATTTTACTTTTCTAGACTTTATTTCTCACACAGATTTTTAAAAATAGGATTTTTGAAATTTATCTCTTTTTAGTAGTTGTAGCAGGACTTCAACATGTGGCCAGTCCTCCAAAACCATCCTCCAAGGACAAGCCAGGATGTATCATTCATGAGGGAGAAGAGTTAAAGGGACTGCA